>NC_137733.1:8165169-9513497 GCF_964034855.1 Anser brachyrhynchus
TATTTACTGGCCTGACAAAAAGAGTAAGTTTCAGGGGCACTTATTTGTTTGCTTGTTTATGAGTGGCTAGGCCAGCAAAGCTGGATTTCTTCTTCCTTGCTTCTTGATTACGCCTGTTAAAAATTTACCTTCAAAACAAGCTGCTTGTCCAGTCATTTAGTGCCTACAGTCCCCATACGAGTATATTTACAACCCATCTTGGAAGGAGAAGTAAAACCTTCACAGGACAAACAACGCAAATACAACATTAAAGCAAGGTGCACTGACACTCCAACTGAGCTCACTTCCTTTCACCAACAGGCTTCATCGTCGAGTTCCTCTGGACCAATTTGTTTGACCTCCTGCAGGGTTTGCATCCTTCACGTGCACTATCCCAATAAACTTGTTTTCAGCTCTGCAGTTCTTTCTGCCAAGTACTAGCAGAACTTGTGGGAAAGCTGTGGGCACTTCTATCCTCCATCCAGCACAACGGAATGTTCATGCCTCTAAATTCTTCTCTATCTTGTGAGCTCACTTGCATTAAACACACTTTAACTATTTTTACCTTTTTTCCCCTGTTTAAGCCTGAGATGATTTATGAGGTTGCTTAGGCCTACATTTCCTGCAGAACTGAAGGACAGGGGAGTGGTGTGGTTGCTTCCTTTTAGATTGTGTCCAGCAGGAAACCAGTGAAGCAGGGGATTAGGTCTCCTGCAGCACAAGCCAGCTCTCAGTTAGCTCTGATACTTGTCAGCCTCCCCATACCTGCAGTAGCTCCCATCTCTAATATTAGCAAGTGGATCCAGGCTCACTATCAACATCCACTATAGATTTTCTTTTCAATATGCTTTTCCTTTGCTGAAAAGGCACTTAGGGAAAAATGCAAACAAGGAAACAACTCCAAAAACCGGGACATTACTTGCAGATGCAGAAACTGAAACTGCTCATATTAGCCTTAGTTTCTGCCCTCAGCCCTTCCCTGGGTACCACGGGATGACTGACCACGGTTAGGTGATCCTTTAACCAGGTGGCTTCCAAGACATGCCATGTCCTTTCAAGCTCCAAGGAGGCACTAGCCACCACTTCGTCCTTCATT
The DNA here is from genome assembly GCF_964034855.1 of Anser brachyrhynchus. Taxonomy (NCBI): domain Eukaryota; kingdom Metazoa; phylum Chordata; class Aves; order Anseriformes; family Anatidae; genus Anser; species Anser brachyrhynchus. The sequence continues at coordinate 8,166,245 of NC_137733.1, forward strand.
CAGCATCCCGACACCTCCTGCCCCCTCCGGTTCGTCCAGAACCCTGACATTCACTCGCCTATCTCATTCTTACCGGTTGTTGCCTTTGAGATGCGCTAATTAAATTCAGTAAGGTTAATGTTGTGAGAGGCACAATTTGTGTTTACTTTTGCAAGTAATGTAAGTGTAAAAATGTAATTACAAAATGTAAGTGATCTATTATTCTTTAAGCACTTTGAACTGTAAAATACAGGCAGCATGTCACACCTCAGGGTCACCTGGCAACAGGGGGAAAGATAAGGGGTCATCTCTGGTTGTGAGAAGACCGAACACCAATTACAAATTCCAAAGTGAGAATGCTGTTTCATATCAGCGTTTTACAATCTTTACTTTGCACTTCTGCTGGCTGTACTCCTAATGCCAGAAAGGGATGATTTCAAACAGTCTGCATAAACTATTCTGCGTGCAAAGAGACTCACAGGCGTAGCACAGTACTTCACCAGAAGTATGCTTTATTTCCCCCTTACGTTATTATATTTGCCTAGAAAAAAAGTTTTACCAGCCAAGAAAAAAAAAACATTCTCAACAATAAATTAATCTCAAACAATGATCAGAATTCTTCAAGCCAAAATAATACTGTGTTTATTCTGCAGGCTAAGAAATGCCTTAGATGACAAATAAAAAAGCAGCACTTTCCTGACTATTAGCCTTGAATGCAGAAGGCTACTGTTACCACAAGGCTTCTGCTTACAGGCATTTGCTCTTTTAAACTTTATCACTTCCTTGTCATGCAGCAGGACTGGCACACACATCTGCTGTCACAAGCACTCCCTGAAGTTACCAGGATATTGTGGTAATTAATGCAGGAACAAAAGAAAAAAAAGTCACAGGCTGAGAGAGAAGCCCAAACAGTTTATTCATGTTTAGGGAAAACAGCGCTGCAGAGACAGCAAGGAGATGCAAAGAAAGAATTTGCCCTATTTTACCAGCGACAGTCACCTAACTTGAAACTTAAAATGTTAAAATCCTTCAAGAGTGGTCATATATGACAACATAAACGGAGCAAAAAAATCACAGATCTGCTGCCCAAACTTCTCGAGTTGAACACAGGCTTCCAGAAGAAATTAAACCTGAAATTCACCCCCAAATTTCTGAATTTCTGAAAAAAAAAAGCATCCTAATTATACCACTGAAGACACACAGTGTTCATAAATTAAAAAACAAAAAGCCATGTCTGATAAAACAAAGATCACTTGCAAAACTAAACTATGAGATTGCTGGTGTGCACAACTGCATGTCAGATTCTACAAGTTCTCCTCGCAAGCCTACCATGCAATGTTTTCAATTCTCAAGAAGTTTCTCACACACTTAAATCATTTCATTTGCATGCAACTAATGAGTGTAGTCATTCACTGTCACCCTATAGTTAGGTGATTCCAACAAAAGGCCTTCTTCATTATGAAAAATACAAAGTTTTTACAAACTTTTATACAAATTAGAAAGCACTTATCACTGATATCCCAATAAGCTGTATGTATAAAAACATAAAAAAGGAGACATGGTACAAATAAAAGACACTCAGATGCATTATGATACTGCTTAATAAGCACAAGGTAAGGGGATGCACATTCTCGGAGGATAAAAATATCCCAGCTTGGATGAATTTCAATTTGATTCATGAAGAACACTTCTTTTATATCACACACAAGACCAAATAAAGTGCGGATTTTACTGATTCACAGCTATCTTAGCTAATGGCTACTTCAAGAGGGCACTAAGTGCATGGAAGACAATAATTGGGTTATGACATGACACAGAGTGCTACAGCTTTTATCATCCAAGGCGAAAAGAGCCATGATGAAAAAATAAGAGAGGAAGTAAAACAAATGCTAACTCTTTACACACATCTATTTGTGTATGTGGAAAATGAGATACACAAGTTTTCATAGGGCCCTCGCCATGACAGACTACTACTGACATCAAGAATTCAAATAACCAAAACACAGACTTCCACTCCATTACAAAATTTAAGCATTAATTCTTGCAGGGTGTTTTCTTTGCTTGTGATGACCTAGTTGCACACAGTTTTTAAGCAGTCTGTCAGCACTATAGGGCAGTAAGTTGCCCTGTATCAGTGCGCCTTCTTTAAAGTCTGCTGGATTCAAGCACAGTAAAGACCATATTCCAAACTAGTAGTCAGTTAGGTTTTACTTATTAAAACTTTTCAGAAGAACGAGCAGTCACCATGACTTCTGTTAGTGCTAGTAAAGAACTGAAGCATTTAAAGCCGACCAAATACTCCTTAACATTGCATTCTTCATTTGGATTCTAATACAGCTGTTTTGCTGTCTACTTACTAACCACGTTAGAGAGTCCTTCTGAATTTCCTTCTCATTCATTTTACTGCAGCACATCCCATTCACACTTATCTAGCTGATTCTAAAGACTACAAAAAAACGAACATGCTGAGTACAGGAAATGATGCAAAGTGGAAGGAAGCAGTAACATCTCTACAGCACACAGAGTGTACGCTGCTGCAAATGCATACTGTCCTGAAAGGCATACAACAACGGAGATAAGCCATATACGAATAATGGTGATAAGCCACATCCGTGCAGCCGGCCTCTCCTTGCTTTCAGGACAGGTCTCCCAAAACACCGCAGGTGCAATGAGAGCCCAAAGTGTGACAGGTCCCAGAAAACTCCTCCAGATACTGATTCTCAGTGACAACAGCAAAATCAAGTTTCTCAGTGACTGACATCATTACACAATTGCTATTTGCTTTGTACAGGGCGCTGAACAGAAAAGAGCAAACAGCGCTATCTCCCCACTGCCCTGCTGCAGCCCAGGAAACGAAACCGTCAGGAGCCCCCAGGAACCGGCAGGGAGCCCCCAGGAACCCCCAGAAACCAGGCTCTGCAGGAGGAGCGGTGCTCACACCTCAGCCAGGCGCCGACCCCGTGCCTCAGGCCCGGCGGGGCGGCCCGGGAGCCCCGGGGCCCTGCGCGCTCGGCGCCGGTCCGCGGCCCCCTCACCCCGGCGGCCCCCTCACCCCTCAGGGCCCTCCCGTCCCCCCGCATACCTTCTCCAAAGAGGCGTCCATGGCCGGGGACGCCCCGCGGCTCGCCGCTTCCGCCGGGCCCGGGCGGCTCCACGCTGGCAGCGCTGACGAGGCAGCGGCGGGCGGGGCCGGCAGCGCTCACCGAGGGCACGGCGGCGGCTCCCCGCGCTGCGGAGGGCGGGGGCTGTGAGGGCGGCCCGGCCGCGATGGCGGCGGGGTGGGCGGGCAGCGTCCTGCTCTACGCCGGGCTCACCGCGGCCGGGGACGCGGCGCAGCGGCGGGGCCGCGGGCAGCCCCCGGACTGGGCGCAGACGCGGCGGGTGGCGCTGCTGGCCCTCACCTTCCACGGCAACCTCAACTACGTGTGGCTGCGGGCGCTGGAGAGGGCGCTGCCCGGCCGCCGGCCGGCCGCCGTGCTGGGCAAGGTGCTGTGCGACCAGCTGCTCGCCGCCCCGGTCGCCGTTGGTGCCTTCTACACGGGTGAGTGCCGCGGCTCGGGTGCGCCCCCGGCCGTCCCGTTTCCAAAAGGCAGCCAAGCGTGGCTGTGAGGGAAGCGGGACAGCTCAGCAGGCTGTGCCCTCCTCTGCCTCACGGGTGTGTAGAAGCACAGCGCGCTGCCCTGAGTGATAAGGGATAACCTTGAAAGCCAAGAAATAAGAAGAAACTTTAGACTCTGAAGAGACTATCTGCATGGTATCAGGAGGTCTGCGTTTTATGACCCTGCCAGGAATTTACTCAGTTTATGACTGAAGAGAAAGGAAGCCAAGGAAGAAGTCAAACATGACATTTTTACTTTCTGCCCATGTCAGAACGCGAGCAGAGACTTGCCCAAGGACCAGGAGGATGTGAAGGACCCAAGAAGGAAGGGAGGGTAAAAATACCTAAATTAGGCGGCAGTAGGAGCCTATAATGTGTCAGCTGAGAGATACCGATAACCTCGTGGCATGCATGTATCTAGAACGATACCTGCGGTGGGCTAAGTTACTTCAGGTCTCTGCTATGTGCAAATGTGTAGCTTTGGATTTTAGATCGATTTGTTACAAGCATGTTGTCATAGAAGTTCATAGAATCATCAGGGTTGGAAAATCTGGTCCAACCATCACCCTACTACCAATGTCACCCGCTAAACCATGTCCCTAAGCACCACGTCCAACCTTTCCTTCAACACCCATCACCTTCACTTAATGTAGGTCGCATCTTCCAGTCACGGTGGGTGATCTTTAAAGGGCTGCTACAGCTTTCTACGGCTTTTAGAAAGACACCTAGTTTGACACGTGAGGGTTCCCATCACAGGGAATAGTTTAAACGGTTCATTATTTTGACTATTTTGCGTTTTATCTCCAGTTTGTATGGTCTAATCCATAATTTCAAATCATGCTGCTTTTCTCTTGTCTTGGGTTTAATGATGGGAGCCCGCTGCAAGGTTGTGTTTGCCTAGAATCGAGAGGAGCTTGGACCAACTAGAATTTATTTACAATTTTGAAATGCTGCCTGTGGAAATTTAAACAAGTAGGTTTTGAAATTGTTCTACTTGTCTATTCTAGGATTTGCATATGAGATAGATATTTATGAAGATAACAATAGCAGGCTGATTATGGCCCAAATAATTTTTTTTTTTAAAAAAAAGGGTGCCCTTTTCCACTGACTTCAGTGGGCTGGGGCACCTAAACCCTGTTGAGGACCTGGGCCACCTCTGGCAATTCAACAATATGCACGGTGCTTCATTCTGTCTGTCTCCTGGGTGTAAGATGTATTTGTTTTGTATCTGCTTTTACTGCCACTGCAGAGTTACGTGGGCAGAGACCATATAACTGAAAGCCACATAACCTGGAGAGCCAAGTCAATAGATGAGGATATACGATGTAGCCATTTTAGGTAGTAGGAATGGTATTTTTTCTTTGTAATATTTATCAACTTTTCTTTCAAAATGTATTTTGAGAACAGCTTGGGATATTATTGAAAAAAAAGTGAACATTTTATTATTTTTTTTTTCTGATTGTCTTAAGTATTTTACCACCAGGTATGAGCATCCTTCAGAGGAAAGAGGACATCTTTTCAGACTGTAAAAAGAAATTTTGGAATACCTATAAGGTAAGGCAAGTGATTAACTTATCACCCAGCTACACAGAAAAAATAACATTATTGTATAAAATATTTTAAATATTATGTCTTCTTCTAACAGCCTCCCTCTTACTTCGTTATTTGATTATGTGTAGGAAACTTTAAGTACCAGCAGTCATCTGAAGTCCAGGTAATTTGGGGCAGGCAGGACTGCCAGATGAATGAAATAATGCCATTCCAAAAATGCACAATATTTATATATATATAAAACACTTGCACCCGGCTCTGTTTGAGTGAGAGCCCTACAGTACAACACTGAATGTTATACGCTAAGATTGCACTACCTTTCCTCTTAAGAAGTACGCACGCTCCAGTTAGTACTCCATTTAGTTAGCAATACTATTGACAACACGTACGTGAACACCTGTTAAAAACATTAGTTATAGAGACATCTTTTTTAGGAATCATTTTGAGCCTGTACTTTTCACTGACAGTCTTCTCACTTTCAGAAATGCAATCCCTTGTTCTAGGAAGGCTTGGATATAAATAGCTGGTTTTGGTTAGCATTTCTCTATACCAAGGAAAAAAAATTGTGCTATCTCAGAGCTGAGCAACTTAAGAATTTTAAAGATTTCTCAGGCACGGGAAGAAAGATAGATTAAAATAAAAGTATAATAGAAGGAGAAACTGTGATGTGCCATGTGCATTTTTCTTTACAATGATAGGATGTAGGTAGGATAGAAAAGGATTATTTTTACTGCTGGAGAAGATGACTCTAAAAACAGTGCCCACTCTATCCTATCAAAACATAAGGTTTCTATTGACCTTATGTTCTATGAGTAAATTATCTGTTGATTTTTGCAAGAAAGTCTTACGTGTATGAGTAACTAGAGGGAGCATTGAACGTGTGAAATAAATAGTGTTCAGTGGTATTTTTCATTCATGGTTGAAACAAATGTTCACATATTTAAACAATTGTTCACCCATCTGGTAAATGTGCTTATGTATTTGGTGTCAGGTGACTTTGAAGATTTCACTGTAATTAGAGTTTTGTATTTAAAATGAGTCAGAATAATCTCTTGAAGAAATTCCTTGCATGGCAGCTCATAAAGATGATTAGTAGTTTAATATTGCAACCTCAAAGTTAACCAGCTTAATTTATATTTCACCATCTTCTATTAATTTTATTAAAATATATTTTAGTCTTTGCTAAAAGTGGTAGGAAAAACTTAATCTTTGTGGTTGAAGTCTACAAGAATAACATGATTCGTTTTCATTTCAGACAGGACTGATGTACTGGCCTTTTGTGCAGGTGAGTTTTGGGGCAACTCAGTGAGCCTTTCTTTCTGTAAAACCTGATGCTATGCATTTAGAGGATATCTAACCTAATGAGAAGTCAGTGGAGTTTTGGGGCATGTAAGTACAAGACCTAACAATGACTGGAGCACTAACTGAGCTCTCTCTCCTTCCAACACAGCTGTCAAACTTCGTTTTTGTCCCCGTTTACCTGCGCACAGCTTACACTGGGCTTTGTGGCTTTGTCTGGGCTGCCTTCATTTGTTTTTCCCAAGAGAGTGGAGATGGCACAGTAAAGTCAGCATTTATGTGGCTCCAAAGAGAGAAGGTCAATGCAGATGAAGAACCATCACAGAAATAAGAACTTCAGTTCTGAACCCATTCTACATCTAAAGTGAGCTTATGAAAGTCAGTAAACTGAGCTGCAGTTTCATTGCTGTGTTTAGAATAATCATCTCAACATTTTTTGGTTAGTATAAGCAGTGGAACAGTTTGTCTTTTTGCCTGTTTATTTTTTATAAAATAGGCCAATTGTTTATTGGCACTGAATTATTTTCATGCTGCCAGCCCATCTCTTCTGGGAACAGCTGACTTACAGGGCAGCATAAGCATTTGCACATCATGTCAGACTGTCTCACTGGGGAGAAATATTAACTGTAATTTAATTTTCAAGCAACTTGTAGTCTCTAGAAAAAGGGGAATAGAACGTTAAATCCTCAACTGTTGTATTTGACAATTGTTATCAGTGCAAGATTGCTTTTGCAGAACAAAATTTAATAGATTTCTTACCTAAACAGTGGCAACAACTCTATTTTATTCAGAGAAAAAAAAGACTCTATTTGTAGAAATATATTCATGTTCCTTTTGTCTTACCTGGGAGAACAATTGAGTTTGGACAACGCTCTCAGCCACATGGTCTGATTTTTGGGTGGCCCGGTGCAGACTCAGAAGTTGGACTCAGTGATCCTTGTGGGTCTCTTCAACTCAGGATATTCTATGATTCTATGATTCTGTTCATAGGAAACACTGTCATGTAGTAACTATACATAGGAAACTAGGAAATGGTGAAAATCAGTTATAGACTTATTCTGTCAACTGAGGACCAGGTCTGGATGCAGGTAGGGATAATAAGGGAGTCCTTAGTTTATTAGAACGACATTTTAGGCCTTAAATTTTAAGCTTGAAACAGTATCTGATTAAACCTATCTTGATGATGATTGTAAGGACAAGACTTAACCCTCTTTGTTGTGATGATAATAACCACTTTGAGGAATGTCTAAGTTCCTCAGTCTTACCTAAACAGTAAACCAATGCCTGCTTAGGTTATAAAGGAACACTCCTTTAGCCAGCAGCTGTACTACTTAATATATTGGTTACAATGGTTTGTCACTGCAGGAGCCCAGTGCTACTTAGGGCGGACACGGAAAGGGATCACGCAAGCACTGCCCAATCTATTCCAGGTAAAATCAAGTTTAGCAGAACCCATTAGTCAAGAGTGGTGCAAAGTACCTGTGTGGCCTTGACTACAGAACTACAGTGTATTGGGGGGGAGGGGGGTGTGCTTTTTCTACAGTCCGTTTTGGTGACAGACAGGTGAAAGAGGTAGCTTCCTTCTTGACAGAGAAGTCAGTGCAATTCCATCATCACCTTGCACAGGCAGACCTGGAAGAGGCAACCTGCACCTGCCTTAAGTAATTAATTTTAATTGACTTTAGACATCTGTAGCGTGGACATCTGCAACTTGGCTAAATACTTTAAGCTCTACTTATAGTTAGTGGGGGAAAAACAGGTAGTTTTGGATATCTGTTTTAGGGTAGGATGAATTATGCACTGTGTCTGTTTCTTGCCATCGCTAACAGTCCAAGGTGACTGGCTCCTATGTAGATAATTTCATTGTACATGTTTGTATGTGGTGGAATTAATTCCTCTTCTTAATGGCTGTCTTACATGTCTGTATGGGAGTAGTTCAGTGGGTGTTGTTGCACAGATGCCACAGTGTATATTGGGCAGTCCTGAAGTAGGACATCCCGGTAGCAATAGAAATCCACAGAAGAACTAACTGCATTTTATCTGTCTACTTAAAAAAGGAAATATGAATGAATAGGTATTTCAGGCTGCTACAGCTGTTAAATTGTTATTGTGTGTATATATCTAAAGTCCTTGAGATAAAGAAGCAATTCCAGTAGTGTTTTGCTGTTAATATATTTTTAGGAACAGAAGAGTATTTTAGTCTGTTCTGTCAATGAGACTTAAAATTTTCAGATGATGTATGATAATAAAGTATTTGACTTTATTTTTACAGGTACTTTTTATTTTTGCTTGTGCCTTAAGTGTTAAGGATTAATAGAATTCATTTGGAGAATGGAACTGGAAAATAATGACATTACAAGGAGAGTGAAGTAGGGATATGGTGGTGTTCCGCTGCATGCTGTAGCAGTATGCCATATTAAGCTGCAACTCTGTGGTGCACAGAAGTATTTCTGCATGGGTATAGTGAGTAAAGCTTAATCCCTAGGCGAACCAAGAATTTAAAACTCTTCTCATGATCTTTGTAATGCTGATGCTTTTCTTTAGCAAGAGCATTTAATGAATGGGAACATCCATCTTTTATTTTAAATGGCTTCAAAGCTTACATAAGCTGTGCTTTATTGCTCTAGGCTTTTGTGATGCCAGCTTTTTCTTGGGAATTTGAGCTAAATCCTCTTTGTCTTCAAATTTATCTGACTGTGGGCTTCAGGGTTTTCTTCCATATTTTTGTTATGTGAAGCATGGTTCTTTCATGTAATAAGAGCCTGCAGCTCTTATATTTTAGTAAACTTAAGATTGTGCATATTTCTCTTTCACTTTCTCTGTTTTTCTTGATAAACTACTTGATCTTGATGGTTAAGTAACCCAAATCTCATTTCACATATATTTTTATATTTTTGTAAATAGCAGCACTGATTGTACTAATAAACATTCCAGATACATAATACAATAAAATGAAGTGGGGGGGGGGGGGGTGTCACAATTTCTCAGTGTGCATAAATTGATGCACCTCCTAAAGATTTCCCACCTCTGTCAATTCAGTCTGTCGGAGGATCTACCCCACTAGTTATTAAAGACTTTATTATTTCTTGATAAAATTTTGACTTAGAATATTAATTTCACAGAATGGTTGAAGTTAGAAGGGACTTCTGGAGGTCCAGACCAGGTCATCTAGTGCAACTCCATTTGACACATACATTACTGAATTACTAGGAGAATCAAACACAAGTTATTTCTTTAAAAAAATAAATAAAATGAGCTGTGTGAGAGTTGTCCTCTTTTTGTTCCACCACCCTTTCAAAAACTGTCATAAGAGAGTTAGGTTTTATGACTATTTGAAGGGATTATACTGCTCTTAATGCCAGCTGAACATGCAGATTTCAGTAACTAGAAAGATAGGAATAGAATTAGACGTCACATAGGTGCTCAGGAAAGAGGGAACATGCTGCCAACAGCTACTAGCCATGCATTCAGATGACATTTCCATTTCATGGATTCTCTCTAAGAGCAAATGCATTGAGAAGACAAATTTAGATCAGGTGCAGTTCTAGCTTCGTGTTATTCTGGATATCTGTGGAGACTTAAAATCTGAATTTGACAAAATCAAAATTTGAAAATGTATTTTTCTGTTGCAAATCTTTCATGCAAATGAACCTCCTGTGCTTACTGGTATGTGAAATTCTCCAGAAGGCTTCTGTCTTCTTCACACCAGAAACAACCATCCGGTAACACAGCATAAAATAACTAGTTTTATACTGTAGTGAAGGTGAAATGGCCTGTAGTTTGGTACCGTATCTGATAGGTAACTTCTCTGTATAGCACAAACTCTGAAATCTGTACAGCTTTTGCCATCTGGTTCTCTGCTGTGATGCTAGTGCTTTCTGCTACTACTAGTGCCAGTACACTGAGATGTGCAAGAAATACTTGAATCTGTCTAAAATAATGAATTTCAAGTTGACTGAAAAATGTCTGTGTTTTTGAAAAGGTTTAATAAACTTTGAATGTTGTTCTTTGGCTCTGTCTGTCTTTAACTAGTGTGTGTACAAAAGCCAGGTCTTGTGCAAAGTTCCATGGGATCTTCATGGACCACATGCAGTAAAAAGCTCAATTTGATGTCACAGACGTTAACACAAGCAGGGTGAAAGGAAAGCAGGGATTATTCACCTCACTTAAAGGTTATTTATATGCTTCAAGTCATCTGCCACTTTTGAACAAATTCGGAACAGAATTCCCATCTATAAAATCTCAAGCACCCAAAGACTGTGCTCTCCCTTAATTTCAAAGTTGCATTGTGTATTCACATTCAATTGCCATTCCACTACGATCAAAGTTACTGTAATCCATTATAAACAAGAACAAAGAATGCAGATTGCATATCTGTATGGTCATTGCATACACTCTTCAACAGCATTTGCCCTAACAAACACTGCCTTACTGTTTTCTTTATTATTAATTTATTAGTTAATTTAGTTTATTAATTTAATGTGGCAGTGCCCAAAATACTTGCACCATGTATCCAGATAGAAAAACAGACATCCAAAGAGGATGGTAAAATGCATCATTTCCCCTGCGAGTTCAGGGAAAGACAGTTGGGAAGTGGTGCTGTAAAAAAAGAAGGGGAAAAGGACAGCAAGTTGGAGTTTGTTTACATTCATGTTCTTTGTAAGCCAGTGTGATGTGGGACACCCATGCAAATACTCCCCTCTGCCAGGAGAAGAAGACCTTAAATACAGGATTTTGATGCAGTCACTCCTCTCCATTTTACACTACAACAGATTAAATCAAAGAAAAACCAAGAGGGAGTATGAATATATAGCCTACCTAGTAGGTAGTTCAGTCACCAGCAATATATGGAGAGAGGATATGCAGTTCCCAGTTCTGTTACTCTACTTCATCCAGTTAGAACAGAAATGAAATGCATAAGCACTCAGATGGCTGTGATAAATTCAGTGCCTGGCCCATATGGACTCACAAACCATGCACACAGAGTTCTGTGCCACATGAGATCCTTTATCTGTGGAGGAAGTGTCGCTTTGTTCTGAGTTGTGTCTCCTTTTATAGGGTATAATTTGGCAGCCGGGTAAAATAAGGTACAACATTCTTGCCTGGAATCAGTATATACATATCTTACTATAAGTAAGATGCATGCTTAGGGTTTGTATACACAGGAATAAACCCCCACACTATTACTGCTTTCATTTGTCAGGAAAGCAGCCTTCCTCTCATTGCAGCAAGATTTAGAAAAGAAAATACAAGCTTAGGAACTGGAGTTCTCCATCTCTAGTCTTTTACTTCCTCTTGCTCTATGCCGACCTTGAAACATCCACCTCTGTAAACCTGGCTGCCTGTGGTATCCTTACCTTACCATTGCTCATACCTCTCTGAGCTAAATACCACCTTTATCTAATGACTAAGGGTGTTCAGCTACTCCCATCTCATGCATCACATATTTTACATCCAAAATGTACCAAGATTGTTAGCTGCACCTGATTTTCCATGATACACCAATGACACTGAAGGGTTTTACGTTAGTTCTACGCTTAGCTCAGAGTGGCCATCATACAGTACTGAATTATTATGTGCTCCTAGAAACTGCACAAAAGGATATGGCAATTACCTATGTGGTGTTTTGCTTACTGTTTTAGAGCAGAAATTGAAATATCAATGCAATACAGGTCCTCCATCACTGAAGGCCATGTTTGCAGAGAAATTCAAGCCACAAGGAAACCCTTTCAGAATTCAGGGCTGAGCTTCCAGTTCCAGTGAAGGTGGTAGCAAAATGCTCCACAGAAGAAATGGACATGCCTGTTATGACACAAGTGTAGTGCAGCACATACACTTCATGGGAACATGAATCAGTGAGGCACTGACACAGTCTCTGCACTGCAGCTTGCAAGCAGTTCTGAGCTCTGTTTAAGATCCAGATTTGTGTATGTAAAACAGCAGCTTACAGAAAGTCACCTTTAAACTTTGGACTAAGTGAAATGAGGAGAGGTTCAGACCCTACAAGAGCTGTGTTTGGGGGAGCATGTTGCTGTGTTTGCAAATTTTACACAGTATAGTTACTACTTTAAAATGGCCATGCCCACAAACCCACTTCAGTATTACTGAATTCCACAGTGTTTGCAAGTCTCCTAAAATGTCCCACACCAATTTATCTCGCCGTCTAAATTTGCTGGTCAAACATCTGTTTTTCTATGTAGCTATGGCCACTCATCACAGATACAAAAGCCACCTGCACAGTAATGACTCACCTGCACAACAGTCAGTCCAGTCATATGGACTGACTCCAAACGCCAAAAATAAGACTGTTACATGGAAGACTTCACCACCCATGGTATTAGTAACATCTGACAGATGCTGTAACAGCTTTTGCTGTAAAATTTGTACCTTAAAAGGAGAGTGAATGTAGAAAGAATCCATTAAGACAAAAATAAAATGTGAAGGAAAAGAGTTTAGAGAAGTAAGTTTCTGAAATCGGTGTTATGGTTGCAACTACAGCCATTGGTCTGTGCAGATTGCATCCATTTTCTCTGCCAGAAATATTTGCCCTGTCTCATCTGCCAGTGCATCTCCTGAATTTGTGCTGTGTTTTCTCACCTTGTATACCGAAAATAGCTGAGATAAATCTATAGAAGTGGAAAGCTCTGTGGCAGCTTTAATAGTCTCCATTATTCACCTCCCAGGAACTTTTGCAAATAGGCTCTGCACACGTACAGATACAATTGTCAAACAGACGTAAAAACTTACCACAGCCTCACCTGAAATATATCTTAAACCAAATATTTAACAGGAGGTAACCAACCTGGACTGTGTTTTGGGAGCTCAATCCTGCAAGGTCTGTCTTGATATTCAGTGCAGCCTCAAGCTTGTGATACCAGGTACTGATCCTGAGCAGTAACAGGCTGAGCGTAAGCTCCCATTCTTCCGCACATCACTGTGGATCCTGGCAGCATAAAGACAGAACTGAGAGGGCTTTGCAGACATTTAACATGTGCTATGAGTTTATGGACTGCTTTTTAAGCGTTAGTTTGTTTTCAGATAGAAAAGCAAGTACGTACTACTCAGGGTAATCTAAATACTTGCTTGGTCAGACTCCGCTTTACAGGATAGATCTCCAAATCTGCATAAAAGATAGGCAGTCAGATGCTGTAGCTCCAGTGCTACCAGCCAACGTTTACTGCACACAAGTCAAATCATAAGCATCAATATACAGAGGTTTTAAAAGACACCATTTTTTTCCTAAACAAAACGGTGTCTAGGACACAAAGTACTTTCATTTAGATTGACCCAGACATTGTGAAGCCTGTCACATCTAACACAGAATTAGTGCCACACTGTTCCCTAAAATTTGCATTAATTGCTTGTCCTTTGCTTCTGTAGCTCTACTAGAAATTCAGCTATGGAGAGGTAGTAAGAAGTTAAATATATAGTCCATTTTTTCTGTGTGCATGTTTGATAAAACAGAGACACACCAAAAAGAGTACCATATTCATGCAATATTTCACAGGGAAACATTAATTAAAAAGCACGACATTTAATAGGTATTTAGGTAGAAATACTTACAAACAAATATTTGGATCACCATCTTGCCCCAGACTCACAAAATTAATTCAAAACACCTTGGTTGCCTTTTAACAAGCTCATTAGAATGCCTTGCTTGTCTGCAATACACAGCACTTTTAGGCGATAGGTGCACCTTTCTATCCTGACAGATGTAGGATAGCTATGGAAAAAGATCAGAATCCTAGTTACTTAGCTGCAGCTATGGTAAAGTATTTATGAAGTTACTTTAGCCTAAAAAATATTTTTAAAGGAATGGTTCATGTATGGAAAGGCAGTAATTCCAAATAAATAAATAAGCATACAAACGGCGCTAACTAAACACGAGCTAGGATTCAGAAAAAAGGGAATGACATAATAAGAACTTGCACTGGCTTTTGAGACCAGGCCCTCATTCAGCCAGGCTGTGCTGCAGCAGATCCTTTTTCAAGTACAGAACGGCAGGGCCAGGGCTTCCAAGAAGTCCTTCACGTTACCATGAAACAGAAGGTGGAAACTACAGTAAGAAAGTATCTTCTGTATCAAGGACAGTGCTGTGATTTTCAGCTATCCCATTCCTCTCTCTTTTCAATTAGGATGGTATTTAATTATAACTCTTTGAAAAGCAAATGAGGTCTACTTTGGCCTAATACAGATCTCTTGGGGAGACTGGTAATACAAATGTCTGAGACATAGACTAAGAATGACACAGACCTGATTGTCGCCCTGTGATAACTGGAGTCTGTGATACAACAGGGTCCCACTGACTCAGACGAGCTCACACTGTGTTGTGACACAGGCTGGGGACACTCACACATTAAACCCTTTTTCCCCACTCTGTAATGCTGTCTATGTAGACTGGCCGTAATGATTTGGGAAAAGGTGTTATGTAAAGTACAGATTTACCACTACAGCTCCCAGGACAGCGCACTACAACACAGTACATCTCATGACATAGCCACAGTTGTGTGCCATAGGACACAGTTGGGTCCTTGAAAGAGCCCTGATTTGGCTGAATTTCAAGCAGATAATACTCATTCTTGCTTTTACAGGGAAGGTGCCCTACAACAACCCTACTGTGCTAGGGACTTGTATAGGTTCTTTAGCACAGTTGTGGCCCTCTTTGTCTTAATCCCACAGCCTGTCTGCTGCATAGGATCATGCAAGGGAGGAAGCATCAGGAAGTTACGTGCATGCCTTCCTAAATCTGTTTGATTATCAGGTTTTCCAACAGGTAAGCATTTTCCTGTAATGCTCACAGCCTTTCACCTGTGCCAGGACATTTTTGTGCCATGCATATGCCTGGCAAGCGAGATCTGGAGGTGGCAGAGAGGCTGTAGCACGGTAGTGTGAATGTGTGCAGGCTGACAGCCCCCCAGGGCTCCTACACGTTGCTGGAACAGCCTGTGGGATGTGGGGTCAGGGGCTGCGCAGGGTACCAGGAATAACTGGGAAAATGCTAAGGATGTGGAACTACAGAGAATCCTAAGAGCTGAGGGATGAAGATTGAAGAGGAGGTATTTTCACAGGGAAACAAGATTAACCATGACATCAGATACCAAGGAATTTTGGTAACTCCTCCAACACAGAGATTTTCTTAAACAAGTCTTGGTGTTTAAAAAAAATGTTATAGGACAGATTCATATAGGAGTCCCACAACCTGCTCTATGCAAGCAACCAAATCACATGGGCACAGTGCCTGTTCTGTCATGGTAATTACGGATCTGGGTATTTATGCCTACGAAAATGGAATAAATATACATAATCCACTTAATTTCATTTTGTTTCATCAGCTGAGCTGCAGCTTTTTATTATAATGATAAATAAATGAAAACCCTGGGCAGAAATGTAACACTTCTGTTATTTCTGTGTTAGAATGACTGTCCCATCTGACAAAGAACAACACCCCTGACTTCTGCTTTTGCTGTAGCCCCAGACTCTCAAAGCAGCTCTTGAGAACCCATTTGGTTTACAAGGTGTGCCCATAAAGGCAGGAGAACTCTGAGAACTTCAGGCTGAGCAATCTTAGGTGCTTGAAAAGCTCCAGGAAAGCAAAGAAAGCATTTTCCCCCACCTGACAAGTCGTACCACTGTTACGAATTTTGCCTTAGTAAAGTGTGCCTGTTATATATAGTGTTGTGTCTCTGTGGGGCATCAGTGATGTACAGGGGAGGCCAAAAAAGCACTAGATAGGAGCGTGGCTTTGCCAGCTGCTGCTGACCAGCTACAGCTCCTGATGGCAGGACTCAGATGAGAAATGGGAAGGGAATGAAAGCAGTTAGGGGAAACGACCGCAAGAGCAAAGTGGGCCTCTGTTTTTCTGCCAGACATTATCCACTGAGTAGCGAGAAGAGATCTCAGTTTTTATGTTTTCTTTCTTAGCAGTCTTTCAGCAGAAGAAAACCAGCCTTTCCAAGTGGAGAAATGCATGCTTACTGCTGAGTGAACTGAAAGGCATCATCAGCAGGGGAGAAATTTAATTCCACTTGTGAATGCAGCATTGAAAATGCTCCAAAGTTGCAATAGCAAAAATGCTGACTTTAGAACACTAGCAAAATAATTGTTGTGCATTTAGGCCCCAGACTTTCCAAAATTTTTGGGCAAATGGACCCATGTGGACTGCTTCCACATGCCTGCTCAGAAGTGTAACAGCCTGAAAGACTGGGCTCTTACTGAATTTTGTGAGTTTTTCAAATGGGGCAGGTGAAAACTTTCTAGTTATAATAAATCACGTTATGCATTCTTTGTTTTACATAATTAAACTCAGTGCATCCCATTTACTAATTAGTGGGAGTTTTTCTCCCATGCTATCAAATTCAGAGCTTTAAATACTTGATTATTTCTAGGATCATTCCTCCATCTCCTAAACAAAGCACTTGGATTATAATAATTTAAAACCTTGAAGGGATGAATTTAAGCTAAACAGTTCTCAGATCCACCAAAAAATTGGCCCTTTCTCCCTAATCAGCCTGTTTCCCTTAGTCCAAATCTCATCCAGATCCCAGATGGGCTCTTGTCTTCCTCCCACACTTGTGTTCCTCACTTCTACTACTGAGTCAGTCCAGCCCACCCCAGCAGACAGCTGCACTGTCACCCAAAATCAGCTGTGCAGAGTGGTGCCACCAGCTTTCCTGCTTGACTCACAGCTTTGTTTGGGCTTCATCTCCAAAGGCCAAAACCATCGCGGATGGAGCACTGCACAGTCAACAAGAGCCCTCCAAGCAGGTCTGGTGCACAACCCATGGCAAATCCCTGCAGAGCACAGCTGACAAGGAGAAATCGCTGTGCCCTGCACATCTTCCAAAATATTGTCTAGCTCATTTTAATTTGGTAGCAATTTGCTAGCAGCTCTCAGGAGAAAAAATAAAATTAAATTTCATTGTTACAGTTTCAAAACTGATGTGGAAGTTTTCTCTCTTCTAACATGTAAAGTACGACCCCTAAACACAATTGTTCATGAGTATAGCAACAACATGCATCAATCCAACTAGAAAGTACATCACTGAGTACAGCAGTAGTGCTTTTGTTGCACTGATGGTTGAAGGGCAAGGCAAAGTTTGTAGGCAAAGGTATGTGACAGACAAACTTCCATGCACCCAGTACGTATTCAGCATTACCAGTACCCCGTTGCTCATAAACCAGGTGCAGAGTGCTACAAACCCTGATTTACTGGGGGGCACTGGGCAACTTGTCTCAACTCCTGCTTCATCATCTCTACATCAGACATAACGATACCACACACAATAAAATGCAATGGGATTTCACCAGGAAAAGTACTCTGTAACTGTAAAATGCTGTTGAGGGATTTGATCCATAAGATCTCCCCTACAATAAAAGAACTAATAACAACAATTATCACTGCACTAGTGCTTCCTGCATAGTCCTTTCCTTCTCTTCTAATCGCAGGAGGCTGCATAAGCAGGAAAGCTGCGTGTTTATGAGAAACACCAAACCTCATCGCTTGTTGGGCTGCTGTCCTGGGGCTTTTGCTTGGGTGAGGCTGGGATGAGGGGCATGCCTCTGGGGGCAGGTCCGCGGAGCAAGGCGAGGGGTGAGGATGCAGGGGGTGAGGGTGCGGGCGGTGAGGATGCAGGCGGTGAGGATGCAGGGGATGCCTCTACCTTTGCCCGCCCGCCTCCCCCGGCCCAGCCCCGCACTGAGCATGTGCGCGGCGCCGCTGCCTGCCCCCGCCGGCCCCCGGGGAGGGCTTGGAAGGATCGGAGGGCTCGGGAGGATCGCATCGCCGCCCGGCCCCGCGGCTGCGGGGGGCTCCGGGGGGTGGTGGGGCTCGGGAGGGCGGCGGAGCGGCTGGGGCCATGGAGCTGCAGAGGGCCGTGGAGCTGCGGAGGGCCATCTCGGCCGGCGCGGAGGCCGAGAGAGCCGTGAGGCGCTACGGGGCGCTGGAGGAGACGGAGTGGAAGGCGGAGGCGCTGGGGAGAAGTGAGTGGGGCCTGCCCGGGGGCGCTGCGGGAGGTCCTGCCCGGCTCCGAGTGAACCCCCGGGCTCCGTGAGCAGGGGAAGGCGGCGGGGTGCGGGGGGCTGCTCCCGGCCGGCGCCGTGGTGCTGTGGCAGTGGGAGCTCAGGTGTCCCCTGGCGAGAGGGAAGGGTGGCCGGGACGTTAGGTCTCCCTCGCTGCTTGCTAGGTGGGGTTTAGTATGTGGCTTTTCATAAATGGGTAGCCTGTAATACACCACCTTTGAAAGGCACGGATGACAACTGCGTTATTCGCCCTCGTTATCTCCGGCAGAGGGTACAGCGATACGTCGCGATGTATTTAGGAGCTCAACTCATGCTCTTTGGTGGAGCAGCTTTGCTGAAATTGTAATTTTCCAGAAAACAAGTGACATAGCCTGTCCAAAGTGCTGGTGGAAAGATAAACAGTTGTCAATCCGAGTTAGCCACAGGACCTTGTCTTCTCTGAGGCACGGGGGTTATTCTCCTATTGGCAGAACTATCTTATTTACAACCCTGTAAACCCCTCTAATTGGCAAGGTAACCACTGAGGCAAGAAATCTTGCTAACAATGGTCACAAAAAGCTCTGTACTACTATAAGGAAAAATATTTTCTAAGTTACAGCAAGTGTTTCATTAGGTCACAGGAAGAAAAGCTTTCTGTGCGTGTGCTGTGGTATCATAATCTTTGCTGATACTGGGCTTGCTGATATTCTTGCTTCACGATCTATCTGATGTGCATCATGAAGACTCACCTGGATGCCTTTTAACATCCTGGAGCTTTGCAGCATCCCAGTAGCAATTTTTTGCCAGCACTGCTGCTATGTTCAGGCTTTTCAGCTACTGCTGTGTTTGTCAGTCTCTGTTCTGGAATCATATTTTACCTTTGGCTTTGGTTTTTCAAGAATATGTTGCTGTCTGCCATATGCTGATAAGAGAGGTGTAACTTTCCCACTCCAGTGCTTCAGTTGCAGTGTTGGTTTTGTTGCAGTGCCTGGCATACGTTCAGCACTGAATAACTCCCCACTTGCTAAAATGGAATCGAAGACTGAAATCGCTGTTGCCTGAGCTGGTTGACTCAGCTGCGTGCAACAGTTTTGGAGGTCCTCTGACATGATACAGACTTGTGCTTGTCTTATTCTCATAAATAGGTCTGGTTTTATTGCAGAGTCAGCTCACAAATTGAGTGCAGTGCAGTGCTTGTAATAATAACTGGTACCTGGAGGTGACAGGAAGGTTACATCTTGCAAGCTTTGGACAAAAGATCATATGTTTGGCAGAGGGGAGTGTGGAGGCTGAGGGGGAGAACTGATCTGCTCAAAAATGTGTGCTCAGCATTGAGCTTCCACCCAAATCACAGCTTGACTTGGTACCAGAGTGGGCTGTTGGCAGGACTGGAACCAAGTGTCCAGGTGTCCGCACCCTGGCTCTGCTGCTGAGCTGCCCTTCTACACACTACATTCAGTTTACTGAGAGTATTTCTATACATGTATAACAATGTAGATGTAGAATAAGAAGTAATCTAGAGGCTGTCTGCTCTTTGAAAAGTAGAAAATTATTATATTTAGAGTTTGCTACAGGAGTAATTACTTTGTTTGTTTGTAGGCTTCAACCTTCTTAAAATACTGTAGAAATCCTTTTTATGGTAGCTGTTTTACATGATCTCATGTCTCTTTCCTATTTTAATACTAAAACTGACTTCTGGTCAAACGTCTGCATTGATTAAAAATAAAGAGATCTTACTATTTGCTTTATTGCTTCCTTACAGCATAGGTCCTAAATTGCATGGCACCACGACAGTAATCTCCGGAAGGTCTGGAAAGAAGCTGAAAAAACATCATCCCCTTTTCAGTAATGTCATCAATTAGCCTTTGGTATTTGCGTATCAGTCTAAATATGAAATGCTAAGTAGTATTATTAATGAAAGCAGGAGTCCATTAGTGCATACACCTTTGCCCTCTTTACTCTGACGATTTGTGTTGTCTTAAATCAGGATCTCTTTGGAGGCAGAACTTGTTAGCTACGACAGTCTGTATAACACAATGCTGTTTCCTGGTTGGTGCCTTTGCATGCAAGTGTTGTCGTATCACAAGGAAATGCACATCTTGAGTACGTCAAGTTTCGGTAGTTGTTAGTTTCTACTTCATCGGTTAAATGGAGAGGGAGCTCTGTGTTAACATCTCTAACGGTGGCACAGAAAGCATTGCTGGTTATTGGTTTTAACATAGATGAGTTACTTCATAGCTGTGAAGCGTAATATCATGCACATTTCTATTGTACAGCAGTCTCTTTCAGCCAGATTATCAGTGCTTCTTCTGTTCTACCATAACTGAAGATCTGATGCCCTTACATCCCAAGAGGGATCTCCAGTGGGTTTGCATGCAAAATACAAAGTAGGTTGTTCGAAGTTTGTTCTTTAACAAGACACTGCAGCCGCCTTCTTTACATACTGCTTACCATGTACTGAGCAACTCATATGTTTTCTAGTGCATACATGTTCAATACAGTCAGGCTCATAAACTGAATGACCGTGATAACGTGGCTGAGCCTTCTCAGTAAACGATCTTTACAATATAGTCTCAGGGAGTCTGCTGTGAAGCAGAGCACTCAAGCATTTTGGTCAGTCCTTATTATCAAGTGCACAGCTTCGTTTAGAATCATCTGTCTTGCCGTCGGCAGGGACTCGTAAATGCCCTGATTAAATAACTGCATGCCGTGCCAGGGAAATAGCCACAAAGAAATGAAGCAGTTTTTCCACCAGCCTTTTGAACATTGCATTTCTGCTTAGCTTTTCTTCCTCTTTCAGTTAGTATGAGGTGTAGAAATAAATTCAAAATGCAAGGTGAACGTCTCAGCTTCAGTCACTATAAAGAAGCAGAAATGCCAGAAAACTGCAAAAGATTATTTTTGATGCAATTTAGTACACCATGAAATTATTTTTGAATAACATTTGAATGGTAACTGGCTATGAGCTGCCACCCCTATTGCAAAGATCCACCTTTTCAATTGTTTTTGAGTATGAAGTGGTGATTAGGGGGAAGGGGGCCCCATTACAGACCAGCACTGAAGACTGCAGTAGCACAGACAGTAGTCCTGTAGCCAGGTCTTTTCTCTTTAGTGAGGAAAGAATGAAGAAAAGGCATTTGTGAATGTCCTGGGTTTGGGCACTTGCTTTATCTACTGGGAACTGCTTGTGTCATCGTTAAGGCCTGATTTTCTTATCAGAACAGAATGACTAGGTCCTAGGACAGGATCTAGCTCATGATGTTTCAGTGTTGCTTCTTAACACTTTATAATCATTTGAAGAATGTCTGTTGCAACATTAAAAATAATCAATCAAGTGGCAACAGAGAAATACATTTGTCTTGCACAGCAAAGTATGCACAGATAGTGTCCCATGACATCTACCTGTCATTCTGATCACCGAAGAGTAATTAGGATGGATTTTTATTAATCATATGCCTGTAGGTATTTGTCAGAAAGCTGGCAAATGTCAATTTGTTCTTGAATTTTTGTGTCAGCTTGATGGCATTTGGAGATTTAATAGCTCTGTATATCTATTATGGACAGATTGGATAGTGTGTTGGTTCTTGTGAGACTTCAAATGCAGTCCTGCATCTTCATGCTGTATTTGTCCCACGTGACTGTAGAAAAGCAAATTTGTTTGGATTCTTAACAAAGGTGGCTGCAGTCTTGATACTTGGTGGGGTGACAACTGGATGTCCTCATTCTTCTTTCTGTCCTGCTTCATGAGAGTGAAGGGTGACTTGCATTGTCCCATTACACGGAGAAGGCCCTGAGAAATGTGGTTAGAAAGATGCAGTGGTGCTCTGGGCTGTGAAGTCAGAAACTGCAGAACAATGCTGGGCATTCACGAGTGTTAGCATGAGGGACAAAGGGGCTAAAGTTTACTACCCACTCCCCCAGTTAAATCCAAACCTGTATCAGTTGCAGCTGCTTCTACCATCTAGCAGTTAAGTATTCAAATACGTACCTCTGGACCTTCTCTTGTGACGCCCCACACATCACACAAACTGTGTATTTCAGTACCTCTGGGTGCATTACTGATGAAATATTGGTTAGTAACGGGATGAACTGTGACTCAGAGCAGCTGCTTCCATGTGCTACTTCATGTTGGTTTCCAGAGCAGATCCCCTTGGAGATACACTTCCCTATCTGGTGATAGTCTCCCTATCACATCTCATGAGTTTTGTGCTTCCTTTGCTTTTCTACCTAGCTATGGGCTATGCATTTCCAAGGCTTCTCAACAAAAAGCAAATTTACTCCCTAACTTGTTCCATGGTTCTGAACATAATTGTATCCTGATGATACCTTTGTATCCTACAAAGTCCAGCCTGACCTACAAAATACAGCTACTCCAATCTGACTGAAGTTAAAGAGGTTAGTTGCAGCAGAAATGTGGCTAATTCTGGATGCTATTAGGGGCAACCCAGCAAAAGAAAAGATGTTGGTTGCTAATGCGAAGTAGTCAGGATCTTACCGCTGTACCATCTAGTTGCACATCAGCAAAGGCATTTCTCTCTGCTGCGATGCTCATAAATCAGAAGGTTAATGACTCCCAAAGTCTCTGTGCCCAACTGTGTGTACCAAGTAGGAAATGAACACTTAAGTGTGTAATGCAGTGTTTATATCCAAACCGGTGCCAATCAATAATTTCTGGAAATGATGAGGCTCAAGTGCCATATTTGGGACTGTTGCTCATGATTTTTTATATTTCCTTTAAAGATATTTTACAGAGAAAAGGCATTAGACCTGGAAAGTAGGACACTTTGAACCGTACACATCATCCCTGCTGCTGGTAGCCTGTGGGATTATGGATTCAGTCTCTGTAATTTTTCTGACTATGTTCTGTAATTGATTCCTTAGTTGCATAGCATGTTTTCATCAGAGTAACCACTTTTTAGAATGTGTGTGTGTGTCTCAAGGGTGCTTTATAAAATAGGATTAAAATTTGCATTTGGGATTGGGCATGCACTGCAAGGTACTGTGTATCGTGCATGAAATTCTTGGAGTTTTCCTGTAGTTACTGAGCATTGTAAAGGTGGGAACTCAGCAATCCTGAATCCCAAAGTGCTTCTCCTCTGTAGCTGAATACATTCCTTTCTCATAGAAGCCTTCCTTAGTAAAATAGTCCCAGAGACTCAACTAGTAAATAATGCCAATTCGTTTCCATGAAACACATTCTGCTATCTAACTACATAAATGATATAGTATAAATGCATTCACAATCTGAAGATGAAAAATGCATGCTTGGAGGGCAAACTATATGAAATCACCAGGAGCACTGTTGGATGATTATTAGTTGCCCTTCAGGATCAGCATTGAAACATTAATTATCAACATTTTGTCAGCTCATAAAGGGCAAAATGTTTGAGAAAATAATCTCAAGAGAATTCATCATTAAATGAGGATGAATGATTTTCAATGAGACAGGTGGCTCATTGCTAAAGTCTAATGATTGCAAACACTACCAAAATGTAAGAGGTAATTTGTTACTGTAAGAACAGCAGCGGTTTAAGGATCTTTTTGCTGCCCTGAACCTTCCCCCCTAACCAAACCTTTACTGATTAGGCATTTAAGAGTTTTTCTACAGGCACATTTGGTTTTTATATACTGATAAAACCGGCACAAAAGATTCTCATTATAAAGTGATTTAATGGTTTTGTTAATTTTTTGAAGAAAACAACTCCAAAACCAGAAGAAGCATCAACAGCTCGTTCTACCACATAAGTCTTTTCAGTAAACGAAGCCAAAGTAAATTTTAGAATAATGTTACTGAAGCCAAATGAGCAAGACAGTGACTTCACCTCCCTGCAAAATGACAGAGAAGTTTGACTGACATTTTCTTAAATACAAACAAAATGCAGTCATGACTTCATTGACATCAATGGAAATTTCCTCAGTGATTTCAGTGAAAGAAAAACTGGGCTCTGTGTGTTTGTCTCCTGGAATCCTGTTCACCTTGATTCTCTTTTAGAAAGCTCTGAGGGGGAGTTTGGGGGCTTCATCAGTTCCACGAGGATTCCCCTGGGGACTTGTGTCCAGTTGCTCTGAGTTGGGCTGCCCAGCCCTCACCTCTGGCTGAGCAAGTCCCGCAGAGCCTCGGCAGGGGCAATGCCGTTTCGATCTTGTCTCTGAGCAGTGAGTGATTAGCTAATAGATTGGAGCCCCTACAGTGAGCGGCTGGCCCTCAAACTATGGTGTTTCACAGAAGAGGAACCCAAAGAAATTAATTCAGTTACGCATTTGTGCCCTCTCTCCCCTCATTCAAACTGTAGTTTCTGCCTTCTCTCATCTACCATGAGTGCTTCCTCTGGGCATTGCGTCTGGGAGGGGACTGAAATTATTGCAGTTTGGCAGACTCCAAGAAACAAGGCAGAGACATTTTCCTTCAGGCTGCTACTTATCTGTAGCACAAAGTATGTGGAATGTTATAGCAAAGGACACAGCCAGGAAAATCAAGATTCATTTGCCTCTGTCTTTCAGTAAGGTGTTGAAATGTGTTGCAGTTATAACATTTCTAGCAGTGATTTCTTACACAAAGAGAAGGTGACAGCCAGCTGTCCGTTTGTGTCGGTGGCAGAGACAAAGACTGCTGCATGGCCTTTGGTTCCTCACCTCAGAGACCTCCAGGGAGGCAGTCAGCACAGCCTCACGTCAGCCCAGTGTGAGCTGTGAGGAAGAATGTATTAGTGTATTTAAAGAAAACTGAATCAAAATGAAGGATGCCAAAGCAGTTAACTTGGTGAAAACAGAGGTGGCTAGAGAATGACTCCACTTCTGTAGATGAAAGGCAAACGCAAAAGAGATTTGTGTGCCAACTGTCATCATTGTTTTGTGTGAGGTGAAGAGACGTGGCCTGTGCTGTTCTACGGGAGCATGCGCTGAGGAAGAACCAGCCGGTTTGGGAGCATGCGCTGAGGAAGAACCAGCCGGTTTGGGATCTGCTGGCTCCACGGGCTCTGGCAGCTCCACCTTTAAGGAAGGGCCCAGCTTTTACCTGGCTCCCCGGAAGCACTCTGCCCTGTACGTTGGAGAGCAAGGGCCTGGTATGATTCTCCTCAGCCTGACCTTCTGCTTTGCTGCTGGACTGTGCACATTGTATGCTAGGGGGCTTTGCAATAGCAACATCCAGCCCCCTGAGAAATTACCAGCCTTTTCTCCTACGAAACATGAAACTCCTCTCTGGGCTTCTGAGGAGCATCTTCTCAATATTTAATTACTTGCTGGAGTGGGAATCTGTTATGTGAAGCAATTTATTTAGTGTCTAAAGCAATTCTCCATACCAGTATCACTTTGGCCTTTACTGGATTAGACTCAGATGTTTATAATATTTATCAAGTGGTTTTAGGGGTGCCTGAAATTATCTACCAGCTGCTGGGCAGATGTTTAGAGCACTGTTAGACAACTGTGTTATTAGAGAATCACATCACAGAGAAAGAGAGAAACACACTTTCTGGTACGTAATCAGATAATTTCAAAGGAGAATATTGTAAAGATGTGAAATTTAGAAATGTCAGTGACCATTTTACTCCAAATTCACTCGCAATACATGCAGCTGTTTATCAATTAACGCTTATACGATATCTTGCATAAAGCCATATATTCCTAAAGAGGTTTTGCAAGACTTAAAATTGAACATTTTGGTGATTTTTCTTTTTTTCTGAAATAAAAAAAAATAATGTAGATAAATAAGTATTTTTTAAAATATGAAACTAAATAAGCTTTAAAAAAACCTGAACATAAGCTGAAGCTGGCACTACAACAGCATCAAAATACTGAAGCTTTGTGTTAGGATTACAGGATCAGAAAATGAATCCAGCGAGGAATAAAATGGAAAGCCAGAGCTGTTTCCTTTGACCACTGACAAAAATGACAGTAGTAAATGAAGGAGTAATTTTTTGTTTCTTAACGTTCCCTTTTAATTCTCCGTTACATAAGAGTAGAGCATGAATTGGTTTCCTTGGAATGTGCCTTAAATACAGTCCTGCTCCTGAACACACGTTATCCCAGATGAGAATGTGCCTTGGTTTCAGTGGGAGCTCTGCACCAGGGAAGGTACCTACCCCAGTAACTAACTGTAGCGGTTGCTATTTACAGACCTCTGATAGAGCCGAATCTCACGCAGGGCTGTGGCAGGGTTGGACACGGAAACCTCTTCCTGAGCCTTCCTGACTCCTGGCTCTCTTCCTAAGCCAGACTAAAATAGCTCCTTGCAGATGAAGGTCTAACCCAGTGCCACTGAAAAAAACTGACAATGAGGGCTTTCAGTTCAGACCTTCAAAGGCAATTTTCCCTCATTTTTTTTTGTCTCATTTTCAATCAATTTTCTCACAGAAACAGCTGTCAGATCGTATACACTTTGCAAACTTTCCCACCAGGCTGCATACAGCTGAATATTCTTCCCATTCTCTGAGGGACACATCGCTTTGTGAAGTGCACAAGGCAGTATTTTCAATTCATAACATGATGGGAAAAGGGGAAAGGAATATGCAAAAAGCAATGAGAACCATATCATCAGTATCATGATTTATTTGAATGTAAAGTGAGTTTTCATCTCACAGATTTATTTTGAGAAGGAAAATGCTATTTTAAGCAGTCAGCATGCCCCTACCCTGCAGGAAGTACCCTGCGCTAAAGAACAGCTACCAGGAGCTTTAAGTAATGCACTGCCTTTAAGATAATCGGAGAAATGCTAAAAAGATAGTTCCTTGTTCTCACAAATCTGGCCTCTAGAAACAGGTAACTAATGCAGTTTGATTTCTGGACTTTTTTATTTCTGCATCTCTGAGGCACTGGAGGCCACTAGGGAGAGGACAAAGGGACTGACTGGTGGTTGTGGTGGGAGGAGAAGCATGGAGGCATCTGGAGGCAGTGACTAGCATGGTCTTTTTTTTTTTTTTGTATTCCTAAAGTGATTGAAGAACAGAGATGTAATAGTGATACAGGACTATAACTGGGGAGGAGGGGAATATTAAGACCTGTTTCAAAGCTTGGCTACGTTATATGGAATTATTTCCATATACTACCATGGGGTTCTGATCAAGGTGAGTGCCAGAGCTCTTGTACTGGCTTCAATTTCCCACTACATTTAAGTCTTGCCCTTGATACACAGACACGGTGTGTGCTATGGTGAATGACTGGGCTTTATTCATCTGTTCTCCTTAATTCCTTCTCTCTTTACTTTGTCTCCCTTTGCCTAATCTAAGTATCTTTCAAAGGAAAAAAAAAGAAGAAAACAACAACAAAAAACCCTATAACTCAAAATACAGCATTCCTACCCTAGAATCACGGAATATCCCAAGTTGGAATGGACCCAAAGGATCATCAAGTCCAACTCCTAATAATACATTAAGTTAGGCAGGAAGCTTACACCCAGAGAAGTCACACCCTGACTTACAAAATATTGTTTGTACACATTCCTAGAAGATTTTATTTCACAGTGAGTACCGGACTCCAGGGTTCTGAGTACCCTAGGGTTTGTATAGGCAAAACTACAGCAATTTGAGGGCTGGACAGGCTACACTCAGTGAATATAAAGCACTCTGAGCTTGTATAGTCCAAGTTGAGTCTCTGCAGCAGAAGCATAATGCAATGGTGCATAAACTTCAGGTTAATTCCCTATCAAACGTGAAGGGAATGTATAAGAGCTCTTCCAACAGGAAGCCAGGCAAAGCAATTTTTCAAGCGTCTTCCTAGTTTGTTTTGTTACACTGATCTCATAACTGCTGATGTAAGTTATTTTCTCGGTAACTGATAACAAATTCTATTGTGTTTACCTTTTATGTAGAATAGTCTGGATATAAAATACCTTGGTGATAATTTCTTACAGTGAAGAAAATCACAGCAGTTAATTTCATTTTTTAAAAATTGTGTCTAGCTCACAACAGAGTAAATCTAAGGTAATTGTCTCCCTCTGGAAAGCTGTTTCACCCTTCTGTTGTAAGCAAGAAAAATCTGTCTCCTCTAAGTCCTCCACATATACAGGTCTCTACACAAAGAACATTGTCATCGTAGCATGTTTTTGTTCACTCTGCACAAGGCAGAAGAGATGTCTTTCAGATGTCCAGTCATGTTTTTCCCCTGTTCTGTGTGTTTATATAAGGAGGCCACAGACAAGAAGCAGGAAACAGAGCTCCTCACAGAATATCCCCTCGATAATTTCCCCAGGCCTCCTTATTCTGTAGGAAGGAAAAATGTCCCAGCTAAAAGCCATTTTAGATCTACTAGAACAGGTGATCAGAGTTCTCCTCAGTTTCTGGGTACTCCTCTACAAACAGTAGGGACAGTTTCAAGGAGACTGGAGAGCAATGACATTTCTGTGGGCAAAATCAGGCATCGGCTGGTGTTTGCTGGTGGGCGAAAGAACCAGGCAGCATGGGAGACAGTCACTGTGAGCTGTGTATCTTTCTAAACAAATCCATATTGCAAATGAGCTGAAACCAGATTCAAATAAAATAGCGTGAAATGTTTACAGCAATGCTCCAGTATTAGTTTATACCTTGCTCCGCACCAACACAAATTAGGTCAAGATATAATCGATTGGGAAGATCAGTAAAAATGGCACTCACCACAAAGCCCTACTTAATCCAGGAGGTGATCAACTTTGTACAGTGATTTCCGAGGAAATGGTTTAAAGAAAGATATCCTTACTTTACCAATAAATTTCTATGAAAAATGATTATGTAAGCAATTTAAAAATGAGAACAAGAGGTAAATTCATTATTTAATGCTGTATGTTTTTCTTAAACCACACTTCTGTAAGATCCATTATTAATCTGCTAATAGCAACACAGATGGACAGTAGGCTGAAACAGGTTACAGTGACTGTCTTTTATCTATCTGATAACACTTTCTCAATAGAGATCTTTTTTTGTTTTCTGCTGGTTGTGAGAAGTTTTCATACAAAAACAGGGGAGATATAAACACCTAATGGAATAGGAAAATCTGATTGTAAAGCCAAATAATTGAATGGGAAAGATTACCCGAGGGGGAAAGGAAAAAAGTGAAGGAAGCAATTCAGCTTAATTCATTTTTAAAAAACGACAGACTTCATCCTGGTGGCATCCCAATATTTTACTGAGTGACAGATCTGTTTACAACTCTTCCTGAGATTATGTTTAATTCATGTAGGGAATTTCTACCCTTAAGAAACATAGGAAGAGTCTGGTTTGCCATTTTTGTGGTGGCAGATTCCCAGAGATGTGCATGTCCGGCATATGTCAAAGATCTAGACCTCAGGCTTTGTAATCTGGAGATGTACTGAGATCTGGATGCTACTGAAAAAGCTAATTGTTTTTCTAAGACCTCCCTCATAATAAAGCTGTCTTCCTATATAAGAGATCCCTGACTTTGCACTGAGTATTTCTAACACACACAGTCATCATTTTTGCAAAGCAAGGAGAAATCTTTCATTTTCTTTTGTGAGGGAGCGAGGTCACCTATTACCCTTGGTACTGAGAATTTCTCCAGGCAGTATCTTAAATGGGACATACTAGTAGGTTGGATATATAATTAAGAAAATCTTTTCCGAGGCTGTGATACATAAGGTAGCTGTGGTTGTGAGAAGAAACAACTGTTCAAGAAAGTCAGCAACTCCCTTTCCATACCAAAACTGCTCAAATCTTGGCTCTAAGCTGCTTATGCACAGCAAGTCAGGGGCCTCTATCTTCCCCAAAACAGGCAAGTGGGGAATAGGCATGGCCATTACTTTGTCACTCTTCTTGAGTGCTGGAAAAGATTTGTCAAGTGCAAATTGAAATGGAAAGAAGTACAGGAATTTCCTCTGCACCTCCTCCTGAGCCAGGAGGAAGCAGAGAGCACAGCTGGACACAGAGCCCCTTGGCTGGTGCTCCTCTTCCCAAGTCAGGGAAAACCAGCCCCTGCACCAAAGCATCCTGCCCTTCCTGAGCTAAATTGCTGGGGGGTTCTGCAAGCAGCAGTTAAGTGCTGAGACAGCTTCATGCAACATCAGCTAATTTGCCTCATCTGCAGATTTATTTATCCGTGGGTATGGGGAGAGAGGAGAGGGAAACCGGAACAGAACATTAGAAGCTTGCTGGGATATTGAAGGCACCCTTCTGTCAGGTTGGGTCAATAGAGTATTTCACTGATCTGAAATACTCTGTGGTACAGCATAGAAAGAGGAGGAAAAATGCCACTTCAGTTATAGCAAAACAAATTAGGTTGCTTAGTTTCAAACTGACGTGTAATGTGGTCTGGGGGAAATGCCTTTCACACCTCATCTGAAGCCACTAGCCAAACGTGAAAAATCCTGTTGGCAGAGCATCTGGCAACAAGGACTGCAGCACTGATCCCCAAACTAGAGTTCTTTTAGAATTGGAAACAACAGTAGGAAGTCTGGAAAACATTCTTGCACAATTCAATTACAGTACTCTGTTAAGTCTGTCATAATTCTCTGCAGACCTCATTATATGGACAGCTCTTCTTCAAATCCCACTCAAAAGCACTTGATCCTTCTTTACACACAACAAGAATGGCCAGATGATACACCACAGGCTGTTTCACGAATGGACTGCAGTAGTCTTGAAGAGAGTTTGTAGCTCAGTTCACATCCTGTGGATGTTGGAAACCAGTCTGAAATGGTCGCACTGATACTGCAGATGCCCCTCCAGTGTGCTATAACTGCTCTGAAAACATTCTGTCTCTGAGCAAGTCCTGTTTCCTCTCTGACAGTACATCTGAGGCACTAGCAAAGACACTCTGTGGTGCTAGATTTTTAAGTCTGATGTGTGGTAGGAACTGTACTGCGATGATATTAAGCAGGATTGAGCAGTCACTTGCAGACCAGCTTCCATGTGAAGGCATGCAGGTCATCTGTAATGACCTTATCCCAGTCACCATAAGGGGAAAAAATGAGACCTGCCACATTTAGAATCTGGATCTTGAGAACTGTCTCAACTCAGAAATGCAATTTATATTAAAACAGAGGATTCAATTTCAGCTGAGTGCAGAATCACATGTGAATTCACGAAAAATGTCTCTGGGGTTTCTTAATTCAATGGGACTTGAGTTTAAAAAGGATTTTATAAAAAGACATTAATTCCAAACTCCCTTTGCTGTTTTCATGATTCTGTTTTCCTAATTTATATGCATCTGCCCTCTAAGAGGCTGAAAAGATGTGTGCAGCTTTGTTATCATTGACTGTAATGGCAATTGGCTGAGGCATGCAAATTGCCTAGACAGTCTTGGAATCAGCTTCAAAGTAGCATGGTTGAGCCCTGTAATTGCAATGTCAAAGCCCCTACAGGTTTTCAAGTCCCAATCTGTGAGTCTCATTATGGTAATTTATGGTAGTGGACATAATTCTGCATACTCTGAATTTCTTTATATCAGAAGCACTCCCTGCAAACTTCAATCATGTTAAAAAATTCTTTATTTCTGTCTTAACAGTAAGACGCTATCAAATCAGGCCTGGGGCTTTTATTTCTTTGTTTATGGGAAGACTTTCATAGGAAGTTAGATTTATCGTACATTTTCAAAGAAACAAGTCATTATTAATTTTGGATTCCTTAGGCATTTATTGTGGTAGATGCTGAAATTGTTTTCTGATCTGTAAATATGTTTTGTATCAGCTTTTAAGCTGCTGCCAGAGGGTGTGCTACTGAGGAAAAGTCCTCTCTCTCCCCCTAAAATTGTCTGTTTAGGGGACTGTCCAGGGCATTGTGAGTCACAGATTAAAGACATGATATAAAAATACAGAAAGCTAGTAGAAGTCTCAGTGATAGAAAAAAATTACATGTAAATAGTAATCATAACACTATAAAATAGCACCAGATGATATACAGATTTACAACTAGAAAGAAATCATTCTAGTTACAGATTATTAGGTAGCAAACTGTCCTATCATACTGAATCAGTTCCTTGCATAAGCAAACACCCTTAGATCCAGGTCGAAGAATATGAAAGCAGAGATGGTGGTGTCTCAACGCGATAGTTTGATTTGACAGGATGCATACTTACGACTTCTTAAATGGAGAAAGAGTCTGGAGTCTGTGTGGACAGTGTCTGACTGCAGAAACACTGGACCTCAACAAGTTAAATTCTACCTGAATACTGAAAGAGTAAAGCCCCAGATAATGGTCAAATTGTTTTTTTCTGCTTCCTGAGTCCACCCTCCTGCAACTGCAGACAATCACGCAATACCTGAGTTTATTCACAGGAGTTCTGTTTGCTTTGTTCCCGTGAAGGGACGGCAGACCCTTAAAAGACCCAAATGCTCTGATCTTATTTTAAAATACCTTTGGTTCCATTCATCCAGTATCCTACTTCAAAGACTGCTTCAGTGTGTCATTGCTTTGGATAGTTACTAGTTTTCGTTCTAAATGTATTCTTTACATAATGGCTTACAGCAGCCATTATCATTTAACATAAGTAATCCTTTCCACTGCCCTGATCCTCTCTTCTTGGCCACCAAAACCTCCATCATCACAAGCAGACGAGTTCCACAACTTTGACAGCATCAGAAGTCAGGAGAATGCTGAAAACCGAAAGCTTAAGTACAAGATAGAACAAATAGAATTTATCATCCAAATACAGGATGGCAGTATAGATTTTAAGTTACATTAAGGGTAGGCCTGAATATCACATTATGTCCTGAGCATCACATCAAATTTCTTACAAGCCCTCAAGACTGGTACAGATTCACAGGATCTTCACTGTCAAAGAAGGATGAACAACTACTGAGAGAGGAGCTGTTTTCTCCAGATATCTTTACAACCAAATTGATGTCTTCTATGGATAGAGTAGTTTCTTAGACTAGAGAGAGCTTTTTCCTGGGGGAAGTGTAAGATTAAAGGGTTGTATAATTAGGAACCCACTTAGGAAATTGGAACTGTCATAAATTGACAAAAGACGAAGCCAAGAATAATTACTGCTTGTAAATTTCTCAGGATAACAAACAAGACAATTTAATTGATGTTTTTTTTTTAGAGGCAAGATCTTTATAGATTTACCGTTACGGGCTTGTGCTGGTATCTTTAAATAGGAAACATGGTCAGAAAATGGTCCCTAAAGTAGAAAGTTGGGACCATCATTTGACTATAAAACTTAGAGTTAGTAAAGTACTGTAGACCATCCTTAATTAACCATCACTTTTACTGCCTGAATGTCTACTTCTGTTTGGAAATACGTTGAATTAGAAAACACAAAGCAGAATTTATTTCAGGTTCAGTTCTTAAAACAGCCTTTCTTCACTGCAACACTACTGTAATCTAGAATAATACGCTGTAATGTAGAAATACAGCGTAAAAGATGCAGAGCAACAAAGAATCTCACTTGGGCACTGGGCAGGTACAGGCACTTTCTTACACATCAGACATGAAAGGAGTCACTGTGTGCAGTATTTCCAAGTATGATACCATAGAAACCAAAAGGACTTTGAGAGTTAGAGGAAGGAGTTAATATTCAACATTGTGAATCTGGAGTTCACATTTCAAGAGAAGTCTCAGTGAGACCACAGTGCACAAAAGCCTGAAATAGGAAAGAATAGACCGCCGCCGACATGCTTTTTGCAAAGGTAAATAATGAAAAATAAAAGGTCAAAGCTTGAAGATAAGAACAAGAAAGTACAGGATATGCTACTCAAAGAGAATCTTCTGATAACAAGAGGCTCTTTGATATGGAACAGAGGGCAGTGATTCTGGAAGTGCAGTGGGCAATCACACAGTGCTTTTTATATTCTCTGCTTATCTAATTTTAAAATTGGGTCATATGATAGAGAATGAGACTTTTGAAGTGGAAAGTCAGGTTGTAGTATGTCTAGACTGTAGATCTAACTGCAATGATTTAAAAAAAAAATAAATTAATGGCCCGGACAAAATAAATCCCAATATTATAGTTCTGCTGTTGCACTCAGATCACAGATGACTGTTTGAACAGATCCATTTCCAGTCACATCTGATGAATTTAATATGCCTTGGAAGGAATTAATATGGCAAACAGCATGATCTCTGGTGTTTTCTACCATTAGTTGGTTTGTTTTTTGGTCACCACATGGTAATTTAAAGACTTGCTCAAATTCTGTTGAATTCAACAAAATGGTGAATGTCAGTTCTGTCCTGGGATTTTGCTTTTTTTTCTGGCATTCTTTCTTCCCTCTGCTTTCACCAAAAGCTAGCACATCACATCCCAGTTCTACAAAATTAATCAGGTTGTTAGTTTTAGGCACAAAATACCAACGGATTTCTACAGATTTCTGAAAAGCTGAGCCTGAACTTCCAGCACTTTTTCATGCTTACTCTTCTTCAAAGGCAAAATAGTTGCATGCCTGGAAAGGCAATTTAAATATGACACATGCAAAAAGAAGGGAAAAAAAAAAGCTGAAGTGAAAGACTCTTGTTGACTTTAGTGAGTGTTGGATTAGGAGAAGGGACCTGCAGGGTTGATCATCTCCGCAAGGCAAATTCATGCTTTCCTGTCCCCTTGACCCAGCTGTTTTTTCCCTACAGAGCGTATATGGTGTAGGGCTTACTGCTCATATTTCTGCATAGAAGAAAACTATGGTTTTGTTTTGTTTATCATTTTGAAGTTATTTACATATGCTTAGTGAATGCTGATCAGAGTATTCAAAGATGGCAGAAAATACATATAAATTACAACATATTCAAGCTTTGCATAAAACTGCACATTCTCATTATAAGTCATGGTAGCCTATTATTAGAAAACAGGAGATAGTCATATATTATGACAACAGATTATCTTTGATATTCAGTGTTGAATATTAAATAAGACTGAGAGGTGGTCAAATATTGAATGAGAGGAGAGATGAATAGAGCAAAAGAAATAATCACATTATCAACCCATGACTTCTTCCAACGGTTGTGATATTTAATTCAGAAAAAAATTGAAACAAACCTTCCAAAGTGCCCATATTGGGCATACAGTAAATACATCTTTTTAGGCTGCTTGTGCCTTTCCTAGTCTTTACTAATGCTGCTAGTATGTCCTACAATCACATCTTGTCATTTTAATTATAAAAAATAGCTATTTCCAGAAGAAATCGGTGCAAAAGCAGCTACTATCCTAAGGGATTATAAGAAGTATTTTTTATTCTCTCTGGTTGCAAAATAAAAATATTTTTACTGCAGCTGATGCTGCAACAGTGCTTTTCCCACTGAGTCTAAGCATTACTATAAAAGCAAGTTTTCCTTTCCTCCCACAAATGGCAAGTTTAAATGTGAGATAATTCATTTGCATCATCTCAGAGAGGTGTCGTGCTTCTCTGCAGGTTGTAGCAGGGTCTCTCTACAGACAGGAATTTGTTGTCTCTTGGTTGTGGAATTGCTGAATGGACTACAGACATGAAGGGACTGCTCAGGTCTAGTTCTTTATCTCAGAACATAAATGATCTTGAAGCAGAGCACTGGAGAGCTGAGTTGGCCAGTACTCTGACATCAGGTTTACTGGAAACATAGATGCACCACTGATCCCCATGAATATCACCCATTTTCTTTTTCTCCTTCCCCAAATGACTGTTCAGAAAAAGGGATATTTGGTGACCGTGACATTCCCTGACATCCTGGCATTTAATCACCTTTCAGTATGCCTCTCTGGCACCTTCCTGCCAAAGGGGTTCCTTAGGGCTGCCAGATTTCACAGCTGCCTGTTGTGAAGCCAGGCTGTAAGGCCAATCAACCAGCCCAGAAGTCTGCCCTGAGACATGAAGCATGAGAAAAAACAGCCTTGGGATTTCCAGGTGCCCTGCTGTCTGGCAAAGATGTTGGAAGCTTTCATGCTTGGTCCAAGCCAGTATTTCAGGGCTCCAGGATTACCTCCTGTGCACCTGAGAGCTGGACTGCAGTTGCATCTTCTGCTTCCAGGGCTTTCTGGCTCTGTGCAGAGAATTCAGCAACTCCAGAACTGCAAGGCTGCTCTGATTCCCCATTCTCTGACAGAAAAACAGGCTCTTCGCACAGATAGTTAATTCCCTTTGAATTGATAGTAAACTTAATGAATCCAAAATATATCCCCCGAATACTCTGAACTCCACTTCACTGGCAGACTCAGTTTTGTCAGAACGTTTCTGGCCACCATTACTTGCAAGAACAAAGCACGTCCAGCCACCTAAGAAGGATATCTGCTCAGACTGTGTAAGCTCAAAGTGCATTTCATGGCGCCTATGTATCACTGATTCCAAAATGAATAATGGTGTTGCCATTGTTGTTAAAATGGATTCCAAAGCTGTAACAGCCACAATGAGAAAGAAAAAGACTTCAGCTTTCTGCTAGAAGCAAAATTCAACTCTGTCATCTCCAGTATTCTGTGCTATTGATGGAGGCAAAGTGATTCTGAGAACTTTAGCACATATAAGGGCAGTAGAACATTACATTTTTGCTCTTCCAGTAAGAGTCTCCGCACACTACTGCCATCTTTAGAGATTACTATTTCCCAGTGTTAAAACTCATCAGGTATGTGCACTCCCGTTGCCTTGGTGTAGCCTATTAGCTGGTTATTGAGGCCTGATACAACCAGCAGCGTGATTCCAACGTTTACTAAATTGGCTGTCATCACCAGTCTGTCTTCAGTGCAAGAGCTGAAACAGGAGGGCCAGCTGACAAGTAGAGGGAAGAGACTGCCCTGAGGGAGAAGCCTGCAGCATTTCCTAGGCTAACCCACTGAACTGGTCTGTATTCCGTACTCTGCAGGAAGAGGACTGACTCCTGGGATGTGTGTAGGGGGGCCTTAATCTCAGAGGCATTGGGACTCAAGACAGTACAGAACTTTTCTTAACACTGTTCACAGAAGGAGAAAATGTGAAGCACAGAGTTTATGTAATCCACATCGAAGCAGTCAATATGGCTGCACGCTGCTGTTTGAAACAGATGTGCAGTGATCTGGTACAGGTTGCTATATTCTATATTTACATATGCAGATTCCTTTGGAATGTTTCCAGCAATCATCAAAAGAAAGGGATACCCTGACGAAATGAGCCTTTTTCCAAGGGTTGCTGCAGTCATGAGGACTATTTCCATTTCCACCTGTAGCGGGAGGATCAGCACTGGGTACAACAAAGGCTGGCAGCCCTATAGCCCAAACGAGCCCTGTGCTGAGAGTCACAACAAGGCAGGCAGGGGCAGCATCCTCACTGGCAAGGGCGCGCTCCAGTGGTGTCTGAGCAAGGGGACAGAGCAGGTCTGGTGACAATGCCCAGGGCCAGCTCAGTCCAGATCTCCAGACAAAACCCCCAGTTACAAGGCAGCTCCAAGTTGGAAGTCAAGTCCAGGTCTCAGAGTGAGGGAGTGGGCAGAGTCTCAGCTTGAAATCTGCTGCTGAGCAAAAGGAGGGGGAAAGGATGGGGAACCTTTGCTGAAGCCTCTCAAGGTCAGATGCCTGCCCCATGTCCAAACCAAACCAGCTCTGAACCCAGAGTGGTGGGATGTGCTCAGAGCCGTGACAGTTAGGTCACTTCCACGCTGGAACTGTCCTATACCACCTTCACCCTTTCCACAGTCTCCCCATTTTAAAATGCCTGCCTGTCAGGGAAGCCAGGAACAAAATACATTGCAGCTGCTTGTGCCGTGTTTAGCTATTGGCTATATTTATATGGTAATTCCAGCATAAACCATTGAAAAACACCATTCCACAGACATGCCAAATTTAATCATTGCTAGGATTCACAGTGATAGAATGCTGCAGCAGGCTAGATTAGGAATGAGTAATTAGATGTAGCTTTTTCTGCATGGGTTAGTTATTTGCCACTGCATCCTGCCCCAGATGAGTTAAATTAAAAAGAAAAAAAACAACAACAACAACCACCACCATGGCATGTGAGCCTCTGAATACACTTGAGACAAAAGTAAATGGTATAGCAAAAGGCCTGGCTACAAGACTACTCAGTCATGCCTCCAGGTGACAAGCTAGTGACAAGCTGCATGAACAATCCTGATAATTTGATTCTTTTCACATGAACGTTTTTTATCTGGAATATTTTGTACTATACCAGTTTATTTTTCTGTATTATGGAACTATTTTGGTTTCCACCTAGCGTTCTTTTTTTAAGTTGTACCATCTGGTTCTCTTTTCATCTGCCTCTAACCTGTGCCTCCTGCTTACTTCTGCTTTGGCTCATCAACTAACAGCAGTCTTGAAAGTCTTGATTTTGATACCTGAAATAGCACTGGGAGCTGCTCTATTAGCCTTTAATATACTTCAGTGAAAACAGATCAGTTTAAGAATTTCATTCAGCTCTTGAGAAAGAGCAGTGCTGACCCAAATTTGGAACAAAATTTAGCCATTAACAGTATTTTAACAAAGATTATTTTATTATCGGACAATTTAAGGGAGTGGAAATAGGCCTCAAATTGTTCAGTTTAAATCCAGTCTGGAACAGCAATGACTTAAAATCATTGTCAACTGAAGCACTGTAGCTGGGTGGGCTGAGCAGCAGGTTTGTTGCTGAGTGGTGTCTACGTTTGAGAAGCCATGCAACTGGTTTGCACTGCAATCCTTTCAAGAGCTCTCAGAAGTCATGGATTGACTAATCAGAGTCTCCTTGAAGATAGTTCCTTCATGCCAAAGATGAAGAAAAGTGGCAGGGTAGCTGGGTCACTACCCTTACCTTTGCTGGAGCTCCTCTGTTGCTAAATGACTCAGATGATTCTTCAGGACTGAGTGATTGATGGCTTCCAAGTGCAGCAAACTCACAAGCAAGGGAAAGGATAAATGATGTCCTGAAGAGACGCTGAGATCCAGCAGACCTTGGCTCTGCCACAGACTTGCTGTGTATCCATAAGCAACTCATTGCTCAGCTCTTACTGCCTCTACTGCAAATCAGGCACTGTTACAGGTAGAGCTCTGATTGTTGTTCAATATGACAATACTATCAGAATAACAATGACATAGTTTTGGGTTCCTAAGGCATGGTTTCATAACTGTTTGCATCACTGATACACCTCACATTCTCCATGCCCCTGACTTTGACAAAGATGATGATAACAAACCCCTGAAATTATAATTAAACCAATGGTTCTAGAGCACAGGGAGTTGCTCAGTGGACAACAGGGTGCTTGCATCAAGTGACAGCAGTAGGATTTCTGCTGATGATTAGTTTTTCCATACAGCATTTCTTACCAATTTGTCTGAAACTATTGACACCAAGTGCAATGTGTTCTCCCATTTCTCCTTCTGTTGCTTCAGGCTTCTTTTAAAGTTTTCTTTGTACTTACCAACTCAATAGGCATTTTATTTTTTGTTGCTTCTCATCACAGGTGGCTAATATTCCAATTCTGGCTGGCACACTGAGGATGCAGTGTGATCATTAAGTTAATGCCCAGTTTAACTATACCAGTCTACATTTAAATTGAAGCAAAAATATGCATAAGTAGCTTCCTCTTCAGTCCCGCTCATTATATGTAGTAGCTTGATAATTTCATTTCTATGCAGCAATTATTTTCATGTTAATATCCTTTTGTGCGTACAGTAATAATATTGTACTTGTTTCTTTGTCACTGAAAATTATCCTGGAGATTGTAGAGCTCAGAGAATAGTTCAGTCCTGTCACTAGCTGTGACTAATCTGTGTTGTCTCCACTTTCGCTTTATGAATTTTGTCTCATTACCAGAAACAGAGCTTTGATTTCTATAATAATAATATACGTGAAAAAATAGTTGACTAATGCATGCCAGCTCTAAATAAAATGAAAGGTTTCTCCTTTCTTTTATGAAAAGGCAAGAGGCTTCTGTGTGAAGCTGTTCAGAATCATGTCTCAGAGTACTAAAGGTGTCAGCAGAGCTAGAACTTTACTCGAAGCCTTAACAACGTTAACATATTCTTTCCCAAGAGCTTTCATCACAGGAGCACAAATCATTTTCTGAACAATAATTATCCATTAGAATTGCTGCTGCCAGGTAGGCCAATTATCCACTAAGTTAGAAGAGAAATTCATATACAAACAGGTGAAGGTGTGAGGTGGGAATCCTGATCTCTTCAGAGGCTCGTATTTCCAGAGTGTCTGCACACTTGTGCTCTACTGTTTCAGGATTTTCAGGAAATACTGTGTTCTAATTGTGCATTTTCCCCTCAAAGCCTGCCTTAAAAATGTGTACTCTATAGAGAGCGCCAAAGTGGGTGGCATACTGCAGCATTGTTGGGTTTATCAGACCTATGGACTCCCCTATATAAAGTAAATTAGCAGCTGTGAAAGGAGCTTACTTAGTCTTTATGTGTTAGGAAGGGAGGTCCAGATAAAGCTGGAGATGCAAAATGATTTTGTTCCTTAATTGTGTACAAGTGAACATGCATAAAGCAGGGCCAATATCCTTCAGTCCCTCCTCCTTGGAAAACCGTGCATACCCATCTAGAATTGGCTGTTAATCTCTTCCAGCACCACAGAATCCCATACTTAGTTCTCTGTATTCTTACCTTCAAATACCTTCCTATGTCAACTGCTCTGTTTTTTTTGTCTCCAAGTTGCCTTAATCCAGTTCTTCCTAATACTCCTTCCAGTCTGAAATCTCTATGAGAATTAAGTTTTTTACAGTATGCTCACAGCACATGTGCTGCTATGGAGATAAACTCCACTACTCCTTCTACGTCTGTATTGTTCTAGCTGCATCTCCAAGTTCACAGACAGGTTGTGAACTAAGATCTTATGGTTTCTATATTTATTTCGTCTACTTTCAAACCTGTGGTGCCTTGCTTATATTTTGGATTATTTTAAAATCATTGCATAATTTTGGATAGCTTTCAAGACTATTTTCTCTGGTTCAAACACACGTTGAGTGGGATGTGAAGGAGAATCTGTGACTGTTCTGCAAGAGGTCAGACTAAACTACTGCTGTCACAATAATTCTTGCCTTGGCTCTAAGCATGTGTGGCATAAGGTTTGTCCATGATTCCCCTCCTGAACTATTGAAATCACATTATGATACCTGATCTGATCCAAGGGGTAATACTGTGGCACTTACGGCTACAGTTGCAGAGTGGAAATAAATTAGTTCCTTTTTTTTTTTTCCTTTTTTCCCCTATTTCCTGAGCTCTTGAGAACTAATTTTAAAATGTATATGCATATATCTGTGTGTGTGTGTGATACTTGTGGCTTGTCCTTCTAATTACTGGTATTAATGGCTTTATTTCATGGTAGCATCAGAATAACTTCCCATCTCCTGCTTCATATTTTTGGAAAATAAATTTACATCAAAGCTAACTTTGCTGCAGGCAGTTAAAATAACTCCACAGCACTGAAAAGCAACAAGGGGCAGAACTACACTTACAGAATCTTTGTCCTAGTTTCTTTGAAATGCTGTCTGATAAAACATCTCAAGTATTGTATTATAATTGTGACCTCCTGTTAGCGGTAGGACAGCACGCTAAGTGCTCTGCTGTTAAGTTCCAGACTTCACTATAGTATAGTTCCTCATTCCCAAATGTGGTTGAGGGTATGAGGGGAGGGGGGCTGGACACAGTCCCTGAGGGTGTTTTCACTGGGGCTCACCCTTCCCGAAACATGTCTAGAGGCTCCAAGTTTTTAAGCTTCTATTTCAACACCTAAGTTCGTGGCTGGGATTTCAAAAGACGCGTGAGCTTTACACTGTGGAGCTAGCCATCAACAACAGAACTGGAACAAGGCTTCTTAGGACATCTAGGCTATACCTCCAGTAAATATGCCCCAACAAACAGAGTGATTTCTGGTAGGAAATTCCGTCTTCTACAGGCAGTAGTTGTGTGTTCAGACACACAAGATAGCCTTACTTTACCAACAGTTTTGCAATCTGAGTTTTAAAAACAACTGCGGAGAAATGGCTGTTCTCTCATGTGAGAGATTGTGTCACTTTTTTAATATTTATTTATCCACTTCATTATGAACTGAAGCCAAAAAAAGCAGACAATACTAGCAGGATAACTTAAAACAAACAAACAAACAAAAAAAAACATTAGGGACAAATTTATTTTCCTTATATCCTCCAGAATTTCTTTAATTTGCTTCCATTTTGAGAGAACAGCTGTTTATGAACTATGCCGATGCAG
The DNA here is from genome assembly GCF_964034855.1 of Anser brachyrhynchus. Lineage (NCBI taxonomy): Eukaryota > Metazoa > Chordata > Aves > Anseriformes > Anatidae > Anser > Anser brachyrhynchus. Next base: position 8,208,669 of record NC_137733.1, read on the forward strand.
AGCTTGTATTTGCTGAGACTTTGTAGTTCTGTTCCTACTCCAAGTTTCTGTCAGAAATTCTTCTCAGCTTAGTCTGTCATGAGAAACTTTGGAATTTGTCTCATAATAATCAAGCAGCTTTTTGTCTCCTGTTTTCTGCGTAGTCATGGATGATACATTTTGACCTCTCCATTTTTTATTTTTCAAACCAATAGGGCTGAAACAGGCCTGCTTTCAGGGGTATGTCTGCATTTGGGTACCAAAACATGAAGGCACTCAACATGTTAGTGTCTAAAATCTTGTTTAAATGAAATTTTGTTTGAAATGAATCAGTGCCCTCAGTAGGAACACTCAGCTCTATGAAGGGTTAGGCCCTGTGTCATTTCTATCCACATCTTTGGCTCTTCTGTAGTGGGTCTGGGCTGTTGCTCACACTGAGATAGTGGAATGACATAGAGAGTTACAAGAATTAAAAATGAGAAACCTGCAGCTTTTTACATGGCCTGCACTTGGGCCAAGACAAGACTCTTCAGAGTTGCAAGTAATTGCTTTGAATGAGTTTTGTAGCTATGGCTATACTTGTTGTGATACTAAAGCTTGTAGTGATACCAATTAAGGAAGAGTAGCTGAAGTTATGCACTGGGTTAGGATTCCCCAGAGGTGTGATGGATTCTGACTAGAAATGAATGTCACTTTGGTTTAGGGATTCTTTGACTGCAAAATGATTACATTGAAAGTAATAAGCAAAACAATGGAGAAAGCAGTCAATGGAGCACTCAGCTATTCTCCACTACTTGCATTAATTACCCCATAGCCAGATAGCTCTGTGATTAAATTCACATTCCTAAAAAGCCCTGTTAAAACAATTGGACTAGCTTCATTCATTTTCTCTCTTCTTTCACACACAGATCAACTTGACATAATTTCAATGGCTGAAACAACAATGATGCCTGAGGAAATTGAGCTAGAGATGGCAAAGATCCAGAGACTTCGGGAAGTCTTAGTCAGAAGAGAATCAGAACTCAGGTTTATGTAAGTATCAATTCTTCTGGGAAAATACTATGCAAAATTAATCAAAATAGGAAAGGATGCTATTTAGAAGACTTTTATCTGCTTGACATTTTAAAAGGAAGAAAGATAAAGAGCATTCCAGCTAGGTGAATGCTTGCAAAATGCCGCTGGGAAATGATTTTTGTAGTTGCAAAGGAAATTACCTTTTTTATGCAGCATCATTTGCAGACTATATTAAAGGGATCTATTACTTACAAAAGGAAACTTTAGCAAAGTGTGTGTCTACAGAGCATATTTTTATACCTGACTTCAGTCCGTTCTGGGAATGATATTTGTCTGAAGCTAATTCAGGCTTTGCTCCTCACTTCATTAGTGGTCTAAGCTCATGTCACAAGAGAGGACACTATGTTCTGAACTAACAGCAGCCAAGGCTTGACATTTGTTAAATGGAAGCTATTAAGTTTTGAACACAAAACACATTTTGATGCATCAAATTAAATAGCAATATTCCATGAGAGATTTTCAAAACTGTCAAAAGGGTCAGGCATAGGAGCTCCACTAAAGGTTAATGAATATTAATCCCATTCTGATGATGAAGTCAGTATGGTTTATATTCCTATATCACTGAATTTAGACGATAAGGACTTATTAATAGGGAGTATATTATTTTGAAGTCCCATCTGTCTTTGTGTACTGGAGATCAGAAACTAGTGCCTTTGCAGACAGGCCAACAACTGCAGTAGGTCTAAAAACCTGCTGAACACCATTTCTTGGCAATAATGAAGCTACATTACCAGGAAAAAAAAAAACAAAAAACAACTTACAGAATCACAGAATGGTTTCGGTTAGAAGGGACCTCCAGAGATCATCTCTTCTGCTTGTAAGGTAAAAAGATAAGACTGGCACTTTAACTATTATTACTGGAGGTTAATTTCAGTGCCCTGACTTACTTGTGCTGCCAGAAGTAGGAAGCCTTACCTGCAAACAGCACAGAGCATATATACAGTCACTGCTTAGAGATCTTTGGAAATAAGGACTAGTTACAGTTACTCTGACCTTTAACAGTGCTGTAGTGCTACAAATAAAGTAAACAAAGCCAGTTTTGTCACACTTGCTCCTGGTAATCAAGTTAGTACTCGATAATTGGCTTGTACATAAATTTAATCTGAAAAAAGCCACATCATTGAACCCTGCAGTTCTCTTGACATTTTCTATATCAAACAAACACTGGGATAGAAATAAACTGTCCCAGTGAATGAAAGCCATGGCAGACACCAGCTTGTCACACTTCTGCATGTTCTTCCCTTGTTCTGTTTGTTCTCGTATCCAGTCTGTTCTTTTCATTTCCCCTGTGCTCACACTCATCAAACTCACCACTCTGTATCGCTTGGCAGGTATTTCAGTAATGAACTGAACACAGAGGAGCTTGGTTATTGAAAAGGGAATACAACTGACATTCATTCTGAGCACAGTGCTCTTCCTGCCTTAGATATCCAAACACACCGTGCCTAGAGCTACCCAGGAGGACTCCCCAGCTGTCCACTGTCTGAGTGAGGAAAGCTTTTCTGAGCAGCTATATCAAAGTCTCCACTAAGGCTGGCCCTAGGTACTAGCAAAGCAGGCAGGTGACAGAGGCAGCAACTGTCACAGATGGCTCCACTACTTTGTATTCCATAAATCCTGGAAAGCTAAGCTGGTTGCTGCTGCCACTGCCTTCAGCAAGGACTGAGGTCTGTGCCACAGCCACAGCCCCTCTCATTCCTTCAGCAGCAGTACACCAACTGTTCCAGGGATGTTCACCCAGGTTTCTAGCCTGACTCCTCCATTCTCTGTGGCACAATGTCCTGGCTCTGCTCATTAATTGTTGAGGCAGTAAAATTCAGTTTGTTAACACCACTAAGATGGTGAGATACATCTCTGTCTGCTCTGGCACTCTGCTTGCAACCCAAGACTACACTGATCATGATTTTTAAAGCCCCCTGTATGCTTCCTATCTTTCTAAGCCCATTTACAATAAGCAAGTTCTTCATATTGGCTGCACTATATGTGAAACAAAAAGCAGTCCCTCTCACACAAAGACCTCCAGAATTAGAACATGCTTCCTTTAATACCCTTTAGGAGTCCAAAAATTATCTACTTGACTTTTGTCTCATTTTTTAAATGTTTTTACATTTTATTCCTGACAGTAAAGGTGAATGGGAAGGACATTGCTAGTGATGCCCAACTAGTGTAGCAGCAGCTGTTCTTTACCGCCTTTCATTCTGAGTAGTTTACAATGACAGGGGCTCAGCTGTATTTGACTTTTAAAAACATATACTAACCTGAATACATTAACCTCCCGCTGAGATTAACAGCACAAATCACAGTTACCTCAGTGATCCAAGTTTTGTACCTGTTTAACTAGGCAAATTACATAAACTCTCACTCCTAGACGTACTGTAGAAGACTTTATATGTGGCCCTATTTACTGCTTTTCAGTTATTTCCTGAAGTAGTGGATTGCCAGTATACCAAGACCAGAAGTCTGTATGTAAGTCATGAATTTTAGTAATTGGTTTCTCCTGACAGGATTAGATTCTCCAATGAATAACCTATAAAACCAACTACATGAAACTGTGCTGTGTCTGAAAGGTTTAAAACTCACTTGGCTTTGAACATGTGGCTGCCAACTAGTACTGCTACACCTATGCCCAGGCCATTGAATTGAAGATAGCATTAATGAGAACCAGATCGCTTTAGTTCGTATGCCCACTTTAGCCTTTTGTTCTATTATAACACAAGAATAAGACATACATATAGTAACAGAGACAATGTGTGGTATGTTTGTATTCCTGCTGTTTTTTCCCTCATGCTGTTAGCAACAGAATAGAAATTCTCTTCATTTAAATTGGGTGTTATTTAGTTCTTACAAAAGCATGAACAATACGATGCACTAATTCCGTATCAGTTACACATTCAGGCACAGATTACATCTCTAGCTGCTTTTTAGAAAATAATGGTTCATTCTTCTCACTGTCTCTCTGTATTACTTATTTTTTGCATTCACATGTAGCTAGATCCTAAAGCTAAGAAAAAGTATATTGTAGCTGTTATTTAAAGGAGAAGAAAAAAAAGGAATAAGCTAGAGGTTTTATGCTCTGAGTGTATCACCAGCCCTAATGGTGGCTGTGGCTCTCTCCTGTTGGAGACATGCAGCCTGTCAGCTTTACTTAAACACACCAGCAACCACCACAGTTCTTTCTTCACTATACAGACACTGTATTTTAACAATGTTCACACTTAAGAATAAGGAAACAAAACACCCCAAGCCAGACCTGTTGTTGACAGAAATCAGAGCAAGCTTTTCCCCTGTCAGAGCCATGGAGGTTTAATCTATGCAAGGAACTTGCTCTGGCTGCTAACTGAAATTACTCTTTACCTTGAAGAAGATGCACAAAGCAGACCAAGGTGCGATAATAAAACTCACCTTCACTGATGTTTGAAACAGGTTTGCAACAAGACTTGCTATGTTCTAACAGTTATGTCAACATTTTGCCCAAACAAATGCAGTAGCCATAAAATAAGGGCATTTGGAAGAGAAATGCTCCAGGTTAGCATAGCAGACAGTACAAAAACAAACAAACAAAACCTAGCAGGGTGTGGATACTCAGCAGGCCTGGAGTCAATTTGCATTTTCTCAGTCTTCTGTGCATGAACCAGCTAAATTTTCCTGCTGCTAGGCAAGATCATCAATATAATATAATATTCTTTAAGGCAGTTTCTCAGCTGTGATCTATGTATTATGTCTCTCAAGTTTTCAAAGCTCTTTTTCTCTTCAATTCAACGTGAACTCCACCGAGGGAATATTTAGCAAGACATACAGATAACTGCTTGCTTTGAAAGTTAAGGCACTGAGGCCTTGTTTTAGTTGGTGTTAATATTGTGAGGTACATATTACCTTCCCTCACTGAACGAAATAACACCAATGACTAATGGAGTCCGTAGGACAACAAGAAGGATAAAATTAAGTATGTTGTTCTTCCATCACTACACAAATATTACATTACAGTACTCACAGTTGGTAACACTTCAGTAGCTAGAAATCTTTACTGAATGGTTCCTCTTAAAAGCTTTAGAAGGGTCACTCTGTAGGGGTGAAAGAAAGAGTGGGATGGTGAAGAAATAAAAGACAGATGCTTAATCATCATTATTAAGTCAAAGCAAGACCTAAAGTATCAGAGGAGGAGAATCAGGCAGTGGGATTAAGCTTAGAAATAAATGATGGATTTAATAGTATCAGACTTAAACGGTGATACTCAGTAGTGTTCCAAAGTCATATAACACGATATGTTTGTCTTTTTTCTGATATAAATCTAAGCAGGCTTTATTCAGTATCTGATCTGTTAGCCTATGTCTATCAAACATATCCGTAATTCAACAGACCCAGATTTTCAGTTTTCTCAAATTAAAGTGAAGAAACTTTCAATTATATTTGAACAAATTTCATATACAGTTATGTGATCAAGTATTGAGATAAAATATCAGGTTTTTTTTAAATGAATTTCCCCCCTTTTTGCAGTGGTAGCACTGAATAAGCAAGTTACTTTATGCTCTACTGGAAATTAAAATTACTTACAATCTTTGCTCTGGGCCACCGAAAGATTCGTCTCTTCAGGAAGAAGGTTTCCATCTTTAGAAAGAGATTTGGGTACCAAGTCAGCAGCAGTCACTCTCATGATATTGAAATCAGTCACAAGAGACCTCACCTACCTGCAGGTTCACGATTCAGGTTAAAGAACGGAAAGGGCATCAAAAATTCTTTTAATAAGAAACACCCTTTTATTTTTCAAGTTTAGAGGGAGTCCTTCCACTGTGAAGCCACAGGAGGCAATACTACCTGCCTACTGGGTCTCACAAGCCAAACGAACACCCTGTCTTTCTATGAGACAAAATGGCTGCCCAGTCTGTGGGAGCTCAACCACACAACACAAAATGGCTGCCCAATTGGTGGGAGCTCAACCACACAACACAAAATGGCTGCCTAGCCTGTAGGGATCGTGCACAGACTGATCATCTGGTACCCACCTTCCTCTTCCAATAGTTCTGAGGATTTTTTTTTCCTTCCTCATAAGCTACCTGCACATCTTTTACCATGTCTTGGGCTGTGTGGCACAGAGGGCTGTGGGCTGCCAGCTAAGGCTCTCAAAAAACTGTTTTTCCAGTGACCGCCTCCGATGACTATGACTACTACTGACAGCTTCCAGAAATTGCATCTTCCCTGACCAGTGGATAATTCAGGTATAGACTTATATCCATCAACATTATCTTAAAATTCAGAAGACATCCTTAAGGTGTTGCAGTTTTACCTGTACCAGGCCCACAAATCACGTAAAGGCCACAGCTCCACAGAGCAATATTTATGAGTTTGCAGTGTCAGACCAAAAATTTGCTGTTTTCTCAAAGACAAATATAGATACTTCCGTGGTCTGCCTATCACTGTGCTAAAGAAAAACTTCCCAAAGCACACGTAACTCATTGAGAACAGTGGAAAGAGATGATTTCTCCTGTCTTAAAATGAAATAGCAGCAATTTTTAAGTGAAGACCACAAATACAGTTTCAATACACGTGGTTGTTCTCTCTTTTGTACTGCTTTTAGACTTCTTTCTACTCTTATGTGTCTGCCTTCCAGATAGAAGTAGAAAAACCTTGCTAGTGTGCTAAACATAATGTGAGACAAGTCTCAGTAATAGAAATTAAAGCACTTGAAGACCAAAATACATTTAAACAGTGTGCCTTTATCAAACTCTGAAATGTGTGATGCCTTTTTATTGACAAAAATATTGCAAAATGTGGGGTTTTAATTTGCTGAGCGAAGTTCAATAAAATTCAACGTGTGATGGTGCAGTGATTATGTTCTTAGCCTGAAACCTGAACCCTAAAAAGTTGTGATTTGAAAGGCAATGGAAGTAGCTGAACTCTTCTATCAATTAAACAGATTACATGCTTTATACCACAGAGGAATATTTCATCTTGGTAGTGTGTACAAAAGAGGCCAGCTTTCTGATTATTTGTGTTTTTCTTTTTAATAATACAAAGAAATACAGGAAGCAAAATCAGCTGAAACAATCGCTTAATGGGTCATGATGTTTCTCAGAGCTTGGTGCAAACTGCAAGTAAGATACTAGCCTTTGTCAGCCTGTCCTTTGCTTGGTCCCTGGTATTGTTTTATTATTTGAAAAAAAAGGAGGGCAGCTGAAGACAGCTACTTCATATCTATGTACTCTTCATATCCAAGATGTCCACATTATTTCCAGCTGAATACCTTCTTGCTATGGATAATTACCTGAAGTTTATTTGGAGCAAATTTTCAGATTATAAAAGCAAGCTTTCCTCGAGTAGATAATGCCCCAATTTACATTATACAGTCATATTTTAGCTGAGACAAATATCTATGCACAATATCTACTGATATTGTGAAATTTCTTTGAATTATGCTGGGAACTGTTGTGACCACCTCCAACATGCCCAGGAGATGAAAACACAGCTTAAAGCCATCATTTACTATCTCCAGCTCTTCTGGGTTTATTTTCAGAAAAGCTGAGGACTCAGCCCATATTGATATGAAGGAGACAATATGTACATAAAATCATCCATTTATAGTTAGGTGGCATTCCCTCTCATTCTCTTCTCATGCTTCTCTCAGCGCATTTCCTAAAATGTTCTCTGTAATACGAGTTTTGGGTCAAACTGTAAATTTCCAATCTGTCTTTGCTGCTAAGGAAAGCAAACATACCACTTCAGAACATGCACACTGTCTGCCTTTGAAATTCTCCTGTTCTACTTTCTTTTTTTTTTCCCCTTTTCTCTTCTGGTGAGATAACAGACCCAGAAGCCAAGGGAGCTGCTCATGCAGCTTGCGCATTTAATGTGCAATCCACCTTGCGCATTTAATGTGTTACTGCTATGGATACTTGTGTGTGGCTTCAGAAGCAGTTAGGATTCATATCACTGCAGAGCATGGAAATCTACCACGCTGAAAGACATGATTGTAAAAATAGATAATGCATGTGTTGGCTCCATTCAGCTGACGGATGGACAGGCAGCAAGACCTCAGACTACTATGTGATACAGGAACAGATAAAAAAATGAAGTTCAGAATCATTTGTTGTGCAGAATCCATGCATTTAAAAATATATTAGCATATTCTGACCCAGAAAATATTAATAGCATAGGTGAGATTTTATCATCCACAGTTACTGCCTATGGCTGTGAACAGAAAAGGCACTGAGTTCTTATAAAATAGCATTCCCTGTCATCATGAAACATGCTCCTTGGGAAATCTGCCAGTGCCTGATACTGCTGGCCTTCCAGATGGAGAGCAAAACTTGAAGCCAGCTATATTGGATGACCTTGAACTAAAACTGTAGAAGCTGCTTCTGCCTGTGATAGCTATCTTGGGAGTGGTTATTTCTGCCACGTGAGCAATACTGAATGGCAATTTTTTAATGTACAGAGCATACAGGATATTAAATGGTAAGCCCTGTTAGTTTGCTCTAGGTGATTATTGAAAATAGTTTTACTTACCTCATTAACCTTGTTTTATTGGTAAAAATATGACCAATATAATACACACAATGTTTGCTTAATGTCTCTGTGGTTATTACAGTGCTAAACTAACACTGAAAAAGCCAGATTTACCTCTACAATGACTTAGAATTAAAATTGGTCATTGTCTTTGTACGCTCTCTATACACACTATTAGATGACTCCCTCATCTTCAGAGTGCTCATAACATCTACATCATCCAAATTCTCCATAGATCCATTCTGTTTTTCAGACCATTTTGCACTATTATGTTTGCTTACTTATAATCTCAGGAACAATTACCTTTTATGTAGATACGTTTGCTGCAACTTGACATTGCCCTGGTAATAAACTCCTGATAGCAGCCCCACGGCTTCATTAGCAGGCCAGCATAAATAATTAATCCTTGGTGTTTTTTGTTTGTTTTTTCTTCCAATTAGGCTTACTTTGCCTTTTTAATCTTTATCCTTTTCCTACTTCACAAAAAAAAAACAAGAAATCTCTCTTTTGCTGCTGTGACATTGATGTACCTGCCAGTAGTAGTACAGGTGGGATAGTAAGTAATGGTTGTTAGTCTATATTATATTTATTGGACATAATGGTGGAATTTTAAATTTAGGGTAAATTCATCATGGAGAAAAAATAATAGCGAAAGTTCTTTTTAAGGATAGTAACACACAACAGAGGTCAGATAGGATTCTTACCTTTATGTCTTTTGTATTATTGACAGCTTATTGGTATTTTAAAGTACAGCAAGGTTTGTTGTACTGCGGAGAAGGACTTGGGGGTTCTAGGGGGTGCAAAGCTCGACATGAACCAGCAGTGTGTGGCTGCAGCCCAGAAGGCCAACTGCGCCCTGGGCTGCATCAACAGAGGTGTGACCAGCAGGACAGGGAAGGGATTGTCCCCGTCTGCTCTGCCCTCGTGAGGCCTCACCTGGAGCCCTGCGTCCACGCCTGGGGCCCCCAGCACAAGAAGGATGTGGAGCTCTTAGAGCAGGTCCAGAGGAGGCCATGAAGTTGATCAGAGGGCTTGAGCACCTCTACTGTGAAGAAAGACAGAGAGCTGGTGATGTTCAGCCTGAAGTAGAGAAGGCTCCATGTGGACATCATTGCAGCCTTTCAGTACTTAAAGGGAGCTTATATAAAAGATGGAGAATGACTTTTTACGTGGGCAAATATTGATAGGACAAGGGGGAATGTTTTTAAACTAAAAGAGGGGAGATCTAGATTAGATGTTAGGAGGAAATTCTTCCCTCAGAGGGTGGTGAGGCAATGGAAATGGCTGCCCAGAGAAGCTGTGGATGCCCCATCCCTGGAGGTGTTCAAGGCCAGGCTGGACAAGGCCCTGGGCACCCTGATGTAGCGGGAGGTGTCCCTGCCCATGGCAGGACGATTGGAACTGGATGGGCTTTAGGGCCCTTCCAACCCAAACCATTCTGTGATTCTGTGATTCTCTGAAGGTATGTCTGCTGATTGCCTGGCTTTATGCAGTCACTGTAAAGTGAAGCTATACAAGAACTGCAGAAATGAGAGGTTAATTCATTTGGTTATGTTTACCTTCAGTAAAACAAATTAGAAAGCCCATGTTTTAATTTAGAATGGGTGCAGTAAATATCTTAAACTCACACAAAGTGGGAACATGAAACAGTCTCTCCTTACTGGCTAAATTTGAAAAGTACTACCGTGCAAAGGAGCCTGCGTAAGCAGAATATCTCCGTTCTGAAGTGAGAAAAGGCTGCAGTGATTGTTGCCTTTGTATGAATGAAGTTCATTTTAAATTTTAATTAATTTTTCAACCAAATACTTTGTTTCTAGTGACTCATGAATGTAGCAACAACTGTTAATTTTCAGTGGCTTAATGCCACATGTGGCAAGGGTGACACACAATGAGCATCACACGGGGTGAGTGTGAGAAGGAGGGAGAGGTGTAAAAACATGCACCAAATGTCAAAGGGGTGGGTAGTGGTAATCACTTGCTGGTTATATATTGCTAAGCAGATGTTCCGCCTTTTGCTTTTTTGGCTAGTTTTGATTCTTTCCCTGCTACTTTTTCTTTGTTCTGTGTATTTTCTGTTTTCTCTCCTCTAAGGTTAAGCATGGAATTCTCTTAAGACTACTTCTATGTATAACACCAAGTACTTTTCTCTGATGTTGGTATCTAGCTGTTACTACAGTGCAAAGAAACACCACCAACAAAACCAGATTTTTTTTTGTCATGAATAGAGTTGTAGCTGTTGTCTGTGTTTTCTGATAAAATCTCTTTTCATGGAAAGGAGTAATAAATCTGTCCTTCACAGCATTATAATCTTAGCTATGCAATATAACTTGCTATGAATTCCTTCCTGTTGTTTTTTTTTTTTCTTTTCATATTCTGTCTTGCTCCATGAACATACAGTGCACGCTGGGATCCTAGAGAGAAGGAAGCAATTGTGTGATGATGCGTATTTTTCAATAAATATACGTGTCAGGCTGTGGGCTAATCCCATAAAGGAAAATACCAAGCCCAGCTTTATGAGGGATACCATTTATATGGCTGTCCCATTGGCATAGCCTGGTGTGGTACACACTGTTCTGCAAGATAGGCTTAATTCGTGGCTGTGACTCTATTTTCCATTCACCTTTCCCATCCCAAGCACATTGCAGTGGTGTTTCACCTGTAAATACCCAGCCTCTTTGAGGGAGTAACAAGGAAACTAAGCTGGGAAGTGGCCCAACCAGGTGCCCGTAATGGAAGTTGCCAGACACCGAGAGCCTAAGGCTTCTGAAATTAGGGACAGGATTTCTAGGGGACTGCCGTGGACTTGGAAGCCCCAAGGAGGTCAGTGTGTCCACTGTAGGACTGGGAACTCCTGAAAAGTCCAGCTGTAATGAGAGTCCCCAGCTCTACAGAAGGGAGCCTGGAAGCCTCAGGAGCACACCTTCAGGACAGAATTGCGAAGTTCCAGATTGTGTACTTTAAGATGGAAGTGTAAATACAAGTTAGCTCTCAGAGAGGCAAGAAAAATCCCTTTGTTCACGCTGATCTCTCTGCAGACCCATCTCCTTTGCCCTGTTTGATCGCAAGCTATTGCAGAGGAAAATATGACATTACAATTTCAACTGTGTGGCAGTGAAAATACTATGCTAAAATGCTCAGAAAATAAATATATTTTTGTATTGTTGTATAATGATAAACATAATTAGCAAAGTATTTAATGAATTGTAGGCTTGGTACCTGTAGTTAAGATATTTGCATCTTAGGAAAAAATGCAAAGGAGGAATTCTCGTTACTATCTCTATTGGGCAGCTAGGAAAACAATTATTTAATAGAAACTTTTCTTTAAATAACATTTTCTACACTGAATAGATGTTGTGTTTGTCACCAATTGCTGTTAATAGAAGAGGAAGCAGCCCTGGCCATCTTTAATCTTTTGAATTAGTCATTCTTAGGTCAGTAATTTAACACTGTATTTCCAAATGTAACTTCATAGCAAACTGTGTTTGACTTCTCAGTTCTCAGCTACCTGTGGTATGGTTTGTATGATTGGAGAATGGAGTGATCTCCATTGATAGATAGTGTTATAAGATAATGTATGCTTAACATATCATGCATATACAGTACTCACAACAATATTGTGGCCCACCCTTTTGCACAGTTGATCTTCCTCTTAGTGAAGATGCTCTGTAATAACATACAACTCTTGGTGTGTGATCTCTCTGTGGTCTCTCTCACTTGTCTTCTGCTATAAATAGGAGAGTACAGATCAGCTGTGATTCAGCAGTGAATTGGAAACTCCTGAGATGGACTGGCTGCCAGTGTTTAATTTTATACCAGATACTTTTATATTCTTTTCAGCTTTGGTACAGTATAGTTGCTCTTCTGGTTTTAAAAATAAGAAAAGGTCAAATATGGAGGCAAAGTAAGAAGAAAAGTTATCACCGATTCTGCTAAAAACGATACATGGCCAAAACTAGAGGTTCCTACTTCTACTGCCTAATAACAAAAAATAAAATTACCAGACCAGTTTAAATGAACTGCATACATAAAAGTTGGCCCTGTGCTTTTAATGTTCAATCTTCTGTATGCTACTGTGATGGGGCTTAGATACTTCTGGATTTAAATCCAACAACTCTATTTTATATTTTTAGATAAATTAGATAAGACAATTTTTGTCACAGAGAGAAATATTTCCTTCTACAGTGCGGCATTTCCAGGAAAGCTCCTTCTCTTGTTACTATTGAAGCTGACAGTAAAACTTCATAACTGGCAGAGGAGGTGGCCAAGCTCTAGAGAATTTAACAATGTCAGTAAGAATGAAATACTGACAGCTTCTTTAGACAGTGTTCTGAATTTCTCTGAAATATGCCTTAAATGTGACCTCCAGGGACTCAAATTTTCCAAGTCCTGCCATCTTCAGTTGAATGAAAAGACAGCTGAATTACAATGTAACTTTACAACGTGGCAGTCCAGTGCTTCTATCCATTGGAGAGTGTTTTTAACTAGAAAAGATAGACTCACTTACTTTAATAGTTAATCATAGGATTTTGATTTGCAGCCTGACCTGCCAAACAGGCTGGTCAGCAATCTGTTATCTTAATTGCCAGCTCTGTGTCTTCCAGCGTGAGCAGCACCAGGTGCTGAGCTAAATAACAAGGTGATAAACACGTACCATAATGACTCAGAAAACGTGTGCTATATTCATTAAATGTCGCCTGTGATTTCACAGCTTTATAATTAGGAGCTTTAAGAAACTAAGATAAGTTGACAGGGACAAAATGAAGTCAAACATAGAAGAGGGACATACTTAAACTTCTTGTTTCCATCTATTGCCAGAATACTTTCACCTTTTCTGTTTCCCCACAGCTTCATGAAGGCCTTAAATACCTGCAGTCTCCGTAGGCATCCTCCCTGACACCTCAGTCCTCACTTTAACAAATCTGCAGCTTGACTACACTTTGCCATCTCTGTCTGTAGCAAATCTCTTCTATTTCTGCACAGCTCTTTACTTCAGTCAGCCAGATTCCTCCATCGCTTCTGGCTGTGCTTGGCTGGTGTTCAGCGCGTTCACTGGTGACACCACCGAGGACATAACCGTCACATCCCTAAAAGACCTTCTCCAGATACATGTACTCATGTCAACTTGTGATTTGGCATGACAGCTGATTCTTGGGCCATCTCTTGGGCGTGCACTATCAAAGTCTTCAAGAACTCTAACAATTATAAGCATTTTCTTTCTGGGATGGGGATACATTAAAACAGAACTAAAAATAACCTAAGTGCCTGCAAACCCTCTTGAAAGAGAGGGAAAGAAATCAACAAAATCCATTCTACATTCTTTTTTTTTTAATCTTCAAGCACTTTAATGCAATAACAGAAAACATAATCGCACCCTCTACTCCCCAGTCCATGCCAGAGGGAGCACAGATCTTTTTCTATCTTCAAAAGTCATTCAGCAAAGGTAGCAGCTCTCTAGACAAGCTGAACTGCTCTGCTTCTCCTAAAATCAATGGAAAATATATTTGATGATTTTGCAGCTGTTATTAATAGCTCTTACAAATTTTAAGCATTTGACAGACTGGTTGGCCACCTCTTTTTCTTTCTGGCTGACCATTATGGTGAGCATTCAGTGGTTTTCCTATTGCTTTTTACTATCATTTTTGCTTTTCTTCTTGAAGAAGGCATGGCTGTAGATGGTACCTGAGTTTTATACTCAGGAGTCAGGTTTTCTTCCCCAGCTGGAAAAAAGAGAATAATTTAGCTGTCCTGGAATAATTTCTATTGAAACAAAACAAAACAAAACGCTCCTTCCATGTCCAGTACAGAACGTTTCTTTTTAATCCCTCCCTGCCTGCTGTTATCTTCCCCAGCCTTTGAGACCTGCCAGGGCACAGCTGAACGGGAGGTCTCCTCTTTCTGTTTCCTTGCCCTGCTCCCTCTCGGCCCAGATGGTGCCCAGCAGAGGTGACTCACGCTGTCACCTCACCTGGGGCTCCTGCGGCAATGACAGCACTCGGAGCGCTCTGCGCCTGGTAACTGAACCAAAGAAACATGCATCAGGGCTGAGTCACCGTGCCCGATTATTGCAGGCTCTTCCGACCCACTTATTCTCCTGTCATTTTGTGACATGTTTAGAGAATCTTTTGCTCGCACTGTTTATTCATTATGGGTATTTTATCTTTTTTTGGGCAAACAGAGAGTCTGCTTTTAGGTTTTGATAATACAGCTAGAAAAAACAAGAGGAAAAAAGAATAATGCGTGCTTCTGTGATATCGCCCAGCATACAGAAGGTTCCTTGCAGTAAGCCATCAAGAATCAGAAAAGGAGAAAATCAGATCAGGAATACATGGAAACACACTGAGAATTCAGCCCTACTCCAATACTATTGCAATGACTCCAGGAATGGATTTGGGCTCTTAATAAGAGAAATGTTTTATCATCCTCATAACTCATGTGTTTCGGATTGCTGGGCAGACTAATAAAGCTTAGCTTTGGGGGGAACTGACATATTGTAACTGCTGTTTGGTTTACTGATGGTTTTTCTACAACATCAGAAACAGTTTTGCAGGGACTGGAAAGGATGTGTTGTCTATTCCAGAGGACTGAGAGTTCAGCAGATGTTGTGTTTATATTGCAAATTTTATGCATATGTCTTGAGCAGCTTTGCAGATTGCTTAAACAGGCCTGGAGGATATTATTTCAGTACCCTGTGCCATGCTGTATCTATAGGGATCCTATTGCATCCAGCACAGAACAACAAGATTGTGCTGCAGGTGCACAGGGAGCATAACAGTGCTCTTAAATAAGATGGACAATAGTCTGTGTTGCTTTCCCTCCTACAGTCTGACAGATTTGACTTAGAACATGGGACAGAAAGTGCTACAGAATTAGTCTCACCATATTTCTCCAGCTTCCCTGTACAAGGAGTTTTTTCTCTACTGTGCATATTCCTGTTCTCTTATTCCCAAAACATCTTTTTTACTTCCTTAAGAGGTCTGACAGTACTACAAATATGCTGTCAGTCTTGATGATTATCCATTTTTCAAATGAAAAATCCACTGGCATTTGCCTTTTTTTTCCCCCCAGAAGAAGCAGTAACTTCTCTTAAGCTTTCTGTAACTGCTCACATCCAAGAACCAGAGAACATGGGAGGAAAGAGAGGGAGGTTCATTGTAATGCTTTAGATTAAATGGCCTTCCAAGGGCTTTCTTTTCCAGTTCTTCTTCTTTTCTCTCTTCCTTGAGAGCAATGAGGTAACCCTTGCCCAGGACAGCAAATGTTGCCCTGTGTTCAGTATTAATTGCTAGCAGATAGGTGATTTATTTTTTTATAGTTATAAGCAACTATACCTCCTGCTTTCACTAAGTCAGATGGATGAAGCTTTCGCATGGTTTCTATGAATATATCCCAGAGCCCTCCTTTACTCATTTAACCATATCTTCACCCCTGCCCCCAGTCAGCACCGTGGATTGGATGAGAAGCAAAGGCTGTTTGACACAGATGGGAGGAAAGATGTTCCATGTGCCTAAGGGATTGCTACAGATGCTACAGTTTAATCTTTGCTCGTCATCATAACACACTGGCCTGCAGAGCGCAGACTCTAGAGTGGGCACCTGGTGCATGAATTTTGGAATTCAGATTGTCACAGAGCTGTTAGAGCCTTTAAGTGCTTGGCCACATCTTCACTTCTCTCCTGGGGGTTAGAAGCAGGAACAAAGTTTGGGTATCAGGAAAAAGAAATGTAAAGAATAGATATGGAGAGTGCAAGCTATATGCTCTGCAGTCAGGTAAAAAAAAAAAAAAATAGGGGCAATTGCACCTGTAGCTGGGGAAAAAGCACAGTACCTTCCTCCCAGTGTAATATTGAGCATAGGGGCTGTAGGGATTAGCAGATATAGGTGATCTTGCTCACTTGGAACATACCGCCAATGATAATTTAAATTCCTGAAGATTTAAAGTGAAGTATTTTAGTTAGTATCTTTCAGATCGCCCCAGGATGAAGCCCAATCTACCTCACACAGAAGAAAGAATGCCCTCTCTTCATACCTCATGGAGATCTCCTGTTGTAGAAACTCACTGCTCTCTTCACTAGTTGAGGGTCTGCTCCCTAGATACCATTTGAATACAGTAGTACAATAGTGAACAGTTCTGCCAAGAAACTGTCTTCTTTCTGTTAACCATGGTGATTTTCCTCAAACATATTAACACTCCTTATATTAAGATAACACCCAAACTGCATGAACGTTGAATGGATAAAGAGCTTTGGAGCTTGCTCACATCCCAGCACATTGTGAATATCGATTTTCCTGCGGGAATGGTGCTTAAGATCGTTAATTGATAAAAGTAACTTTAGTACCATTTAACATGATGGGTCTCAAGAGTAAAAAGAGCTTTGCTTGTGATCAGTGTAAATAACATGGGGAGGCCAAGTCAGAAAGTCACCCTGTGAAGGTCTCTGCCTGCAGGTGTGCTGAACAGACAGCAGCCAGCCTGGGGGAGCCCTGAGGCCGGCCTGCTGACCATCCCCTCGAAAGCCAGATGTACAGCAGGAGAGCAGACCCTCCGCTGGGGGGACAGCGGTTCCTAAACAAGGAGAAGAGGTTAACAGTGAAGAATATTATGAGAGGTATTTCACTATCACATTTGGGGAAGAAAGAAGTAAAAAGATAGCAGGAATGGCTGTCATAGCACAAAGGATGTAGGAGAACAGGCAAGATGGAGTTAACCAAAACAGCAAATAATGAAAGGATCAACATGCTTTAGTAACATGAGCAAGGCAGCTGAGGGACAGCTCCCTGCAGAGACCCGCGTTGCATGCAGAGGCGGCAGGGAGAATAAAAGCTCTTGGATTGTGATTAAAGTCTTATTTGTGCCAGAAACACCTACATTTCCACTCTTCACTTAATTCTATAATTTGACTGCATTATCCTTTGTACTCTTGCTCACTCTCACACACATGCTTAATCTCTCGGGTTTCCTATCCTGAAACATCACTGTGACAACCCAGGCTCTGACAGCACTAGTTACCTTTGGGTGCTTAAACAACCAATTCAGGCACAGGATTACGCAACAAGGACTAACAGATCCATGGACAAGGACAGCATTGGTGACAGCTGAGTTGAAGAATGTAAAATTAATCACTTAGGCTGGGTTTTGTGCTCTTTATGGGGTGGTTTCAAAATGGAAGCCTGTGATGCAGCCTTCAGAGCCAATGCCTGAGCCATGGCTGTCAGTATGACAGAGGCACTAGAATACATTTGCCAGAAAGTTAACACTGAAATTTGCAAACTTACAGGGGAATATTTGAGTACTGCAGCTCCCAGGACAGGTAGCAGTTTCAATAAGAATTGAAGGTGTGCATCAGTTTCTGCTAATGTTACAGATTTATTTAATTATCTTCTATGTCTTAGCATTAATGGGTTTTCTGCACCCACCAAAGGTTTGAGATACTTATATCAGCCATGGAAGACATTCACCCAAGGCACAAGATCTTGGAATAGTTACATGCCTAATTAATGACAGCTTCCAGATTTTGTGTCAAGGCTAAATCATTAGTAAGGTCACAAAGGAAGTTGGTAGTGCAAGGTAAACTTGTCTTGGCCGTGCCAAATAATGGATCAACTTCTGCCACCCTTCCTGGGCTCCCTGGTATTCTCACCATTGCTCTTTCCCAGTGAAAGCTGTTGCTGCAGTATGGGCAGTATGGCATACCTGTCTTCTACAACTATTAAGTATATACAGAATGGTACAGCTTTTGCCAACTGTTAGGACTGGTGAATGAATAGCATCAGAAGCCCAAGGTTAAAACCCTGCATTTCAAGCTGATGTATAGGTCCCAGGCAAGGGACAGCACCACATACTCAGATGAGATCTGTGATTCCATCAATGCAGGATGGAGTTTGCATGCCTCTGACCATGCCTTTTCTGTTTCTGCAGGATGGATGACATCCAGCTGTGCAAAGACATTATGAATCTTAAGAAGGAGCTGCAGAGTTTGGTAGCAATCCCAGGTAAGGGCTGTTTCCAGCTCAGTTTTAGAGTACTGCTTGGGTGATGCAGGGGTGGGGCTGGTGTCAGAAGCATACCTCTGCTACTAACACAATCAGAAACCTCCCCCCAAGGTTGAGTTTCATGTCTCCTGTCTTCATATATTCCCTCCAGTCCTTATTTTTTATTCCCATTTTACTTCCTTCCCCTCTTTAATCTCCCACTCTCTGAATTTCTTTTCATGCTATACTCCACTGCTCCCTTGAGAGCAAACCTGCAACTATCACTCAGACAAGGTGCATATTCCCTCCCTCTTACACCCCCTTGTGAATATCAAGGGAGCCAACTGGCACAGAGAGATTGTCAAGTAAAAAAGACAGAATGCTGAGATACCTGAGATAAAAGGGAGAATGGAGAAGGATTTAAAACCATCATGGTGAATGAGATTGTTTTTTCCTAGATACACCAATTCATTGTCACAGCTGCAGTTACAGCCACCTTTCAGAAGAAAGCCTTCCACAAAAAGCAAGAGATAAAAGGTGTGCTTTGCATTTTGCCTTTAATTTGCTACAAATTCACTGCTCTAAGCAGAGACAGTTGTGTGCAGGTTTGCGATTCTTAAATCCAAACTCCAGCTGAAATCAATGAGGAATTTTGCTTTACTAGAGCTTTGCTGTTTTAGATCATTCAAAACAGCCCTGCTCCATTCAAGAAAAATTAGAAACAGATCCTGCAAAACACTCAGTAACTCAGTAAGCTATCTACATTACATGTTATTATCTGGCTCTAGCACCTTTCACAAATAAGTTGCTAAAGCCCAGCTACTAAGGACAGATTTTGATGCTCCTTTGGTTATCCTTATTTTTCCTCCCCTATTTTGTTGTGCAACTTTAAAAACCTTTCTCCCCAGAAAGGAGAGAGCAGGTCACTCATGAAATAGAGAAGTTTACATTTGTCTCACAGCTAGGGTTAATCAGTTTGGTTTTATAACCTTTTCAAAACTATTTTCTAGTCCAATTCTTAAGCAGAGATCAGACAGCAGTTTCTCCTTAGCACTTCGCAAATCTCAGCAAAACTAAAGAATTTAAGTATGCGCAGTTCCAGCAGCACCACCTTTTGGCAGACACAGTAAGACTACTTTTACCTTAACAAAGGCATTGCTGGCATTCACACAGAACTAAGTGGTTATGTAGTACGTGCCTAACATAGAAAAACACTTTACAGAAATGGGTTCATTCATAACATCCAGAGCAGAATTCTCCAGCTGATGAACAGATCCCTACTCTTCGGTTTCAGTGGATTGCAGTCATCATGGGATCAGGCTTTTAGAACGCAGCATCTACAGTACTATGCCACAATTTAATGTGCATACATTTATCATTTGGTAGTCAGTTTCCTGAAGAATGGGATGGGAGATCCAGGAAGAGGATAAAAAAAGCAGAAGTTAGCTCCTACTATCAGTAGCAGGCAGAGAAGATCCCATGTCTCATAAGCTTAAGAGGCAAAGCAAAGCTAAGTGTTTTGAAGTATTCCCCACTGCAGATTCAGCATTCATTACTCACAACCATGAACTCTTTCCATAGGTTAAATGCAGAAGTCTTAATATCTTCGTAGAAGTCAATAACCACATTCCTGCATTGTTTATAAAACACAGAAAATACTTCTGACAAAGCAAAGCAGCCTGATGATATATTATGCATCATTTACTCTGCAACTAGCAGACCATAATCTGAAATTCTCAAGGAATACGACTTCTAGACAGAGACTTACAGAATTCTAATGTCTCCAATATTACATTAAAGGTGCCTTTGTCTCAATTACTTAAGAGTGGATTTACTGCAGAAATTCCCAGTAGGAAGTATGAAACCCATGATCCAGAATTAATCTGTAATAAACAATCATTTTCAAATGTCTGATTTATTTAGCTGTTTCAAATTATTGAACTTATAAGTTCAACCAGCAGACACAACAAATGCTACTCAGATGCACCAGACTGTAGGAGCTTGCCCTTCTCAAAATTCTGATATTAATTTTATGGTTCTCTAAATGCAGTTCTAATCCTCAAAACCAAAATCCTTGATTTAATGCAAAGTGTCTTCGCGACTAACCAAAATTTTAAACTTACTGAAGAAACGTGGGCTGAGATTTGCCTCTGGCTTTCTCATCTCTGCCCTGCTTACTAGGTTTGAAGATGTCTGTCTTAACTACACGTGGCTTTATAACCTTGAACTACAGCTGTGTAATCCCTAGCATTTATGATGATTTTAGCTTGTGACAGTCCCATCTTTCGTGTCACAAAAATCATTCTTTACAGACAACCTAGTCACTACAGACTGTCTAATTAACAAGGACATATTAATTACTCAGACTTTTGAAGCACAAAAACACCTTTATTTTTCCACATTATACAATTAATTGATGCTATTACTTCAGGATTTGCAGCTCACCTGCCTTAACAGGCTTGAAAAACTGTTGCAGCCAACAGCCAGAGCTGTTTTAAAATAGAAAGAAATGGTTTCTTTTGGCATGGTCTCATTTTCTGTAGAGTCAAGGGGATTTTGTACTGTGGATTTTAATGATTGAACTTTTTTAAATACCAAAATGCTTTTAAAAAGTTAGAAAAGCAAAGGTCTTGCAGAGTAATTTAATATTAAAAAATAGTCTTGACGACCCCCTCAGAAAATCTACAGACCATTAAACTGATTAGACAGCAGAAAACAAGTAGAAGAGAGAAAAGATTAAGCAGCCAGAATTTTTTGGATTTTGGTGACTCAGGTCTGCAGAACCACTGACTTCCATCAGCAGATCATTCTTAGACATCTGCAGTTTCTCCTGTCCAGCTCCCTGGAATCTGAAGTCTTTTTTTTTTTTTCCCTCCTGTTTTTGACCAGAAAAAGAAAAAACAAAGATGGAGAAACAAAGAGAAGATGAACTGATTCAGAAGATCCATAGACTGGTACAAAAAAGAGATTTTCTTGTAGATGATGCAGAGGTAGAGAGATTACGGTAAGAACTAAAAGCAACCAAATTTATGCCCAACATTTCATGAGTCTTAATTCTACGCTGGAACGACTGCCAACATTTACATTAATGGGAGAGAATTAGCCCTTTAAAGACAAGTTACAAGCCTCTACCTGGTTCCACAGAAACAAATAAAACTAGATTACTGCACTTCTGTTGCTCTTTATCCCATAAATAGCTCAGTCATCATCTAATGATGGCAGAAGGATTTGGTCTCTCTTTCCCAGAGGGTGACTGGGCATTTACTATTACAAAGGGAAGGATTTCTGCTGCTGCCAGAGAATCTTCTTGGCACAAGTAGTAGATGTGAAATAGAATTCTGCAAGGGGCATATTTGTAGACATATACAATCTGTTATTTTTTTAAATAAAAATGAATACTTTAGTCATTTATTATCACTATTCTTTCTGTGCCGTTGTCTGGAAAGATGAGAATGCAATTGCTACAGGTCTACCTAACCTAACGTATAAGTTCAGAATCTCAATATTTTAGCTCAGAGTTGCATAATGAGAAACCTGTGGTTTCCTAGACAGCTGATTTCCAGCTGTTGCACTGAATCCCAACACTGTGGAAATAGGGTTTTGTCTATTAGTTTCCATCTTTTTTCAACAGTAATGTTTCAAGGCTCCATCAAACCATTTATCCTAAATGACAGTATCTGTTCCAACATGTTTAAATTCTAAACAGGTAAAGGACAGGAGAGAAGAGCGTTTGCCAGAGTCTAGCACTTGATCAGAGAGGCTGGCCAAAGGCAGCAGCTGACAAAAGCCTGAGCTACTAATGTAATCCAGAGCTCTCAATTGCTAGTTCAGTATGCAAATTGCAACAACTTCATCAGCAGCCAGACAATACAGAAGCCTAATCGTAGGCTACTGAAAATGTGTAGCTGTGCACTATGCAGGTATAAATTGACACTAATGTATTCACGTGTGCAGTAAAGCCTGATGCTTTTCTTTAAAACTCTTGACAGTCTTTTTCACTGAAGTGTTAAATCAGTATCTTTTACTGTCCCATTTGCAGAGAAAACGTTATTTCTGTAACAGATTCTTTTTTCCCCCCATCAGAGAAAAAGAGGAAGACAAGGAGATGGCTGAATTCCTACGGACCAAGTTAAAACCCTTAGACAAAGCAACACAGTCTCCTACCAGTGAGTTTCCAAATATTAAGAAAAACAACAGCAACAGGAAAAACTCCAGAGAAGTGGATGAAAGAAGGGCATTTTCAAAGGCCATGCTGGGCCAACCACTGCCAAAAGAAGCCACTAAGCTACAGACACTTAGAATTTATGTGCCCAATTACCCCTTAACGCTGAATTCAAATCACCTTTGGCCACTTCAAAATTGCTTTTTGTTTTAAATATATAAATCTGCCTTTCTATTGTTGTCCTGATTTGGACATCCACGTCTGAGAGAATAAGCTTTAGCAATATTCTTGTTCTTCAGCTCTGTAGTAGGTGGGTTTCAACACAGTAAGTGACTTTCTGCAGAGGGATCTGTTATCTGACCCTGTGGCTGTGAAGAGGGGCACCTGAATTGAACAAGCTTACCCTTAAATGTCTGGATTCTTTAAACCCTGAAGGGATAAGTCATCTTGAGCAGTTTGAATCCACAGAGCAGCTTGGTTTCTACCAAACTGATATATGTATAATTGAAATAAAAAGGTTCAGGGAGGGGGCAGGGGGAGGAGGGGGTTATGTCCTTTAATCCAGAAGTACAAAGAAATAGCTTGACCAACTCTTGGTTTTAATGGTATCCTCTTTTTGAACACTGCAGGCAGCCCAGCAGAAAAGAAGGCAGAACCTCCTCCAAGCAAGCCCACCATTGCTAAGGCAGGATTGGCTATTATTAAAGATTGCTGTGGAGCAACACAGTGCAGCATCATGTAGCTCTGGGCTCTCTACCATGTTTGTCATCTTTTCAAGTGTTTTCATTGAAAGAAACTGTAGGGTGAAGGGATTAACAGCATCCTGCTAAACTGAATCAAGAGCAACTGTGGTACAACAGTAATACATAGAATGTACAATGGCAGGTTCTTCACTGTTGCATGGATCACTCAACACGCATGCCTAAAAAAACAAAAGAAATCCATATAGTGGCTGTCCAGTGACCAGAAAAGATCTGTAATAGAGTTAACAAAAATATCCCAGTGGTAAAAGTGAAAGAGGATGTATTTCATCAAGTAATGTGTTAAAAAAAGCAATTTTAATAGGTCATCACTTCAAGAATTTTTTTTACACTTCCCCCCGACAAACAGCACTCAAACATTTGCTGGAATATTCTATTTTGGCTACTTTTCAAAATGAAAGCCACAAATACTAATGCTCTATGTAGTGCAACTGATAGCTGAAGCAATTCTAGGATAACTGATGTTGCATACAAAATATTTATCAAGCTAGTGGGATGTTTAAATACTTTGCTGTTGAGTTCCACTTCACTTCCAAAACACTGACTATCAGTGACAAGGACACTACAAGTAGATACAGGTTTTACATACCATATGATTTCTGAATTACTCAAGTCTAACATTGCTTGCACCAAGGAAAATAAGTATCTGGTAAAGTTCTAGCAGGCACAGATACAATAATCTGCAAACGAATGATTAGTCCAAAGCTCTATCATATTTATCTCACAGATCTCCACCTCACATGGAGTCAGAGGGGTAATCACTCCAAGTTTTGTTCACTATTAAAAGTTACATGCACTATGAGTTCACCTACCAGTGGTAGGTTACTGGGAGAAGAGTTAAAGACATGGACACAAACAAAATTTAACTAATAGTGCTTAAAAACAACTGTTAACCACATCTCTAATGACCATGAGAAATGTAAGCTATTGAGCACTGGAAGACATGAGCTACCCAAGACAAATTGACCACAAGACAAATAGAGAAGTAGGTATCTGTGGCAGGTGTACCACACTCTACACAAAATGGGTTTAAAATTAAAGGAAATCAGACTTACCTGCGTTTCACCATTTAATGCATTTCTGGTCTCTATGCAGATTAAATTTTGTGGAATCTAATATCTTTACATTAGCTGTCAGTAGCTGGTATGTGTGACAGTATTCCATATAAATGTATTGTGATAGGTATAAATAGTAAAATAAACGTACGTGATCTAATGTGAAAAGTGAAAACAATCTCAGGCTTAGAAGTAACAAACAAATAGCAAAAAATTCCTAAAATAAACAGGTTTTGAAGAGGAACTTCCATTTTGCAAAGCCAGCTAAGCGAAATGTGCACTTGTATACAAAGGAACCACAGTTACAGGAAAGGAGATTAGCATTATCAGCAGAGCTACCCAAAAAGGACAGGCACCGATATTCTTAGAAAATACCTTACTAAGGTTCAAGGAGATAGACACTATAAAGTAAATCGGACTATTCTTGTACAAATAAACACATCCCTAGTATTGGACTCGTTTAATGAAGAACATCTGCATTTCCAGAATCATGTTTCAGTACTGCAGACTCACATGAGACAAGTGATTTGTCACCACAATTTCCTTAAGGTTTAAGGATCAAGAAGGAAAAAAATACAAAGATTTCCACTAAGACATGAAGCACCTGAAATACTTTGAACAAAGATGCAGAAAGAAAACATATCCGAGGCTGAATAGTCATATATAGTTAGACATCCTTATGGATATACATCATATTAAGCTCTGTAGTTGTTAACATCTACTCTGGTATGGGCTGGACTCTGTATAGCACCTGCATACATTAGGAGAATTGTGAGGGGGGACTGCCTAGCCTTTAAGAGAAAATACACAGGAGGGAAAGGAATGCCCACTGACTTCGGGAGAATTCAACAGCCTCTTAAATTTGCTGGTGCCTAAATAAGATACTGATAATTCCTGATGTCTTTCTTTAAGGTACAGGTGTTTGGTATCATTAACAAAATGCAAAGGGAAGTTAAGAAAAGCAACTTGTAGTGAAGCAGCCAGCTTAAAGCCTGTGGAGGGTCAACTGTAACAACCAAACACTGCAAATGCCAGTAAGTGAAGGAGCCTGAAGGACTTACTCAGTTGTTGGAAGAGCAGAGGTGACTTAGGCACATTATAGTGTTAAGTGTGCTGATGTCTGGGCTAATTCCTGTGTGCCACAGCTGCCTACAGTCCCTTGGGAAGGAAAATAAGATCAGTGGAATGGAGGTTTGTATTAAAAATTAAGCTAAACTTCTCTAGGACTCAGGACTCATGACTAGGCTACAGAGATCCCCTCTAGTTACAATGAAGAGGAAGCACAGCAAATATAGAAGGAATATTCATAGGCAGTTAGCATTGCTAGCCAGTGCCCCAGAGGGACTTGATCTACAGCAGTATTAATGAGAATGATCTTTATTTCCAGAAGCTTGGCTGAAAGGTTTTCTTCATGTGCATTTATTTTGTTTTTAATTAGCAAATGCCTTAGTTCTGTTTTTACTTGTCTGCAGTGCACTTAGTGATTCCTTTGGAAGTGGAGTTAGTGATGCTGCTTAGCAATAAAGTGTTTATTTTTTTTGAAGACTGAGGTCTGATTGTCAACTGCAGTCAACAGTAGCTTACAGCGTTGTCCACCCAGAACACAAAGCCCTAATGGTTTACTTCAACAGCTGTAACTAAACAAATTAAACTCTGTATTTTGAACAAAAAGAAAATTCAGACTGAAACAGGGTTTGTAAGGACGGTGTCTGTAGCTTCTGTGACCCTATGAACACAGTACAGTATGCACCCCCTCATATTTTAAATCAGCAGAAAATCTCCGACAAGGATGTTCAGGGGGCTACGCTGACCATCTGCCATCATTTCGGAGCCAATTCTCAGCTGTCTGTTACTGTCTGCAAAGAGTGAGTGTGGTTGACTGAGGCACCTGAAATCTCTTCTGGAGGAAGTGGGGGCTGTTCAACCAGCCAAAAAAGGCAAGGCAGCAGAGATAGAAGGAAGTTTGAGGTGGATTTGACACTTTTCGGTAGTAAGCAGTGCTCTTTGTACTGATGACCTATTCTACCAGCAAATGGCTCTTGCACCTTCCCCTAGGCCTACTGAATCTCTTCAGCAAAGTTAAACATATTTCCAAATAAACTAAGCTGCTGTGTTACACTAAACATGTGTTTTTTCCTTATTGAAGTGGGTATGGACTAGTGGGATGCAGTTATTGTGCAGCTATACTTTACAAAAGGAGTAATGATGCTACTAAAAAGTTAGTATTTTCTCTCTGCAAAAAAAATTCTCCAGTGGGACCCCACAGGGAAAAAAAAAAAAAGCAATAGCCAATCTTGTGACTCTCCTACATGACACTGAAACCTCACTACAGCCCAGAGCAGAAGACCATTCCTAGCCATGCATAGGGAAGATAAAGGTCTTGACATACCTAAATATCATTCCAGCAAGACTTTTTTTTTTTTTTTTTTGAGTTACTATCAGGACCATTCTGATTCAGCCTGACAGCAAAATCCTGGCACTGCTGACCATCCATCTTCAGGTCCTGGATAAAAATGCTGCCAAGCCAGAGTGGCTTAGCAGCAGCAAGGAAATTCAGCACTGCCTGGTTTCCCTGGAGTGGTGTTTCACAGATATTCCTCATGCTGCAGGGCTCTGAGCAGACTCAGGGAGCAGAGTCTACATGAGGGGATGAGATGCAATCAGGTGCATCTTTCCTGTTATTAGCCCAAGCATCCTGCTGCAGGAGGCCAGCCTGCAGTGAAAGCAAAGTTTGTATTATCAAAGTTTGTACTGAACAAGTTTTTGGGCAACTAATGCCTAACAGCAGCAGTTTTACATTGTCTGAACAAGTTGTGTGGAAGATGAGTTTCCCTCCCCATCTCTATCTCAAATAATTTAACTCAACAGAAAGCTCTAACATAACCCTGCAGCCCAACCAAGAAATGACAGTTCAAAATCAGCAACACATAGGAAAGTGACTACATCATCCAGACTCTGCCTGATTGTACCCTGGTGACAACAGGTTACTGTCTTGTTGTCCAAGACACTTAATGAATTAACAAGTGCTTTTAGGAATACATCCCCCAAAAATATTTTACTTTTTTTTTTCCAGAGACCAGCATTAAGTCCCATTTGACTGCAGGCTGAAATGCAGGGCTGCAAAAGGTACTTGGGCATGTCTTCATCTTTGCAGCTGGTGATCATAAGTTCCTGTGTGATTCAGTCTGTCACACTTCACCCTCCTACACAGGCATAAGAGCATGCTTTCACTTGCCTTTCACTTGCAACTAAGCAGATGGTGAAGGAGAGCAGTTTTCCCAATACTCTGTTCAGCTTGATCTCAAATCATGCCACTTAGAACTAAAACACTGAGGTAATAGATTTCAGTGTGATGGAAAATAAGGAGTTTGAACTCATTCTACGCAAGATGTAGAATCATAGCCCCAGAGACCTTGTTCCTGGCTCTGAAATGAAAGTGACAACTTCGACTGCTTCAGAGGCAGCTAATGAATAGCCAGAGTTTAACTACCGCAAAAAGCAGGCGATTTCAGACTTTTTACAGTGGGTAAGAATCACAGTTTCAGCTGAGAATGAATAGAGACTCTGAAAGTTAAACCCACCAGCAAGCAGTTATCAGAAAATATTTTGTCACGCATATATTTTTATTAGAGAAGAATTTGAAGAAACTGAGTTCAGAATACCAGCAAACAACCTAAGGACTATCAAGTTGTTCTGTGGGCTTCTACCAAAAGTTCTACTTCAGGTAAACTGTAGAGTAGTTTAAGAAAGCTCAAAATCAGCAGAGATGACTGTAGCTAATCCTAAAGTTCTCATGAGGCAATTACCTCATTCCATCCACACTGATATTTATTTTACCAGCAGATTTCATCATGCAAAATAAGTGTTCTGGCAAAATCCCCTTTCTACAGCTTTTGAATCCAATAACTAAGAGGCTGACTTGACACTTTTGGACCCACAGCTTGACTTACGAGTGCACAGCTCCCAAAGCACTGCTCTGAGATACTGTAATGCCTGAGGCTTTAACATATCCTATACCCTGGTGTCACTGAGCAAGGATGGAGGAAATCAGCACAGCATTACTGGATGTGCCATAAACTAACTGGGGTAGTTGGGGTAGTATACAGCAGTTAATACATGTTCCGAAGTTCAAGGTGAAATTCGGTGAAATGAACAAGCATCAGCTCAGTGTCTGTAACAGCTCCTATTTGTCACCTTCTTTCTTACTGAATTACTATGAACTTACTTCTGGTACAAGATCACAGTTCACAAATTGCATTGCTTTTGAGCTAGCAAAGGCAGTTCTACAGCCTCCTGAAGAAGCATACAAGGTTTGGTTAGAGTCACTCCAAAACCCTGCCTGGTACAAATATATTTTAAAGGAAGTTTTTTTGAAGGCTTGTGCTTGAGGTCTGTCCAGCTCAAAGGATTAGTTTATTTCCAAAGGGTCCTCATTTCAACACCTGGGTCCTAATGAGCAAGACAAGCACTCTAGAATTGCTATTATTTGTTTAAGGACTAAACAGTCCCTGATAACACAAAATATAAGGACCAGAAGCACAAACCAGCTGCTTTTATACTTTGTCCGTACTACACAACTCATAAGAGTAGAAAGTTCTGTGGTACAAGGACACCTCACTCAACTTTTCAGGCAGCAAACTACCTTAATGAGAGTAAGGATCTTCCATATTTGCTATCTTGCTATTCTTTTTTAGAGACGTTACCAATGCTTTGAACGAAGTCCAGGATCTCCAAGTCCTGCAGTATATGAATCCTTCAATATAATGGTAATAAGCTTACGAAAACTTCCTGAAAATGTTATGTCTTTCTCCCAATCCATTTATGATTATTTTATACTAACTTGGTGAGAGCATCCTGGAAATTTGCACATAGCTGTCCTATTCCACCCTCACATTCTCATCTCTGCACTTTAAAAAATAAAATATCTAAGAAATTCCTGCTTACACAGCTTCCAAGTTACACACCTATCATGTGATTTGTTCCTGTGTAACTTCATTGCTTTTTTTCTGAATTTCCTTCACACCTTAGATGTTTATCTTACTCTTCAGGTAAATTACTTACCTGCAATCCAATAAGGTGCTAGGTCTCACTGCATAACCATCTCTTTATCCCAAGTGTGTTGGCAACAACCTTCTGTTCTCAATTGAGAATCCTATCCTAATGCTTGAGCTTAAATTTAGGAGATCTTCAAGTACGCAATCTGACGCAATCTGCACTTCAAACAATTCTCCCTCTAAGTACAACCAGCATTGTCAGGCTGCTTCTGTCAGGCTTGTAATTGCTTGAAGACAAGCTGCACAAATGCTTGGGGAAAATAAATGCAACATTGTTAGTGGCAATTAACCAAGAAAAAAAAACAATCTTTTCCTTAGATAAGTATTCTAGACAGAAGGGAGTTAAGGATACAGCAGGACTAGTAGAACATCTAAAAAAGGCCTTAAGTGTTTTGTTATAGAAGCATTTCTTACTCTACAAAAGAGTGCTCAGAAATATCTTGAAGTAGCATCTTATCAATGAAGTGGCAACTCATCTTGAAGTTTATTATCAAGTGGCATTCACTATTTACTCTATTTATACCACAGTATCACCATCTGCTCCCCATAGCATACACAGCTACAAAGCTTTTTAATAGTTATGTCAGATTTTATTTAGATTTCCTCCATCTATATAATGTTATTAAACATGAAACCAGTCCATACAGGGAAGAACACTACTTTAAAAGTAATGCACACTGGAAGGGTAGAGATATTGGAAGGGTCGAGACATTTTATCATGTTGTCCTCTGAACAAATACCAGCTAAACTGTGGAAGAGTATCAGAAGAATCTCTAGGTATCTCAATTGTTCCATAGCACACATCCACTATAGGACACCACATTATACATTTTACCTTCAAAAATATTGACTTTAAAGGGCATCAGCATCTTCCTGTGGGCACAAAGACTGAACAGGTATCTAGGTTAAGCTTTGAACAAGTCACTTAAAGTAAAGGCTGAACTCTTAGAAAAAAGATAAAAGGAATGAAGTGGAATGAAGTATTCAAATTGCAGAAAGGTTAGCTACAAAGACAATGTATTTCAAGTGGAAGAATACAAAATGAAGGGACAAGATTAAAAGGAAACCCACAGCATTATGCCCCCAGACTGATAAGCAGGTATAAGCAGGTTTCACTGATGCTACTCAGTCTTCACTCATTCAGCTTTCTGTAAAGGGCTATCAAAGCAAGGCCATGTAACTCAGTTCCCACGCCCCCACCCCTCACCAAAGCCCTGGAACTGTCTAGACAACGCCATTTGTCTGTGGCCAAAACCTCAGTGTGTTGTACATAAAAATTGCTTTCCTTCTTTCACACCCTAAAGTTCCACTTTGTCCAAAGGAAAACCCTTTTGTCAGCTTCTCCACTCAGGAACTTCAAAGCCTAAGGAACAGCGTGATGTTCTGTCATACTTCCTACCAGCATTATTCCACATTTTACCTGAAATGTCAGCTATGTCTTATACCCCCCTCTACTTGCAACTCTGCCATTATGCCTGTCTTGCTGTTGTTTTTTTTTTAATAGAAATATAAGTTAAACCACAGTTTAGCATGCAACTACACCATCCCGTTACATTAAGGCAGACAAAATGAATCATATCCTGAAAAAAATTACTTTAATCATAACTTTAATTGACTTAAACAAATGACTTAACATGAGAATGAAAGAAATGAGACTGTCCACAGCAGGATAACAATAGACCAATTAAAATCAAACTCACCTTTTGCAGTTAAATTGCATACCAGGTAGCATGAGGCATTGCACTCACATACTTAAAAGCATTCACAACTACCAAAAGAGTAAAGTTGGAGCACTGACTGTCCGATTTGTTTCCTATGCTTTAGAAAGCTTTTACCAATTGCCTGCCCCTCATTTTAGGAAGGGGTATCTATTACACTAATTATGCAATGCTGAATTAGTTTTTAATGTAACTACTTAAACGCTTTGGACTGACCAAGTATTCTGCAGGGTCAAGCAACCATTTACGTGAGGTTGCCCTGACATTTTTTCTTGCAGCCTGCTCCCTTTGACAGTTCCATTAAAGAGAATGCAGTAAGACCACTGAATAAAAAAATCAGGAGTAAGCTCATCCAGCTCTTTACTTTTGCACGTAAACCTGAGATGACATAACAGAACAGTTTACTTGCAGTATTTTAATTAAGATTCTGAAGTAAAGTTCAAAGCTCTCTAGTGAAGTTGCAGAGTAGCTTCTGTGCCAGACTCGTAGCACCTGGATATTTACTATCTTCAAGCTTAAAAAACAAGGCTAGTTTACCCCAAGAGTGACTGGTTAGCTTTATTGCACAGCAGGACTTTATATGACATTAATCATATATTTTAACTTTTCAAAGTGAGATTAAAACTCAAGAGAACCTTACTTCTACCTGTTCCATTTATACTTTTCTCCATTTTTCTCTCTAGAGCAGTTAGTAATTCTTACTGCTCTTTGTACAACAGCTTCATGGCTTGTTTTTAGAAGCAAACTGCTGAGTGCATCTGTTAATAGTAAAATTGCAGAAGTCAAAAAAACCCACATTCTCCAGAGTAGCAGGTTATGGATTAATGGAATTTTCATCTTCATTAAGCCCCAAAATTTAGCTATCTGCTCTGTCTGGATAATTCAACTTCGTGTGAGTGACACAGCAAGCTAAGGATTCTAGAACAGTTTTTTTTTTTAACCTACATTTCTTCAGAAAAAGACAAGGGTTATGCTTGCTTGAAAATTTTATTGACACAACTGTTTGGTCCCAACACACAAAACAGCACTTGAGCCACAAAAGAAAGTGTCCAAACAAAGTAGACAGCTAAGAAAAGAATTTCTTCTCCCTCCCACTCCAAGAAAAAGATAGTGCATAAACTGAGGGCTTCAGTGACATTTTTTTTAAACAGACATGAATCTGAAATAGTACATTAATTGTTAAATTAAAGAATTTCATGGTTGTAATGCTTTTAAATCTGTAAGTCACATCATTCATTTAACCCTTTGGATAAAAAAATATATTGCAATTCAAATAGCTATTTTGTTACACTATAAACACAACTTCTCAAAAGTATTATTCTATTACTTTCAAACAGCAATTTCATCAGAATCACACATGAATCCAGAAAAGGTATGCTGACCTCCATAAATGGTATAACCACATGCACTTTGACAAATACCATATTTTCCTCTAAAGCATCAAAAACTGGTTTTCTTCAGTACTCTAGATGACTTGCAGCTGCACCTTATGAAAATAGAACTCCCGATTTGCCTTTTCGCCAATGCGCGCTCTTCTGAAACAAAGATCTAAGTGATCAGTGTTAACTTATCAAAGGTAAGGTGAAAGCAGATGTTCTTGCATTTAACTCAAACTTATTAAAAGCATTCCAAGAAAGCTTATTCTAAATCACAGGATGTCTGTAGAGGCTTACTAAGGACTCAGATACTGTGCCATAATGCTCAGAAAAACTTCCAAGTGTTTCTCTGCATTCACAATGGCTATATGTTTACTACAGGTAAAGTCTAAATTTAAAAGATTTCATAACAAAATCTGACTAGTAAAATTCTGTCTATAGCCATTATTCAGTGGCATTTCCTGTTGCTGGCTGAGAAATTAGAGCCCATGTTCCATCTCTTGCATATTACAATAGAATCCACCTAAAAAAATCCAGTTGGCCAGTGGAAAACCTCTGGTATAGGTTCTTTCAGTACAACAAGCAACTTATTTGCTGCCTGGCAAATACAACCCATTGTAAATGCCATGGTTACCCAGAAAGGGTATAAAGTCTCATACACTGGACGCTTCTGCTAACTAGAGTTGAGGTCATCCACTGACTTAACTTCTCTTCCAAGGCTGGCCCTTTCAAAAGCCAACACAAGACACCACAATTTGAAAAAAAAGCTTCCAACACTAGGAGTAAGTTTTAGAATAAAAACAGACACAGCTAAAACACAGCACATCAAAGAATAAGCTTCCCATTTACCAAAGATGCTTAAAAATAGAAAACAAGGTTAAGCAGAACAACCTTAGCATTTCCACATGTAGTTAGAACTTCCCTTACAGGTGGAAATAGCATCGACACCTTCCATCACAAAACATTTTAATAAGACCTGCTCCATTATCTGTCATTTATGCATTACATGCATATTTTAGAAATATCAGAATCTTCCTAACTTCATTTCTAGACACAATAAAATGAGTGTGTCTCTATCTCAAACTCATAACACCAAGACAGTCTTTTCCTTAACCAAATCCACGCCAGACTGGAACTAAACATAAAAGGGAAGCTTAAAACATCAATGTCCTAGAAAGCTCCTAAATGGAACTGAAAGGTACAGAAAATATTTAAAACGAGTTTTACAGAAATCCACATAATCTTCTACAGATGTCTTTACACAAAGAATTTACAATGCAGCTACAAGTCATCTGAAAGGGCAGAGAACAAGTTTCTCCTCTGGAGTACAATCAACTCCCTCACTCTTGTCACTTCAGGTCAGCACGTTAAAACTTCTTAACAGGCTTTTGAAAGACAGATCATGCATTTTATTAATACTGTCTGAAACAATACCAGTAAGCAACAGCCTATAGAGTATAATATGCTACATGTATGATTACACCACCAATGAGGCTTAAGGAAAATAAAATCTGTTCCATTTTAGTTGAATTTATATTTTGCTTTTACTGAACACATCTATGAAAAACTGTAAAATTTAAGAATAATTTAATGAACGCTGGATTTTTTCAAAATAATAGAAAAAATTCTGCTCTGCTAATAGCTGTGTTCAGTGTAAAAGGAACAAAATATTCACAGAACACATTTAAATACAAATTAATTCTAGGCCTTTCATTAAAATACATAAGGGCTAGCAAATAGCTTTATTTTGTGCAGAGTCCATAGGTATTTGTCTTTCACACTAAAAGAAACAGTTAAAGCTTGGTTACAGGTGCAAGTGAAAAGTTTGCTGCCAATTTCACCTTGTTTTTGTGTTGCTTTTTGGCTGGGCTGTCCATTGCTTCCTTGTTTAGTTGGGTTTCAGAGGACTGACAGGGAGGCACTGAAGTATTCTCTATGGTGTTAGATACCACAGAACCAGAGGTCAATTTTTCTTGAGCTGTGGTAACAATTCTTCGTTTTTCTTCTTCTGTTAAAATCATCATCTCTAAAATAAGCAAGACAACTCTATTAATGCTCTGTTCTTGAAAAATAATACTTCTCTGGTAATAAAAAAATAAAGTGTTTAAAAGCTTGTCAGTCTGATTTGAAGCCAAGAGATGTGTCACATTCACCTCTGCAGCTGACTTGATGTTTGCTTTTAGGTCTTTTTCTATTATATTATTTAGAAGGTTCAATTTAATTCTCATAAATTAAGCCTGTCAGTGCTTAAAAAGCACAATGAAATTACTCTGGTGAAAAGACTGCTACAGGTTGACAAAATGCCATTTTAATGGTGGAGGGATAAGGTACCTATAAAATTCACCTGAGAGCCACTGTAGGGTACTTATTGTCAGTACTCAGACATCTGATAGAAGCCACCTGCATTTCCAACACATCCTATTGGGCAATACACAGTTTTTTCTTTTTAAATGGAACTTTCTAAACAACTGTTTGTTTGATGTTCTGTTTGAGATCATGAGGCATCATCACTACATTAGACAAAACAGGCAAACTCTTACCAGAGAGAGGTACAGGACGTTCCTCAAACTGAATTAGGTCAGCAGACTCAAGAACCACTGGATCAGGTCTCAGTTGCGGGGATGGTAAGCAGGAAGGAACTGGCTCGCACAGGAGGTCAACAGGAGACGTATTGGTGAGGCAAAGAAGTTCTTGCTCAGTTTGATTAGAAACTACAAAAGTAAGAGAACATCTTTCAAAGCATCTGTAAGCTACAAAGGTGTCATTATTTTAGCACTGTTAAATGCAAAGCCTTCAGATGTGATTCTGAGGATTTACAAGCTATGCCATATACCAGCCTCAGTTCCTTTGCTGGGATGAAAAGCATCTGATCAAACTAATTACAATACAGCAGACAAAGCAAAACTCTGTTGAACTTGGTGCTTGCCCGAGCAGGTATACCCCTAGAGTAAAATCTGTTATTTGCCAAACTTAACTAATAGACAGAGAGATGAGGAACAGTCTTTTAACAGAGAAGAGCCACTTCCCAGACAACTCCCCTGCAGATGTACTGACATTGTATCAGTTATTTACATGCCAACTAACACTTAGATGTGAAAATTAAGTTTCAAAATAAAGTAACATGCCCTTACTAAATGGACTACCTAGACTTCTTAGGTAATACCTCAAGAATCATTTCTCAAGTTCTTTGAACTAGAGGCAGTAAAAGAATTGGAGACCACAGCAAGACATGAACTATAAGCTCAACATTTCCCAGTTATTTTTATTTGCAGACAAACCTATGCAAATAGGACTGTCATTATTTGCCAATGCATAAGCACAAAGATAAGCCAAGAAAGAGCACTATGCCCTATTGGAAGGTAGGAGAAAGCCCTGCCAGAAGCTACTACTGACCATCTTTTCTCATTAGCCTTATCAATACACGCTTAAGTTTCCACTAAAATCCAGGAGAAAGTATTGCAGTGACTATACACACAGCTGAGAACAGACACCCTTGTTGAAAGGACACATGCCTAACTACACACTGAGATGACCAAAGAATCAGCTTTCAAACCTGAAAACGTTTCTACAGAAGTTAAATCTAACTCACACAGCTTTCCCCATGCTGCTTTGCTTACTCTGCTTATTTCCCCAGAGGTAATAAATTTCTTATACAAATCAACTTAGCATTACCATTGCTAGGTGTTCCTAGACTTAATTCCATTGATGAAGTGGATCCTGTGGTCTCCATAATATGTCCATTATGGTCAGCAAGTTGATTTCCATGATCATCCACATGATCAGCAGGGGGAAAACTAGGTGAGCTAAAACGAGCTACAAAAAGGCAAGTTCATTTGCTAAAGTGACCTCTTAAAAAGAAAGAAAAATGGAAACTATGATACTGGTTCAAAATTGAAATTGCTTACTTTTCATATCATTTTTCAGTACCACAATTCTCTTATGGCCATGTCCTTTGATCCAGACCACCTATAGAGAAAAATGCAGAATTAAACAGCAGTACATGCTAGCCTCAAAGCCTAAAGCAGTTTACTCAGTGCCTTCATTCAGTCTTGCACTGAAGTTATTTTTAAGTCAACTGAACCATATTGTTAATTTGTACTACACTGCCTAAGTAAAAGCAGTGTCTCAAAACTGATGCCAAACAAAGGGAACCCATAGGGCTAGCAAGTGTACTAAATATTAACTAAAGTATGTTTAAATATGAAATTCTAAATTTCCACTTTGTTACTCTCCACAAACATAACTCTACTCAGAAGAGAACAGCCATGAACTGGGTCACAAAGTTATCCTAAAGCACTTAAATGCATGTGGATGACAAGATGGCATAGCAAAGTGCCACTGTGATGCTTCTGACAAGGTGCCACAGCTCCTTACTCCAGGAAGTCTACCCTAAGCAGAATTGAACTTGAATACTGTAGTTCTTTACAGTGACAACAAAAATCAATTATCTCACTTGATAAATATGTCAGGAAAGCAAGAAAGTTTGTGGCCTTACCAGGAACGGTTCTTAAGCAAAGTTTGCCCAAAACATTTGAAAAAAATTCTCATTACAAAGGCCCAATTTCTCAGAAGCTATTAAAATACAGCTGGTACAAGCCTCCTCAGAAAATATAATCATATAAATAATTCAAACCAAATGTCAGAAACTTCAGTTGTGTAACTACTTTAGTTCATTCAGAAGTCTCAATGTGATTGTGCAAAACAATTCTTCACACCTGTGGAATTGCTCCCAAGAGCTCTTCTAAATTATTGCATCCATATGCTTTAGGTTGCAGCACTTCTCCTGTGTATTTGCTATATGCTAGTGGGAACTCATGAAGAAAAATCTGCTGATAATGGTAGGTGTGAAGTAAGGACCTCACATTCTTTGCAAACATATACAGATTTGTAAGTTTCACATATTCTTCTGTGGCACCGTTGGTAAAAACCTATTAGGAAAAGAAAAGAATTAGAATGCAAGCTTATGTATCATCTAGTTATGATGTCTCTTTCAAAGTATGAAACACCAGAAAAGAACTTTCATACCTCAACCAAATAAGGCAGACTCTTCAAGAGCTCGGTTAAGGTCATAAAACCATATTCACATGGATTAAGAGAAGTACTATGGATTGTTTCATAATGTTGTTTAAGCTGTTCAACTGAGAGAAAGGATGTTCCATCCCAAGACATCAATAAGACTAGTAATTGGGCAGTCAGAGTCCGCAGAGATTTTCTGTTTATCAGCTGAATTTGCTTGCCAGCCTCTGTGTCAACAACCTACAAAAATGAATTTGGAACGTAGTTAGGGAACAAGGAAGAGATTGATCTATAAATAAAGTGTGTAGCTGGGGTTTCAGCACAGCTGTATCTTGTGTTACATACCAGCATCTGATACTACCCCAGTCAAAAGCCTAAAAGATGAAGCTTACAACATAAATTACAACAAAATATTTACTTGAAATACAGCAGTATTGTCTATGCAGTAGACAATTTCATTCTTTGTTTCAAGACAGTTGGATGTGACTAAACTCCAGCCTGAACATCAGCTGCTGAAGTAACAGCATGGGGGAAACTAAAAGAATACATCCGTACCTATGTAGGAGTAGCCCTTCTTTTCTACTGGCTTACAAGATCCTTAGACATTTCCATTCAGAGTCAAAGCCTCAAATCAGATTTAAAAAATCAACAATATAAAACATCACAGGAGAGTGAGACCTACTACAGCTAACAGGAAATGACTACTTTTAACACAGTCAGAAGCTGGGAAGAAAGCTACGCTATTGTTAAAAAAGCATTCTAATACAATGCTTTACTTGTTATTTATTAAATGTGGATGAGTTTTCCTAGAAAAAGTTAAAAATCAAAATTTTACATTATTAAACACACAGCGATAATTTGAGATAGGAAATCCTCAACACATTACATACCTTTTCGGTGGATAAATTACAAAGAGCATTACCTTTACAACATGACAAAGTTTTTGCATTAAAGCTGGAACTGAGCTAACATCATAGTCATGAAGACGCAGCGTATATCCAAATGTTTTACTGTACTCTGTCAGTAAATCAGTCATCATGAGGCAGTTGTCTTTCTGAGACCGCAGCAGTTTAACAAACTGGGCAGCAACTGCTTTGACTTGCTCCACCTCTGTGAGCGTGAGTATTTTCTCTTCTCCACATTCCAATACCTACAAAACCAAAATTACACTTGGTTAATGTGAGTTACCTAGTTGGAGGGAAAAAAATTAATCTGCAACTAAAATTCAGTGCTTGCAAGCAATCATTAGGTATACAGCAGGGCTACCTCACAAGATTTTTACATAGCAAGCAAAAAACAGTTTCTGAAGTGACAAAGTAGACAATAAAAATAGCCTGCTTTCTTTAACCAAGGTTAACACAACTTAAATGAAATTTAGCTCTGATTTTGATGCACTGAATTTTGTAAATGTAATCCAATTCGAACATGTTAAACTAGCCTGAACATGCTATAAGGCTTCGACAGTTTACTAACATGGCTATATCAAAGTTTTAAATACAGTTAGCTAACATAACTTTAGAGTGAGTTCTAAACGGTTTACTTTTAAACTCTTCCTAAACAAACAGATTTTAGGACTTACTTGTAACACATCTGGTATTGCTTCAAAGAGTTCAAGTAGTTTGGTAAAACCGTAGTAAGCAAGTTTGCACTGACGACCAAAATGGTGGTGGTAAGATGGAATGAATTTATTGAAGGGCATTCGAAAGTGGGGTTGGTGGCGTAGTAAGTCTACCACCTCTTTAGAAAATTGTTTGGTTCTTTCAATTTCTTCTTGCGTGCGTTCTAAAGTTAAAAAAAGAAAGCTATAGCTATGTACCAACAGAACTATTTTGACATGCAACAGAACATAAGGAAATAGTGATTTTTAGATTGCTCACATTACACCACTTTCTTCTAATATTGAAGACCTGTCTTAAAGTAAGACAGGTATAGTCCAAAATAAGCATGTGATCAGTACTTCACACCATCTTTAATAGTCAAATATTGAAGTATGTGTTGTGTAGAAATAACCTGCTCTCTAATCGTACCACAGAAAGCTTAGTACATGCAGTAGTAGCAGCA
Source organism: Anser brachyrhynchus (assembly GCF_964034855.1). Classification (NCBI taxonomy): domain Eukaryota; kingdom Metazoa; phylum Chordata; class Aves; order Anseriformes; family Anatidae; genus Anser; species Anser brachyrhynchus. Next base: position 8,248,393 of record NC_137733.1, read on the forward strand.
TGATTTTGTGTTTTGCCACCTGCTTTCCTGTCTGTTCCATTATAAAATTATTCCTAAGGTAACAAACCCTGTATTTGTTATAACTTCATAAATACTTTACAGTTAAAGGTGGTTATAGAGGTAGAAAGAACTATCATCAACAAAATATAACCCACATCACTTCTACATGTTTTACACAGCCTGGTTTTTAAAATATTCAAAGAACAATTTCTTCAACAGTAAAAGAAAAGGTACTCAGACATACCTCTTTTGGGAATACAAATCACCATTTCATTATCTTGCTGTGACAAACAGATGGTTGTATCAGGAATTTCTGATATTATATCAGCCAGTTCACAAACTCCGTACTCGGTAACATCCCAATCCTTGGAGAAACACCTGCAAGTTTTACAAAATTGTATATTTTATAAGATTATATAATACAAATGTCAAAGTTTTGAGTTAACATAGAATGCTATTAGGGTAAGCCTCAGATTCTAACAAGATAGGCATAATTTTCATATTATCAATGTTAGCATATGAAACAAAGGAAAAAGTATTCTTAAACCAAATTATCTATTCTAACCAGAAAAGTAAGGGTTACACTAATGACTCACACGCCACTGCAAGAAAGCCACACCAGCCACTAGACACCTCACTAGTAGTGGCAAGTGACAATAGAAAACCTGAACTTGAATAGTATTACTTTAGTAAGAGACTGAAAAACATGTTACACGCCCCCCCCATGCTGCCATGCTTTCAACCGTTTGTATTTGCACAATAAAGATGCATACTCTTCTTAAACAAGTTAAGGACTTGAGAGAAGGTACAGACCTATTGCAGACCTATCCTGAAAACAGGATATTAAGGTTCACAATATTATGCAGAATAGTAAAAGGTATTTTGCTCCCCTTACTCCTTTCCCTCCAGAATGATGAGTATTTCTCAGATGCAGGAACGTTTCACATTCTTATTCAAGGAATTGCCAAAGCTAACCAACTATAAGGGAGATGCACATTTAGTAGATTAATAAACAACCAGTAATGTATTTTTGCCAATAGCAGAAATAAAGGTGTGGATTTCCACAAAGGAGGCATTGGCACATGTAGTGCCAAATCATATTTTCACAAGTAGACCACATGTAGCACTAAGATACAATTGGTGACAGGATGATGGGGAATGGGCTAAAGCTGTGCCAGGAGAGGTTTAGGTTGGATATTAGGAAAAACTTCTTTACTGAAAGGGTTGTTAGGCATTGGAATGGGCTGCCCAGGGAAGTGGTTGAGTTACCATCCCTGGAGGTCTTTAAAAGACGTTTAGATGTTGAGCTTAGTGATATGGTTTAGTGGCGGACTTGTTAGTGTTAGGTCAGAGGTTGGACTGGGTGACCTTGGAGGTCTCTTCCAACCTAGACGATTCTTTGATTCTGTTTCCTCAAAGCATGTGAGGTACTACTTTCCATCTTCATGGTAAGGAAAACATGTTTTAAAAAGAACCACGGAATTATGGTACTTGACCAGAATAACTCCTGGTAATAGCAAAATAGTTATTATTCATCCTCATTATTATGTCATTGTTAAATTTAACTAAAATTAAGAACTTTATTGACATTCAGTCTATTTTATGTTCCCCTCTAAAAAAAAGCTTAACACTTTTCCCATAACAGTTCATATTGTAAACATGCTACAAGCTGCTTAAATATATTAGTCAGCTTCAAATAGGACTAAAGACATAACCTATTTTCTGCTTCAAGAAACTTACATGAGCCTAGTACAAAAGTAAAGCAGTACAGCCTGACAGAAGTTTTAATTTTCATTAGAAGTTGGAAATTGCAGATCATGGAATACAGTTGACACAAGTTTTGTACTAAGATGAGAAGTGCTGACCCCCCTTGCACTAGGTTTAAAAGCCACAGGTGGATAGACATGCCCTGCACAGCTCTTCCTGTTTCATCAGAAGTTAACTTACCAGTGATAAGCCTGTAAGAATTCCCTTACAATAACTTGCTTGCTGGCCTGGGATTTCAGAAGCTTCAATAAGTCCTGAGTAAAGCGTTTCACTTGAGCTCTGTGCGTTAGAGTTAATAAGCGTTTGGAACCCATGCCAAGAATCTGAAAGAAAATTATTTGATCACTCATCGTTAGCATCCTCAGCTAATTATTTTTACAAGTTGGTTAGAAGCCAGTTCTAGTATAGGTACACTAGAGATAGAGGATATAGACAACTGTTCACAGAGACAGCCTTGTAAAGCCATATACTTCCGGTAATAAGGCATATGCAATCAAGAAATACTTCCTCCAGGAGTACTACTGCAATTGTTGCATATGATTGTATTGGTTATTTTAAACCTCTACAACAACTAGCATTCAAAGCAGTAAGCTAATGTGACCATAGTATCTTTTTTGTAAGATAAGGCCATGCAATCTGTTATTTCACAGAACAATCCTTCAAGTCACAAGCTACACAGACTAACTTACTGGTATTCAGATGTTTACTGTGTTTCTTTTACCTAAAATCATTTACCCAAGCACTGATGATAGGCTAAAAAATCCTTCAAACTTGCCACTGGAGGCATAGATTAAATAAAGTGTTTATTTCCAAAGAAGTTACTTTGGGAAGGTGGGGTAAATTAACAAGAGAGAACTAACAACTCAAGACAAGGAGGAAGTAACTTAATTGAACCTTGGACTGTAATATCTCTTTTGAGGTCAACAAGGTAATTCCACGGCATCTATTATATAATACCAACCAGCAACAGGCTCATAATTCAGATAGTTCAAGATACAAATACAGTTCTCTAAAGTAAAAGGAACAGTGCCAGATAACTCACTTGCAGTACATGAGGTACTGCTTCTAGCAGCTCCATTAACTTGGAATACCCGTAGTCAGACACACGGCATTGTTTTGCAAAGTGATGATGGTATGTTGGGATGAATTTACTGACAGGTATGATGCAGGACGGTTGGCTTTTAAGTAGATCTATAACTTCTCTACTGAACTGAATAAGTTGTGGATTACCTACAGGGCTCTTAGAACGCAGAAGCCAAGGATCTACAAAAAAATAAATGGTGTTATTGAACCTTGCAGTAGCATTCTTCCACTAATCACTGCATATTATTTGTGACAAAGGTTAAAGCACAAGAGAAAAAAATGTTAGTTTTCCTTTATTAAGTTTACCAATTATACAAGACACTTTCCGGTATTCTTTTTGAAACATTTCCACAGAAACATATTAGTTCAGAAAAAAGATTAAATATTTACCTGTGGTAGGAGGTGGTGGTTTGTTATGTATCCATTTAATAACTTTAATGCCATTTTGGGCAGTGGCAATATTAACTCCAGGAACACAGGTGATCAGATGTTCTAAAGGTACACCACCCTGGCCTTCTGGCACCACTTGAAGATCATTGAACTCTGACATATAACAATCAGGAAAACTTTGGAAGAAAGAAAGAAATTTCTATCATACACTAAAATACTGCTATAACAATGATCCTCAAACAATTATTTTGAGCCTGTTCCTGAACAAGAGGCTTTAATAGCTTCCTAAGAGACTACAGAAGTCTTAATAAAATGTACATTTTAAATAAAAGCATCTTTTTATGCTCAGCAAGATGTAAAAGCAGTAATTTGATACAGTTATTTGACAGAAGCATGTATGAGGAGTGGAATTTTTAATACAGCAGGTAGTTTACAACTTTATGGCTGTTGTAACATTCTGAAAACTTAAGATTTCAGCCTTTACGCTAAAAGGCTAAAAAGCTTTACGCTTAAACTACTTTACCTTAGTAAAGGCACAGTGCCCTCATGGGTCTGTAGAAGACTGTGAACTTGAGGAGCAAATGTCTTCAGAGACAAAATCACAAAAGGAATTCTGTAAGAATCTGGATCAAATTCATGCTCACTGTAACAACAAGAGGTTGAAGTTAATACACTTGTTCTACACTCATTTTAAGCATATGACTCCTGTGCTCATACACACCCATAATAAACATATTATGATACAGACACTAGCTGACCAGGCCACTGTATATAGTCACAAGCATTTTCCACCTTTTATTCATCAAAATGGGGTCTAAAGCAAGTTTTCAGAAGATAAACATTATTTAGAAGACCACGCTTTTATTATCATTAGATTAAGATGTGTAGCAAATGGGTAGCAGTACAGCAACACTTATCAGCCAGTTACCAGTGAACACCTAATAACAACAGTACTAGCATACCCTGGCTGTTGTTGAGTAAGAAGAAAAATGTAATATGTGGCTTCAGGAAAGCTTCAACCCAGTAAGAACAATTTACTAAAGATGCTATGTGAACATTCCCTAACTTTAACCCACTTATTAGTGTTAACTGCTGTTCAAATACTTTATAATATTTTGTAATATTTTATGCACAGCTTACATAAAGTCTTTATTCAGGCAATGCTGCTTACAAACAGGCTCGTGATATTCCAGCTCTTCAAATATTATAGGACTACAGTTTGCTGATGAACCATCATGTGACTGTGAAGATCCCAATGGGCTCTGACGGGCTTGACTGCTGGGCAAAAGACACACCAGCCGCCCACCTCCTTGGTCACGGATTGCCACAGTATCTGTTAGTTTGTACAAGTCTGATACAATTAACTTGTGCCCAAATCTAAAAGAAAAAAGTAAAAAAATATCAATCTTAATTTTATATTTATAACAGAGGAATATTGGAGAAACTATGCTACGCAAACGGTTCAAGGCAACCACAAATCTGTTCACCTAAACAGAAGAAAAAAATCAGTAAAATACAACCATATCCCCTTAACCAAAGGCCAATATTTCAGTCAGTGGTTCTGGACAGAGATACTGCAACATCTAACAGCAAAGCACAGCACCTGTTAGTTTCTATAATGCACTGTAAGCAAACAAAACTGAATTCTTCTTAGAGGCACTAAACAAGAAGAACTGAGAACTTACTTCTTCTCATAGATTTCTGTGAACTTGAATACAGGCAGACAACAAGCAGGTGCATCCTGCAGAATGGAGATGGCTTCTGAGCTAGAAGAGAAGCTTTGTAATGTTAGCACAAAATTAATCTGTTAGTATTAGAAATAGCTATGTATTCCCTGGACCAGTTTGCGACATGTTTATAGATCATGAAATGCATCTCTAAATATGACAACAGAACTAACTACTCCCTTTTGTCCCAGCACTATGGAAGTTGATGCTTCAGATCAGTGGAGTGGCAAGTAGTAATATATTCCTGCTAACTCACATAGGTAACATCTTTGGAGAAATTCCATCTTTTGTAGGTAGTAAGTTTTTCAGCATCTGTAAGTTGTAACATTAAAACTATAGCACTAGAAGTTACCAGTTACCTGGTCATTACATTAAAAAAAATTTGAACTGCCATAAACAAAAATGCAAGAATGAAATGAAGTTGTAAGTTATGCAGTAGCAAGAGAATTGATGAATACACTATATACCAACACTATTTTCAAATGGAGCTTTGAAACAAGATGAAGATTTTTTTCTAATGCTTTCTTTCAGTAAGGAAGAAAGAAATAAAACATCTGTATTCCCACTAGCATTAGCACTCTAGTTCTTCTACCACTTTCCTTACAGGAAACTGAGATAAAGAGAGCAAAAGCATTTGAACTGTGTGTCCTCTCTTTAAGGAGAGGATTTGTTGGCATTTTCTTGGAGAAAAAAATACAAGATGCAAAGTAGAATCTTAACTGCTAAACGTACATTATTGAAGTACATCAGTATTACAAAAGCGGTGATGGAAGTCCAACACAAGGACACCATTAAACAGAGATCTAACCTCTTTAAGGGCAACTTTAATGTAAGCAATGCAAAAATGCTGAACTGAAAACTGTCAGCCTAGTTGCATTTAACACAATTATCAGGAAAACAAAGTACAAGTCTGTCTAATCATCTATCATTCCTTTACTCAGTATTTTAAATTATCTCTCAACTACTAAATACATGTTATAGCAGTTAAGACAGTATTTATTACCTTAGGAGAGAGAGCGATTTATTAGTAGCTCCTGTTGCTAATGAGACCTGGATCCTTTTACTACCAATTTTGTATCGGTGAAGACTGTTGACAGCACTGATTGCTTCTTGCAGATTTTCCATCTGAACTGTAGCCTTCAACTGGTAGTCTGTATGAGGACTAAGCTCGACACTTTTTACCTGAAAGTCAGAGCCACACAACCTTATGCATTTACCACAAAATATTAACCCAAATCAAGCTGACAGAAGAGTAGTCGTCTTACTGTGTCCAACAGCAGAACATAAGGCAAAAGAGAACTGAGTATGATGAGCCATAGCCAACAGGACAATGCAAACAATGATCCAGTGTAACAAGCTGTGGACAAGGCAAGGCCACAGTACTCAGCTATCTCCTTCCCATGCAGAAGATGCCAAAAGAATGTTATCTACAGATCACACAGCATCACTACAAGAGTGATCTCCCCCAGTATAATTACTTTTTTTAAAAACAACTGATTCTCACTCTCCCTGGTTTTGATCACTTAAGATACAAAAACAAACTCAGTTTTTACTTGTTTTTTAATCTGACATTAAGAATTCAGCCTTACAGCTTAAAAAGATTATGTAGCCAAAGTGTGTATCTCTTCCCTCCATGCAGAGTGAACCACTTACAAATATGTGATATATAACAAACTTCAAACTACCAGATCTACAGAGACCACGTGCAAGTTAGAAAGCTAGTGCAAGTGATGTTCTGAGTTTTGTTCCCCCCCCCCCCCCCCCCCCCCGGGAAAAACTTTGCTACAAGGTAGTATTGTGTAATAGTTACATTTGGATAGCTTTCTATTCCTACTCAAAGCTAGACCACAAACATACCCATAAAGACACAGACAAGAAGTATTTAAAAAGACAGATTTAGTGAAGGGATTTTACCCTTTACCTTGCCATGTCTTGAGAAAGTTTCTTGTAAAGTTTGCTGCAGCTCTTTTCTGGACAATCTGTAATCTATATTGCTGATCTGAATGTCTGCACCATTTGCAAAAGGATCAGGGCATTCTGTACCACTGGTATGATTTAATACATTAAACGTGAGTGGAGATGATCTATTTGAAAGGTTTGGAGACATACTCCTGGGTAAAACAAAAAACATTTATGAACTAAAGTAGTTATTGCACAGTTCTGATATGTTGAAATCCATTAAAACAGACAGATCAAGTACACAAATACAGAACTTTGAAGGCATTTTCCTGCTATATGTATGCATGCAAAACAAGTTTCACACAAGCAAAACACCAGAGCAAGACAAGCATGTCCTTTGAGAAGGCTGATGAATAATATGAATGACTTTCTAAGTCACCCAATTTAACGTATGTGACACCAGGTCTTCCCCTACTATCTTACTAACACATAAGTTAAACTCATTCAAGTTATTTTAATAGTTGACAGATGCCAGATATTTAAGCCTCTAAGAGAATTTGAAGGGTTTGGAAAAATTCCTACAAGGAACAAAGACACTGAAATTAAGAGTAAGATGTCTAATACCTCTGATTTTTCAGAAGTATGAGTCAAAGTCTACATGAAACAACTGCCACACAGTAAGTTTCTGATAAAAGTTCATCTTATGTTTCTATCCACCCTGTCAGCTATTATGCAACACTATCACAACTTTTCACATGCCCATGAATTGGTAACGTCTACTGTATGCAACTCCACATGAAAATATCAAGAATCAAAACAGATACTGTAAAGGCCTAGCACTGGCCAGTCTTGCTCCACCTCCCAAATAAGACCCAGACACTTACCGAGATGACCAGCAACTCTGAGACATGAGCAAAGGACTGAGTTGTCTTGAGGCTGTCAACTTACTGAAAGCAGAGGGATAGCTGACCTGAAATACAGTTTCATCTTTATCTTTTTTATCTACAGGGGAATTGGTAATACTCCTGGAAGCAGAGATCTCTTTTCTATTTAGAACAACACAAAAAAGAAAACACATTATGTTGCAGAATTCATATAAAAGAAGTGCAGTTAACATTAACATCTAAGTTCTTAAACATACTTATGACTACTTTTACAAGACGATTCTCCCGTTCCAGTTTTTTTTGTTGCCAGAGACACAGGAATCACTGCATTAGAGTTATTCTGAGACGGAATTGGTTCTCTTACATGTTCTTGCTGGTTTTCAGTATTTCTACTGATAGTCTTTGATTCAAGCCGACATAGCTCCTATACAAAACAGGAGAAAGGTCAGCAAAAAAGCACTGGGCATTCCTTAAAGACATTTCTTATGACAGAAAGTCAAAGTTTTCTTCAGTTAGATTTTCATTGGCACTACAGAACCAGGAATATTTGATTTTCTGTGACAGAAAGAAGTAAATGGTCAATGATTTTTAGTAGTATTTTTGCTACACTGCGTAGATCTACTAATTCAACACCAATTAAAAAGCTATAACTGACCTAGGATCCAAGACTCTGTAAGCACCAACAATATTTCCAAACTGAGTAAAAAGTGGTGGTGAGAGAGCAAAAACACTTTCAAACTCACCACATGCTTTCCGAGAAGATGAGTATACAACTCACTCATGAATACACTACACATTACAGTTACACATTAACTAGGACAACCATTTAAAAATACAGCTCTAGCAAGCAATCTTCAGAACATGACTAACAGCAAGGCTACAAAACAATGCAGAACACAACAATACCTGCAAACTCTTAACATTTGTGGGTTTGATAATTGATCCATGAATCTGTACCCCTCTCCCAGCAATGCCTTTGGTACCAGAAGCCTGATCACTTGCATCTTTGTTGAAGAGACACAGCTTTGTGTTCTTGTTAACTTTTTTGGGAGACTTCACCTTCTCAGTTCCAACAAAGCTGGAGGTTTTTGTTTCATTAAGTTCTTTGTTTTTGGGAGTAAAAGACACTATGATCCTGTTGCCAAAAACATCTTCATTTTCCATTCGCTTCCGAGCCCGTTCAGCACTGTCTTGATTTAAAAAACGGAGAATTGCACTGCTTCCGGAAATGCTCAGCACCTTCCCTCCACAGTTGTCTGACAAGCGCCGGAGTCTATTACTGACACTTTTACTGTCTCTGTTTGTTGGCAGATTGTAAACATACAACAACGTATGGCACGCCTGTTAAAGGGAATAAGATTTTAGTTTTATATCAGAACACCTATGTGCTGTTCAAAACAATATTTTTATGTTGATTCTGGTGACAAGCTCCCCCCTGCAGAAAAGTCTTCTCTTTACAATGTTCAATTTACTGGGAAAACTAATGCCAAGGTTGGCTCTGAAACTTCCATCTCCAAAATAAGTTAAAGAACGAAGAGACTACACACACTTTGATCAATGGATCATTATCAATATTCTCCAGATAAGAGCCTCACTGTTTGTAACCCAAGAATTCTATATCACACAGGTGCATGTGAACACACAGTTAAGGAAGTTCTTCCAAAGAAAGAAAAGGCTCAGTGCTGTGTAAAGACAACACAGCAAATCCAGAGAGAACCATCCAGAGAAAAAACACAGTAGGCTGTTGCTTAAAACCAGCTTCTTTGCCAGGAGAGCATCACAAAACTGTCTTAATGCACAGCTAAGTTCTTATCCTACTTTCTGCCAGTGAAAGAAACTCATGTAATATACATTACCTCATAAAATATTTAGTGAATGTGACTTTGCTGTTGTACTTTTTTTAGTAAACTACTTGGTTCTTTATTTCATTCTTTCAGTTTCAATGCAGAAAGCACACATACACACAGCAGTAACTAGAATATAGACAATGGCCAAATTTGTAGTGGACATTATGTCCCACCATAAAATAGCACTGCTTTCCTCCAAAATTAGAGAGAGAGGGCTTTGACACTTGGGAACGTTCAGTGAATTAAGAATTTGAAACCTTACCGGCATTTTCAGTGGTAACCTTGGGGGCAAATCTGAAATAAATTCTTCAAAACAAATAAGTTCATGAGCATGATGTAAGAGTGCTTCTGAGGCTTGGTTTTTATGTACCAAGATTATCCGAAAACCATGTCGATGTCTCAGGTCACTGAGTTCCAAAGCAAAATTTACATCCGCTGAAGTAAAAAAGAATGAACACATGGGGAAAAAGTAGAAATCATAAATTAAACAAGCAACGCTCCAGAGCTCACTTGTCAGGTTTTATTTATTACTGAAAGTTTCCAATGAAATAGCACTAACAGCAACAAGACTTCAACAGATTTAAATCAGTAGTTACCATTCGGTCTCAGAGAGGGTCTTCGTTTAAACAGCAACTTGGAGCAATCTGCAAGGCATTTGACCACTACTGTATACTTTTGTAACAACATTTAGTTTAACAGGGATTACAGCTTTCGGGAGAAACCCAAGGCAACACACAACAATTTAGTAGTTGAGTGCCTTACATGTTTACCTGTATAGTATGCTGCTACAAGAATAAAAACAATACATTTGTCTCAAAACTCATTCCTGAAAGATATCCATAAGGAACACTAAGTTATTTTATTAAGGTTCCTACTGAAGCTGTCCAACAGACAGTATTTATAAGCATACCTAGTAACACTTAACAAGCCAACAGATTGCAATGATTTAACTAAAAGGTCTCATCTTTCCGTGCCTACTTTTCTCTCGCTGCCAACAAAATTATGAATTCTTAATTGAACAGGTCAGTTAAAGCTGATTCTAAACATAACCCTTGGAAAGCAAAATCCAGAAGTATTTACATGCATAAGTAATACTGCAGAGAAGAACACAGTTCTGTACCACAGAAGGACCAAACACTTACTTGACACAAGAACCACAGTGGCAGGTGCTGTGTGTGTGTCAGCAAACCTCCTAAGACTCTGTCTGAGTTTGTCATCAGCAGCATTCTTTGCTGTAGCATTGATGTGTGCAACAGTCACCTATAGAAATGTAAAGAGATTCTACAGAACTGTTCAAACATACTAGCTTAAATGTTGTTCAAAAGTAACAGATACAAGCTTTCCCTTGCAATTTCTATTCAGACAATACAATGCACACATGCATGAAGTACAGTATGTGAATACCAAACCACTCTAGAGAGCAACGAACTTGACTGCTAGTTGCTCAGTGTCTTAGGGATGACAGCATTCTGTGTAGAGATCACGATTCCCATGTTTTGCATTCTTTAAGAGTATATGCCACTACTATGAAAACATTCTACAAGCCATCATTTGAAATAGAGAGGTGACAAACATAGCAAGAACTGTCATCACTTCATTTTACCTCATGTAAGCAGGTAATTACAAACAACAGGCTGACAGTTTCTTATAGCATCAGACTAACACTACCCAATAACAAAGAATTTGCTAGCATATCTACAAGTTCAGGAGCAGGAAGGGAAATTCTGTGTAGGAACCTGCACACAAAGAAGTCAAAGATACCAAGAAAAGGTATTGATGGAAAAAACAAGCTGTTGCAGGTGTCACAATACCACCAATTTGCAAGAACACACTAGTGAGCAAAATATTCACTAACAAAAGTTAAAGCATTATGTTCTAAGTTAATGCCATAATCGCTTATTGAAGGATACTACTAGAAGCATCTGCTTATTACTGAAAGAAATCAAAATCATCTGAGAGCTAAGCTAAAAGGGTAATCTACATATAACAGAATGCAGTTTCAGTTTTAAGTAGCATACCAAGAAAGTTTAGCATTAAAAAGCACCTACGAGTTAATTATAAGACCTAATTATAAGACTATGCATTTACAAAAAGTCAAAATAAAAGCTTTAATAAACAGAAGTCACAATCTGTATCAGAGTACACATCCTCAAGCAAGCACACTAGGTTAAAGCTGTTTTCATACCTGGCAGTTGTTCAGCTCCTGAATAACTTCTTTATTTTCTTTGCTTATGTCACACACACAAATGAATTCTGCCTCTCTGTGACCTTTAAAAAACTTTTCCCGAATTCTCTGTACAACCGCTACAGCCGAACGGCCAGTGGGAACTGAACAGTTTTCAATGTCCCAGAAGACTCCAATGGGGGGCAAGTTTTCCAGAACTTGTCCTGCTACTGCAACTTCTGGAGACCCTGTACAGGTGTAACAGCTCATTTTAATCCCCAAATACCCGAAGTGTTCAACTTTGCACACTATGAACTTTGAACATATGATAAAAATTAGAAGTTTCATGTTTTACAGAACAGCATGCCTGGGACTGCAAATTCATTATATAATCGTGCATTTTTCCAGTTTCCCCTCAAAGGAGAAACCTTTTACCTCAAATCAATCTTAAACATGAATTCAGTCACTGTTAAGTTAGAATAAAGATGCAACTGCAACTTTACTTTAAACTCTCAAATAACTAAGTAACATATTTAGAAAAGGTATCTCATCCTGAGGTGGCATGTGCAATGAAGACTCAGTGCCGTATCAATAAAAAATTAAACATGAAAGCTGTTCAAGTGTACAGTGTGCATTAGATAAAGAATCTAAACAAAACCAGCTGAGATGACTAGTACTGTGTCACTGACTACAGAAAAATTAAGGTAGTATGCAACAGAGGTGTCCTACAGAAATGGACACAGAGGATAAACTTTTGCTATTACATGCTAGAAACTGCAAATAAAGTTTCTGCAAATAAAGTTTGTGGTGTTTCAGCACTCTGCATATCTATATTGTTATGAATCAACATTATACACACTATCCCCACAGAACAGCCAGAAAAGAAATCTGATGAATGACCATCCTCACAGGTCAAAAAAAAGCCAGGAAATAAAATTAGCTGAGAACATCAAATTCAGCACAGCAGATAACTACCATGGTTGTTTGGGTATATGTTGACCAGTTATTCTACTGCATCTGAATTAAGATCAGACACTAGAGTAAGAAAATCCTTTTTAAAGCATGGCTCAAGATAACATCATGCATCAGAACAAAATAAATTCCAATTTCTTAGAACTCCTTTTTCTAGTTCTTAGTATTGTAAAAATACAATAGCCAAAATCAAAACACTAAGCAAACCATGCAGTATATTAACTAAGCAGTGAAAACAGGTGAATCTAAGTTACAATGTCGCAAAACAGATATAAGGTGTAATTTACTGTTTAGCCTTCTAGGACTTCATAGAAGTTTCCAGAGAACAGTGCAATTTAAGAGAACTCGATATGCAACAGTACTTAAGGAGGACATCCACTAAGTTCAAGTTTCTAACAAACGTGGTTTACCATATTTCTGTGGTGATGTGCCAAGGCTGCTTGCCAGTAGCAAACTCCTCTCAGTTCCTGTTCCTTTGGTTCCACAGCCATTACATATTGGGATAGAAACAGGTGCTGTCTGTGTACTTGGAGGAGGAATATTTGGCCAGATTTTAGCAGCATCAACTAGGCTGTTTCTGTTTGGCTGTTGGGACAATTTTTCAAAATACACGTTCATTTAGTATACAATATGAACACCTATTATCCCAGGCTAGAAACACTGAATTTCTCATCTGCAATGAATGCAAGTTCAAATGTACTCTAGAAAGTTAATTAACAGCTGTACTGCTCTATAAAATATTCTTCTAGATCTGAGTCTTTCCTAGCATACTAGCTCTATATTCTCAAACGCAAAGAAGGATCCTTATTTAACTGTGCACATGAAGATATGCCATCTTCAAAAAAGTCCTGACATATATTGAAAACACCTACCATGTGAAATCAGCACATTTAAGAGTACAAGGCTGAATTCTCACCCTCCCACCAAAAATAATATTTATGCTTCAAAACATACTGACTTCATCACTTAGTTTACTGAAAACATTTCTGTATTGGAAACTCATGTTTGGAAGCCTAAGAAATGCATCTTGCAAAGCTCTGTATATTATTTCATTTGAATTTCCTATTAAAATTCAAGTTCTAAGGAGTACCAAACTAGTACTGGAGTACAAATTACGAGTTGGGAAGATAAAACTAAGATTAAACCAAAACAAGAATATCTTTGTAGCTTCAGACATTTCACCTGAGTTTCAAATGGACCTTTACTGATCAGTACACAAGTGCACATATTAAACATTACCTAGCCTAGATTTTTTTTACCTAGATTTTTGAATCACTGCTACAGAACTTTTTATTTGGAGCTGTCAAGGAGAGAACTGTCTTTAAAATCCAGTCAAAATTCTGTTTGAGTACATTAAAGATCCACTGTAAGCTACACACTGATAGTCTCGCCTTGCTGTTAAGCTGAACACTGCCTCAGAAGAGAGTGCCTCTGAGGGATCTGCTACATTTGGACTACCCGTCCCCACCTAGGCAAATGCAGACTGCAACCAACAGAAGCTGGTGTTTTGCTCAAGTAACACTTACTCCTTCAACATTTACCATATAGCACGCTTAACGAGCAAGAAACACAATGCATACAAACCTGATTCAAGCAGTCATTGCAGTAGTGAGAGCCCTTTAAACAAACTGAAGGTGCCACGTTTAGGTGCAAAGGGTTGGCGCACACACGTGATGTTAGCTCCGACTGTGCAATATGCTCGTCCAAGTGGCCTGTAGCCCCACTTGTGAATTCAGAACAAGAAAAGTAGCCCGAAGATGTGCAGCTCTGAAGGGCTGGGAACTGATGCAGTTTGTGCATGTTACCATGACAGGACTGGAAATGGAGTTTTCCACAACAGGGCAGATGTTGACAGGAGGATACATTGTTTTCTATGCACATGCCAGGGAACTCGCTGGCAATGCCTGCCAAATTGCTTCTAGCTGGAGGGTTCTTCAGTGAAGATGCAGGCTGGAAAGCAAATCCTGACCCTACTTGACAGGTAATCGTCCCAGTGCTTTTTGAGTCTAATATCGTGCCAGGGTGAATGACATTACCACCACCACCACCACAATGCATTTGTGGAGTACAAGGAGAGTCAGAGCCATGAGCACAGCAGCTTACTTTCGGGCCAGGTGAAAGCTGTATCTGCTGTTGCTGAAGAGGATGGACATCAGGAAGCGGTACTGCTGGAAACAGCTTAGAGCCAGCATTATGAGATGAAGCATCCTTCAATTCTACAGCAGCTTTCTTGTTCTCCATGTAACCTTTCTGGAAAATGAAGGTTATGTTACATTCAGAAACATTAATAAGCCAACAATTTCACACTATCATATGTATATTTTTAAAAATACAATTTTGACAATACCATTTTGAAAAGTGTTATCTCTGCCTCACTGGCTGAGCATGAAAAACTGGCATGTTTCCTTTAATACATGCCAGCCTGAGATATACCGGTACTAATGGGTTTCAGAAGCAACAAACCAATTAAAGTCTGTAAAAACAGAATTTGAAAAGGAGAAAAGTGTTAGGCTAAGTCTAAGAGATTCCCTCCAACTGCAAAGCAAAAAAAAAGAGCAAACCCTAATGGGTGAAATATAAAATAAGAAAAAGCCAGTGGGGAGATACATAAGTAAACATCTTTTGCTTTGAATAAAGACTTCAGAACAGTACTAAAGATTTGAAAGTAATACATTGAAAGATTAAGACTTAGAAAATTAGAAATGATTTAAAAAAGGTAAGCTAGAAAGACAGAAGACTAAATTCTCACAATGACTATATAAGCGCTTTTGCCTACCCCAAGATACCAAGAGGTACAGACAGAAAAGCAGCAGTGACAACCAAGCAGCAAGGTTATGAGAAGCACCAGAACACCGAGGTCAGCATAGCAAACCTGCACACAGCTCTGTTCCAAAGCTTCAGACCAGTACTTCACTTTCCAAATTGAACTTAATGCATTGCCCACTACACAGCAATGAATAATTGATTACCCAAGTTCAAAACCATTACTCTTTACCTGACGCCTTATCTTATACAAGAAAGAGAGACAGCCAAAAACCCATCTGAAACTGCCATATACACTGAGCTCCAGAATTTACAGCAGCTCCCCTCCTAACTCCCTAGGCACGAAAAGACCAACCCAGGGTATATGCTCACAGCTTCCTCCATATCTTTTAACCAAAAGTAACATTAAACACACATGAATGAAAGCTAATTAACTGTTGGAGCTTGCTTGCTCAAGCATGTCACTGTGTTCACTATTTCTTAGTACTCTACATCTTTACTATACACAATCATACATAGCTACAGAACTGAAACATTTAAACAAAACAAACAAGGAATAATTGGGCCTTTGTTAAGCGCATATCTACCATTACAGTAATACATACCCAATTCAGAAAACAATTTATCTCCAAACTAAATTGAGAAAACCTGGAAGCATGGAGAGTAGCTTCTTACTCTTCAGCAATAGCTTCAGAGAGCTTTCAAAAAGCTGCCCTACACACTTTCTAAACCAATCAGTTGAATTACTCCAGACACACAGGTACAGAGCAGAGCCTGGCAAGCAAAACAGCATTCATACTTTCACCAGTAGTGATGAGAGAACTCTGAACACAACTACAGACCTTAAATTCCCAGGCAGACTTTGTACTTTGCACAGTAAGTGCTGTCTCCTCCCTCTCCCCTCAGCCAACAATAGCACTGCCATTAGGTATACTGCTCTGTATCCAGGTACCAGCTAGACTTTCGGCAAAGCAAACAATTACCTACCGTTTTCTCACTGCAAGGCAAAGTCTTCTCGGCAGCAGAAAAGCAATTAGAAAGTTTCCAGAGCCATGGTTTAACATCATTCTCTTGTCGCTGAAGCCATCCAAAAGACTTATTGCACAGGTTCTCCGTCCTGTTTCCTTCCATCATACAGCCACACAAAATGGTTCAACATTCTTTCATCCCCCCTTCCTTTCATTCTTTCCACCTGCTAAAGAAAAAAAGCATGCTTTAAAATAATTTTAAGGTAAAAAAGACAAAACCATGGTGGCCTTACAAATTCCACTACTACTAGATCACTAATCCTACATTATTTATGTTAAATTTAATTATGCATGGGACACAGCTTTGACTGGCTACATCAGCCTTCCTGTTTACTACAGAAATACTCCTTGTGCTCTGCAGTACAGCTAAGGCAGTCTGAAAAGACGGCTGTTTGGGCCCATGGCATTACCTATGGAGTCCCAGAAAGGCATTACTGCTGACCTGAAATCATCCCTAGAAACCTTCATTGCACTCTCCTAGAAAGAGGAGCTGGGGTGAGTTTTCAAGAACAGCTGATCAGTGAATACAAAATAGGCGTAACTGAACCCAGCTGTAGAAATTGGAGTGCATATTTATTGTTTTTCCATGGGTTTACAAAACTACCTACACCTATATTAAGCACACAACATTTAGTATTTAAACGGCTTTAAAAATCATTAAAATTATTTCCAAACACTTCTTGTAATTCTCAAGCTGTTCCATGGCACATCACATCAATTTCCCTTTATGGAACCACAAAGAACTAAAACCCTTTGTTCAAGGCCCAGCCACGCTCCACCAGAAAAATCAGGATTAGCAATGAAGCCTTCTCACCTTCCAGCTACGTGCTGCATTGATTAAACTACACTCGTGCAGTTCTTTGCATTTACTCTTAAACACAACAACCGGGGAATACATTCCATAATATTAAAGCCACCTCTATGACCAAATTTGCCTCTAACATTGTTTTTAAGCAGAAAAACAAGTTTGACATTTTTATAAAGTAGATGTGTTTATTCACACAAACTGTAAGTTATGCTTCATGTTATTTTATACAACGTTATGTTGTATAAAATACTAAGCCAAAAGACTTCACAAGCCTAGAGGGGGCTACTTTCAAAAACATCTTGTGACATTCAGTAGATCCGTTCTGTTTACAAAATAAAGTGACAACAAGAAACCAAAACCACCCCAAAACCCAGGAGTTACGTCAGCTTGCCGTGCCCACCCCCGGCCCGAAGGCCCCGCGGGCAAACGGCCGCCGTCCCCTCAGCACCCCCACGCCGTTCGGCGGCCCCACAGGGAGCGGGGGCGGCTGCCGTCCGCCAGGGCCCCGGCCCCGTCCCCGTCCCCACCGGGCCGCGTCGTTCCGCCGAGGCCTCCCCACCGCCACGGGCAGCCCCCAGCGAACGGGAGCGGCGGGGCCGTTCCTCCCGGCCCCCTTTTCCCCCGCCCGGCCTCACCTGAGCCGCCCCCGGCCCTCACATGGCGCTGCCGCCCGCCCGCCCCTTTGTTGGCCGCCCCCCTCCCCGCCGCCGCCGAGCGCCGGAAAGCAGCGCCCTGCCGCACAGCGCCACTGTCGTAACGCACCGCTCCCCCCTCCCCTCCCGCCGGGCCGCGCTGGGCCGGGGCGGGCTTTAAATGGGGCGGGGCGGGCCCCAGGGGCTGCCTCAGGGCAAGGGCGGCCCCTCACAGAAACCTAGTCATTAGGGTTGGAAAAGACCTGCGAGATCATGTGGTCCAACCACCCCCCTGCCACCAATGTCACCCACTGAACCACGTCCCTCAGCAGCGTGTCCAGCCTTTCCTTGAACACCCCCAAGGACGGTGACTCCCCCACCTCCCTGGGCAACCTGTCCCAGTGCCTGTCTGCGCTTTCTGAGAAGAAATGTCTCCTCATTTCCAACCTGAACCTCCCCTGGCACAACTTGAGGCCGTTCCCTCTAGTCCTATCACTGATTCACTGTGAGAAGAGGCCGACCCCAGCTCCCCACACCTTCCTTTCAGGTAGCTGTAGAGAGCAATAAGGTCTCCCCTCAGCCTCCTCTTCTCCAGACCAAACACCCCCAGCTCCCTCAGCCGCTCCTCACAGGACTTGTGTTCCAGGCCCTTCACCAGCTTCGTGGACCTTCTCTGGACATGCTCCAGAGCCTCGATGTCCTTCTTGTAGTGAGGGGCCCTCAGCCCCGGGAGAGCCTCGCCCTGCTGGCAGCATGTGAGGAAGTACAAGAGTCAAGCTGCATGCTTAGAGATTATCATTTTTTAACACTTTGTGCCGAATTTAGGCGTTCACTTACAACTTTCTCACGCACACACAAAAAATATGGTAGGCTGCAAAGGACAGATAGTTCTAGTCGATTAGAGCTTGTTCCCTTCATGAAAGTATAGTCCAAACCCTGAGGACAGCAGTTAGGTGTCAGTTTGTATATTGTAATCCAAGTATCTGACCCTTCTGTACTGTCCTTCCTGGGGTCACTTTGGGCATCTTTAGCTGCATATAAAGAAACTTCCCAAGCAGAATATATATGTTTTTAAAATGTAAAGCAAGTACTAGCTAACAAAAACTACAGCAAGTTGCTAACAAGCCACTGGATAGGCATTAGTGTGTTCCTCACACCCTGATAAAACACCTGAAGTCTGCTGGCCACTCCTTGAGCTACCAGCAGTCCTTGTCTCAACAATCCTACTTTATCTGTAATTTTACTTTTCTTTTCTCTCCACAGACACAGCCCTGTCTCACAGTGTAGCAGTTCCCTCACAACTTAGCATTCCCTCAGAAGGCCGGGATAAAGTCATGCTGCAGATCCGTACCATGCAGGCTGGGCCTTGCTTCTTGGCATGCAGGTAGCTGAGCCTCTCGAGGTGGGGTAGGGGCCTCTCTCTGATGGCCCGGTATCTTTTAATCATAAGTGACATCATGGTATTTGGCTAGGTCATCATTTTAATCTTCACCTTTGCCTAATGGGTTGCAGTCACCACCAGGGTTAAGAGTCTTAGTGACAATGCTTGTATCCAAATCCCATCTTGGCCCTGCTACCATCATTCACTCAGGATGTAATGCTGCTGGTGTCAAAGTCTTGAGTGGTGTTATATTTTGCTTTGCTGAGCAAGGCAGTGCTATTAATGAGCGTTTGACAGCTTCAAGGTATCTAAAAGGTTTTAAAGCAGTGATATGCAAATCCAATTTTACAGACTGCAGAAAATTATGTAACATCTTTAAATACATGGAAATAGGTTTCACTGGTGTTAAATGCTTACTCTTCTGTGACAGAACTATTTGAATTTGTGTATGGAGTTCTAGTACCTCTGTTTGTCATATCTTGTTATGAGTATCAGTAATCCTCAAAAACATAACTAGTTTGTAATGACAGTTGGGGGTCAGCTCCTGCTCCATCCATAGAGCACGTGGTTCTGTGGTCAATGACTTAATTCTTGCTGCAAAGCCAAGCTCTTTCTTCTGACTTTTACTAATGAATGTTCCAGCCAATAAGCTACTTCTTATTGTATATATTGTGCACTGTATATAGCGATAAGCTACACTATCAGCTGAAGGTGCTGTAATTAGATCTATGGTCTCCTATGTTCACTATCCATTTGATTTCCTTAGTCCCCTTTTCCTTTTAGCAACCAAGACTCATATTTATCATAAAAAAAACATTTTTTAAGCAGCAGCTGCAGAACAGCTGCCAACATCACCATGATATCCTCTGTCAGTCTGTCGTGGTTTAACTATTTAGGTTGCCTTTTTAATGCTTGTGTTCTACTTTGGTAGCTATGGATGTCTACCGTTATTTTTATGTTATAGATGTTGGATTTAACATCACTGAATTTTATCAGTTAAAATTGTGCACAAGAGGGTTAAATTTTGGAAATATTAAACATCATTGTTAAGCTTCAGTTGCTAGGCTGTAGGGTCAGAGAGGTGACTTTGTCTTTGGCTGTAAGACAAGCAGGATATATCCTGAGAATGACTTGCATAATTAATTTTGTATTGTTTTAATTGACAGAACATAAAGCAATATTGAAAGGTTGAGATAAAATTGAAACAAATATGGACAGTATTTCATTATTTTTATGTCAGATCACTTTTAAAAAGGATATTTTTTTCAAATGCATTTGCCAAAATAAGAAAACAGCATGCTACTCTGACTTCCTTGCTCCAGAGCTCACACCAGACTGCTCTGAAATACTAGTTTTTCCATAAGAAGCCTATTGCCAAAAGATAATATTATGCAATGTTGCCATAGCTTATAACGTGTACATTTTTGCTCAGTTTGCTTTCATGGAAGTCTCAGTGTAGCATTCTCATCAAAATAACCAGCAACAAATCTAGCACTGCAAAAACTGCCTGTTATTAATTATTCATCAGCAGAATAAAAATAAATGCAGAAAATCTTTTTTTTTTCTTCTCTGCTAATTTTGAAACAGGAAAATGTTCTCATGCTTCTTGCAAATAAGGCAGTGGATAGTAATTACAGAAACATTTTTATTAATATTTATTGCACTTGTACAGCAGCACCTCTGAGCCTTTCGCACCCGTCTGGCTGCTGTTACACTGTTTTGGAATTGGATGAGAGGCTAAACAGCTTCCTCTGAAATGTCACAGATTTCGCTGTGCTTTACAAGCATATGAGATGAGAACTATTAAAAATGTTCAGGTACACTTTTGATATTGTCTGTGTACACATGCTATCCTGAAATAGTTGTTCAAAGAATTGAAGTGAACTGTCATTTGTCCCTAATTTGTGAACAATGTATGAATTTTCAAATTACTAGGGAGGTACTGTAATGGCATGTCGTTTATTTTCTATAACTTGCCCACTTAAAACTTTCTTGAGCAATGACAGAACCGCAAATTACTATTAACCCATTTTTAAGTACATAATTTAGTTTTCTATTAATAATTTTATAATAGTTTGTCATTATTTACTTCTTCTGAACAAATGACCTCAAAATACAGTTATTTTGCTGAATATCTGTCCTGAGAGTATAATTATTTTGCTCACCCTGTTCAACTGAAGTCATCATAGCTATGGCTGTATTTCTCTTATAAGAATATTCTCATAGAAAAGCACAAATACTCTCTGTTACAGTCCCAGCCTTCTTCCGCAGAGTCGCTGGGAGAGGCTTACCCGCTTGCAGCCCACCCAATTAAGTCGTTGTGGGTTTGGGCTCTGCTCCAGGCCGGGCAGTGCATCTCTGAGGTAAGCGAGATGGGCTTAGGGTCCCAGTGCGAGGGTGCCTGTCATCCAGCAGTTTGTAAAACGTGCTGCACGTGTGTCAAGCGATACTCAGTGACATATGGGCAGATGTATGTGGGCTGGCGTATCTAGGCGCACGCGATAATTTGTGCTTTTGTTTTGACACAGGAAGCAAATACCAGGCACGCCTCATGACCAAGTGTTTGTGCATGCTGTTGGGTAGGAACACACCTGGGGCATACCTCAGGCCCCTTCACAGTGACCCTGGGCATCAAGGGCATGACAAACCATTTATCGGCTGCACCAAGGTTTAACTTGGCCCTATTTGTGGGTGCCCTGAGGTTTAACTTGGCCTCATTGTTTGTGAGTGCCCCATTCCCACTGCGGGTGTGAGGCTTGTGAGGGTGCTTTCTGGGATGGTGACGCCACGGCGAGGTGACAGGTGAGTGCAGGCAGCTGGTGTTCGGTAGCACACTTTGTCCTCATCATGCTGACTGCTCATCAGTCATAAAAGTCGTGCTGGCTGCAGCGACAGTCTCGTTAGTCAGCCATACAAAGGGGTTCGGTGTAAAAATGTTGTGCTTGTGTTAGATGTTTACAGAACCACCTCACTGCTGGCTCTTTCAGGGGAGCCTTTGGAATAATAATAATAAAATATTTTTTAAAAGTACAACTTTCCCTTTTTTAGAGCATTTCAAAGGAAAAGACCTGCCTGCTGCCACCCCCCCTTACCCCCGGCTGAGGGGCCGCCCCTGAGGGGACACGGCCCCGCCCCGTCCCTGTTTGAAAGTAACGAAAAGTTCCCGAACGCTCCGCGGGCCCCGCTCTGGCGCTGCCGATTGGCGGAGCCCTGCGGTGCACGTGACCTCCAGCCAATGGGAGCCCGGGAGCGGGAGTGGCCGCGGTGAGGAGCGAGTGGCGTCCCTGGGGGAGCTCCGTGAGGCGGCGGTGAGGGGCTCCTGACGTGGGGCGCTGCCTGCCCTCGGCTGCGTTTGGCGCCCGGGGCTCTGTGGCTCGGTTCGTACCGCTTGGGGTATCCGGGGTATCCGGGAGCCCTAGAACTGCCCTCAGAAATCCCGCAGCCGGACTGCGGGGGCACGGCCCCCGCCAAGTCCGTGCCTGCGGTGAGCCGGGCTCTGGGGGCCTCTGCCCGCTCTGCCCTCGGTTTGCTTTTGTGCTGCTCGAACAACAGAGGGAGGGCGGTGCGCTGTGAGGAGAGCCTTGCGGGAGTGTTTTAAGGAGACTTAGTTTTTCGTGCGATGGGAAAGCTGCTTCTGGGGAGCAATGAGCTTTTTTGTTTGTTCTTACAGTTTGGGGAAGTGGCAAAGAAGAGCTTCGTCCCTGGCATGGATAATTCAGCAGCGCTAATGGTAGTCTTTCACCTTTACCTAGTTTCTTTCCGATCTTCTCCTTTCTCTTTTTTGTTAAGGTAGGATGTGCTTAGGCTCCAGCCACAGCCCTAAAGATAGGTCAGTGCTATTCACCGAGTTAGTGCTCCTTTGTATCACATGTATTTGGTATGCAGGGGTTGTTCTGTGTCCTTTATTCTAGGACCAAACCAGCCTCTAAGTTGGGGTCTTTGTGATCTTGATGAACTGGGACTCTGATTCCTGAACTAAAATTCCTTCAGTAATGTTACTTATAATTACTTTTAATTCTTGTTTTTCCCAAAAGAAACTTGCAGTTTTGCTGTCACTTATATGAAATAATTTCCTGCAACAATTATGCTGTGGTGTTTTTCTCGTTGCAGAAGTCTCTTCCCCACCCATGAACACTTCACTTCCTGCATGCTGTAGAGATTTTGTAATGTCTGTGACCAGCACTTGTGATGCTTGTACGCCGGAAGTCTGGCCAGATGTTTTTTCTGGCTTTGTGTGTGAAAACGAGTAAGGGACAGTCAGCGCGTGCATTCTGTAGCCTGTGACTTTCACTTGTTTTTTCTACGTTTACTGTGTTTAACAAAATATTGCTAAAACCTCTTTCGCACAAACGTGCACCCTTCCCATATCACAGTGATCCTAAATAATGGAAAGTTCCTAACTGATTTTATTAATTACTTCCAAGGCATTTTGCATGCTGGCTCCAAGCTGTTAAAAATCAAGTAGACAAAGTAGTTGTGTGTGTGCAGAGGGAAATCAAACCCTACTCTTTCTACTGTCACTTTGGAAAAATTTATGTGTTTTGATTTTATGATTTTTTTCTTCTTTTCTAATCGTCTTTAACAGTTTGTCTGAAACTTAGACTTTTTCTTTTTAGCTTCAGTTTGTATCTTGTATCTTTGGTAAGTTCGAAAATCGCTGTGAGGTAAAATACAGTGCAGGTGTACAGGGAATCTAATATGTCTTCTAATATGTCTGTATGTTGAAGGCAAAAAACTATGTGCCTGTGGCATGGGATGGTAGTGAAAGGATCTCTGCTATGCTAGGTTGTCTCTGGAATAAATACAGGTCCCCCAGTCTTCCAGGCATTCACAGTTCAGCAGTCAACTTTAAACACCAAGTACTCTTTAGTAATGATAACCATGAAGCAGTGTGTTCTTAATGGGTGACATCCTGAGTGGGTCCCTAATCTCTTGATTGTACAGACGCAGTTAGCAGATGTTGTGGGCAGCGTCTTTATGTTTCTCTGAAAGGTATCAAGGTTCTGTGGACCTTTTATAAAATTTATGACTCAATGGAAGTCCTTTTGTCTGTGACCCGTGCAATCTTATAAAATGTGAAGTAGCACATTCTTTTAGTTCTTCTCAGATGCGTAAAAAGACAAGTGAGGGCCAGATATAAGCATATCCAAGCCTTTCAGGCCAACAGGAGCTGTCTGTTGGTTGCAGAGCTTTTGGTTCCCAGGGACTGTCTGAAAGCTTTCAGGTACCCATCTTGCACTTCTTCATTTTGTTGGATTTCTTTCTGTTGACTGTCTGAACACAGGTATGGTATTTATTAGTATGCTTGCACTGGTCAGAAGAAATCCTCTTTGGAGACTTCTAAAGTATATCTTGGTTTGTGTAACAAAGTCAGGCGTATCCTAGATGGTGTCTCTGTTTTTAAAGAAATGCAGAAATTTCCTGTTGTATGAGTGGTGAGAATTAATGACCCAGAAGGATCTCTGGTGTGCTCTTCTAGGCAGTGGTTTGACCACAGTAGTGGTTGCTGGTTCTTCTGGGTTTCTTCTTGCACCTGCATTGCTTCTTTGTCTGAATCTCTGTCCTGTCCCTGTGAAAAACACAATTTTCTTCTTAGCAAGTGTTCTGCAAGGGTTGGTGAGTTTCTGCAGTGCCTTGAACATAAGACACGCTCATTAACTTCAAAGGCACTTTCAGTTCACTTAAAAATGGAGTAGATGTGTAGTGAACTGTCCTAGGTAAAGAATGTTAATTGTGCTTCTTCTCGCTTTTCTTTTTAAAAGGCAAGGGTACTATTTAGAAAATCACTCCTTACTCATCCCCACCCCCATGGCATACTTCTAAAAACATTTACAAGTAGCACAAATAGCAGTAGCCTTGAGAATTTGTGCTGGAAGGTTTTCTTTCTTAGAAAGAAGAGATTTTAGCTTTGTCTAATTGATGTTCTGTGTCAAGAAACAGAATTAAAAAACTAGAATTAGAAACTTTCTCTCACCTTCTAACTCCCATTCTAAACAACAACGTAAATTCCACGAGTGTGGTACTGATACTGTGCATCAAGGTGTTTGGGCACAGTCCACTTAGCTGTGACAGACACTTGTTTTTTGCTCAATAGCCTTCTGAAAATCATCTGAGCTGTGAAAATGACTTGTGCTTTCCAGCACTGCTTGGATTTATAGGAACTGGATTTTAGATCCATAGACTTCTTTGAGTATTTGCTACTGTCCTCTATAGTAGAGGTAAGAACTAAAGTTTGGTTGTTAATCCTGGTTAAACCAGGTGGTTTTGCCCAGCAGAGTGTGATGATTTATGATTATAACTTTTTTTCAGTTCTGTAGATGTGGAGTGGATGTACATTTTACTGCTCAGGTCTGCTCCAGCACTTGCTGAGCGTCGTAAATAAGAGCAGACAAGAGGATTGATATCTAAAGGGTTTCTGAAGTATTTGGCTGTTTCCCCCGTTCCCCCTTGATGCTATCAGAATTACCTCAAAAAAGCGTTCTGCGTAATACATGTAGAGCTAAGACTTGGCAGAAGGGCTGTGTTTCCTCAGCCCCAAGAATTTCAGTAGTTTTGACAACACTGTTGCCATGGGCCGTTTGACTCCACCTTTATTTACTGCCTTTGCTCTATTGAGGGGTTTTATTAACTTGATAATGGCTGTGTGGAATCCTTGCCTCACCCAGGGCTGCACATGGCAGGTTATCCAGAGCTTTGGGTCTGATGTTTTTCCAGTGTCAAGACTAACTCCTATAAAGTGACATTTGCTAGCGACCTGCCTATTAGAGTGCATCATGCAGCTCAGAGGACATTTGTTTAATTGCAGCATCTGCTTAAGTCTTCAAGCTGGAGTCGCCAACTTAAGGTTCTTGATTTCCATGTGACTTTCTCATGTGCCATTCCTGTTTGGGACGTGTGTCTGGGTTTATGGTGGCACAGGGACTGCTGGGCGGTCTGGATTGCTGGCTGGGTTGCTGCAATTTGTCTGCACACTTAGTCCAACCACGTGCTTTCTCACTAGAGCCTCTGTGGAGCTCTTACGCCTCTTCCCTGGGGTTTTCTGGAGTTCCCTTCTCCCATGGCTCTCCAAGATACGCAGATACATTGTGACTCTCAGCTGTATCTGGGTTCTGATATTTCAGGTTTAAAAGGGGGTAGTTTTGCCTATCTTGATTTAGGGAAAAGCTATCTTGTATCCAGTGGTTATGTCCATAAGAAGCTTAGGCGCTTCTGGGAGTGTTACCACAGGAAACCTCAACCATGAGTACTTTCTCTGTGTCTCTTTGAAGTCTCTCTTTAATTTTGGGGTGTCTTTAGGGTTGTTGAACTCAAACTTAATTGTACTGTCTTTGGAGCTGAAGGTGTCTGAGATGTTGTCTCTCTCTCCTGTGTTCTGTGTGCATCTGCACAGCTGTAGCTCAAGTTTGAGGTTTGTTGTTCTGTGCTGTGTAGTCAGAGGGTGGGGAAGATGCTTGCTGCTGGGATTGTGGCATGCAGCAAGCTCGGGAGAACTGGGGAAAAGAACTTCATTATTCAGTAGAGATTTTCACTTTTTTTTTTTTTTTTACATCCAACAGACCACTGTCAAGACTCATCTTCAGTTCTGTCTTCAGGCATGCGCCGAGTTCCTGAGGGGAGCAGTGTGCGGAGTTAGCTCACTGCATTAGCTCTTATGCTTGATCCTTTAATTTTCCAGGGCAAAAAATGAAACAGGAGTTGTAACTTTGAGGGCTCACTCACCATGGAAGACTCAGAAGGCCATCACTTCAGCTCAGTAGAAGAGGAAACCAGATACTGGAAAGAGCTGGCTATGAAATACAAGCAGTGGTAAGACAACGGTTTCGTTCCTCAGAGTTGTTTGATATGGTGCACAAGCACTGCATGCAAAGATAGAAATAGCCCCGCACAGGGAGGTGAACTCAAAGTAGCTCAGCTGTCTCGAGTGGCAGCAAGAGCAAAGTAGTGGCACGTGCTTCTGCGTGAGCTACACCAGCCCAGAGTGCTTTGTGCTTATTTGAGTAGTGAATTTGTGCTGCTGTGGGACCGCTGCTTTTGTCCCCTGATCTGGTTTGAACGGGAACGTGTGTGCTGCACAGTCTCTGGCTGCGGTCTGTGGGCAGCACAGATGAATGTAAGTCACTGCAGGACCTTGTTGGGATGGTCCAGGCCATTGCAGAAGGATTCTGCTGTTCACCTTTTATATGTGGATCAAAACTAGTTTGGCAGCATGCAGATGGGAGAAGATCCTTGTCTGAGAGCGGGCATGCTTTCCTCATTCCTTTAGCTCACTGTGTTGCTGTAAACGCAGTAGAGGGTGGAATAATTCAGCCTTTTTGATGTGGGTGTTGGTGGATCCTTTCTTAGACCAGATGTCCAGACCTTTCAGTGCTGCTTACTTAGCTTGTTGTAGAATTATTTCAACAGAATTTTCTTGAATATAAGAACAGGCTTTCTTTTCCTTCTTATACTTTTTCTCCCCGTTTACTGCTGATCAAAAATGGCATAGTTCCAATTTCCAAATAAGAAATTAGACTGAATAATAGGTTAAATATGAAGATGGAGTGGGCAATGGACATCCTAAAGAGACTACATTTGTCCTGGTCACTGCTAGTGTAAAGACAGATGGAATTTTTTTTTCCTGTTTGTCTGTCTATTTACCGGTTTGCTATGGGGTGGCTTTCCAAGTTTGGGGAGGGACGTTTGCAGATGGATGGGTTTTCCTGTTGAGTGTGTGTTGGAGAGGGACATAGAGCCTTCTGTGTTAGGTGGCAGTATCTTTTCATCCTTAAGTGTACAAGAGCTTGTTTTGATTCGTTGTGATGAGTTCTGCTGCTGGAATTGCCTTCTAGTGCTGAGAACACACAGGAGGAGCTGCGTGAATTCCAAGAAGGGAGTCGAGAGTATGAAGCTGAACTGGAGACTCAGCTGCAGCAAACAGAGTCCAGAAACAGAGACCTTCTGTCAGAAAACAATCGCCTGCGAATGGAGCTGGAGTCAGTTAAGGTAAGAGTGGGTGATGCTTTTAGTAGACACGTGTCTGAGGCGTGAAGGTGAATGAGACAGGTGTATGCTGATTCAGCTTGCCTTGTGGGCAGAGGTCTTTAGCATTATAAAGTGATTGAACAGCAAACTGCAAAAAATGTCTTGAAAAATGAAGAAATATCAATCTATTATCTGCTTTGAGAGTACTGGATACCTCAGTGATGTTCCTGAGTCCCTGTTTGCAGGTTGTGACTATGTTTCCAGGATAGATTTGAGACAGGAGAAAACCGTTTACGGTGGAGTGAAGAGTAATGCTGTCAGCGTTGTGCAAACAAATGATACTGCAGAAGAATGAAAACACAAACATTACATCTGTGGTGTTCCATTACATAAAACTTAGCTGTTTTAAACCCTTTTTACGTAGTTGTGTGTAGTTATCTGGTGTTCCAGATAAACTTGGAAGCAGCAGCTAGTAAGTAACGCAGAACTGAGAGGAATGAAAGTTTCACTCTTGATTTTTGTTACCGATTCTGTCTGTAATCAGGGGCAGGATGGGGACACAGCTTATCCTCCTTATACTTGGTTAGTCTGGGGTGTGTGTGGGTGAAATAGTTGGCAAGCATTGATTTCCATAATTATAAAACATAAGGGATACTAACTTACTTGAGATGGAACCTCCTGCCAGAGAAAGGTAAGAAACAGTTAGTTACCTAGAGTAGGAGACTGAAATGAGGCAGATACATCTCTTCAAAGATGCTGCTAGTCCCCTGTCCTCGCTGACAAGTTTAGGAAATACTTCTAAACTAAACTTGAAGAAAAATTGTCATTGAAGTTGGTGTGCATTTTTGAAGCTCAGTCTTGTTAGCATTTTACTTAAAGATGGTATAGTCACCCAGGAAACGTTACACTCTTTTTAGGTCTAGGTCAGTATCTGTGGAAGCAAAAATTAATTTAATTACACTTCTCAATTGTATGCAATAATGAGCTAATGGGAGTGAAGATATTTGAGTAAGTAATTAATCTGGGTGTATAGAGCTTTTTGTCTCAGCTGTTGTCTAAATTAGTGTCTTAAGTAAATATTCTTTAGCTCCAGATAAGTGTCTCCCAGCCTCAACTTAGTGATTTTTTTTTTCCCCTCTCTTTTGGACAGCAAAAATTCCGTGCTGTATTTCATTGCATTTGTTCTTTTACACTGATCTTTGTTATTGTTTATTAGCACCTTAGCAGTATTATATGCTCTGCTTGTAGTATGGAGTGTTGGTCTGCTCTGTCCCGTGTAGCCACACAAACTCACGGAAGCTGATGAGTTTGGGGAGAAGCCA
Organism: Anser brachyrhynchus; assembly: GCF_964034855.1. Taxonomy (NCBI): domain Eukaryota; kingdom Metazoa; phylum Chordata; class Aves; order Anseriformes; family Anatidae; genus Anser; species Anser brachyrhynchus. The sequence goes on from NC_137733.1 coordinate 8,278,021, forward strand.
TAGCAGTTCAATAAGCAACAGCAGTGCATTTGACTAAGAAGATCGTGGACTGTTGTCTTTCTCTGTAAGAGCTGAGAGAAGGGGGCAAAGAATGAGCTGAGGCAGTTAAGAATGAAAATAGCAGGAACTGACATAAAACTTCAAAAAGCAGTGAGTAGACCTATCTTGGAAAACTAATTAATCTTCACAGTAGATAACTTATTCTGTTAGATACTTGGTAGATAAACATTCTGTTTGAAACAAACCCTTTAACAATTGGCTATTCATGCAGCCTTGAAGACTGCAGTAACAGCTTGCACTGAAGGAACAGAGGCTCCATTGATGGCCAGATCAGCTGATAGTTTATTACAATTGGCTGAAAACAAAGACTCAAACCTTGCAATCCTAGTCTTTTATTTGAATCAATTCAAGAGCAAAGCATTAAACTTGTGAAGCTATTGAATAGTGGTGTTAACTGGGCCCATCAAGGCTTGGTATCTGCATCCAGCCTAACGGGAGTGAACTTTGTAAGGCCCACACAACTTGATGCTTTGAGTTTACCAGCCTAATGAGTGTGCTTGCTATCCCCTCAGAAGCCAGAGTTCATGTTACCTGAAAATAAATGGAAATAATGTTTTGGAGGACTTGTTTAGAGAGCCTTGAAAAGCTAGCTGAAAGTACTCTGCCTCTTAGAGCTTGGAGGCTCTTGAAGTCAGCATGCATGTATGCTTCAGAGATCAGGAATTATGGCAATGTTTCACCACACTGTAATCAAACAGGAATTTATTAATTCAGAATAGGTATCTCTTCCCTTCCTCCTCGTCTGTGCATTACATGCGCTAAAACAGCTCTTTACATAATCAGCTGTGCTAGGCTACTTGCCACGGTTTTCAAATTTCCCCCATGTGAATTTGTTTTCAGTGACTTCAAGTGTGTTAAATTCTAGACAGAAGCACTTCAGGAATGCTACTTACACAGTGATCTTGGAGCTTCACAGAAAAAAACTCTCTGGCATGTCAAAGTGATCTGATAGCAAGGTGGTGGAGTGTGAAGTGTTGTAGTAAATGGCGGCTGTGAAGCTTTTGCTGTCATATGATGTTTACCACATATGGAGGCGATAGCTTTGCCAGCATACATCTCTCCTGCTGTCTTCCTCCCCACTGGTGCCTCTTCTAAATGTACCCTTGTGTACCTGCTGTAAAGGACAGTTTGTTTTAGGGTCATGTCTGAAGTGTTGCATAACTGCACCTGTAATCTTTATAAACAAGAGCTCTGAACCTGCTTTGGGCTAATAAAATCACGGAGGCAGTGGAGAACCCTGCTGGTTCCATAGCAGTAGATAAATGTACTAACACTTTTTTTCATTGTCATTTAGGGTCATAAGTTCTGCTTGACTCTTGCTTAGACTTGAAAATAAGTGACTTCTTTCATCTTCTTTAGCATCTTCATTTGTGCGTTGATAAAGCTCTTGGGGGCTCAGAAATTACTGTCTTGTTCAGAGTTGCGCACAGATCCACTTGGCTCCAGGTTGTCATCGGTATTCTTCCCATTCCACCGAAGCAGATCGTAGAGGCAATGGCACGCTTACAGTCTTTTTGCAGACAATCTCACTAGCCAGTGCACTTGCCTGGCAAGTCCTGTAGATCCTTCCTCTCTGTGGCATTACTGGGTGCTGTTGTTGAAGGGGATGCTGTCTCTTGGGCCTCTGCATTGTGGTTGTCACCTGCACCTTAAAACAGCGAGGCTAAGACATGTCTTTCCAGCTACTGCCTTCTTACTTCCAGGCTGCAGGCTGCTGTGTGGTAGGGGAGCTCAAGAGCTCTGTGCTGTTGCCTGTTGAGCCACCCACCTGCAATGGGCAGGACCCAGGCATGCTGGCTTGTCTTGGTTCTGAGCAGAGCATTGCACATGTGAACAAAACAGTTGCTGTTTTAAGCCCTTTTCTCAGAAAAAGGGGTAAAAGCTGTCTATGTGTAGGAGTATGTGTTTCTTGCAACTTTGTGAATGGAGGACAGGTGGGGAGCACATGGGAGAACTGTCTGGGAGAGCAGGGAACAGCTCTGGGCTGTGGAGGTCGGAAGCTGCTTGCTCTCCAGCACAGTCACATGATAAGGAGTTACAGGAAGAGCTCTTGTCTGCTGGCAGCCCAGAAGTATGTAAGCAATTGGCTTTGTTGGCATTTTACTGTATGTAAGCTGACGTTTCTCAGAAAACTTCACAGGATTTATGTCTATCTTTAAAGGCTTTAAGACAATGCCAAGTCTCTGATGCGCTGTTTGATTTTTTTTTTCCTTCTTTAGGAAAAGATTGAAATACAGCATTCAGAAGGGTACAGGCAAATCTCTGCACTGGAAGATGACCTGGCACAAACAAAAGCTATTAAAGATCAACTTCAGAAGTACATTCGAGAACTCGAGCAAGCGAATGACGACTTGGAAAGAGCAAAAAGGTGAGCAGTCTTCTGTGTTTTCTTCTTCCACCTCAGTTCTGTCCTGTGAGTATGGTGGCCATGAGTAATTTATGTTGTGCTTGTTAGCACTGCCATTCTGAACTTGGTGATGGCTGTGATGAAGATGCTTGTGACAGATGGGAAATAAGATTTTTTTTCCCTGTCCAATCCCCCAACTATACTATTTCATATCTTACAAGCTAAAATTAAAACAAATAAAAACAGCCCTAACCCAAAAGATTCTCCCTTTCCTTCTGGGAGAGGGAGTTCCTGTATGTGCTTGAAGGGTCTGACACGTGTACTTTCTTTCAGAGCCACTATAATGTCTCTGGAAGATTTTGAACAGCGTTTAAACCAGGCTATCGAAAGAAATGCTTTTCTGGAAAGCGAGCTGGATGAGAAGGAAAACCTTTTGGAGTCTGTGCAACGCCTGAAAGATGAAGCTAGAGGTTAGACAGCGGTTTACTCGTACCTCTGCTTTTCTCCCCTCCTGACTCATACCTGTTCAGTCTCTTCATGTATCTTAGAGTTTGGCTTTTACATTTGCATCTTCTAAATCTGCAATATGAAATGGTGAAGCTTCAAGACTGTCTACTCCTCTCCTGTTGACCTTGTTCCAGAGTAGCTTACAGGAGCTAGAGTCTGTTTTAACGTTCTCAGCCTTCTCCTAGTCTGTGGTGATGGGTCTCTGATGCAATGTGCTGTTTAACTTCCTGTAATCTGTGAAGGTCAGCTTTAGTAACCAGTGGTGTCTGTTGTTCCCTGGCCTGTGAAAAGTGGAGTTAACGAAACACTAAAGGGACTGTAAAACAGGAGGGCTCTGGCTGGCTTCCAGTTACCTTTGAATAGTCCCATGAACTAGCTTCTTGATTTGTCAGTGTGACTGGGTAAGAAGATGAGAGAGACCATGCAGCTATGGAGCTAGAAAAAACACTTCCAGCTCTGCTCCGATTCTGTGCCCTTGTGTGGTTTCTGTAAGCTATAGTCAGGCTGTCAGACAGGAGTACTCTGTCCCTGGGTTAGATAATGGTGTGGTTTCCACTCAGCCTCAGCTCAGGATTCCTTGATGTGGAAACCCAAGTGGGAGGGAAAACAGTGCATTAGGTAGGAGTACCTGGATCTCCTCCCGGTAGGGAGCTGGGATGTAGCCAGGATATTCCAAGTTGCAGAGCCTCAGTCTTGATGAGCCTTCATGTACTGGTCTGTAATGTTTGGATGCATGTTAATTCCCTGCCTCAGGGGAAGCCTTGTGAAATGGTATAAACTTAAAGCCAAATAGCAACTTGAACTAACACAACAAAACCAACTTGAGCTGTAATGCTAGATAAGCCTTAGTGTTCATCCAGAGTTTGAGTATGTGCCTGGAGTAATCATTACAAGGATAAAGGATTTTGTTCCCCTGGTGAAAGTGAAGTACAGCTCTCATCTGCTTTTTATCTTGGCGAATATGAATTCCAAAGACTTTGTGTTGCTTCCGTCATAGATCTACGACAAGAGCTTGCAGTGCAGCAGAAACAGGAGAAACCCAAAACACCAATGCGAACTACACTGGAAACAGAAAGAACAGACACTGCAGTTCAAGCGTCCTTATCTGTGCCTTCAACTCCCTCGGTGCACCGGGCACCTGGCATCAACATGTCCACCCCTGTGACATTTAGGAGAGGTGCGTGATGGAACCGGTACAGAAATACCATGTGATACCCTTGTTTTCACCATAGGTTCTGGATGCAGGAGGAATGAGAAAACAGAATTACAGTTGAGTGTTCCAGTGAAATCCACCTAAATCTAGTTACTGTGATCTCAGCATTCACTGACCCCAATTCTAGGGGTATATTCGTAGGTTATTCATCTCCATTTGATGTGAATTGCCCAGTGATAACCATAAGGGACAAGACGAGCTGTTGAGACTGTTATTTGTTCACAACTGTTCCAGAGACACTGGGCTAATTTAGGAGAAGGATTTTAAAAACTTCATCATGATCTTTAATGCTACGCTCCTGTTACTTGAACTGGCTTCTCTATGAGCGTAGGTTTTCTTTGAGACAGGTTTTCTTCCTACTCTGGAACAGTAGCACACTGGCAAGTCATCCTAGCTGGCTGTACTAAATGATCAATGGAATCAGTTACTTATTTTTTATGAGTGCTGATTATATTAATATTCTAATCCTCCAACATTAGCTTCCATATTCTGTTTACTTAAGAAGTGAGAAATTGATGTAATTGTGTTTGTGCATAAATGCAAGGAGTTGCAGGGTCATGTGCTGGTGTCTTGATATTACAGCTCTGAGTGTTAATCAAGTTTGTAGCTTTTGGTACTCTTAACCTGAAACTGTTTTGTGTGAGAGAAATTGCACTTGTGTAAAAAAGGATTCAAAAGTTTTTAGTGAAATGAGATTATGGTTCTCTCTGAGAACGCATCCCCCTGGTCCTATGGCAGCAATAAAGATGTACAACAGGTCTCTAGAAATCTAAGCCATGATGTATGTGGAGACTTCAGCTTAGGCCTGTGTAACTGGAGCTGTCTCAGGGAGGCAGTGCGTTGTATTTCTAATGCACACGAAGGATCTGGAGGTCAGATACAAAAAAGTAAAAGGAAGATATTGATGTTTCATTTGCTCTGTGTGACTATGTCAAAACTTTTTTTTTTAATACTGGGTAATGTATCATTCTTCATCCTGCTCTGCAGGTTTTGAGGACAGTTACAGTGCAACCCCTCTCACACCTGCTGCCAGAATATCTGCACTTAACATCGTGGGAGACTTGCTACGGAAAGTAGGGGTGAGTGATTACTTGTTAGCAAATGTCCTTGGAAGGACAGAGTTGTTGGAAACTGCAGCCAGCGGTAAGTATCTGCAGTGCCCAGAAGAGACTGGAAAGACTATTTCAGCTGCCGGGTTAGCTAAGCAAGGCCTTGAAGTTGGTCTGGACTCTGTATATTTCTAAGTAACCCCATACAAAGATAGGGCCCATCTCTGTTTTTCCTGAGATCTTGCCCCCATGTGGAGTCCTGACCTTTCTTCCTCTCCAAATTTCTGAAAGAGTATGTTCAGAAAGAACAGGCTGACATGAGTAAATGAAGAGATCATCTACTCCCATGAAGGGCAGAGAAGAAAGCAGGCTGGTGCCTGCTGTCCAGAGGGCTTCCAGTAAAGTTTTCATTAAGGCTCGAGTAGTGTTTTGAGCAGGGCCTAATGCTATGTTGAGCTGTAGTTCGACATGTCAGGTAGTGCTGATGCTGGGAAAGTTATGCCATGACTTCCTTTTGTCTTTTCTCTTGTGCCCTAGTGCTGTGTTAGCGCAAGCATTGATATGCCTTTTGATGGGCTGAGCTGCAGAAATGATAGAGTTGAAAAATAACCCAGCAGGGGTTCTTTTATAATCGTTTATAGTCCTAAACCTCCCATACAGAAACAGATTCAGTTTTCCTGGGATGTTTGAGATGACTGGCTTTACCTCAAAAATTCAGAACTCATGGTTTTGGGGTAAAAATTCATCTTTTTTTCCTACTAGACAACTCATTTTTAAAGCAAACTTAAACAAACAAACAAAAAAAAAAACAACACAATGTTCTGAAAGATATCTGACACATTACCTGTGTTTGCATCAGGCTTTGGAGTCCAAACTTGCCTCTTGCCGAAACTTTGTGTATGACCAGTCTCCAAACAGAACCACAGTGTCCATGTACATGAACAGAGATGTCCTTGAAACGCGCCTGAGTCCTCACCAGCCTCTGTGCGATACAGGGTTAGTGCTGCTCTCCAATGTTGTGTCTTAGTGAGAACTCTGTGACAGGTACTGTTCTATTTCTTATTGAACCTTTGGTTTGGTGGAACCAGTTTTGTTTTCAAAAGGTAGGAAACTTGTTTATTTAAGATTGATTGAACGTTTCAGATCAGTTTAAAATTTGTAATCAATAGCTGTTGAAATCTGAAAACTAGCTGTGATCAAGTTTTGAAAAACAAATTCCAAGCAAATTTAATAGACTTATTATAAATCCAGTGTTTAACTGTGAGGAAAGTACAACAGAGGGAGCTCCTGCTTATTGTCTCAATTTCGTTTGTTTTATGTTCTTGTATGGTGATGCCTCAGGAATGTTGTGGCATGTGGGGACTTCCCTTGTCAAAGCTGAGATTCTCATTTATGGAAGAACGGCGGGGGGGGGGGATGGGGAACAAATAATGAATCACCCCAATCAGAATGCTTTATGCTTGCTAAGATGTGTTTCCAGGGAGCAGCTGACAAAAGTAGTTACCTGAGGCAACTTGTAAATTTTTCCAGGTGCTTGAACTGGTTGCCTTTTTGTTTTAAATGCAGTATCCTTGCTGATTTTTCTTCATGCAGGTTGCCTGCTTAGGCCCTGCCAGTCTTGCACTTAATATTCTTTAGATTCCCTGTAAACCAAGTGGTTATAATACAGTTCCAGATGCAGCTATTCAACTGGACCCTTGCTCTGGGAGTACTGGTTCGTCCTGCTACCCAGTGTCCAAAGTTGTCAGGTGGAAGGAGTGTTCCATATTGTACTTGCTATTGCTAGAGAAACCTCATTAAAGCTCCTACGAGAAAGCCTCAAGGGCCATATGTTTGCATGATTACATACGTGCTGACTATACCTCTACTGCTGTAATGCTAGAACTGAAATTCCAACACCTGTAAAAGATAGCTTCTCACTACTCAGAGGGAAATAGAACCTTGTTTTACAGTGGAAACTCAGCCTGGTTAAGTAACGGGCTCACTAAGTGTGCAAAGTGGTTTTTAATCTGCTGGCTTTTCAGGCTGAGTGGTGTACTCTTGTAGCAACCAGTTATTCTGATAAAATTAGTAAAACTGAGCAAGAAATGTACGAACTTGTGTTTTGTATTTGCAGGTTAGTGAAACGTCTGGAGTTTGGGACACGGCCTTCAAATATTCCAGGACCAATAAGCCATCCTTCACAAAGTGTTGTCAAGATGCTGCTATGAAAAGGCTGCGTGGTTTTGGAAAAGGGAAAAAAATATATGAAACTTTAGTTTTAAAGAGATATCAGTGAGCAATCAGTTAGCAGCATAAGGGTAGGTGAGGACTGAATAAGAAGCTGCAATTGGCAAGGGCCTCTCGTGGCCTTACCCATCTGGCTTCTTTGCTGAGTTCTGTGGGCAGTGTGATGAAGCAATGCTGCCTAGCAGCACAGGACTTTAAATTGCTTCCTATATCAGCTGCTGTAAGTAACTCCTTGAAAGTTGTTTCTTTAACACAGTCAGTCAAAGCTATTGTCCTTTTGTCTCCAACAGGCAATATTCCCTATGCAGCTCCTCAGGCTTTGGCTTTTGGTATTGAATTCTGACTGTCAAGTTTTTATCATGGGTGCTGTGTGCTGCAGTCAACTGAGTTAGGGGAGTGGTTTTAGGTAGAGACAGGTGTATTTCTGTGGGGAAGCTGCTCAGTTGTTCATGGGATGTTTGCTGGTCAGAATCATGCTACACAAAACCCTGCCTCTAGAATGGTAAGGTTTTGTAAGCAGTTATTTGCCACTAAGAACAGGTAGTGGTTAAAGGTGAGGAATGCCTAATGCTTAGAATAATTGGGAGATCCCAGAACTATCCGTAAGGTAGGGGACTTTTAGCCTATAGATATTGTTTTACCATATGGGGCTCATAAAACCTAGCTGTTGTAGGAAGCAAGAGACCTGATTAAGTTCTTCATTCTAACATCTTACTAGCTGGGGTTTACTACTTTGCAAACCTGCCTTTATTAATGTGCCTTGGGTTTTTGTGAATTTATTTTATTTTTGTTTTTTGATGAGAATATATGCCTTCAGCTATTACTAATTTAGCAATGTTTTTAACTTGAAACATCCAAGTATGTCAGAATACTGAATTATTCTTGAAATTTGACTTATTTCCCTATAGAATAACACTGCATTTTTTAAAATGCAACAGGTTCATTCACAGTATTAATGTACATTCACAGTATTAATATACATTACAGAAGCTTGTAATTGCAAAATAATTATGGCTAAATACTTCTGTATTATTGGGGGGAGCTTACATGACAAAATGCATAAATTGTGTTGTTTCTTTTAATGATGTGAAAACAACTGATACATCTGTTTCTCTGGATTAGGAAATAACTACAGATCATTCAAATTATTCAAGCCATCTACAAAGTTGGCTTAACTGGGAAGCAGAATAAAGCTTATTTTGAATGTTAGGTATTCATTTTGATTTTTTTGTGAGTTGTCATTGTAGCTCTTGCAGGAATGCTGGCTACCATCTTCTCAGCTGTTTCTTACCAATGGAGCCTGAAGAGACGTTGTTTGCTGAATCATATGCAAAGATTTTTCCTACGTTTTCCTTGTTCTCATGGTTTCCTACCCTAAGGAATATAAATGTTGCCATAATTAACGATGCCTTTGGGATTTACGCAATGCCTAGAGTTGGCATTGTGCTCTAAAAACTTTGAACTCTGGTTTTAATCCATTTTAACATGATTTTTGTCCTCTCATACAGGGAGTTTACACTTTCCTTACCCATGAAGAGCTGAAGCATGTGGGCTACTTTGTTAGTTCTGCTGTCACATGGACTCTGGCGCACTGGACTATGTAGCCTGGAGGGATCACTCAAGACAAGTTGCATTTTCTGTATGATCTTGCCAGAATTGGCCTGCTTGGTGAGCAGGTTGGCTTGCATTCAAGTTGAAAGTCAGCACTGAAGTAAGGTAGAGACAAAGTCAGGGTTGTGCTAGGGCCACGAATTTGAAGTTAGTGACTACAGATATTTTAAGGTAGTATGTTATACAGATACATTTTTTTATGTGACTACAACTGTAATCAGACAGGGGGGTACATTTTTTATGCGACTACAACTGTAATCAGATGGGGGGGGTATGCTGTTGGGAATTGTCAGAATAATTTAGTGCAGAACGGTCACCTCTGTAATGGTGCATCTGCTGGGAGTGAAACTAGTTTGGTATTGGGGGTTAACCCTGGCAGCCAGCTAAGCACCACACAGTCACATGCTTCCTTCCCCTGCCCAGCGGGGGTCGGGGGAAGAAAATTGGATAGGTGGTTTCATGGGTTGAAATAAAGACAGTTTAATAGGTAAAGGAAAAGCTGTGTGTGCAAGCAAAGTAAAATAAGGAATTCATTCAGTGCTTCCCCGTGGCAGGCATATGTTCAGCCATTTCCAGGAAAGCAAATCTTCATCATGCTTGACAATTACTTGGGAAGACACACAACTCTGAACGCATGCCCCTGCTCCCCATGCCACATTGCTCTTCTTTCCCCCCAGCTTTTATTGCTGGCTGTGATGTGAAATATGTTATAGAATATCCATTTGGTCAGTTGAGGTGCGCCCTGGCTGTGTCTTCTCCCCCCAGCCTTTTGTCCACCCTAAGCCAGCTTGATGACAGGGCAACATGGAAAACAAGAGGCCTTGACTGGCTGTAAGCACCATTCATTAACAGCTAAAACATCAGTGTTTTGTCAATACTGTTTTCATTACAAATCCAAAGCATAGTGTATCCAGCCAAAACCAGTGTATTTGGCTACAGTTGCAGCTGGATTCTCTCTGTAGTGTTACTAAATAAACGCTCTTAGGCTTCATATTTTGTCACAAACTTTGTGGAATAGGGACTAGAAGTTTCTGAAGTGCTACGGCAGTACTCTAACCATTGGGCCAACACTTACTGTTATTCATGTGAATTTTTCAGAAGAAATCCTTTTAGAAGGTCACAATGTTCAATTACCCAGCTCTGATCTGAGTATTGGTGCTTAACGCTGTTCTGTTTGAATTCTGACTTCCTTGGTCTCCTTGTTTGCACATGTGTAGGCTCACCAGTGTAAGAGCTGGGTATTGGACATACTTACAGAGCTGGGCTGCTTGCCTGACCATGCAATGAAAAGCTCTCAGCTGACAGCTACTAACTGCCTATCACCAGTTTGTCATTTTAGTCACTCTAAATAGTGACTTTACTCTTATATGAGCAAGGAGAACTCTATGGGATCTACTTCTGCTGGCTAAATGGTGCCTGGTCTGAAGTTCCTGAGTTCATGGTCTCTGTGCCTTCTGGTACAAAATTCAGTTTTGGAAGGTGATCACATTAGTAGTTAAGATAGATACTTTTAGATAATCTTCTCTCCCTGTAGTCATACTGCTTAAGGTTCACCTGCAGTACAACCTAAGACATGGAGGAAGCTCTCTGTTCTCAGTTCAGAGCAATTCTACACCTAGCTTTGCTGTTCATGGTTCTCTACTGTCCCACTATGACCACAAAGCCAGCTGCTATCTGGAAGTATTAGAGCTGCATGGATCTGTGGTAGGTCCTGGTAGTTCCCAGAAGTGGGCTGCAGTCCTGTTGGAGTGCTTCAAAAATAAAAGTAACTGCGTGCTGATCCCTTTATACAGAGTAGCTTGGCTTGGATCACTGCATTCAGTGGGGGCTGCTGTGTCTAATTGTTTCCAGCCTGCTTTAGAGGTTTTGGCTGGAACTGTCCCCATGCATACAGACTTTAAGTGTCGGTGCAGCTGCCTAAACATAAGTATTTAGGGCCGTCTGCTTTCTAGCTGCTGTGCCAGAAGGGTGCAAGTCTCTTGAAGGTCCTGTCTGTCCTTAGATCCATCCTAGGGTTTCTTAGCACCGTGTCTCCATATGGTAGCCAAACCTGTCCCAAGTGCTTCATGTCATTTTTCATTCAGCTGACTGTACATATTCTTTTATTCCTTCGAAAGCAATTACTTAGATTATCAGTTTTTCATTCTGGTGACTATAGCTGACCTTTCCTAAAAGGTATATGAGTTGTAAAGATGTTCTATTGTGTCTCCCATTTCCTTCCAGCATGTTGTGTTGCACCCAAGTGACACCAGCACACAAGAATATTGGAGTGTTTTTTATAGACTTTTATTAGTGTGTAAGCACATCCACGGTGCATATAAAACTGTAACAGTTGACTTAATTTGAACAAATGATATTTTATTTTTCAGTAAGTGATTAAAAAGGCACTTTCACCTTGTGAATGGTGCGTCAGGGGTGTAGTAACCAGGAAAAAAAAGTTATATTGAATACTTAAGACAAAATGAAAGTTTAAGAAAAGATTAACTGACCAATGCCTTTTTTTCCCCTGCAACAGTCTTAGAAATCCTTTGTAAACTTCAGTTCACTGGGACTTAAATTGTCTGAGCTATTGGAACTTTCTTTCTGGAAGATTCTTGGTGAAATACTCTGAATTTAAAACAAAACTTTTCAAACACACTTCATGGTAAAAGTTTTGGAGTACTTTTAACATCAATCTATACATTAGAGACAAGGCAGTTGTGCTTTTTATCGTCATCAGAGGAGTGGGTGTGTGTGACCTTGACACTAAGAGTAGACTTAAACAGTGCTAAATATCATCCTCCTTCCCCTTACTGCAGTGCAATTTTTAAGCGTGTTTATTCACTGGCTTTTCCATTGAAATCTCCATCTCTTCCATCAATTTCTTCTTCACCTCCATCTGTTGCATTCTCAATTACTCTTCTGCCTCCAGATCTGCGGGGTGGGGCAAAAGATGTTGGCTCATTTCCCCTCCTGTAGTAAGAAAATAAAAAATAAAATTAGATGTTAGGTCATCTGCAATTCTCACAAATAAGTGTGGAGTTTTGTAACAGTACCTGTGGGCCTGAGTTTTTAAATGCAAAACAGCCAAGAGCTGTGGGCACCTAATAAAGCTTTCTGTTCTGTACCATCTAAGGCTAGTTTATGGACAGGTTGAGACTCCCAGTTCCTTTGAACTGTGGTGAGATTCCTGTTCTTGTGCTTAAAGCTCCACTCTAAATTGTCTCATCTGCCACAGATCTCCTACTCTTCCTTTCATTTTACTGTTTTCCCTTGTAGGGACTGCAACTGATTGTGCTTAGGAGGGATTGGAAAGTAGGTTGCTTGTCCCCGCATCAGCATGGGAGCATTGTTAATGCTTTTAGAAGATCAAGGAGACACAGAAAGTTCATACCGAATTTCTGACCTGCAGTCTGAATAAACTCAACAGGTGCTGAAAGCCAGGGACTGGAGTGCTGTGGATGACGAGGCATTTTTGAGCCCACAGTCCCTCTCTGCAAAGGCTGTGTTGCTTAGAGCACCACAGGTGCTGTGACATGTGTGGCATCCTAGGCTGGGAGTAACTCCAACCTTTTCCACAATGGGGAGAGGAAGCCATCAGTGTGTTTTCAAACTGTCTTAACTCACATGCTGACACTCAGCAGAGTGTCTTACAGAAGAGCTTGAAGAAAATGCTTTTTCTCCTCCTACCCCCTCTTCCTTTCCCTTCCCTCCCCTCCCCATATATTTCGTAGACACAGCCCAAGCTAGGAACACTTTGGTCCTCAAGGTTAATTTTCTGGGAGGTGTGAGCAAGTGAGCCAGAAGATAAGTTTGTCTCTTCTTGGCCTCCATTGCTATTGTGTTACAAAACAGTGGAGTTTTGTAACATGGCCTCTCACTTGCTCCTCATTAAGCAAACCTTTGTAAAGGCTTGAGACCACAGACATAAGCGAAAAATATTTTCATGATCACTGAATGTTTGGCCAAAATTACTAATTTGGAGTTAAAATACATCCAACTCTGCGCTTTTGGGTACAGCAATCATGCAGAAATATTTAAAGGCTTGTCTTGTCCTTGCAAAAGACTAAGCCACTGTCGTCCTTTCTGAAGCAGCTATTCAAGCCCAAAATTCACTGTTTCACCCTAGGGAAGTAGGTAAGAGCATTGTCTGGACTAAGTTATTGCAGAGGTACAAACCTGTATTTCCAAGGTGGAACTCCTTGAGACATGGAGTCTGTTGCTTTTTTTTTTTTTTTTTGGTGTGTATGTGTTTAGTCTATTCTACCATTTAAGGTAGACTAATTGTGATGTGAACAAGCAACTAGCTGAAAATAACGCTTCATTTAAGTTCTGCTCTTAGATCTAGTTCTGGTGCCAATGGCATGTATTGAACACAAGGGTAATTAATTTCTACTCTGTCATGGCTGACAGAGTAAAACAGCAGAATACTTTATGATGCCAAGTATTTGTCACTACATTTTAGTTCGGTCAGTAAATGTGTTAGTTCTTGTCAATGAAGGTCTCAGTCTTCACGAGGAAGAGCTCTCTACCCTTCTTGGACTCTTGCTATCTGAACTTAATTATGAATCATTTGTCAAATGACATTTCTATGCTGTGATAGTTCACTGAAGTGCTATAGAAGAACATGGGACTGGTAGAGAGTAACAGGAAGTCTACCCACTTCTTGTAGTAAATTTTGGCTACAGAAAAGTGAACACCCTTCAAACTGGTATTGGACTTGTTTATAGATACTTTTTGTTTAAATCTGTTAATCTAAAATAGGTTCATGGCTTTGATAATGTTCTTGTGGTCATTTGCATCAATGCCTTTAGAGTAATGTGTACAGCTGAGGCAAGCCCTAAGCATTAGTGTTTTGCTTAGCATCTATTTCATCTACCTTTGAAAAGTGCTAATGGAGTGGTGCTTGAATAACAGCCTGATTGGGAAGATCAGCCTGACTAAAAGGCACATGCAAGGACAAGACATCTTCTTTAAATATTTGTGTATTCACAGCGAAATCCAGCATGTATAAAATAAGAGATATACAAATATTACAAGGCAGTAGCTCTTCAATTTTTGCAACAGCGGGTGTTACTCCTATCTCTAGAGAACGTGATAAAGTATAACATAATGCTGTGCTATGTTACAGTGTTCATATGAATTTTGATGTCTGTGCTTTACATTTCAGTAATAGTAGACAAGCAACATACAGTAGACAAGCAAGTAATGGCTGCAAAACAGCTCTAAAAGCCTTAGTAATAGCTATTTGTAAGCAACACAGGCACAGAATGCTACATAACGAATGGCACAATTTCGTCTTCTCTCTGTGATTGGATGCCACCAACGTGTAATAAATCACATGCAAATAAGACCTTTGCAAATCTCGTGTGAATTAGATAGGGTCTTACCTTAGAATCAACATTACAATATGCATAAGAAATACTGTGAAACACTTAACATGCTGTGATGGTTCATATTCATTAGTGCTTTTAATCATTTTTACTAATTAACGGTGTATTTGATTTGCAGATTTTCTTTTTTTGGGGCTGTAAATAGGTGCAAAAAAGACAATTTTCATGCAGAAAATGTCAGAGTACTTTATTAAGTACTCTGTTGGTAGAGTTTGTAAGAGGTGAGAATGCAACATTGGTAAGTCTACAACAGTACATAACCTACTTGTAAGAAAGATGTATCACTGATGAACAGCTGATGGTAGCTAGCTTATTGTAATATTTGTCTCTTTTGAAAAAAAATTATTAATGCCAAGATATCCAAGCCTTCACAGTTTGCAGAAACCTCACATAATTTTTACTTGGGCCAAAGAAAATGGAAATTTGTGCAACACAAGCTAGCTGCAAAGTTGAAGGCATGGTACCTGCTTAGTCATGCGAAGGTTCCTGTGTCCCTCTGAAACAGAGATAAAGAGTCCCGGGCAGTTATACTAAGCACATGGTCATGATCAGAGGTAGGTAGATTACTTTTAAATAATTAAACAAAGTACATTACAGCCAATGACATTACATTCGGATCAAACAAAGATCAACTGTGCTATTCTATGTAAATATGATTTTCTGTGTAAAAGGGACTGGATGCAGCCACTCCTTTGTTAAGCAGCCAGGAGCATGCACCACCCAAGATGGTGCTAATGGAAAAGGCCACCACATCCCTAATTCTTCACTTTGAACTAAGTATTCACATCTGAAGGTTCATGCGTGTTACTGGCAAACCTGAACAACAGCTTCAAGAACACATCTAGGCAGGTGCTTTAGTTTCATCTGAAATACCTTTGGTTTTAGGTAGAAAACAAAATTTCACAGCATGATGATGCAGATTCAGCAACTTCCTATAATTTAAGTCATCCTGTATTTCAGTGACTTGGAGCTTTCAGACCCAACAAGTGCAGGAAAACTCAGGTATGTAGCGGGCTGATCACAGCTTTATCTTTTTCCCAGTTAGTTTTAATAAGAAAATACAGAGGGACATTTTGATCTTTCCTTGGTCTGATGACAATGAATAAGGAAAGGTGAAGTCCAGAGACTTTTGGATAAGAGTCACATAATGTGCTTTGCCTTTTGCTGCCCATGGAGTTGTGCAAGACTGATTACAGTCATTGTGTGTGAGTTGTGCAGGTATGAGAGTGAAAAGCACGAGCATTTCTAACTGTACTTGTAACTGTAGGAATAAATATATACAGCAATAAGGATGTCTTCAAAAGCAACCAAGCCTAATTCTATTCCTATTTAAGCCAACAGGAGTTTAAATTAGAAAAAGAGGTAAGTCTGTGCCATGTTATCACAGTTGTTCATCTCACAGCTGAAATCCTGAGACTGCTGCAGTCTACAAAATGCGTTTCACCTTCTGATTTTGGCCTTTCGTTGCATCTGCCAAGCTAATACAAGGAGTAATTTTGCAGCATAATCACTGTCTGTTTGTTACTCAAGTAGATATTTTTTCTACTTCTCTAATTTAGTTCTAAATTTCAAGATTGTAACTGTATAGGAACAGCTATTCCAAACAAAGGCACTCTACCTTAGCTTGCTCTTCAGTGCTGCAACCTCCCGGCCCAGGGCTTCATTACTCTCAGTAGCTTCATCCAGCTCTCTCTGCAGCTTCCTGCGGTTTGCGTTGATACGCTGAGACTCTTCCTCAGCCTCCTCCAGCTGCCTTTTCAGTTGCTTGAGTCGTAGGTTGCCCTTCTCGGCCTACGTGAAAAATTTAGAATAATTCTTTAAGTCAAAAGAGATCTGATAGCTTTAGATTCCTCATTTTAATTCCATATTTTACAGAAATAATGACCTGAATTCAGTTTTACAGAAACATGACCTGACCTGAATCAAAGGTGAAAGCTTAAAATCTAAAAATGTAAAAATAACTTTACTTTGTGGGAGTTAATTTTGCTAATAGACTGTATTTGCAAACTACTTGTTTCTTTTACTGCACAGTCCTACCTCTGCATTTCTGGTTTTCATGTTGGTGAGTTTTATGTGAAGTTAAACTTTTCAGTGTGGGACAAAATTCGATCATGGTCTCCATTTGTGTACCAAAAGGGATGTTGTGCAGAGTCCTATGTATCACTGCGTGTAGTCAGACTGTTGCAGCTCGTTGATGGGCAAGGACTAGTGCTTTGGCACTTGTCTCAGCATGAAAGAGGAATCAGATTGTCAAGTCATTTAGCAAAGTGCTGTATAGCTTCCCCAGCACAGAATATTCTTCAAGGTGGAACGTGGAATATTCTTTTCTTAGGGTAAAACCTGAAAATCCCTGTGCCCCAGGCTAAGACCCTTATGACACTTTCTGATACCTGATCTTTGTACTGCTCTGCTTGCTTTCTCTCGTCCTCCACCTGCAGCAGTGCATCCTTGAGCTTCTTGTCCTTCTGGCGCAACGTCTTGGCTGCAGTCTGCTTCTCTCTGCGAATGACAACGCAACATTTGATGATGTAGAAGTTCTGTAGTTCTCACCTGCCTCGGGAATGTGGCACCAAGGAACAGTGTGTTAAATGCCTTACGGAATTTCATAGATGAATTCTAAGCAAAACTTAAAGGTTGTGTTCTTCTGTTCAAATCAAATATGCGTCTTCGCTACATGCTAAGGTGTTCCAGGGATATGGAGATGTGCTCAAGCATGAGTTGATTTCCTCAAGAAATAGTCCTACAAATGGCACAGTATATAACAGAGAATCTGGCAGGGGCATACAGCAAGGCAGGGGAACAGATCCTTGCCTTCGATACCAGTAGAACTTCTCAGCAATGACATGGTTCTTACTCAGAATCTGGAATAACTCCAATTAATGGCCATGTCTCTAAGAAATGTTAAGTGGGTGAGAGACTTTACCAAATATTAATGGCACTGAGAGCCCAATGATATAAATCCTATATGCTTTTGTTTAATTTGACTGATTAACTGAAACAATAAATGGATAGCTGTACCATCTGGAATTCCACATACCTGGCTTCCTGTTCCAACTGCTCTTCAAGAGAAGCAATTTTGGCCTCCAGAGCAGCAATTGTGCTTTTGAATTTGGACTTCACAGCTCCCTCCATCTCTTGCAGTTTACTCTTTAGCTCTTTGTTCTGCCTCTCCAGTTGCTGCCTGGCATTTTCATTCTTCTGTGCAGTTGAACGCTCTGTTGCCAGCTCATTGTTCAGCTGTTCTGCCTGAAAGGGTGAAAATGGATGCTGTCAAAAATGTTGCATACTTTCAGGGAAATGACAGGTGGTGATTCATGGTGGCAGTTCTCCAAATATTTACTCAGAACCACAAATAGCTTTCGCTGGAATGCAAACAGGAACACACATGCTGAAATGAACTCTACCTGCTGTACTGCTTTCCTCATGCGATCACCCATTGCCTCTATGTTGCTGTGCTCCTCTTCTAGCTCTTCCTCCAGTTGGGCAATTCTTGCCTCTAGGCGCCGTTTCTCATCCTGAAGGCTTGTCCTGTAAGTTAAATTTAAGAAGTGTGTTGTTATGGCTCTGATGAGTTGAACATGCCTGAAACTATTAGGAACTGCCTATAATTCACAAGGAAAAGAAAAACAGATCATGAAACTGGTCAGACATGCATGTTGTGTTGTCAAGCCTGGATGGCTTTTGGGACAGGCCAACCTGGTAGCCGGGCAATGTTCAGCAGCATGTTTATAGCTTTGTGAGGCATCCAGTCTATTCCTACCTTCCAGAAGAAGCACTTGCAAGTTCCTCTGCCATCTCTTCTTTCTCCAGATCTGCTTGTTTGCGAGCTCTCTCTGCAGCAGCCAGGTCCTAGGAGTAAAGGAAAAGGAAGCATAATAAAGTAATGAGCAAATGTTCAGTTAGACAACCATGAACTTTCTGAAACTAGTGTATGCTGGGCTGTCCAGTTAATGGAATAAATTTTTATATCATAAATCCTAGCGAAGTATGACAAAATACACTTTCCTCAGACTGTCAGCCTGCTTTCTATTCATTTTAGACTAAAAGATTTCCATTTAATATATACAGGAATAATTAATTCATTCAGGAATTTATAGATATTGAAAACAATTTGTGTTGGATCATACAGATAATTTTCCTTTAGATCTGGTGAACTGTGCTTTCTTCCAAGGTGTTTTTTTCAGTTTAATCTGGTTATGCTCAGATGCATATTTTACAACTTTATTGGAGTGCATGGAACACATGTAACTTGTAACAAGTTCTGCTTATAGCTTTCCATCTCTAGCTATTATAGCCCATATATTGTTTCACTGCGGTTCTATTTTGCTACTGAACATCCTGTGTACTCTGCTTTATATTGCTTTAGAAGTTTTCTACTTTACCTCTTGAAGCTGGATGAGTTCTGCTTCCAGGCTCTTTGCTTTCTTCTCATTTTCTCTGGCTGTAGCAAATATTTCTTCTCTGGCAGCCCGTGCATCATCCAGCTCTCGTTGGTAGTCCTTCATCTGAGCCTTTTTGAAAAGAACAACAGATTTATTTTTGTCTGGCTTTATTACAATTTCAGTAGAAAGAAATTTGGACAGAATAGAAGACACACATTTACGTAGTCATAATGCCTGATTAAATGATATTTTCTGGAGAGATCAGCTAGCACATGTTGGAAGGGTCTGAAATGCTATTCCAAGAAGAGTGATGCTTCTGCTTGCACACTGTGACTTTTGTAATGCCTATTGTCCTCATTTCCCCTGAATATTTGAGTACGTGTGTGATCTTAATCTTTGCAAATACATCGCTTTCATTGTTTAGTTGTCAGCATATTACAGAACAGTAGATATGGAGACGTACAGTATAAATATGAAGATACTAATTCAGAAATGGCATGATTTCTGAAGATTCTTTTGTGCTTTTGACGGACTCAGAACCACGATTGAAGTCTTATGGTAGTCTTTATCCTGTGGCCCTTTCTCTACATTGGAATCTATATTTTTCTTCAAATGAGTAAGTTAATAGCAGATGGGTGTTGGGCGGAGAATGTCGGAAGCTCTCTGCAATGATGACATTTAAGGTTTTCATGGTTTGCCTTGTAAAGTTTTCTTTTATCATTCATATTGAACATTACAGTACAGATACTTGGTTCTGGTAGGTTAGTTAAAAGTCCCTCTCTAACCTATCACCTGTAACAAGTATCATGTTCACAGGTGTCACCAAACTTTCATATTCATAGAATATCCCGAGTTGGAAGGGACCCATAAGGATCATAAAGTCCAACTCCTGGCACTGCACAGGTCTACCCAAAAGTTTAGACCATGTGACTAAGTGCACAGTCCAATCGCTTCTTAAATTCAGACAGGCTTGGTGCAGTGACTACACTGGGGAGCCTGTTCCAGTGTGCAACCACCCTCTCGGTGAAGAACCTCTTCCTGATGTCCAGCCTAAACTTCCCCTGCCTCAGCTTAACACCGTGTCATACTGTGTCAGTACAAAAGACAGCAGCAGAAAAAAAGACTGTATTTGTGGGTTGTACATACTTGTAGTTTGCGAAGTTGTTTGATGGCTTCTTCCCGTGCTTTGTTAGCAGAATCAGCTTGGCTTTCTAGATCTTTGACATCAATCTCCAACTTCTTTTTGGCTGCAGCTGCCAGGGCACGTTGCTTCCGCTCATCTTCCAGTTCCGTTTCATGTTCATGGAGCTGATCATTAAAGAAGATAAGATTAGAAGTCCTCGAGAACTTTTAAACACTCTGTATAATTCTGGGTAATCTATACAGTCCTCTATAGCACTGTTAATTGTGGTATCACTAGCCGTTAAAATATTTACATTTTGTTCAAAAATTGAAGGCTCTTCAAAGGAGTCAGCAATGTAGGTTCTGTACTTGTGGAAATCTGACAACTACAGTATTTGTCCTTGCTGTCACAACACTACTATGCATACTAGTATATATCTACAGTCTATATATCTATATATCTACTAGTATATATCTACATAATAGGCTCTGTCCTGTCTGTGTTCATTTCCAGTGCTTTTGTATCCATTCAGCGTACCGTGGGAAGGCAAATAGATATATTAGTTGGTGTCTTTTTTCACTTGCACTGAGAACACAGGGAAAATTCTCCTTACTGTGCTAGAAATAATTCATATGTTTTATACTATATTGATTGTAGTGTTGAATTGCTACATCTGTTTTCTGCTGGAAACTGTGCACCTGCTACTGAAACAGGAAAAATGTAATACTGTTATGCAATTTTGTGCTTTTTTAGTGCAATAGCCAACATATATTTTTTATTTGCCAAGCACGAGGAAACACAATGTTTCCTTATTATTACAGTAAAGTGCTTTAGTAATGGCACAAGGCTGGGGACTTTCAACTGTTTTGTTGAGATATTTACAAATGCAATAACAAAGAATGATACCTGTTTAAGGAGTTGTCTTCTCTTCTCCTCATTCTGCTCATCTCTGGCCTGTAGATCTCTTTCAAACTGGCTTTTCATGGCTTGCATGTTAACTTCCAACCTGAGTTTGGCATCTTCAGCAGCCTGTAACTCATCCTCTAGCTCTTCTAATTGTGTCTTCATCTCTTCTACTTGCTGTTCAAGGGTCCGTTTAGACTTCTCCAATTCGTGGACCTTTCAAGCAATGAGAAATTAATAGATTTGTTATAAGAAATAAAAATAATTCCACTTAAACACAGCTTATTTGCATTATAGGCCATTTGAAAACATCAGCTACGGACAATGAATAAGTTGCAGTGTAAGTAGTAAACCAGCATTTTCTGTACACTTGAAAATTTGTCTTAATTAAACTGGGAGACCCTGAAACTCAAACTTTCATTTTTAATCAGTCAAGTATCATCACTGAGTTTAGCCAGTATTAAAAGTGATATTGTCATACTGTACAAAATATATATACAAACATACATACAAAAGTGATACTGTAGTAAAAGAAATGATTGGCAATGTATCAGTGGAAATTTGCTGCAGCTGTACAAGTACATGTTAGGCTAGTGGCAAACTCAAATATAATTATAAAATGAGATTGCAGAGTTTACAGCTTTAAAGTTGCTTAATAAATAAATGATTTAGAATCCCCTTTTCCAGTCTTAGAAATCAATAAGAATCTTCAAACTTGAAGCTGTATTAAGAATAAAAGTAGCTTACAGGTACTTTGACGAGTCTCTTGAAGGTTTGGGTGCAAATAGAATAAACTTTGAATTCTGCATGAAATACCTGATCTTATTGAAAGGATTTGTTTGCTACAGAGAACTCCCTGCACAGAAAACAACCATCTGTTTGTTAGCTGCTGTTGTAAGTTACCGTGGATATCATTCTGAGCCCAAAACTTACATTCTTGCCGACATCATCTTTGGAGCTAACAAGATCTTCCATTTCAGCTTTCAACATTTTGTTTGTTCTCTCCAGTTCTTCTTTGGCTTCCAAAGCCTCTTCAAGTGCCCGCGCCAATGACAGAGCCTTTGTTTCCTTTTCTCTTGCTTCAGCTTCTGCTCTGTCCCTTTCATCTGCATATTTTGAAGAGATGTTTTTCTCTTCAGCCAGCATCTATAAAAAGGAATTCATCAGTAGGATGTATTTTCTATTGCAACTGTCTTATCAGTTGTTAATGACAGAGAGAAACCTGTATTTTGATTAATGTATATAAATACTAATTAACCACTATATGGTATGTTTAGTTCAATCCTACTTTATTTTTTGACCCTGATCTTTCAGATCAGGGTCAAAAGATTTTTGATCTTTCTCTATGCCCTCTGAGTCCTAGAAAAGTTAGGTGATAACATAGCAAGGGAGAATTTTAAATCCATACCTGATCAAACTTCTTCTGCTTCTTCTCGAGGTTGGAGACCAGCTGACGTTGGTTATCTAAGTCCACCACCAGGTCATCCAGCTCCTGCTGGAGTCTGTTCTTGGTTTTTTCCAGTTTGTCATAAGAAGCAGCCTTTTCCTCAAACTGTTGCGTGAGACTTTCAATTTCTCGCTGAAGTTTCTTTTTACCTTCTTCCATAGTTTCTACTGTGGCGGAAAATTCCTGTAGCTTCTTCTTAGAGTCGGAGAGCTGAAATTTGAATTTAGAGAACAAATCTTTATAGCAAGTGACAAAAAAGCTTGGCAGAACAGGTGACTAAGAGACAACCAAGATCAAGAAATCTGTAATTTGACCCATGTGAGGCTAGTTACAGTTACCCATTACCCATCCTTTATAAAATGAGGCAGACTACAGGCCTAGTATGCACATACAGGCCTAGTGTGCAAGACTCTCCTGGGACCTGTGTTGCATATATACCTAGAGGAAGAGTGCTGGCTCCATTGTAGAGCCTCACTGATGCCATCTGGGCTATCAGCACTATTTCACTGAAGGTCCATATGCTTTATCAGGATAGTTCTACAAACCTGAAACCTGTGGAATTACAAAACTCAGTGAGGGAGCTAGTGATTTAGCTATAGCACTGATACCTGTATCGTAAGTGTTGAAATATGTCTCTCCAGATTTTGTTTTGCTTCTACTTCTTCATCCAACTGCTCCTGCAAGCTGTTCCTTTCATCTTCCAACTGACGAAGCTTGGTAGACACATTTAGCTTCTGCCGTGTTTCTTCCTGAAGCAGCTCCTATAGTTACCGCATCAACCAACAAGTTGGTCATTAGTTTAG
Organism: Anser brachyrhynchus; assembly: GCF_964034855.1. Lineage (NCBI taxonomy): Eukaryota > Metazoa > Chordata > Aves > Anseriformes > Anatidae > Anser > Anser brachyrhynchus. Next base: position 8,301,067 of record NC_137733.1, read on the forward strand.
GTCATTTATAGTGTATTTATAATTACTGTAGGTGAGCTGTTACTGGATATAGGTTTACCTGTGTGTCTTGTAGCTGAGATCCTAAGGTTGCAACATCTTTGGTCAATTTGATTGTCTTGCTTTCTGCTTCATTGAGCAAACCGGTAACATTTTCAACCTCAATCTATGAGAAACCAAAGTGACAACGCTCAGTTATTTTGCACAACTTCAACATATTCCTTTAACTTCAGTTTGCTCTAGATTGAACACTTAACGTTTGAATGGGTTCTGAATCTGCTTTTATGCTTCTTAGGTCACCTCAAGCACTAAAGGTGTTTCTAGCTCAACTGGAATTCATAGGACAGCCATAAACTTTGCCACAATTTTTCTGGACAGTATATGGGATTTAAGTCCCATAGAACTAAATCCTACATACAAAATCTGCAATGTCTGAACGTCATCTTTGTGACCTGTGTATTAAGACCCCAAGTTGTAATGCTGTTTTTGTCTAGAGTTTACCTTAGTATCGTATTACCACCAAATATCATAGCCTGTTCCTAATCATAAGGCAATACTAATATATCGTATATACTACAACAACAGGCAGTATTTTCAGGAATTCAGTTGTGGGAAATATTGTTGTTTAGGTGAATGACACAGATGCTGAAAATACAACTCCCATTTTTCATTTACTTTCCAGTGACTTGCTAAGATGAATGGGGAGTTTCCTGTATTTTACTTTCTCTTCTCAAGTTTGAGAGAAGCTGATGCTTATATTTTCTTCATTATCCATTAACTTAAAATAAACAAGAAAAGCTTACTGCTTCTCTGAAAAAAGTTGTAACAACATGCTTGATCAGTATTGCTAGGCACTGCAAATCTACCAGAGAGTCATCTTAAGTTATCTTTAGTTAATTCCTTATTAGAAATTAAATCGTAAATAAGTAAGCCTTCTCCTTTCGCTGTCATTTTTCTGAGTACATCTTATGAGGTTAATAGTTGTTTAATCCATTTCCAGAAGCCACATTCCTATTGGTGTTCCCCACCACCCTACAACAAATGAACAGAAAGAATCTTTTAAAAACATGCAGTGCTGTCACTGAAACAGTGGTGGCATTACAGATGTGTACAGGGAGACCACGAGACTAAGAGCTGTCACTTCCATGAAACAGTGTTTTAATTGTTCAACAGCGTGATGACTGAGGTAGGAGCCCTACAGATGACAAGGAGCATTCCAGCTGAAGTCAATAGGGCCAGGATTCCTCCAGATGTACTCTAAAAGAACTCGGCCTAACTGGTCTACTCAAGTCCAAGGTGTCACAGTGAAAGGTCAGACTCCCCCTTACCTGTAGTTTATGAACTCTTTCATTGAGTTCTGTCCGAACACGCTCTCCGTCAGTGTACTTGGACTGTAACTCTTGCAGTTGTACTTCCAGCTTCTTCTTTTTGTGCTCCACATCTTGTTTGGCCTGACTCAGGCTCCTGACTTCATTAGCCAGCTCAGAATTTTCTTTCTCCAGTGTCTGTTTGGTCTTATCCAAGTTTGCTTTAGCCTAAAAGCATGAAGTGAAGAAAGAATTTCTATAAAATGAAGTCATATTTAGTGGATAGTTTTCAATAAGATGAACTTCTGCTTACCCTTTTAAATTGTTCCAGCTGCTCTGTTAGCTCTTCTACAGCTTGAGTGTGTTTTTGCCTCATCTCCTGGACTTGGGCTTCATGAGTTCGAGTCTCCTCCTCCAGAGCTCTCTTCAGTACTGTGACCTCCTGTTCACGTTTTGCTCTGCAAGGTAACACCCGTAAATGGAGCAGCAGCAGATAAGAGTGTTTCAGTCACTGGAAAAATGACTGAAAGTCCTGCACAGTTGTAGAAGGTACTGCAGCTAACAAAACTCGCATTCAATTCTTGTGTATGGTTTTTGGATCTTTAGGAGCTGGAAGGCTCCAACACAATGAAAGCCATGGGAGTTGCAGTACTAAGTCATGGCAAGGCAGAGTGAAAGCAAATTGAAAGTCAGTCTAGTTATAATTCATGTTGAGAGATAATGCAAAAATGAATTTACAGAAATGCCATGAGGTGGCTATCACAGGATATAACAGACAGGATCATAGGAAGTGGCATTGAGATCAGTTAAAAGAATTATGGTCCAAAGAACTGTGGTCCCTGAAGCATGAAACATCAGGGGAAAAAGAAAAGGTTTAGATTTTTATGTAATTAAGTACAAGACTGAATTATTTCAATGCCTAAGACAGAAAATGAGATACCTGGCTCCAGAAAAAAAAAAAAAAACAATCTAGATAACCTGAATTAGATGGTCTAGATCTTGGACACCATCACTGTGAGAAACTAATTTTTCCACTGACTGCTGTCTTCCAAATGTGCCATTTACAATTACGTCATCTGGGCTAACCCACCACAGGGCCGTATGGAACACCAGACAGTGTTGTACTGAGCTTAGTGACAGCTTTTATTTGGCCCACGTACAAAGTCTCCCTACCTGAGTTCTTGCTGGGTGGCTGTGGTATCCAAAGTATCTTCAAGCTCTGTCTTAAGAGCCTCCAGCTCTTCACCTAGGTCTCTCTTCTGTTTTTCTGCTTTGTTTCTTGCAGCTTTCTCAGACTCCAAGTCTTCCTGGAGATCAGAGATGTGAGATTCCAATTCACGGATCTTCTTGAGGGCATTGTTCTTCTGACTAGTTTCATCCTCAAGCCTGAAAAGAACATATTTCATTTTCTGTATTAAAAATATCATTTCACTTTCAGGAAATTGGTATACAGAGATTAAAGGTTTATCTCTAGGGTGCAATTTTAACAAACTGGAAATGTTTAGTTTTACCATTATCAATTCACGAGGAAGCATGGTTTGTCTACATAAAGTTATACCTACTTGTATTTAAGATAGCATGTGATACCGTATATTTATACTGTGTATTTGGTGTTCTGGCGTTCTAGAGTGGTATTTAACAATGTAATTGTGAGCAGTAAGTCATGACAGTGAGTTTTGAAAGTCCTGCTTTATATTTATATGAACCTACCTGAAAACTGTGCAAGAAACTACAAGAGAAAGAGTGGGAACTGATGCAAATGGGGTCTGACAGCTATGTTTTATCAGGACATAACTGGAGATGCTGAATCAACTGATTCAGTGAAAGTTTTGGTTGAGTGTTCTCCCTCTTAAATTTATACAGAAAATCCACAGACTAGAATGGATCGAAGTTAGACTTAAATTTTTGCCTTTTGCCTATAAACTATGTTGTTACTTTTCATTCTTTACTTGGCAGCACTGCCAAGGTCTTTGGGAAGAGGAGTTCTCATTGCTATCTGGACATAAGGTTAGGTTGTTTATGAGCAAAGTGTCAAATTTTTTTTAGTTGAAAAAAATTTGGAAGTTGGGAAAGCATGCAGACAGAACGTACTGAGATGAGATTCAGAGCTGCAGCATCTGGGTGTCTAGGGAGGGAAGGGACGTGTTACAGCCTGATATTTTCAACCTGTGTGCAGATTCAAGAGTGAATACCTGGCTAGAGCAGCCTGCAGCTCTTCCTCTTTCCTGGCTAGTTGTGCCTTCAGCTCAGCAATTTGTGCCTGGAGCTCTGCAATTTGTTCATGTAGATCACTTGACTCCCCTTCCAACTTCCTCTTTGTTTTCTCCAGTTCTTGTCTGCTCTTCTCTTCTTTCTTCAGTCGCACTGAAAAAGTAAGGATTTTGTTCATGGGACTGGTTAGTACAAGGAATCCTTAACCTAATCTTAAATTCAGACAACTCTTTTGGCCATCAGTGAGGCAATATATTTAACTACAAGTCACTGTGTTTCTGAAGCACCATGCAATACCTAGCTGTCATCATTTATTTCCAGTCATTCAAAAAAAAATTAAATTTATTTCTCTTTCTCCAGAAGTGCTATTTTTTTCGTCCTGTCCTCTACTCTTCTGTTTATAAAAAAATAAGTATCTATGGTTTATGCTCCCTGGGGTTTTGGTGATTCTCATTCCCAAAATGGCTTCAGCATACAAAAGTTGGAAAACACCATGCACAATTTTTAGTTTGCTTCAGATTCTGTTTGTTTGTTTGATATGAGCCATGACAAAAATCGTCAGATTTAAAACACTTTTGTTCATATTACCTTCCAGTTCTGAAATCATAGATTCATGTTTGTTTTTCAGCTTTGTAAGATTTTTGGCTTTTTCTTCCTCTTCTGCAAGATTCGTTGTTAGATCGCTTACTCTTTCCTCAAGAAGTTTTCTTTCCTTAAGAAGAATCAAATAATTTTGTTAACAGAAGTGTCTTCCATTGGTGATTATGAAGCATCCCTACACCAAATAAAAAATGTCCAAGATACTGTCTTGCAATGCTGTTTTTCCTGAGATTGTAGTGATATGTTCCTATTTGTCGATTATAGAGGGGCTGAAAAGCGGTACCTAAAGTTTCCATCCTCTCTAATCTGCTGTTATTAGAATCTTATACTCACTCTAGTGGCTGGTAAGTATAGGGCCTAGTTGAGAGGAGTATCGCCTCTCCAGAAGTACTGGAATACATGTTTACTTCTCGTTCTAATCATGAAGTTTGGTTGAAATTGGTTGAAAAGCAAGAGACTTATTTACTCCTCTTGAGGCCAAGAAAATGTGTTCCACTGATTGTGCTTGGCTGCTGTGGTGATTTTGCTTGAAGATACTGTCACCACAATGGACCTCAAAACTGGTATTTTTATGTAATTTTGAATTATTTAAATAAGCACAGGAAAATCATCAGAAATTTGTTGACTACAGGCTGTACTGATCATCTGGTAAATATTTACACCCATGAAACTCTGTAGTTTTCCTAAAGCATTCCTTTTGTTCTTCTAGCTAAAGAGATTTTCTCTCATCTTGCACAAAGTAAGAAATGGACCCACAACACTTACCTTTGTTAGCTTGTTATTCTGATCTTCCATTATGAGAATATCATCTTCCATTTTCTTTATCTTGCCATCTGCTGTTACTTTTTCAAGCTGCAGTTTCTGTCTTGCAGCTTCTTCTTCTTCAAGTTGTTCTTCCAGGTCCTTTGTAGGGAAAAAGAAATAATGAATTCTGGAAATAAAATGCCACTTAGATAACAGGAAATGCGTAATGCTTGTCGGTCTATGTGGGGTATGTTCTAGACTTTGGTTTTACTAAGAAATAGATTATCTGTAATGCTTAGTGATTTTGAAGAAAAGATTTGTTAATTCTTTAGAGAAAATTTAGAATTGGGGTATGGAAAGAAGATGTATAAAGAATTCTGGAGGAAAGAACAAATATTGATTGTTCTTACTTCAGTAGAGTAAGCACATACTATCGAGGGCTGCACAGCAAGCTCTTTCATCAGCAAACCTCAGGGCCTATGTCCTGTTCTTCTCTGTGAGATACATGTTATTGTCTCTAGTTGTTGCTTACACCTTCTTACCAGCATTTGTTGCTGCATCTTTTTCTTCTCTGCTTGCAACTGTTGGCTGCGCTCCTCCTCTTCCTCAATTCTGGCCTCCATCTCATGCAGAATCTCTTCCAGCTCTTGTTTCTTAGCAGCTAAACGGACTCTCATCTCTTCAGCTTCAGCATACAGTTCAGTTTCTGCCTGAAGCTGTTCCTGAAGGAGGTTCTTCTCTTCACAAAGCTAAACAGATAAAATGGATAAGCAGGTAAATTTTAGATTGCAAATTGCCCCTGTGTCTTTTTACTAGATAGTCCTAGTATACAGGTAGGCAGCTGCACCACACAGTTTTTGTGCAGGCACTAGGCCTCCACTGAAGGAACTGGGAGTTTGTCTGCACTGAGCTTTTCTTCTGGACCACTGATTGCCATGAATACAATTGTGACTCCAAAGGAAGAAGAGACCTTTATTGTAACAGCTTCTAGAAATGGTGAGAGTGGCTAGCATTTCAGAGAGATTCAGAGCTGTAAATCACCTGGGTGTGTTTCTGTTCTAGCTCCTTCAATTCAGCCTCTGCTTTCTGTTGTCTTTCCTTAGTTCTTTGCAGTTCTTCATCCTTGGCCTGCATTTCTTCCTCTTGGCGGGTGACTTGTAGCAGCGGTTTCACCTGGAAATAATAAGGTTTTTTAAAGAATGCTTCCTACCAGTGCTTATGTTACTAAATGCACTTAATGGTGCCAGGCTGACGGGTACTGAAGGCAGCACTATCTGTTGTTCCGCAAGTAGCGGGCAAATACTTTCTAACCAAACTCAGTGTAAACATCTTTAAAGCAGCAAGCCCCTGCAGTGTTATTAACTGGCTTTGTGTTAATTCTCAGAGCCTTGTGAGCACCTCTACCTTGAATAGTGTCACTTCTTGAAGGATTCCAAGCTAGGTTTCATGTGTTGAGAATGCCCAGGGACTATAACTGCTGCACAGAAAGGCACACGTGCACACCCGTATGTGTTAGTGACTGCTGCTATCAATGCAGGTAGGAACAATTTTCTGAATCCAAACTGAAGGCCATTTTTGGAAAAACAAAACAACACGAAAAAAGCCTCTTCAGTAGGAAAATAGACTTAATTTGCTTGACTGCCTAGCAAGAAGGTGTTTAATATCCCAATTAGGGAGTTCCTAAGCTACTCTATCCCTAGATGAATAACTGCATATTCGTGAGATTCTGTTTTATGCTCTCTTCTCATTATCCACCTATGTGAAAATATTTCCTTTTTGGCAATTAAAAAAAGAACACATACATAATCTTATATGAATCTCTGCTTAATTAGTTTGTTTTCATCCCAAGCTAAAACTAACTTTAATGTTAATGGCATTATATAAAAGCTAATGAAGCTCTTGCAGTCAGCTGTGATGAACTGGAGCAGGAAAAGTGCCTCACATGACACGAGTTGGTGTCTTGTGCAGTCTATTTCTTTTGGAAAGCTGAGGGAGAGATTCACAGATAGTAGTCACTTACTTTAGTGAACAGTCTCCACCATTGCCAGTTCCTCAGCTTCAGATAAGCAGCACAGTTTCTTTGGATAACCTTCATTGCAGTCAGCTGTTGCTGCCTCTTGGCAAAGGCTCTGTGATTAAAAACAGAAAGCAAATTGGTTCAGTCTGAGAAGGCAAAGTGTTTGTAAGATACAAACATTAAATAAAGAAACTCTAGCATGAGGGTCTACTGATTTGAGGATTCTGCGATAATTCTTTTGTCACTTAAACAGTGCCTGTGCTTTCTTGAGAAAAGGTAACACCTCTGTTTAGACTTCCAGTGTTTTATTTAGTCTTCTTTTTTTTGGCTGTTTGCATTCAGTAGGTAGGAATGAAACAGAAAGTAATGGTATAATTCTGGATATATTCAGAGTACATGGGCACTCAACAGACATTGATTATCATTATTGAAACCTATTATGTTTAAATTTGTTTGCTCATCAATTTGAAACCCGTGGTAGTATGCAGGGAAAAGAGCATTGCTGCTAATAGTTTAGTGATGTACATTAACTGAGATCGTGCTAGATGACTCCAGTGTTTCATTCCCATACTGTGTAAGAAATTATTTTATGTTTTAGAAATGCCAGTGGTGCTGCTATTTGTACTGTAATAGTGTGTGTGACTCCAGGCATGGTTCAGGATGTACCTTGTCCTGTTAGTACAAACGTGTTTAAAAAATGGGTCATTGCTTCAGAGAGCTTACTGTACAGAAGGTTTAAGAAGCCTCACAATATAACTGCTCCCCTGTAATTATACTAGTAAGCCTCTTCTGGGCAGGAAGTGAGTCCTTTTAGGTCAGCGTTGGACACAAGTTGAATTCTAATGTAATACAACTAATAGGTAATAATAAAATATCTTAGTATCTTCAATTTTTTATACAGAGAACAAAAGGCTACGGTAGATACCCCACTGCCAAAGATATTCTTTTTGTTAGTATATATTCTTACTTTCTTGCCAGGTAGCCTCGGCACTGAGCCTGGAAGGCAATAATGACATCTGTGATCTTCAGGTCTCTCTCTTCTTCCAGGTGAGCCAGAACGCCAGTTCTGAAGAAGATCTTACTCTGCCCAATTCTGTACAAGTTTGGATCAAGTTCCAGTGCTTTGATCTGGAGGAAAACAGGGATATTTGTAAATTCCGGTGCTGAGTATTTAAAATTACTTCTTATTTCTATTAATTCGCAGCAGCTTTTATATAAGAGGTATAGGCCTGATTATCAATAGGATCAAAGATGCTTTCCTCACCATCAGTATGCAAGCCTGCTTCCCGTCCATGAATCCTTTAGGAATAGCATTTGCAGCAAGAATTTCGTATCTGCCAAAAGACACAGATGTTAAGGAGGTGGAAAAACATCAGATTATTTTGTACAGACAAACGTGTATTACAGCACTTTTAAACACTGAGTTAGGACCGAACAAGGGATTCCTACCGCTGACGGAACTCCTGGAAGACAATTCTGTTGGGGAATCCCTGCCGGCAGATACGAATACCTTCCAAGACACCATTACAGCGCAACTGCTCCAGCACTAAATGGGCATCAAGTTTGCCAGCCTGAAAAGGGAACAGGAAGTATTCTTAGTACAGTAGAAATTTACAAAGATGTTACTTCAAACGTCTACGTTTGAAGATATCATTCATTTCTGCAATGTGCTGACACAGTGAGCACCTCAGCATGCATAATGTGCCAGGGTTCTGAAAACTGAGCATTTGAAATTTACCCTTTTTTCATGATTTGGAATGATACAGCGGACAAAGTTGGGATTGGTATTCCTTAAGGTGGTCATCAGTTTGGTCAGCTGCTCCTTATAGAGTTGGCCCACAGTACGGAACATGCCTTTCTTGGTTTTTGAAGCACTAGGCAGTGAACTTTCAGTCATCTTGGCCATCTGGTCCAGCCCAACTATACGGTCCACTGCAATATAAAAGAAAGTGTGAATGGGGTTGCTTATATAAACTGTCCTCACCATGCATTACAACTGTCACTGCCATTGCTAAAGTGCAACTTGCAAAAGAGGACCAAAATATTTTTAATGCAATAGAAGCATGCTAACAAAAGCACTGGAAGATCCTTCTAGGTAAATGGTCCACTTCTGTCAAACTTGAAATGAGGAGCTTTGTAAACTAGTGACAGAATGGAAAAATGGAACACACAGATTTTGTGTTTTGTTTTACGTTTGCTCTACAAAGGACAGTCCTGCAAAATATCCCCATTGGTAGGTTTGTGTCCTACCAACCAGAAAAAAAACATCAGTGAGCCTAGCTTGATAGTAAACTATCCACCACTTTCCTGGAGTTTGCATGCACACTTATTTGTAGATATTACATATGTATAGTGTAGTATATATGTCTTACAGATCCACAGAAATTTTTTAAAAAAGAAATGTTTTGTATGCATACAGATATTCTTCTGGTGGAATCTGAGATTATACATTGCTGAAGAGAACTGCTGCGGGACTTTGTGGAGAGGACTGTGTAAGGTAAGGACTGCTCACAGTCATTAATAATAAACAGCAATAACCTGTATTAAATCAGCTGTCTGGCATGATATATTCAGCAACATGATAACAGCATAATGAATGTTTTTTAGTATGTTGCTGAATAATATTAAGTAAGGAAATTATTTTAGTTGTGCTTAAATCTATCTAATGATGTTTTCCATAAGTATTTCTTTAGAAAAGGCTATTCTTGCTTCTTAGTTCAATCTATTCTATTCTTAGTTTCAAACTTGTTTCCTGCTTGTAAGGGATAGCTGTCAAAATAGTTCTGGTAGAATTTTCTCCCTTTAAACCACATTACTGATTTGAGTTGCAATTCATACCATCTTTCCAAAGGTCTGCCACAAATTTGTCTGAAGACTGGTTTAGCAGAGAAGTCACGTTGTCATTTAGTGGATCCATGTTCTTTGTTAGCCAGGCAGTTGCATTGTAGGTAACCTGCAGGAAACAATGCCAGGTCAAAAATCTTGTTTTGATACAGAAATCTGGAGTGACCAAGAACACAAAATAATAAAATGACTGACACAAAATAATAAAATGTGAAAAGCATGCTTATAGTTGAGAGCTGAGTTGAATATTTATTCTTGCATGTACTTGCATCTAAAGGGCTTTTTTTGCAGACATATCTATGGCAGGGGACCTGCCCTGCCTTTAAAAATCTGCTTGCTAGAAAGGAATCCCAAGTAATTGGATTTTCAAAAACCTCAGTACTGGTTATTTTTGTTTTCATGTGATCTTAGCATAAACACAAATGTTTTGCAAATCTTATTCCACATGTTTTGTAATTAAAGCTCTTAATGCATACATTATATTATTAAAGCTCTGCCTTATCAACAGGGGAACTGGACTGTTTCTTCTTTTTACTGTTTGAGCATCACTGTATCAAAGTTCCATAATTCAAAATAGCTCAATCTCTCCAGTACCTTTCCTGCATAGTGCATTATACAGAACTCGGTTTTATCCTTGAGTTGCTTGGACTTCTGGAATTTGGCATGGTTGCCTTGCTCTTGAATGAGTTTTTCCACAAAGGATGTGTCAGTAGCTTTGGGGAACCAGCACTCTTCATCCAGCAGAGCCAGGACACCTGGAGGGTTGGTCTGCAATGTGAGCAACACCAAATCAGTATCATCACAGCCAGAGACAAAGAAAGAACACCACCTTCTTTTTACTTTGTAACTAATCCTCCCAGGCATCAAGAATCTGAAATATCTTAAATGGCTGTCATATTGTACTGATACATAATAGATCCTGATGAAACCTACGTAGTGTCCCATCTATAGAGATATCTTACCGGTCTTTCAATTAGCTCAATGCAAGGTTGCAGGTCAAGGCCAAAGTCAATGAAATTCCATTCGATGCCCTCACGCTGATATTCCTCTTGCTCCAATATAAACATAGTGTGGTTGAAAAGCTGCTGAAGTTTTTCATTAGTATAATTGATGCACAGCTGCTCAAAGGAATTGATCTGTGAAGACAAAATAATTGAATTCCTAGTGTTAGAAAGACACCTGCAAGAGGGAACTTACATGACAAGATGAAATTTTCTACCTTCTATTTCTTTTTAAAGATTACTGAAATTAAAATAAAGGATCCGTATTTTTCTAATTTAAGGTCTCAAAAATTTACAGTAAGTTCACAAGTCTCAGTACTGGGACCTGTTTAATAAACCACAAAGACCAGACCTTGGTTCTAAACAGAGGGTCCCACAGCCACCCAACAGGATAATGCTGCCAGCCCCAAGCCTTTCCAGGTGGAGTAATCCTGTGGATTGTCTTGGCCATGGGCAGCTAGCCAGCTTGAAAGAAACATATTGTTTTTGTGGCTCTGAATTTAGGTTTTTGTCATCTTGCATTCCAAACCACAGCGTGATAATAAGGAGTTGAACCAACTTGTATCTCACAACACATACCTCAAAAATCTCAAATCCAGCAATATCAAGAATGCCCAAGAAAGAAGCACCTTGTCTTTTTGTTTTATCAAGAGCTTTGTTTACACGTGTTAGAATCCAACGGAAAAGACGTTCGAATTTTGCCTTGGCCAAAGCCTCTATGGCAAAATCAGCCTGAAAAAAGAAGAGCAAAGTGTAAGTGAAAGAAGAAATGCAATTAACAGCTAATTTAAGTAAGAATAATGAATAGGGAGACAAGAAGCAGACATTTCCCTTTAGACAAGAAGTAAGAAAGAAAAGAAGACAGGAAAAATATCTTCAGGATTGCTGAGCAGACTGCAAGTAGATACCTGTTCTTTGGTCTGAGCTTTCTGAACAACATCTCGTCCTACTTTGATCCTTGGGGTTAGAATAGATCTTGTGAAATCTGTCACATTAATTCCCATCAGGTGACACACTTTTTGCGCAGCTAGAATAAAAGAGTGATACTATATTTCAGATTGAATTTTCTCTTAGTAGGTCAGTAAGTGTGAATACAAGCAGTCCAACAAGAATACAAAGCTATTTATCTTCCTTAAAACCTCCTCTGTTGTACACACAAGAGTAAGAGTATTATCCATGATGCAAGCAAGAAATTCACTGTTCATCAATTTATGGATTCAGGGTTACCAGAAAAGTTAGTGATAATTGAATGGATTGCAAGCATAATATATCTTTTAAGACCTGTGAAGCATATAGGCAATTACAATTAAATTAAAAATAATGATAGAGTGCTTACTCAGCTGCTATTTTATTTATTTTTTTAATGTTAACTCAATTTTTAAAATGACAAATCATACCAGTATTGTCAGGCATAGAAGCTTGATCAGTGTTTCTCTCCTTCTTGAAGACAATATTACCCAGCTGTAGGACAGATGAAACAACTCTCAATATAGCTGTAAGATAAGCAGATAAAATAAATGAGGAATGGAATGACGCATTTTGAAAACTCTATTCTCTGCAATAATGAAAGTTCATTGTATTTCCTGTGGTAGTCTATACCTCTGTGGAAAGATCTAGGTTTGCTTTAAAAGACTGCTCTAAACTTCAAGAGTTTGAGTGCTGATTGAGGAGCCACTCAGATAATTCATGCAGTGGAGTAAACAGGCCAATCTGGGAACACCAGCACCTCCAAGTTAAGCTGTGCTGGTTCACCAGGCAGATCCCCAGGTCTCAGGAATTCATCTTCCACTTAAAGTGGCCCGTAACATCTTTCCCGCTTGATCACTGGAGAATCTGTATCTCTGTCTTTAAAATCAAACATATCTGTGAATTACCAACAGCTTCAAAAATGTGTAGCACTTCTGAAGCTCAAGTTATGCAGGAACATGTGGCTTTTCACTCATGCAACTAAAACTAAATGCATACAAGTTTTTGCAGAATTACTGCCAGAATACAGAAAACTAATTGATTAATGTTTGCTTACTAAAACGTATATAAATGTGATGCTGCCTTACCTCAGGTAGTAAAATCTACTGCTATGTTATAGATGAGACCATATTAATCTATGTTATAGGTGAGATCATATTAATCTAATCAATTTATTCATTTGATAGATTTACACAGGAGAATAATACTGCCCTAATGGGCTTACATTTTAAAGCATGAAATGAAAGGGGTTCAGTCAGTAATACAACTCCTTTTGATATCATGGAGAATGCTGCTGACAATGCCACTGCATATGCCCTGGCTGGAGAATGAACCAGTCTTCATCAGTACTATCATCTGAATTTACCAGGAGTGGGATTATCACGGCTGTCCTGAAAGGCAAGACATTTTTTTCTCGGTACCCTTAGTCACTCTTGCAGGGCTGAGAGGTGATGGAGATCAGCTCCTGCTGCGGCAGCTGGTCCAAGGCTCAAGTGATGGGGTGACGATGTTTCTGCCACCAGGTGTCACTTGGGGCATGGCAACTGCAACCATGGGTCATTCAGGCTGATGGGCATGAGACAAAATCCTGCACACTCTTAGTAACTGTGAGGGGTAAATGCTACACTATTTGATGTCTCTGGTAAGCCCACATTGTCAAGGTAGTTTAGTTGTTTGTTCATGCTGTCTGTTTTTATGTCCCTTTTCTCCCAAACAGTGAATATGAGCTATTTGAGCCTGATCCACATATTTCAAAATTAAATTGTAATATTTTGTAACTTTTTCATTTAACTCATTGAAAAGTTCTGAAAAAATGCCATTAAACAGTCATTAGCATTGTTAGAGCTGGCTTGAATTCAGTATTCTGTTCTGAGTATGTATAGAGTTCTGTTAGCGAGATGCCTAAAATCTATCCTTTCGTAAGCACAAATTACCTTTGAAAACACTATGTCTTTTAGTGGTTCTGCATGCTGACAACTGTGCTCAGTTCAAATGAGTCAAGAGTGCATGTCATGTTCCTTCTACAAGTAGGTCTGCTGAATTTATAAGACTTAAAAGAATAAGAAAAAGACTTGTGATTCTTCATTCAAGTGGAAAGCAAAATATTGTGATAATTATTTTAATTCTCTGCTAAATTACTACATATAGCTGCCCTGCACATCACCAGTTGCTCTGTGTATCACAGAGATAACTACTCTTTGATGATGTATACTCTTATTTTCCAATGTAGATGGTAACTTCAATATTTTTTTTACTTTGTTCACAGCAAGTGCTGCCAGTTTAAATGTTTGAAGGAGGCAGTATGCAAAGAGTTTTCAGTATTGGTTTCTTTGACTCCTAACAGTACCTACTGCAATAATGGGAAAAGGTAGGGCACTGTTGTGATATTTTTTAAGAGATCTTTTCTAACAACAATCTAAAAGCAGTGAGATCATAATTAGATCTCCTTGCAAGGTCTCCTTGTGAATATCTCCTCATACTCACAAGACTTCTCAAAGCATCACCCTGTTTAAACAAAGGTTTACAAACTCCTGATCACACAGAACTGAGTTCCAATCTAAAGCTTAATGTGAGGAAGAAACAGATCCATGCTTGAGAATGTTTTCCTTTCCATGAGACATCTATGGTTTAATTCATCTAATACTTCCTGTAAAGGAGAGAAAGAGGAAAATCCAGGGGCTTTAATTCACAGCAGACTTCCTAGAAACAGTAGTTAGGTTAACAGTTGATTGGTACTAGTTTTACTCAGGGGAAATAAGAGGCAAAGAGGTTGAACAACATAAGTAGATTTAGAATCCTCCACTTTGTGTTTCGTGCAAGATCACAAACCTTACTTCACATGCCTATTTTGCAAGGAGGTTACTCTACACAAAATTAACTGCTGTGCATTTGCATCTGTATATCGTGTCACTTGCAGATGTATACCTTCAATGCAGTCTTGCTAACAGTTCTCACCTGTCTGTTCCTCCTCAGTAAAGCCCATAATTGTCATGGCTTCCAAGGTCTCCTGGAACATTTCATCATCTTGTTGAGCAGGAATAGGCACGTGACCATTAGAGAGAAAGGTATAATTGTTGAAGCCTTCCAGCAACAGATCATCTAAAAGACAAAGAAGAAAAGTGTGAGTTAAGTATGTCAGCTTAATACTGTTCGTTCATGGGTTCCCCCAAAGAACAACAACAAAAAAAAATTATGTTTTCACCAAAGGAAAATTTTAGGATTTTATGGTGGACAAATATTTTCAAAATAACGCATCATTTAGCAAGTTTGATTGCCTTAAGTTTCAAATTTTCATTAGTAACGAGGGAATGTCTCTGTCCCTCAGTGGAGTTTTGCACCCCATGCAAAAAATCAGAGCCATTCTTCCCATAAATTTTTCATTTAATTCTGTGTGTAACCTAGTCAGAATTACACCTCACTTTGTCTTCTAGACCTGGGGATTCATACCAGCTAATAATAAGAATGGAAACAGGTAACAATCACAGGGGGTCAAACCAAAAGATTTTTCAGCCTGTACTGTGGCCAGCAACAGATTCTTAGGTAAGGAGCATAAGTACCAGAGAAAATACAAAATTATCCATTGCTTTATACATAATTTGGCAACCAGTAGTGGAGGGAAAGATGCTGTATTTAAACCATGATGTTCCAACATGTTATATTGAATCCCCGTTTTTAAAATCATACGCTGAGAGAAAGATGTTCTCTTAATCGATTGTAAAACTGCTAGCCAATAATTTTACTGGGAACCCCAATTTCTTTTGTGTAAAAAATTAATGAACAGCTCTTCCCTGTTCATCTTGATAACATTCAAGATTGGCTTTCAATGAGTTTGCATTTCCTGTAAGTTGAAACGTCTTATAAACTGCAAACCACCTGACTCAAACAGATATACACCAACTGAAGCTTTTTTACAGTTCACTTGAGAAAATTATTTCTATGGCTGTTTGTTTACCAAAAATATTGAATGACGTTCAATTAAAGAAATTAAGATAGATTACTTAAGTAAGCCATTTTTTTAGGCTGTTTAATGAGATGGAAGAATTGTTATCAAGTAACTTACTTCTCATTTGTTCAGAAGCTCCAGCAATCAAATAGTAAAAGATATGAAATGTTCGCTCATCTTTAGCCTGACGAATAGCACGGGATTTTTCAAGCAAATCTGTTTGTCAAGTATGTTAAAAAAAATCAGTAACATATTCCAGTCCTTCCTTAATTGTGTCATCAGCCTCAGAACCATCAATAGCATTGCTGAAATATTTGCCATGAGCTTGTCTAACGAGATTTTGAGTCTAATTCTGTGGCACTAATATTGGTATAATTCTCACCACAAGGAGTAGATCAATTTCCCACCTCTTGTTGTATAGTAAATGCTGATGATCGTGATAGTAAGCACTACAATTGTCATAAATGCATTCTGAAGTTAAACATATAAAAATGGTGTTGATAGTATCATTCATATCACTTTTAGAATGAAGTACAAATATGAATCATCGTAAGGTGGGGCTGCTAGAAAAAAGCTCTTGAAGCCATTGTTGTAGGTATCAAAGCAATGAAAGTAAACTTTATTTATTGTCCATTTTTATGACTATCTAAAATATTAAAAATGAAGTTGACAATAGCATAAGTATTTTGACATCAATCAGTGATTCATTCTTTAAATGCTATATTGCTATAGATAAAACTTCAGTTAAGACCAGAAAAATTAACCCCCCTTTTTTTTCTGAAGATCACTTGTCAAAATAAGAGCAGAAAGATAAACTGTTTGCTGTTACACCTAAGAGAGAGGTTCCTTCCTTATAACTGCAATATTCTTTATCCTCATTTTTTGCAGCAAGCAGCTCCTCTATGCAAAGATGATCAATGCAGCACTGAGGAGTCTAGCTACATACCCATTTGTTCATTAAAACACGCTATCTCATAAACATAACCAAGGAAGGAGGCAACAGTACTTGGCAAGCAAAGTCAGGCTAAGTTGAATTTATCTGAAATGTTCTTACTATGGTCCTGAAAAAATAAAATCACCAAAGATATTGACATATAGAACACTGCTCTGAGTGCATCATTTGAAACAGCAGAACAGTATTTAGTACCCAAAGAAGACAAGTTATCTGAAAATATCAAGTGCTTGATGCTATCTGGGGCATCAGCACCAGCATTATATTTGTTTCACTTCAGTAGTGTGAGTTCCCAGAAAAGTAATTTATGACCATGGTGATTTAACAAAATATGTAAAGATTGAGGCAGATGCAGGGTAAAATGTCCCTCAGCTTGACAAAGGGAGAGGAACTGTAGGGCATAAAAAGGTTCTTTGGCTTTTTCTGTCTCTTTTGTCTTTATTATTATCAAGTCCTTAGAGGGATGGAAGATAAAGGTATATTACTTTTATTAAGATGATCCTTCAGTCCTCCAGACATAGACTGTAAAGCTGTTTTACCAGGTATCATACGGAATTCTCCCCTAGCAGGTTATTCTCAATGCTTTTTCTTAGAATCCATCTATCCCAGCACAACATACATAACCTTTCCTTTGCCAGAGTGCTAAACTTAAACTTGAGAACTAGGAAACGGTCCAGAAGGTCCTGGGTATGCTGTAGTGATAATGCCAAACATTCGGTGTTTTTTCGAAGTGTGACAGCATTACTGAGAAACAGGAAAGTTTCAAATCTTTTTATACAGCTGGAAGCCCAGATGACAGGGAACCAGAGAGACCCAATTAGGATCACACTGATGTGAAACAAAATGACTGCATAGCTCTCAAGATCACATACAACCTCAACCACAAATCAATCTTCTTGCCCCGTTGTGTTACTGGGAATCTAATCTTAAGTCCCCTCATGTTGCTTTATGCAGGTATGTTGCCTCCATTTTCTGAAGCTGTATATGGGGAATAGCATACTTTCCTATAGCTGAGAAAACAGACCTGAAAATGTAAACATGAGAGTAAGACAAACTGAGAAGCTAGTATCAGCATAAATGGAGCCACTTCCCTCCATCTTTGTTTATACCAGCCTCGGTGATATTTGCCTTTCTTAGACATGCAATAGAGCTTGTTTATCTTTCTTCCTTCTGCTAACCCTAGTTAGCTTCCAGTGCAGCTCATGGAAAAGGATACAAGTCTCTATGTTTGCTCCGACAATGTAGCCTGTCACATCAAAGTTGATGCGGATGAATTTGCCCTGTGAAGGAAAAGAAGACATAGGTTGGGCTGTTCTTTCAGGTATGTTGGATTTTACAGCAGTAGCGTTTAGCCTGCTTAGTGGTACATATATACTATCTTCTTAAGAATAACAT
Source organism: Anser brachyrhynchus (assembly GCF_964034855.1). Taxonomy (NCBI): domain Eukaryota; kingdom Metazoa; phylum Chordata; class Aves; order Anseriformes; family Anatidae; genus Anser; species Anser brachyrhynchus. The sequence goes on from NC_137733.1 coordinate 8,319,044, forward strand.
GCTCGATTCCCACCTGCCAGGACAACCTATGGAAAAGACTGAAATGAAGTGACCTTCTCGGACATTCTCACTGCTCACTGATTTGCTCCCACATTTCATCCACGTACTTAGAGGGAACGAAATTCTCCGTAGTGGAACAGGCTATGGAAGCTGTCTATGCCAGCGTCTATTTTATACTTTGATTTCCATAAGGTCAATTAAGGAATAGGATTAGGTCTGCCTGACTCCCTCCGCTGAGGGATCCCCAGACTCTGCAGGGAATCAGCAGCAGTAGGAGCAGAAGGCCCGAAGGGAAAAGAAGCATCTGCCAACACTCCCAGCAAAAAGGGGCATCAAAGAGTGACAGTCCCCAGCTACTATTAGTCCAACTTCAATCTGCATGACTGCTTTCTCGTTTTCTCTTGTAGTCTTTCATTTAACACATTAACTGCTCTTTTTCCATAACAGTCACACCTTCCAAGAAGATGCATGCTCAACAGTGGTGCAAAGGGAAACAAAGTACAGGTTTCATTTGCAGATTTCTGGAGGAGGATATATCCTGGAGCAGGAGTTGACTCTGCATGGCCCACTCATAGACCACTAAATTGTGAAAGTACGATGGCGCTGTCAAGTCCGAGCTTGATTTTTAGTCTTGTATAAGGCCAAATTCCTATTTCAGAGAGGAATTCTAAACAATGTTTCTTAGGGATTAGTTTGGAGAAGCTCTTTAGACAGAAACATTGATGACAAGAAGGCCACTGTTTGTCCATTCTGTTTTAAAAGATGCTGTAGCTCCCCACAATGTAGACCCAACTGGATTTCTCCTACTTACGAATCTGGAGGAGTTGTCATTCTTCACGGTTTTGGCATTTCCAAAAGCTTCAAGAATAGGGTTTGCCTGTAGAAGCTGTTTTTCCAGCTCACCCTAAAATTCATTCAGACTCAGTTAACCCTGAACTTCATAATTACTTAATTAAAAACAGCACATGTACACTGGAGAAAAATGTTGAGAAAGATAATTTAAGTCTCGAAATTTTTGCTGAATACTCCACTTCATGTGGATTTGTTTTCATTCTCTGTTAATCTTTGTGTTTATATATTTGTGCAGTTGATTGCTGTCCTGTATACATGACCCATTTCCAGCCCTGTTGCCTCTGACAGATCAAAGTCTATTAATCTGTTTAGCATCATGACAGGCCTTTCTTTAAAAAAAGGGTCATTCAATGTCAAATATATATATATTTTTTTCAGTTCAATGTCATTTTTAAAGGGATATTCTTAAAGGAACCTCTAGCATATCTTCTTCAAGTTAGTTTATTGAGATCCTTTGCTAGCAAATGACAATGTAATTAGAATAACTTGCCGAGAATCATTTTAATGTAATGCGGCACAAAGCTACAAAGCAGATTTCACCAAGTCTATTAATAATGATTCATGCAAGGCTATTTAGGTTAAATATGGAAATGCACTGATTTATTTCAAACTAGGATAATGAATTCTCATGCAAACACACAAAACTTGTATTATGTTGTTAATTGTGCTTGGTAATTGCTAATGAAACAAATCATGCAATGAAACGAGCATGCATTTAATACTCCTATTTCTAAACAAACCAGTGAAGCTGAAAAAATACTTTGCTTATGAAGACTTTTTTTTTTTAACTTTTCATTCAGCTCTGGACTATGAAGTTACTCGCTTTCACATTTGCTTCTTGTCATCCTGTTTGAGTACTACTCTGCAGTAAGATTACCTCATTTTAAATAACTCAAGCTAAATAACATACAGAAAAAGTCCTTGATAGATAATATGATATCATTTAAATCATTCTAATGAGAAAAAAAATCAACATTTAGGTTGAATATAGAGGCAATAATTTGGAAAACGACAGCTCTTTCCCAATCAGTGTGCAAAACTGGTAACCTTCTAAATGCCATTTCTGAATGTCTTATAACTTACGTGGGAATGATGAGACTACCTCAAAAATATAGTAAAAAAAAAAGAAAATAATGGAACAGTTTGTTAACAAATGGCTAAGCTTGTCTGCATGGTCACAAGATGGGAGAATGAGCACCCTCCCAAGCATAGTTCTTTTAAGAGCTAAGGCGTAAAGCAAGTCCGCGGAACTACACAGAGTTGCCTGGGCCATCAATTAAGTTTTATTTTTTTATTTTTACAGAGAGCTTGTCAAATGAAGTAATAAATTACCTAAGGGGCAAAACTTTGTTGTAGTCAAAATTTGAGAAACAGCAGTCAGAATGAGGGGGAAAAGAGGTAATACAAAAAAAAATCCATATGCCTGGCATACAAACAAAAAGAAGCCAGCAAACCTGCCTGTTTTCCTAACGCACTGATATGCTGGATGTCACACCACAACATAGGAGGGCCCCCAAGGGCCTGTGAGAAACTGCCATAACACACCTGCAGTTACACACTGCAGTGGGAATTGCTCAGTTATACATCATAGCAGCAAGCTAGGAGCATGCTAACTTTTGCAGATGTGAACAATTCTTTACAGTTACATGAAAATGTCATTGAAAGCAATATCAAATGGAAAGCATGCAGCCAAACAAATCAATCAAACACGGTGAAGTTTAGGAATTATTTCACAACAGTCCTAGAAAGTTCAACCTGAAGCATGGAAAGCATTTAGGTATTTTCATTCAGAAATCACATTGCTCAATTTCAGGCTGAGTGGCTCTTTCAGGATCGTGGGAAATTTCATTCAAACTACGGCAATTTGAACACACACGTATAGGAGAGAGTGATATTTGAGAGATGACCCTGCCTGTGTCAGACCTCATTCTTTACCATGGAGCCTGACACAGTTAGGGTTGATTTGTGAGAGCATTTGGTGCTATTGTTGCTTTTCATCATATCATACAACATATTTCAACAAAATCTCTCTTAAATTTTTGAGGTGCAACAATAGCATGCAGATCTACACTCAGTGCCTTAAACACACATCAAACAGTCTAAGTTACTCACGTAAGAAAAAGATGGACCTTGCTGTATTGAATAATGTGGTATAAAACAAGTGTCAGTATCATTTCCATTACACAGACATTTTTATTGTTTTTCCTGTATTAAAATAACCAATACACAATTTCCATGCAAATAAACCAGAAAAACAAACAAACAAAAATCTATTGCAGACATACCAAGAGTACAAATACAAGTAGCATGTATAGAGTATTTTAACTGAAGAAAAAAAAACAACGTGAAGCAAAGGGATGGGATTTGGATCCAGTCCCAGGTCAGTCTCCCAGGACCAGACAAGGACAGATATTTTTAGGGTAAATCCCCAGTTCTTTTCTGGTGCAATGGAGGCATTTTGCTATTCATTATTTTTTTAATGACTGAAATTGCAATGTCAGTAGTCCCAGTCACTGAATTACTATTTGTCAGCATGTTATAGAACAATTTAGACTTTCTCTCAGCCCCCATCTGGTGGATATTTGCCTTCAGGTCTCTCTCAGAGCCAGTTTGATCCTGAGACTCATGTAGTTCCCCAGGGGAGTCAGCAGCAACTACAGTTACATACCCATTAGGAATGGCCCTGAAACCACAAGTTCATTTCCCCCAGCCACTGAGAAGGACTCGGCAGGATGAAATAAGGTTTTTTTTTGCATAAACATTCAACAAAGGAAAACTATGCCCTTGGTCTTGAACTGTTTCCACCAACTTGAATCACAGATTTCTAGAAAATACTGCCCTAAGGGACATCTACTCCCTCCCTTGCCCTGAAGCAGAATACGCTGTATGTAAACAACAATTACTCATGGTGGAAGAGGCCAGGCTCTGTGCTCTGGAGTCTTCTATCCTCAGGCATACAGGATAGGCAAGTCCCAGCACAGGTGTGGTCACAAGATTTTTACTTTGTTTTTCACTACCCTATTAATTCCTTATTTTGGACCCAGTCTTGCATTTGGGATGCACTGAAATGTCTTCCTGAATTAAGCCTGTTTTGTCATAAAAGTTAATTGCTACCTTTTTTTTTTTCCCCAGAAGTTTTTGAGTAACATAAAAAAGGCTGGAAATGGTTGAAATGACTTAGGACCTCAAGTTGCATCAATGAAAACAGCAAAGAAGGTGAGAGCCTCAGCCACACCAACGATTTCAGGGAACTGGGTAGGCATAAGCTCTTATGGTTCAGAGCAAAATGTTGAACTTTAATCACTAAAGCAAGATTATTGCAAATTTTGAAGCAACAAAGTACTTTATAGAAAATGTGCCTTTCAAAATTGTTCTGTATCAACACCATAAAGAGAAACGATAGTTTTTATATTGAAACTTTTGGCTAGTTCATAAAAAAATTGCGTGCTAACAAAGCCAATCAACTCTTCAGAAGTCTAAAAGTTGATATATGTTTTTGTAATGCAGATGGACGATGTTTTAGTTAAAGGTTTTCCTAAAGTTCTTATTTGCCAGAAGCCAAGGGTAAAATAAGGACCCAAGCCCTTGCAGACTTCAAGGCCTTCATGTTAGGATATAAATAAGTACTATGCATATAGAAAGCTATGAATATTTCTCTTCTAGGAAAGTACATTCTGATTTGATGCCTAACAGGGTGTCAAACAAAAGTGTTTTTTTCCATAAACATACAGCTGTGACATAATTGTGTACTCTTAATATGTCGACTACTTGGCAAGCCACAGACATTGACTTGCTGTTAGCAATCAGCTCAGTACAGTCCTAACAGGCACAAAGGAGAGTTGAATACAGAAAAGCTCACTTACAGTGATGCTGGTGTCCTTTTTGCCCTTATGTGATGAAGCAACAACAGCCAGGTACTGAATGACCTTTTTGGTATTTTCTGTCTTGCCAGCACCAGATTCACCTCTGAGGAAAAAGAAAATAAAACAAAAGAAGGTAACTGGTGGACTCCTGCCATTTGATGAGTTTGTTGTATAAAGACAAGACTAGAAACTGCCTGGCTCAGTATTTATCCCTGAACATGGTCTCTCCAAACCCACTTGACTTCAGCATGCAAAGAACACGGTATCAGAGCTGTATCTCTGTCCCATTAGTATTTTGATTGGACATTGGGCCATGTAAGGCAATTCTAAAGCACTTTTGTACAGCACTTCATCTTGCTTTGGCAGTGTCTAAACATTTATGAGAACTGGGGCTGGCAGGGAATCTGCTCATATTTTAAGACCCAAAAAAATGCAACATTAACTATAATGTGGTACAAGAGTAAGAAAAAACATCAACAGTAACTGAACAGTTTTCTCATCTGAAACACTGGTATTAAAGCAAACTGACCGATTATATCAATGCTGTAGAATAAGGGAATGATACTGCCTTTTCTGATCTCCATGATCTTCAGACTTTCCTTGACCTCTGTAAGACCGGAGCTGGCACTGCCAGAGTTGTCCCAGCTAACCAGGTAGCAGGGGACTTAATGTGGGGACATTTCTGACCAGCAGAAGCGTCATCCTGGCTGTGCTCTGTGCAGTGTCTCTTGGGAAGCAGGAAGGTGGTATTAACTTTCTACCTCCCAGAGGATTTCCGGAGTTAAGTTTATTTACAACTCTTAAGCCCTCTCTTAAAGTAAAATGCTGGTTTTCTAAGTATAAATACAAGGACCAAATTTACAGTCTTTTCTCAGAAGTAAAACCATTTCCAGCCTACTTGTCCCTCTCTGTCACATTTCATTGTCTCACTTCTTCTAGATATCTTTGGCTCTGATGATTATATGGACTAAGATGTTTTTATCCTGTCCTGTCTCAGCAGTCAGAAAGTGCATTACTGTGGGTGTGGATGTAGTAAGTTAGTTCTTTCAACTCTATCAAGCTAGTGCTGTGAGGAGGGCAACAGTCTACATGTAAGTTGGACATCTCTCTCTTTGGGTTTGAATCTAAGTGGATTTAAAAATAAAATGAACAATACATATAAAAGCCCTATGGATATTTGTCAACTCTTTTGAAGCTGAAACTATTTAGCCGGATCCATTGCAGTTCTGCTTCTTTTCCTAATTAGGAAGTAGAGGAGTTAATTTTCCCTACCAAGGGACCAGTGAAAAATGGATGTTAAAAATATGAGTAAGTGCTAGGCAGAACTTTAAAGATGGGATGACATTGATGTAAACCTTAGAAAACCAGAAACAATTCCTGCCCAAGGTACACATGATAAGTGCTTCTTCTGACTTTTAGAGTTTTAACCAGAACTAATTGAGACGAATATGTTCCTTATCATCAGACCTGGGGTAATTTGTGCAGTTTAGAGGTTGGATTCAACCCCGCCTGGACTTCAGTGCTAAAACATTTCCATGTTTTATTGATAAAAATTAAGTGTCCTGGGAACTATTCCAAACTAAGCACACCAATTTGAAGACATAGGCATACTAAGTTTTCAAATAAATTTACCTTGCAACTTTGATACTTTGGAATAAAAGTAAAAACTTTCTTCAAACAAACCCTAGACTTTGAACTATTCTATTTTATTAAAGGTTATTTGTAGTTCATCACTACATGAATTGCATTTCCTTTCTCCCAGGGCAACAGTGCCCATCATTTGGCTTTCCCTGAATCCCTGTGAGTATTACCATATAAGGCATCATTTCACTTGTAATTATCCTACCATACTGCAATGCTGAAGTTGCTTAACGTTTTGTTCTGTGCTTGCTTTCCTTAACTCTTTGCTCCTGCATGAGCTGAGGGTTTTCCTATTTTCTGCAGCTACTCTTTGAGGCTTTAACTTCCTTTTGAAGTGGACAATAAAAAATTCTTCAACGTGAAATGGAAATGCTTCAAAACAAAATGGAAAACAGACAGGATCTCAACAGCTGCAAGGAAGAAAAAAATCTCTAAGGTCATTAAGTAATGAAGAATCATGTCCATAGCTGATGAACACTTCTATTTTTTCAGCACATCAGATCATTTTTAAATGTCCTTGGCAACACGCAGGTCTGATAAGCAAGTATTAATTAAACAACATTACTCTGAAGGATGCATCAGAGCTGTATGACAAGGTCTAGACTTCATCTCAGTGATAAAATACCATGTGTTTGAAAACTAAGTAATGAGGAGGAATAGCTAAATCGGGTTCAATGCCTTTACACATCAAGAAGCTTACACTTACAAGGGAAAAGACCCAGGAGGAGGAGAGCATGTGACTCTCAGCTCCCTTCATAGGTGAATGAAACTCTTCCTATAACTATTGAGCTGCAGCAGAATTGGTCACGCTATTTTTTTCTCTGCATCTTTCTTGCAGTACCATCATTTCTGGGATGGCAGAAGCAACTTTTATTGTGAAATGACATGCAGAATCCCACCTGTTTAAAAATTGGCATGCTGTCTTCATTCTCAGTGATTCAATTGTTAAAGACCGGCCTTTTTCTTGCAAGCCTCTTGCAAGCAGTGATTTCGGCATGAACCATAACCAGTGGGGTTCCTCCCAGGAGGCATCTTCTGAGTGCCTGTTTTCCTCAGTCTTGTATCCCAAATCATGTTCCAAATGGGAATTTCATCATGCAAACTCTGTTAACCACTGTCCTAATCATCATCTTTTGGAAGCAGACCGATCATTTGTTTAACTGAAATATCTCAAGTCATTCTTGTTGCCTGCCATACAGAGGCAGCACATTTATTGCCAGAGCAGTTCTTTGCAACCAGCTCAGGTGGGCAATGCAATCTAACAAACAAACAAACAAAAAATAACAGCAAAAGCAGTTCCTGTTGCTCAGTTGTGATCAGTTCAATAGCAGTATTTAATCTGCTTCCTATACATATTTTCCTCCCAAGAAACTACCTTCCTTTCCCAGAGTAAAAAAGTTCACTAGGCTTACAGGCTTGCTCTGATAAAAAAAAACCAAACTCCAATTGTGTGGCATAGCTTAAATTTATTTCCCCTTTGTTTCTTGCCAGGATTTGTTTTTGGAACACTGTAAAGGATTTAAAGCACATAGCCCCCCATATAGTGCTCATCTATAACAGTTTTTTGTGCTATACAAGCTACTAAATCCTCCATGACTCCATTGCCTTCACCTTACATGAAAATTATCGTAGTTCAAATAGGTTTCCAAATTAGTACAAGTTGAGAGTGGGAAGCTGGCCCCACTGTTGTGGGGTGAGCCCAGTGTGTAGCTAGGACTACTGAATGTTTGGGCATAACAGGGAAAAAAATATTTTCAGAAGTGGATTTTTTATTGAAAACTTGAGAGCTTTCTATATTAATATTATGATATAAGACTTAGTTTAATTCCGCTTTTGGAAACATCTAAAAAGTTACAGAAGGATTTATTTTCAGCATTTGTTTCATCAAGCAATGAACCACAAAATTGACCATTCACACATCCCTTAATCTAGCTACCCTGGCACTGCGGGAAGCCTCTGTGCATAGAGCAGTCAATGAGGTGCTCCAAATCACATTAGGGCTTGGCAGGCTGCAGTATGAGATGTGCAAAGATAATGAAAATCTTTGTCCTAGACCATCTGAATCCCCCCAGAGACCTTGCTCAGAAGCCAACCCACTGATCCTCCTAGTTTGCTTATAAAAAAATTCCCAAAGGAGGCCAAGCTGTTTTGGCACCAAGCTCCACCTCGGGTCTAAAGCTACACAAGATAACCATGTGGGAGAAGAGCCAGGCAGCAATGTGTGCCAGCTCCAGCCTTTGAGATTTAGTGGGCTGGGAAAGAAGTGTTTAGCTCTCTTGTGGAGGAGGCTTTGCCTTACAGAACTTTGCAATCTGGAGGATGTCCTGGGTGTCTCTGCTTCTTGACACGTGCCAGGGGAGAAAGCAGGTGGGGGTCACGGGGCCCGGTGAGGCTCTGGACAGTTTGCCCAGAAAGAGGGAGGAAGGGGGAAATGGCAGGATGGTCACTGCCTTACTCAGAATTTTGTCTGTTGCTATGCCAAATTAAGTGGAATCAGTACCCTGCTACCATATGTTTTGATAGAGGCTAATCAAATAAAGTGAGCATATATAAAAAAAGTAAAAGCTAATGAAAAACTATTTGATTACATGTACAAATCGAGTGTTTAACAAACATTTGTTTTCTTAGGCTTCACATTTCCCCTATGCTTAGAGTTTTGATCAGATTTTTTTCCTCCTTCATTCAAGGCCAATTTTTGCTTAATTAAGGCTCGTGCCTGATACTTTTAGCCACATCTGGTTTCCAGAAAACAATATTCTACCCTCTCTTTTCAGGAAGTAGTTAAAATATTGTAACTCCAAGATCAGACAGGTGTAAGAGCAGATCTTTAAAGCATTTATGTGCTTAGCTATGCGAATAAGTACCTGTGGAATTTTGAGTAAAAAAAAAAACTAAAAATTCCATCAGCATCCATTTGTATCTTTAGAAATCAAAACATAAAGGCCAGAAGTCTCCTTTGAGAGCTGGTGCCTTAAGTTGGAAGAAACTTGAAAAGTCACAAGCCTCTTCACTGGCCATTGCTTAGTTGCTGATGCACCGAGGCTGCTCAGGTCCCCAAGTGACTGGATAGTTATTCCTATTTGTTTTCTCCCTTCAGCAACACTTAATGTTCTGGTCCACAGCACCCAGGCCCTCAGCATGGTCTTTGCAAGAGTGAGTTCAGAATACTTCACGGCCAACTCAGATGTCAAAGAGGAGACACTACAGCGGGGTATTTCAGGGAATCCCAAGAGGCAGGCAGAGGAGGGGAGGCTGCCCAAAGCAGCATGGGGACTGAAACACGAAGATGAACAAGTATTAACTACCTGGATTTCCAGACATATGGAATAATGAGATTTCATACCCTTAGTGCAGAAGCATACGCTATGTTATGTTAAGTTATGATAATGATGTAATAATCCTTATATCTACATTTTTAACAATTTAGGTAGCAGGCTTTGGAAAGCTTGAGTCTACAGCTGTTTAAAGAAAAGATCCCAGCTGATCAGTGCCATGAGATCTTCAGTTGTTTTATTTTTTAGGGAAAAAGATAATTTCTTAGAGTTTTTAGCAATTATAAAATAATGTGAATTGTTTGTGCTTGAACACTGCCTAGCTGAAAGCCAAGTGAACTTTCTTGTTTCTGTACAGCCAAATAAGGCCAAAAAGGATGATAAACAAGTAGTCGTTAAAGCTGTGTACAATGATTTTAGCTTGACTAATCTTGATTTAAAAGACCAGCGAGAGCAATATTTCAAGCCATGGGTCACGATGCCCATCCAGTATACAGCAGTTACTCCAAATGTGGCTGTTTTCAAAGTGGGAAAGACATTTCACTCTCTCTATTTTATGCCTTAGTGGGGTGAAACACATAATGTTTCCAGCTTCTAGGTGGAAAAAAAAAGGTATTCTTATATTCAATACATATGGTAGCTGTCAGAATTAGAATCCTTAAAGGATTTTCATTAACAAAAAGTCATAGGTTTGCCGAAGAAAGTTAGTTTTTTAAAAATCCTAATATTCCAAGGTTAAAAGAAGATCTGAAGAGTTACTAATGGAAAAATAAACTAAAGTACAGGAATAGAAGGAGGAAATGCATATTGCAAATTAGTCTTCATTACCATGACATGTTTCATCCTGGGAAAAAGTGTGATGTGAATTTTTATTTCATCTTTGCGTCGATTTTAGATTTGGTATTGGTTTTCATGTATTTTTGGACAGATTCTTGACTGATACACTGTCATGTAATGAAATCTGGTCACAAGAGAGGTCAGAGCTATGCTAGCCTTTAAGGTACTGTGTACAGTACGTGATTTGTACTTCTTAAATGATTAATTTGTTCAAGTCATCAGTGGCACTCACAAATACCTGTATGGCTGGTGATCACTAGCACTACTTTTTAAAAACTGTAGTATAAATATTCAGTCAGTCAGTAGCCACATTTTTATGGATGACCTTCCAAAACCAATTCGGTTTGGGATTGTGATGTGTATTTGCAATATAGGACAGACTACAGCATCACAGCATGATCCTGCTATAAACAATATGCATGCCATCTTCTACAAACAAGAATTTGATTTCACATGAATCAGATCCTACCCTTGATTGGCAGAACTGGAAGATGCCTAATACAACAAACACAAAATTAAGCCAAAAGCATTCTCGATGGCATTCAAGTAATAAACCCAACTGACTAGCCATAGAGAAATGCAGACATGGTCAAAATTGCAGGACAGATAGAAGATCCCCATCCAATTAAGGAGCCTGAGTGTTTTGCAGAAGTGGCTAGGAATGATAAACCTAGGAAAGGATTTTGAGGAGCAGTAAGTTGTGCACAGCAAGTGTTATTATATTAAAATCTCTGCCTGACCCATGGTCACAATGTGGCACCACCTGAGCACTGGCAGGCCAAAACTCAAAGAGGAGGCCTTCAGCAACTCAGGACTCAGAAGAATAAGGGCTTTCAGAACAGGGCTGGCTTAGTTGCTATTTCACTATTGCCTAAAGCGACTACATCAAGACTACAGAAAGGTTCGATCCATACAGTGTGCACTTAGCCAGCACGCCATGGCCTTGCACACAGGCGGGCTGTGCCAGCAGGGAGGTGCCTGGTGTTGGTTGTTCTGGCTGCACTACATGCAAACAGTACAAAACAACATGAACTTAAGGGTCACATTTTTTATAACAACAACTGATTTAGGATATGTTGGTAAGCTACCAACACTTACAGATGAAAAGCTGCTCAGTAGATACCCAGGATGCTCCGTGTTCCTCAGTTTTCTGTTTCCTTTAGGGAACTCTTAAAGATCTCCTGTTCTCCCTAGACACAGTTTTACAACTACGGTCTCCGGCTGGTTGTTGTAAGCTCTAAATCTCTGAATTAAGAAAGTCAGTGTAAAGCAATAAGTTTGTGCGTTAAAAACTTCCTATGACATTGATACCTGCTTCTTTTTTCATCAACAGGTAAATCTTGGACTGGAGTTCAGGCTCATTGAAGGTGAGAATATATAGTTCCATCAAAATCGGAATTGATTTTGAATATGGAAAGACATAATAATACTGAGATATACTAAAATGGATGAGTTTACTTACGTGCACAGGATAGACTGGTCTTCTCGATCTGTGAATAAAGAAAAAAATCCATTAGGGAAAATGGCTAAGTCCTGACAGAAGCTGTTATATTTATAAGGACTTACATTGAGCAGTCTAGACCTTCCAAACTCTGGCAATTCATGATTAGTCAAAAATACAGGGTTCAGATCTTACATAATTTGCCTTCATATTTAAATAAGCATCTCTAATGGAAATATTTTGGACAAAAAAAGAACAAAAGGTTAATAGTTCAAAAATATTTTTTGCAAATTCCATTAGAGATGAACTATAATGAGGACAGCAAGAGGATCAGGCTCTCTATAAGAAGATTATAATTGATAATTTCAAGCCTGAAACTCAAGTTTTTACTATGCTTATGAAGTATGGCTAGCAGCCCACTTCAGACAAAGTCTGGATAGATAAGGCATCAAAAACTAAAATGTTTGAAGCTGGCTATGGAAAGCTTTAGATTTTGAAAGCAGATCAGTCCAAATAACTGAATGATGTACTCAATATATTTTATTTCATATTTAGAGATAACTTTTTATCAAGAGGACCGATAATTTTCAAAAGCATATCAGCAAGAACATAAGTATTCTTCATATTTTACCATGAACAGGATTATCAAACACATACTGGATGAAAAATTATAAAAAGGTGAGCCAAAGTCTCCACTTCTACTGTGTAAGGCATTTAAGAGGTTTCTGTGCAGCAGAGTCCAATATGCCGCAATGCTGCAGCACATTTTAGGATTACATCAAAGCTCCATAATCTTGCCATGTACCTCCCTGTTCATGCATTTGGAGTCTAAGTTTCTCTTTACCTACAGAACTTTTACACAGAATTTTCTACCAAAAGGCTGATATCAGGTTAAGCTTAGGCTGTAATAGACAGTGAAATCACACTGAAGTTTCATAATGTGCTCCATAACACTAAAGTATTTCCCAAAGCTCTACTGAAAAGTCTGTGATAAAGGGAGGCTTTACAATTTGCCTCTGTGGAAAGATGTGTGTCTAGCACATTTACTGTGATCACTTCTGAAACAGAACTCTTTTTTTTTTTTCACCATGGGAATGGTCAAACTCTGGCACAGGTTGCCGAGAGAGGTGTGGTAACTCCACCCTTGGACACAGCTACAGGTAGACTTGATCAAGGCTCTGAGCAACCTGCCCTTGCGTGGAAGTTGGCCCTTCTTTGAGTGTGGCTGCCTCAATCTGCCATGTACAGACTGTAATATTTACCAGATGGAGAGCACACATTTGACCAGGGAAGCCTCTGGGCAAAGGTTAAGACCCAAAACCCTTCCTCATTTTATTCAGCGTGTTGGATGACTTGCAGGGCTACCTATCTGGTTGCTTGCCCTTATCGCTGACCCTGTATGTAATAAATGCCATGAGATAAACAAGCTTTCTGTACTGTGTAAAGATAATGGAGATAAATTCAACCTATTAAGCTTACAAGTTGTAATTGCTGCCTGGACCACAGCCAGCCTAGGAAAATCAGTAGTGGTTTCTGCTCTGGTGTGGATTGATATTAAACAACTGTATTTAGTCCCAGTTCTCCAGTAACATTTGAGCAGATGCTATAACATTGACTGCTTTATTGATCACTTCCACAGCAAATGGCACCACTTTACCACTTTAGTCAGTAAATTGGTGTAAAATGAATCATTACATTGCTGTTGGAGGTATTTGTCAGCAATTAACATTGCAGGACTCTTCCACGTACACATTTTGGAGAAGAGGAACTGTGAGCCATGTTTACTTTTTGCTGCAAGATACTGAGCTAGGCTTTCTCTTAGGTTAAAAAAAGTGAGAACACAGTAAAATTTTGCTAAAAATACACTGTTGTGTAAATAGAAACCATGGGCATATATTGATATTACATCACAAACTCATAAATACCATAAAGAAAACAAAATTGACTCCTTGATACAGAGTTGCCAGTGGAAATTCTGAGCTCAGGGAACATTTGAAAAAATCAGTTTCCTCCAAGCCAAGTGTTTTCTCACTTCTCTTTGCTGCCCATTGCTGCCCCTCTTTTCCTCCCCAGTAAGTGACAGACCCCTCTTGAAGGTGTCTCATAAACTGGCCCACCACAGGAGTTTGCACAAGTGCATGTATATGGGCAGCTTGGCTAAAATGTAAGAAAAAAGGAATGGGAAGGTCAGGAGTTACACCAAGTGCCCTCTGGGCCAGTGAACAGACCATACAAGCCAAGCAGGAGGTACTGAATTTCTTCAAACTCAGACAGCCCAGCCCCTTGTGCAGGTACTGGAAACAAAGCAGAATAAGGAGGAAAAGGAGAGAAGGGTGAGTCTTTGGTGTGCTGCCAGAGGCAAGGTCTACTAGCTCCCCAAGAAGGAAAGGGTGCCTCTGGTGAAGCGGCACTGTGTGACACTGATATGCAACCTGAGGGCTACTGGGATTCTTAGAGGGAAAAGGAAAACTTCGTTTTCAGCTTTCTCTTGTAATCCCAAATGGCTTCTGGGATCATACCTGTGCAATTTGATCATTCCCTGTAGGTGAGCTGCCCCATGGCATTCTTGCAGAACTCTGTGAGGGAGCAGTGAGAAAAAGCTCCTTTCTTGGTCACTGGACTTAGCCCCTTCAAATGTCCTGTATACTTGGCAGCCATATGAAGTTCTGAAGTTTTAAGCCCTATGTTGCTGAGCTGTGCATCCTGTCCTGCGAAACCTCACACCAATAAACTGACCTATGCACATTCATGGAATGAGAATGCCTGAAAATGCTATATTACCTTCAGAAGTTTTAACAAATTGCAACAGTAAGGATGGAACGTATCAGGAAACCTAATCCTAATTTGTTATGCCATGATCTGCAAATACCTGCCTCATTTACTTTCCAGGACTCTCCAGATTGATTGCTTCTATTTCTGTTCTGGAATATTTTATTCCATGTAGGAAGGATTGTACCCTGTTTTAGGAGTCTGCAACTTTATGTGGGTCAATTTATCAGAAGAAAATGACTCACAAAATAAAGCTACTTAAGTATAATTTCAGGGGTTTACGAAGTATCAAAATATGTTTGCTATCTTCCAAAATCTCTTTGGTTAATTCCTTTTTTGAAAGATTGATACTACCTGGAAGACTATCCTATCCTGTATTTCTATACCCCCTCTATGTCCATATTAGACATTTTGGATATTTCTGTGTTTTCTCCTCAGCTCTAACAACATACAGACCTACTTCACAGTCTAAAAGCCACTAGCTTTCCTAACCCTGCAACTGACTTTTTTTTTTTCTTTTTTTTTTCTGGAATCTGCTTCACTTTTTCAGCAAACACCTCCAGTCTGCTTGTAAGAATCATATGCCCCTCTGTTCTCAATAGACCAGCTAGTTCTGCTTAATCACAAACAAAATCAGATGGTTTATCACAATGAAGCAGCAAGTTGGCAGCTTTACCATAAAAGGGAAAAACAGACTGAAGCCATGCTCCAACACTCGCTTACTGCTTCTTTACATTTGTTAATAACCACACTGCCTAAAGGGGACATTTCTGTACAGTCCTGCTAAGGACACAGTAAACAGCTGGCTTTTCACAGCAGCCTCCTTTTCTAGGACCTTGGGAACTGTGCTCCCCTCCCATACCTCCCAGTAACTAACCAGGTTGTTTGTTTTTCCATCTTTAACTCAAGCTTGCTTACAAAGTCGTTGCATAAAAATGGCTTTGCAGAAAATAGATAAGTTTCTCAGAGTTGCAGGAAGCCTCAGTATGTCTTCTCTATATCATTTATTGCTAGAGCACTTAATAAAAATCTAATCTTCCACGTTAACATTTTATATCTATTATTACTGCTACATAACCTGACCTTTTGCATTTGTGCTGTTTACTGCTCATTTGCTGTTTGCCACCTGTAGCGGAGATGGCAGAAGGCAGCAGAATTACTCATTCTTACTGGACCAGTGTCTGAGCTCAGCCACCACTGGAAGCTGGCAGTGGTGCAGGAAGCCATCCATCCACCCACCTCTGGCTCCTCTTCCCTGCCCTGCGCTGCTCTCTCTTACATGAAGGCATGATGCAGCAGCAAGGCTGGCGTGCACTTTAAAACTGTCCCAGCAAAAAGCAAGGGGTGATTGTAACCTGGAACAGTTCTGTGTGATGACTGAGTGAAGAATAATGCTGACAGTGTTGGAATAAGGGGGTTGCATAGCAGCTGCGCTCCTGGAAAGCTACTGCCTCCGTAACACAGGAGAGAGAGGTGAGTACAGAAGCATAGGGTGTTTTTTTATGATCACAGTCTCTAAGTGTAGTAGTAGTCAGCTAGCTGGTCTGTAAAGGCGGTTAGTTCAGTGAGGTAGCTCCTGGGGCCAGATACACACATAAAATGTTCTCTTGGAATATTATATTCTCCTGGATTTTTAGATGAAAGAAAAATTCTTGTTCTGTATGGAAATGAGCATGAAAGAATGACTGTGCCT
Source organism: Anser brachyrhynchus (assembly GCF_964034855.1). Classification (NCBI taxonomy): domain Eukaryota; kingdom Metazoa; phylum Chordata; class Aves; order Anseriformes; family Anatidae; genus Anser; species Anser brachyrhynchus. Next base: position 8,335,412 of record NC_137733.1, read on the forward strand.
GGGCCATAATTGTACTGCATTAGTGACATGTGGTAAGCTGCAGATTCAACAAGACATTCAGCACCCCAGTTTGAGCATGGCAGAGCATGGCTGTGATTTGGAAAAGATCACCAGTCCTCATAACAACCTGGTGCATGTGGGCATTTTATCTCTGTCCAGCCAACATCTCCATTAATTCCCACGTCCTGTGAGAAGTCAGCTTTTCCGCATATTTGGAAGAAAGTCCAATTATCTGATTTCTGTTAACCATGACTAAGTGTTACTACCAGAACAACTTTGATAGGACTTAAGCATCATCCCTAAGGAATACATTAACCAAGTAAGTCTCAAAAGCAGAGGAGGGGCACAGAGTGCCCTGCTCGTGCCTTTTGCTGGATATTTGTGCCAATAGAGAGGCTGAGAATATGAAGGGTTTTAATTCCCAGCTGATGAACCTGCAACAGGAAAATCTACAGACGCTATGGCTTGGTTCACTGAGATACAGAGGTTCCTTCGGGCATCTGAACAAGCTGACTGCTCTTGGCCAAGCAGCCCTGGTCAAGCAGTACTAGCATGTAATTCTTCAGTCTCATGAACCTAAGATATATTTTACTTTGGCAAGAAGAAACTATGCAAGTTTCCCAGATAAGGAGCAATACTGAAATTTCACAAGGAAAACATTCAGTGCCCCTATCCATGTTTATGAGTAAGAATTTCTGTTTATACTCCATTTGTAAACATGCTAACAAAGACCTACAAAGCATTCTGTGCCTATATGTATTGCGTGCACACACACACACAATTACATTGATGACTACTTTCACCACTCCAGTGTGAATACAATTTGGCTGAATAACTAGAGTTATTTTGAGGTTTGGTTTAGTTTTATGCACAAAATATGAGTCTGTTTTTCCAAACAAAAGCACAGCTTTAAAAGCAGCTGGGGCCCTCCTCAGAGATGGAGAGACTCCAAAGTGGCATGTGCAAGTAAATAAGCAAGAAAAGCGTAGGTGTCCTGGGCTTGTGATGCAAGCTGTTGTGGGAAGGCTCCCCGGCTGCCGTGCCAGCTGTGCCTGGTTGGGATGGGAGACAGCAGAAGAGCTCCCTCTTAAATGTTCAGCTTATGATCTGTTCCCTCCTCCTTTTTTATTCCCTTCCTTCCTATTTGTTCTCCCCCTCTTCTTTGCTGCCAGGAAGTTTTCCTTGCAAAAGGGACACAAATCCTGAGGCGTGAAGCTTCCCCAGGAGTCGGTAGGGTCAGGACATTATTCCAAGCACCAAAAAAGTGAAGAGAATGAAGGAAAAGCATACAGTTGTGCTGCCTCCTCCTCCCAGCACCCAGCCTGACAGGCACAGCTGAATCCCTGCTGTTCTAGGTGCAGTTAATGGCCACAGTGAAGGGCAACAAAGCTCAGGTGGCTTCAGCAGGGCACGTTAGGAAGAACAGGAGAGAAAAAGAGTGAAAGAGGTCCTTATGCTGCTGGGATCAGGCAGAGAACTGATACTGTTTTCATCTTAAGCAGAAAAATTGTGCATACTTCTATGGTGAAACAATTCTTATTTTTTAGCATAGGTATAGTATTATGTTCTTTTCTGCAGGTAGTTTGAGGTCCTTCCTAGGTGTTTTTTCCCCCCGTCACATTTTTAGGGGACAAACAGCAGAGTTCTGCACTGCTGAATGGGAGAATACTGCTAAGCTTCTTGCAGAGCTTCCACATGAGGCTTGCTACTTAAAGGATTTGGGGAAAAGTAGACTGTTCTGGCTTCAGGGGCTGTTCAGAGCCCTTTGCAGTGCTGTATGCAGAGCACTGAGCTTGAGAGATGACCTAGAAGACAAATATGTGACTGTAGCTTACAGGGATCTGCTTATACCAAGTAAGTTTCTTTTAGCTGTGGCTCCACCAGAAATTAGATTTACTGCATCATGTTATTCTAAAAGCTTGCACCTGCCCACTTAGCCCTAAATATTTTATGTGCCTGTCTTCATGAATAACTGCTGTTACATTAAGGAAGGAAGGAAGTCTGTTTTCACTGTGTCTGGTATTGCTATGTTATTGATCCTCATTTGCTGCACCGTAATTCTGCCTTCAGGGATGCCTTCATAAAATAAGCTGACATAGTTCCAGAAAAGAAATGTCACATAAGCAATAGGAAGAAAAGAGTTGCTATTGTAAGGCAGATATGTAGTTCTCTGCGTTTAGAGTTGAATTAATTCAAGCACTTGTATGTCTGAAAAAGTAAGATCCTGAAGTTAGGAACCAAAGTTACTATTAGCTGCTCAACTTAAATTTAAGTAAATGATCTTCAGGAATTTTAAGGTTTTTGTTATCTGGATTATTTTGTTAGCATTACTGTTAGTACATATAAGTACTCAAGACTGCTGGGGGGAGAAAAGAAGATGTTTATTGTTTTTCCCCAGTCAGACTTGAAACTCATAAACCTAAAAGCCTTAAGCTCCAAATCAGGCAGCCCTAAACTTTGGGGCTGAGCCATAGTCACCTGCAGGATCAGGCCCCTAATGAGGGCATTTAAATCTCAAAGCATTCTGCATCCTCCTGGTTCTCTGGAGCACCCAAGGTTGCAGCAGGATGGCAACCAGTCATGTCCCTGCAGCCTGTAGGTGCTGCAGCCTCTATGTTCACCTCTGTAGCTTTTTTGTCCCTAAGCAATCTTTCACTAGAACAACATCCCCTTGGTCTGTCAGTAGTGACTGCGGAAATTCCCTGTGAATTTCTAAGGTTTCATTTGTACACTTTGCAGTCTCCTTTCCTGCTCTGTTAGGAAACAGAGCACATCAAAACTCAGGACTCCAAAGCATTAGGCAGTTAATGAAAGTAGCCCCGAAATGTTATTTGAATTTGCTTGCTAGGAGAGAGAGAAGCAATGCCGACAGATGCAGCAGTGTTAGCAGCTAACTTTGGAATAGTCTCCACTGGTGGAAAGGGAGCGTTTTCCATGCCCGTATTTGCCAAAACTATTTGCTCAACTTTGAAACCTTCCCACATGCCTCGACACAGATGGGTAAAAGGATTGTTTTTCCTTTTTGAGTCACAGTGTTTGTGGACTGCCGTTCCTGCCAAAGAATTCCTCCGAAACTTCTCGAAAGGCCGTGTCTCCCTCTGGATCAGACCTTTTCTGACTGTGCTTCTTGCAGGAGCACATGTGGAGCTCTCAGTTGTTTTCTCCCACATTATGGTGCAGAGATTTCTAAGAACAGCAGCATTAAACTCGCCTACCTTGCAGCATGCTCCTGTAGGCTGTGTCCGCAATAGCATAGATGTGGGGTGGCATTTCGTGCCTCTTCTTTCCCTTGTACATGTCAATAATCTTCTCTGAATAAATGGGCAGCTGTTTGTATGGATTTATCACAACACAGAAGAGACCTGAATAAGTCTGCAAGAAAATTCAAATAAAAACGGGAATCAATATCACGTACTGTCTCTATCTCACGAAACACAGGCATCAGTTGCATTGAACTATAACAGCATTTTAGCAAATAACACTTTCTTTTGTATATCACTTAGCTTGACAAATGAGGCTGTAATTTTTGAATGTACATGTATGGATGCAGTTTCCAAGTGCACAAATATTTATTTCTAATAAGCAAACAGTCAGAAAGCATGTGAATTTAGCTGCCTGTAGAAACACCATGCATCGATTTGATGTTGCCGGTTTCTTTTTACTTTAGCTATTTTCAGTACATAGTGAATCACCCTTATTTGTGATGACATTACTCTAGTGGTTCATAATATTTCTTCGTATGTGTATTTGAATACTGGAATTCATTCTTTACTCAGGCAGGTGTCAAATTTTGTAAATCTTAAATAAGAAACTTGGTTTGATGTTGCAAAGTCATTTTTAAAAAGATGATGTGACTACCATGTAGCAGTAATAATTGAAGTGAGTCCTTGAAAAAAATTACTCAATTTCCAAATAGATGTTTTATTAGAAATGTCCTATGCCTTCGCTATGTAACTATTTCTGTAAGAGATTCAAGGAAAATTGTTTTATATTTAAGGTTTACTGAAGGTATTAATATAAAAATATGTATGTAAACAAGTAAGAACAGTGGCTAGCAGTTGATAACTGTTCATCCAGGTTTTGTTAATTTTTTAAAATTTTCCTTTATTTCAGGAAGCTCCAGCTATCGAACTGAGAACAGAAGTAATAGCACCTGATAGTAGATGATGACCCACATCACAAATGGTTACCAAAAGTAAGTAATTTTCAAGGGTTTAATAAATAAACACAAAAATTATTAATAATAATAATAAAAAGTGAGATTATAGCTGCAGCCTTTAAGCCAGCTGTTAATTTTAAAACCATGCCAATCTGGGGGAAAAAAAAAAAGAAATAATGAAATTGTGTTCTTTATAACTTAGACATAAGGTGTTGGTATTCCCCCGCTGCGTGAGTGAGTGCTTTGTGGTGCTCAGCTGCTGCCTTGCCCTAACCTTGGGGCTGTGTCCAAGGATGGCTCAAGCCACCTAGGCTCCCCCATTAGGAACCAGGGCAGCGCAGGACTGTAAAATGCCATCTCGGAGGCTCGGATCTGGGCACAGGGATTTCCCTTTCCTGACCATATTAGGAAATGGCACAACACAGTCTCGGCACAGCCTGAACACTTTATATGGTATTCAGCAAACAGGGCGAGAGCATCCATCAGCTCCTAGCAGTGAGGAGCAGGTTGGGTGCTCCGTGCTGGGCAGGAGAACGTCTGGCGTGCTTTGGCTGTTGATGAGGGCCTCTCCTACTTTTTACAGGTTGTGATTGTGTTTCCATGTGCTCAAGTGAGATAACTAGAAAACGGAGTTCAGGATCTTCTTCAGCTCTTGATATCCCCAAGCTAAAAACTTTGCTATGGAAGGTAAATCATTACTGTGCTGGCTTTTCATTGACACCAGAGCTTAGGATGAAACTCTGCTAATTGTATTGAAATGAACTTTATTGCTGCAGGGATGACACAGTTGAAAAGGGCTATAATCTTTATACCAGAATAACCTCAAGGCCCTAAATGGAAGGACAATAATGCCTTTTTTTTCAGTAGAAATAGAGTTACTGTATATCCTCAGCTAATAATTCCCAAGTAAGTAAAATAATATGAGAGTAAATTTCTGATTCAGAAAATTAATTAGGCCTCACTTCCCTGAGATTTATAGACATTTTCTTGACTTTCATCATGCAGAGTCCAAATGCCCCTATATAGCTATCTATTTGCACTTGTAAGAGCTAATTTGGAGGCACAAGAAGCAGGTTACTAAAGGGAAATAGCCTGAGCTAACAAAGTTCAGGAATCCCCATTTCTGACTGGCCTGTGAGTGATACCTTCTCTCACCTGAGGGAAGTTAACCAAGACTTTGTGGTTTCACCACTCATAATTCTAGGTCTCTACTTTGCAAAGATTTGGGGAAAACAGATTAATGTATGCAGTATTTTGAAGGCAAAGAAACCAGTTGGCTAAGCATGGGCTTTAAAGTGGTGAATTTGAAGTTTCTGTGCTTTGGATTATTCTCCTGGGTTATGGTCCCTCCTGGGAGGGGGGCCTGCCATCATGTCCCTCCTGGGGGATCTGAAGGCAGGACCTGGTCTGAAGTATTTTAGGGATACTGTCTGCACATGACTGCTGTCTTTTGGACAGCCACCACTGATTGGTATGTAAGAGAGATTGATGCAAATACACGCGTCTATGTTGTAAATGTCTAAATTTAGGCAGAAGAATCCCGCCACTGGCTCCACCATGCATATATAATTTTCTGTAGACAAGAAACCATTCTGCACTGTTGAGCAAAGACTGAATGAATAGTGCCTGTGAATGCAGGTACAAGAAACTTGATTCTGCTTGCAAATCCATTGAAGCTAAGATGCTATTTTATTTATGTTTATACCATCATTTTTAGTCTAATTTCTGCACGGACAAGACAGATTCTGTTTGTTTTAAACAATGTGAAACAGGAGTTTGCCTTTCTTCAAGTAACTCTGATGAAGAAAAAGGCCAGGGTGTTCTTCCAGTCTATGGTCACTCTGAATTACTGTACTCAATCTTTTCTATTTAGTAATGTTTAATTTAAATGCAAGAGTATGTAATTTATTTATTTATTTTTCCTTCTATGTTGGCTTTTTTTCCTGTAGTGTAATGGGGAATCCTTGCTTGCATCAGTGATGCTCTGAAGGGAAGAATATTAAGGTCATCTTTTCCTTGTATGTGTGGGACTCCAAGGGAGGCAATGTCGGCAGTGCTTGGCAAAGGGAGGAGATGGTGGTTTACAGTTAGTTTTGCAAATGGATGAGAACAGAGCCAAAAATTCTGTTTGTTTTTAGGGCTTTTTTTTTTTTTAACCTCAAAAGGTATGACATATGACAGTGTTTAGCAGGGCAGTACTGTGTAAGGCTGGACATTTTTAAAGCAGTTTTAGGTTTCCTGAAAATACTAAGAACTTGTAATATGAGTAAAAGTAATTTCTTTATAACTGTTCATTTTCCACCATCTTAAAATGTGGTCTCTTGAGACAGAGGCTAATTTCAGGTACACTTCAAGTTTGGACTCAATGAAAACAAATTTTAAAGCAGTGGATGGTGCAATTAAATTATCTCCCTCTTCATGCAAAAAGTAGAAGCTCCACAAAACCCTACAAAGTAAACTGACTGCAAGTCCTGAAATATGTAGTCAGTGTTATTTAATACAAACAAACACCACCCCCCACCTTTTATCACTCTAAACAACTAGTAATTCTTTTTAAATCTTGGAACAGCACAAAGCAATTCTGGACAAATACCATTTCAGTAATTAATGCTTTGTGTATAATAATAATACATAGCTCCCTCTGTTCACCTGCAAACATAGAATCCAATAAACTCAGATCTGAAAGTGTGGAAAGTCTAGCTTCTTTCAGGCATCTTGATGATGTGCGTTTTAGTACATTCCTGCAGGAAAGATCTTGAGCTTTAGCTCTTTTAAGTTGTGCATTACAAAGGGTTTCGTTGTTGTACTATATATAACTGTCTTATTTTCTGCTTCATTTCCTACCTTCCAATTTAGCATTCCTCATGTTAAAGCGAGCTCTACTCCTGCCTCCAAAACCACGTTACTTAAGCTCTGTGCTTTCTTTCATTCACCAGTGGTCTGTCATGCAAGTAAAATTTCCATAGATTGAAACTATTGATGACTTCTCTACAATGTAGCACAGGGATTATCCATGTAAAATCAAAGGTAACTGCTAAGTTCTGTGGAAACTTCCTGGGGTTTCTTACTGTGCAGTTTGTAACTATTGGCACAGCTACGCTACAGGGTTGTTAATGGCAAGATATGCTGGTGTTAACACACTTGTGTGGATTGGAAGACAGAAGAATCTTGGCCCTACATCACATTAACGAGAGGAGATTGCAATTTGCCCAGGCTTGTCTGATCTGTGAGTTGACCAACAGGGAGAAAAAAAATCTATGTTGTAGTAGCTGTATCTTTCATTCAGTATTGCACTGAAGGATAGGAGTACCCAATTGGATTCTGGTGGGATCACTTGTTTATTCAAACATAAGGTTTTACTCAAGAACTCACCAAACCAGAACTTCTCAGCTGTCTTTCAGTGGGAGTTTTGCCTGAGAAAAGACTACGTGGCATGGCTTTTCTGTATGTTCTCTTTTTAAGTTACTGCTGGAGCATATGAACTGGAACCTTCTCAAGTTTCCATTCAAGTCATTGAAAAGCCCCTACTGACCTTCAGAGCATGAGGACTGAGGTGGTGGTTAACTATTAGTGGGTACTCTCCAAATGACATCATCATTTCAGAATTAGCAAGCTTTGGGGAAGAAACCTTCACACGTTTTAATTTAGTTGAATAAAGAAGCAATTATTAAAGAGGCAGAATAGTAATGGAGAATAAAGTCAACTAGATACATTTTTGGTTTGAGGTCCTGTTGCTGAGGCAGGTGTACTTGCATGGCTGTGTTACACCAGGACTGTATCCCTGACAGCAGCTGGGGTCCACTTTGTTCGTGACAGGACATGGTAGCATGCAATAAGAAATGTGTGCATTTGTCTCTACTTACATAAATTAAACCTGAGAAGTATCTCTCCCTTAGATTGTGCAGCACTGAAGCTTCATTGAGGCAGGTCAGCTCTGCCATGTCTTCCACTTTGGAGAACTTTGGCGGGTTCATCTTCTGGATGTCATCTTTGCTCAGTGTCACTTTCTTTCCATTTTCCGTCAGTTCAACTGTCACCTCATCCCCTTTCTCTTCCTTGATACTTGCTGCTTCAAATCCATGTTTCTCTGATGGAACCCAAACCAGTCTCTTCGCTGACCAGTCAGCCTGGGCAAGTGGGTTATTAATGAAGTTTTTGTCCACAAAGAGGAATTTCTCATCATCGCTGAGAGGTTTTTGAGCCATTTTGACTCAGTAGTCACCTGTTGAGGAAGCAAAATATTCTGCTTTAAAAGGGAGGTAAATATGGAGGTGGTCCAGGCAATCTGATATTTGTCAAATCTGTGCCATGTGGTAGATCCAAAGCCCTGTAGGTCCTGTGTCATATCCTACATTTCCATGCAGATATTTTAGGGTGCCAGTTTAGATACCTTAGAGAATCTGTGCTTAGATACCTGAGTCCCACTCTTATGTTACCATGTCTGAAATCATCTAAATCAAAACCTTCAGAGCACTAAAACAAATGAGGACACCTGAGCTTATTACCTTCATTTTGCTTATATCGTACTGAAGATCAGAGAGAAAAGTAAGGCATAATTAGCATCTATGCAATTAGACTGTCAGGATTGCACCAAGGCTACCATCTGAACAGTTCCCTGCAGCCTCATCTCTTGCCCATCACTAAGCTAGTTGAATTTATATATATTCACTAAGTTAATTGAATTCAGATATATTCAAAATTTATCATTGCCCAAATACTGTTGGGTGTGTACCGAAATACTAGTATAAAGAAATAATTAGTGGAAGAATAGTTCCCAGGCTGTGTTCCAGAAAGAACAGAAATGAACTTTTCCTGTGAAGGACTATTTCCAATCTCTCTAATATCATTTCATTTGGAGAAGAAAAAGATTAAGAGAAAATCAGAAGGAAAAAACTTAATGTTTGAAAGCAAACTCAGAGGACACAAAGCCCAACCAAAATAAAACCAACCACTGCTATCAGTAGTGCTGTTGAAGGAGAAGTAATTTAGAATTATTTTCTTTCTGTGGCTCAGACAATGAGAGCTGATCATTTATGAAGAAATAATGTCCACCACGTGACAGACAGGGAAAAGAAATAAAACAAGTTACTAGATATTTGGACTTGGATAAAGCTGCTGGATGTATCTGCTCTGCAGGTGAGAGTAACGGGAGGGTTTTGGCTGCTGTGCTGTGTTGGGAGGGAGGAGGCAGCTTCTTTCCTGCACTGGCCATTACAAGTCAGGATGCAGCTGCAGCAGCTAGGCTGATAACACTGGAGTGTTCCTACATGTGGGACACACAGCCCTCAATGAGAAAAGGGGTAAACAGAGGTCTTGTGGTTTGCTACAGGACAGGAAAAGCATGGTGCTAGTCAGGAAACCTGCTGTGCAGCAGAGCAGAGGGCAGCTGCGGAGAGCGCGGAAGAGTATGGCTGAGAAAAACATCACCAGGAGACAGAGGCTTTTTCATTTCCTTATTGAGAGTGAATTTAATATTTACAGTATTCAGACAAACACAAATCTTGAGGGACTTTGGAGAACTGAATGCTAAAGATGTCTGCAATCAACCCATAAGCAGAATGATATTTGTAAAGACCCAGGCTCTGTGGTATGTGACCAAATGGACACCCTGTACTCTGGGAGTATTGGAGAGTGATTTCCAAGTATTTGTCTCCAGAGCCTTTCCACAGATTAATATTTTTTGCAAGGCCAGGCTGTGTGAGGGGTCTGAGAGAGAAGCATGGATCATGCAGAAGGTGACCTAAAGCTTAAAAACAAAACTAGGAATTTAGAGGCACATCAAAGGGTTAGCTGATATCCCTGTGGAAATCAGAAGCCCTGACTCTTTAAACTCCCTTGACAATGCTCTCATGTAACAAAATCCATCTTTCCTTTACATATGATTGCTCTAGAGCCACCTAGTCTGAAAAACTCTAAGAGGAGATTTTACTCAGGTCATCGATGGGCACACGATGTAGGTGGTGAGGTGGGTAAATGGGAGGCAGATCCTAATAGCTTGGTTCTGTGCTTCACCACTTGCCCATGCACGGCGTTCTCTGCTGTCAAGTCCCAGTGAGGGAGCTCTGCAAGATGTGGCCCTTTGCAGGCTCCCAGGAGATTCTTGGAAGAGAGCTCCAAGAGGAAACTATTTGACCTCTGTGTGGATTAAGGCAGAAAATGTTCCCTCCTTGCCAAGAGGGCTGGTAGAGCCGCACAGTTCCAATAATGGAGATGGTATTCTCTTCAGCTGAGCTTTCCAGCTGGCGGCTGCAGGGTGAAGCCGGCTGGACAGAGCTGCAGCTCCAAGAGCAGGCTTCAGGGAGCAGCAGGAGCAGAGAGGCTGTGGCAGGCTCCTGCTGCGGTAGCAGTGGGCAAGGCACGTTCTCCACCCCATGCCCCAGCAGCACGTAAGGAACTGCTACAGAGGGGTGGGAGGATTTTGGGTTGCCATAGGGCCAGAAGAGAGAGCTACGTAGTCATGCTGAAAGGCTGGATCCTGCTGCCTTTGGCTAAGTGCCAAGTGGCATTGCATCCAAATTGATTGGAATTTGGTATTGCTGCCACCAAAAACTAGACTGAACTGCAGAGCTGGGTTTCACGGAGTCTCATCTTGCTACTTTGAGGCTGCCCAAAAATGATGGTGGTGGAAATCATTCTGAACGCTTACCTTAAAAACCCAACTGAAGATGAAACCTGCTACAGAGCACGTCACCAGTGGGACAACCCAACAGTTCTTTGCTGTTTTGTTGCCCAGGGACCAAGAGAGAGTTCCTTTTCTTGTTACATCCTATAGCCAAAACAAAGCTTTACAAACATCCTCTGCAGGTCCCAGAATGATACTGAGAGCTAGTCTGCCTGTATTCTATTAGGTTCTACTTCTTCCTGTGAGTAGAAATTTTTGCACGCTCTTGTGGTTAAATTTGGTCTTTTTGAAAATGAGGTGAGGTTATAAGGCCTAAGAGGTGGAGCAAACTGCGAAGCTTGGAAAAGAGTTTTTATTCCTAGATCTAAGCACTATACTTGACTGTTCATAGTACAATACGATCCTGTGGATACTAGTTTAAACATGGCAAGAACAGACCCTCTACAAGAAACTAGGAATATCTAGTCTGAGCCACGTAACTCCTCTGAAACATGATTAGGAAAAAACATGGATTTTTCTAAAAAGTTTTCATGAATGATACCTGGAATCTGAGGATGACATTTGAGTAGTAGCTGAGTACAGCTGTAGTAACAGGAAATTCAGTTATAAAGGGTTTCTAGATAGAAGGGGTAGAAAATGGGCCCCAAAGACTTGACTGGATTTGTCCTAGAGAGGTGCTGGGCATTTAACTAACGAGCTGCTGAAGTTTCTTAATCAAAATCAGAAGTAAACCTGCAGGACCATCTCTGATCTAGGCTGTACTGCACTCCAGCACATGGCTGATGCTGGAGACATGGTCCAAGGGGAAAGACTCATGACTGCCCATTGGGAACATTCCCTGAGATGGCAAAACTGAGCCCTTAGCCAGACCCTGGGTTTCATCCATAGGGCTGGCTAAGAGAAATGGAGACTAATACCAGTGGAAACCTGTGATTAGAGGTTCTCATCCATTATTTCAGGTAAATCTTAGCCCAAATCATCTGAGTAAGAGCAAAGCCTGTTCTGTACTCAAAGCTGAGCTGTCCTGAAGAAGGGAGGAGGAAAAGCAATGGCAAAAATGATACTGACATGAAGTTTCTTGCCTCAGAAATATGACAAATTACACCAAGTACTGGATGCATTTGCTATACTTGTCTAAATTCCAAATGTGCACATATGCAGGGCCATGCATACTTCCATAGGTTATTTTCTATTCCACTTTCTACTGCCCTGCGGCAGATATATCCTGCTGATTTTCACTGTCCTTTCCCCTATAATGTCAGTAACAGAAGTTGAATGCTGTCTTTACAATTAGTTTTTCCTGAGTATATTATTCCAAGGATGAAGTATAAATATCTCCAGGAAGTGCACTTTAATTAAAAGGTTAATGGCCAAGCAGAATTGCCTCCTGGGTCAGAGCTCAAAGGGAATGCTTTTGTCCTAACGAGAATATAAAGGACACTTCTCCCTTCCTCTGCAGGTTGTGAATGTCAGTATAAAAGCTTATCACAGCTGTGCAGGGAAGAGTTATTAGAACAGAGGAACATATAACCAAGCATGTGAATTATTTTCAGGAATTATTTTGGGGAAAGGGAATAAATAACTAAATAAATTCTAGGCATGAATCCTGATCTTTTGACCTTCGTTTGGGACCTGGCTCCCCGGCACAGTTAGCTTTGTCATGAGCACTGTTAACAATCCCTTCTGGCCCTTTGCTTCTTCTTGCTGGCCACTGGGACCACCCCTCAAATTCTTTCTGTCATCACAGACAATTTGATCTGAACATGAAGTTATTGTCAGTACTATTTTATTAATGTTGTTCAACCAGGGAAGAGGGAAAGTCTGTATTTTAAGAGAGAACATTTTCAGTAATTTCACAGGGCTGGTTTTTAATACATTCTCTGAGCACTTCAATCAAATTGTCTGCATGTGACTTGGCCTCCTATCAGGTGTGCTCATCTCTGTTAATGCAAGTCAATAAGAACTATGATAAGACACTTGATAGGTCCAGAGAAATCAGTCCACTTTATTATCTGTTATAAACTGAAAGAAAAAATAAAGGAAAAAAAAAGAGACTTGAACTGCATTCTGTGGGGATAGATTCCTTCCTCTGGAAAATACTAGCTATTTTGAATACCCTCAAATGTCATTCTATGAAGTAAATCAGATTCTGCATGCTCATTAGAATTCATAAATAATCTATATTTTAGCTGGACTACGCACAAGTTGGAAAGCTACCTTTTGCTCTTTGCTTCTTCTAAAATTAACATACTTGAAAGAAAAGCCAAGAGATTTGCAACTATTAATTCTCAGTGAGTTATAAAGAGCCTGGATCCCCTGCGTACATCTATGCATGCTTCCATATATGGCCATGTTCTCCTCAATACTAGCTGTTCCGCAAAAATGTAATGATAACAAATTCAAAACAAATACCTTTTAGGGACTAGTGTGTCAATTGCAAATGAGATAATAAAAATCATTGTTTACATCTAAGCGAATGCAGCCAGAGGAGTATCATGCAGTAATTGAAGGGACTACTTAGTTAAGTGCTTTGCCCTCCGGGGTTTCATCCTGTTAGCCTCTGTTAGTGGTTTATGGGAACTGAGAGCTTTGGGGGTTTGGAAAGTGGGACCGGGCACAGCATCTTCTTGCAAGCTGCCTGCCAGGGCAAGACCTTGAGAGAAAGAGAAGGTGGGCTTGCTTTTAAACAAGTGTATTTCAGAAAAGATTTCATTGAGATGTATATGTTATATAATAATGATGAAACTTCTGATTTGCCTTGTATTTAAAATATCTCAAATTTTTTCTTAATTATAAGCATATATGTACACCTCTCACATATATATCCACGTTTGTGTGTGCATACACATATATAAATATGTATGTGAGAGTAGCCAGTGAACTTCTGGGATGACACTGAAGCTGTTTTCTATACTGCCATCTACTGTCGTCTTAATTTACTCACAATATTTTGTTCAAGTTAGAAGTTTGCTTTATCTTCCCTTTAAAAAAGGCATAAGTTGCATTTGAAGTCACTTAAATTAGTCTAGTTCAGTGAATTATCAGATTAGTTCACTTAAAAATTATTTCCAGCGTATTAAAAATGCACAAATGTAATAGGTATTTTTGTAAAAATGTTTCCATTTCTTCTCCTAGTTTTTAAGCATTTTTCCTGTTTAAAGAACAGAAAACTGGAAGGCTAATTATATTATTTGGTTTACTTTCATTAAGCAGCTTAGGAAGTGCATTGTAAAAGCAGAAATACTTAAAGAAGGTCAGCTGCTCAGGCTAGCAGGTTTCTTCCATACCGAATGTCCCTATGATGCGTCCTTGCAGCACGTACCTGCTGCTGCCCGACAGTGTGTGGCACCTTGCAGGCTGCCTTGCTGCTGGCTCAGAGCACGACCACTGCTCCTCAGCCAGCACCTTCAAGGCTCAATTCAGAAGTGACTAAGGACCAAGCTAGATCATCAACATGTGCTGCCTCTTGCACATTTTGAACAGAACCCCATTAGTAATAGACAGGATAAACCACTTGAGCGTGTCTGGTAGATCTATTTCTAATTCGTATGCTCTCTGCAGGTTCATTCACTGAAAGTCTTTGCAAAGTAGCACCATACTCAGGTCGCTGCCCTACTCCATCCCAGCACAGTGAGCCCCCAGCCCCATTCCCAGCAGAGATGTGCTGGCCCCCCAGGTACTCACAGGCGTCTGATTAAGGCAGGGAGGGAACTGGAGAGTCAGGAACCTGTACAGCCACCAGCCGGGACAGTCCAAGTCCTCGCCGCCTTCTCAACCTCCCTATATAGAGGAGGAGAATCTTGTCAGTGGGGAGGGGCCCTGTAAACCACGTCCTGCTGGAAAATCCTCCCAGTACCTGGGTTAAAAAACCCAGCCTCAGCCAAGGAGCTCATTCCCAGCAGGGCCTAACCCTGGGCTGCTTCCCCTGTCCCCAGCTGCCCTTCAGCCAAGCTGGGTCTGGCATCCCTGGCTTTAAGGAAAGCATCAGGGGGTAGCCCAAACCCTCAAGTTTGGAGCTTTTGCTTGTTTCTGGGGGTGCAACTCTTTGGCCAAACAGACAATTTAACTCCTTCCTGCCTCGGCAGCATCCTTGCCCCTTGTGGCCCCCCACCAGGCGCAAAGGGCAGATCCCAGTCCCATGGGACACAGGAGGTTTCCCACCCACCGTCAGTGCCTTTTCTTGGAGCTAGGATGTGTTCCCGAGTTGAGGAGCTGCTTGGCAGAGGGGGGTTATTCCTAACACAGCAGGGTCTCTGGGTGTTTGTGTGACATTCAGAGCTTGGGGCTGGTGTCAGCCTCCTTTGCCCCTGGGGAGTAAGAGGGATGTTTCCCAGCTCCCCAGCACATTTGCCAAAGTTTCTCTTGCCATCCTGTGCTCAGCTCAGTTCCCGAGAAAGCACTGTAAATACTTTTTCATATATAAGAAATACCTCCCTCTGTCCATAAAAGGAAGAAGAGAAGTGATAAATAGCTGAGGGGGAGCAGTCGCTGGGATGCAGTGGAAAGAGCAGGCAGCAGGCACTGCGTGCCGGGGGGGAGAGGAGGACAGGGTGCGTGGAGCCAGACCTGCCAGGGCTAGGGAGGGATCTGGTCCTTGTCAAACCTCTCTCACACCCCCGAAACCTTCAGTCGCCAGCTGTCCCCCCTCCTCCCGCAGCAAGTAGCCAACAGCCTTGTGCAGTGAGACCTGTGGATGGAGACATCCCAAAAAGGGAAAGCTAGGATCCTCTAGGAATTCCCATCAACGTGCCAAACACAAAATACCGAAACAACCCCCTCTCAGCACCAGGCTAAATATGGTGTATACCCAAAGGATCAGAGCACAGTCCTGGGTGAAATAATTTCTCTTGACATCAACAATCCGGTCTTCTCTGAAAAATAAGCCCTCCTGAGGAAGATGGATGAGAATCATATTGGTCTTGGCATCCTAGGAAAATACCTCCGAGGGGAGGCTGAGCTGAAAACCTCGGGTGTCGCTTGTGGAAGTACCAGTGCTTGCAGGTGTGACAGACCAACAAACCCTGCTTCTAGTGCTGGCCAGTGGTGAACAAATCTGGTCAAACAGGAGAGAGGGGAAGTGCATCGGTGCTCCTTCCCCACCACGTTGCAGAAGTACCAGCTGTGGACATCATGAGAAGCCTCAGCCGGAGAAGACTCAATTTGCTAACCCAGTTGCATGTTTCCAGCAAGTTGTGCTCAAGTGGAGTGGCAGTGTCCACTGCCTCATGAGACGTGGGGCTGCCCCACAGCCTGGCAAAG
This sequence comes from Anser brachyrhynchus, assembly GCF_964034855.1. Lineage (NCBI taxonomy): Eukaryota > Metazoa > Chordata > Aves > Anseriformes > Anatidae > Anser > Anser brachyrhynchus. The sequence continues at coordinate 8,351,452 of NC_137733.1, forward strand.
CCCTTACAGGTTTGGAAAGGCAGCAGGGTCGTATCAGACTGATGCACATGTGACTGTGTTGGAAGGAAGCCAGGGGAAATGATACCCAGGACGTCAATCCAAGAAACTCACCCTTGTTAGCAGAAAGCTCCTCACTGCAGAGTTGACCCTATTCTATTTGCAGTTTTTGTGTTGCAAGCTTAGCTTTTAAATAGGAGTATAATGAACAGAAAATACTGAAACGCGAGGGGATCCCCTGAAAAGTATGATCATTTCAGCATTCGTCAAAGTTATCCTAAGAAGCTCCTTCTAAACCCACACAGCTGTTTCACAAAACCAGATGCATTTTAATAGTAGCTTAAAAAGGAGTGGAAATTATTCCTGCTGGTTTGCAAACCACTGCATGTGCACACGCAGGCTTGCTGCCTGAGTAGTATGTTTAGCAGAGGCAGTGGTGGAGGATGATATATGATGTGACATTAAACTGAACTGCAAACTAAAAAAACATTACTGCTGGGACTGAAACAGTTGCACTTTCAAGCCATGTGGGGTAGGAATTGATAAGCCTAGCCTGGCCTCCATCCTTCACTTAAAAGTCAGCGTAAGAATATACTAATGAAATAGCCTGGTTGGAGTTTCCCAAGTGCTGCAGTAGTTTTTAAACCAAAGTTGCATCAGAATGAAAGCTGTGGAGTCCCAGTGGATGATGCTTTTGGGACAGCAAAATAAGCTTTACTTAACCCCTCCTCCTAATTTATTTATTTTAATTGCTTTTCTAGAAAAAATAAAGCCTGCCCTTAAATATCTCCATGCTGAATTCTCCCAGTAAACATTGTACTCAGAAAAAAAGAGGACTCAGGAAGGAAAGAAATGAGTTTTTCAGCTACCTCAACACTGTGTAAACTGAAAACAATGGAGGGAAAAAAAGAAAAGCCCGTGTGATGATGTGTTAGTTTCTTAAATAACGTGTCAGGTAAGCATTTTTGTTTAAAAATGATTTTACCAAAGTTTATCAACCATATTTCTCTAAGCTGACATAATTAGAACTAGGAAGTATAATAGCAGTATGTTAAGATGTACTTTTGCAATAGGAGGGACAGTCTGCATCAAACTAGAACAATTAACCACAGGAGTAGTCTGATGAGGCAGAATAGTAAGAAACTGCTTAACGTTAAGCTTTGTGCTTGATGCTCGATCCAGGTTAAGTGAAGTACGTGAGGCAGAGAGGTTGATTCTAGATCAGTTGACACCAGCTGCTACTGAAAGGGTGTCTCTCAGAGCATGAACAAATATTTTTGGTTTTCTCTTCCTAAACATAATCACCAAATGTTAATCACTCCTCCGGAAAACTGATCAACTGACACCAAGATTCAGCTTGATTTGAAGGGCACTCAGGAAGGAAAGTGTAACTGACTCCATGGGGCGTGTTGATAAGACCTAGAAAAATAATTCCCCCATGCATGACAGAAACTAATACCTCTGCAACAGCACTGATGCTGTCGAGCATATACACAGAGTTTCCTCTGATTTTAGGGGAGAGCAAAAATTTGGTTTTAAAGTTTTTTGTTTTTTGTTTTTTTGTATTTAAACTTGTGGGTCAAGTTCTTCCAAAGTACTTTCCAGATCTGATATCCACAACAAACTCCCCTGACTCCTTGCCACCTTCACTTTTGATATCACACACAGACGAAGAACAGCCTCTCCTAACATAATTCCCCTGCCTAACAGTCTTACAGTGTTCTAACTCCAAAAAAGAACGCTCACAGTGTTCTAACTCATTAAAAATGCGGAACTTCTAAATCCTTACATCTTTTTCTCATGTTCTGGTTATCAGTAGAAAGAATAAAGGCAGTTAATGCAAGACATTACAGACTGTAATTAAGCTATACAGAACTTAAATTATTTGAGAAAATATTTTTTGTATGTGCTCACCTAGATGGAAGTTTCATCTAAAATCTGAACCCGCTCCTCAAGGATTTTGAATTACTTTCATCTAAATACTGGCTGACCTGGTCTAAACTTTTAAGGAATGATTTTTTGCAAGTGCATCCATAATGTACAGGATTTGCACTTCCTCTTCTTACTCGAGCAAGTAAAGGCAGTCTGTCATTCATAGGACTCACTACATGTCCACATCTTGAAAGATGCTCTCATATTTTATATACTGTCAGGATAAATACTAGACCATTAATAACATGATTAGACTAGTATATTTTCAGGCATGTTTCAAAGCTTCATTGTACAAATAAATACCATGGGAAATACACTTTAATTTAATTTGCTCGTACAATGACCTTACTTTAGAACAAGAGATTGTTCCAAAACTCCAAATTTGTACTGTGAGGGTATCAGAGAATTAGGTGAAACGCATGTCGCACAAGAGAGCAGACACAACAACTCCTGCTCCCATACTAGCACAGAATCTTGAACAGTGGACAGAAGCTGTACTTCCCAAAGAAAACAGTTCTGAGATTTCTTTCTATCTTAAACAAATTTCTGCTCTGATTTCAAATACACCAAATACAGACCTTTACCTCAAAGCTTAACGAAGCACACCCTTGTAACAACCTCTGCTTTCATGACTGTGGAGACCATGAGCATGCTGAGCTGTGTTCTTGAGGAAGGTCAAGTACCAAGCTTCCCTTTGTCCTCTCCTATTTTTAATATCAGCTGTTACAAGTCCTTTTCCCAAGGAGCTCCATGACACCTGAGCAGCTTTTGTATGATCTATGGTAGGAAGACAGAAAGCAGACGCAATGGCTTTGGTTACACGGGAAGATTTGCATAGCATAGAAGGTTGCTTCTGTGTTTTCCAGTAGGGCATTTTCCTTGCCCTTGAAAAGACAATTCGCATTCCAAACATGGATAATAATTTGACTCACTAGGTTATGGAGAAACATAAAAATAGGTTATGGACAAACATTTATCCTCTGGAAAACCAAAGTTAAAAAATCAGGGATTTCTGTGGCCAGATCAATCATACCAGCATTCTGTAAAGGTTCATTTTTGGAACTTCTCAGAGGCACTTTCAGCTCATTCCAAAATCAAGGTGATTTGTAAATAACAGCTTAAAGACCATTTTTCTACTTTATTTTTAGACAGAAATGAAGAGATAGAATGGTAATTTGCACTAGCTTGTCAGGAAAGAGCCTCTGTATTGAGGCAGATTCCCATGATGGTTGGGCTTTTACAGAGACGGCTCTTCAGCTAAGTAGTTGATGTGATAGTGGTGTTAACACAGCAAACATTGAGGGCATACAGAAATAAATTTGCTTGCTTGACCCAGTAGTCAATAATAATTGATGCAAAGCGACACAAGACTTAAAGATGGATTTGATTAAGATAAATTTGCAACACAAGTCCTCTCCTATTGGAAACAGTCCTGAGATACTTATAAATAAGCAAACAGGGAGCTGGCAGCATTGCCAGTCAAAGGTGATGAGCTCTCTCCTACGGCTTGAAATGGATAAATGCAGCTTCCTTTAAAGCCATAATGGTTCTCTGCACTTTCACATTAAAGTAGTGCCTTGGCTGCTTATAAAAAAAAAAACAAAACAAAACAAAAAAACACCTATAATGCTAATTGGTCCAAATGATAACTAAGGCAAAACTTTGTAGAGTCTGTAAAACTCAGGGTCCTTTCACTAACATTTGCAAACTGTATGTTCTCTTCCTTTTTCCCCACTTACTGTACCATTTATTTAACAATTTAAGGATTTTTGGGAACTCAACCCTAAAATTTTATTTACACAAAACTCCTCTTAGTACCACTGAAAAATTAAGATGTATAAATTTTATCTAAAAAAAAGGAAAATAGATAACCTGGTATTTTTGATGTACTTGTACAAGGTCTGCGTCTGCTATCTCAAAATATATAAATACCTCAGCTAAAAAAGTTATGTGAATCAGTAATCTATTATCAACTTTATTTTTATTTTTAACTTTGCCTGACTTTGACTTTCATGTCATTTGGGGAAAAAAACAAAGTTCCTCTCCCTCCCGTATATTTAGTGTTACACCATACAATTTATAGCAACTCCAGCTGGAAAAGGCTTACCCTCGTTTGTTTGCTGGCATGAAGATAAATATAGTCCCCCTTTCCAGAGAAATAAAAACAACTATTCCTCCAAAGCACTTTTATTTTCAAATTCATTTTCCCATGCTTATCGTAAAGTAGCAGCTTCTTCTGCTTCTTAATGATGAAGAATCATTAAAATATTTATTTTGAATTCTTTCAAAATACCAAACACAATAAAACTAAGAAAAAAAATCAGAAACCAGGAAAGACATGTGAAGACATAAAATAATAGAAGTGCAGAAATTATAAATTATCCAGTAAGTCTTTATTTTTATAAAATGAGTATTTTTAGGCCCAATTCTAGACACAGGCTCGATTAATCTGACTTCAGATACAGTTTTCCTTCTATTAGCACTGGACGAAAAAGGCCTTTGCTAACATTTTTTCATTGGCAGCAAGTAAGACCCCATCTTTATGTCTCATGGGTAGCTCTAACAAAATGAAATGGTCCCACTGGAAATAATGAAGAAATTTAAAGAAGAATTTCATAAATTAACTCTCAAAGAGCTTTACATGAGAAATGAATATATGAAAGATATCATCTTTTTATACTTTGTAAAACAAGGGGCTCTTCAATGCTGGTGCCGGCCGTTCTTCCTGGTTCTGGAATTCTATCTAAAAATGAAACAGACAAAAATGTTTTCACACATCTGGAGAACCAAAGATACGTGTTACTTTCTACATCATGAACTTTGATATAGAATATCATCATAGGAAGCTCAGGCAGCTTTATAAATACATTTTTTCCATACAACTGTATGAGATAAGAGCTTTGCATGACAAAAGATTAGACTGTAGACAGCTTCAAATCAGCTTTAATAAATCAATTAACAGAAACATGAAATTGCACAATCTGTATCGGGATCCCCCAGCCTTTGTACCAGTTTATTGGAATAGTCATTCAGCAACATAAGCACGACAATTTCTAACATGAAAAGCAAGATAGATGTTAGATATGAGATTGTGAACGTCGTGTAGATGAATGGACTTGAATACCTTAGTATGCACCCTAGTTAAAACAGCTAGGTAGTTAGTATTTTAAATACACTTCGGGGGGTATTTTAAACCCAGTTCAGCCTTCGTGTCTCCACTAACATTCCATAAACACAAACACATGCAGAAAGTAACTTCAGACTATAGTAACTTAAAGGTTAAAAATATTACAAGTCTACTTTTATATGTTTGTTTAGTTCAAAGACAACATGTTGTCATGCCTTATGATTAATCCTGTCTTGTAACCAACTCTAAGCAATTTATCCCTTTGTGGAATTGTGTTGGAGTCAACAGGGGAAGATGACCATACGTAAGTTCAAGTTTGAAACTGAGGCACAAAATTTTATTCAAAAAAGTCTTGTCTAAGACTTGTCTATAGTACTGAATTTATTACAAAAAAAAATAAACAAATCTGATAGGAATAAGAATTTTCTAACAACAAGATCAGTTATAGCAGTTTTGATAATGAAATTTTACTTCTTCAGCCCCCCCTTCTGGCAGAAGGGTAACAATATTGTATCCATGAATTAAGAAAAGGTGCTTATTCAGTACTTTTCTCACGCTTCTTAGATGTTTTAATAATAACCCCGACCTCAGTTTTTTTTTTTTTTTTTTTTTACAAAAGCAATAGCTGATAATACTATTACTAGTAACATGATAGTACTCAATGGCCCAAATTCCCACTGAGTAGAAAGTGAAGTAATATGCCAAGCAGATTCTTTTAAGGAAAAAAATGAACTACCAATCCCTTTCGTTCTATAGCTTAGGCAGTATTAATACTAAACCAGCAAAGAGCAGACCAGAAAGGGAAAAAATCTAGCAGTGTTCTACTGTTGAGAAGTGAAGTCAAAGTGAATTACATCTGTAGAAAACATGCGTGCCCATATGCAGAATTGACAGCTAAAGAATTAAGAATGCTCTATAGAAATGAAATTAGAATAGATGAGAAACAAAGAGATATGCACAGTATTTAATATATTTTACTGAGAATTTGGGTTAAATTCCTGTATTAAATTCCCAATGTGATAAGACTATCTCTCCCTTACCCTTTCCAGATTTGCAGCAGCATTAAGAAGTACAATTTGGCCAGTTTAACTTTTAGGAAAATGGGGAAAAAATTTGGTAGATGAGTTTTGTGATACTGAGAATTGGGTTATCAGTATGTTCTGGACTTTACCAGCAACTGCAGCAGTAAATCTCTGTTTCTAAAAGCATAAATGGTGTAACAGATATTCCACTATTTACTAATAAGCACAACTGTTCAATTTAAATGAGTTTTCAGTCTTTAGAAGTCCAAAAGACTTAACAGAATAAAGCCAAATAATTAGGGTTTTCCCCTTCCCTCTAGCAACTAACAAATAGCTACAGCTACTGCAAGGTAACAGGAGCTTCACAGTACTTTGCACTGCTGAAAATTTATACAAGTTTTGCTGTCTCCAATTTTTAAAAATGCCTTTTTAAATAACATATCTTTCCATATTAGAATGAAAGTTCAACTACTGACACATTTGAAGGCCAGTCAAGCATTTCTGAGGGCAATCAGATTTCTATGGTGTACAAGCTGTCCAATTAGCTTACCAGCAGAAGATAAGCAGGCCTAAAAGCTTGTTTAAGTTGGATGCTTATTCAAAGAAACACACAGAGCTAGTTTTAGAAATCAACGAACTGGATATAGTATGACTTTTCTTAAACAAATATACGAGCAACGCTTATGGTCAGGTCACAGAGTTCAATGGTATTTTGAGGTGTAAACACTGTTCTACTGAAGAATTTTTTTTTTTTTAATAAAAAAGGTCTCAGTTCAAAAGTACCCTGTGTCCATCTGCATGATTATGTAGTTATAGGCACATGTGTCTCATAGAAAATCTAGTCGCAAACCAAACTTCTGCAAAAATGACTGCATTCCCACACCTACCTTTTTGATTTCTCTCAGTAGGTGGTTTACCAAGGTTCTGCCTTGGATAACTCAGTAAAGACCCTTTCAGAAGGATACTCTGGGTACTTTCTTCTTTACCACCACGTAAGAAATGACATATAATTCCATACAAGAGAGGTCTGCTCAAGACAGAAAAGTAAAAGCAGCCAATGAAATACTGAGCACTAATAAAACCACCCTTTCCTCCTAAGTTCTTAGACCTTAATGTTCACTCTTAACGTATGTTCAGATGTCTTTAATTATTTAAATACATTATGCCAGGTGTAATTATATAAATAAGCACAGACCTAAGCTCCCTCTGAGGACCACCACTCTCCCAAAAAGCTTGCAGTAAGAGACACTCTCAACTAAACTCCAGCTCGCTCCTATAGGACAAACCAGAGCATGCTTAGCACATGAACACAGAGCCACGTTCTCACTGATGCAATACAGAGGATTGCACTGGAGCCCACAATACCACCGCATACCCCAGATTTGATTTTTACTAAAAGCCTGAGGCAGATTCTTTTGAGACCAAACTAAGGAGACCCATTGGAGATGTTTATACCTGCTTAACACCCTAGCTCATGAATGTAGTTGTATCAGAACACTGTGACTTTATATCTAATCTCAGCGTATGCTATCTTTCTCTTGCTCTACAAATCAACTTGCTGATATGCAAAGAACATGTTTTCTGCTTCTGACTAAAGGAAAGACTATAGGGCTAAGAGACTTGTCTTTTGGTATGCAAGTACACTAGCTGTAGAATGCATTCTATAGCGTTCATAGAATTTAATTGTAGTTTGGAGTATGTTTGAAAATGGCCCCATGTTTGAAACTGTGAGTTTGAATCCAGCATATTAGAGCAGGCACGTGATATAGTCACATTTCAGTTGGTAAGAATGTTTATATGTGATTTACACAAACACTAAGGGGAAATATACGCAGAACAGAATATACTGTGCATTCCAAAATCAATCCTTACACTGATTTTGCATTTGCATCTTCAAGGATGTTCAGCTCTTTGACAAGAAACTGTCTATCCAAGGGCACTTCAGGCTGGCCAGCTTCTGGAAAAGAAATTTCCCCACAATTCTTAAGACTGGTAAAAAAAAAAAAAGCGTCACCAATTAACTTTTCAATGCTACTCATGAGACTTCAAAAGAATCAGACCACTCACCTCAGTTTTAGACTATTTCTCTCTAACCCTATACAGTAATTTCAGGGAACACAAGTATTACTGTTTTGTACTAATATAATTTAAAATGGCATATTGCAGTTTTTATCCTCACTCTAAAGGTAGATCACAAAAATATTAAAGTTTACAGTATAAAGATGAATTAATCAGGCAAACAACTTCCTCTAAAGAAGTACTGTTGTCAAACTGATTCCATCCATTAACACATACTGTCTCCACTCCCTCTTCTCATTGAGATGAACCTTTGCGCCTGTAATTTTAATAGTATGAAAACATTAAATTCTTATATAGCAAATGTGATTACTACATCTAAGCACAATTACAAAACTTCAAGTTTCAAATACAAATTAGCAATAGGTATAAACGTAACTATATGCTGTACCACCTAATTTATAGCTACCATTTAAATGTTGTAGCTCTCAATTATTAGTATTTTAGTACAGCCAGTAACAATTAACTGCAGTTGTTCAAAAATAGGGTCCTTCTTCATATCTTTTTTTGTATGTAAGGATTAGATTGTAAGGACAATGACGATTAAATGTAAGGACATCTAATCACATTTCTGACAGTTTAAATGCAGGAACTGCTGTAATCCAGACTATTAACTACTTTAATACATTACTTTAGATTATTCTTCAAAGATTTTTTTTTCATTTGCAGGATTTCATTTTTTTTTTAATTTCATCCAAATGCCAATGAGAAAATTGTGATACATGCTTTAAAAATAGTTAGCCATTTTCTCCAATACAAAAGCAAGCTATTTTGGTTTTGCAGGTTGCTAGCAAACTTTCTTGCTCTTGCATCAACAGTTTTGTCAATGTAAATACTATTTATCTCAAGGATAAGCAGCAAAGAACATGTTTTCTTGAAAACTAAAGGGATGATTTGGCTTACTGCTGCGAATAAGGTGGTGGAGAATACGTTCATGGCTTACTTATTTCCAGGGGAAAAAGAGATGGAGCATTTCGTTCCCACTCGTTAACTTCGTAATGCAATTACTCAGTAAATCACAGTGACAACCCACCACAGCGGTGACAAAGCCGAAGCCCAGCCCCACTACCTGCGGTGAGCACAGACGCCGTGTACTTGTACTTGTTGTACTCCAGGTACTCCCGGACGAGCTCGTTGATGAGGAGATTTTCACGGGACAGCGGCGGCCGGGGCTCGCTTTGGTCATCCAGCGCGTGAAAGACTTCAGCTCTGATGTTAGCTTTTATTTGCCCGAGGACACCTCTTTTTTCCAACGCCTCCTTTAGGGCTGTCACCACAAGAAACCAGCGAACATAAAGCCAGGCGCGTCCCAGGAGACCCAACCCCACACCACCACCACCACAGTTTCAGCACGCTCACAAGGAAATTAACACAGGATACCCATACACCCGTGGCTATACCGCTCCTAACAACACGGGGATCGTTACAGACAAAACCAAAGACCCCAAACACGCCACACCCCCCAGCTAAAGCCCTCAGGGCCCCCACGGCGTACCAGTCCCGCCCCCACCTTGTTTGAGCTCCACCACCGTCGCCATGGCCCCCACTGCACCAACAGCGCGCATGCGCAGCGCGGCCGCGGGGGGACATGAGCCTGGTGGTCCTGCCTCATGGCGCCCGTCAGCCAATCGGGATGCGCGGTGGGCGGGGCGGGGGTTCGGGTGGCGAATGGCGGCGAGGCGGTGCTGCCTGAGGCGCTGGCGGAGGAGGGCGGGAACGTGGCGGCTGAGGGGGGCTTGGGCGCCAGCCCTCGCTGAGGGAGAGGGCGTACCGGCAGGTGTTCTGTGTGGGGATTTTTTTTTTTTTAAATCCTTTTATTGAAAAAAATCCTTTTTCATTTCGAAGGTTGTCAATGTTTTCTCCCTTTATTAACAGGGAGAAAAAAAAATGGAGAAAGTTTCTCCCTGAAAATTTTTACACTGGGTGTCTCAAAGATGAACCTTTCATTAAAGAGCTCATCAAGGCCGAGCTTTTAACTGAAGGCTTTTGCCAAAACGCCGCTGGATGCTGGGGGTTTTGTACGCACAAGGTCTCTCATGTGCCTGGTTTGTGTGGAGGCATGCGTGCGTGCCTCGTGTTGCTGTGAGGAGGTGGCTGTTTATTTTGCAAGCGTATGAAATATTCCCCAAGGAAATGCTGTCAGTGTGGGCGAGCTCCCTGGGCTTGTCAAGGTCTAGATGGAGCAGAGCCTGCTGGGCTTGGGGGAAAATGTGAGTCGTCTCAAGTGGCAAGCCCCTACGGCCTTTAAGGAGTGCCGGCTTGTTTTTTTTTTTTCTTCTGCCTATGTTTCCTCTGAAAGCAAACATTTATATTCAGAGTTTCCAAGGAATATCTGAAAGGAAGCACGAAATACAATTTAGAGAAAAAAGATTTCTGAGTTAATGGTGAAGTTAACCCTCACCTTTCTCACAGCAGCCACCTGCAGCGGTGCCTCCACAACAGGGCTGCTGTGTGGCCCCTCCAAGGAAGGACAATTTTACGCTGTACCACTTCAACTATAAGCTTACATTCTGTTATCACACACAGAATGTGTGTAAAAGTGTAAGCTCTTAGAGACTGTGTTATCTATTTAGATTTTTTTTCTGGCTTAGTGTGCTATTAATAGTGCTATTAAAAAGGTTCTTCCAGCTTAACCACTGGAGCTCCTACCCTGTATTGACTGTCAGAGCTATTAATGTTTATATGTGCTGCGATCACACCGGAGAAAAACTGTATTCCTTACAGCCCAGGGGCAGGAGAATAACACACAGGGGGGAACTATGACTTAACTTTTTGAACAGGAGTTGTAGTGAGCATCAAGGCATCAAAACAACAACCCACCAATGTATTTAATAGGATTTTGAGATGAATTTAGAGAATGTACAGAACAGGACAGAAATTCTTAATTAAAATAAGTCAGGAGAATGAACATTTAGCTGTTTTCTTGCAATACTGTAAAGATTTGAACATGGTATGAACTAAGGTATAGGTTAGGCTGGCGCATTGAGTATAGCTTCTGACACCCAATTTCTAGGTTTTGATCTTTCTGTGGTAATTCCCTTCAGTTCATCAGGGGATATGTGACCTTCGTGTGGGCTGAACGCTGCTGCTTCTGCTTCTTGGCCTGGCATCCTGGGAGCGAGAGAGCCAAGGAGACAGACCAGAAATGCTGCAGCTGGACAGGCAGTCTGGCCAGGGCTGGTGATGAGTGAGCACGGCTTTGTTCCATGAAAGTGTGCAGGTGAGTACAGAATCAATCTGTGATAGTTTTTTTTTGTGTGTGTGTCTGTGTGCGTATGTGTGATGCCTGATTTTTACTCATACACTACCCTAGTGAGACCTGTCTCTGCGTGAATAACTTTCTCCACTACCACAGTTGCTGTGGACACAAAAGACCATTTTAAATTGAGATTCTTTATGTAACTTGCGTGAGGAAGCTTCAAATATTGGTGCCCCTTTTTTCATACATCAGTGTCTGATGCCGTTCCTACACATGGGTCATCCACGCTCCAGCAGGTCTGTTCTGGTACACTAGCTTGTCAGCTGAGCATTGATGCTGCAAATACAGGTTTAACTAATGTGTTTTAAATCAGATGTAAGGGAGCCAACTCCTGTGAAGACTGGCTGAGGGAGCTGGGGATGTTTAACCTGGAGAAAAGAAGGCTCAAGGGAGACCATATTACACTTTACAGTGACCTTAAAGGAGGTTGTAGGTGAGGGCAGGCTTTTCTCCCAAGCACCAAGCGATAAGACGAGGGGAAATGGCCTCAAGTTGCACCAGGCGAAATTTGGGTTGGATTTTAGGGGAAATTTATTTACTGAAAAGCTTTCTCTGCCTTCCCCTCCCTTCCCTTCCCGTCCCCTCCCTTCTCGCCACCCGCCCCCGGCCGAGGCGGGGCTGCGCAACGCGGCCGGGCGGCGCCGCCGGGGCTCGGCATCCCCGTGACCGTGGAGCCCAATCGTGGTGGTGCCGGGCCGGGCCGGGCCGAGCCGTGCTGAGCCGGGCTGAGCCGAGCCGTGCCGGGCCGTGCTGCTGGGGTGCCGCCGGCCGGGCACGGCGAGGTGCGGAGGGGGAAAGCGCAGCGCTGCGGGCTCCATGGGGATCGAGAGCTTGTGCAGCGCCGATGCCTCCGAACCCTTCTGGGTGAGCCGCGGGGATGGGATGGGACCGGCTCGGCTCGGCTTGGCTCGGCTGGGCTGCCCGGTGTCGGGCGGAGCCGCCGGGAGCCGCGGGCTGGGGGGGCGGCAGGGCCGGGGGCCGCCGTTGTGGGGCCGGCTGCGGGCTCGGGGGGACTCCGGGGGTACCCGGGGCTCGCAGGACAGCAGCCCCTGGCTCTGGCCACCCCCGGCTGGGCGTGCATTGGCAGTAACCGCTCGCCTGGACGCTCGCAGCCGGCCGGAGCGGCATGTTGGTTTGCGAAGGAGGCCAAACATAGGCTTTCCTTGGGGGTGCAGTTATAGCCCGCTTGCAGAGCGATATTTTCAGTTTTCCTTAAGAAACGGCGGTGAGCGGTGTGCGGATGTTGCAGTGCAGGTCTTACTCTTGCTTTTGCCGAGGCACCCGGTGCTGGCAGCAGTGCGGCCCCTGGGAGGGCAGAGGGGTGCTGGAAACCCTGCTCTGGAGGAAACAAGGTGTGTGGACAAACTGGTTGTGCAGAGGAGGGGAAGAACATGGATTTATTTCATTTTTTTAAACGACACCCCTCAGAATGCAAAAAGCAAAACACACACACAGAACTGTGTGGGGGAGCTGCAGGAGGTGGCGTGGGGTAAGAGAAACACACGTGGTTTTTCTTACTGTTCAAAAAAAACTTCTCATGTGGTATTTGCCGAGTGGTATTGGGCTAATGGGATGCCTTACTGGTTCAGAAAAAGGTCAGATATCTCAGAAGATAGCATTGCAGTATTTATCTCAAGAACCGTTAAAATATTACTCAGCAAATATTAGGAAGATCATTCACACCTCAAGGTGTTTAGCTTTTCCAGCCCATCAAAAGTGACCCTGTTAACCAACTTCTATGTTGCTTATGTTAGTATCTCATCTCAGCTAATTTCCAGGGTTCTCAAAACTGGCTAAATTGTGAGCTGCTATCAGATTTTTCTTTCTCTCTCTCTTATGGAACAATACCTTCTTATTTGAAGTGTCTAAGACAGTACATGTTTCAGAATTCTCTTTATGGATAAACTTACTTGAGAGTAGTAGTTTTGTGAAAAAGAGCTGCATTGAATTGTGGAATTGAAGCATCAGGTAGGAGCAACAGCTAGACTTACTGTGTTTGAAATAGCTAGTTTGCCTAGGACTTCTGATTTACTGATTGTTTTGTTATATAAACAATTAAAATACTTGTATGTAATATAGACGTTTTTGATGGTTTTGGTATGTTGTAATTACTGCATAGCTTTTCCACTAGTTGCTTTGGTTTCCAAGAATATAGATGGCTTTGTGATTTGTCATCCTTCTCCAAAGCACGTGGAGTCTGCCTTACATTTCTTGAGCAAAAGATCCTGTGGGTGTGGTTGTTTGATTTCTGGATTCTTCTAATCCTGCAAAAGAGTGACTGTGGATTCCAGTTAGTGCAAGATGTGTCTGGAAAAGTATTCTCCTTTGCTGAACTTTGCCCGTTAACATCTCGATGCATCTGCTTTGTTGTTGCATTGTTCCAAGTGGTGGGAAGGGTGGAAATGCTAGTAGTGGTGTTTATGGGTACTCTGACTACACTTTATGGTATTTCCATTGTTGCTGTATTTTGTTAATGTTGAAGTTGTAGTGGATTTCCAGAAAATGCCTGTGCGTATGCTGTGTTTTATGGGACTTCCAGGTACCACCTATGCCTGTGCTACTGTCTTTCCTGTCTTGAGGGGTGCTGCATGCTTCTGCTTTTCAGGGCTGGGCCACATTTATAATAGCTGATGACACGGCTATTTGCATTCTTGTGGTGAGCTACGGTCACATCATCACATCAGCTGTGCTGAGGCCCTGCTACTTGGAGTAGTGGGATTTCCTAGTGCTGCCAAACCCAGTTTGTTTCAGTGAAGAAGATGCAGTTTCTCTTAATTGTGGTGTTGAGTTTGGAATAGCTCAGTTCCGAATTTTGGGGGACACTTCATAGGTTGAAAGGACCTAATGCACCTTTAAAAACCGTATGCTAATCTTAAGCCTTGCTGCCCAGGATTTTTCTTGGTTGCACACCTAAGGAATGTTACTGTTGGAAATTCTTGTCTGAGAATTAAACAGACTGTTTTTATTTAATACTCACTCTGAAAGGTCAGCGGCCCAGTTTGCAATCTTCTTCAGTCCTTGCTTTCCCCTTACTGTTTAACCCATCTTTGGTACCCAGCACATTAATTTTCACTGCAACCAGACTTGTATACAGAACTTCAGTGTTCCTTGCAATTCTTTGAACCAGGCTCCCTTTTTGGAAGCATGCTGTTTCACCCTTGCTGTCTCTGCTAGCGTTGTTGAATATCTCGCTGCAAGAATTTAATCTGTAATACAAAATAACTGCTGTGTAAGATGTTGAGGATACCAAAAGCTTTAAAAACAAAAACAAAAACAAAACCTGTGGGTTAGGGGTAACGTTTTGCAGTACTCGCATTTCAGTTCAGTGACTTTAAGGGCCTGTTTAAACTGGAAAACTTGTGTCCTGATGTGCTGAGATAGCTTCATCTAGAATATCAAAACTATATATGAGTGCAGTCTGCCTTGCTTCAGTACTAATGTGCCAAAAAAACCTAGTGGGGGGGGTTGAGGAATGCTATCATTTTAGGTAACCAGGAGGATAGTTAAGGGAGGCCTTGAACTTAATGTATATTTTTGCTTGCTGACCTAGCTATGTGTGTATATATTTATGCACACTTGCATGATCTATGGTCTCAGTGCAGTTACATTCCGAAATAGTCTGCTGGTTTTCCTCTGAATACAGTTTTGAGATAGCTTCATTTTTTCACAGTTTGTAAGCTATGTGGTATCATGTCTAAAGTCTGTTTATGTTTGCAGTTCCTAAAGGAAGAAGTTGGTAACTTTTTATGACGCTGATGAGTTCTCATGGCTAATGTGCAGCAGGGCTTATATGAAAACAAAGTAGGAGGTACAAAAAAGCCAATTCAAACTAAGCAGTTCCTTACAGTCTGTCCCCAGCTGCTCTGCCAGGTTTTACACGGAGTCTCAGTTATTCATTAGGTTTTTGTATGTCAAGTAAAACCTGAAACTTTGAGGTTCTTGCTTATACTTGCTGATAATCTTCCTGAAAGAGAGTTCTGAAGGAAAACGACACTTCTTTATGGAAGGAGTAATTTCATGTTCTCAAGTTCTGTGGCTCGTGCTGTCATGTATTAGATAAGCAGTGAATTAGTACGTATCTTGGAACCCTGGAGCTTTTTGCGCTGTGAAATGTCTTTAGTGCATTTACTTAAGCATAAAATGACTTACAAAATAACTTGTGGCAGTTAAGATTTTTGTTAATGTATCAATAATATACTTTTATAAGCACTGATAGGTCATAACGCAGTTACTGGCGTGACACTATCAAATGTGAGATCTCTGGATTCAAGCTATCATGTAAATGCAGCTTGGGCAAGCAGGCAGACAGCTTAGGAGGCTTAAATGCAGTGTGAGGTTTGTACCTAGTGAGTTCCATTTGCTTTTAATTTGTGTGTTTATTTCCTCCTTCCAAAGGCATAGACATGAGTGGGAGGTCAGTAATGTCCTAGTGGCAAACAAAAGACACAGAAAAATAAAGAAGTTTAATACAAAAAATACTTAAAATAAACCAGTATAACAGATACATATAACATACACAAGTCTAAAAGTCCTTCACAAAGGAGATCAGTGACTGCATAAATTAGGAAAAAAAAAAGGGGGGGGGGAGGGGGGAAGTAATGTTCTGTAGTCTTAATTTACAGAAAAGTGGAAGACAAAGTGGTGTTTAATTTAACTAGAGGCAGTTCCTGCAAAATGGTGTTTCAAGGCTTTGCCTAGTTTAGGTAGTAATAAGACTTGTTTTTTATACCTTTATCTTCACACTGGCAATTTCAATATGGGTTTTCTTAGTGATGTTTGAAGACAGATTGCATCTTTTAGTAATTATTGCCTGCTTTTCCCTGTAGTTTGATAGTACTTTGTCAGTGTGTTTGTGGCAGAGCAAGGTAGGTAGCCTCAGGTTCTGTGAGAGTGGTGGTAAATTTGTGAGTTTAGGTTCTTTCTTTAGTTATAAAGGTACTGAGTTTATGGGTGCGTTTGTGACAACCCTGGTATTAAGAATTTCAGTGAGTATGCAGATCATAAAACTGCTCGTGTTTACTGACCTAGGAAGGTCACACGTGGACAGGAATTAGAACAGAGGAGGAGCGGAGAGTTAAACAGGAAAACCTTTACACAAGATGGTTCATTTATTATAATTAGCAGCTAACTGCTTTACTGTCACTGCTTGGTTGAGGAGGAAAGCCGGTGCTATTTGTCATCTCTTTCTCATTTAAACCTGTAAAAGAGTTGTCTGTGCTCCTTTTCATAGACATTAAAATGCTCTCTGTTGGTTCAGGATAGATCAGTTCAGGGAAAATACAGGAAAATGAAGCCTGATAGTATGTAGTCGATGGGGATTTTCTTAGCAGCTGATCTGTCATTTTACAGCTGTCCGTGCAAGATAAATGTTTCAAGGTTGCTCAGAAGAATTGAGCACCCCAATAAGCTGTGCTGTTCCCGCGGCTACAATGCAGTTTACGTTGAAACGCTGTGCTATACTCAGCCTACGCGGAGGTTAACCAGGGTTGCACTGAAGTCATTCTGGGTCACATCTCTAAAAAGCCTACTGCAGGGTACTGACCTTTCGCTTACTTTTAATAGAGTCAGAATTCCTTGCATTACTTTTTTCTCACTGTTTGCATCTGTGGTAGGTTCAGATACAGGTTATTCCAACTTCAGCTGTTATCTTAGTCCCTTTGTAAGGTTTGTGTCCAGGTGTGTTCAAACTTTCACGGTGATTTGAGTTTGATATACAGGCTGTTGAGTTATTAAACAAAAATACTGTTTTTAGTGCAAAAAGGAGACGAGAAATGGAATATTTTTCCTGCGTCATTTTAAATAATGATTTCAGTTCAAAACTTTACTGAAGGATAAACGTTGTCCTCTTAATTCTGAAACTGTCGATGGTAAACAATATTTGTTGTCATGGGGCCAAATGTTGTCATGGTACTTGCAGGCAGGGCAGGGTACAGAAATATTACAGCGACACAAACGCTTTAAATGTGCAAGTGTTGCTGATATCTGTCATATGTTTACCCGGCACATGGAAATAATGCCATATTTCAGAGTTTTTTGGGCTTCTTTGGATTACAAAGATCAGCCCTGTTAAACTCCACAGCTGCAGGTGCTCCTTTTCTGGCAAAGTTTTGGCGCTAGCTTCTTCTTTTACTCTAAAGGGAAACACAATCAAAACATGCTGCTTCTTGCCATTCTGCACACAGCTTCAGCTGTGCAGTGCTGTCTCTTACAAAGGATTTCAGCTCTTTGGTAACATAGGAAATGCCGATATTTTGGATTTGGACAAGGAGGTGCAGACACCTGACTTAACTTTAGGACTAGGGCTGGAAGGTAGAGGCTTTTTCTAGGCTGTGTTAATAAACCAAATCTGCCTTATGTAACTTGTTACTGTTGAGAACTTTGTCTTGCTAAAACCATTTCTAATAGACAATGCTACGAGAAACTAAAGATATTTCCCTGTAGTTTACTGAATGATATCTCTCCCCTCCTTCCATCTTCTTTATATAAATGATTTAGATTTTTAAAGGATCCTTGTTTATGTTATTACATGATTTATTTATTTATTTATTTAATGTTCTCTTGCACTGGCAGTCTTGTCCTGTAACAACATTAAGAGACTGTAAGAATAATGCTTAGATTTCAGAATTACTGTGAAATGAAGGAGGAAGAAGGGTCTCTTTCCGCATCTGGAGTCTGGATCTGAGTGTAATATTTTGGGAGGTTGAGCTGGAAGGTTTGTTTGTAAATGATTTAAAGCCTTTTATTTAGACACAACTTCCTACATGGCAAAATCTTAAATGGGAGACCTGTATTATTTTCTTCTTATTATTAAACTGTATTATTTGTTCCTTGCTTCCATAACTACTGTTTGACATTAACCAAAAACTGTTAGCTTTATAGCTTTTTGGTTTTGTTTCATTCATGATTTTACAAGAAGTGTTTGGTTCTTACTGTTTGGTCAAGGAAAAAAAAAAACAAAAACCAACAACCTGGTATCAAGTAAGAGAAGATCCTCAGTTGCACAGTAGGTTTAATTCTCCTGTGGTAGTAGTAAAAGTATATTCCTGTGGGTGAAGATGTGATCCTCATGAGAGTTCGAGATCCAAATCTTAATTCCTACATCCCAGTTTGGTAGTTACCTTTGATGTTTCTCACTTCATCCTTGTGGCAGCAGAACGAAAAGGCAGAAAAATGTTGATCTAACCAGGCTGTCACTGGTCTGTATTGTGAGGGCGTTAGCACCTATCCTCAGGTGTGACCATGAAGGCAAGTCCTGAGTTCTCTTCTCAAATCAGTGATTAGCCACGCTGCATGTTCATTTGTTCCACTGCTTAAGGTAAATGGTGTAGTTCTGTGTGGGGGCATAATTGTTCTGTTTCTCCTTGAAGAAGTGGTGTTTAGAGTCTCTGGAGGTGTGGGAATGAGATCAAGTATTTGGTTGTATGGATTTTACTTTTTAGTAGAATCTATTTTTTTAAACAAAAAATAACTTGGGGCTTTCACTGAACATAGGAAGTAGCTGCTGAACAGACATTATCATAAAATCTGTACAAATAATTTATTTTTTTCTGCTACTCCCTACTTGCAGACTACGCCCTTAGATGATGCAATAAAGCAGTAAACCATTTATTTCTTACAGTTAGTGCATGTCTTCATAGGAATAGGCAGCATATTGAAAGCTTTCATTAAATACAACATAAACTTACTCTGTGTTCATTGCAGCAAAGTAGAATTTTACTTCTCAGCAGAGATCGATGCATTTTAGTTAATTTTATGCTTATTAAGAAAAAAACACACTAGAGGAAATAAATACCAATGAAGGTGGAAAAATAAATTTGTCCTTGTATGTTACATGACTTCATCTGGATTTGATACTAGAGGCATTGGATCCTCTAATGCAAGCAGTACTTTTTTTTCAAATACTTTTGTTGTAATGCATGTAGTATTTTTAAAGGATTTATAAACATGTAAATAGAAGTAAGTTTGTGATGGTTGCTTGTAGTGTCATATATCTAACTTAGTGTTTTGTTAGCTGCTCTTAGGGCTATAGTGATTGTCTGCTTCTAGTTCCTGTGAATATAACTGAGGATACAGGAGAGCTGTGGCTGTAATTTCGTTGGCAGATGTGGGTATTTCTGCTGCTTTTTGTGGGAGTTCTGTAGTAAATTTTCTTCTTTCGTGTATCTGTTGCCTGTTTTTTTATCAGCTTCTCACCTCTTGTGGTTCAGTCTGAATAGTTAACACAATACAGCAAATGTTACACTGGTGAAGGTCATGTGTGTTTGTGCTTGTTGTAGGCTCTAGTCTCAATATGCTGTCTTAGAGAAATGCTGAGCTTCAGTCCATGCTTCATCATCTGGCAGTGGAATGTGAATGAGGGAATAAAGATGACGTATTTGCAGTACTTTGAGAACATGATTTCAGTCTTTCTTCAAAACTTCCAGGGGTAAATTTAATAAAGGTTGCTTGCTAAGCTGAATAACTTCGAAGAGTTCTTTTAAGATCATGACTTGAAAACTTTTTCCAACCCATTACAAAATTTGGATCACTTTGGAGTTCTCTGTTTTTCTTCATTTTTAATGTAGACAACAGTGTAACCATTTTTATTGGCTTTGATGGAGAATGGTGGGATCAGATACCTTCAAAGCAAATTCAGAGTTTATTTAAAGCAGCCTTAAATGGAGAGTCCCTTTCTCCACCCCACGTTGTACACTGATGCTAGCTCTTCCGAGGTTGTATGCTTGGCCAGATCAGGAAAATCTTCAATCTGGGGAGAGGCAGATGGGAAACTTTCTGTTCTAAATAATGTAGGGTTAAGGCTGATGTCCTTGCGGCAGGCTGAAGGAAAAAGGTTGAGTTAGCTCATGGATTGTATGAGTGTTACACTGGGGAATTTTCTTGTGTGATATCTATTAGATTGTGAGACTTCCTATTTTGATAAGAAAGTGGTGATACTGTTATAATGAAAGTTGTCAGTAGAAATAATAGTGTTGGTGCCAGAGAGAGCTAATTAAGTGCATTCTACTAAACGTAAGCATTGAATTAAACAAAAAAATGTATTGCTGCTAAGAAAATAAGTTTTTAATACCAAGCTATGGTTTCTCAAAGAAGGTGGTTCTTCTGTGGGTGATATTTAAGGAGGGAGTACACACTGATATCAGTATCAGCTCTGTTTGAAGGAGTGTTGACCTTGATATTAAGATTCCAGGGTAGTTTTGTAATTTCATTTTTTTACGTAGGTGCATAGTAATGTTTAAGTCATTTTTCAGTCACAGCTGGTTTGTACAGGTGGGTTTAACAGTGTGGCTGGCAGCCTGTATCTCTAGCACACTTGTGCACAGCAGGCATGAAACTGAGCGGTTTTGGTCTCTCCGTTTCTGCCAGTGAGAATTTTAAAATGTGCTGTGGGTCAAGTAGGATTATTGATGTGAGAACAGGCGGCCAGTGGCTGTTCACTTAGCAGCCTCTCCTGGCTGCCAGGAGAGAGGCAGTCAGGCACAAGGTCCTGGCAAGCGTCAAATACTGTTACTCCTTAGAGTAGACACACTGGAGGTATGCAGCTTGCCTGTGGTCTTCCTTCCCTCGGCAGCAGCAGAATAACCAATGCTTTGTGTTGCCATTTTGTCTTACAGGACCACTGCCAATGTTTTTATCTTGCCTGTTCCTGAAATTTTAGACAGGAATTAATATAACTTGGCCTTATTTTTTCCTAGGGTTCAGGCGCTGTTGAATAAGTAGTTTACCTCTGAATAGATCCATGTGATTCCAGGGAACACCAAGCATTTTTTGTGCTTATCTTAAAGATAGAGGGTTTCACTTTAAATATGATATGAAGCCTTTTTGTGCCGTAGGAGAAAACAAGCTATTTGGCACAAAAAACTGTTGTGTACTGGTATTTTTTCAACTACTGTGCTGGAGATAGAAATGAAAATTTCATTTTTTAGAATGAAAACTGAGAAACTGAGAAATGGGTCAGACAATTTTAAAAATACCCATTTGCTATTCTAGGAAACTTTAAAGTTGCCAAGGGACTTAAAAAGCAGGGGAAAAACCTAAAACCTGGGATACATGCGTTTTCTGGACTAGTTTAAAAGTGAGCCAGTAGCAGATCATCCAAACATCCATCAAGAAAGGAACAGGGATCGCTCTGCAAATCTTTTCCTGTGGGTACCTGCAGTCATGGTTCAATCTAAATGCTGCTTCCAAATTATGCTAATTGTAGAACTAACCCACTTTGTCTCTTCCTCCTTCTGCATTGCAGGAGGCTGCTAGCTTGTGTAGGCTTTTAATGAGTACTTGGATCTCTGTCATTTGATGTGCTCTTCAAAATAGAAGTGTTAGGAGATCCATCAGAGTGAATATTGTTATTAAGTTTTGAGATGTGACAATAGGACAACTTATTGCTTTAACAGAACATGCAAAAATCATTCTAATACTTTAGTCAGGGAAGAAAATAATTAGTTTTGCTAATTAAGGTCTATTAAATACAAAGGTCTGCTTTAGTGTATGCTTCTGCACTGATCTTTACAGACTTTTGTCTTCTGCTGAGACAGAACAATTCTGAAACTGGGTTTATGTAAACCAAAGGAGAGGCATCTGCCTGAAAGTGGCAGGACTAGTCTAGACTTCTGTAACTGAACATTGTAATTTGAGTATGAATACATGTTGGTTTCATGATGAGATTGACGCGTCTTCCAGCTGGGATTGAAAATCATAAAGCTGTGGTATCCTCCGTGCAGACTTCAGGGTATGCCTTCCTTTTGAGATGGTGTGATTTAACATGGGGAGGTAGCTAAGCTCCACCATGCTGCTCTCTCACTTCTTCTCCTGAAGGGAACAAGAGGAAAAAATACAGTGGGGAAAAAAAAAAAAGCTCTTGGGTTGAGATGAGGTCAGGGAGATCACTCACTAATCACTGTCATGGGCAAAACAGACTTAGCATAAAGGAGATGAATATAATTTATTGCCTATTGCAACACACTAGAGCAGAGAGAGCTAAAAGCAAACTGAAACCACCTTCCCTCCATCCACCTTCTACCTCTTCCCCCCAAGTAGGGGGAATGGGGGCTGCGGTGAGTCCCTAACACTTCATCTCCTCACTGCTGCTCCTTCGCGGTCACTCTCTGCCCCTGTTCCACGTGGGGTCCTTCTCGAACTGATCCTGTGTGGGCTTCCCACAGGCAGCAGCTCTTCAGGAACTGCTCCCACACGGCTCTGTACCACGGGGTCCATCACCCAGGAGCAAACTGCTCCAGCATGGGTCCCCCACGGGCAGCAGCTCTCCCCAGGCCCCCTGCCCCTATGTGGGCTCCTCTCCATGGGCTGCAGCTCTGCCTGGGGGCTCTCCATGGGCCGTAGCCTCCTCTAGGCCACATCCACCTGCTCCACCGGGGGCTCCTCCACGGGCTGCAGCGTGGAGATGTGCTCCATCTGGGACCCATGGGCTGCAGGGGGACAGCCTGCTTCACCAGGGGCCTCTCCACAGGCCGCAGGGGAATTGCTGCTGCGTGCCAGGAGCACCTCCTGCCCTCCTCCTGCACTGACCTAAGGGGCTGCAGGTCTGGTTCTCTCACGTTTTCTCACTCTCTCGCCCCTCTCTCCCAGCTGCTGTAGCACAGCAGTTTTTTTCCCTTAAATATGCTCCCATAGAGGCCCAACCTTTACCATGCATGGCTCGGCTCTGGCCAGTGGTGGCTCCCTTTGGAGCTGGCTCTGATCTGACACGGAGCAGCTGCTGGGCTCTGCTCACAGGGGCCACCCCTGCAGCCCCCTGCTGCCAAAACCTTGCCACGTGGATCCTCAAATGTGACTCCTTCTTGACTTTGCCTGCTTAATATCTGAACTGAGGTTCAGTCGGGGATCCTGCTTCAGAGGCAGTCTCCTGACAATCCCCAGCCCTGCACTTCGGTTCACGCTGGAGTGGCCTGAGCACCCCTAAGACAAGCATTAACTGGGGAATATGCTCCAGGGGTCGGTGGGCACTGCAGTCAGTCTGCAGAGGGGCCTGCAGCTCCCCTTGGGTATACCTGTGTGAAAAACACTTGGTATGGACTTTAGGTCCTCAGCAGCATGTAGCTCCATTCCTGTTTGTGCTGCTGCCTTGTGTAGATGGAAGCCAAAGAGAATTAATTGCACCTAGGAAATCAGCAGGGAAAAATACTGCCATGTGTGTCTCTTAGTGCGTGGTATCCTCACCTTTTGTCACCTGAAATGGATGTGAAGTTGAAGGGATTCTGCACCTCACCTGTGTGCAGCCATTTCCCTTGCACAAAGTACAGTGTGTTTAACAAATAGCAGCTTGCTTGGCTTCTGGACAGCCTCTGGATCAAATCCTGGAAGAGCGTGAAAGAAGATACGCTGATGTTGCTGTAGCTGTTAAATTCTAGCAGTAATCTTACCCCAGCCTGCCCACTTGTCCTGACTTTCTGCTCTTAACCCTGAAGCACCGTTGCGTCGCACCCTCTTGTCTTTCACACAGAAACACATCAATTGCAAATATAAAGGTCCAATGAACTGAAGATTGCACGTGTTTTTTAGAATATCCTCCAGCCAGTGTGCCCAGCAGTCATGCATACAGCACTGCTTCCTTCCACTTTGCCACGTGGCAGTGACACCTCCAATAGCTGTCCTGTCCTTTCAGGTAGTTGCCTGATATATTTTATTGCAAGCAGTTTAAAACAACACCAGAAAAAAAGGTAGTTAACTTCCTTAAGCAGCGTCTAAAATAAATAAAGCGTCAAATCTCTTGTTTATTTCTTTTTTTTTTTTTGGGTAAAGCTGCTTAAATCTTGTCTGTTCACTTGTGTAATCATATTAACCATCTTAATTTGTCAATTGTAAACTGTTCTTGCAGAGTCATGAGACTTTTTCTTGGCTGTTGCGCTGGAGCAGAGCAGCTGGGATTTAGAAGGCTGAAAAACACTTGTGTGGTGGCTAAAAGTAAGGATGACTCAGCTGAAATTTCTGATGATGTTATGCAGCTGGGGAACTTAAAAGAATGTGGCTCACCCACAGCCTCGTAGAGCTGCTGCCTTGTCACGAACGACTTATGTGATCCCCATGTGGACAGGCTAAAACATATTCAGGCATTTTTATGTTCTACCACTATTAATTTCTTTGATTCATCTGCGTTAGGTTTTGAGATGGTTCTTTTATTTTTTAACTGAAAAAAAATGAAGTGAAAAGAAATTTCAGAATGCTGTGGAATTACAGGGAAGAAATAACAGCTGTGCATATTCTGTTGTATCTCAACAAGTCAAGTCCTAGATTCAGACAGAAAATGGGAGGAGAGTGGGGAAGGAAAGCATATTTGTTTACATATATATATTTTTTTCTAATTAAGTTTTTGGAGAAAAAAAGGTAGAAATTATCATTTTTATACAAAATGGTCAAATTTAAGGGGAAACCACCTCCTGCTCTGTGATTAAAATAATATCTGGTCAGCAGTTTTTGCAAGTTATATCTTCCCTTTCTTTTGAGGTCTGTTTTTCTCTCTAATTGTGTACAATACTTTTTTCAACCAGTGGAAGATGGGAGCAAGTAAGGATACAAGTGTGGTGTTTCTGAGTGGTTTTATAGCTGAGAAAGATTACTGCCACTATGTCCCAGTTGTGGTACTGGTGTTGGGTGCAGTTGCAAGCTATACAACAGTCCGAAAAAATGCTTTGCAGCTGAAAATGGCACTGTGGTTGACAAGCCTTGAGCAGTCACATGCCCGGTCTCGACTGTGTGGCTTTTAAACCGAAACCTGTAAGTTCTGCTTTGGCTGATGAATGCTGCAGTCCGTGTGCAGGAGCAGTATGTTCGTATTGCATCATTCTGGTGGTGAGTCAGAACTGCACAGCACTTCAGAGGAAATGTCCCCTGTAATAAATTTTACAGCAAAGACAGTAATGTTAGGGTAAAATTTACTGGAAGGGATTTCTCTAATGCCAACCAATGATGAATATGGTATGAAAGTTAATGTTACTAAACAGCCTGCCGAAGGAAAGGTTGAATTGGGACATGGTTTAGTGGGTAATGCTGAGGGATGGTTGGACCAGCAGATCTTGGAGGTCTTTTCCAACCTGAATGATTCTATGTTCATAATTAGCCCTTGTACCAGGAGTGGAAATGATGATCACATTTTCATTACTGTAAGTGTCAGTTCTGGTTTGATCATACGGTGTTTTTTCTCATTTTCAACAATTATGTTGAAAGAAATAGGGAAGCAATTATATTGATGTACATTTTCCTTTTGTTGAGTGGGAAATAAGCTGCAAGGGTGAGCCTGTTCTACTTCCTGCTGTTCATATGAATTAACAGTAAGTCTCAACTGGGTTTGCTGAAGACAGCTTTGGAGCCATCAGGCTCTTTTACCAATAGTGAAGTGATGTTATCTCATGCTATTCGCTCTTACTGTGTGCCAGATAACACTTCCACACTTAAATTTTGGAATGGAGTGTATCTGGCTGTGTATACGTACATGGGTAGTGGCAGATGGCTAGCATTGGCACCTTATTTTTCTGCAACATTAATATGAAAGTGCTGATGAAGGCTGTTAAAGATCTCAATTTTTATATTTGAGTGAGTTACCTGTTGTGGTGGCTGTGGGTAGCCAACAAACTGACTCTAATGGCTTCTTGTGAAGGTTTAAAATTTCTGAGCTGTGAAAAGTACAATAAAATTAGATGCATCAATTACAATATTAGATGCACAATATACAATAAGTTATAGAATAAGGCAGATAGCAGCGGCTGTTTTTGTTTTGTTTTGTTTGCTTTTTATATAACAAAGTTCTGTGCTTTCTTTAACGCAACCTACTTTTTCTCCCCAGGATTGGAATCTGACATGGCACACAGAAAATCCAGACTTCACCCAGTGCTTTCAGAACACGGTTCTGGTCTGGATTCCTTGCATTTACCTGTGGGCCTGCTTCCCAGTGTACTTCATATATCTTCGCTGCCATGACAGGGGGTACATCCAAATGTCAAACCTCAACAAAGCCAAAACGGTACACAACTTCTTAAAATCATAACTTATTAAGCTTATCTGTATCCCTACCTGAGCTGGGGGGTTGGACCAGATGACTTTTGGAGGTCCCTTCTAGCCGTAACCATTCTGTGATTCTAAGCTTATCCTGATTCCGTTTTCAGCTATGTTTCAGCACAACTATATTTGTTGAACATCAGTCTCTGCCTGTGCACACAATATATAGCTGTAATTTACTTGTTCTGCATTTGTTTGATTTCCAAGTCTAGTGTTTTTCTTTTGCCCTGTTATCAATAGGCTTTCTGAAACTGTCATATCAAAAAAACATGCAAATCATTTGTAAGACCACTTGGAGAAGTCTATTTTGAGGCAACTCAATCTTGAAA
Organism: Anser brachyrhynchus; assembly: GCF_964034855.1. NCBI lineage: Eukaryota > Metazoa > Chordata > Aves > Anseriformes > Anatidae > Anser > Anser brachyrhynchus. Next base: position 8,378,200 of record NC_137733.1, read on the forward strand.
CCTTAATAATAATCCCATCAGCTTTTTTAAGGTATACAACGTATGTTTCTAGAAATTCTGCAGGTGTTCTGTTCTACTTTTATTGTGAAATTGGTACTTAGTATTTTCTTAATGTTTGTTTTTCTGTAGAATAAATGAAAAATTTTAAGAAGGGCTATAACAAGGGTAATTTCTTGTCTCTACAGTCTGTTATTCACACATGGGATTCCACAGCTTTCTGCTTCATAAGACACTGAATTATATAGTACTAAAAGTTAAACTTTGTTCTTGTTTGTGGGATTCGGTAGATAAAACCAAATTACTTTTCTTCCTTCTTCCTTCTTTTCTTTACTTCCATGCACGTTGTTAAGTAGGATTGTCTAAAATAAGTGATCTGATTATGACTCTTATATTAACCCACAGTATGTAGTGTTCATGTAAGTATTGTGCTGCGTGATCTATGTGAACTGATATATAAAATACACTTTTGTATTGCAGGCTTTGGGCTTAATACTGTGGATAGTCTGCTGGGCAGACCTTTTCTACTCTTTCTGGGAAAGAAGTCAAAATATTTTTCGAGCTCCATTTTTTCTCATTAGCCCTACAGTATTGGGTATAACAATGGTAAGTTGTTCTGTTATGGCCTTCAGTTCCAAGGCCTTAAGCAATAGCATACACCGTACTCTTACGCACAGTGTTTTCATTCTTTAAGCTACAGTCCTCACATTATCACATTAGAGACTCTATTTGTAGCTGAACTGTGAAATGGTGACTCTGAAGCGTCTGCTTTCTTTTGATAAAGGAAAAAAAAAAGCTCAGCTTTGCTCAGTGTGTCTGTCGCATGTCAGCACGCAAGCCAGTGCTAGTTATCTTGCTTTATTTTGGTAGGCTTGAGCTACTTTGCATTTAATAACTTGATTCAAGCATAGGGAGAAAGAATCAAGCTGGGAGGACTGATGAAAATTAGATGATAAAAATTTCAACAGTTTTTTATGAAGTTCAGTGAAGGTGTTATTACAAACTTTCTTACGTGTAGCATTCTTTAGTGCATGTTTTCTTTGTTTGGTGCCCCACAAGGCACATAGGGGTCCCCATCTAGCCGCTTTCTACTCTGGTGCATAAGTATTGTATTTCACAACAGTATCTCTGCAATCTTCTTTTCAAGGAAAATGTCCCATTATTGATTATATAGTTGTCCTACATTTATCACCGACTTGGAATAGGGGTAATTAAACATGATGTTTGGGGGGGAAGAACAATAACAACGACAAAAAACAAAGCAAAAACCCCAGCAGCCCTGAAACTAACTGACAGATGCAAGACCTGTTAAATAGTTTGTGATCGTTTAATGGGGTAGATATCAAACTTTTGTCAGACTTCTTGTGTGGAAAGAAATCTATATGTTTTGAAAGGGACTAGTCAGGAAATACTTGGAAAGGACATAGAGTCGCTATAATTACATGTTGATTTACAATGTAAAACTAAAAAGTGAAAAAATAAAGACTGGCAGCTTTTGACAGTGTGTTTGTGTATGTGGTAGTTTGCTTCTGTCGTACATATCCCTTTTCCGTTGTCCACAACCTGTCTTTACTGCTCCAGAGATTCATTTTATTTTTTTAATTTAAACATATTTTTGCATTACATTTCAAATCTCTGGCTGTTGGAATACCTGGGAGATACGGGATTTGAAATGTTTAATAGTCACACTAACATGGTACCTTGTATATGTGTATAATCTGTTGTTGTAAAACCTAGCTTGTGAATATATTTTTATCTTGTTTGTCCACAGTTGCTTGCCACGTTTTTAATACAATATGAAAGAATGAAAGGAGTCCAGTCTTCAGGTGTAATGACGATTTTCTGGCTCATCTCATTGCTATGTGCCACAGTAATTTTTAGATCCAAAATAATACTTGCCTTAAATACGGTAAGTGATTGCTAGCCTCATTCAGCTGAAAATAATCCCCAATACTGCTATAATAAAGTACTTGCTTGCTAATTATGCTGGTCAAGTTAGTTAATGATCTATTCAGTGTACCTTCACTCCCTGGGTTACAAAAGCAAAATGAGCATGACTTAATGGCCCTTGTTTTTCAGGTTTTGAAATGCTAGTGAAATTCATAGTGATCGTACTGTAGCAACAGTTGCCAAGAAAGTTCTTCTGGCTGTTTGAGAAAGGGGATATGCCTGCTTGAATAAAATAAATGTCTGTAATGTTTGATATGAAGCTGTTTTGGGAGTTTACATCTTCCTGTTGATTATACAGCAGACTTCCTGAAACATTTGGTTTGATGGTGATGTGGTCTCTTATCTGATGAGACAAAATGAAAGTATAGAAGTGAAACGTTTTTATGTCAGTTTGCTTTATAGTAACAGCTCAAATAACAGCTTAATGTGCCTGGAAATGACATATCACTTTCCGTTCTTTAAAGAAAAGACATGTTGTGAATTTTGAGAGCTTTCAGCCGGTGGGTTTTGTTTTTAACTATGTGCTAATATGTAATATTTTTGTCTTTAACGATGTCCATCCTTGTGCTTTAATTTCTGTGAACTATTCTTTATGTATCAGTCCCAATAGAAAAAATGGAAGAACCTCTGGAGTTTGAGCACAACAAATTGTAATCAAAATTCTGATTCTTATCTTTTTTGTGTGCATACTAATAATTCTGCTTTGGAAAATCCTTTCTATCCAGAGCACAAATGCTTTGCTCTTGTGCAGAATACTTTGATTCTTAATTGGGGCATGCTGTGTTGGTACAGAACATGTCTTAAGGAGCACATCTCTATAGAAGAAGTTTATGCTTGTGTATTTATGTCACTGATAGAGTGAAAACAAAGTTGAGAGATTCCATATGTGATATCCTTCATCTCCTCCCTGCTGTCTTTACCTTCCTTTCACCAAAATAGTCGTTGACTTTAATTTGCAGGGTGGTTGGTGGGTGGTGGTGGTGTGTAATATTAATGTAGTTTACAGAGTTTACAGTAAGGATCTGTTTTTTTTGTAAATAGTAACATGTTGTTTTAAAGAAATTTCTCAAGCCTTTTAATTGCAACATTACCTTCCTTTGTAGGGTGCTGAAGTGGATGCATTTCGTTATGTCACCTTCTGCACATACTTCATCCTGTTACTTGTACAACTCATACTGTGTTGTTTTCCAGAGCAACCACCTTTGTTTTCTGAGACAGTAAATGATCCTGTAAGTGTTCAGTCTATACTGAGTATTATAACTGATATGTTTTGTTCAATGAGTTAAAGGGCCATATTCTCCTAAATGCTAAATCATTGAAACTTTCTTGACTTGAATTTGCAATAGAATGTCCTTTATGCTCCTTAGTTGGTGGAGCAGAAGATGAAGCCTGTAACATGCAAAGCAGGGTGGGCTGTAGTTAAGAAAGAGAGCAAAACCAGTCTTGGTCATTTCTGAATAGTGTTCCTAAAGGTAAAGTTAATGTTACTTATATTCAGTAGTGCTTCTGGCAGTCAGTGGGAAAGTTTGATTTGAGATGCTGTCCTCCTGTTCATCTGATACTGTTCAGTAAGCAGTAAACTCAATAAGGGTGTGCATTCCTTTCAGTTGAAGGTGAGGAACAATTTACACCTGTAAAACTTGAGAATTTGAATTCAGTTTTGTATTTGTATTTTGTATTCAGTTTTGTAGGAACCTCTGTTTTGTCAAGCAACGATTGAACTAGTTCGATTTCAAGAACTCTGTCAACCGCAGAAATGGCAGTTAAGATTAGAGGGTGGTCTGCATGTAGAACTTTCATTTTCTCTAGGCATTGTCTTTTTCACATGTATTCGTAGTTGTTATATGGAACAGATCTAAATGACCCACAGGATGCTGGATTATTATTCTGCTTGCTCAGCCCTGAGCTTTATCTTCTGAATCCCAGTGGAATGATGCCTGACGCTGCCTGGGGTTTGGTGGGTGTGCCAAGTTCAGAAGCTCCAGTTCTGTATTTCTTTCATAAAGGCTTGTTCTGGTTTGATGGATGTTAGCTGGCACTGACTGAGGAAGGAAAGTTTGAAGTGCGTGTGTGGGGGATGAATGTTGCCTTTTTAACTATGGAAAAGGACCACAACTGGTACCAGGCAATGAACTGCAGTTTCCGCCTCCTTCAGTATCCAGTGTGCCTGTCTGTGATGCGCTGCGTTGCCACTGACAGACAGTCTGCATGTGTGTGTCTGGAGAACAGTGTGTACTGCAGAATCTCTGGATTCTCTTCATCTTTGGTTTCTTTTTATCTTATTCAAGGATGAAAAGTATTCGACAGTATACCATGGATTTATGAAAGCCTTTTTTTTTGCTTTGATCATGGTTACAATAATTACACGGTGCTCTGAAAACAATAATTTGTTTTTGTGTTCTGAGTGCTTCTAGGAGTGTCTCTAGGAAATAAGGCAGACATTCATTTTAACCTTTTGATGAGTGTTGTGTTTCATAATTATTATGATAGGAGGAAAAACAAAACAAATCATGTTACTCATTCTTAAAATGTTTTATTTCCTTTTGCCAAGCTTTTTCACAAGAGAAATGTTTGTTAGTCTTCAGTAAAATTTTATTACAAGTTTACTTAAACCAAAAGGTTATGGTGAAATTTCAGAAATGTAGATGTGATGTCTGTAGAAATCGAACGATGTGTTTTGCATCTTGTTTTTGCTTTGTTTATGTTATGGAGGTCCAGACTTCTTATAGCTCATCATCATTCTTCTCTGGCATGAATGTCAGTAGGATTAGCAGTATTTCAGTGTTTTAACATAATGCTATTTTTAATAAAATGAAATGGTTGCAATCCAGCGTAATATAAACATTTTAATATTTTAAACATTTGCTTTTAGAAGTCCAGTCTTTGGTAGTTACAATATCTAGTTGACTCTTTAAAATTGAGTTTCCATTCAAAAATGTTTCAAAAAACTACAAAGGAAAAATATAATACAGTATTTTCTGTAAAGTTCAGAATATTTTGAAATTTTTATGAAATGGGAAATGTGCCTATATTTGCTGAAGTAGTTTATCTGGCAAGAATGTTGAGGTAGCTAAAGGCTGACGGTACCTCCCTCTTTTAATTGTTGAGCTTTCTTTGAGTTACTTTAATTTTTAAAATTTATTTGTTAAGTCAGGGTGTTGGATTTGCTTGCAATCATTCTGTTGCAAGTATTTAAGTACTATAGAAATGTTGAATTCTTAGCCCTTTATCCCTTTTCAACAACAATTAGCTGTCTCATACTATCATCTTTCCACACAAAGTTTAAAAAAAAAAAAAAAATCTCCCGTGGGGAGGAGAGGAAATGCACAAGTCTGTTTAGTGTAGGTTGATTGCAACACACTTCAAACTATAGCTTAATGGAGAAGCTTAATGGAGAAGTTATACAAACATGAGTTGAAAAATGTAAATCTTGGGAAAAACATGTTTTAATTGCAGTACTGTAATGATGTCTGAGTTTTGTAGATGGAAATACCTGTGTAGCTCCAATTACAGTTGATAAAAACCATAGTGGTTTGTGTACCAAAGGAGTGGCTGGTTTTAGCATTCTTTAAATGTTCAGAGCACTGAAAGAGGGAAGAGAAATCCGTTGGAATTTTGCAAGTAAATCACCTTTGGTGCCTTTTGAAATTCTTCCAGCCTCCTTTTGTATTATTTTAATCCAACCAGATTAGGAGAGGATATTAACCAAAAGAAAAGCTTAAAAGAGGAGATGTTGCTCTGGATGTAGAATATGAGCTAGCTGTGTGCATTTGTAGGTCTGGATGCTTAAATTTCCCATGCTTGTTGATGAATGAGATACAGGGCTTTTGAAGTTTATTTTGGGATGCTTTGACTGAGTTTGATTTTTTTTTTTTCACTTTTATTTGTGTGTCTTTTTTGATGGAATCATGGCGCTTAACTACCGGAACAGTACCCCTGAACTTCATTAGTGACTCTAACTCTACCCAAATAACATACTTATGCTCTCGTGTTAGCATTCCTTACATTGATGCAGTGAGGTATTGATTGTGAATTGTTTGGCCTGTGCTGTCTTATAAAATTCCATCAACTGTTTGTTGCCTTGTAGGTACGGAGCACTGCTTTCTCTATGTCCCAGTAGGCTAGTCTGCTGGAAGCTGTGAAGCTGGACTTTGACCTGTGTTTTCTAAACAAGTTCTCAAAAGCGTAAATGACAAGTTTAGTAATTTGGGAAGGAAAACAATAATTCAAAGGCATTTTTTCTGTTTGGTTTGTTTATGTCCTTGTGTCAGCCACTCTGTTACGTGGATTGATTTCTTTTTTCTCTCCTTTAGAAACCATGTCCAGAGTTCAGTGCTTCTTTCCTGTCCAGAATCACATTCTGGTGGATCACTGGGTAAGACCAGCATGATACATAAAGCACCAGTTAAAGTTAGACGGCATTTCAGGATCCTGCGTTCTGAGTTAAATAAGCAATAATCATGCAATACTAACTTTGTTTGTTTTGGTTGGTAGTTTTGTAAACAGATTAAATTGATAATTAAAACAAAACAAAACAATTGGTCTTTTTTTACTTCCTAATCAAGGGTCTTTGATTTTGAATGTTGCTTAATAAATGTTTTTATGATGTTTGTCAAAACAACTTAAACAAAATTTTTTAATTTGGGAAATATAAGAAGGTAGAAATTATCTGCTGTGCTTAGAAATTAGGGCATTCAGAATTGATAGTTCTTTGTCCAATCCATTCTTTTTTGTTAGCCGTATGAGTTGATCGCAACACATGTTCTTATGTGTTTAAACATAGAAACATGGAAGTATATTATTAGTGTATATTTGTGGTCGGTGCTTGGCCAGAGTTTAAATAGAAAGCTAGATGAAAGGAATGGCTTTATAAAATTAAAGGCTAATAAAGATTTTGCAACTTGGTAGGCATGGGAATGTTAGTCACCTGGCTGATTTTCAAATGAGATCACTTTATCCTTTCTTTTATTCTCCTCAAATTTGAATTCAGTGGCATATCTTGGATCCTTAGATCTTTTGGTTTCTAATTCTCACAGTAAATGACAGGAGGATATCCATAGCTAAATACCATTTTAGTATCTGGACCTGTGTTGTTACAGGTACTACTTCTTGCATGAATTGTCATGAAGAGCTGGTTTTGTTTTGGGGCTGGATGTCACTCACTGTCCTATGGCATGTATATCTCTAGGGTTCTCAAATATATTATGCTAATTCTTTCTAATACAGGTTGATGATTCAGGGTTATCGGAGACCTTTAGAAGCTAAGGATTTGTGGTCATTAAATAAAGAGGACACATCAGAAGAGATAGTGCCAGGTTTGGCTAGAAACTGGGCAAAAGAGTGGGCAAAGACCAAGAGGTAAGTTAGTTATCCTATCAGTGATAAAGTTTTCACTAACAAATGAAAATTGATTAGTCAAGAACCATTTTGTTGAAATATTTAAGGATTTTGTGTGTGTTTCTAAAATGCTGAGGAGGAAATAACTGTGTGGAAGTACATGCTGGAGAATACTAGGGAAGATGCAGCTGACTGCATCTATGAAATTTATGATTCTATTAATTCTATGACTTTATGATTCTATGATTGTGCTTTGATCCCACCAGCATGGTTTCTCTGTATTGCTCTGATGGGGGCACCTTTGGGAGCTTGGGACAGGGCAATGTTGTAAGGGATGTGATGGTCTCACTTGGCTGGTGGTTCCTCTGAGATGTAGAAGTTCAAAAGCTCAAGTTATTCAAGTGCTAGCTCTGGATTTGTCCTTAAATGCATACAGAATAGGAACAAAATGGTGTTTTTTTTTTTTTTTCTGAGGAGTTGCATCAAGTTTTGCTTAGTCTTTCATGATCCAAAGGCAATTATTGTAATTTTTCTTGTATAGGAGTTCTCCACACACACCCTGCTCCTTAGGAAGGAATATTTTCGCACAGTCAAACTTTAGCCATGCAGTGTAGGACCTTGAGCTCCCTCTATAGTTAGTGGAGTTCTCAGGAGGGTGGTTCAGGATGTGGAAGTGAGAAGTTTCTTTCTTTCCCTATATAGGGAGCCTGAACACCTAAGCAAGATGGCTAAAATTAGAAAGACTGCATGCCTGCAGTTCCTGTTCTACTTTCATCATCTTTTACTGCACCTAAATAGAAGTATCTTTTCATTGAAGGAGTGCTTCCTTTCTTGCACAGTGTATTTTTACGTACAGCTTGTCCTCAGAAGTTCCGAAGTACGTAGTTTGATGTAAGCCAGCTGCGTGAAATAGATGTGTTCAGCTCATTGGGGATGACTGGGCATAAATCTGACTGCAAACTTTTAACTGCTGTATTACAGCGAGGCTTCAGTTTTGTTGAAGGTTCAGCATACTGAATTTTAGAATAATAACATCCTTTGTTTTTTGAGTTTATCACAGATTACAGCCCTATTTCTCATTCCCCTGGACTGCTATAGGAGAGATTAACAGTAAAACCCAGTTGAAACTATAAAGAATTGCAGTAAATAGCTATCCCTGTTGGTGGGACACTTTTTTCTAAAATGAAGAGTGATGTAAGAGGGACAGGCCATCGAGTTGGCTAATATCAGAAACTTTTATCAGCCTAGTTGAAGTAAATGTCTGATTGTATACTGTGCATTTTTCTGTTTGGTTTTAGGCTTGAGTAAAGGCTACCTTGTATACCTTCAATATATTTTAACTCTTATTTCAGGCAACCATTAAACATGTTATACTCATCCAAAAAGCAGCAAAAGTCAAGTGACTCAAATGGTGATGTGACAGAAGAGGCTGAAGCTTTGATTATAAAACCATCTCAGAAGAACTATGAGGCATCTTTATTCAAGGTGTTATATAAAACTTTTGGACCGTATTTTCTCATGAGTTTCCTGTTTAAAGCAGCACACGATCTCTTGATGTTTGCAGGCCCAGAAATTTTGAAGTAAGACCTATTTACTTTATTATCAAATTAAAAGTATGTGGACAGATTTTTAAGTGTGCTTAAGTCATGCTTTTAAGTGTGTCAGTCACCAAGCTGTTTTGCTTCTAGCTATATCAATGGAGTAGAGCTATCATGCAAGTTTTCATGCACACGGATGATTTTGGCCCATTGGTTTTAAAATTATAACATCATATGCTAAATGTTTGACATCATAGCTTCCCTTCCAACACTAGGAAGGCCAGGCAAGAGCATACTCAGCAATATCAGGAGAATTAATGTATACTTCTAACCTGTGATGATTGTGGGACTACTCAGAAATCTAAAGGTCTATATAACCACAAGTCACAGTGTGTGAAGCAGCACTGAGCTAAGGCAGTAGGAGAGATTGTATGCTTTAAGGTGAGCAGTAGTAAAACAACTAGAAGTAGCTGCATTTGAGTTGGAGGAAATGCAAGAATTTTCAGTATAGCTCCAAGAGAATGCTGTGCATATAAGGCATGTGATATTTTTGTTTTAAAGTACTACATTGTTAGCAGGAGGGGATGAAGTGTCCTAGTATAAAATGATGTCCAGTTTCTAAGGTAGCTTAATTGTTTTATTTAAGTCTGATATTTTGGGTGCTTGCATGACCCATGAAATGTTTAGAATAATTCAAGTTTGTAACCCTGAAATTTCCTTTTGATTTCATTATGGCAGGATTGCTAATTCCTCTCTCCACAGATTGCTAATCAACTTTGTAAATGACAAACATGCCCCAGACTGGCAGGGCTACTTTTATACTGGGTTGCTGTTTGTTTGTGCCTGTCTTCAGACACTGATTCTTCACCAGTATTTTCATATTTGCTTTGTAACTGGAATGAGGCTCAAAACAGCTATTGTTGGTGTAATTTATCGAAAGGTAAGTGGTTCTTCTAAATATATGATGATGCCACTCAGCGGCCGTGAGAATGCACTGCTTAGGTCTGAATAATTTAAGTTGTTAGGAATCAGCCCAGCAGTCTCCTAACTCTTAATACAAATAAGAGAGTATTTAATTTATAAATATAAAGCTTTGAGATGAAAACAATTTTCAAAATTACTGGTTTCTGGCAACTCCTCCTTCCCACTGGTAAACAAGAAACCTTTTCTCGTTTAGACTGGGGGTGAAACTGCTTAAATTTGTGCAAAAATTAAGATGCATCTACATTTACAGCTTACTTCGTGACTTAACGGGCAGTACCGCCTTTTCCTGGAGTAATCTGGAACATTTTAGAAAGCTTAGGATTGTTTGCTGTGTGTGAGAAAAATATGTGACAAGAAGCGAAGATTCTACTTTTTACGCTTAAAAGAGAAAAGCAACCCCTATGCCTCCACAAGCAATAAAAACACCAACCAACCTTATTTGCAAATACCTGTTGCTATTTTTAATTTAACCGGAGTGCATCTTCCATCAACACAACTTACATTTTTTAAGATGTGCAGGGTAAACAGAACATGAAGCGTGAAAAGGATGCTTAAAGATGAAGCTTGGTAAAGCCATTTAAATTCAGTGGAGGAAAAGGAAATGAATAAGTCTTTTTTCATGTTGTTTTTTCTTAAAATCTGCACCTAGGCACTCGTTATCACAAATTCTGCCAGAAAGACTTCTACTGTGGGTGAAATTGTAAATCTAATGTCTGTGGATGCTCAGAGATTCATGGACTTGGCCACCTATATAAACATGATTTGGTCTGCACCCCTCCAGGTGATACTAGCATTGTACTTACTGTGGCAGGTGAGTATTGTATGTGTTGTATGCTGTTTTGAATTTGGTAATGTGCTTTTTCTTTTTGTCATGACTGCAGAGAGCTGTTGCTCAGACCACTGGAGTGTTTACAGCAGCATGGAAAAAATGCTGTTCAGAATTCTTTCAGAGCTACTTTTTTCACAGTTATCAAGAAGGAAGGCTTTGAATTTGTATAACCTAGTGTATGTGGGTAGGATGCAGATGGGAGCTATTAATTTTGGGGGGACTGCAACACCTACAATATCTCATTTATCATGTGATTTAAAGAAAAGTGGTCCTAGTTCTACACTCAGAGAGTCATCATATGAGAAGCCTGTTATTTCTAGTCCAGTCACCAGGCTGTCTCTTTCCAGTTCTTACTGTCAGTCAGAAGGGTGATGAAATTGATCAAGAAGTTGGTTATTCTCTGCACAGTTCTCTACTTCAGAACAAAAGTCAAATGTTAAAATCTCCCTTGAGCGAAATATGCCTCTGTATTCAGGCTACTTATATATGTCTAAGTTTCAAAAATCAAAGCACGTAAACGTAAGTTGAAGTCCATGTTGGATCATCATCATCCTCTCCTAAGCTGCCCTTGAAAAGGGAAGCAGATGCTGAAAAGATACTTCAGAATGCTTTTCTGCACCACATGCAATGGTTTGACCCTGAATCTTAAAAAATGGTTTTGAATAAATGTTTACAATTGTGTATTTTTCTCTTCAGAATTTAGGTCCTTCTGTACTGGCAGGTGTGGCTGTTATGATCCTTCTGGTTCCCATAAATGCAGTGATGGCAATGAAGACCAAAACCTATCAGGTAAGAAGCTCTATGTATGTGACAGTGCTTTTAAGAAATGTGTACGGTTCTTTGACTTTTTTCTGAGTTGTGCCCCCTACCTATTTACAGCTTAAAAAAGGGAAAGGATGGAAGGGTCAGAAATGAAGTGTATGCAGAATAAATACGAATTCATGTATTCTTCAGCCTTACGTCTATACATAATCGTCTAAAAAATCTTCAGAAGTTAACAGCAAGGTTGAAGATTAGCCAGCTTCAAGAAATGCCACGTTTGGATTGAAATTAGTTTTTAACTTGCTGCCTAAGAACTCAAGAGGAAACTTGTGCTACTGTTTGCCTAATGAACGTTAAAATGAGTGAAATATTTACATTTCTTGGATGGTGGTTGCAGTATTGGTGTGTCTTTTCTTGCTGTTTTTTTTTTTCTTCCAGGTGGGATGAGGAGGCAGGAGTCTCGGTGGTTGGCTCTTCTTGGGTCATAGTAGATTTTAATTAGAGACGGTCAGTTAGTTACAGAGGGTGCAAGTAGGTAAATCTAGGCTCAAACTCTCATGTGTTCTATCGCAAAAACAACCTCCAACAGCTCCGTGCTTTCTGGTAAAAACTTCACTACTAGATGAGTTCAACACATTTCCACTGATATTTGCTAATTTGTTTGAATGAAGCATTTTATCTCTAGGTGTTCATCAGAACGTACCACAGCATTCGTTTCCTACATGGGGTGAAGTAGAAATAGGTAGTCTGTCACAGCCACGCTGCCCCTGGTAACAGCTGTCTGAGATAGCTGTCCTGGTGCAGTCTGCTAACTCTGCTGGGTGCTGAGTCAGAACATCGTTTCAGCTTTGCTCAGCCCTCGTTAAAATACTTTCTTCAAAGGTTTCCCTCTTCCTAATGGTCTGTATTCGTTCTGCTGAATAGAAAGCTTTTTGCTTTAGTACACCGTCAGGAAGTGATTGATAGCGTTGAAAATGAAGCAAAACTGGGTTTTGTGTAAGGTTAGATGTGAGCCGCGCATCACCAAAGCTTGGTTAGAGTGGCATATTTTTAACTGCATGTTATACTTAGGAGGAACCTGAGCCCTGAGGCTCTCTGGTGCAGAATTAATCACACTTAAACCGGTACCACAATTGTTTTGATCTTGGTTTGGGTTTTTAGTTGTATGAAGCATTCTTTTAATTGTTTTAAAATGTGTTCATTCTGTGTATTTGTTTGTTCAGATAGTGTCTCAGATTTCCTGCTTGGGAATCTAGTAGGCTTTTGATGATAATGAGGTAAATTTTGCCATTGCAAAATAAAAGCTGAGAACTCTGTGGATCTGCCAAGTATTGTGCTCTGCTAATTATTTATTGCAATGTTGTTTTTAGAAGGCGCAGATGAAGAGCAAAGACAACAGAATTAAGCTGATGAATGAAATTCTCAACGGGATTAAAGTTCTGAAACTTTATGCTTGGGAATTAGCCTTCAGAGAGAAGGTATTAGAGATCAGGCAGAAAGAGCTCAAAGTCCTAAAAAAATCTGCTTACCTCGCTGCGATGGCTACCTTCACTTGGGTTTGTGCTCCTTTTTTGGTAAGTGAAACAAATCTGTAGGTCTGTTCTCCTGTTTGGGATCATGCTTTCCAAAGCAGTACTTGAGAACTTGTTTTTGTTTTGTAATGAATGGAAAAGTAGGAATACTTCCACAGTTCCCTATGAAAAGGCTCTTCTGTTTTCTTTGGATATTAGTGAGATCCATGTTGAATGTATCTTAAGAGTTAATGACTGAATTATTTAAAACTAAAACTATTTTTTCCCCCGCTCCTTCTACCTTTGCTGGTATTCTCGAGGGACCTAACATTAAAAGCACTGTCAGATTAAGAAGAAATTACTGATGTGCACAGTGCCATCCAGGTGGTAGTTGTGCTCAACAACAAAGAAAAAGTTCCCTTGTTTCAGTATGTTTCTGAAAGCAGCAGATCCTTGGATAAGACTCCTAAATCTAATGGAACATTGCACGCCAAGTGTGCCTCTGGCCTGGGTTCTCCCCACATCTATTTAAGAGCAATGTGGAGAGGTAAAGCCATTGCATAGCCTGGGATTGCTTTAAATTCCTATTTACAAAAAAAAATATTCTTGATATGTGAAACATCTCCACTGTGTTTGTGGCTAGCTTACATTCAGACTAATAAAAGAGAGAGAAGGGTGAGATCACATCAAAGTTGCTTCAAACCCTATTAGAACAGTGGGCCAGGGCTCTTGTACGCAGAAGCAAATAGAGGCCATGACTACATTAGGATAAAATATGTGCTGTTCCAGTTGAAGGTGTTTAAGCGTACTTTCCAATCTCAGATTCCTTTCCTGCAAATATTATGTAGTGTTTACATTATGCTCAGGGCATGATGAAAGGCAGAAGAAGCAGTGCCCTGGATAGGAAATATCAGCAGCATTCTTAAGCGAATGCTTTTCTAAAAGAAGTCTGAAATGATTTTAATATAAATACATTATTAAATGAAGTTTCTAAATAAAACCATGCATGTGGACTCCTTAATGCTGTTATTCAGAGTCTGAGATGAATTCCCCTAATGAGTAGCTCTGTTTCAGTGCACATTGTGTATGTTGCGAAGGTCCTGAACCTTAGAGGGTTTGCCACTGGGACAGAAATCGGTACAGCCCGAAGTGTAAGACTGCTGTTTAACATGCAGTTTTCCAGATTTTTATTCTTTAGTGTATATATTCCTCTAAACTTCTGATTAGAGAATTATGCAGGTGCCTATTTGAAAGCACTTTTGATGTGCAGAATACTTTCTTCTACTCCTTCTCCTGTTTCAATGGCAGGACACATTGTTTAGTAATGGTGTCAGGGAGGTATTTGCTGTGCGGTACCTCCTGTGCTGCTGTCTGTACTGATACGGGCGTATTTCAGCCAAATTGTTGGTAACACAAGAGTGCAGGCATGCTGCTTCTGAAGTTATCCTTTGGAGCCTGTCTTGTTTTTGATCTCTCTGGGAGGGCTTTCTCCCTGGGATATGTGTGTCCGAACTAAGGATTGTACAAACAAGCTACTGTACCAGACACAGCTGAGTCAGCCGCCGTAAGAAGAACAATACATGGCTTCACAGCAGTCAGATTTTAAACATAAATACGAATGTCTTAAGTGGATGCTGTACTTAGGTGAGACTCCTCTGCAGGCATTTGAGCTAATGGCCTCAAGTCTTGAGGGAGAGGGTCACTAGTAGTTAGCCAACCATGTTTTCTTGCCTTGTTTTCTTGTTGTGTCAATGTGTGTGAAAGAGTTGTTCCTATTACCTACTGAAGTATGGGTGTTCTTACCATGGAAGAAACGGCTGTGAAGGGAATTGATCTGCAAGTGAAAACTCCCTGTGATAGGGAGGGGTTATGCTGTTTTTCTTTGGCTTAACTTAGTTTACTTTAGTTTTATTATAACTTAATCAACATACTTTTAAAGAATGTAAATAACTGTATACAATTATTTTTGTACCTTATGATTGATGATAGCAGGGATTCAATGTCATTTTTTGTTCAGCAAGGATCTTAAAACTTTTCTGTTGTGAACTGTCTAGGTACTGTAAGGCTTCATCTTTATAATGCAGTAACATTTAAAGCTTCTTAGAATATTTGTCCAGGATAAAGAGGGCTGTACTTTGCAATCTAGGGTTGTGGTAGTCCCTACAAAATATAAAATGAGCTAGTATTGGGTTATTTTTGAGTATATATGTGTTATTGATCCTAGTGTCTGGTACAAAGGGGAGTGACTTCTTTGTGAATGAGAAGAAACAAAGCTAGCAATCGTTCCTTTCCTTATCTTCTGCAGGGTGACCACAAGTACTAGGCCATTTGTGGCTTCACCCTTGCTATGTGAAGAAAGTGAACACTTGGCACCTTCTCAGAAGTTTCCAAGAGGCACCATCAACTTCTTTTTTACAACAATACATTAAAATCAAATGTTTGTTTTGCAAAAAGTGTTATCAGGAACAAGGAATTTATCAGAGCATTGCTCTTTCTTTGTTTTGCAAATCTCTGATTCTGGTTGTCAGACTATGTTTCTTGAGTTAGTGGCTTAAAAAAAAGTAACCCTTGTTGTAACCATTACACTTTGTGTTTCAGGTTGCCTTGTCCACCTTTGCTGTGTATGTCAAAATAGACAAGAACAACGTCTTGGATGCTCAGAAGGCATTTGTATCCCTAGCTTTATTCAACATCCTCAGGTTTCCACTGAACATGCTTCCTATGGTTATCAGCAGCATAGTAGAAGTAAGATTTCAGTTATTAACAAGTTTTTCTGTGCAGAAATAGTCATTGGGTGGAAAGATTACATTTCTGTGCTTAGAGAAAGTCCTCTGGTGAAAGTCAGTAATCACAGTAAAGGAGCTTTGCATTTCTTGTGTATTGAATGCTATAAAAGCAAAATTCTCAATCCCAGGTACAGTAGACAAGTGTTCCTGAAATCAGTCGTATTTCTTGTGGTCTGGGAAATGCGAGCTTAATGCCTGTCCAAGAAAAAATACCATGGTTTTAAGGAGGGATGTGTAAAAATGATGAAATGTATACATGGTGTAAAATACCACTCTTAACTATAATGAACAGAATATAAGAGAGTTTTGCATCTCTTTCCTATGTAGGCCAGTGTGTCCTTGAAGCGCCTTAGGGTGTTTCTGTCACATGAAGAGTTAGATCCAGACAGCATAATCAGGGGTCCCACCACAGACGGTGAGTTTCAGTATTGTTGGAAAAGTGTTTGTGCAAGTTTTGGGTGGCTCTGTAGCATTTCTTCTGCTTTTCTGTAACAAATGTACTGCATCTTGCTGGATTTCACTGATTTCAGCCAGAAAGCAAAAAGGGGGGGTGGGGAGGTTGTAAAAGTGAGTTATATAGAATTTCTACCACCTACGGAAGTGTAATTTCTCTCCTCTCACCATTTTCCATCCAAACTACAGAATAAATGACTTGTTGGACAGTTTCAAGTGTACCCATTTGAAAGTTAAGAGGATGAGAATTAACACTGTCTCCAAACCCACCACTCTTGAGAAAAGCAATTGTATACCACGTCAGCACCTTTCAAAGAGAAAGGATAAGTCCCAGTTCTGGCAAATGCCTCCACTTTATTCTGTGCAGAGAGCATTACTCTGTGCTGTAACACATCTAGTACTGCTGCTGTGGTTATATAGGGCTGTTGGAGAGAGATGACCGTGAAGGCAGGCTTACTGAAAAGCCAACACCCTTTTGTCTTGCAAGACAAACCTTGATTTAACTGTTGGTCACTTCTAAACATTTTTTTTTTCCCTTCCTTATTACAAAGATAGTAAAATCCCCAGTCCTCCCTCTCATGTGATTAGCTGACCTATGTATGACTTCACTTGGTTTTCCTGTAAGCAGTCATCTGATGTATTTTTTTTCCCCATCTTCCTTCTGGGAATATCTCCTCCCCTTTCTCAGGTGATAACCAGTACTATACCTCACTCACAAATCTTTATATTAGGGTTTAATGGATTTTTAAAATAAATTTTGTCCATGATGGGTTGTACTTGTATTGATTCAAACTTACGTCTAGTCTAAGTATTTCTTGCCTTCTGGACCCTCTGGACTCACTCTAAGTGGGGAAAAAAAATTGCCCAGAGAGGTTGTGGATGAACACTCCCTGGAAGTGTTCAAGGCCAGGTTGGATGGGACTTTGAGCAACCTATCTAGCGAAATGTATCCCTGTCCATTGGCAGGGTGGCTGGAACTAGATGATCTTCAAAAGTCCATTCCAACCTAAATCGTTCTGACTCCCTCAACACTGATTTTGGTCAAAGTTATTTTATTTGGTAGTTTGACTTCTTTTCCCCTATTCTTGTGGTAATTCAGCTTTCCACGTAGAAGTAGCAGTTGAGCTGATGTTCTCCTTGAAGCACAAGTCAGGTCGAGGCTGCTTTATTTCTTGAACTGACTTTGAAGTACTGCAGCAGAGTTGCTGGGTAAAGGAGGAGATGGCTGAATTAGTCAGCATCTTACAGCTGACATTTGTGTACTTCCTGGTTACTAAAGATGTGTAACTTCAGACTCTCTGCTGAGGTTAGACTTACCATTCTTATGCTTATTATTTTGCTTTGACTGACAGAACACAAGCTTCTGGTAAGCAGCAGGTAGTTGTTCTGCTACAAAGGTAGCTTTATACTTCTATTTCTCTGTACTTAGATTTACTTCTGTGGCATGATTCAGAGCATACAGTTTAGTTGCTTGCTTTGACACTTATGTAAATATAATTTTTCTGTTCATCAGCTGAAGGAAGTATTATTGTAAAGAATGCAACATTTAGCTGGTCCAGAAATGATCCTCCTTCACTGAATAGGTAAGAATCGGTACTCTTTGTTCTACTCTGTAGTTGTGCTGAATCATAGATTATCTGTATTTAAATTAGAAAGTCTATCTGCAGAAGAGTTTTTTTCCTTAAAGGAACAGGAAAACAAATAACATCTGGTTATTTATATTTAAATGTTATATATGTGCGTTTATATATATATATATATATATATAAAATATACTGTATTTTAACCAGGCGCTTCATGAATTAGAGGAGTTTGCAATATTGAGTTTGAAATGCAGATGGGAGTAGCAAGAGGTTTGATGGGAGGAGAGAAAGCTGTAGAGATTTCAAGCTCTTGCTACAGTCTGCAGATGGGATGAGCTCCATCTAGAGGATGCAATTATATTGTCCCCTCTTAATTATCCCCAGTCTCTTATCTTTTTGCACTATGTCCTCAGAGACTACCTTTAAAAATCCCGTTCTCTCTGAACTGTAGCAATCCTTGATTCCTTTGCTGGAGAAAACCAGTGAAGAACATTGTACATAGTATGACTACCAAAGTAACTGGGGTGATAGAGCTACCAGCCCTGTCTTCCCAGTGCTCCACTCCCTTCCTTCGTTTTTGGCTGATCTTGGGTTTTAAATTGCATGTTCTTTAGGGCAAGGATGCTATTTGGGGAACATGCATTTGTATTTACATTTCTGCTTACAGAAAATTTAAGAGAAATATTGGAAGTGACTATTTCTTTCTTGTTGACTGATTACATATCAGGATGCTATGTCCTAAGTATAAGAAGAGCTACGCACTTTCTGAAAGAAAGGTTTGCATTTTCAAGTGGTTTAAGTTCACGTGCTGTGTCAGCGTTTGCAGTGGGTGTTCACATTGCATCTGGCTTTATATGGGCTGGTCAATGGATTGTTTAACTACTGGGGTGTGCCAGCAAGCAAGGCTGAATTATGTGCACTTTATTTTCAGCATCAACTTCACTGTTCCTGAAGGCTCCCTGATAGCTGTTGTTGGTCAAGTTGGCTGTGGAAAGTCTTCATTGCTGTCTGCATTACTGGGGGAGATGGACAAAAAGGAAGGCTATGTGGTTGTCAAGGTGTGATGTCTCTGAATAATTGTTCTGCTACTTGTGGGTGTTGCCGAAGGGATTCTAGACTTGAAATGATGTGAAGAGGGGAAGAGAGCCTTTCAAAGGAATGCACTTATAGCCTGATTTCCTAGCAGCTATGTTTATGCCATACTCTACATTCTCTCTGTTAAGAGTTGATCCAACAAACTCTAAATCTGCCAGTTTCAGATTTAGCCAAATATCTAGAATGATAGAAGTCTCAAAGATGAATATTCTGTTGAGTCTTGCTGGCAGCCAGGTATGGGAGAGAGACCCTATTACACATACTCCAGCATGAGGAGGAGCAGTATTAATTCATATCTTCTTAGACATCAGAGAGTTGTTGGGTAAGGTTACAAACATGGGAAAAGCTGCTGTTTGAGAGCAAAACAAATAAATCTTACATTAAAAAAATGCACATTTGGTCATCTCCAAAATTGCTCTGGAAAAACTAAAGTGAGTGAGAAATGAATCACTGTTTATCAGTGCAGACAGAGAAGGCCGAACCATTCTTCAAAGCAAAATACTTCGCAGCAGCTGAGTCTCTTCCTTTGAAGTGACTTCTTTTCTATAAGAACAACTTCCCCTGCTTTCAGTAGAGATCTCTTGGCAGGGACGCCATTGTTAATCTCTTCTGCATTCCGGATTAAATTGTTTTACAATGAACAGAATTTATAACTGTACGAAAGAACAAAGCCATAATAACTTTTGACATTCAATAATTGTGTAAATATTCTCTAAACAAATATTTCCTCTAAGTCTGTCAGAGAATCATGTTTTATTTGAAGTCTCTTCTTTTCCACCAATACACCTTGTTACGTTTGCATGTAGAGGAGATTACAAAAATATGTTGGAGGAGGCACCACCCCAAGAGCACACACTTTGACGACGTGGTTCCATAATGACATTGCCAATTTGTGGGTTAATGAGGACTGCCAGTCTCACAAAGCCCTGCTGTGCTTAGACTTCATGTGCAGGCTTTTAGTCCGAAGTACTGAGTAAGGATTTTCTTCTTTTTCCTTGCAGGGCTCAGTAGCCTATGTTCCTCAGCAAGCCTGGGTCCAAAATGCGACTCTGAAAGATAATATTATTTTTGGGAGGGAGATGAATGAGAGCCGGTACAAGCGTGTGATTGAGGCTTGTGCACTTCTGCCTGATATAGAGATTCTTCCTACGGGAGACAGAACAGAAATCGGAGAAAAGGTATTTAAGTACCTGCTCTACCACAACAGTACTATTGCCTGTAGATAAGGCCTTGTGACTTCTGTTCTACTTTCTCTTAAAGTTGTGTTGAATTGAAAGCATTCAGAATAGAAATCCTCTAGAGTAACAGGAAAATTTGAACAGTGTCTTTTGTCTTTAATACTCAAAGGGGAGGAAACTTTTTCTCAATTACAAAAGTAAAAGCACCTTACAATGCATGTTTTTAAAAAGCTCTGAGTTGTCGCGGTCATAGAGCATAAAAATATATGTAAACAGGAAGAGAAGAATCTTCTGAACACTTCAAGTGAGGTGGGATTTTTGTTCGTTTTTTTGTTTTGTGTCTTTGTTGTTGTTTTTAAATGAAGCAATACCCAAAGTGGCTGTTGGTTGCACAAGTGTGTGCAGTGTGGGATTTAGAAACTTGCTAAATGATTTAGTGCTCTAAATCAATTTAGTGTGTGGGCAGGACCAGGTGTCCCCTAAACACGTGGCCAGCAGCCTGTATGTGTATGTAACCTGCTTGGCATTCTGCTAAGCAGTTGCTCTCCAGAGGACAGGAAGGGATATGTGCTGTGCCCTGCTGACTGGTTCTCGATGGGGTAGAGCTGCATACTGACAGCTCCAGGTCCAGAGTGAGGCAAGAGAGCAGCTTTTATTTTCCATACAGGAAACTTGGGTGGTCAGCAGGCCAACCAAATTGTAAGCTGCTCTTAGAGGTTTTTTTTGGTAAGATCAGAGGCAGCCCTGCAGAAATATAACTGAGAAGAAAAGCAGCTTCAGAATGTACAGAATGAGGTGTGTCTGGTCTGGGTTAATTCCTTGTAAGACTAGTAAAACAGTGTTGTTGTTTTTTTTTTTTACTAGTCCCTCATTGACAGCGGTAACTTACAGATGTGCTCCATTCTAAGAGGCGATTTTTAACTGTAATTGTTCATGCTACATTAGTAAATAGTTTGTGATGCAGATCTGTTTGAGACAATGGTGAAATTTCCCTGATTTGCATAAATCTCCTATGACTTCTGTCTTCCACAAACTACAGTAAGGCATCTCTCTTTAGCTGTAAATAAAGGATCTTACTGTCTTGTTTCTCCAGGGTGTCAATTTGTCTGGAGGACAGAAACAGAGAGTCAGTCTTGCTCGGGCAGTTTACTGTAACGCAGATGTCTATTTATTTGATGATCCTCTATCAGCTGTTGATGCGCATGTTGGGAAACATATTTTTGAAAAAGTTATTGGACCAAAAGGAATCCTGAAAAATAAAGTACGTAATAATATAACAACTAGTCTCTGGGAAATGATTTGTTTTTCTTTGCCGAGTTCAAATGATTCCAACTCTGTCAAGTTTCATCTTCAGACTTTGGTTTTAAACATCAGAAAAATGAAAAGATTCTCCTGACTTTTTTTTTTAGGGACTTTTATTATGAGAACAGTGTTATTATATAATATGCTTTGGTTTCTCTAATCAAAATTAAATGAAGGAGAAGTCAAAAGACAAGAGCAGTCATTTTTCTTAAAAATGCTCCATGTGAATCCATAGTTATTACTGTATTGTGCCCAGAATTCAAGCTGCGAGGACAGAAGTTTAACCATTGTATTTACCAGTTTGAGACACTAGAATAATTTTTTTTTTCATGTACTATTTAGACACGGGTTTTGGTAACCCATGCAGTCAACTATCTGCCCCAAATGGATACAATTCTGGTAATGAGTGATGGAGAAATCTCTGAGATGGGCTCTTACCAAGAGCTGCTGAAGCAAGACGGAGCTTTTGCAGAGTTTCTTCGTACGTACGCGAATGCTGAACAAAGCATGGAGAACAGCGGTAAGCTTGCAAATAAATCCTCTTTTGGATAAGCTGATAAGTGGCATGTTAAGGGAGTCATGGTAAAGGGAAAACACTGATTGTACTGGTTGTGGAAGGAAAGTTAAAGGAAGCTGCTATTTCTTGTGATAAACCTATAGAAATGTATAGATTTAGGTGTTTCTTGAGGGCTTTGAAGGTTGTGAGGTGAAATGCACATTCTTAAATGTGGAGCAGTTCTGTAGTGAAAATGTTGTTGTAGTAAAATTAAAGTGGTTGTGAGGTCAAGTAAGAGTCAGCAGGGGTTTATACACATTTCCCTCTGCTTCTTTATGCAGAGAATTGCTTTGGGCATGGGGAGGAGGAAGAAGCAGCTCATTTTTTTTTTTTGCTGACACCCCTGACTCTTGCTTCTGCTTTTCAAATAGCTGTAAAGCTGTACTGGGGTAGGATTTCTTTTTTTCTCCTGCAGATAGGTGTGGATTTTAATAGAGGAACCTAGCTGCCTTCAGCTTGTTCTCTTCAGTGGCTTGCCTGTGGTGGTTTCATGATATCTTCCACATATGAATGCGGAAGTGTGAAGAGTGTTTGCAAGGGTGCTTGTACGGTGCTGGCTGGGGTGAAGTTGTTGGTATGTGCTTGACGCCAGTTTGCTAACAAATACCTGTTGCTGAATGCTGAAGAGCAGGCTTTCCAGAAAGAGATTGAACCCACTTTTCACCTTCTTCCTTTTGGAAAACCCTTGGTTCCTGCCCATTCTCTAGAGGGGAAAGCAGTGGCAATTTTTAAGTGTACTCCTCAATTGCCTGCCACAGGAGAAGACAGAAGTGGTGCCATATTTAGCTGCCCGATGGAGCTGCGAAGCACTGAAGAGGTGATGGATGGCTGCCTTCGGCAAGGAGCTGCTCTAGATGGTGGTGTGAAAGTGCACGGTGGGAGGGCTGTGATGGTCTGCTTTATTCTCTGCAGCTGTGTCCTCTTCCATCCAGGCTGGCAACACAGACTGCACTTGGAGGCTGTGAATGAGCAGTCTGTCTCCTGGATGTGCAGGGCAGCATCTTCTCCTGGCTTCCTCGCACACATCCTGCTCCCCAACAGGGGGTTTGATATGAGGGTGATGTGTTGAGCTCAAGGTCAGGATGCCCTGCTGTAGGCTAGCCTTCATCTCAGAAAGGTCACTTGGCGTGTGTCAGATGTCACTTCACGAGTTGGGATGCTGGCTTGGGTGGGCGCTGTCTGTGAGCAGCAATTACTGTTCTATAGCTGGGGTCTCCCACTGTGAGGAGTATTGTGGGAAGAGATTTTGGAAGCAAAATCTGTCTGCTGCTGCTCAGGGACTGGCTGGGCATCAGTTGGCTGGTGGTGAGCGAGTGCATTGTGCGTTGCTTGTTTTGTTCACTTTTTTTCTTTCTTACTAAGTTGTTTTTATCTCAACCCCTGAGTTCTTGTAATTTTACCTTTGTTCTTCTCTTTTTCCCAATTCTCTCCTTCATCCCACTGCAGAGGCGGGGAGTGAGCAAACTGTGGTGCTTAGCTGCCTGCTGGGTTAAGCCGCAACAGTTTGCCTCCTTTAATAGCCTTGTTCTTTTGCCTCTTTTACTCCTCTTTCTAAGCATGTGGTAGTTGTTGAAGTCTTTACATTCAACTAAGTTACTTTCCTTTTCCATTTCAATACCAAATCTTCTCTTGGAAAGTGAGCCAGTGCTTTATCTTCTGCTATGCTTGCCTGCGGTTGTCTAACACAAGGCACTTCAGTATGACCCTGGTGATTCAGAAAGAATTGTCGTATCACAGCAAACTTATTTCTCAGTTTTGGTTGAGTGATCTTCTGCCAATGGTAAAAAGTGAAAAATAGGGGCGTTATTTGTCTGGCTCACAGGGGTAATATTTATCAGATGTGTAAGAGACTGCAAAATATTATTAAAAAACACAGTTTGTTGGATAAATGCAGAACAAGCTGTGATGGGAGCCAGTCTGAGCTAGCTGGAGGGGAGCTGCATGCCTGCTTTAAAGAGAGGGGGACTCTGCAAGATCACAGGAGGCTGTCTCTGACGCTACATGCTGGCAGCCTCAAAACACTATGCTGGCGCACAACAGAAAACTATGGGTTGGTGCTTTCTGGCAGGAATACATCCTGCTTTCTGCAAGGCTGGGGAAAACCTTTTCTTCTCCCAGGCCTCTGGGTTTGGGCTGTGAGCCTTCTCCCTGTTACCTCCCAGCTCTTTTCTCCCTTGGGGATTCCTGAGGATTACCTGCTTCTCTTCCATCCTCAGCTTCAGTGTTTTTTCTGTGCATGGGAGAACGCTCACTCCAGGAAGCTGTCCCGACCCTAGTCTGCAGGATGGCTGGGTAGGTGAGCTGCCCCTTCTTCCCCCTTGATGCAGAAGGCCATGGCAGCAGCGCAGGGGGTGCAGCGTGGAGCACTGCTGCTTTCACCTGTGAATAAGTGAAATGGGTGCCTTGCTGTGTCTACAAAGAGTAATCTTACCCAAAGCAACTGGAACTACCTGTAAATGTATCCTACCAGTTTGCACAAAAAAAGCATATAAATTCATCTTGCTTTCAGCAGTTGTTCCCTTCTCTGTATTTAGCGTGGCCGACTTGGTGATGCCAGTGCTATTCTTGGCAGTGTGGGTTGCGTGGAGTCGTAGCGTGCCCCTGCCCGCTGTGAGCATGCCTGCCCCTTCCAGGCTGGCAGCTCTTCCTGCAAAACAGGAAAAGCAAATGGGTGCTTTAGGACTACCTGTCTTATGACCATCCATCCCCCAGCTCCCATACAAACTGAAATAGTGGATGCAGCCTTTTGTTTTAAGGAGCACAGGGATAGGGATTTTGCTGTGTTTTCCAGATGGCTTCACCATAAACTTCAGTTTGTTCTTGCAAAGCCTGGAGTTATTTTTAACATGTTTGTGGGGAGTAAAAGTGGTAAAACTTACCAGAACCAGACCACAAATTTGAAATATTTTTAAGAGTGGTTCACCTTTGGTCTTAACTACAGTGCCTGAAAGATGAAGTGTGCAGCACAATTAAATCTAAATCTGTTTTGCAATCTGTGGGCTGTACTTGATAGAGAGCAATGTGGGTTTAGGCTGTCTCCCCAGCGTATGGCTCTGTGACTCTCAGCTCAGTTTTTATGTCAGGATTGTCAGTACAACAGGCTGACTTGGCTTCGGTGTGGAGAGAAAGGGGAGTAAAAGTACTCTTTTAGAACTGTTAAGGGTCTGGCCTGTAGGGTTTAGTTTAACATTGTACAGGTCTTGTATATTTCAAAAGGAACTTTTTTGATCTGTCACTTGTAGGCATTCAATTTGAATGTCTTTTTTTTTCCCCATTAAATTTTATGGACTCGATTCTCCAAAATCCGGCTGTTGTCTAGCAGAAAGTTGATATCTGATTAGTGGAAAACATAGTATGGTACAGGAGTCGGATTCACAGAGTCCTGCTTGACTTCCGTAAAAATGTCTGTTTTTCTCCCTTACTGCTGCAATTGAGAAATAACGTATAAAGTGCTAAGTTTGAAAAGAAGATAGCTTCTTTGTACAATATTTTTGTATTACAAACGAAGTAGTAGCATGTGTTTCATAATATAAATGGCCACTTTTGCATTATGGGCTGGGGTTTCGCATCAGCAAAGGAAAGCATTACGCCTTTGTGATCAATACTGTCTCCCAGTAAAGCCCAGCACACCTGTATTTTGGGGCTGAGCCTCTTTCTAACAGTGTAAAGCTGAGTTGGGCTCAACAGCACTACAATTGGTAGTTAGAATAGCTTGTCCCAGTGCCCTTTGGTAGGACTAGGTGCTCCTCTCCTTTTTGACTGCTTCTCTCCGTTTTGACTCCATGGAAGGCAAGAGCTAAATGGTGAGAAGTTCCAAATGTTGGGGAGTCTGGACCCCAGTGGTCATTTGGGAAGCACCTGCCTGGCTCAGGAAATAACCTTCTTTCCTCTTAAATTCATCTTCTAGCAAAATGCAGCTTTTCTCTCTCATAAGGTAAAAGCTCTGCAGTCTCCAGATGGCAGAAGAAAATACTGATTCAAGATGAGCGCTGGTAGGGTACCAAGAAGCTTGGAAGAGGGAAGTATCTCACTGGTCCTTACTAATCTGCCCATGCGGGGTGGCGATTGGTCACTACACCGTAGGTAGGACTAAGGAAGTCTGTGCTGCCACAGTTCTCCCCTCATGGCAGTTCTGTGCCTAAAGAAAGACAATAGCAGAACACTTTCTACGCCCCATTAGCGTGTATCTTGAAGGAAGTTTTGTGATCTGTCACTTGAAGCCATATGGTGGATTTTTTTTTTTTTTTTCCTCAAGGTTTCCTTTTTTGTTTTAATACAAGGGGTGGGATTAAAAGGAGATCCATTTCAGTAAATTTGATCCTTCCTTGGGCTTCTGTATGTCTTTGTGGTTTAGGTCATGCTACTTTTATGCATTTGTGCTTGTAAAGGTTGAAAACTGGTTGTGTGTGTTCTGGAAAAAGTTAATTATTATGCTTTTAGACTCCGATCCTTCGTTAGAAGGAACGATTCAACCTCTGGAGACAGGTAACTACTTTCTTGCCATGGGTTTTTACTAGTGCTTGTGGTGGAGCAGCGCAAGTAGCTGTACTTTACAAAAGAGATGGAGTCATTATTAGAGCTTGAGCTACATAACATAAGGCATTGGCTTGGGTTGCGTGTTGCTCGTTTCTATGCTACTACAATAACTGGAGCGTCAGCTTGTAGATAACTCACGTCAGCAGCGAATCTTGATCTTACTTTCATGAGGAAGCTTTGAATAACCTTTAAAGGTGCAT
Source organism: Anser brachyrhynchus (assembly GCF_964034855.1). Taxonomy (NCBI): domain Eukaryota; kingdom Metazoa; phylum Chordata; class Aves; order Anseriformes; family Anatidae; genus Anser; species Anser brachyrhynchus. Next base: position 8,404,797 of record NC_137733.1, read on the forward strand.
CTCCCCCTCTGGGTTTAGGAGTGTAGTGAGCGTACCCAGAGAGGGAGCACTCAAGATTGATCCCTGGAGGTTCCTTTTGTTCTCGTATGGGTATTCACACCCTATCGCTGTTCCCTATACACCTGTTATATCTTAGGTGCATGTGCCAGATTTACTATGGCAATCTTTAGTACTTTCCTCTCAGAAGAGGTAAATGCAGTATAAGCACGAAACCCTTTGCAGCCTACAAGAGGGAATCAAATGTAAGACCTGTTGTTAAAGGAGGAAGGTTTACTTGTGGTTTTGCTTTGTTCACATGGGTTTAGAGCTCCAGTGACGCTGGAATGCTTGCTGTTTCCATATGGGAGCTCTTCAAAAGAAAATGTATAAAGTGCTTCAAATAACAAAGAGTCTCGTATTTGTTTGGGCTTATTCATATAATAAAAATAAGAACTAAGTCATTGAAGCTTTCACTTTTTGTCATTGTTTCTGCTCCTTTTTTTCTGCTTCTGGATCACACTGAACAGTTTAGCTTTGGGTTATTGGAATAGTGAACCAATGCTCAGTTGACAGGCACAGGAAGGAACAGGTTTAAGTTCAAGCAGCCCCTACTTGATGTATTGATGAACTGTTTTATGCATATATTTTGCTTTTATATAAAAAACATGAACATTTAGAATTTGAAGTTACGCTAATTTTCCTGCATAACTCTTTAATGGATGCAGGTGAGATTTTCTTTGTCCGCATAGATTGTGTAGACTCTTTTAAATGAAAAATTCCTTTTGTTAGAAATTCTGAATTAACTTCCATACATGATAATAGAGTTTCACATAATTGACAGTATTTTTTTTAGGGATCAAAGTCATTTGTGTTAGGAAAAAGATGGCGTAACTCAAACCTAGGAATTTTGCTCATGGCAATGTATTACGCTGAACTAAATTTCTAAGAGGAAGCTTAATAATTCAAGGTGACAGGTTTTGTGAAGTGTACTAGGCAATTTGATCTGTGTTCTACACCTTGTTACAAATGGGATGAAAAACCTTTTTTTTCTTAAGTGACATTCATAGAAACATCTCTGCCTGAACGAATCTGATTCCTATGGTTGCTTAAAAACAGGGGACCTCTGTACCTTGCTTCCTGCCTCATTTTGCAGGAAGGCTCGAAGTTAACGTCACCTGCCATCTGTTCATATAGCTGCACTCCATTTGCTAGAGTGTCTTATTGTTTTGTGAAATGAAAATAGTTAACTGTATTAACGATGTGGTTTGCAAAACAGAAGATGGTTGGAGTGTTTTTTTTCCACCGTGAGTCATAGCATGACTTGGTATTGTGTGCTTTAACATCAAGTTTGTTCTCATAATTATATTAAGTTGTTACTGCTGACCTACATTTGGTAGCAAAATAGAAAAATAAATATTCCTTGTCTTGTCAACTAATCCTGTTGGGGGTGGAACTACGCTGATTTGCTCATCTAATCAGTTATCTGTTAGCATATGTAAATACTCAGTTGTGTTCTCCCCTTTGTTTGTACTCTGGGACTGCACCTGGCATTTTCAATTGTAATTAAACCTTTGTCTCTTCCTACCATTTTCATATTTACTTTACTTTCTTTTTTGTTTCCCCCCCAGATGCAAATAGTCCATCTGGAAAGGAAGGAAAGCCTGTAGAAAACGGAGCGATTGTGAATGAAGCCCCTGGAAAGTTGATGCATAGGTGTGCAGTCTCTCTCTTTTATTTTTGATTTCCTGTCCTTTTACTCAGACGTGGACAAACAGTAACTTGGTGTTTATAGTATTTGTGGGAGGAAAATCTGTCATACCACACACAGCAGCCTGAAAGAGGTGAGGTTGGTGCTGCTCCATGGCTCAAGGTCCAGCCAGTAGTGAGGCTGAAGATGCATTCCCAGCAAGCATACGCACACAGAGCACACACATATAGCATGGATATGCATGACAGGCCATGCAGATCAAACATTTAGAGCAACCACACAAAGAAAAGGGCACCAATGACCTCATCTAGCTCCCCTCTCTGGCTGAGCAGGATGGAGGTTCACAAGTAAGAATGTATTATATATATGTACAAGGTGGGTCCCTCCAGCAGCTGAGCTCAAACAGTTTGCTTAGCAGCTGCTGCTGGATCCCAGCCATCCATCCATTTGCTAGCACCTGGGCACATAAGCCCCTGAGGCTGCAGCCCCACTTCTGCTGCTGGTACAGGCTGTCTTGCATGTGTGTGTACAGGGCTGGCTAGGATGTCCATGGTCCCACAGCTGTGACCTGTTTTTGCTCCTCTGGGCTTGTGCAAATGGGCCTTTAATGGGCCAATGGTTCCTCTGGTGGCCCTGGGAGTCATTCAGAAGGTTGCTTTCCTGCCATTGTCTTCCTGAGCTCCTTTGTGAGTGTGCAGAGGAACGCCTACCATGTGACCTAACAGTATTAATTTATTGGAAGAAATATTTACCTACAGCTGCAATATACACGTGCTCCATTTTAGTACTTCAGAGTTTGCACTTGTGATTCTTGGCTGACCTTGAAGTTTCTAGTCTCAGCCAATTGCTGTGTACAGCTTGGTAAGCAGCTTGGTATCCCAGCTCCTGCACAGTGTGGCATTGACAATTGCTGTTGAAAAAGTCTTCCAGTTTTGGTTGTTCTGACCTCAGCCAGGTCTTCATTCTTCCAAAACAGGTGTATATTGCAAGTCCACTTGTTGGAAGAAGTACTTAAATCTCAGGGCACTGTAAGCCCATTTGTTAGATATGCACTGAATTTGCACAGTTTGGCATGGAAGGCAATTCAATAACGCAGCCTGGAGCGGAACACCTTGGCATGGTTTTACCAGGAGTATAAAGTTAATCTAAAGACAAATACACTCCTTTCTCTTATTGTGACTTTCTCTTAGGCTACTCAGCCTTCCATGTGCAGAAACAATTGCATTGTTATGAGATACCATGGATTTGGCTCACATAAAGTGACAAGTACTGTATTGGCTAGGCCACTTTTAGTAGTCTTTGCAAGGGTTTGACCACTGACAGGTAGCAAGTAGTGCTACGTGGGCCTTTACCCTGGCATAGTACAGCTGCTTTTACACTTCAGAGAGGCCCAATGCAGTCACTGACAGTACCTTCCCAAAATCATTTTATAGCCGATGCCTTATTCGTCTGGCACTCCAGAGACGCTAGAAATCTGGAAGGTAGTAAGTGCCTGGGAATAAAATTGCCTGTTTTGTTGCCTGTGGTGGTACAATTTTAGCATTTTAACAGCAGCACTGTTTATGATGTCGATGTTCACCATGGCATTTTTCTTTCTGGAGTTTGATTGTTCAGCCAAGATTTATTTGACTGCCTAGCCAGTTAGCTTGTATCTGGAAATGAGTACTTGAGAAGTGAATGCTATCAGGGAGGATTAGGAGCGCGCAGCGAGGGGGGGACAGAAACAATGGTAATCACTTTCCAGATGATGGCTGTTAGAAGGTTGATTATCACCAGACTAATGCAAGCTAGTGACTTGTGGCCATAGGGTGTTGAAGTGTATTTATGAAGCAGACACCTGGCCTATATTTTCCAAGACTAAAAATTAGCATTTTTAACAGGCAGCTCAGCAACTCTTCAACATACAGCAGAGAGACTGGGAAGTCACAGCACCAGAGCAGCACAGCAGAGCTGCAGAAGCCACTTGCAGAAAAGAATTCCTGGAAATTGACGGAGGCTGACACAGCAAAGACCGGGAGGGTAAGGTCTCCTGTTCCCACTTCCTGCATCCTCTTTTGGTTTCAGAAAAGTCCACATGAGGAAAAAAAAAAAAGCTTCTGAAGACCGTGTAGCTGGGGTGAGAAAGGGCTGAGAGGATTGTGGGACTCGCTGCTTGTTGTGCAGCGCTTCATGAAAGTGTTGCTGTGCTCTCTGGTCCCAAAACAGAGCCCCGGGTTTGCTTGCAGAAAGAATGTTGACATCAAAACTTCTGCTTAAGATGATGAGCCTAACCACATCAAAGCTTAAAAGAAATGGCAAACTTGCAGTTTGTTCTTTTAGAAAGAGGTTGCAAAGTTGTAACAAATTAGGTGACCTGGTGAAATTTATCCTTCAGTGTAAGGAGCTGGAATTGACTCAGCTGAATTTAAGCCCATTTTCCACTGTAGACACAAGTATCTAATCCTAGGATAACCCAGGGCTTTCTGAGAAACTGGAGAGTGTGGTTCCTGGGAAAATGGTAGTTATACCTCCCAGCAATGTTGCTGGAGTCCTGTTTTACAATAGATCATAGAGCACAAGCCATATGAAGCAAGGGTTTAATTAAAGGCTGTATAATCTTGTGGTAAAAAGAGAGAGACAAAATCTGGAACTCCCCAGTGAAGTTCTTGGCTCTGCCACAGATGCTCTGTGTTACTTCAAGCAGCGCTCTCCCTTTCCTTCCCTTGGAAGACAAGGGAAAGATCATGTGTGCCTGCCCTGGAGGGATACTGGGTTTGGCACATATCCACAGAACATCTTGCAACTTGTGTTCCAGGTCAGTGGCTTTCTAGCATGTAATTGTCATGTTTGTCTGGCTTGATGCAGGAATGCTAACTTTAAATAGTGGTTGAAGAAAAGGGAATTTGCTGGCTTTGAAACTTAATCTGCAAAATGAATATATGAAAAAATATATATATACACACATTTTTTTCCCCCCTTCTGTCTTCAGGTAAAGGCAACAGTATATTGGGACTACATGAAAGCTATTGGACTCTTTATCTCTTTTTTGAGCATTTTCCTCTTCATGTGTAACCATGTAGCCTCCCTGGCTTCCAACTACTGGCTGAGTTTATGGACAGATGATCCTGTTATCAATGGAACACAGCAGTATACAAATGTCAGACTGGGAGTGTATGGAGCACTGGGAATTTCTCAAGGTTTGCCTGGTTTACCTATTGTAATATTAGCTGGTTCAGAACGTTTCTAATGCTCTTGGTGACCTTGTATCCCCAGAACTGCAGCAGCAGTTTACTAAGGACTGAGGTTTTATTTCATAGAAAGAGGAAAGTTTGTTAAAACTTTCAAAACCCAACAACAAATACACTGACATATAAAACTATTCAGTCTGTTTAGTTACTGAATTTGGTTTTCTTTCATTCATACAAAACAAGAACAAAAGTGGTTGCAAGGGCTGATAAGCCAGGTGACAAAACGTCTGATCTGAGAAATGGCCCTTTGGCCTGTCAAAAAACTGTGCTTGCCCGGCTTGCAGGGATGGTCTGTCGCAGGAGGCCTTAGCTGTGCTGCCTTGGCCTTGCCGAGCTGCGTAGGCTGGCGTTTTCTCTGATTGCAATACACACCACTTTTTTTTAATGGAGAAAAATACTTCCATGAGAGAAATGTGCTATTTTCACTGAAAAAGTTTTTTAATTTCTTTAAGTAGTCGTCAAGTCTAATGGTAATGAACTCCAATTCTCAGGATTATTGTACTAGATATGTGCTAATTCTACGTGTTGACAAAATGAAGGAAAATGTTTTGTGTGAGAGATGAGAGCAGTTAAAAACAAGTCTTCTGTTCCAGGTATTGCTGTATTTGGCTACTCGATGGCTGTGTCAATAGGGGGAATATTTGCTTCACGACACCTGCACCTTAACCTGCTGCACAATGTCCTCAGGTCTCCAATGAGTTTCTTTGAACGTACACCCAGTGGAAATCTGGTGAACCGTTTCTCTAAGGAGATAGATACCATTGACTCCACTATTCCACCAATCATCAAGATGTTCATGGGCTCAACGTTTAACGTCATTGGGGCTTGTATCATCATTTTACTGGCCACACCTATAGCTGCTGTCATTATTCCACCTCTGGGACTTGTCTACTTGTTTGTGCAGGTAGGGGCTTGGCCAAGGTCAGCTGGACCAGCAGTTACGTGTCCTCTACTTAAGACAGTTCTGTTCTCACTCTGGAATAGGTCTGGTTTTAGTGTGTTTGACTTGTCATGCTTGACTGACTGCACTTTGCATAGCTTATTGATTAGCTGACTACAGCAGAGCATTTCCTTTTGTTGTCATGTGCAGAGTGACTTCTGTGTGCAAGAGGTAATCCTTTAATACCTAAGCCATTAGATTTTGAGGTAAACTGCATATATCTCGTTGCTTAGAGCCCATATGTGGAAAATCTATGAACTTTTCTAAAGTTTTCTTCCAAACGAAAGAGTTGGGAAGACCTTTAGAAAATTATGTATGCTTTTCTGCTCATGTGTCTGTTTTGTCAGAAACTTGTTTACCAATCGAGAGAAGCAATGGCAGCTTTTCACTCCTGTCTTACGTAGGCAGGATGTGCTTGCTTCACTCCTCTTTACTGTTAGGAATCTGGCAGAGAGTACAGATGTGAGAGAAGGAGCTGATTTCTGGCTTTGACCCTTGAATTAGTGAATCTGTAAAGCTCCACTAGTACGTCTTAAAGGCAATGATGCGTGATTCAGAGACTCAGTTTTGTACAGTTTAAGTAAGTTTGCAAGGAAGAAAGTGGCTATCACATGATATGGTTTGGCTTGCAGTTGTTTAAAGACAGTGTATATAGTGTGATCTTTTTAGGCCTAGAAGTGTTGGAGAAGGCATGTATTTCTGGATGTAGGTTGAATCTCTGTAACTAACAGCCCAAATGGCAGGGAACTCTCTCATGATTCCCTCCGTCTTGTCAAATGTAATGTGGACATAACTGTAATTTTCATATTCTGACTCGCAGAGATTTTATGTGGCCACTTCTCGCCAGCTCAAACGCCTTGAGTCTGTCAGTCGTTCTCCTGTGTATTCTCACTTCAATGAGACCCTCCTGGGAGTCAGCGTAATTCGAGCCTTTGAGGAGCAGAAACGTTTCATAAAGCAGAACGACATGAAAGTGGATGAAAATCAGAAAGCTTATTATCCAAGCATTGTGGCAAACAGGTAATGGTGGGGTTGAAATATTGAAAGGAAGTTATAATGGGAGGGTATGGTGCTGTTGCCTGTCTGCCTTATCAATCAGCTGTCAGTGTATTTGTCCAGGGTAGGGAAGCTTTTGTGGATGTTTCTTTTTGCTTAAACTTGTGTGATAGAATTAAGGGTGATTCTGAATTTCTCTTCTTTCTGAGAGTTCCTGCCTTCTGGGTAGTATTTATAAAAACTCTTATTTGCTGATCCCAACGTAACCAGATCTGCTTTCTGAACTAAAACAGGAATTAATGTCTCTGAAGGATTTATTCATTTTGGATGCCTCTAGGTTTGCATGCTGCTGGAGTAGGACCCCAAATACCTTACAGTTGCTATGTCACTGGCAGTACTCAGATGCCATATTACTAAAAAGCAAGATGTGTGACAACATTGGTTGACTGCATTCCTAATTCTCTGTGGATGAGTTACTGGAAAGATGCATGATGTCTCTTCTGCGTTGCAGATGGTTGGCTGTCCGGCTGGAGTATGTGGGGAACTGCATTGTTCTCTTTGCGGCATTGTTCGCAGTGATTGCACGCAACAAGCTCAGTCCAGGACTGGTTGGCCTTTCAGTGTCCTATTCACTGCAGGTAATTTTACTGTTAAACAGAAAAAAGCTCTAAATTGTAAGACTGCATCAGAAAGCCAGGTTCTTGGTCAAGCTTCAGAGGGAAAACTAATGTAAGGAACACAGAAAGAGAATAAACGCTACAAATAAAAACCATCTGGAAAAATGGGGGAGGTTTCTTCTGTGCCCTGCATATGTGAGGAGATGTGACTAAGAAGACTTATCCCGTGCATGTTAAAGGCATTTGGACTTTTCTCCTGTCCAGCACTGATTAACCAAAATCATATCTGTGTTTATGCATTCCATGAACTTGCAGTGCTTTGGTTGTGTGGCTTTTTGTTTGTTTTTAATTGCAGGTAACATGCTTAGTGTAAACTGCTTTTAAACTTCTTCTCTTGCAGATTACAGCATACTTAAACTGGCTAGTACGTATGTCATCAGAGCTGGAAACCAACATTGTTGCTGTAGAAAGAGTCAAAGAATATGCTGAAATGGAGAAGGAGGTATAGTGGGTTGTCCACCACAGCTAGCACTTGGTGGATATTTCCAGGACTTGTGGTTGTATCATTTGACATGAGGTTGCATGCAGCCTACCTGGGTGTTATGAACAAGTCTGTAAGGAACCTATGGTTGCCTTAATGCTTGTAAAAGCTTGTCCTCTGAGCTGAGGGATTTGATAGAACTTTGTGCTCTCATTGATCTCTAGAGACAGGCTGTGTCTTAAGGGGGTAGTTCCTGGGGGTGCTCTTGAGGTGTATACTCCCAATATTTACAGCTTGTTATTTAGGAAATGAATCTGCCATTCTGCCCTGGGTTAAGCAGTGGAGTTGTGCAAATCTGGTTTTGTTTTCTTCAGTGATTAACCAATTTTTTGTGTGTTTCTCTTTTTGCTGTCAATGGGAAGAGTAAAGAGGATTTACTTTTCTGTTTTGATTCAAATCACCTAATAAGTCATTACATCTGCATTTGTGCACCTTTTGGTTACAGAACACAATTCCCTGTGGCTCCTCTTTGACATGCTTGTCTCTGGAGAACCTGACTTGCATCGCTATTTTTGTAGCCAAACCTTAAGAGGACCCTTCTTAGAACTTTTTCTCAGGGTCTGGTAGCAGACTGGTGTTTGTGTCATTAAAAGCCTCTTTGTTTGGTACTGGCAATAAATACAGTGGAGTGTGCTTTCTCCTCTCCCACCCCTGTGGGAGGCTGAGGCAGCAGCTGTTTATTTTACCACCCTGTAAATCTGTTGTCTCAGTCGAAATGCTTATAGTTGCATGCCTGGCTTTCCCAGTGCTTTCGTTACTGTGGTGGTGTTGCATAAGCAGGTTATCTCAATACGTGCTGCCTCTGATTCTGCTGTTCGTAAGAAGCAGCTTTATCTAGAAAGTGGCACTTGTGATAGCAAAGCCCGTGGCTACATTCACCATTTCATCTGCCTTGGGGCAGCTCTTTCCCTTTTTTGCCCCATCATCATCATCACAGTTCCTTTTGCAAGTTACACGCTAACAGGATTTTTCTTAATTGCTTTCCTTACGTCCTCTGAGCCTGTGCCCAGTTGAGGGAGGAACTGATCAGATACGCTTGTGTTGTTTTTTTTTTCAGGCTGAGTGGAGCATCGAACAAACTGCCCCGGCAAGCACCTGGCCTGAGGAGGGCAAGGTTGAGTTTCGAGGCTATGGTTTACGCTACCGGGAAGACTTGGATTTGGTTCTGAAAAACATAAATGTCACCATAAATGGGGGTGAGAAGGTAATGAATCTCAATTAGTAGCAGACGACTACTGTTGATAAGTATGTATGCATAAGCCAAAGAGGGGTCCAACCCCCTCCTGTAGGACACTCTTAGGTCCTTGAGAGCAAGAAGAGCTTCTCCAAAATCAATCTTACTGTAACTGGTGGCTGCAGCAGGCTCTTACTCTTTTCAAGGGACATCCTACGTCGTGGGATAAACATTATGTGGATTCATGAAGTGTCTTTTGGTCTCATTTCATAAGGAAAGGAGGCTGTGCTATCTTCTCTTCCCATCCCAGAAACTTTTGAACTGCTTTGGTAATTCATTTGCGATAGGCAAAGAGGTTGACACCTAGCAGAGTGGTTAAGTTTCTACTGGTCTCAAGAAAACGAGCTACTAAGTAGAAGGGGGAGCTCTGCTCTGGTGAGGCAGAAGTTGTAAGGTGAGACTCTGCAGGAAAAAAATGGGACTTGAGCAGATCCTCTGGATTTGGCCAGACTCTGATTGCGGTAAATGTGTGTGTGTGCCCGCACGCACCTCAGTCCTGAGTGCACTCTGACGTATAATAATAGTGTGATCTTGCACAACAGTATAAAAAGTACTCGAGAGACGCTTATACTTACCAGGCTTGCTTAGTTGTGGTATCCAACTTGGTATTTGTTTTTCTGAGTGCATGTTTTCTACATACAAATACGGGCAGAATGCTACCCCAAGACTGGATAGAAAATGCAGATTACAAGAGATAACCAACCAAAGTACCAATTTAAAAATATTTTTTTAATAAAAAAAGAAAACAATTGGAGACTTTAGACTAATTGGGAAGCAAAATTTAAGAAATTGAGTGCTTTTGCTATAAATTTTCTGTAAATCCAAAGAAGAGAAGATAAAGGACAAATCACAAGTTATAGCTGTGAAGCACAACTGAAAAAAAAAAAACAGGTTAGGGAATCTTTGGCCCACTCTACCTGGTACCATCTGCCTTTACACAAAAATAGAAAACTTCTGCAAGTGGATTTTTATTTTGAGATGGCTTTCTTTTTTCATATCCACTGTTTTTTTTTTTCCCCTCCTATTTCATTAACCCCAGTTAGTTGCACTATTCTGGGATGTTGATAGCCCAACAAATGTAACAACCTTTTGACAGTGTGTCTCTTTCAAGTAGATTCTTGCAAGTGCTTTAACCCTGCCTTAGAGTAAGTTGTTCCTGTATTTCTTTCCAACAGATAGGAATAGTAGGAAGAACGGGAGCTGGAAAATCCTCTCTTACTTTAGGCTTGTTTAGGATCAATGAAGCAGCTGAAGGAGAAATTATTATTGATGGAATTAACATTGCAAAGATAGGACTCCATGACTTGCGGTTCAGGGTCACCATCATTCCTCAGGTAGGTGTGAAATCCTGCCGTTGCCAGAGCTCATTTTGTAAAAGTGCACTTTCTGCAGTGTACTGGGGGGAATATATTTGTCTTGTGAGGTATGCAGTACTCTTCACTCACAGAAATGTGCACGTAACCATCCCTGTCTAGCCCAGCAACTGTGGGTTTGATAGTCCAAAACATTTGGGCATGTGGCTTTACAAGAACTGGGCATTCAGACTCGAGTCTTCTTGTTCTTACTGTATAGCATTTATTACCTTCCTGTTCAGATTCAAAACAGGACCATAATGTGGTTATATAAATCGCGTTTGTAGCATTCCAACAAAAACAAGTGAACGCACTGTGAAAGACTTCTTGCACTGCTTCTTTTGGAAATCTGTGGGGGAACTTTGCGTTTTTGCCAAGCTCCTTTTGATTACTCTGCGTTAGTCAGGCACTACTAGACCAGAAGTGTTTCCAAAGTAATATTTGTCCATATCCAAGAAAGAAATGCATTCATTTCACTAATATTGCAGCTAAAGACTTTTGAAATATTTACAGATGGTGTAATTCCGTAGGAGGTGTAAAGTTGACGTAGCTGTCCCTGCTGACAGAAGACTGGACAGGGAGTGCTCAGGCTTTAAATCAGCAGACCGGTTTAAAAAAAAAAGTTGGCTGATTTTTTTTTCTGTTTTTCTGGATTTGTGAGTTACTGACTTACAGTTTGCCAGAGTCTACAGGAGGCACAGGTCAGGCCCCTAAAAGGCATAAGGAATAAGGATGAGGATGAACAAATTGTTGTTACTGGAAAAAATGAGGTCTGTCTTCTAAATTCAGTAGATGGGCTTATGTGCAACTGCAGGTGGACATGTTGTTTTCCTTTCACTATCTAAGAAGTATTTTTGGAGCACTTGCCATGATCTGTGTGGATTGTCAATTATCTCTTTCTATGCCTAGGATCCAATATTATTTTCTGGCTCACTGCGTATGAACCTTGATCCTTTTGACCAACACTCTGATGAGGACATTTGGAGGTCTTTGGAATTGGCTCACCTGAAAAATTTTGTATCGGCCCTGCCTGATAAACTTAATCATGAATGTGCTGAAGGTGGAGAGAACCTCAGGTACGTCAAAGAAACAGTGCTTGTGAAAATTGCTTTATGAGATAAACAGGAAGTGAGAGGTGTGTGTGTGCCCTCCCATCTGCAGCTAGACTTCCAGAAAGCTTACAGTTCGCTTCGATCAGTATGTAGCTAGATGCTACCAATAGCAGTCTTTTTTATTTTTTTGGTGTTGTTTGGTTGTTTTTTATTTTTTCCTTGTATGAGAATTTGGGGAGGAGCTGGGAAATTTTTAATGCGTGACCAGGCAACCAGACAATTAGGTTTTATCAATCAGGCTTTAAACTCTCGAGCTTGAGAATTTAATTTAAGAAACACTCAGAAAATACTGTGATGTTCGACTTCGCAGCTCGGGCAGTCTTGGAATGGATTTTAGTAGCAGCAGGCTGCTATTTATTGCAGATGCTCTGAATTTACAATGGCTCATGCCCAATAGATGCTACTGTTCTATGGGAGTTATTAGCTTGCTTTTTGCACTGTAACAGGATTATGTGATGAATCTGTAGAAACCATTTAAAGTACAGTCCTCAACAATGCGTTGATTCAGGGATGCAGTTATACTGAAACCATTTGTAATGTACTCTTTTATTACATTCTCTAGACTTCATTATGAGGGAGATGTAGTTAAGATGCTGTTACGTACTTTATAGTGAAGCAGTAAGAACCTTGTCTATTTTGCTGGATTCTTGGCACATATACTACAGAGGAGTTCTTACAGGAATTGCTGGGCTTCGACACGAATATTGCAAAATTGTTCTGACTTCTTTTCCTCCACCCTCCCATCCTATCTGTGTAGTGTGGGACAGCGCCAGCTGGTGTGCCTGGCAAGAGCTCTGCTCAGGAAGTCCAAAATCCTCGTTCTGGATGAAGCCACAGCTGCTGTTGATCTTGAAACGGATAACCTCATACAGTCAACGATCAAGTCTCAATTTGAGGAATGTACTGTTTTAACTATAGCACATCGTCTGAACACAATCATGGACTACACAAGGTAAAGTAATAGCGTTTCTGTCTTGAAGAATGGCACGTGTGACTTGTATTGTGCTCTGCTTAGAAGAGGATCATTGTGCTGGATAAATGCTGCCCAGTGTATTGTTTTTAGCCATTTCTCCACAGAGCTGCTCAAATTGCGGTTTGGATGGGTTGTGTGTGTTTGTTCTGGCTTACAGAGGTTGTGTTTGGCCTGGGGAGCTGCTCGGATCCCTGTGCTGTACTGCTATCGTGCCATGCCTGCCCAGGCAAACCAGGAAGGGAAGGGAGGCAAGGAGGAGAACAGGAGTCTATTCCTGGGTCTTGCCCTAATTTAGGCACAGCTGAAAGAGGCTTCAGAGCTTTCAGGAGCACATACCCTAAACTAGGCACAGGCAGCATAAGGAGTCAGAGGGGCAGATCCTGCCTTTGTCCAAAGTTTATTTGACATTTCTCTTTCCTTCAGTTTTGGTTTTAGTTCATGTGACCTCCCTCATCCTCCCCGCCCTCATCCACAGCCTTGTGGCTGTGTGGTTGAGGGCAGAGTTTTTGTCTTATAATTTCAGTCTTAATCTCTCTTGTCCTTTTTATCACAGTGTGGCAAAGTGACCACTGATAAGATTGTGTACTCTTGTAGACCTTTCTTTGCACTGTCAATAGTGAAAGATAACAGACAAGAGCTTTGCCTGCGCCAGGCACAGCACCAGCAGTACTGCCACCAGATTAACACCTAATTAAGTCACTGCAGCCAGTAACATCAGGCAGCAGCACCTGCTTAAGGGCTTGGGCAGCATCTCTGCAGTGCCTGGCCAGTTGGTGGAGGTAGCCGAAGGGCAGCATTTGTACTGTGAACTGACTTTGACTACAGTGACTTGCATGGTGAATTTCCTAATTACAGCTGTACCTTTGCTTTGCACAAGCTATGTCTGTGTTTGTATTTTGTCAGCAGAATCTAACAGCAGCGGATGTGATACGGTGTTAGGGCAATGGTGTTCCAGATTTGGAAGGTCTCAGGGGCTCTTACTTTGAGAGAAAGTGCTGCTACCTAGTTTCTGGTTGGCTCAAAGCACACTCAAAAGTTTTAGGCCGGCCTGCAAATGACCAGGTAAATGTATGCTATGTAAGAAGTGGACCAGAAAAGCCGTCTGGAAGGACAGAGGTGAAAACCTCTATTCATTCATACAGTCTGGACTGTCTTCCCTTGCATGTAGAAGCTGTGCTACAGTCAATTTCTGTGTGTACACGTACATCTGTTTTCTTTGGCATTCTGGACTGACCTGCTTGTGACCATTTTTTTTATCCTTGTTTTACAGAGTTTTAGTCCTGGACAGAGGTGAAGTGGTGGAGTGTGGTAGCCCAGACAACCTCCTTCAGGAAAAAGGCATTTTCTATAGCATGGCCAAAGATTCGGGATTGGTGTAGGATTTGAACATGATGGGGAAAAAGGAGATGATACGTTCAAAGAACTATGACTTCCCCTGGGCTGGTATGAATTGTACAGTTCAGTTTCAGACCTAATGAAGTCAGCCGGAGTACAGCAATGGAAGTAACGTAAAAATGCAATATTTTTTTCTTCTCCTTTCTATTGATTTTAGCCAGCTTTAGGAGAAGTGCATGCATTGTGCAAAAGCACTTCAAAGACTTTTAGTTCTTCTTGCCTGACATCTGTCATAATGTGCTCAAATATAAGGTGGAGTGATTCACCAGAGAAGTTCAGAGAAGCTTTTTCTTTTCATCTGCCCTTATGTTCGGAAGCCCCTTTTTGTTTAAAGTATTTCTGCAAATGCTAGCTATTTGCTTGTTTGCTGATTCCTCATTTGATGAGCCATCTATTGTGGGATACACTCGGAACATTTTGTGGCATATAGTCCTATAGTCCAAAGATTTTCTTCTTGTGAAATAATGCGTGCCAGATTTTCTCATTATGGCATTTACTGTACATGGTTAATGCTTTTATGCATTCTCCTAAAGGTTTCACATGTGTTTACAGTGTACAGCAGCAAGTTCACCAGACTATGTCAGTAGTGCTGATGTGAAGAAGCACAGTCAACTTCAAAATAGTATTTAAGCGTGTTTGGAATGACAATCACTCCAAAACCAAACTCTTGCAGCAGTTGGTATGTTGCAGTGTGCAGTACCTGGTTTTACACCCGGTTCACTCAGGAATTCTGACTTGGGTGGAGAATCCTGGTTATACCTGGGGGGACTAGACTGAGAAGTCAGGATTTGCTTGAGCAGAGGTTGCAGGCTCAGCATGATACTGATTGTAATACCCTTGGCTTTAGGAGTTCTGTGCTTTAATAAAAGCTCTACCATATCAAGGACCATTAGCCTTATATCAAAGACACATGCCCTTCATGCTGCTGCTGTTGACTCTTAAATCTTCTGGGAAACTGTTCTGTTACAGTAGCTTAAAAAAAAAAAAAAACACAAAAACCCCCAAAACAAAAAGCCAAGAACTGTGTTACTGTTTTTACATTGTATGTCAGAGGCGTCTAAGAATTCAATCAGCAGTGGAGTCTGATTTGCAAGATCTTTGCTTGAATGTTCAGTTTTTTGTGGAAAGAAAAAAAGTTGCGTTTCTTATGTTATAATTAGTCTTATATTAAAGGAAAATGCTGGAAGAAGGCAAACTAAGCCAGATGGACCCAACTGTTCAGTACTCTGAGAATGTGGACTTGATGTTGCTGATATTAATGCTAGACAGTTGTCTTCTTTAGAGTAAAGCTATTTATTTTTTTGTAAATTATGATTCTGAAATTGAATAGACTGAAATTTTCTTTGGTATTTTTTTGTAATGACTATACAAATATTTGCAAAGAACTTGCAGTAAAAAAAGTTTGAAAGATAAAGTGGTGTGTCATTTCTTGCATTGTAGTTGACAGGGTCAACTTTGGCAGTTTTTTTTTTTATTTTTTTCCTTGAAAATAGAAGTTACTGGGACGTAAATACTGGTAAATAAGGCTTGCAGGGACTGATGCTTGGGGTTGTTGAAGTGGCTAAGAAACCTTGAGTGCGAATAACTGATGTGGTAGGGTGGATCACATCTCATGCTTTGTTTTGTAATTTGAACGCTGCAGTTTGTTGAGCAGACAGGTAATAACAGTAGATCAGTGCAGGAGGACTTATTGATGCTGTGGAGATCCTTTGTCCATGCTGTCCATGTCCTTTGTCTGCCACGTGTCCTGAGTGGTGGCTTGCTGTTAACTTCTTCCATGGGAGTGGAATGTGCAAGGAGTGGTTTGGGAGTTTGGGGAGGAGTGGTAGGTTTTGGCTTTTCAAATCACCTAAGGTTTTTGCAGCCTTGTGGTGGATGAAAGGGTGAAAAGACTGGAGCAAATGGAATTCCTAATGCACAGCAAGTGGTTCCTAAAGGTGTCTAAATGCATGGTGATGAACTGAGATTTAAAAACCTTAACCTAATTGTACAAGTAAGTCCCGTGAAAGCAATGACACTACGCTTGGGAGCAAGATCTGTTTGAAATACAGAACTTCTAGAACTAAGCTTCTGCTGTGTAAAGTGTTTGTACTGGAGTTGCGCAAGTAAAAATGACTTAAACTGCACTTGCGATGTCCAGCTGGGTACACTAGAAGGTGTCACTGTGTATTCTCAGACATATTCATGGGCTGCATGCAACATTCAGGGCACTGTGTGTCCAAAAGGCTGTCTGTATTTTGCAGATAACCATATAAATAGTGCAACAAGGGGCCAGAAGACTGCTTGTTGTGTGTTTGTCGTGTTCTTTTTCAATGATGTAGTTATTAATATGTGTCATTGTTCTCCCAGTTTTATATATTCATACGCTTGCTGGCACAAATCGTTCTGCCCCAGCTCTGGAGCAGACACACTTTTCTGTTCGCCCTAAACGCCCACCAGTGCTTTGTGATATTGCTGCATTGATTTATGATCCTGATTACACGTGACTATGTTGTCTGAATGTGACTTGAGCAAAATTGCATTATACATTATGAAGATCAGTGTAAATTAACCTTTACTGCACACAAAGATAATGAATACAGCTTTCTTCCCCCAGAACCTGTGTGTGCAAGCAGTGTTGTGTAGTCTTTGGGGTGCCTTGAGGTAGGAGCAGGACAGCAGTGAGAGATCCCGTTTCAGCTAGGAAAAAGAGGCCCATGTGCTGAGCCCTGCAGGCGTTGCCATTGGGAACATTTGCAGAAAATGATGTAACTTGTTGCAAGGTAAGGTCTTAGAAACTGGCAATAAAGCCAGTACGTTTTCCTTATTTAATCTGTTTTCACTGTTGTGCTTGCATACCATTGTGCTTGCACACCACTTCATTGCTGTGCGCATACCTAATGCTCATTGAGTACTTGGGGCACTTTCAAGACTTGGCAAGTGAAATCTGGCATGACGGCACATATGACATCGAATACAAGAGTTTGGCGCCATCCAGCAGGCACTGCTGATATTACAGCCCACTATCTTGAAATCATCCAGCTCCTGCAGTGGTCTATCTTTCAGTTTACAGCTATGATGTCTGTGCCACTGCAGTGCCTGTGAAGCTACTGTTGGTGTTATTAACATATATATTTGCAATAAATATGTTAATATAAAAGTGTAAAAACATCTCATCTGAATTTACTGCATTGGATTTTGATGCATGTTGATGTATCCTGACTGACATTGTTTGCTGCAATGTGGAATGTGCCTTACATCCTAGAAGAGTTCATTCTGTTCAAAAGAAAAAAAGTTTTTTTTGTGAGATTTGAGTTTCTTATTTGTCACTTACAGTAATGCTCGGACATAAAGTTGGGGGACTCTTACTCATCTGAAACAGGTTGGTCTTTTTTTGGTCCCATGTGATCTTGGGAATCCTTTTTCTTTTGCCCTTACAGCACAGCTTTATGTGTGAAAGCTGCTGGTATTTTTGCTCGCTGTTAGGTTGTGCAAGCCAACAGCTAAACAGCGCCTGTTCAAAGGTTACCAGTATGAAAGTATGTTTTGATTATTTTCTCCTGTTGACTTTTTCCTTCATTACCAACTTAGGAACGGAAAGCGA
The DNA here is from genome assembly GCF_964034855.1 of Anser brachyrhynchus. Lineage (NCBI taxonomy): Eukaryota > Metazoa > Chordata > Aves > Anseriformes > Anatidae > Anser > Anser brachyrhynchus. Next base: position 8,422,454 of record NC_137733.1, read on the forward strand.
GTATTTAAAAGATGTTTATACCAGAGATTACAGTATGTTAAAAGATGTCTGTTTCAGAACTGCCCAGCAACACCAGCACTTCTGTTTCTTTTTGACCACAGTTAAAACACGTAACTTGCATCTCACTAGTTTTAAATGCTTCTGGTTTGAGATCCAGTGATCAGCCTTTAGGGTACTCATGACTTACCTGTTTGAATCTTTTTGGCTCTGCCCTTGAGTAAGGTACTCTATTTAACCACAGATACTGGTTTGGAGAAAGTACGAAAAAAAACCCACTTCCTTCCTAGTATTTTAACACCAATATGGCAGTGGGCATTAGACTTATCTTAAGCACCTGTCCACTAGAAATTGTTAGCTGCTCTTAATGTGGGTGAAGTGGCTACTGAACAGCTGTTGGAGAAGAAACATCTGGGTTTTGCTGGTCTGGCTTGACCCTTGCTGGTTTGAGTTCTCCCACCCCCTCCACCATGACTCCTCATTTGAGCCACTTTAATACTTGATTCAATTTTTATTTCAGCTTTCTAGAAAATGAAATGCTTTAAGAAGTCATGGTAAACAGCAGTAGCTTGCAGTGTGATTTGTTAGTCACATTTTCTTGTTGCAATCCCTGAGGAGAGACTCGGGGGCAGCTCTGACGGCAGCCCCCAGCGCTGTGAGAAGCCTGGAAAGGCTTTCCTTCTGGATGCTGTTCTGGTTTGTTAAAGTAGCATCTGAAAGATTCACCATGCCAGAGGTTCTGCAGTGCCAGGGTAACATGCACAGCAGCTAAACTTGCACAGAAGGAGCCAGGAATGAACCGTGGGTTGGAGAAGGAGGCTACCACATAAATTCCTCGTGACCAAATTCAATTAGGAAATAGCGGTACCAAGAGTTCAGACACGCTCCACTGTGACCAACCATGGTTTGTCAGCAGGGCCGCTCCAGGGCTGCTCCAAGCCTTCAAATGCCATGAACGATATCCTGCTGCCCACCCACCAGCTCAGTTGCTCTTTCCTGTGTCAGCAAGCCTGTGTCTAAGCTGTCAGCCTTCCACCCAGCATGATTCATGCAGGTACCATCCAAAGCGGACATGGAGGGAGATGGAGTAGATCACAGATCTGATCACCAGCTGTGACAAGAGGCAGCCATATGCTCTTGTGCTTGGTGGCATCCCACGTTCTCTTCCCTACTCCCCGAGTTTCTGCACTTTGGATGACTAGATCCAGCTGCTGCCTTGGAGGCTACCACATCTGTAAGAACAGTGCTTGGGTGAGCAGTCCTAAAATGTTTGCGAAAGGTTGAATTTGTCCTGCCTGGAACTTAGGACAAGCTGTAAATGGTTTGCTTGCTACCAGTTAAATTCTTGTTCTTTATGAAATGTGGTTGCTTTTAAAAATAACCTGTGCAATCATGAAATATGGCAGTGCATTTGGGCTCCATTTATAGCACAAATGGGAAATGCTGTGGTCTTTTTCTTTTAGTTTGTTTGGTTTTATACCATAAAAGCAGTAAGGTGTTTGTTTTCTGGCTCTCACCCTCAACAGAAGAGTGAGGTTTGGGTATCTGGAAACATAATGAAAACGGAATTGCTAAGTTTCCTAAGGAAATAATGTGTATCCCAAGTCATCCTTTTTCATCTACCCATTGCAGTTATAGCTCAAACAAGATGTGGTGGCATGCCCATCATTTTAGAATGAAACGAAGGTAATAACTCAATTAAGACATCAATTATTCCTGATGGTGATGGCGTTATGGTGTACTCCATGAGTCAGTCAGGCAAGACCAGATTCTTCCATTAGTCTGTAGAACAGTCCCTTCTGAGCTATTAATTGTTCTGGAGTATTGAATTCAGATATCTGGCCATTATCCAAGACTAAAATCCTGTGAACATTAAAACAGATGTGTAAGCCTGGGGGGACACCAGCAATGGCAATAAACATAAGTGATTTCTACTTAGTTCTAAAATAAATTTCAGTACTAGCTCGGTATTCAACCAAGTTTTACAGGTGAAGGTGTATTTTACCTTTATGATTTTAAGAGGAAGCAAAGAGCTATAGCCATTGTTTAGCTGTCAGTGGGTTTAAAAAAAAAAACAAGTAATGGCATGAAATGCATTATACAGGCATAAGCGATCTTTGATTAACCTACTACTGGTGCCTAGTTGATGTAAAAACACCTAAGATCAAAGGCAAAGCTTTGAGCATTAAGCAAGAAAAGGACAGAAAGGGAATTGTTGTTCACTAATACAGAGTTATTTGTCTAGTTCATACAGGTTGCCTGAGTCTTCCTTCCTCCTTAGGAAAGTGGCTGAAGGTATTATTACCTGTCACAGTCCATGATGGTGTTTATCCGGTGAGCTATTGTTAACACTGTGCTCTCCTTGAACTGAGTCCTCAGGGTGGACTGAATCTGAAGATCAGTTTCTAAGTCTACTGCAGCTGTGGCCTCATCGAGAATGAGGACTTTGGCTTTCTGAAGAAGTGCTCTGGCCAGACAAACCAGCTGCTTCTGACCAGCACTGCAAGTAAGAAGGAGGATGTTAAATGAAGAGCAGCAGTTACTTTTCCCTGGGGTCAGACTACATGATTAGTTTGAAAACAGTAATGAAAGGGTGATTGTTCCCTTTCCCTGAAAGGCTGATTGAAGCTGGTGGCACTGCTGATAACCGCATGAAACAAGCTAAGGAAATGAAAGGTGTGTATTACTGTAGCACCCAGGAGATCTGTACTGGGAGTAGGATTTCAGTGCATGAAGCACTGCACAAACATAAGCCAACACAGTGATTAAGCCTCAAAGATTTTCTACTCAGCATCTTAATAATTTGATTTCATGCTATTAAATAGGCCAATTATGAGGCAATTTGCTGTCTGGGCATTGTTTCCTCTCACCCCTCCTCCCCCCATTTAATTTATTTATTACAAATTAGTCTCCTTGTCTAGGACATCCTCTTAGCCCACAGGCTGGCACTACCCTACCACTGTTTTTTTGAAGATAAGGTACCTTAGGTTTTCCCCTCTGTCAGTGCACTTATATTCCAACTGATCTGGCAAATCTGCAACAAAGTTCTTGAGCTGAGTCACTTCCAAAGCTGTCCAGATGTCTGCATCAGTGTATTGGTTTAATGGGTCAAGATTCATTCTTAGAGTGCCAGAAAACAAAACGGGATCCTGAGCACAGAGACACAAACAACTCCTGAAATAATTATAAAAATGAGCTCTCTGGTTTTCTCTGCTGGGTGCAAATCTGTTGCTAATGTTATATTGAATGGGAGACTAGGATGGCATAGAGGTTAGTTCCAACTTTGAGATCTTTGAATGTCCCTCCCTCACAGAATATTTCTGAACCCTTGCTATGTGTTAAGACTTTCAGCTCTGCTGAAGCATTCTAGAAATTAATTCCATACCTGGGGAATTACAGTTATCTTGGTTCTAAGGTCATGGAGACCTAGTTGAGCAATATCTTGTCCATCAATTAGGATCGCTCCTTCTGCAGCTTCCACTAATCGCAGCAATCCCACAGCAAGAGTAGATTTCCCAGCTCCTGTTCTTCCAGTTATGCCGATCTGTAAAGTGCAGTGGAATACTTTTGTTTTTGATGTTGATCATTTCCCATAGTTGGAAAGACCTGTCATGTCGTTCTTCTTGGCTGGTGTATAGCCTTTGGAAAGAGACAGTCCTACACAGATCAAATCTTTAGGGCTATTTAAGACCCACATAGTCTAGGGTTACATTCTTAAAAGGAATCATTTAGAATTTGTAATTGTTTTGTATGAAAGTGAATCTTGAAAGCCTTTAATGGGAAGAATAGCTACAAGACTCACGAGCTGGAACAGGGCCTTGATGTGGCACTAGATTTACAAAGTGAAATTCCTTAGCTGTAACTCTGCTAATACTCTGTGAAACAAAATTTCACTCAGAATGTCTAGTGCATGCAGCAATCCTGGAAGCACTGTTTTTCACTAGAAGAAGAGTGTGATGTGATTGATGGGAAAGGGCTCATACCTTACCACAGCATTCCTGTTTACAAATTGTTGTACCTTGGTGTAACATAGGGACTATATCTGCCCAGATCTCATCAGTGCAAAGCACTGCTCACACTTGCAGCTCTTCTGGAAGCTCATGCTTACCTTCTCTTTCCCCTTGATGGATAGATTGATATGCTTCAGAGCTAACTCCAAGTTTGGTCTGTATCGCAAACTATAGTTTCTGAATTCAATTCTTCCTTCAGTAAGCCAGACTTGACCCTGAAGTTTACCATTTAGAGTCCAGGGTGCCTAGACAGATGACAACAATCAACAGTGTATAAAGTTGATTTAAATTACGAAATGAGCTGGCCATACTCAAACAGGAAGCTTATGAAGGCATCTGTGCTAAATTCCCACTGATCTGTTTACAAAAGAGAAAAAGGCCTCTAACTTTCATTTTGCAAATGTTGGCTTTTTTACTTCCTGCAAAGATCCCAGTCATCTTAAGTGAAAATGGGCGTAAGCATTTATTTGCACGTCAGAGTTCTGATATTGAGCGTTTCAATAAAGATTAACGTGCATGAAATGTACGTGAAAGTCCCCTTCAGTAGGATCTCAGGCCAGCATATGGAGAAATAACGATTACAGAACAGAAATGATTGCACTGGAGATTCTTAATTGCTCAAAGGCTATCTAGCAGCCATCAGTTATCACAGAGTTACATCTGAACACGCACAATAAATACATGGTCCAAATATGGGCAGAAAATATGCCTCATTCCATGAGTGTTACCAAGTGAAGCTATTTTAATGACAATCTAATTCTTAACTGTCTCATGGAAATACAATAATCAGAGGTTACAAAACAACCTATCAGTTGGATCAAAATGCTAGTTTTCTAAAGGAAATATAACTGGCCTTTCAGAAGGACAAAAACAGGAGGGGTTCTCCAGGTGGAACAGAAAAGTTACAAATCTGATTTGCAGAGATTTTTCCTGTGCTAGTCGGGTCAGTAGTTGGCTATTTACCTCTTTAGGAGTCCTTGAGTATTCTCTCACTCTCTCCACAGAAACAATGTTGTTTTCAATTTCTGTCCAGGAGCGCACCATCCAGTTCAGAACACCAGTTATCTAGCAGGAAGAAGCAGAAATGTTAGGGCAGATGAAAGAACTTGGACCTGTGCTCACAAGGTACCTGTTACTTTCTTTTAGTGTTTATTTACAAGGAGATCCTCGTCAGCTAATTACTTGAGAAATCATCCCTTAAAAGGCTAAAAAATAAAATTTCATAAGGCCCCATGGCTATAAAACTGTGTTAAAGAGCCTGGCCAGCTTCCTCTGAAATGCTACTGATTGGGCGTTAAAGGTAGTGTGACTTTCTTAGGCTGTTCTGTAGCTAGTCTAAAAGCAAATAAAACAGACACTGAAGAACACGCCTCAGTTACTTGAAACATACTGGGAATTAAATATGAATTCAGATGCAGGAGGAAAAAGATGGCTGCTGCATATGTTTATTGGGTTCATTATCTCTAAGGAGCCATGCGCTCTGAATGCTCTGGGCTTCAGCATTAACAGCAGGGTTTGGTAAGAGAAGGCGCCTAGAAAGCTACAAAAAGAATTCATGATTTCTTGGAAATTGAAATGGTAGCAGAAATTGACGTGTAAATTGATTTTGATGCAAGGCAAGCATGGTATTACTTCAATACTAAGTTACCTGAAGAGCATATGAAATGGAGAAGCCAGCAGTTCCTGGACTAAGGTGTTTTCTGCCAACTGTTGCAAATAGTGCTGCAAACAATACGATGCCATTGCCTAGAAACTCCAGGTTTGTGGCAAGCCACCTGCAAGAGAAGGAGAGTACAGAGCTGTTGCTGGTCGCCCTCCTACTTTCTCCCCACAGCACTTGTGATTACTTTGCAAAACAACTGTGGAACTGCTGAGAGTACAGGGTACACAACAAAGCTCTTGTCATGGCCTTGATGCTCCTAACCAGCCACTTTGTAGCTCATGAATGACTCCAGTCCCTCCAAACTGGTTGATCTATCACCTCTAATAGGATTTTGTCCAAAGGCTGTTGGGTGAGAGCAGCTAGCACACAGCTTCTTGGATTAATTGGTCTAACCTTTCTTATTCCGCTGCTCCTCACCTGTTCATGGCTGATGGGTCTGTTGTATGACGGATTCTGCATATCCCACAGGCCGCACCAGGCACGTACTAGAGCTATGCATTTTGGACATCAGATGATACCTCTAGCTCTGTGTCAGCATGTCTGCCTCGCCATACAACAGAGATGGAGCGTATCGGTTGTATGAGGACCAACGTTGCCAAAGAGGTATAATATGAGTGATGAAGTAAAAGACTACCTTACTCCTCAAACTCTGTGCGCCTCATCTTTTGAATACCTCCACCCACACCCCGAGAGCAGCTACCTCTACTCATACGGGCCATGGGAGTAAACTGTCATTTCTTCTCTACTCCAGATTTGTACCTGTCAGCAACTGCTCCAGCGAAGCATATTCTCTGATTCTCATCCACTAGGAAATTGCTCTTCAAAATAAACCTCTCCTGGTCCTTGTAAGCACGGATCACACTACTCCCGTGGAAAGTTTCTGAAATATGGGAGTAGATGGGTGACCTGCTGGCAGCATCCATGCGTCGCAGCTGGCAGGAGGTGACGACATAGAAGTGCTGGTACAAAAGGAAATGGAAAGAGAAGAGACTAGAAGGTTAATGCCTTTGTGGAGATGCTCCACAGAAAATTGGGAAATGGCTCAGTGAGTGCAACAGTACGTACTATCCTAGCATTATAAAATCTAATGTGCAGGCAGGAGATGCCCTTAAAAGGTGCAGTAGCATTTCAGCCTCTGTTATCTCCTTTCGCTACTGAGAGTAACCCCATGGTTGGTTAACGCAAAGAAGCCAAGGTACTCTGAACTTACAAAGCCTCTAAACTCACGCTTACTTTCTCCTGTAGACCTGCCCTTTGCTTGATGGAGAATGGAGCCATGCTTGCACCATTATGTCCCCTTTCCTTCTGTTTAGCCTTACCTGGCTAAGCATTTGAGTCCAATGGGGCAGTGACCTCATATACACGGTATTAAAAAAAGGCAGCATGGAAATGCTAGAGGAAAGGAAAAGTGCCTTTGGTCTTAATATCATTTCATTTACACTAATGGAGACTAGGAATATAGCTCTAGGTGGGATCTGATTTGGACAATAGAAAAGTAAAAGCCTCTCCGAGGTCCTTTGGAAGGTTGAGGTGACGTGGGAAGAGTTTTTGATGTTATTGTTACTCAAATGCAACTGGAGATGATGAAAATAGTTTCTGCATGTCTCTGCTCCTAAGAAATGGGAGCAGGCTTTCTGTAAGGTCATGGCTATGCTACTCTTCTGTCTACACATCTCTATGAGCTCCTACCTGGAACACAGCATAAAAAACAGTCAAAGGCACTATGGCCATCGCTGCCTTTGGTGTAGCCACAATGATCACAAGGTAGATCTCCAGCAAGTTGAACAAGAATCCCAGCAAGGACTTCAGCTTGTCAGGGATGATGGAATCGATGGCGTCCATCTCTCTGGAGAAGCGGTTCAGTAAGTTTCCAATGGGTGTCTGCTCAAAGAAGACCATCGGGGATCTACCAACGTTCCTCAGCAACTGCAGAAACAGCTTATGTGATGCTATCACACCACCTAGAAGGACTGCTGCTGTGGAGACAAATCTGCAAACAGCTGCAATATTAAAAAAATAATCAGTGTTACTGGGTCTAAACAAAGTCACCTTGGAGTTTTCCTTTGCAAGATCATGACTTTCACTTAGTGTGAATGCAATAGTAATGAAAGGAGCTGCCTTTCTCTTTGGTAGCAATTAAGCCAAGCCTCAGAGCTGCAAGGTAAACTACCCTTTCTCTAGAGTAGCTGGGACTGCAGAAGAGTTCAGCAACATAAATGCACAGAAACTGTTCTTCACAAAATGAGCTAGACTGGAACTACTTTGAATTACTCCAAGTTTTAGGCTTCTGGACTACAGATTCGCTGTTGGCACAGAAGGGTTCCCAACCCTTCCTGTTCTTTTGAACTTTAAAAGCTTTCTCAAATTTCTGTTACTCAGCTTGCTGTCTTTTCAGATTTAATTTCTGCTCTAAAACAGGAAAGTTTTAACAGTGATCAAAATAATCGTGGCAAATTTTTTAAGGTTTAAAGGAATATAAAATTTTCAAAGTTTCTTTTTTCTTTCTTTACACTCAAATAGCCTAAACCAAGACTTAATTCAGCATGAAAAAGAGCCACCACTGGCACTTGGTTATGATGCATTTATATTGGAGGAATGGAAAGAGATGAGAGGAAGAAAAATGTAGAAAATGTTGGATACAAGGGGGTGGGATGGAAAAATAGGGATAGCATAGTTCTTCTGTTGATGATTTTTTCTTTTGTTTTGTTTTCGGTCCAGATAAATACAGTTCCAGCAGGAACTGTAGAGGAAGACAATTGATCGTGGTCTGCCGAAAGGCACAGAACACTTCTAGTATATCATGAGGTGGAATTTCAAGCAGTAACATTCAAAATGTTCAGATCCCTTAGAAATCCTCTCTGTGCGTCAGAGTCTGTAGCTTTAGGTCCCATGCCAAACTTTTAGGGCTGGTGCCAAGTGCCTGGGAGGCAAAGAGCCCATGGGCATCCACTTGTTTATACTCTGAGGAAACATCCTGGATATGGGAAATGGAGGTGGAAACACAGAGAAGAATGAGGTGAGCAAGTTAAACGAACCTTGAATGACTCCTAGTGCACCAAAGACTCCAACTCTTAGCTCTGTGTGTTGTTGTGTACCATTGTATACAGGGTCATTTGTCCACATGCTGAGCCAGTAACCACGAAAAAATGATAACGCTTGCTGACACGTGAACAACAGAATGATGTACACACAGAGCGGTATGCCTGTTGCCTTCAGGTAGGCTGCATAAATCGAAGTATTAACCTAGAGTGAAACAATTAGGAAAAAAGAAAAGGAGATGGAAGGAGGGGTTGGAAGGATTAAGCTTGTTAGCAAGGAAAACCAGCTCTGAAACACAGAATGATTTACTAGGGCGTATCTGCTGAGTATGTCACGGGCTACAGCAAACATTAATTCTTTCCTTATTTTCCTGGTGGATGAATAATGAAGCCATTATTCCTTGCCTTGGCCTTTTGAAGTGTACCTCTTGGGAAAGATGAGAAGAGTGATGTGCCTCTTCACCCCTTCCCATCAGCCTCAAGAACCTACAGCCAGATCCAAGATTACAAGTGCCTTGTAATGTGTACTCTTCTGTCCTTTGTTACCACCTCACCCTGACTGCCTCAGGGTGCCCTCTCCCTTCTTGTAATTCTTGAATCAGGCTTTCTCTTCTCAAGTGGTCATAAATTACTCTTTCGTCTCTCGTTCCCATCATGTATTTCCTGCAATGTATGTGCATTATTCCTATTTTCAAACCACTGCTTAGATCAGGGCACGTTTTGGGAGATACAGTTTACATAGGAGGTGTTATGTAAAATAGTTTGGAAATGACTTTGTCTCCATTACAGGGCAAATTTGGGCAACTCAGCTGACTGTTCTGAAGCTGCACTAGCTTAACTTAGGCAGTGAGCTGACCCACCTATGATAGGGGTTAGTGGGTCAGTAATAAACCCACAGTACCTATCTTTGTTCTTAATGGAAAGTGCTGTGCTTACCCTGCCGTGATGAGTTTTCTCTCCTGTGGTTAATATTCCTTCAGTGGCTGCAGCAGAAGTAGTGTCTTGACTTGCAGGAGTGGTCTCCCTTCCCATAGCAGAAGATTTGACTGAATTGTCACTTCATAAAGAAAACAAAAATTCTTTCAATTTTTAGCTAGGGCAATCAGTATATTAAAGCCTATTTAGATCCAGGGAATCCCACCATTGTGTATGTTTATGGTGGAGTGTAAACCTGAACTGCCCTTCCTTCTTCCCTAGATCACATTAAAATGATTCCTACAATGGCAATGCCATTTTCCCGGAGTCAAATAAGGTATGGGAATTCAGGAAGCTTACTTGTCCTCACCCATCTCCCCTTTGTTCATGCTTATTTCAAAGGCTGCAGTTTTTGGGATCCTCCAGAGTGACCCCAAGAAGTGTCCATACATATCACAGGCACTGGGCTTTGTCAAGTGTAGCCATTAACAAACAGAGGCTTTGAGCATACACTACCTGCGGCTGGCGTGAAATTAATCAGACCTTACAGTCCCACTAGGAACTGAACAGCAGGTAAATGTATCCATATGCCTCGTACTGACCTCTGGGACAAATTCTGTCTCCTTGGGAAATATGTTAATATTAACAACATCCATATTCAAAAGCAGTTCCTTAGCTGGTCTTGAGTTTTGCTTGTTTGTCATTATTAATTTAAAGATCAAACCCAAGCCAGTATTGTATTAATTAAGAGACTCGGTGTAGGCTCTTAATGGACTTTTAGAGCAAGTTCTTTGGTGTGTGAGACAGCTTGAAGCTTACCTAAAGAACTTCTCCTGTGATGGACATCTAGAGGTGACGGTGCTGCTGGTGCCTCCTGTAGCTGTAAAATAAACCAACTGTTTTCTCTAAGTGCTTTGCAAATACCATTTTGTCCTGTATAGCTTTTGAGGAAAGATCCATTACAAAGAATTCTTTCTAAGAGTAGAAATATCAAAGTCAGGGTTGAAGAACAGCACATGTAGTGGGTAATTATATTAAATGCATGACTGTTGCCTACTAAGATGAAACTTAATTCAAGAACCAATTTTGAGGTGATGACTCAGCTCATTTGACTGGCATATTTTCCCACATAAAGCAACAGATTCCTGTGATGAGATCCCTGCTCGAAGTGTCCTTCGTAGGACAATTCTACAACCGGCTTTTCCTGTTTCATTCTCTTTTCCCTCTTCCCAGCTATTAACAGCAGCAGACCCCCAGTTAATTAAATATAACATTAAGGAAACAAGTGACTGATAGGTCTGGGAAAAACAATTCCAATTCGTTTGGGTTACCTGGAAAACCAGAGCATGCGTTTTCTTCCGCAGTAATGTGTGAATGAAGAAATTCTGCAAAAGCCCCATTTCTCTGTAAAAGTTCTTGGTAGGAACCAATTTCTGAGATCATTCCATCCACCAGCACAACAATGTTGTCCACTTGGTGCAAAATGCCGATCGTGTGAGTCACTAGAACACGAGTCTGCTGGAAGAAAGTTACAATTGTTCCAGTGTTCCCCTGCTCACTTGAAATGGTGCAGTTAGCTGTCTTATAAGAAGATGTCCTCAGTGTGAACCTGTAATTTTTGCTAACGTGGGGATATTTTTGTTATTTATTCCTGCCACTTCTGAGTGCCTTTGATGCTTACATTTGCAGCATGGCTTTGTGCCCATTTTGAAAGTGGAAAACTGAGGAGTGGAGGGATTAACCAACTGCTTTGTGTCAGGCATTGCCTAAAAGAGCAAGAATGGGAAATAAGACTTGAAGTCTCACGCTAGCACCATATGTGCAGGAGGACCTTTTGCCTGGCTCACTGACCAGTTCCCATGTTGCTGATGCCACTCAGGCTGAAGCTCCTAAGGAGAATGATGGTATTTGGAGAGTATGTCACATTTATTGTCACTGACGCCAGTATTTCAGAATAAAATTTGTGTCTGAAAACTTTATCAGCCTGAATGGAATTACAGTGTGGATCTTTTTCATTTAAATTTCTGAGCATATTTAGGTGAAGGAAAGAATATACAAGTAATTTTTCCCTAAATAAGAAATTGGTGTGTTCTACATTTCTAATATACAATCAAGCCCTTTATGTACATTTTAAATCTGATACGTGAAATCTGATACCTGCTTTCTTTGCCAGTCTTTCTATGTTTGAGTATAATAATTATATTCTGATAACTTGCAACCAATCTACTCAGGAGAAAAGGTATTTGTAATCACAGACATGTCTGTTTTAGTTGGACTTTCTGATGAAAATAAATACCTATTTTCCTTCTACAACCTGAAATCAAATAAAATAATTGTAGTCAATTTATATCATGAAACAAATAGAGGTGCCCCACCATCCCTTCTTATGCATCCACATTTATCATCTCTATTGCCTGACAACAGAGAAGAAACAAGGAATACCAAAATGCATCCAATGCAAAGAAGAAAGGAAGAGAAGTGTTTAAGGTGAAGCCTGAGACTGAAGCGATGAACAGTTGGGTGATGAGAACTGTAAAGTTGGCACTGAAGTATTCAAAAGTGAAGGAATGAGAAATTATGGTAAAATGCAATGAACTGGAAGTGAAAGACAGTTCTTCCAAATTATACTAGAAATAAATCCCAAAGAGGGACCACTCTAATGTTGACAGAAGACCAAAAGAACTACAGACTTGCTGTAGCAGTAAGGCTGGAATTAGGCATATTGTTTGAGTGAGGACGGAAGTAGTCTTTCAGGAGAATTCAACCTAGGTGAGATTCACTGGTGGACTTCAGTGTGCTCTGTGGGCTGCGGAGGTTACCCACTCCCCTTCCATTGCTGCTAACAGTAGTACCTACCCGGGACTAGCAAAAAAGAATTTGGGAGCCTTTGATAAAGTAACCTACCTTACTGGAAACATCTGGGGCGCACTTATGACTAGATAGATTTTGATGTCTCTTAAAGTTCAGGATTTATAACATACCTTGTCCTTTAGTAAGCCACTGGGTCCAAGAACATGTTCAAAAATGTGCTGTCCAACATGGGCATCAACAGCCGAGAGGGGGTCATCTAGTAAGTAAATTGAAGCCTTCTGGTATACGGCACGAGCGAGGTTCACTCTTTGTTTCTGGCCTCCAGATATATTTATTCCCTGTAAAAATGCATTGACACTGTTTATTCCTAAGCTACAGCATATTTATAAGCTCATGACTCCATTTTACACTGATGGTTTATGACTTATTTTTAAACCAGTGCCTTTCTCCCCCCCCCCCCCCAAGAAATTAGGCTCTTGAGATGCTGAGACAGAGGCATCTTCTCCTGAGCAACTCAGCTCTCCTGCAAACAAGGACCCAAGAATGACCTGGATTTGTTTACTCTCATTAAGCATCTCTCATATCTCTGGTTAACTTAACTGTCAGGAGGTGGGCTTCAGACCCCAGTAAATTGTAGTCCAATTTTTCAGAAATTCCTGAGCACCTGTCTCTTGCAAGTTTAATCCATTTCTTGTAGTTTTAAGTGGGACACCCAAAGTTGTAGTTACTCATATTTTGGCAAACTTTTTCATAAAACTGGGCCAGTACCTTCTCGCCTATTTCACTCTTCTGCCCTGCAGGGAAGCTCTCCAAATCAGGCTGCAATGCACAAGCATCAACCACACTATTAAACCATGCTTCATCCATCTCATTCCCAAAGAGAATATTATCTTCCACTGAAGCATTCTGTATCCAGGCTTGCTGGGGAACATAAGCTGCTGTGCCCTATAAAAATGGAAATGGAAGAATATTACCAATCTCTTTTTCATAAGCACAATGTGGACATGTGGAAACCTGTCTTTGAAGAAAACCCCTCCCCAATTAGCTTTAAAAAAATATGCAATGATCATTACCATTTAAAGGTCTGAGCCCTTTTCAAAATAAAAGGATCGCACCTTCACTGTCTTACAGAGGAGGAAACAGAACTTCAAGTGATGTTATTTACTATAATGTCACTTTAACTCACTGCTAGAGTGGGAAATGGAACCAGACCGCCAAAATCTTGTTCCAGTTCCCATTCTCAAGGGTCAAGCTCATCTGGCAGGTCTTAAGCACCTCTTGATGACTAAATGCAGGCTGCTACGCTATAAATTTTGTTAAAAGTTCAGCAGTAAGTACGTTTTCATCGAATACCTGATGACTTGGTTGATACCTTACTGTTCCTGAAGACAGCCTAATTAGGAGCAAATGCTAAGGGAAAAATTTACCTTCATAGTCACGCAGCCATCCATCTGTTCCAGCTCACCAAGTAATGCTGACAGCAATGAAGATTTTCCAGCGCCCACCTGGCCAACTATAGCAAGCAAGGAGCCTTGGGGCACAGTAAGATCTATCCTACAGAGAAAAGAGCACCCCGCCCCAATCAGTCTCTGACCACCTTTTATATATGCTTTCTGAAAAGAAAACAAGCAAAATTCTTGCTGTAGTTATGCAGACCTTTTTTTTTTTTTTAATACTTAAATTAGTGTAATTCCATGTTTCGACAAATTGTGTAAGGAAAGCAGTCTCTGCATATGAAGGCAACATTCAGATACAGGGACCTTCCTATTTCTGTGTTCCCATTAAGACAGGTGTAAAAGCAATAATACGTTTTGTCTGACTTTTTAATTTTCAGAATTCAATGTTAAATATGAAGCAAACTCAGAAACTTGTACATATTCCACACTGATTTCACTTTGGGCCGTGAAGAATTCCTTCATTCAGCACCCACCCTGACCTACAGAACTGAGATGACTAACGTTAAGGCTGTACCTTCTAAGACAAGGAGATGTTTCTTTGCTCCAGCAGAATGTTCCATTTCTTATGGTGATACTTGCCTGTACTAAGATATGAGGAGAAAAAGAACACGTGAAATTCAAAGGTAAGTATAGAAACAGCCCTATTTATGTCTTTATGTTTCAGTATGCACTTTTATTTATATAAAATGAATGTTAATTATCAAAAGAAGGGTTAATTACCAGACTAGATTTCACTGTTAGAAATAAATAGGCCTGAGAGAGAAAGTGATGGTAAAAGGCAAACGTTCTTCTCTCTTGACTATGGTAGGCACCATTGTGGAAGCTGAACAATGGAAGCTACTCCTCTTGTAAGACAATACTAAGACAGAAGCTCACCACAGTCAGAAGTGTTTCTGTTTGAGCTCTCGGGATTCAGTTCTTCCAGATTCAGAAAAGCTGCTATGCGGTTTAAAGAAACTTTGGCCTGAAAATGAAGAAGCACATAAAACAGTAAGATTTAGAATAGAAAGGGAATACAACTAGAAGTTAAGACTCAACCTGAAAACCCACTGAAGACTGTTGATTAGGTTCTATGTTGCAGATAGGCTTAGATGGACAAATGCAGCTCTTCCCTAAGTTAATTGTCTTTATTTCCACTTAAAAAAAAAAGCCATGTTCTTACATGTATTTTCTGTTCACATGCTTGAAATTGCTGCTTTTTTTTCCCCAAATTCATCCTTCAATTTTCCCAGTGATTGCTCCTGTATATGAAGAATCATGACAGTCTTCTTGTGTTGCAAGAGAGAAGCAAAATTTCCCAATTTCTCACTAACAGTGACTTGCTTTTCTCTCTGGCCTGGGCTAGTAAGGTTCCCCTGATCTCCCATGAAGATTTTGCCCCATCTGTTCTGATCTCTGTGATTAGAAACAGAACTGGAAGCATGTCTGAGATTTAATGGTGCTTGTGATATAGGACTAACAGGTAATTAATGCTTCTAAAAGAGAGCTTAATACCAGATACTACCCAGCAAAAAAGTATTAGTCTCTGCCTTACACCACATGATGTTTATATGGCTCTAAAAGACTTAAGAATTATTCCTGGTGACTGTTTCGTCAATATATCAACCTTTTCTGAAAAACTGTACTTCAAAATTACCTTTAGCTAGAACTCCTTGCACTTCACTTTTTCACAATAGCAATTAGCTGGCCTGAAATTCAAAGCCGTAAGAAATCCCTCCCTTTACCTTTCAATGGTGATATCTAAAAAAGTTGTGGCCAAAAAAAAAAAAGAAACATAGCCTGCAATTAACCTGGACAACAGCATTTATGGAGAATGGCAGAAAGGAGTGCGCAGTGTTGAGGATGTTGATCAGTGTTAAAGATACAAAGGCCTTCTGAGCATCCAAGACGTGTGTGTTATCCACCAGGGTGTAGACAGCAAACATGACAAATGCAATCTGGAAGGGAGCAAAGAAAAAGCAAACCATTTGCTTCAGACAGGGAAAGGAGAATGATTCAAGGGTGGCAGGTCCCTTCCTACATGCCCTGGAACCCAGGCTATCGTCCATATACATGATACCACCGGCCTGCAAATATCATAGGTGAAGGTTACAAAACCAAGTCTGATCATTTGATGTTTGTTCTCCTTTAAGGACGTTTTCGTGCTGCAGTCACAGTAAGGTGAAAACACAGCCATTCTCCATTAAAAACAAATATGGCTGACCTGCAACAGCATATACAGAAGTGGCCTGTGCAGATACTGACTGTGCTGTGTACTCTGTGTAGCTGGAGGTCTCCAGGTGATTCCTACAAAGCAGGCTCCATCTGCTTGGAACATGTCATCAGACCAGGTAATTCATCCATGGAACTGCTAGGACAGTGTAAATGTCTGTGCAGCCGATCTCACTGGGTCTCAACTCCTCCTGTGAGACCACCAACTCCTCCAGGCAGACATTATCTCTAGCTGTCCAACAGGAAAAATCTGTCCAGACAGGACCACAAAGAAAATGGAAGTAATAGCACATTTTATGTAGGAAGGTGAGTCACTCACCAGGAAGGTTGATGAATTGAAAGAAGCTAGAGATGCTGAAAAGAGAATCTGAGATCTTTTTAGGGCCTGAAGTTCTTGCTTCCGGATACCAAGCACTTTCTCCATGAAGGTTTTCTCCCAGCCATAGAGTTTGATTACTTTAATGTCGCTAAGAATGGCATTGGTAAGTTTGGCCCGCTCATCTTTATGTTTCATCTGGGTCTCCTGTAATAAATGTTTGGGTTTTATCACTTAGCAGGTTGCATATTTAACTGCGCAATTATTCTGAAAAAAAACCCCACACCGTAATACTGCCTATGAATTCTGAAGAAATTTCCCTGCAGTTGAGCTGTGTATACTCTTTTGCTTATACATCTTTTAGGCTGGGAAACATTTTGCATTTTCTCTTCAGAGCTTTGTTTTTACTGACAGTACAAACAAAAACAGAAAAGGTGGGCAGACACAAGGTAAAAGACTGAACATGTAGAAGAGTTTACTCTAAACTTAAAGAAACTTTGTAGTCTTTAAATCCTCCTGTGGTCCTTCAGAGAGTCATGGTCATCATGAATAACATATTAAGCCATCTCTTAGAGTCAAACGTTAGTGGTACACATCAATGCAATGATTTTTGTTGTTGCTGTTGTCTTTTAAACAACATGCCTTCTGTAATCCTCAGCTTTTGATTTGTTCTGTAGCCATGGGTTCCATGTCATCCTTCCTTGGGAGAGCATGGCAGCCTTTAACTGAGATTTAAAAGTTGAATCCTAGCATAATTCATGTCAGTGAAACACTTCATTTTTATGAGGCAAAATGTACCTGAAAATGACTCCTCTTCTTGGTGATCATAAAATTCAGAGGTAAAAGAAAAAGGAATACAGCAATTGAAGTCAAGGCAGATGGCCCAAGAAGCTGCCAGGAGAGAAAAGGAAAGAGGAAGAACTTACGGTATTACAGAAACAACAGTGTTCCACTCCCCCTTGCTCACCTTCCTTCTGATTTGAAATTTGTGCCTAACATCCCCCAAGTCTAAGGCTTTCCTCTAGTCCAGCCTTTGCCTTTCTTGGTAGTTGGGCTGCCTAAGCACTGTGGATTGTTAACTCTCCAAGCAGAGTAACTGCTGTCATCATGCTCTGCTGAATTTATTTGCTTCCCTTTTAGGAACTAGATTAGTGCTGAAAGAGATCCAGAAGCATGCTTGGCAGTTTAAGTAATTTCTATTGCTTCCTGGCTGCTCTTGGATGTGTTAAGGAGGACATCTTGTGGCTGGCATAAGTAAGTGACACAAAACAAAACCAGTTTTTGTTTAGAAAACAAAATATTATTGTGGCCAGTCTTGTGTGAATTTACATCCACTAGAAAAATGAAATGACAGCATTATACTGTGCCACATATTCTTGGACAGCTCTTGGATATCTTGGTTCGTAATAACTTGCATGCCAAAACAGAGAGCTTGTTTCTTGTGGTTTAGTTGTATCTGTCTGCAGATGGCTTACGTTTGCTAGAAAGATGAGTGCTGGTATACACAAACATACTCTGTACATAAAATGCTTTATAAACACTAGCAAACAAATAGTTTGCTATTTGTAACTAGTAACCATGCAGAGGAGCTGCAACTGGAGCCTGCAGTGGGCCACTACACTTTGGTTGAAAAGAGCCAAAGGAGAATCTCAGGCAGAATATTATCAGTCAGCTCAGAACAGTCATACTCCCAGTCTTTTCCCTAAAAGAGACTGAATGCTGAATACACAGGTAAGAAGATGAAGAATCAGGTAAGAATTCTATTCCAACTTCTAACAATGAAAGTGAATGCCCCAATGCTAAACAGCTAAGAAAAACGTGGCAATTTCAGGTTGTTCAGACCAGGAAAGCTCTAAGAAGAATTTTGAAAGCTCCTTTTTCCTCTGATACCTAAAATAGAAAGGGTTTGATAGGTACCGTCATCATATTTTACCTGCCACAAGAAGACAAAGCAGATGATAATCCGAATAGGAGCAAGCCAGGTCCCATTAAAATAGATAATAAGATCCATTAGCTTTTGGACATCAACAGATACCAGATTAACAATTTCACCTACTGTTACTGCTTTCCTTGATGCATTTGACATTATTAGGATCTACACAGGGTAGAGAATAAAGGAAAGGCAGAATCAAAAAACAGCTTTGATATAAAAATCAAACAACTTTCTTTCCCTTATAAAGAAAGGAAAAAGAGAAAAAGGTCAAATTCTAGGTAATGAAAATGTGCTGTTGCCTGGGATATGTGACTTCACTTTAGGATGAAAAATTTACTCCCTTCCCCAACCATAATCTACAATGTAAGAAACCTTATGTTGCTTCCTTTTCTTGGCTTTCCCTTCCGAGGTAAGATTGAAAAACAAATAGTAAAATACCACCCACACACTGTTCAGAGATTAATATAGCACAGAATTACATGCTAGAAGTAGTTCTTCAGTAATATCTTCCTTGATATTAAGAGCATTGTACCAACAGTGTCATAATTACTAATGTAGGGCTAGAGAAAAAACAAAAAGTTGAAAATGAACCTACAGACTCACCTTCCTGTACACAAGCCCTGTTACTGCAGTTTTCAGTCTCAATCCCAGAACAAGACACATGTACATATATCGTTGTTCAAACAGAGTCTGGAGACAAGCTAGCAAGACCATAATGAAGGCATAGAAATAACCATGCCAGCTAGGGGCTTCTTGATCTTCAATGAACTCTAGGAAAAGACTGCAAGACACGAGCAAAATGTTGATGAATCCATGTCTAACTGATGAAATACCAAAAATGCAGAAATACCAGGGATTTTTCTGTATTCTCTCTAGCTGATCTTTGTCAGTAAAATAGTAGAAGAGGTGGACAGAGTGCTAAGTATCCTATACAGCAATGGAGAGGGTGTGCACTGCTTTCAACAGTGATGTCTTTTTCATTGAATTGACGGTGAGCTTAGCACCAATGATAATCCAGCTCCTTTCAACAGTGATCAGAGACTTCAAAAGTGTCTGTGTATCCAGCTCTGTGAGTGCTGACATATACGTCTCTGTGTGAGCTCATGTATGCAGCAATCTTGTACATATGGTGTTTCCTTTGGGAAATAAATTCTAAATACTCACATACCTCAGTATCTTTGGGATGGAGAACAAGAAGACATCACAGATAACTAAGCAGAGTGTGCCGAGAAGGAAGTAGGTTCCAAACATGCTCCAAAATGCTTTCAGTAAGGGCCTGCTCTGACTGTATTCCGACTGCAGTAGAACCTCTGTCTCTTCAGCTTCTGTTATACTAGTTTCACTCTTCTGACGCTTTTTAAAAGTAGCAGACTCCTTGTTTCTAAAGAAACAATGGAAAAGCTAGCTGTAACTGGAACAAGCTTAAGGATCTTGTGTTTTCAGAAAATCATTAAATATCCCAAACTGCATCTCATGCCATGTACAGTATAAATGCACATCGAAAAATGTCCCCTCTCACAAGAATCTTATAGCTCCAAGCTTCCAGGAACTAAAGGCATTCTCCAGCAGATTTCAACATTTAGAATGTGATTTTGCATAAAGGAACTCACTAAGTGCTTACCCATCGAAGAGTGAAGAAGTGAACTAAGTTTTCACAGCAGAAAGTTTTCACAGCAGAGAGTTACTCAGATTTTATGTAGACTACCCTTTTCTTTTAATTTAACAGAAAAATAACTCAGTGGGATTCCTACCTTGTTCAGACAGGAAACACTAACAAAGCTTACATTCAGAACCTGAGAATGTACTGAAGCAGTCTGTCTAGCACATTGTGGGAAACAGGGGGGCTTCAAGCCTCTTCTGAAATGGCATGTCAGCCTCTGTGAGTGTAGTTGCTTACATCATCTAAAGGAGAGAGAAACTGCCCAGCTGAATCCATGACACGCTCTCTAGATCAAGTACTCACTGCTTGGTTCTGCTATGATACTTCTTCCACTCTTTTTCAGCCCAGGTAACAATTTCTTCAGAGGAGTCCTCTTTCCTCACTGACCACAGGTCATCCACCCCCAAGGACTGCTGGTAGCCTTTCCAGACAAGCCTGGAGAACACACAGACAGCTGTAAGGTAAGCACAGAAGGATTTTTTGCACTTGTAATGTTTTCAAAACAGGTGGGCTTTAAGTTAGTGCTCCACAGTGAGTACATAGGGATTTCCATAAACACTACTTAGGAATATCCTTTCCCTGAATAAATACGAGCACGTAGGAACAGCAGTTTTGCTTTAAATCCCTAAGCTATCTTCTGTCAACAGAATTGTGATTTCCAAGTAAGCCCTAATTCTATTTTAGTCGATATTGACAGTTGGGTCTTGGACAGGGGGGACAAAGTTCAGCTTAACTTACTCTGTGGCTCAGTGAAACAGAGGAAGCATTACCAGAGCTGACATTAGGTGAAGGTATGTCATCATTTTACTTCTGAACACTAAGCAGCAGGTTGGACCAACATCCTCATCCACTATTTTCTCTCTGAACAGCATTTGTTACAGCAAGGTCTGGCAGGCAGATAAGAGTGTGGTTGGTGTACAGTGATCTTCTGAGATTGCTGAAGTCTATTTAAAGATTAAGAAGCCACTGGAAGCCTGCTGTGAGCAGGGAGAGTATTATCTAGAATCACAAATTGTGCTTTAAAATAGTTTGAGAAAAGTAAGCTAAATTTTTATAATTTGATCTTGTGAGAATACCTCAAGTCCCCAGAGAAGGAATTTAAATCCTCGCTACATAAGCTAACTTGGGGGCTGAGATGCTTCTGACTGGTTCTCACGTACACCCCCGCTTATGCTGCTGTTTTTACCGATGTTCTAGCAAAACCATGTCTTCTTCTATGTTTTCTTACCCAGACAACCACCAGTATGTGATTTTGGACAGAAAAGAGCTGCTGGCTTCTGGACACTGATTCTGATGGAAGAAAAAACATGGATGATATTTATGTAGAGAAAAGAGTATGCTTCCGATGATGTTTCTTCTGTACTTCCCAAGGAGAAAACAATTAAAAAGCTACCCAGCCCCCATTCACTGCCTCTGACAGTGTAAATGTATTGAGGAGGATCAATGGGATCAGACTTTGGAGAATTAGGCTTTGAATAACATCTCAGATGGAGGAAGGAAGAATATTATTTTTCTTACTCAAAGACATTTACTTTCTGAAGCACAGAGCTCTGCCGTACTCATACGTCAGGCAGAGGAATGTACTGCTGCACAGAAGACCATGGAGAAGCAAAATGAGCCCTACGCTAGTTTAAGTGAAAACAAACATGAGTGTGGATAGAAAAGGTAGTTAGTTTTTCAAAAGATACATAGAGAGACAAAGTGGTTATCCCAGATTCTGCTGGTTACCTTTTGGAACCATTGGCCTTTATATGGAAGGATGCATTTTGCATCCCCCAGATAATCACTTTCCTGCATATCCCCAGAAGTCTAAATTCCTGTTTGAGCAATGATGGAAATCATTATGAAAAGTTGTGTTTTACTTACTGGATCGTTGACAGCTTTTGAGAAGAAGGGAGGGTGATCAACTAAGCAGAATAACACAAGTTCACCAAGCACAAGGCTAACATAAAGGTAAGTTGCAACGTGGTGGAAAGGGTCTTCCAGGAAGCCCTAAGAAACAGAATGCTCTTGAGAATGATGTAAAAATCATTCACCACACTATATTGAAAGGGAAAACATAAGCAGAGATGACAAAGAGTCATCCATCAGTTTTCTCAGCACAGATCTTAAGAAAGGAATTTGGTTCTTTGCCTCACAATCAATGTGGCAAAAAGAGCCATATTGTTGAGAGTGTTCATACCCTTGCGTATTAAAGACACATGATTTCACTTACTTTTTCCAGGCCATGTTGGATTTTGGAACTAAACATCACAACCGCAGACAAGAATGAGAGCAGCCAGTATATCAACAAGATGCCTGAGGACTGGATGCCCATCATTCTTTCCGCCTGGGTAAGGAACATGGCAAGGATCTGTGAGGAAGCAGAAATATATAAATAGCTGGTAGTGGAATGCCAAACATTATTATCAAATTAATGAACACAATAAAGCAAAATCAACTAGTTTCTAGCCCAAACATTTTGAGATGCTCAGAGCTGAAGTATTGTTCCTAAAAGCCTAAAACTGTGAAGGAATTATGCACAGTTTTGCACTACAGAATGTCACTATTGAAAGAGCAAGTAGTAAAACCACAACTGGGCCAACAAGCTAGAAGGCTCTAGGCTATGAAGATGCAACGACAGAAGGGGAGAGCAGGCATTCAGTTGAATAGAAATCCCATCATGATACCAGCCATACTAAATCACATACTGTGGTTGTCGGAAACTAGATCTTGCTGTGAGACCTCTTTCTAGGCATTACTGCTGCTTCAGCTCTTTTGAGGCATATTCGACCCACAGGGCTATGTAATGTAGCTGTAGATCCACTGCCCCAGCTCCAATCCCTTGCTGCTCCATACAGCCCAAGCTCACAAAGCATGGCTCCAGTCTTCTATTCCCCATCAGCTATCTTTGTGCTCAAAGACACTGAGAAATATGGGAAATAGAAGATCTGCCCCAGGAGGGCTAAGCTGGGCCACACACAGACAGAACAAAAGAAGAATTACCATTGTGATCCCCAGCACTGCAGGGCTAATGACGAATGCTGGAGTCCGTGGAACTCCTTGGCTTATTTCCCATAGTACAAAGAAGACATTAGAAAAGCACAGTATTACCAGGAGGAATCCAAGGACCTGAGGCAGAGACAGCAAACACACGTTGAAATAGAGTGAAATGATGATGGGATGATCCACTGAACTGACTGTTCCAAGCAGCCTGGGCTGTAAGACTGGAGAGGTGAAAGAGCAGATATGGGATAGAGAGTATTATGGGAAGCAGCGGGAAACAACATGGAGGTATAAGGGGAAAGATCTTGTGACAGTTACTCCTTAAGATTTACTTGATTTGTACTGATGTGACTTTACCTGAGTGGGTAAATGTCAAAGTAAACACAGAGGTGGGTCATCAGAAAAGAGTTAATGATTTAGAAAAATTAAGTTCTGCATCAAAGTTGCAATAATGCTAGGATCAAACCCCATCCTCCTCCTTTACCATTTTGGTTTTGAAGATGTGGGACATCCTGATATAGCCTTTGTTTTTGTATCGAAGATACATGTAGTAAAAAGGAAAACTGATCCAAAGATAGGCACAGGGGATCCAAGCAATAACTGTCTTCTCAAAGCACCAGGTAAATCTTGGGGTATTTGCATGCCATGTCTGGTTCCAGTCCTGTCACAAAAGCAACACAGAATTGAAACAGTAATGCTAATGTATGCAGAATTTCACCAGCTAATGCAAGTTGCTAATGCTCCAACTGAGCCTAATGTTAGAGGAACTTGATGTAGGGTTTCAAATGTAAAAAACATTTGGCAAGAGAGGAGCTGCAGGAGAACTGTAAGGTGCCACACAGGTGAAGGAACGAGGGAGAGATCAGGAGAAGCATTTTGGAGGAAATGGAAGTGGAAAAAGGAGAAAAAAGGTTTGAAAAGTGAAAGATGCCAAAGAAAAGACATCATGCAGCAGAACTGAAGAAGAAAAATAAAAAAAGAGGAAATTTAAATTACTGAACGTGAATTGAGAAGAAAAAATTTTGGAATCAAAAAGATTATCAGCATTTGGGAACCATAAGAGTGGTCAGTAGAGAATGCCTGGTGAAGTAAGAGATAAGGTCCCAGAAGTGTCCCAGAGCATAAACTGCATCATAATTGCATTTCCCCAGGCGTATTTATAATCCATTAATAATTTTTCAGACTGAATAAGTAGTTGGATCTCATTTGCTAACATAATAAAACTAACAATGCAGCAACTGCAGATGGACATGTGAGAAGACTCAAAGCACATGGCTTAAATTTACAGCAAAGGCTCCATCCAGGCAGATCTAGGGGACCAGGTAATTGCCAGGAATGTCAGGGACCTGTACAAGAACACAGTTCGGATGCGCCAGGGTCACTCAGGTACTTTAAGCAGGCTTTGGTTTACTTGCTAAGTAAGCCTCAGAGATTCTGGTACTTGTGCACATAAGAGACAGAAAGAGCCAGAGAGTAACATGTTCCAAAACTTCGTGTGGCAAAAGGAGCATTCCTACATGACCTGTTGGCACAGAAGGAACAATGACCTGTTTTTTCAGAGGTACTAAACACATCTACAGCTCACCCTGGTTCACAAGGAACCTGCAGCTACTCTGTGTCCGAGAAGTGTATTTTACTAGGTGCTCCTAAAGCAATCTGAAGCCAATGTTTAAGCAGCCAGGTGGGAAAATCTTGGCCCTCAATTGTTCCTGGAGAAGAAGGTGGGGCTGGTTGGGACATGACTGTTCCAGCTTTGAGTAAAATAGGGTATTTTTTCTGCAGCAACTTGCAGAGGTGGCTCAAATCCTTTATGTAGACAATATGATGCCAAGCAAGGCTTGGGGAAAGGAATCACTAGATGAGATAAGGAACAGACAGGTAACGGCTCACAAGTTATTACAGGAGTTTATCAATCTTGACGATGGAAATCTGTGTGATCCTGGACTGATCAACTCATCGGTGCCCTTTTAAAGCTGCTGCTGTACTGGGTCGCTCAGCAGACACTTCCTGAAGACAGTAAATGGATTTCAGCATACTTCCACACCCTTTCCAGCATACTCGCACACCTCTCACCAAGCTTACTCCAACTGCACAGAGAACAAGGTCGTTCTGCGTGTGGGTGCGGATATCCTTCGGAGAGGAAGATTTCATAACGCCAGCTACCTTTACCCACAGCGACAGCTTCCTTACTGAGAAGCCCGCTGTTACTGCCAAGTCACCCGTTTACATCTGCAGCCCCCTCAGCCCAGCGCTGCCTCGGGGCAGGACCAAGCTCACTCACCCCGAGCCCGCCGGAGCCCTCCGGGGAGCCGCAGAGCCAGCCGCCCGCCGCCATGTCGCCGGGGGCGGGCAGGCCTTTCCTCACACAGCCGGGCCCCCTTCCCGCTCCGGCGGGGACTCGAGCCGTCCCGGCTGAGGACAGCGAGCAAAGTCCGGAGGGCAGCGGGCCCGCCGGGCCGGCAGAGGGCAGCACCGACCGCGGCTTCGCCCCGCTGCCGGTGCCGGCCTTTCCGGCGGCGCTGAGGCAGGGCGGCGGTAGCGCCATGCGGGGTTGGGTGGCCGCGCTGGGTTGCGCCCTGTGCTGCGCCCTGGTGCGGGGCTCTGAGGACATCGTGGTGGGCTGCGGAGGCTTCGTCAAGTCCGGCGTGGAGATCAACTACTCCCTTATCGAGGTGGGCGCCGCCGGCTCTCTTCCCCCCGGCCCCTTGGCAGGCCGGCCTGCGGGGTTAGCGGCTGGGCGAGGCTTAGCCCCCGTGCCCTGAGCGCGCCCTGAGCTGGCAGGTGCTTTGGGGTGTTGCTGTGTGAAGTGGGATTCCATGAGTGTTC
This sequence comes from Anser brachyrhynchus, assembly GCF_964034855.1. Classification (NCBI taxonomy): domain Eukaryota; kingdom Metazoa; phylum Chordata; class Aves; order Anseriformes; family Anatidae; genus Anser; species Anser brachyrhynchus. The sequence continues at coordinate 8,448,276 of NC_137733.1, forward strand.
CTCGGTCTCTCCTGAGGCCAGGTCTTAGCTCTCTGCCGGTTTTCACTTGGCAGAGCGTAGCCTTCTTGCAGTAAGCCTCTCCCCTGTCACCTCCGTTACCCCTGGGGGATGTGCAGCCACTAATGTGTACAAACACTTGCTTAGAGAGCACCTGATTCCACCCTCGTTCACACTTCTCTCGTTTTTTTGTTTGTTTCTTATAGATTAAGTTGTATACAAAGCATGGTACTCTGAAATACCAAACAGATTGTGCTCCAAACAATGGCTATTTCATGATTCCCCTCTATGATAAGGTAAGGAGCTGACATGTCGCTGCTGCTTCTCCCCTGCACTGGGGGCACGAGCAGCTTCCACGTTCACATCTGCAGGCAGATGAAATGTCTGAACAGTACACATAACAAATAAAATTATAATAAAACTTTACACGGTTTCTTTTTGTAATGCAGCTATTCTGTTGCTCAGTGGTAAGCGTTATCATGAAAAAAGCCAGGTAACTTTAGCTGCAGTGTTGTATTTGTGCTATTTCATTTGTGTCACTGCAGCATTAGGAGTCATAGTCGCTGACAACAACTGTGTTATGCTAGCAGTTGTACAAAGAATGAATAAAAAGTACAGGTACTTACAATCTGAGTAGAGATAAAGTTTTCAGTTATCTACCAATAGAAATGAAAATAAATCATCTATATAAGAATGTGTGTTGGTATGGCTGAGTTGAAAATATCTTGAATGAGTAACTGAAGATATTAGAGTTTTCTTAAATATGAAAAATGATGTAAGCTCACAGTGTAGCAGAAGTTTGATGTCTGTTCAGGCTGGAAAAATGTTGACATTCAAATTTTTACAAGCTGTTCTCAGGTGGTCAAAGTGTTTTGCTCTTTTAAAGAACCAGTTAACTTACGGTTCAGAAATAAATCCTCCAAATGTGAGGACTTAAGACACTTTTTTTTAATCTCGGTGGTTTTGTTCTTTGGTCTTTGCGTCTTTTAATGGATGAACTTCAGCACATATGTGGTGCCTGCTAATTTAAAGAGGATCTCTGTCTAATGGCCTTTTGGTGCAGAAATTTTAATAGGATTGGAATTTTGTTATCTCATGTTCGGGCAGAACAGTTGAGTAGGAACACCTAGTGGAAACACTAAAGGCAGATTTACAGCACATCTATTGGGGCAGGTAGAGAGATTTGAACATTTTCTAACACTGAGCTGCTTGGCCATGAGCCAGGTTTGGTGTGGAAGCGGTATAAACGTGATGCTACTTAATTCTCACTCTTAGCTGGCTGGACACAAGCCCAGCATCCCAGTCTGTCTGGGTAGATGCTGCTGCTGCTTTGAACAGAGCACACTAGGTAGAATGAGAAGAGAATGGGACACTTGAGTCTTGTGTTACTCTCTGCGGCATGCTGCTTGTATTCTGACTTTTTTTTTCCATCCTTCAGCTAAATTGAATTCAGATCACTGAAGAGTGTTACTTTTTTTTTTTTTTTTAACTTTTAGGGGGATTTCATTCTTAAAATTGAGCCTCCCCTAGGGTGGAGTTTTGGTAAGTGCTCATATCTCTTCTAATAGGCCAGTGTATTTGTAATGTGGGACTTCAATTATCACTAGCTTGCATTTGGCATGGAAAATCCAGTGCTGTTCAGAAGACATAAGCCCTACTGCATGGTTTTAATAACTAAAATGTACTTACTGTACAGGAGAAAAATAAAGCTGTAAAGTAGACACTGACAAAGCAACCCATGAATTGATACAAAGGAATGTGCATTTTTTGTAAAAATATCTGTAATGGGAGGGGGAAGGATTTTCAACGTTAGGATTTGTGGGTGGTTAACTTGGATAAGACAAGGCTTCTAGGGCATAACTAATGCACTTGAGCTAGTGCATTTCTGTGGGAGTTTTGTAAAGCTGCTGTAAAGCAAAGTAGAGTTGCTCCGTTATTCCTCTGTCACTAACTACCATGCTGTTTCGTTGTCCTTCCCCTCCAGAACCAACCAGCGTAGATATTCATGTAGATGGCATTAATGACATTTGCACAAAGGGAGGCGATATTAACTTTGTGTTCACAGGGTTTTCTGTGAACGGAAAGGTTAGACTTCTTTTTACTTATTTTTTCCATCTCATGTTAATTCTACCTTCATAAAAATATTTTACTTCACCTCTGGAAGTTATTTTTATCCACTTGTACACTGGTTTCTCTTCATTTTGACAGGTCCTCAGCAAAGGTCAGGCGTTAGGTCCAGCTGGAGTCCAGGTTGTACTGAGAAATGCTGGCAGTGATGTAAACATACAAGCAACTGTTACCCAGCCTGGAGGAAAGTGAGTGTGGGAATAGGCATGTGCATAAGTCATGTGTTCATTTACACGAGATTCTTTCAATTCTGCCATATTGGTTGGGATTATAGAAGTTCCGAAATACATTTTGTAATGCATGGAGGCTATGAATTGCTTTTCTGTAAACAAATCTTAATGACTGTTTCTTAAGCAACACCATCCTTTTCTTGCTTTACAGGTTTGCTTTCTTTAAAGTGCTTCCTGGTGAATATGAAATCTTTGCGTCTCATCCCACCTGGTTGTTGAAAGAGGTTAGAGCCTACAAAAGTTCTGTTCTGCATGCTTAGGGAGAGTGTATTGGCTAGACCTTACCTTGATCAGCTAGCATGAACAAAGGTTTGTGCGAGTGGACGAGGTTAATGCGGTTTTCCTTAAATTTAATTGAGGCAGGCAAGAAACTGCTTTGTGCAGGCCTGGTTTGGAGGTAATGGAGCCAGCTGGGGAAGGACTGTCAAATGAGCTCTTGCTTTAGGTCTTCTAATCCTATGCATTTTGCAGGAACTTGGAGAACATAGCAGATGCTTTAAACCTTTCCTCTCAGACTGCTTGCTTTCTGATGAGCTCTGAAATCCTGACCAATTCCTAAACCAGTAAAACAGTAAAAACGCTGTTTTACAGTAGTATCTTTGCTTTAGCATCTTTCTGTTCTGAAGAGCCTTTGGACTCTCTTTGAGAACTGTTGCTCTGGCTTCTGTTTCTGATGTTGATTATTCAGCCTCTAATTGTAATTTAGTGCTGTAAATGAGATTTAATGTCTACTTCTGATGCAAATGTATGTGTTTCTGTATTTCAGGCAAACACTGTGGTACGGGTAGTAAGTTCTAATGCTTATGCTGCTAGTCCTCTGATTGTTGCTGGCTACAATGTTTCTGGGTCAGTAAGGAGTGATGGAGAACCAATGAAGGGAGTCATGTTTCTCCTTTTCTCTTCTTCAGTCACCAAAGAGGTAATGGTGTCTCAGAACTTTTCCCGACACTCAGGTTGTTCAGGGGCATAGAAAACTAAGACTTGAGCTGAAGCAGGCAACGCATGCAAAATGTAAAATGGTTCACTGCATGTTTTTGCCCTGTATGTTCCTTGTGGGTGAGCAGGTTTAAGGGTTACAGTTTGAAGACAATATTTTTCCAGTTACCCCTTTTTGCATGTTAAATGTTGGTTAGTAACAATGTTCCCTTGTAAATATGACAGTCCTCTATTGTGAAAGATCAGCTTCTGTAAAAAGACTCAAGATAGTGCCAGACAAACCCTGTTTCACTAGATAGTAGCTGTAATTTGTCTTTAACATAAAGCCTTAATTGCTTTGTGCCTTTTTATGTGAAATCAAAGTTCAGCAGCTTCTGTTTCCACCTTAAAAATGTGCTATTTATGAAGAGCATGGAACTTCCATTTGTGTACTGTGATTTGATATGCGGAGTAGAGCTCTGTTCTGTAATGTTAACTTCATCCTCAGAGCTGAGGACAGTTTGTGTTAAGACATGCAATGCAGTTCTGTCTGTCATCTAAAGGATGTTTAATTTCTCAGTTTTCTGTCCCTGTTACCATAAAGTCTGTTATTGGTTATTTTTTTTTACCTGTATAAGAATTGTAAACCATGCTATCAAACTTTGCGTCTGAATTGTTTTTTGTACTTCCCATCCTTCTTTCATGGTATAGTATATTGAATCATCCAACATCCCCCCAAATTATTTTCTGTGTTCACCCACAAGAAAAAAAAAATAAAAAATTAATGCATTTATTGACACAGGATGTTGTGGGCTGCAATATTTCTCCTGTGGATGGATTCCAGTCAAGAGATGAGTCTCTGACGTATTTGTGCAATGTTGTATCAAAAGAAGATGGATCTTTCAGCTTTCTTTCCCTACCAAGTGGGAAGTACACTGTGGTAAGTAGCTAGAAAGTTTGTTGCATGTTTATCCATTGAGTTATTAACTCTTGCTCTCTAAGCAAGATCATACGTAATTTTGCAGCTGTTAAAGACAAAACCAGTTGAAATATTTCGAGGTGGGTGAGAAAAATGGAGATGGAGACTGCAATGTAAAGCATTTGACGGTGAAGTGAGTTGCTGTGGTAGGACTCTGGTGTGATTTCTGAGGCAGTATTTGTTTACAGATCTCCTGAATACATTGGCCAGTCACAGAACCACCTCTAGAGGCTGATGGGAGGCTGAAAGTTTCAGTGGGCTACAGCCACCTCACATCCCTTAAGTTCTCTGTATTCTTTTTATACCGTTCTCTTTGTTATGCCCAGGTAGTGTTGGAGCATGGATGTCTTTGCACTGCCTAGAATGATGGTCTTCCAGTCTCAGACTGCATGATCTAGAAGTGGGATCCAAACTTCTCTCATTCCCTTAATCCTGTAGTGATCATATATTCTCTTACGTGAACTCTGTATTGAATACCTTTGCTGTATTCTCATTAGAGGGTTACTTTTCTGTTTCTTTGCATAATCTCGTATATGTTTCCATCAAACATTCTTGAAATCCTGCTTTTATTCTTGTCTCCATCACTCTGAGTTATTTTTTCAGCAAGTTTTCAGCCCATTTGGCCATTTGTGGAGGTGTCTGTTAGTGAAAAAGACCTGGAAAATGGTAAAGGAAAATACTTCTGATGTCATAGCTTCTTAGGAGTCAAAGTAATGTGTTCTCCTTTCAGATACCATTCTACAGGGGGGAGAGAATTACCTTTGACGTTGCACCATCTAGGTTGGACTTCTTTGTAGAACATGACAGTTTACAAATTGAGGTAAGGCATTTAGAGAAATCATCTTGTTTGTACCAATTCCTGTAGAAGTATAACTGATCTTGCAGAAAGCAGTTGTGTTGTGGAAAATTGTCTTTGTAAGAAGCTTAAAGAGATTTGTTACATGTACCTTCTTGCCTAGCAGGTAGATGACAGTATCTGTTCTGTATTTCTATACTTCAGTCCATTTTACTAGGAAGAAACAAAATAGGGAGAAGCTGTCCCTTTCACTTTCATGTCTGTATGGCAAACAGGCAGTAACCTTTTGGGTTGATTAAGTTTACTCATTTGCATTGTCAAATCTCTTGAGAAGGGCCTGTAAATAAAACTCTGATTTGCAGAGTTTCTTGAGTAATGGCCTTATGATGTATGATTAGAGTCTTCTCAAGTGTGCTAATGCGGGTAACTTAAGAATCAGTTCCTGTACTTCTTAGCAGGACAATATGCCTTGAGCTTGATGCATACTTTCATTGTGATTATCCTGTTGAATTTTCTTCCTAAATCTGGAAGTAAATTTTCTTTATGTGTAAAGGCGAAAACCAATACATATTGATTGCTGTAGATGTGTGAATGCTTTTACTGGGAGAAGATTAATGATAACTTTATTTTCCCATTTCAGCCTGTTTTCCATGTGATGGGTTTCTCTGTCACGGGCAGGGTATTGAATGGTCCCGAAGGGGAAGGAGTTGCCGATGCCACTGTGACTCTAAACAATCAGATTAAAGGTATGCAGTGGTCTTGGTCTGTGTTGCTACAGATAAATCTTTGATAAGCTCAAGTACAGGAGCAGGGTATGCAATGGAATTAAACCTTCAGGATAATACACTACTTTTTTTTTGTAATTTATTTGCAATATTACACTGATTTTCATACAGTTGAGTAATTCTTCATTTTTTGGCTTAGATGAGAGTATTAGCTGTTCATTTGTTTTGCAGTAGAAAATTTATTATAATTTCCTTCAAACATATGCCAAACTGGAAATGTTGCTTTATGATACAGAATTGAAGGTTGATCTAATAAGGAACATAATACTGTTTCTTTGTTGTGCAATGTAAATTAAAATAGCCTAAAGGAGTACATACCCTCTGGCTCTTTAGACACGTGAAGATAGACAGTGGAAAAAATGCTCTGCTTTTTAACTCCTCACTTTATTTATTCCAGTAAAAACAAAAGCCGATGGATCTTTCCGCCTTGAGAACATAACAACAGGTACATACACAATTCATGCCAGGAAAGAGCATCTCTTCTTTGATACTATTACAGTGAAAATAGCACCAAATACCCCTCAGCTAGCAAACATCATTGCAACAGGGTAAGTACCAGTGTTGTTAGCCAATTAGAAAAAAAATGTGTTAAATGATCAGTTACAGTTTTTATCAGTGACTCAATATAGTGCACTGTAAGGCTGTGCAGCATTGGGAGATACAGTGTGAGCTGAGATAGACAGAAAAGGCATGGTTTCTGTGCCCAAGAGCTTCTTTTTAGGAGGAAATAATGGCAACCTTCAAGAGAAGTGATAACTAGGAATTTCCTGAGACAAATCACAACAAGCTTGTGCAGAATCTGTTAGCCAATTAGAAAAAAAATATGTTAAATGATCAATTACAGTTTTTATCAGTGACTAAATATAGTGCACTATTTAAGGTGAGAAGTGAAACTTAACAGCTTGTAATTTGTCGTCTTTTCTTTTATTTTCACAGGTATAGTGTGGTAGGGTTGTGTTCCAGTGCATTATCTATCAGATTTGTGATCTTTGACACAAAACATATCAAACCAGTTAAAATCTTGAGGAAATTTTAAAACAAGTATTTTTTGAGTTTTGTCAAACCAATATATAACCAATATTTTACAGATTCAGTGTGTGTGGCCGGATCTCAGTAACTCGTTTACCTGATGCAGTCAAACAGATCAATAAATATAAGGTAACCATGATGCCTCTAGACAAGGACAAAGGATCACTGGCTACAACAGAAACAGACCCTCATGGAGCATTTTGTTTTAAGGCAAAATCGGGTATATACAATGTTCAGGTAAGAGTTAGCTTCCATTTCTTCATTGTAGGACTGTCAAGAAGTTTTAGAAAATTTAAAACATTTAATTTCTAAAAATTGAGAAGTTGAATGTGGATTTTCATGGCCCTTTTCTCCTGTTTGTACTATATAAACAATGATGGTTACTCTTTTTTTTCTTTATAATCTGAAATTCTCACGCTCCTTTCCCTTCTTTCCCTTCATACTTGTTAAAAGGTGTTCAGGCCATTGAGATTGAAGGGTTTTGCTCTCTCTCCTCTATTTGTAGTGTCCCTTAGTTCACTATCTTCATATATTTTCCTACGAATGACACATGTAATGTGTACCTTTTTCAGGTGTCTCAGTGGTTCTGGAGCTAACAGGTCATAGCAGAACCTATAGCACAAACACTAAGAATTTTGTTGAATTCACCCCTTGTGGGGGGAAATTGCAGGCTGGGAGATAGGGAAGTGCAGGGTTATAAGGCCTCCGGCTGTCCTTACAAGTAAAGAAACAGCCCAATGTGGAAGCAGGAGTAGATAGATCTCAAAGTGGAAAATCTCTCAAACTTTTGAAACCAAGATATTTGGAGAATTTTTAGCTTAGGCTTTTTGCAGTTGTTTGGAGGATTTTTAATGAAGAATTTTGAACATTATATTTGAGAGGTTGGTTTTGCTTTGCCTGAGACTTACAGTAAATAGCCATTTTCTAATTTCTGATAAGTGAGTTGAAGTCAGCAGAGTGGGTGAATTTGGACTGGTATTCAAAAGCTGGAGATGTGCTGATGTCCTGTACTCTACAGGTAATTATTCCAGAAGCTGAGACCAGAGCAGGATTGGCTTTGAAACCCAAAGTGTTCCCTGTTACTGTTACAGACAGACCAGTAATGGATGTGACCTTCTCTCAGTTTTTGGCATCAGTCTCTGGGAAGATCTCTTGTTTAGGTAAGCCAGTTTGGAAAGTGAAGTGGAAAAGAGAATGGAGAACTTCAGCACTGCATGTGTGAACGAATACAGTTTTGATCAAGCCACTTGCTGTGGTCAGCCCCATCAACAGATAAGTAAATTAATTTCCAGCACATAGATGAAACAGGTATTTTTTTCAAGAGACCTTATAGCCTAGTTAGCACCTTAATGAAGTTTGGAGTGAAGTTACCTACCTATTTTTAATACTTGCTAGGAATAAGTTCTGACCTGTTTACTTTCAAAGACGGTTAAGTTCTGGGAGCAAACAATCCTGGCTGATGCTTGGGACATTTTACAACAATGTCAGAAATACTGAAAAAGACATTAAAAAAAATAAAATTCAGTGCATGTAAAAACCTGTAGGATAGAGGCTCAGGCTGTTGGCAGAAGCTTGCAGTCTGTTCTCTTTCTCAGTGTTTTCACTTAATTTTAGTCAAAGGTTCCTCTCTCCTGCTGTCCTTGAGTACCCACTAATTTTAGCAGGTGATAATTAGAGTTTGAGTTTTGTCATTTTTGCTCCTTCCTTTTTCTCTCTGATTCATCTCAGGTGTTTTCTGGACCCCTGTAGTCTCTGCAGAGTAAGGTGGACCCCAGGAATTTAGTGTTGGCCTCTGGTTGTTACTTGTCCTTAGATACAAGAATAAGATCAGTGAGCTTAAATTTACAGACAAATGCAACAAAACATTAGTAAACAGATGCTTAGGAAATAAGATTAATCGTTTTAATTGGAAATATTCTCTACTGGAAAAGAGCAGTTGGTTTAATCTTAGTACACATGAAGCTTCCTTGGAGTTGGGGTTTCGGGGGAAAGCTGGCAAGACAGAATGCAGCCTCATTTTCTTCTGTCTTTTCTGCACAGATGCTTGCGGTGATTTGATGGTGACGTTACAGTCTGTGAGCCGCCAGGGTGAAAAACGTAACCTTCAGCTCTCTGGAAACACGGACTCAGTGGCCTTCACATTTGAAAACGTGCCACCTGGCAAATACAAAAGTAGGAATATGGGGAATTGCTGGAAGTGTTACCTTATTAGCTAAATTAGTGACTTAGTCTGTATTAATTCTTTTATCATGGATACTGTTTATGCTCTATGTGACATGCCCAATGTGGAACTAGTTCTCAGACTTAGGAAAGTCTGGAAAAATGCTATACACCAGTGTATCAGGCTTTCTTCATCTTGTCTGCTTAACTACTTTTTCAGTGTTCGGATAACTGATTCCATACGTTTTAGGGTACACATGCATGGTGTCAAGTGAAAGGCCTTTGTCGTGAACTGACTTGTCCCAAACCTGAGAGTAGGAGCACACCACAGGTCTCCTGTTTCCACAGTAACTAGCCTCTCCAAAGAGCAATAAGTGTTTTTGCCAGCCTGCCTTGGCCTACTATGAAAAGAAATTCTTTTCCTGGGAAAGGTGTAGAAGGGCTACATACATATTGCTCTTTTTATATGAGTCAGAACATCATTTCACTATGTGAAATTGGAGTTAGCTTCTGCTGTCCTCTAGACATCTTTGAATACCGTGATGGTAGCGCAGAATGCAGAATTTTCTAGGGTTACCAGACTTCATTATTCCTTATTAAAATAGCTTTTGCATTAATGAGATGTGCTGGATTCCTGGTGATGTGGCAGTGCTGTGAGCCAGTTCTGATACTACAGTTCTTTTCTGTGCTTATATTTATTGTATACCTGGCTTTGAAGATTATTGTCAGGGGAAGTTAGTGTGGTACAGGCTTTTAACACCACAAAAGCTGCTTTATTTACACAGTTTTACATTACTAAAACCTTTTTGTGATGTGTATTCTAGTAAGCATTGTACATGAAGACTGGTGCTGGAAGAATAAATCTTTGGAGCTGGAAGTTATGGAGGAGGATGTTTCAGGAGTAGAATTCAGACAGACTGGATATATGCTGAGGTGTTCCCTTTCTCATGCAATTACACTGGTACGTAGGTAACAAACATCCTTGCTTTTCTGTTTAATGAACTTGTGTAGGTAGCTTTTGTTACTTTTGGAATCAAGGCTTTCTTTCTAGGGCGTCCTGCAGCACAGGAACACTGATGTTTGAAACACTTTGAGGTTTGTCCCTTAGATTTAGTAAAATGGTCTTCTGTTGTTGTTAATTGTTATAAAAGAGAAGGATTGATGTACCTTTAGGCAAATACTATTTTCATTTTGATGCTTGGTAGTTACTAATAGTGAATTGTGTTGCGACTTCACAGGAATTTTACCAGGATGGAAATGGACCGGAGAATGTTGGTGTTTATAACCTGTCTAAAGGAGTCAATAGGTTCTGTCTTTCAAAGCCAGGTAACAGCGCTAAAATGTTAGTTGGAAAAAGAAAAAGAACCAGTCAACTAATACTACTGGGAATTAAAAATAATCTGTTGTGGCTTCTGAGGCTTCTGAGAGGCATTATTTTATTTACAGCTGAATATAAATTCTCTGTTCTAATATTTTAATATTTTCTTAATGTTTAGTCATTTACCTAAATTTAGTTTCTGGAGCAAAATATTTTTTTTGACTAGGTGAAGGGCATTAATCTTGGACTAATCAAGAGCATGTTAAAATAATCTTGTTCATATTGGTTCTGTAACTGGAATGATATCTGTAACTGATAAATAGAAGTTTCCTTCCAATTCAGGATTCTTGAAGGTTAGCTGTTAATGGTACCACAGGTTTATCTATAAAATAAAAAAGAATGTTTTAAAATTAGTTTTTTTTTTTTCACTTTTAGTGTCTCAGAGCTAATTCCTTGTTATTGCCCATTAATGAAACAGTTAAGAAATGAATTTGGTTTTGATTCAGTTTTCATCTTTGCACAGTTCATCCTTAGTCAGTGGCCTCATTCGCAATACAGTAACACAGTTTCAACTGTAGTTCTGGAATCAAAGGAAATCAGCTTTGAGACCAGCTATAATAGATTACTTATGACCTTGTTTAGTGTGTTCTATTTGTAATTATGTTTTTATGTGCCACTCTGCTGTGATACTAATTGTGTTTTGTATCAGTGTATATTAGAAACTCTGCACAGCTTCCAGTAGTGATCTGTGACTGAAGAGAGGTGAATTAATTTACAATCAAACCTAGTAATTGTTTCTATACCTCAGTTCTCATGTGCTCTTGAGAATTCAGCCAACACAGCAAGCTTGATTTTTTTTTTCCCCAGTGGATCATTCTTTGACTTAATGTTCACAGGTGTCTATGAAGTGACCCCACGTTCCTGCCACCAATTTGAACATGAGTATTACACTTATGACACGTAAGAGCAAAATCTGTTTTTAATCTTACGCCTATAAGTATCCTTTCACAAAGCTTCCTTCTGATGCAGCTGCTTTCTTTGATTAATTCGGGATCTGTTGCTATAACTGGCTGTAACCAATAGAGGGAAGCTTTAGCAAAGTGTATGAGATGTGTCCTCTTGCCCTTTAAAAAAGGAAAATGTGACTAAGGATAGGCTTTAAAGATGCTTTTACTACTTCAAATAGATGTTTCTGTCTGCTGTGTGTCTGTGTTTAATGCTTTTTTGCTTTGTAACAAAGCAGAGAGATTTCAGTGGAAACTGTTGATGATTTGTGAGGGTTGAAATGCAAAAGATAGGGTAATAAGTTTACTAGGAGGCACGTACCACTTGTATGTCCCTGGTGCCATAACTGTCTGTGGTGATTTGATTCTGCTCACCCCAGTTTTGCAGGCTGAGTAAATATTCATTCTAATCACCAGTGAGCAGTGCTGAACTTTCAAAGTCAGCTATGTTTTATTAGTTTTTTCTAGTTAAGGTTTGGCAAAGTGCTTGACAGCTGTTTGCTTCCAAAAAGAGGGTTTCTGCTACCTGGCTACTTCTTATTCATTAATATGGCAGGAAACAAATTCAGTATTAAAATCTGATTGTTTTCTGCTTAGTGAATTAAAAGTACTTCAAAAAGAGATGTACTAAACATTAGAGCCAGGACCAACTGAGTAGATGAATTGGAACAGGAACCCCTTTTGGCAGCGAAGTACCATTAGACTTGGGGCAGCATGGTGGGCCATGTCCAATATTGCTAACTCATGAGTGTCCCTCTGCTGTGTGTAAAGAGATTGTACGTATGAAATCAATCAAATCAACATCAACTTGAGAGGAAGTGCGAGGCACAAAGCAAGGGAGTTATTTGGCCAATGTCACGTAGTTGGGTTTCACAGATGGAAAATGTTCCCTCTCCAATACGCTATCATGTTAGCACTACAACTTTGCTGTGCAATTTGTATGTCATGGTTTATAAAGCACTCTAAACTTAAGAATGGGAGCACGAACTCAGCTAAATAAGATGTGGTTATTTTCTTTAGGAGGGAGGCTTTGAGTTCATCTCTTTGTTAATTTGATTTACAGGTCCTCTCCTAGTATACTGACGCTCACTGCTGTTCGACACCATGTCCTTGGCTCGATTGTAACAGATAAACTGATGGATGTGACTATTACCATTAAGTAAGAACAAAGAAATCTCGGGGCTGTAAAAAGGGGAAGAAAGATGTTTCTCTCATAAAGTTTTATTCTGATTTTAATACCACAGTGGCTGCTTTCTAAGGGAATGGCATCCTACTCTAGACTGCAGGAGGTTTTTATGCTAAGCTGTGCTTTGAGTTCTTTGTAGATGGATAAATAATTCTGAGCCTTCATTTTGAACACTGTTACTTGATTTCAATACAACTCTTTTCTACTTGTGTGTCATGATAAAAAGGAATGATTTTCTGAGTGATTGCGTATTTTAATGATCTGAAATTTCAGAATTCAGAGGATACTGTTTTAGCTTGCTCTGAGCTCTTTAGCACTGGGATTGGTTTTTTTTGTTACCTCAGAAGGAGAATCTGCTGCTTTAGAGCGCTGTTACTGGTGTGAAGAGGGCTATAAGAGGAAAACCGTGCAGAGTGATTACACACTAATGTACCAGTTTATGTTTAGCTGAACAGACAGCTCACTGGGGAGCGCTGATTTGTGAACAGCTTTAATAGTATGAGGTGCCAGCTCTGCCTGAAAGTAGCTGATAATGATGAGTGCTTTAATGCTTTCCTGATGTCCACTTGTTCTAGACTAGGGGCTCTCAAACTTTGAATGTATGAAGCATCTTTGTGGAGAAACGAATTTCCTGCAGAGCTCTTCCCTGAGTCCCTGAGTTTAATGAATCTACAACTGCAACTACTGGGTAACAACAGCAGCCAGAAAAGAAACAGTGAGACAGCAGAGAGCCATTAGGATTTTAAAACCAATTTAGCATAGAAGCAAATACTATACCAGCATTCCAGGCTGAGGTGTTTTTTTTTTTTTTTTTTTAGACTATTGGCAAGTGCTCTGGAGGCAGCTCAGTTGCCACAGACTGTCTCTGTTCAAGCCTGCGTGAAGCTTTTCAGCCAAAGTCCAATTTGTTGTCTGTCAACATAAAGGAAACGACTCTGGATTTAAAAGCAAGATCCTTGTTTTTTAAAGTTTGTGCTTGTGTACAAGATTCAGGACAGAGACATGTTAACTTTCAGTTATCCAAAAATCAAAGCTAATTATTAGCAGTTTTTGAACATGAATTGTTATGTTTGAAAAATGAGACTGGAGAAGTTTATAAGCAATATCATGAGACTATGTCTGTACAGATTTTTAATAGGTTTTAAGGCAAAAAATTTTTAATAAGCTTCTGGATTGTCTCTGGACTGCAGAGTAAGAGTTTAAAGCCTTGATGAAACATAGTATGAAAGAGCAATAGTATCTTAAAAAAAAAAAAAAAAAAAAACTCTGTCTGTATAGAGACAGATGAGGACTGAAGCAGGAGACAGAACTATCCTGATAATCTAAAGTGGTTGTAGGAAAAATAATGGTGATCATTTCAGTTCACTCCTTTTTAGAGGATTTTGCAGTGTTCTGCGTCATTTTTTCAGTCTGTTGTAGACAGGACAGGAGATAAGATACAAAGGATGGTTGGAGACTAGAAGAAATTGGTAGGAAAAGAGAGGAGGTAAGATCAGGGAAGGTGAAACGAGATCCATTGTTCTGAGCTGATTTAGGGAAGGTAGCTAAACTTACCTAGCAATCTGTTCAGTAGACGGTGACAGGACAGCTGGATGGTTCAAAGGTGTAGGGCCAATAGGTCACAACTTGGCACTTTTCCTGGGAACTGCCAGCTATTGGAAGCATTTGTTTGTGACAGATTATTTTCTTCTTGTATACTCTAAATCTGAGAGGTGGGTTCTGAGGGAAAGTTTCTAGTACTGAAAAAGAGGGAGATACAAGTCTTCTTGTTTATTTTGTATAACATCCTTTCTGTATTAAGCTTGTTCTCTGTTTTGAAATTTAGGCCTTTCTCTTTTAGATTATGGCTTTGTTAAAGGTACTCTTGCAAACTATTGCTCTGGCTTAAGAATTTACCACCCACGTGGGCTTATCAGTGCTTCTGGGGGAGGTTATTGCTCCTGCAACAGAGCTGCCATATGCTAATTGGTGCAAAATCAAGACTCTATGTAAAAAAACAAAAACAAACAAAACAAACAACCCTCAGCTAAGATGCAAAGTGGTTGAGACAATTGTGGTTCTTTTTTGTTTGTTTGTTTGTTTGCTCTGTATTTGGATATTTGAAGACAACAGCACCCTAACTTCTTGAATGGTTATAGCATAATGGGGCAGAATTTGTGAGTGTCGTGAATAGGTCCTTTCCTGAAAGGCCTGGTGGGTTACCCGTAGCCCCTGTGAACAAGCCTTTCTAGTAGTAACTGATGGTGTTATGGGCATAAAAGTTTTACCTATGCTTGGAATAAACAGAGGAATTAAAAAGGAATAGCTTTAAAAGAAAAATTCTGGGATTTGTCTGCTGCGGTATAAAGGTTGTAACTGCTCTCTTCCCTGTAACAAGCTCTCTTCCCTTTGTATGAAAGGAGCTTATTCTGTTTTCTCTTCCGTGTTTTCAGATCTTCTATTGACAGTGAACCTGCCTTAGTTTTAGGGCCCTTGAAATCTGTACAGGAGTTACGCAGGGAGCAGCAGCTGGCAGAAATTGAGGCCCGCCGACAAGAGAGAGAAAAGAAGAGTCAAGAAGAGGAAGGATCAAAGCCACCAGTGCAAGAAATGGTGGAGGAACTCCAAGGACCATTCTTATATGAATTTTCTTACTGGGCAAGGTACTACCAAGCTCCAATGGACAGGGTGTTTTCTTTGCTCTATTGTCTGGCCTTTCCACAAGAAAGAATACTGATATATTCCACGTAGGAAAGAGCTGCTCCCTGGATGCTTGTGTCTGTTCTGGTTGACTGCTATCTAAATGGAAGCTAATACCACATAATATGAATATTGCATAGGTTATTGTTGATATTTTTCCCTTGGGGTATTCAGATGGGTTCTGAGGTCAATACGCAGTGCTCTGTACTACATGAGAGATGCTGATTCCATTTTCTCCTAATACTGTCTTGTGTGTGCTCTATAGGTCTGGAGAGAAAATTACTGTGACGCCGTCTTCAAAAGAGCTGCTTTTCTACCCACCTTATGTGGAAGCAGTTGTTAGTGGAGGTAAATCTAAATCTAGTTTGAAAGAAATAGATTTTTAAGGCAGAAATGCATCCCTACAGATCAACGTATGAATAGCTCTTCAAAGGAAATAGTAGGAAAGCAGTTTCAATTGCACCAGTTTCTTTGTGGGACAGTTTCACTCTATGGTATTTGGAATTATGGGCTTTTGGTAGAGGATGCAAATACAGTTTTCATCAGTAAAATATGCTTTCAAGTGCTGACAGACCACCTGGCACAAGAGGAAGGACTAGATTTCTGGATATAACAGCAGATTCTCAGAACTACTCATATTACACTTATCTAGAAAAATGGTTGTGCAAAAGCAGTGTTTATATTTAAAATATGATAGCCAATTCAAGTTTCTGTCAAGTTTTCTTCTGTATTAAGTTACTATAATAAAAACAGTCACAAAAAAGTAAACTTTAAAATCGTGAGAACTATCGGCAGTCAGCTATGCTACCTGTTGGGTCAGTGTCCATCTTGCTCTAAGGTTCCTAAATGAACATCCTTGGTTTGAAATGGCTAGAAAATTAGGTACCTCTCTATGTGCCTTTCTGTTGTGCACATTCTAAATACATCAAGTAAACAAAACTAAATTTGCTTATGTCATTAAACATGGCATACGCTGACCTCAACTTGATCTCACAAAATTTTGTTGCTGTTGGAATACTTTCCGTGTGGCTGCAGTATATGGAACTTTATGAATCTGCGAAGTACTTAGCAAATCCAAAATGTTTGTGCTGGCCACATGCTTATAGCTTTGGTACTCAGTTACTCAATTTATTGAGTGTTCAGATGTTTTAACATGTGCCAAGAGCCTGTACAATT
Source organism: Anser brachyrhynchus (assembly GCF_964034855.1). Classification (NCBI taxonomy): domain Eukaryota; kingdom Metazoa; phylum Chordata; class Aves; order Anseriformes; family Anatidae; genus Anser; species Anser brachyrhynchus. The sequence continues at coordinate 8,464,657 of NC_137733.1, forward strand.
ATGTGGATTGATCTTGTATTCCAAGGCAAAAGAATGTTGACTCATCTCTTTGGAAGTAGTTAAACTCTTGCTGTAAGATGCAATGATGAGTGTATTCTTGACTTTGATTGTTTTAAATCCCCTTTGCACTGACCAAGAGAGTTGTCCTGGAAAGCTGATAGAGATTCATGGAAAGGCAGGCTTATTTATGGAAGGGCGGATTCATCCTGAACTGGAAGGCGTTGAGATTGTCATTGGTGAAAAGGGAGCAACGTCGCCCCTCATCACAGTTTTCACTGATGAGAAAGGTGCTTACAGGTAATTAGCAGATCTGTTATGATCTTTTGGATTCTTTGGTTTAAGTGCCATGGTGAGTTGACAACACATGTAATATCCAAATGCATCTTTTAAAATGAGCTCTTATTTCCTTATATTTGAAGTGTTGGGCCACTCCACAGTGACTTGGAATATACAGTTACTGCTCAAAAAGAAGGATTTGTTTTGACTGCAGTAGAAGGAACAGTTGGAGACTTCAAAGCTTTTGCCCTTGCTGGGGTGACATTTGAGGTAATGTTCTAAATGCTTTGGGATCTGATCGAATAGTGTGTGCAGTTAGAGGTAGACAGGCAAAAAAATTAACCTTTGTGTCCCAGGCAAACACAGATGGGTGTGGGATGTAGGGATCAGGTAATTTCATCATAGTGGAAACAAACCTCAGCAAAATGATATAGTTGTAACTTGCCATACAGATGATATTTTGCATGGTTTATAGAGTGAAAATAAGGGTCTGCAATTCAAAAGACTGGATTTATTTTCTTTGGCAGAGTTTGACCACCTTCTCTTGATTACTTCTATTTCTCAGGTGTAGACAGTCTGGTCAAACTAGTGCCTGGTTTTATTCTTGGGAATACTTTGTTCTGTTCCCCACCATGTCCTGTGAGGTGATGGAGAATGACTGTTCTAGTGGCACATGACGTGTGTGTCTCTGACTGCCCAGATGTTGAGAGCACAAGATTCCATAGCCCTGCAGCGTGATGCTGCAGATGCTGCTAGTTTTCTTCTGCTCAAAACTGAGTGCTCAGAACCAGCATGTCTAGGCATTTTCCACAGGGCTTCCAAATTGAACCCCTCTTCATGAGGCGATCCTATCCTTCTGGTATAACTGCTGCATTTTCAAAAACAGATCAAATCTGAGGATGATCAGGCTCTCGCTGGAGTTCTCTTGTCTCTTAGTGGAGGGATGTTCCGGTCCAACCTCCTTACACAGGATAATGGCATGCTGACTTTCTCCAATCTGGTAAGTTGAAATTGGTTCATCTCAAAGTGGTTGTATATGTGATGCTGTGTAACTTTAGCCTCCAAAATAGGGATGTTACCAGTGCTTTTCAGTGGCGGGGGATCTGTGGTCTCCTATGAAATCATAACTCACAGTGAGAGGTGTAGGTCCCTCAGAGTGGACAGCACTTAAAATCTTAAAGAGTGGAAGTTGTGAAATCTAACCTGGAAAATCTCCCCCACAGGCAATAGATGATGTTGATTGATCTCGGTTACAAACTTGCAGTCTATAAAGATGAAACAAGCCACTTGGTTGGTGATCATTTTAGTCTTTAGAGGAAAGAAATGTAATTAGATTATTGATCTGTACATCTGTGTAGACATGCCTCAATAGTTTCCTTGCAAACATCCTTCTCTCCTGGTCACTTTCCTGTCCTTGTGGTCTTGTGATAAAGTATTAGCGTCATGGTTTCTTTTCCTTTTTCAGGCTTTATTTTCTGGTAGAGCTCCATTGGTTCATTGTCCAACATGTTCCCTGTTTTGCAGTGCTCATATATTCCAACCAGTTTAGCCTATGACTGGGACAGAGAACTTTAGGGAGCTCTTGCAGAAACATAATTGTTTGGAGCTGGTGAATTTTTGTGTCAGTATCAGTAAACTTGCTTTACTTATCTTTGCAGAGCCCAGGGCAGTATTATTTTAAACCCATGATGAAAGAGTTTCGCTTTGAACCATCATCACAAATGATTGAAGTGCAGGAAGGACAGAATCTTAAAATTCGGATAACTGGTTACAGAACAGCATACAGGTCAGTAGAGCTGAAAATCTGTGCAAAATGCTGCATGTTGTGTAAGGATGCATTACGCAAAATATTTTTTCTCCCGATAAACCTCTGTTTTGAAGGTTTGGAGGGTACTTCTGCAGGCACAATATAACTTCATTATGGTGTTTATAAGTACTTTTTTTTTTATTTTTAAACATCTTCTCATGCATGTGGATATATAGCTAGGCCCAGATGACAGGGCTGTAAGGAAAAACACTGCTATGAAAGTACTGTGTCAGTGGCACTGGAAATGTCTGGTGCTTTGTCCAGTGGGAGCGGTGAGGTGTATTTTAGGGACTGTATGCTACTTCAGGCATCTGGCTTTGAGATCCTCCTTTTCCCTGCCCTCAGGGGTAAGTGATGCTGTTCTTGGAGGGTAGGGAACTTGGATTCCTAAAGCTGTAGTCTGAACTGCAGCTGATTTAAATGCTTTAAAATTCCCCCTCTGCGTGCTATGCTAAGTATATAAAGTACTTTTCCCATGAGTTATAACAATAGCATGTCTTAAAAATGAGCAGTAAAACAGCATTTGCACATCTGTAGCAATTGTTTCTCTTTCTCCCTCTAGCTGTTATGGCACAGTTTCTTCATTAAATGGAGAGCCTGAGCAGGGCGTCTCAGTAGAAGCTGTGGGGCAGGAAAAGTGTAGCATCTATGGAGAAGACACAATAACTGATGAAGAGGGCAAATTCAGGCTACGTGGCCTTCTGGTAAGGATTAGAATGCTCCTCAATCATTTACTTTTATGTTAGTGTGATAATGGAACAATATAATCTGTTTTATGAATTAGCTACAGATTTCTGTTTTCCCATCACACTTGCTAGCTGAAATTCCCTTGAGTCTGTCTTTGTTAGGAGGCACTGTCATGTAGTGATCATTCATTCTAGTAAAAGGGGAAATTTTTCCTTTAGTGCAAGTCTGTCCAACTTTCTGCCAGCGTATGCTGACAGCCTTCACACAAACACTAAACAGTTCCCACGATGTGACACAAGAAGGTGTCTCACAGGTGTTCAAGTAAAACTATAGGTGCTATAACAGGGGATTCTCTTTTGTTCTCTTCTCTTAAGTTTCTCTCATGAAAGTACCGTGACAGTATGTTCTAGCGGTCTGTTGGGTGTATGTATGTTGGTTGTGCAGCATGGATGTGAAGTAAGCTGTTCTACAGAAAACCCTGAATTTCTGGGACTGCTGTGTGGAGTAAGCAATTATGCTGAGGTAGAAAGGAGTATTTCGTCTGGTTTTAATCCTGATTAATGTGTTTTCTTTCTAGCTAAAACTCTTCACAGCAGGTTACTTCTTTTAATAATGTAATAAACTAGAGAAAGCTCTGATAGTCCTTTTGTATTTACGGGAAGTAAACACCCTTAATGGTTTTAGTGGGTTAAATTATCTATTTAGGATAAGGAAAACTAATGGAATGTTAGAAAATTCAATTAATATCTTCTAAAATTAAAGTACATGTTATTCAGCATTGAGACTTATCATCTGAATGTTGCGTTTAGCCTGGTTGTGTGTATCATGTCCAACTCAAAGCTGAAGGCAATGATCATATTGAAAGAGCTTTACCACAGCACCGGGCAATTGAGGTAATTTCTTTTTTTTCCTTTTTTTTGTGTGGTATCACTTAAATATGAAATGCGTCTATCTAGGCATTACATCTATTCTATCAGCAGCAACGTATTTGAATGCATTCTGTTTCGACAAGTGGCTTTCAGCAAGTTAGCTCTGTAAATGCAGGTCTCCTATTGTGTGTCAGCACCATAGCTTAAAATTGAAATAAAATAAGGCCCAAACAGTAAACAAGTGAAAAGGATTCTTTTACAGTCATAAAAACTATACATCAAGAAATGAGGGAATAAATATGCAGCATTATCTTCCAGCATTCTTTATGATGTGGAACAGAGTACTAGTGATTTGAGGTTGTCATAATTTGTCATATTATCCTATCCTCATATTCAGTTATTGATTGATAAATATACTGTATTGTGCTTTAGTTGGTCCAAATCCTTTGGTCTTGATGTAGATGAAATTGTCATTCAGACTAGTAAATCTTTATAAAATATTATAATAACTTCAAATTTAAAACTGATGAAATCTTGTTAAATACTCCTTCATCCTTACAGATTCAAATTAGCTGCTTCTCGCTTATCTCTTGACATTCAGCAAAAGTTAATTAGCCTTCATTATTGTCTAGAACGTTTCAGTGGGAGATAGTCATTATTTGAGCTCAGATGCATGCCTGACCAGGATACCCTCCTTTGCAGCATAACAGGCTGAATTCTTTCAAGTCCTTAGTGTCTTGTGAAGAGTGTTTGCAAAGGGAAGGGAACGGCAACACAAATTCCAGCAAATCACATGAAGCTTATGTACTGCAAGTGAGAGCTGTGTGCAGTAGATTGTATCCTAACTGGCTGCCATTTTCTTCAGGATGGAAAAGCATCTGAAAGACACCAGCAGGAAAAATGTACTGCCCCAGTGGTGCCAGACTGTTTATATGATATCTGGCCTGACTGCAACCTATCTCTTACTGTAGTTATTATTAGACTAAATGTTTTTTAGTCTAATAGTTTAGTTTAGTTTTTTTTTCCATTTTTTTTTTCGTACTCTGATCAGAGCTGAGATTTACAAACACAAGTGTTACATATTTTAAACAATTTTGAAGACAGTGAAGTTACATATTTTTGCAGCAGGTTATATTATGATATGAGTATATTTATCATTTATCAACTGCATACACGTCCTAGCATAGTAATATGCATCTCAGCACAGAAATAAAATACTGCAACCAGTGCTCAGACTTCAAGCTGTTGTGTGGGTGCAGCTCAGCCTCTTTCACATTAATGCATGCTTTTGATACTTCTTCCATTTTTAGTTTAAATAAATTAATGCCATTATCCCTGTGCTGTACAAGTCTGTAATTGTGAGCTGTACTCTGGAGGAAAATTGCAATTGGAAAGACCTTACGTTTACATGTGGCTGTTAGAGAACAAAATCCATTTTTTTTTTAAATTGAGCAGTATTTGTGTTCTGTTAGTTCTTTCTCTGTCTGTAAAAACGTGACTCTGTTGTCTGTTGCAGGTTGGGAACAGCGACATTGGTGATGTTAATATTATAGCATTTCGGCAGATTAATCAATTTGATTTAAGTGGAAATGTGATTACATCTTCTGAATATCTGTCCACATTATGTGTAAGTTCAAATCTTTGATCTTTGTTAAGTGCATTTGCTGTTGGTTTCCCAGTGTCCTTTTGTAGAGTCACTGGAAATCATTCAGTAGCCAGAAGCACACATTTAATTCAAGTTAAAACTAATTGTTTAATGAAGATGAATCTGAATTTCATATAGAATTAAGATTCCAGTGTTCCTCACTACTTTGTTTTAGTGTCTCTGTTATTTCATTGGAATATATGTAAGAAGTATTTTGTCAGGTTGGCCTGCCCATTACTGGGTCTGCGCCCCTGCTTTGAGATGGCCTGTCCATAGGGAGAGGAAGACACCAGAGGTGAAATGAGTGTTTTGCATCAGAGAACTTGCATTAATTCCTGAAATACCTGGAATTCTCGACGTGCACGTCTGCTAGCAAGAAGATGCCATGTGAATGCAGCTATACCATAGAATACATTAATATAAAAGTACAGTTATAGAAGACAGTACAAAACATAGTAAAGCTGAAATTTTCAAAATTCAAAAAACTGTACCGTAATCTGAAAAAAAATTGCTACACTCTTGTGATCCTTTGGCTTATGGTGTAACTGCTGGAAATATCTGCAAGAGTTCTTAGTGTGATAGGAGTTACAGTACTATTTTTCAAGTTTAAAAGCTTCTTCTTTGAAATGTTATCTACAAATACAAACACAGTGCCTGGATTTCTTTTAGATTAGTCCATTATGCATCTTACCTGACAAGATCTCATTGCTAAACTGTTGGTTGTTTTGGGAGCTGTGCAAAGCATCCAACACTCAGAGCAGGTGTGAAAGGAAAACAACTCACTTCAGTGCAGAGCACTTGAGCATGCTTTCCATCTTTCTCGGGAAATTTAGGCCCTTTCAGTTCTGCCTAAGCATATAGGAATTGATGTTAGGATGTAAATATATGGAAGTTATTCAAGCCTGTACCTGTTTCATATTAGGTTGGGTCTTGCACTGGATGTAATGCATGCGTGCTGGATGATGTATGCATATCATAGCTCTTGCTTTCAGTGCAGAGATTTTTGTCTTTGAAAGATGTGCTCAAATTTGATGCAGACAGAAGTGAGAAGTTTTGTGACCTCAGTCTGGCCCCTTCTGGTTGTGTAACCTCTTGATGAAACAACTGGAAGTGTTCTGGTGAGCTGTGATTGGAGCTGCAGCTATGGTAGCACTGGGCAGAATTGATGAGAATTTCAGTTGGGCTGTGTGCAAGAAAAGTCGAGTCTTTACAAATATCTGATCCACGGGGTTACAAATAACTGTATGGATGCCAGAAGGCTGCTGCAGAGTAGTCCATAAAACCCCAAACTTTGCTTAATATGTCCTCTGGAGGATACATGTTCCATAGCTAAAACATGGGTGTGTTTGGCCACAAATCCAAAACATAGCACCATACAAGCTGCTATAAAGAAAATTAACTCCATCCCAGCCAGACCCCGTACACAATCTCATAAAAGGAGTTACTGCTGCCCCCCAGCAGCCTTACTGAGTATGATGCAATCCTCTTTTAATTATGCTCATTTCTAAGCAAACTACTTGCTCAGTATTTCAGGCCTATTCTGTAGCTTGAGGGTGTGTAGTTTGTTAAATAAGTTCAGGGAACTGAAACCAAGCAAAATGAGCCTAATAGAGTAATAAAAACAATCCCCAACTGCAAATTCCTATGAAACTGTTTGGATTATTTAAAAGAATTACTTAATTCTGTTTAATGCAAAGCATGGACTATTTCTAATACATCTAGGTATGTGAAAATAGCGGATACCGGTTGTCCCTGCAGTTATTTTAGAGTCTGTTTCCGTTATTTCTCACATCATAGGTTAGAACAAATCCAGGTGCTCTTACTTGACACCTTTTTGTTTATAAAACCCTTGATAAATTTTGAAGTGCTTTTATCCTGCAAGATACGGGCTATCTAAAATAGCCATTCTGGTGCAGACTCAGAAATATCTGTTCTGTGATTTCTTCTTTCCCTCACAGGTGAAGCTCTACAAAAGTGAAAATCTTGACAACCCAATTCATACAGTCAATTTAGGCCAATCCCTCTTCTTCCATTTCCCACCACTGCTCCGAGATGGAGAGGTAAGTATTGCTGAACAATTAGCTTGGCTTGTTTTATTTATTTTTTTTTCCCTGAGCATGCTGAAGTGTTATTTTCGGTGTGCCTGCAGTACTGTATTCATGCTGGAGTAAACAGTGTCTCAGAAGATTTGAAGCTTATTACACTGACTTTTGCCTTTGAAACTAATTTTGCCTCAGACTGCTGCCGGTGCTGTAGACTGAATTAATTTTATACCCACAGAATTACGTGGTGCTCCTGGATTCTACATTAACTAAATCACAGTATGACTACACCCTGCCTCAAGTTTCGTTCACTGCCATTGGATATCATAAGCACATTACGTTGGTCTTTAGTCCCACTGTAAGTACAAGATAGATAAACATTCATTTTGAGTGCTCACCTTGAGAGCAATTGTCTGGGTAGTTTAGCTTGCATGTATCTTGTGGTCTTGGTCTAACTTGCTGTTAATGTAAATATAAAAAGGTTTATGAGAGGCAATAAAGGGACAGTAAGTTTGGTTTTGGCCACATTTAAGGCATCAGGCAGTGATGTAATAGCGTGGTGTATTGTGGGAAGCACTTAGGGCGTTCACAAAGGAGTTGTAGACATGACAGTAACTGAAAGGATGTCATAACTGGGGACTGGAGGAGAAAGACAGGATTGTTGTAGGAATTCCTTTAAAGACATCTCTGTAAAGGAAACAAGTGTCACCAGGCCCAAAAGAGAGTTTTCAGTTCTTGGAGGTGAAGCAGAGGGGTTCTCAAACTAATGTCAGGGAAAATCTCCCGTAAGAGAGAGAAATGTCTTTGTGCATTTCAGACTTGAGCAGTGTGGTGTGAGTTTAGGGAAGTATTCATTCTGTAATATTTAGCTATTTCTTTTCTACATCACTACATGTTCAGTGAAACATGGGGGCATGAACATGAAATGGCAGTTACAGATGAAGGATGCAGATGTGCCTGGAAGATTTTGTGCTAGTGTGGCTGCTGTAGTGTTATCATTGAGATCGGTGAGATTTGGGTGGCATGTGACAGGTAAATCAAACCACAGGTTAACAGTGGAGACTGACTGTCGGTGAATTAGCTTTAAAAAACAGCAGACCCCAAGAAGGTAGCAGGTGAACGGGTCTGATCAAGATAACAGATGAATGATCTGCTTTGAAATTAAAAGTAAAGTAAATCTTAGAGGTACTTGGAAGGAAGTCAGATGGGAGGGGCTGAATGTGCCACAGCTTACTGTTAAAAAAAAATTTAAAAAAATCCATGGTTTCCACTGTTTTCAGAGAAAGCTCCCTGAGCAAGATATTGCCCAAGGATCTTACATTGCATTGCCACTAACGCTGCTTCTGTTGTTGGCTGGGTACAATCATGATAAGGTAGGTCACGTTTTTCTGTCCTTATTCAAATACTATTTTCGAGGAATATCCATGAATTCTTCGTGTACTGTGTTAAGGGAAGGTTGGTTGTGATGGATATTCAGAGATGGAGTTAGCGGTCACCTTTTGTGATGCATTTCAAGAAAAGACACAGTGTAGCCAAGTTTTTGAAGAATTACCTTCCTTTAGAAAACCTTAGTGTGAAGTTTGAGTTCCTCTGCTATTTCTGAATTTCTCATTTGGTGTTTCTTGAAAAAAAAACACAACAAAATGCCACATAGACGTGCAATTTATGCAATAGGTTCTATTTGTTTGGGGATGTATGTGTCTGAAGAACATTACCATTCAGACCTTACATGTCACTGAAATCACAAGCTGATTCCCTTTTATTTCTTTTTTTGACCTAGCTTATTCCCTTATTGCTGCAACTGACGACACGGCTGCAAGGAGTACGTGCGCTTGGACAGACAGGTTCTGACACAGGTGGGCAAGAGGATGCAAAAAGACAAACGAAAAAACAGAAGACAAGACGGACGTGAGGTGAAAGGAATGATTGCATGAAGTGATGCTCCGTCAAACTGGATCCTGGGGAAGCGAAGCCACTGAAATGCATTTTTGATAAATTTTTGAACTTTATATTTTTGTTGTTCCTACCTGAGCACCATTTGTCACACTAACTCCATTTTGGTTGTAAATTTTCCATGGAGTCTATAGGTTTCTTTATTATAAAGTAATGAATGTCTCTGTTGTTACTGTGAGTACATCTCCCATACTTGAAGACAATTAGTGAATTTTTTTTCTCTTCAATGGAATGAGTCATGCTGTTTCCATTAATGATTTGTAAAAGCAGTAGTTTTACACTTTTTACAAAAAACCCAAACTGCTCGAATTCTCTTTCAGTCTCTATATTTTGGGAACATTGTCGCTTACCTTTCAAAATACCCACTTTATTCTAGAGAAGCAGCACACAGGGATTTTACTAAATCAGTGGTACTTGAAACAACAAAGTTCTAGGGAACATGCATGAACTGGTCAGTTACGTCCTTGGCACTTCCAGTTCATCAGCTTGATTGAAGAGTCCGTTACTTGCATAGCTGTGATTTCAGTTCTTACCCAATGAATATGTTTTCTTTGATTAAAATCATGTATTTGCCCAATAAAGACAAATTGTTAATGTCAGGTAAGATTAGTTGTTAATGTAAAGTAAGTTCTGCTGATCCTACTGCAAAAGCAGTGTTTAAATTTCAAGTTCATGTACAGTGCGATCTCTTTAGACTTCCAGCATTCCTGAAGTAGCTCAAGCTGGTTGTACTATTCTTTCCAAAGTTGTACTGTGCTGTTTGTGAAACCCATTTATCTGTGTATCTGTCTAATCTCCTGCTCAGGCCATGAGCCTTTTTGCCAACTGTTGATGGAGTTTTTTTAAACTACTTAAAGAAATGTTAGCTTTTGGAAATCTCCAACATGTGCAGTCCCGATAATGTAGACTGTAATAAATAATAGCCTGTTTCTTAACAGGTTATCTTTTGATTCTTGTTTGAAACAGACAGTTAGACATACACAGTTTAAATGTTAATGGGGCTTTTTATTGACAAATAATATAAAGGTTAATAGAGCTTTTGAAAGATGCATATAAATGCATACATCTAATGCAAAGACATTGGTACTGCCAGTAAGTGGCAATGTTTCTCTTTTATTGTACTTGACATAAAGTCCCTTTACATTTAAATATTTAAGCTTACAAACCCTACCTTAGACAACGGGATGCAAAATGCTTTTTTGGTATTTTTGTTGGTATTTTGTACTAGTTTGGGCCTAAGTAATTAAAACTTCAATCGGTAATCATTCTTCTTAAACTCATGTCTGTACAACACAAGCTGAGGGAAATTTTACCAAGATCATAATAAAAATAAAGGATGTCAAAAAAGCATGTATGTATAGAGTTTGAGATGAAGCTCTAATAAACTGTCACGATCTCAACTTAATGACCTAGAAATGTATAATTTGCTGTGATGAAATATATGGGGGAAAACAGTGCTGGAGGACTTGTAATAAATTGTACCCTTTTAATACACTTTTATTTTAGTCTGGTGAATGTTGATAAAGGAATTGCTACTTGGGGGAAATGTATGAGGAAGAAATTAACATTTCATATGACTTGGGGGACAACAGGATATTCTGACCTCTGAACTGTGGGACTTGCTGATGATTGACATTAAACACTGGGAATGCTGTTAATAAAAAGGCATTAATGCTTGCTAATTTGTTGACAGAATCAATTTGGTTTGTGACATCCACTTTCCCTTGCTAACTGAAGATCTCAGGATCAGCTTTTGTAAATAGTTCTTGCAGCCTCTGACAGCGGTAGTGAGTTGGGAGAGACAAAATGCCTGAGTGCGTGAGTACAGAAAATGGGTTTGTGCCAGACTTTTGCAAGTGAGGTTTCATAGTAATTTTATCCTGATACTGATTTGTCCAGAAGAATTGTATATGCTGATCAGATGTGTGAGCCTGAAAGGGTAAGGACAGCTGGGGCTGCGCTGTGTTGGTGCAGAGAACAGCCTCTGGGACTTGAGCACAGGTGGCAGAGCAGTGTTGGGCTTGCAGTGGTGGGGCTGAGGCGGGGAGCAGCCCAAAAGGGGAATCGTCACCATGAGCCCACGCCTACCCTGTGTGGACAGCTTTGCCTCTAGGATTTGCCTGGTGCCTTGCTCAAATTCTTCTGTTCTTTCACTTCTGCAACACACGGGTGGCCTGCTTGCTTCCAGCCCCATGTTTGAGGCTTATTCTGCTTTCGAAGTGTTTATTCCTAGCAAAAACTGTAGCTTGCTCTTTCTCACTTGGCAGAGAAGTCATGGTGCTATTTGAGAACACGGTGAAAACTGATGCATGGGATAATTTTCTAAAGCAGAACTTGTGTACTAAATGTCAAGAAATCAATATTTCCAATTATATTTAGAAACCAATAATCAGATACGCAGAGCCAAGGAGAAAAATCAGCAATGTGGTCTTTCAAATCCCCAGAGCCACATGGATAAAACAAAAATAGATTGAGATATGTGCATGCCAGCCCAGCGCACTCTGGGAGGAGATATTTGTATGAGCGTGGTGGTCTGCATGGGCAAACTTCCGCCTCCAAATGCTCAGTTCAGAACCCGGGTGGTACCTGGGGACCTCTGCAGTTCTCACAGCCCTTCTTCCCACAGCCCCAGGGCTGGTGTAACAGCATGCAGGTCTACACAATATTTATTCTGTGTGACCGTATTTCTGGGCTTTTCAGTGCAGAAACAGTGGGGTTCAGTTTAGAACTACCTTCTGCACTCTTCTGAATTGAGTTTGTAGGTATTGCTGGCTCTGCACGGCTAAGGTTTGCAGTTGATTTTGTGCTCTTAAAAGCAAGACTTCAGTAAGAGCTGGACTGGCCTTTGCAGTATTTCCTACTGAAAATGTCAGTTAAAGCAGCTTCTGTTTTCATTGTTGCAGCTTTAATTTATTTCTATTAATACATTCAAAGTGGGACTAACATTTAGATGTTGACTCTTACTAGGAAACACTCGAGGCTCATTGTTTTGTATTCTTTTTTGCAGGCATAATAGTGAAAGAACAGTCAATTCACTTGCATAGAGAGCTGAATACAGGCAAACATCTGAATCTTGGAAGGGAGAATAAGGCCTTCTGGATGAAGGTAGCATTGCATGTTACTTTTCTTTTTAAAGCAACGATGAATATTATGTATATTTGGCTGTCTCATCAGTGATGCACAGAATTCTATTGTTTAAGAATGAAATGGATCATTAATACTGAGTTTTACAATTTCCGTATAGATGATTCAGCTTAATTTCTAAAGCATTCTCTTTATTACGGCTGTCAGATGAAGTCAGATTCCAAAAAGTATTTTTGCTGCATAAGCAACAATGTTGTTAAGTAAAAATGCAGCAATTTAAAAAAAAAAACACATGCAAGAGAATGAATACTAAAAATGGGGGAATGAGCCTTTTCAGCAAGGGTAGAGAAGCACAGGTTTCTTTACAATAGTCCTTGTTGCCTTTATTTTTTAAGTCTAATTTTCAATATTTGCTAAGTGGTACTATTTAGTAATATACATATTTGTCAACAGATCCCTGGGGTTAAGTGTTCATTTTTTTAAATTACAATCATGTTGGGGAAAAAAGATAATGTACAGTGAGATTAGCTCTGCAGATCTCTTTGGGGCAGAACGGGGTGAAGTACCTGATGGGTCAGCCAGCTTGGTGTTCCTCTGCCTGCAGAGGATGGGATTTCAGGAGGAAATCTCTGAAATGAGTGTTGCTGCTTTATGCACTGATGTGCAGGATGGGGCTCCCCACCTCCTTGCAGGCTGCTTTTTACATAGTTGATAGGTATGATCCTTGCAAGCTTCTCTATCCCACTAAAGAAAGAAAATAAAATGAGTTTAGCCAAGGCTGACAGCAGGATCAGACAGAACACCCTCTGCTTTGGCAGTTCACTACCATGGTGTTGATTTTGATTTCTAGCGGCAAATATGTCTACACTATGAAAACAGAAAGGGAACACTGGGGGCCTTCAGCATCACCCATCCAGACTCTGTATCTTTGACCACAACTTGATTCCTGCTGCTGATCTTGTGCATTTCTGTTCTTTGGACAGAAAAAGCTGTCATAATAAGCAGTGAGCACCCTCCTCAGCCCTGTGCTAAGAAAACAGACAGTGAGGATTTTGAAGGTAAACTGCCTTTCAAAATCCTGCTAGACATGTAAGTGACTCATCTATGAAAGCCGAGACTGAACATATAATTGAACCCTGCGACGATTTTGTCTCCTATTCAGTATTCCCTACTTTGTATGGTATCTGTATTTCTATTTTTTTTTCCAGTCTGCAAGTAATTTAAACTGAGTTTGTTGCAAAGGTAGGTGCAATAAAATGAGAAGGGTAGACAAAGCCTGAAGGCGATCAGATTTCCCGAGTTGTGCACAGCGGTGTTGGCTCAAATCACGCTGAGTGGTGGGTCCATGTAATGTGCATTAAGTCATGTTTTCCTTACAGATAGATTGGTGGCCTTAGAAAATCTCTGAAAATCCAGTAAATCTATTTCTGGTGCATTACTGGCTGATGCCAGAACTCTGTGATTTTTTTAACTTTTAAAAGAACAACGATGAGTTTAATCTCTGTCATTCAGTTGTTTAAACCTGGAACAGGCCCGTACGTCTTTGTACACACAAAGAGCAGCTCTTTGCTAATTAGCATTCCCTGAGCCTTTGTGGATTATTATTAGCAGGTGCAACTTTTTCCCCTTGAATGTTTTACAGAGCTTTTGTGAGCTTTTTACATCAGCTAGCTTGTCCTTTCAATTTTCTATTATACCTTTTGTAATTGCTTTCTGTCTGTATTTGATATGTTGTTGCTTTACTTCAGTAACTTCCATTATCACTTTTAACTGTTTGCTATTACTGGGATCAACGTGATTGTATTATTTACTCTGTTTGCTTTAAATATCACTTCTTTTCCCTTGTTCTCCCCCCTCCCCTCCTACCATCTTTCTGGGAATATTTGAGCTTAACAACATGATGCTGTCTGAAGTCTTATTTGTTACCTTCATAGCCTAAAACCATGATTACTTTAAGCCCAGTGATATATTATCATAAAGCACTAAACACCCACCAGACCATTATTGAATTTGTCATATCTAAGAGCTCAATAAACAGTGAAAGATAAACCTGTTTTTTACTGCCTGTGGAAGTCAGCCTGTTGATTCCTCCTTTAATTCTCATTCTTGTCGATACTAAAATAATTAAATCCCCATCATGAAGACTCCAATTTCTTCACAGATCTCTTACCACAGTGACTATGGCTACTTTTATTTATTTATTTAATGCTGCATTGCATTTGGTAAACGAGCATCAACTTCTCACTTCCTACTATTAGCCATGAAAGAAAATAATAGACACTTAAGTAAACCACAGGAAAACAGACTATTTTGGTTTTATGGTCTCTACTGTTTGCTGTGTTAAAGTAGGAAGCACGTTCATGTTCTTCTTCAGGGTTTGCTCCTTCTGAGACGGATGCTTCCCATGCCTTTGTCTCCCCTTTCCTTGCTGCACGTGGTGGGTGACAGATGTGGATGATCTCTCTTAGGCAGACAAGCTCAAAAAGTTCATCAAATGCACAGCTACAGACTTGGGTCCTGCATAGCTTATTTTCTGCCATCAGGACATGCCCGACGGATTTTAACCAGCACCTGTGATTCCCAGCCTGACTGAAACAGCCCTCTGTGTTACTAGAGGAGTGAAACTCTTCATGTGCAGAGAGAAACAAATTATTTTGCTTTAGTAAGCATGGAAATTGGATGCAAATTTGATTATGCATTTAAAATCAGAAATGGTGTTTCCCTTCTATTCTGCACTCCAGCTGTATGCACTGTTATCCTTTGGGAGGCTCAGTGCGATTGCAGAGTACGAGTACAAGGGTGACTCTGTTGTTTTTTCTGGCGTAAGGAAAGGAAAACCCAACCTTAACTAGTAAGTGTCAGCTTCAGAACAAGCTCTGTAAGGAGCTTTGCAGTATCAATAAGGATTCACGTGGCTATGCATACTCATACAAAGCTCAGTAAAATGGTCCAGCAGTGATATCTCTAGCCATCTTGACCAGATGTGGAATTAGTAACATACGATAGTCAGAACTTCACACACACAAAAAAAAAGTACACGTTGGTTTTCATTTTTATATCTAAGTCCTATTTGCAGTCATGTAATTCTTTCTGCAATGTCACTCATCAGCTGTCTTGCTGATTATTCCTACCATCTTTCCAAAACTTTTGCATGCCTGCAGACACCAATGCATCATTTTAATTTCCTGTGCCGCCCACAAGCTGGAAATTTTACAGATTTGTATAATTTTGCATATGATATTATTTCTTTTTATTCTTTCCTGAAGGAGCCCAATCTCCTCCTAGTGCTTGGCTTTCGGTGTGCCCAGATTTCCAACCTTCTGGTCAGTCTGCATCCCCAGGGATGGACTTGTCACTCACCATGTCCAGGGTATCGCAGGGATAAGTCTTCACCATGTCTGCTGGAATCTTGAACACACTGAATTTCCTGAATAAATAGATAAATGCCCCAAATTTACTTTTAAAAGATATCATCTCATTTTCATTTCTCACTATTGATACACATTTTTGCACAATTCTGAGTGACCAATGTTACTCTTTCCAGACTTTGTAATTCCGGCTGATGGAGGCAGCTGTGAGTTGAAGGGGCCAGGGCCACATCTTACAGTGCTCACTTCAAGAGGCGTGGGGTACCATCATCTTGTAAATACCAAACTCATCTCTTGGCAAAACAAATTCTCTCCACACGACAACAGTGAGAGCACAGCACCATCCTTTGAGCATTCTCTGGAGCTTAGGTTTTTATTTTTACATTTATTCAGTAATTTTTTTCTTGTCTCTCTGTGGCCCAGGTGCAGGAATGGCATAACTGATGCCTTGGTTGTTCTGAGCAGTGAGCACTGACCAAAGGTTGGGAAGGAAGACCACGAATTCCACTTCTTATTGTACAGATAGAATTTGTGAAGTGACAATTTTGTTTTCAATGCTTTTTGTTTTTGGTGAGCACCAGGGTAGAAGACGACCAGAAAGAGATCTGGTGTTTTAGGAAGTTAACTGTCATTTGTCTGTTAGTAACTTCCAGCTCTATGAGGTAGGGCTTCGTCTCATAGAGGTTCTGATTCTGCACTAGGACCCATGTGTACAGAGCAGTCCAGGTACTGTGGAAAAGACAAAACAAATATCTTCCTCTGTACATCATATACTGCAGAAGTACAACACTGCAGAAGGGAGAAATAGCAAAAAACAGAGAGACAATACATTAAGTAACAGTGGAATGTCAACAGATACAGCTCTTGGGGGAGGACAGGATGATTAATATCACCAGTATTGAATCTGATTCGCGTGTACATCACAAAACCCAAAATAAAATCACAACGGATTTATCCTGTACTTCATTAAACATGAATAATCAATACATTTAACTGCTTAATCTTGACGAGCACTTCTCATTACTGATAGTCAGTCTGGACTCCTAGCTGATCTTTATTTGCTCACTTTTTCTTTTTTCCTCTTGTTATAAGAGAGTAAGGGACTTCTAGGACATGTTTAGCCCAGTGGTGATCATCACCTTAGCTGGATGCTCTGCTGTCACACACTGTCATTTTTCCTAATCTTCCTTAAAATAAGAGCTGTTATCTTTCTCTCCAACTAGGCTTCCTGGAACACTGAAGGCCAATGTTTAAAGATATTTCATCGCCTAAAAATTGGAATTTCTAAAAGGATTTAGACAAGCCAGGACACTATTTCAGAGGGTTTTGATATAAATTACATAATTACATGCTTTTGAAAATATCCAATAAACATCTGTTTGCATTTTCAGGTACCTAAATAAATGGTTACAATAGGATTCTAACATTCTAAAATGAGAATCTCTGGTCATTGGAAGCTGGTACCAACTCACCCTGCTGTGTCTTAAATATAGGGAACAGATGGCTACTTCATAAATGAGCTGCTGTTTTTCCTGCATGCTTTGCCACAAGGGCATTGGGTGGTCAAAACTCCCATTCCCAGGCTACAAGTGTGATCTCTCCAGAAGACGGCAGCCATACCCCTGCAAAATGCTTGTTGCATAGGTCCAGACTCAGCTGGGGACTTGTATGTAAATACAGCTTCAGTCTTCAGGTGTGTTTCTGTTGCACTTGAACTATGTAGACAGATCTTCTACAGGAGGGGAAAAAAAATAATACTGAAAAACCTCAGCTTTTCAATAAAAAGATGGCCTACACAATTAGAAGGCTTCCTCTTTTTTTTTTTTATACTCTTCAGTCATTTAATTATCAACTATGTAAATAGGGAGAGGAAGGAGCAGAGAAGATAAAAGAGGGCACAAACGTATTTGGTTGTTTAAGTTTTATTCCTCATTGTGCTGTGCATCATTTCTGTTCTCCATCAAACTAATTAGTGAAAAACTCCATCCATAAAGCCCTGCCTGAGCTTATTGCTAGGTCAATGAGCCTGTGCTCTTTCTGTTAGTGAGTGCTGTCTGTGATTATTGCATTCATTATTTTTTGTATAGGAAATAATACCTCTGTCTTGATCTGTATAAACACATAGATTTCTGTTCCAAATCAAACTTCCTCCGTACTATGTGCTATTGCTGGGAGGAAGTAGAAAGCTAATACAGTGTCAAATCAATTAAAAGAATGTAATTTCATAAAAATACCCAATAGTAGTTAATGTTTGTTCTATCATGCAAGATAAACTGGGGCAAATGAGTTGCATTGATTACATTTAGTGTGACTCATAACTCTTAAAAACAAAACATTCAGTATTCAGACTGTAGACATAGATGCGCCCTTAGACTGCTGGGTTCTCTTCCATGTGCTTCAGATCCAACATTAGATAAGGCTGGACAATGGCCTGTATTTACTGGTCGTGACCAGTTTTGTTCAGACCATTGCAGATCCTCGCCACAGAGACGTTGATGAAGGATGCAGCCTCAGTGTGAACGTTGTGATGTTGAACACTGGGTAAGGTCAAGGGTGATTCAAAGGGAACTGCTTTCTCTGACCTGCACAAAGCTGGTGGGGTCAAGAATGGGAATTCTTAGTTCCTGGCATAAATGGAGCCCAAATTCCTTGGCTAACCTAGTTTTGATTATTAATCTGGACATAAGGAGAGCTGTATGTGAAGCTGTATGCTCTTCAAATCAACCTGGGCATTTATTGTAGGAACAGCACCATTAGTATGCAGCCTTCCTTCTACCAGCAACTCCACCTTTCCCAGCTGTGGTTCACAGAGGCAGATGAGTTTTATGCACAAGTGTTAAACAATTCGCAAACTACATTTTTGAAGAAGAACTGAATTCTATTGTTGTCTTTCATCTTCCTGTCTCTCCAGGTTCATTTTGTTAGAGACATCAGAGGTGTGGATTAGAGACCTGTGAACTACAGCTTCCAGCTCTTTTATGAATTTGCTACAATTCTGCAGAACCTTTCTGATGCTCCCTTGTTTCGTGTTTTTTTCTTCTGTTTCAGCCTCTCTCTCTCAGAGAGTATCAAAACTCCAGCTCTAGTTCTGGTGATTATAGCCAAGAGCTGCATCTAAAATCATTCTTTGCTTAACAAAACTCACTGAGTAAATTCTAATTCCCTTTGTCATTTTAATATTTGCTGTAGTATTTTCTTTAATAATTAGATTTAACATCAGAATGTACAACTGACAATCAGTTAGTCATTTCACCATTCTTCACACCCCAAGAGTCCATTATATTCACTTGCTCCACAGCTATAAAGTACGTAACAGTCCCAGATTCCAAACTCCTCTGATATTACCGTGTTTCAGAAAAAAAGATTTTGTCAAGAGCAGGGAAGTTTTCAATCTCTGTCTTTCAGGGCATACTGGAAATCTGGAATTTTTTAGTGCTAAATGATCTGGACATTGTCTGATTTAGTTTTTACTTATTAGCTGAAGTGTGAAGGCTTTCTGAAAGCCAAGCTGAAGCTCTCATGCCTATCGTTCTAACCATTACTTCTATGGTAAAATGTTCCTACCTGAAGTCCAAAGGGTTTATAGTCTAAATGGACTGGACAGATAAAAGATGTTTGGAAATTCAGCTGTACATAGTCTATATGATGGCCACTGAGATGCAAATGGTCAAGACCTACACCACTCAGTCACTGAACCTGACCTCAGTCACTGAACAGTGCAGTGCCCGTTCCCTAGGTAGCTGCTCTCTGCTAGCGGATCCACACCCCTCGTCGCTTGGACTCTGAGGGAGAAAGCTTTTAGATGTACGTTCAAGAAGATGGCATGGTGCTTCTGGTATCTGGGGAAAAGGAACTGAAAGAAAACATGTCATGCACTGAAATCCTTAGTTTTGCAACTTGTCCTAAAGGCAGGAAGTTGACTTTATTGATTTTAGATGGAGCAGAGAGATCTGCTCTTTAAAACAACAGGATGATACAGGTCTCCCGAGTGTTTGACAACTTACTTCCTTAAAGTAAATGTTAAATATTTTCCTTTCTCCTTACAGGAGCCTTTTTTAAGGTGTAGTGTATCAGCTTTGTTCTCCATATCACAAGAGGAGGAGAGCAACAGATGTGTTTCTTCGCGTTCTTCAAGGTCTTGCAAGTCTTGCCTGGGGGTAGTTCTCAGTTTCCGGTTCCTTCTAATTTCCATCTGTTTGAAAGAATAATATAAAATAGGGAGAAGCCATCTGCATATTTGTACCTCTCAGACAAGGATTATTTCATTTGCAATGAGCTTAACGGTACTCTGAAGAATCAGATTTGTTTATCATTTTAGGGACTGGGATGATGTTTCTGCTTAAAAAATAACTTATCAAACATAACAAATTTGCAAGACCTTGTCTGGATCGAGAAAAAAAATGCATTCACGTGACAGCTATTTTTTTTTTGTCATTTGTAAAACTGACTCTAAAGTGATGGCTTTAGTGATTAAAGACTGAAAGAAAGAGGTCTTGGAATAACCAATGGATTTTCCAGCATATGTTAATATATTCTGTTTGGAAAGGTTACTTCCATTTATATTCCAGATGAAAATACTTTCTGACTTTATGACATGTAATCGTTTTTTTTTTTTTTTTTTTTTTTGTAGGAGCTAAATACTCAGGTTAACACTGGCGATAAGAATCTAAGAAATTTGTGATGAACTATATTAATGAGAAAGTGCTTATTGCAGTAAAAACATATTTTAAAAGACTGGAAATAAAGCAGCATACTGAGAGAGTCAGTTCTAAATAACATTTTTATTTTATTATACTATATCATCTAAAGTAAGTTTCTTAGAGTAATGGTAAAAATAAAAAAATGGAACAAGAACTTTCAGTTTAGACAAAAAAAAGGTTTGGTTTTGCCTATAAAAATTCTGGAAATTTCATTTAACTGGATTTTTATGGTTTTTGTCTCTTTCCATCTCATTTGGTACCAGAAAGAACTCTCAAATTGCCCAGTGTTTCTCCTGAAAATGAAATGTCGGTTCAAATGGCTCTAACCAGAGAATCCAGAACATTCTGCAGATTTTCTGCAGAACAAGGAAGTCGTTCTCTTGAAAGGTGATGTTTATGCAGGCCAGCTGTCTAATCTGTGAAATTCAGGTGGATATGGGATACACCTGGCACTGCTGGCAGCCAATGCGGTTCTTCATGTATGTCTGCCCCTGGGAGAAACAATCTCTCCTTGCAGAAATTCACTGCTCCATCCTTCAGCCTCCCCAGGGGAAATCTGTCAGGTAAACTAGGTGTTTTCCAGATCTCTAAAATAGCATGAAGGCTTGGATTTTTTTTCCCTTTTCCAGGTTAGGACATAAATCACACCTTTCTGTTTTTCCCTGAAACGTTTTCTGCTCCTTTACAGCCAGTTCCACCTTTATTACTTGAAGCACTCATTTGGAGGGTAGGAAATCATTCAGATCCAGGTCACTCCTCCCTGCTAGAGTTGGAGAAGGGATCCCAGCAGCTTAAGAAGGTGTTTTTAAACATGAAGCTAGAAGAGACAGAGAATGACTAGCTGCCACAGTGTTGAACACAGCACAGGAAAAAGATAGTAAAAAAATAAGACATGGTAGTCAGGGCTGACCTTCATAACACCATGGTTAAACAGCTACTAGCATGGAAGGCAACTGGTTTTAGGGAACTCAGATGTCTCCGCAATACGCTGTGGGCCTAACCTGATGGCAATAACATGACTGTTGATAAATATTTCAGAGAGCTGTCACCTGTGCTCTCCTCTGCCTCACTTTTTAAATAATCTGGCTTACTGAGCCCTACTGATTAAGTTTACAGGGGCAGCAGCAGTGTGATGAGGGGCTTTCTGGCTGGGCCTTCTGATGAAAGACTTTAACTTGGAAGACTGAAACACAAGCTGAGTTTGCAGAAGACGAGATGGTGAGCCCCTCTGCTGCACCTTGAGGTAAGTTCTCCTGCCAAGTGCTTTGTTATTTTTGAGGAGAGAGCTGTGCCTCTGTGCTCGTGAGTGTGGGAGCAGGTGTAGCTGGCACCACTGGAGCAATAACTGTGTTCGCTCCCAGTTTTTGTCATGTTGTTCGTTGGTATGTATGTATGTATGTAGAGAATAGAGAGAGAATTAGTTTTCCCCTAAAGGGATAAGGTTTAACACCTCTTGCAAAAACAGAATGATAGCCTTGTGTGCTTTTTTTTGTTTTGCTCCAGGAGTTTGCTCTGTCTGAATGAAGATGAGTTAGAAAGCAACAAAGAGCCTGTAACAAACTACTGGGCTTTGCAGGGCTGAGAAAATTTGTGGTTTTTCTGAGAAAAAAATGATGAGAAACATGTAAATTTGGATATTCTGTCTGCCTTCCTCCTGACTTCCCCCATCATGATCTTCGCATTCTGCTGAAAATAATGTATGAACCATTTGAGGATAGAGTAGAACTTCCACCTGCTGTGTGGATCAGTTTTTTTTCTAAGATATTATTCCTTGCCTCTCAGATATGAAGCCTGTATTTCCAATGGCTTTGGCAGAGTTTTCGGAAGTTGTCAAAATACCCAGCTCTAATGCTGTGATTGCATTTAGAGGGAAAAATTTTAAATCCATAATGCAATAGGTAATGCTTATTAAATTACTTTCTGATACTATCCCAATTTATTTTACAGCCTGTTGAGTCACTCATCTTGAGACTGTCTGTAAGAAGTACATCAGTGAGCCTTGGTAGCACTGTTCCCTTTAACTCAGCTGTGCTTTTCTACTCGTGGTAGTCTGAGTAGTAGAGGAAATGTATCAGAGGCGGATAAAGATAAAATTTTAAATCAGAGTTAAATTATTGGACAAAACATCCTCTATTCTGTTTGGTGAGACTCGAAGGTGCTCCCAGAAGGAACAGGCACTTGACATGCTGCGTTGCATGCTGTGCTGTTGTGTGAACTGCCAGAACCTGTGCCCTATGTGGACAACGTATGTTAGTGTTTCAACAGTGGTAGTCCATGTGGGTATATCTAAGCTGGTGCTACTGTACCTCTAGTAGTCCATATCTCAGCCTGGGCTGTAAAACAAGAGATTCAAAGTGAGATTCAAATAGCAAGAAGTTGCTGGAGAGCAACTATATATATTTTATAACTAATATATATATATAGGTATACAGCTGCCCCGGAGAAAGCCTGTTGTGGTCTCTGCATGAGCCAGCTTCCCACACAGTTTTTACTGCTCTTCTGCCCCATGTAGGCAGGGCACTTGCTACACTTGTAGCAATGAATGGCATCAGACTTTGGTACTTCTAGGGGGGTTCTTCCCGGGATCCAGGTAAGACTAACTGCCAACTACTTCATTATCTCACTAATAGAGAAAGCTTTTTAGCTGGTAGCTTTCACTTCCAGGTGTTTTCACTGAAGTTCTTTAGGGTTTAGTTTAAGAAACTTGTTCAGCACATGCCTAAATTTCATGTGTTTGTGTGCTTAGGACTTAAAGGAAACAAGAAAAGAATTTAAGTGCTTAAATGGGACTATGTAGTTACTTGCCAGGCTTCTGTCTGCTGATTTAATCTTCTTGAATATAATCCTTGTTTTAAAATAAGGCTAATGTTTATTTCTTTGTGCTCATCCTGTTCTTCGGAGTAATCAGCATTAATCATACCAGGTACTGGGGCAGTTTTATTAACCATAACCCAACATATTCCAATGCATTGGAGAAGCACTGAAAGACTAGCAAACATTTTCTTATGTTTATGTTTATATATATATATATGAATTAGGATTTTTTTTTCTCAGATGATTAGAAACAATGCTACAGGCAAGCCACTCACTGTTTCCAAACCAGACATCTTTTAAATTTCGTGTTTGCTGTGAGTTGGCTCCTTCAGAGGCTCCTGTTTTTGAGCAAAGAAATAAAATTCCTGTAAGCGGCTCTAGGTCACTTTTATTTTCAGGCTACTGATGAGGCATTTTTAGGTGCAGGATCTGATCTCAAATCATGTTGCTCCTGATATGGGTATGTTCTCCATGTCTCATCCATGCTCCCCTCCCTTCAGTGCCTAGGTAACAGTACCTTTATACCATTGACTTTTCATTTTTCTTAGCAGTTAGAGAAGGGGAAAAAAAAAAGTAAGAGATTTGGAGTTAATGTGTAAAATTGCTGTGTTAGCTCACTGGTGGGTTTGCTTCTGCAAATGAATAACTGGAGACTAACACCAAATTTGTTTAATGGGAATATGGGAAGAAAGTAAATCTTTGTGGGATTCTTATGGCTATAGAAGGGCAATAATTAATGCTTTAATCTGAAGCAAACATGATACATTAGCATTCATCTTCTGGATGCTATCCCAGTTGCACTGGCCGGACAGCTGTCTGGCTTCAGCCTTGGGCACTTGCAGGGTGCTTTGTGCAAGGCCGAATGCCAGGCAGCTGGGTGCACCTGAGGGGAGAGTGCCAGGATCTTTTCAGTGGGGCTGGTGACAGGACAAGAGACAATGGGCACAAACTGAAACACAGGAGCTATGTGAGGAAATGTATTTTTATTGCCAGGGTGACTGAACTGGCACAAGTTGCTCAGAGAAGCTGTGGAGTCTCTCTCCCTGGAGATCCAAAAGCTGCCTGGACATAGTCCTGGGCAAGCAGCTCTAGATGGCCCTGCCTGAGCAGTGGAGTTGGAGAAGGTGGCCTTCAGAACCCTTCCAACCTAAACCTTTCTGTGTAGAAACAGGAGAAGAGCCAGTGCTGGGAGGGAGGTGGTAGCATGGTGACATGGCTGCCTGCCAGCTCTCCCTGTGTCACAGGCAGAGCAGCCTCCAGTGGGGAAGTTTAACTTAATACCAGTAAGCAGAAACTTCCAGTTACTGATTTGAGTATTGAGAAAACTCATGAACACGATTAAACATCGCCTTTCCACTCCCCAGTCTCTACTTCCTGCCTCTTCACTGTGGGTGCAAATAGCTCCTCCCTTGAGGCAGTGGGCAGTGTGGGACTGTGGGCAGGGTGTGTGGCATGGTCAGGTCACCTATGTGCCTCGGGGGGGTTTTCTCCTGACCTTCTTGGAGCCCTGCTGCAGTGGGTAAGGTTTTGGGGCACAGTGGGTTTATCCCCTGTAGTTTGCAGAGCTGTGGAGCTGGCTGGGATTGATTTCAGCTGCTGTGGGCCGGGTGAGGGCAGATTCACACGGGGACTCCAGAGGGCACTGTGTCTGCGGCAGTCAAGCCACTTTCCTTCAGTGATCTAGGGACACATGTGGGTCTGGATGCTCCTCCTCAGACATGTAACAACACCTAGAACCATTAACAGCAGCCTTTAAGGTGCCACAAATGGGTGTTTCCTGTTCTTCCCGCAGCGTGGCTGTGTTTGACAAGATGGCTGCTGGTATAACCTCAGCTTTGGAGCTGGTGTGTTGTGTGAGGAGGGAAGGCCAAGCTAAGCTATGTCCAGTCCTTGTGAGTCAATATGGAGGCTGCTGATTCTGTCTGAGAGCAAAGCAAGGCATGTGTGAGGAAGATCATAATACAAGAATGATTACCTCTCCCTACAAAGTTTTTCTGCTATTATCCAGACAGGAACTTAGGCAGAAAAAAATCAGGTTATGTCTTTCATGGTCTAATAGGTATGGCTGGGAGAATGACAGGCTTCAAAGTATGCCATATTTTCCTCATGAAAGCAAATTTCCCAAAGATTTCTGCACTCTCAGGTGTGGGGACTAATGCTCCCAACAAGATGGCGGAGGGACGCTGAGGTGATACTTGTGTCCTTGAGGAGAATGTCTCCAGCTCTTTGTGTGCAGATCAGTTAAAGCATTCGGTGATCCTTCAAACTTTGCAAATAGGGGTATTCTGTGTTGTTTACTTATACTGTTCCTAAAGCTGTTTTCAGTTCTGGAAATACTCGAGTTGTTCAGGGAAGACCATATACTCTGACATTTGCTCCATAGCATTCAGCAGATCCTGACAGGCTGCAGACGCTTACCTAATATATCCCGTTGCTCTTACTGAGTTCAGTGGGGCTATTTATGTGAATAAGAAACACGTGAAAGGATACGGTTTGCTAGATCAGGGCTTCATTTCTTGAATTTTATGACAGGCTGTCCTGCTTGCTGAAAGTGTTTTTTTTCCCTTTAAAAAGGTTGACACAAGGTGAATACCTGTAGTCAGAAAGTTCCTGCAAGGGCTCTGCAGGGGTGCTGTGCAGAACATGCTCTGTGCACCCATGGCTTTGATTTGAGGTGAAATTGAAGCAAGATCTCAGCTGAGAACTCGTGCAACCTGCCAGGGTGGGTGTTGGGAAACAAGGGTGGTTCATATTCAGGCGTCTTCCTGTTGCCTGAGAAGGCAGTAGGAAAGCACTCTCAATGGTAAATACTAAAGACCTGATGATACGTAAAAATGACATACGTGTATATAGAAATGTGTCTGTTCTGCAGGGTGGGCTGTATCAGCAGTTTAGACCCAGCCAAGGTTTCTGTGCTTACTCACCAGACCTACTCATTACTGAGCAAAACCCTGTAACAAATGTTTGATGATCTCCCTGCTGCAGAGAAAGTTCCTTGATTCAGCTAACTAAAGAAAACTTGAGTTTGAAAGATTTCTTAAGCTGTTAGTTCAAGGGGTGCTTAAATAAGGTCACAACTCCTCTGCCATGGAATGATTTGAAGAAAAAGAATGCTAGAAATCAAAGCACTTTCTATTTATGTAAATCTATTTTAGTATTGCATGCTAATGGAGCAGTTAGCCTTAAGTTATCCTTCTATCTGAAGAGGTACCATTAAGCCTTTTGGTTTATGGGTTCTTTAAAGTTTTGAGTGGGTATTTGCAGGTCTTGTTCTCTCAAGAAATACAAGCAACCTGCCCATCATCCCCTGTTGACAGGAAACTGTCAGTAAATGGCATCTGCTTTTTAAGTGAAGGGGGAAAATGCACAGCAGACATCTAGCAAAGCCTTTCCCCTCCTTGAAGCAATCCTGCCAGTCGGCAATGACTGTGTTCCAGCAGCGAAAGACTTTGGCAGGGAGCAAGGTGAGCTGTGGTTATTGAAAACTGGGTTGAAGTAGAGCAGCAGCTTGAAGAATTTCTGACAGGGTGATGATAACCTGTCTAGTACTGTCATCCTCCAGGCTTGGCAGGAGCAGAAAAATCATGGTGTCCTAGGGAGGATGTGGAAAAGTTTTACTACTTTGCAGAGGAATGATTTTTTTCCTGCAGCACAGAAGATTGCTTAGGCATTTGTGGCAGTAAAGCCACAGCATCTTGATTGGCCACTGAGGACAACCTGGCCTAACTATTATGGTTTAATTTTCAGTGGAAAAGATGAAATCATCAGCTCAAACATCATGTTTCTTTCAGGAATCTTATTGTTACAGGAAATACCTGCCTCTGTAGGAGAGAGGAGTTGAAGTTACCCCTCTTTTGTGTAATGCATGAATATAATGTAATAGATGGGAACTGGTTGATTCCTGGGTATAGACGCTGGTAATGTCCCTGCATGATGCAGAGCTCTGGAGCTGTGAAGATTTAGGGCCAGCAGTCAATTATTCCCATCTGACAGGTCAGATAATTCTGCAACCACCCTAAATGTATCTACTGCAGGGTGCATAATTGCTATGTAAATGAATACCTGAACTTCTCCACTGTGAAGATGGTGTTTTAGTACAAGTAAAATGGCTTTTAGCTTCTCTGCTACAGAGTTTGGCTGGCATTTTGGAGACTGGCATTATTGACTGTCCAAATGAATGATTCCACACAGCCAGACCAAAGCTAAATAGGCCCCAGTTGTTGCTTCTGGAAGGAATGTGTGCCAAAACAAGGGCTACTGTGGCAGTCTCTGAGAGAGGAAGATGCCAGACCAACTCATTGCGGTGTTTGGTCTGCAGATAACACACATTCATGTTTTGATCTTGAAGAAAAATGGCTGAAGTCTCCCTTTCTGCTGTGGGGAAGACGTGCACAAGAAAGACTTATGTATAGTAACTAGCATCACAGCTACAAACAAGTTATGTACAACATACAGAACTGATGGGTTTCTGGAGCTACTCCCAAGGATTGAGGCATATGGCAAAGCTGCTGTGTCTGGAGAAGCTTGCCCATCCACATGAGGTATGGGTCTGAATCGAAATCCTGAAGTGAAAGTCGTTTTCTTTAGGATTTGTAGGTAAATTAAATTCTGCAGCTAAACCTTGCACTTCAGCTTAGTCCTGTGCTCTGCTCAGGCACGTATGAGTTCTCATTAGTAGCTACCTAAAAAGATTCTGGAAGCTGTCTTATGTGAATACAATGGAATAAAATACAGTCTTGAGTATTTATGCAGTGCCAAGTATTAATTAGCTGGAAAGATACCAGCAATTGACTGAACTCTCTGCATGTAATTTTATTAATGTGTTTAATCCGCATTAGTGATGTATTATAATTATTTGGGTGCATGCTTTTCTAGCACATTTAACACTTGCGAGTTTATTCTTGGGGTTTAATTTATCCATGTTGTAAAAGAAACAATGGAGGCTGAGCTCTAGGCTTTCAACCTCAAGCTAAGCCTTCAAGTACTTTGTTTGAAAGGAGCAGCTGTTAAGGGATGACAGCGTGGAGACCATCACCAGGGGTCCTTGTGTGCCTGCCGGCATGCATTTGGAGCTGGAGAGAGAGGCCAGCGTTTTCTAAATAAAACAGAAGTCCCATTTGAAGGTGTGCATCTGGCTCCTTGGAGGCTTTAAAAATACCAGCTGAAGTACCTCTGCGTCAGGTTGTTTTTAGCCAGACTTGATGTTCTGTTGACATGCTTGATTAAAATTTTTCCTGATGGAATGAATGAGTTCTTAGCTACCTGATGAAAACAATGATTACATTTAAGGCTGTAGTTATGGCACAGTACGCATCTGAGCTACAGGTTTGAGTTACTGTGGCATGTGAGCCAGTTTGACATTGAATTATGTTTTCAAATGACCCAATTCCTCTCCCAGCCACCCCACAATCCTTAGACGGGTGGATGGAAGGCTTCACCAAGCGCTTTATCGGCCAACTGGCGTTCTCTGAATGGTGGCTGATAATAGTGTGATGACCTTGCAGTGATAAGAGTTGCAAAAGGGAAGAAAAAAAGGAGCAAAGAAGGTAATTTACGCTTGCAAGGACGAAATATACAAATCGTGTTAGAGATAAAGAAATCATCAGGCTTATGATGACAGTGTTTGCTGTACGTGATGTTATCACAAGATGCTGTAGCTAGTTTATCTCTGAGTCTAATACACAGACAAGACACGCTGGTTTAAAAAACAATTCCAAATCAAAAGGGCTTGGGGGAATTAACTTTGCAATGTGCTTGGTTTGTTCTCTGAATGTAGATAGCAGTAAGGGCTAAAGCAGCATAGAAAGCACTCTGTAGTCTACTGGCAACTTTTTTATGTCATACTTGTTTTTTTTTGTCAATGCACAAGCAGAATTAAGTCAGCAGACAAAGAGGCTTGCTGGTGTGAAGCTGGAATCTGGACTGATGTGAACTAAAGCTGGTGGAGCACCAACATTTTACACCTGCTCACAATTTGTGCGTGCATTGTTTTGTGTCATGTTAAATCAGTGATTTTCTAGTGGTTTTGTATTGCAGTTTGCATGATAGAAGAGTATTTTAGTCCTCAGAGGTCTTCTCTAAGTGACTTTGGTAATGTGCTGTTAGGTTGGATGCGCAATGAAAGTAAACGACAGGGTTCAAAATCAGATACTCTTATTCCAACTTTGGCACAGTTGTAAGTTATAAAAGATGCCTTTGAAGGTATGCAGCCTTACAAGTGATTATGTAGTCACGACCATGTATGTTGAGTTGCACAGTATTAGAATAATGCTTTAAATCTGGAATAGCATCTTGTTAATCTAATGAGTGAATAGG
Source organism: Anser brachyrhynchus (assembly GCF_964034855.1). NCBI lineage: Eukaryota > Metazoa > Chordata > Aves > Anseriformes > Anatidae > Anser > Anser brachyrhynchus. The sequence goes on from NC_137733.1 coordinate 8,494,217, forward strand.
AGTGGAGAAAAAGAAAATAAGTTCTGGTTCTTGAAGCAAGGTTTCATTAATTAGAAAGCATTCATAGCTGCAAGTTTGTCAGTACAGACAAATAATTAATTTTCATATTACCAAATACGTTTTCATTTCCAGTAATTATAAGAGAAATGGAAGTGTTTCTTCTAGGAATTGTTTTTCCGGTTACTGTGTTAGTTGAGAATATTTGCTAATGGCTGAGTATAATGAATATCACTATGAACTATCTTGATTTTTTTTGTTTAAATGGAGTTTGCTGAAGGCACTTCAAATCTATCCCAATTACTGTATCATACAGTTACTGTAAAACTAGTAATTAAACTTGATGTTTTTCTTGCTCTACATTAAAAACTTTGCTCCGCTAATATTGTGTGATTTCCCTAGGCACCTTTTTGTTGACAAATATTTATTGCCTTAAATATTGTGAAGTATGTGACAAAAACTAAAGGAGTTGAATTCTGGTCTGTGGGGGCTTCTAGCAAAGCCTTGAATGGACTAGTTGGCTTATGTACCAAGTGCAGGTCGTGGCTGTTACTGCTTATAGTGAAAACCAAGCATTGCATTGAGCATTTAAATACACCAGCTATGTGATAAAGGCAGTGAGGCTGGAGCAAAGTGTTTTGTGTCTCTGTGGTGGTGTGAGTCCTCAAGGGTTCATTTCTATCCCTTTTCTGAGCGGTATCTCTCTTGCTAACTGCAACCTTCCCATGGTTTTCCAGGGTTGGTGCAGCCTGAGCTCCTGTTGCTACCTGAAGTAGTTAGCTGACTCAAGGTCTGGATGGAGCATGTGGAGCATCGCTTGAACTGCCATGTTTGGAAGTGAGCAGCATGGTAAGTGTGTTCTGCCATGAGACCTGCTGAGGGCCGATGTGTCACTGAACAATGAGAAGCTGATTGTCCTCAGGCCACACAAAGACAACTGTACTGCAGGGAGCTTGAGACAGTGTCATTTGTAGCCTGATGGTTCAAACAGAAAGGGAACGTTAAATCACGAGGCTTTATCTCAAGTCTGATGCTTATTGGAAAGCTAAGGCTGCAAATATTAAGGTTTGTCTGTGGTGAATGTGGTTGCTTGATCGAGGAGGTAGGATGGACCACATTACATCTGCCTAGATCATGTATTTTGTGGGCTTTAAAATGAAGTGGTAGGTAAGTGACAATGACAAGGATGGGGAAGAAACCATTAACAGTGCAACTTAATATCCAAACTATGAGAGGGCTTCTGCAGCATTAGGTAGCCACCCCATATCTGTTATCAACCAGCCTGGCTCTGCTGAATGTGCAGGTGCCAAGGTCTGGCCTGCGGCCAGGGCTACTGCGGTGGAAGGAGGCTGGGCAGCAGGCTTCATGGGAATCCCAGCGTGCTGCTGCGAGCTCTTCGTGACAGCTTGGTTTTAACTCAAATGGAATAGCTGATTTAAAAAAAAAAAGTGTCTAAGTGTCTCCATGCTATAGAGTATTATTAGGGATGCACTGTATCTGAAGAGCTGTGAAGAATTAGTAAAGGTAAAATCAAAGGTGAATCGAAAGGGAGTTTATATACAGCTTAACCGAAGTTGACTTTAGGGTAAAATAAAACCCTGAAGGGATATCACTGAAATATATTAAAGGTGTTAGGCAGTGGGTAGTAAATTAAATAGAATTAGTCTAAAACATATGTCTAAAAACATAAAATACTTAGAATAATAAACAACTCTATTCACAAGAGGCTCATTTTACTTAATTCAGAAATATTAAGCAGTGTGTATAATCATACTTGAACGTATGATGAAAAATGCATATGGAAATAAGAACACTACACTTGCTAAATCTACTGAATTAGTCAAAAATGTACATCAATGCCTAACATTTTTCTCATTAAATGCTGCAGCCTTTTGCTGTTGTTATTTTTGCTATTAATATTGCTGGAAATTATATTGGCTGGTGTAGTAGGACACTTGCATAAGTCTACCAAAGAGAAAAGCAAGAGATGCAGGTTGGACTCGGTGATCTTGGAGGTCTCTTCCAACCTAGATGATTCTGTGAGATGCAAACAATGATCAGCAGTACAACAGACCCCTTCACACCTTGGCTCTGGTTGCTGGTGACCAGATGTTGGCTGCTGTTGATGGGATGGTATAAAATTAAACAAAGCAAAATGTGTTTTGTCACTGGACATTGGGTTATGTGAAGAAAGCTTCACTGATGGTTTGTAATTCTCCTTAGTTATCTAGCTGCTTGTAGCAGGGGAAAAAAACCTATACATTGGATGGTTCACACAACAAAATACGCAGCTAGCTCTTTTTATAGATGGTAAGCTACTTTTCTTGAAAAATGTTAGTAAGTGTGGTGGTGATGTCAGAGTTGGTTGTGTACACACATTTGATACAGAAATGATGTTCTTCCAATTAAGTAATAGCCAAGGGTATCTCAGTCCTCAGATCTACAAATTATGATAAATCTTGTAATTTGTTTTACACATGTAAAATAGGAGATACTAATATCCCTTTTTGCCTTTAGTGCCTGTAGATCACAATATTTCTCGCCTTAAAAATGGTGCTTAGGGTACTGTGTCCAAACCTTACTGGGGACTTTAAAGAGAAAGGATCAATTATTTGACATTCCCATGTATCTGTTATGACACTTGCAGGACAGTAGTTAGTAACTATTCAGAGCGTATGGCCAGAGTGGTGAAATCTTCCTGATTTATTACAGCTTAAGTCCCAACAGGTAGGCTTATGTGGAAGAGAGCACCAATTTCTTTTTCTGGTTCCCACTGGTAGAGATAGGAAAAAAAAAAAAAATCTGTTTAAAACAAACACGACTAGTTCCAGACAAAATAATCAAGTGGCAGCAATGGTGTAATGTGACTTTTGGCTTCCTTAGCTGCCTGGGGGCTGTCTGTCTACTTAGACAGTGCTTGTCCTAGAAATCCGACCCCTGTCCAACTTCTCTTACACCCTTGGATACTATGCTGATGAAAAGGGGAAGATTTACGTGTAAAGACTAACCTATAGAAGATGAAGGGTTGATTTTGGTAGTGTTTCACTTCAATGCAGCACTGTTATCCTCAACTGAATCCTTCAGTCACTCATGCTTAGTGTACATGTTGGTTTTGGGAGGATGACTTTGGTACATGTGATTGAGTTTAGGTTGCTCCAGAATAAATGGAGGAGCTCCCCAGTAGGTACACTCCAACTGCTGGTGGAAGTGATTTTCAAAGGCGATTGCCAGACATCTTCAAAATGTATGTGATAGAACATGCAGTACAGGGGACTGGGCTAAGACTAGTCCATAGTAAAAACCTGTATACTTTTACACTGTGCTGATGCAAGGGCCTTAGCACTAACTGCTTCAGTTACTGATTGTCTCCCACAGCCCTGAATTACTTGGAAGTACAGACATGGTCAGTCTGACTCTGTTTTTGCCAATTACCCACCATTCCAGGTAGAAGATTTGGTTGTTCTGTGCCCTGAAATTCCTGATTGCATTTGGTTTGTGGGAAGCTGGAGAGAACAACAACAACAAAAAAGCAATTTGGGTATTGTGGTAGGGGAAGAAGAAGAAGAAAACACATGAGGTGGCTGTGTCATGATATTTATGTTCATTATTTTCTCCTCTATTTCATATTTCTTTTCTGGTTGTCAGCACGTGATGCTGTAACACTTAAAGATGGACCTGAATTGAAATCTGTCTACTCCCCCCAAGTCCTTGGTTCCTATCACATTAGTCTAAAGTCCCTCCCATTTGGGGAGGACAGATTCAATACTGAGCCTACATCCATGAGAGCATGGGTGCAGCTCTGAAAACAGCATCTGGAAACTCAGAATCAATATTACCTAAATCCTAGACCATACATGAAACCAAGGCTGCACTGAAATCAGCAGCAATGCTTTGGTTTGTTGAAGTGGGGCTGCTTTTTTTTTCCTCATTGCTAGTAATCAGGAAGATGTTTTTGCTGTACGAGGTGTAATGTCAGATGCGATGCAACATCACCCCCACCAGCAGGTCTGCACGTCTCACTGAGAAATGAGAGTCCCAAACCGCTACCTGGACATGGACTGTTCACAGGTTTAACTGGAAACATACCAAATAATTAAATTGCTGCTGGCACTCAATAAATGCATGCTATTTAAGAAGCAATCTGATCTTTCAGTAAATAATAAACCAATCAATTTGAAATGGTTTTATTGCATTAATCTGTCTCAAACAGTCATGGGTTACCCTAGCAGAAGTTTGTGAGATGACTTAAAATGGGAGCTGTGAATGGAGAAGAGGAGGACTGTTAAGAAAAGTAATTAACATTATTGAAAATAGAATTTGTTCCTGTGAGGTGGGAGTGCTGATTGAACACATGAGCTCCGCTTACATTTTGTTGTGCAATAGATTTTTTTTAATAACACTGCAGGCAAATTGTGATAGAAAAGAGAATCACTGGAGTAGAGATTTTTTTTTTTGGAATGTTTTATTTGTAGCAATTTTGGAAGGATGCAGAATGGTTTCTCTGAAATAGCTGTTCTGCAGTACACTTAGAAAGTTATCAAAGAAACTCTAAGCTCATGTTCAAATTCAATAATGTTTGCTTGATGTTAGTCATTTAAAAACGTCATGTTTTAAACTTAGACTGACAGCTTACGTTTGACATCTGGATTTTATTAGTAAATTGGCTTTTTCCAGCTGACAAAAACTTTTTGCATTAAATTATGGCAAATAATTATATTTACTAAGAAATGGTTTTCTAAGTCTTAGGTATCTTTTGGAGCCCTGAAAAGCATGGATGTACTTTGTCCTTAGTATGTATATGTAGACACTGTAAAATCTGTCAGATGCTTGTGCTTACCGTGGAGACTGGAGCTGCAAATTGTTCATCTGTCTTCTGTCGCAATCTGCATAAGCTTCACCTGGTTTCCTAAGCAAATATATTTTAGGGGTGTTTGGGGGGGCAGGCCGGGATGGAGAACAATGATACAATCTTCCTGTTTTTTTCCTGCAGGTTGTATATTTATATGTGCAGGAGAGTAAGTACTGCTGAACTCCTTGATCTCTCGGCTTTGTAACACTGATTGTCCAATAGCGATCTCTACTTCTCAGTATCAGGAAGGAGTTACTGTCAGGGCTGGACAAATGAGGAGCTTTCAGGTGGTGTTAGCTGAGATGCCAACATGAGGAAAAACTGTAACAGATAAGCAGACATCTATGAATGTGCAGAGAGATTAGGTCTGCAGAGACTGACTGAATGAAAGATGTTTGCTCCACTCTTATTTGCAAAAAAAAAAAAAGAGGGATTTGTCTACTGAAACTGCTTGCAAACTTATTTTTTGTTGGGGATTAGGAGGAAAAAGTGGATGTTAGAAGCATAATATTTGCTCTTAATTTGCAGGTAGTCCTAATTTAAAAATGCTCTATCTTTATTTAAATAAGGGTCAAGTAACACTAAGCTGCTTTGAGTGAAAACAATTCTGTTTTTGTTCTGTCAGTGAACCAAAAAATCAATTTGCTTTTTCAGCTTTGCTCTTGAGAACTGTGACACTCCTTTATTTGCTTTCCTGATTGTGAATGCGTTTTAATTCTACTCCACTTTAATTTTCTTCCATCTCTTAGGGTTTTTCCTTTCCATTTTTTCTATACAATACTTGAGCTACATGGGCAGGATAAGGACACTGCTCATCAGCAGTATGACAGGCTGGTATTAACCTGTCCAGAATTTAAGTCTGATCGAGCAGATGCTTTGTTTAGATGAGTTATAAATCCAATCTCTAAAAGCCTCTCAACAATAAGACAAAGCCCTTCACTTTTTTTTAACAATAATGTAGTGCAATGAAATCAGACCCCTCGTACGCTCTCAGTAATCCATGGTCAACGCAGAAGCACTAGGATGGTGTTAGTGTCTGCCTTTTGGAAGGATGGAACAAGCTGTTCCTGTTTCTTGGTTGGTGCCTGATATGTGCAGTGTTTTCTTCTTTTTGTGGGAAGTTAAAAATCCATTAACTCAAAAGCAATGATGCAAAGATACAGGGCTTATTCAGTGCACCTGTCTGAAGCAGTGACTTTCTATGCCGGTAATAATACGAGTGCTTTCTCTCCCTTGCTCCCTTCCCTGGGCTGGCTGCATGTTTTGCTGTGCAGCACCTGGAGCCGTTGCTGGTCCAGCACTGGTCTGGCTGCGTGAGGAAAGGGCAAATCAAAGAACCTGGCCTGTGGAGACCCAGTGGAGGCTTTTGCAGTGTTCCTTGGCAGATTGGTGCTCTTTGACCTTAGCTCTGGCTTAGGTCCATCTGTACTTTAATTTGTTATCCTCTAAAGCAATGCTTAAGGATCCCAGTGTGTACAAGGAGAGTGCTAAGAAAAAGCTAGGTCCCTTTGGAGATAGAAGACGTCAAGTTACTGGGCAGCTTGCAGTTAATGCTGTGTGCAGATGCTTACATTCGTGAATCTTTTATTTTCTCAAACTGCACTAGATGGCAGTGGAGGTGAAAGGGATTTCCAGAGGTGCTGCCAGCCTGTTTGTAAATCTAGCAGTGGTGGTAGACATGACTGCCCAGTGATGGCTGTGGACTAGCTGGGTGTCCTCTTTGGGTTGTTGGGCCCCTAGGGCTGCAGCTGTTGGCTGGGCAGAGGAACATGTGGAGCAGGGGGAGCCTGGGCACAGCTGGGTGCCCGAACAGCCCTGCCTTCTGGTGAGCAGCCCGCAGTGAAGGGTGTCGGGGGTAGCCGCAGCAGGACCAGACAGACCCCCAGGGAAGGGGCAGAGTGGTGGGAGGGGGGCCGCTCAAAGGGGGTTTTAGCTTTTGGCTCAAGCGCAGCCTGTGACTGTTTAACATCTGTTTGCGTTGAACAATCCCTGGTACAGCAATGCTGGTGTTCACTAGCTCGTGACTGCTGAGCTGTGTCTGTTGGGCCTTTGGAAGCTGTTTGATTCCGTCTTGGACATCGTGTGGTTACTGTTCCTCCTGATAGTCTGCGTGACTTCTGTAGTTAAGCTCTTTTTTCTGTCTAAAGCCAGCTGACAGAAGGCCGAAGCTCTCTAATCTGCCTTCATCCAATCCATCTCTCCCTTCCCAGGGGAAGGAGGCAGTGGTCAAAACTCCTCTTGTAGCAGAAGATAGGCCCTGCTGACATGCCGTAGGGTGGAGTACCGCCGTCAGCTCTGCAGGAAGCCAGCTTTCTGCTCCTGAGGATCTGGGGCAATCGAGTTTGCAATAAACGCATTCTCTTAATTGCCCATATCCACCAAATGAAAGGTCCTTGTCGTGTTCCTAGGAGCCATCAGTGGGTGGGGATGCCTGCAAACCCCTGATGTGCTGTGATGAGAAGTGTGGGTGGCCAAGGTTTTGGCCAGGATGGGAGTTCCAGTGTGCAAATTGAAGGGGGCTGTAGCCATAACATCCTTGCAGCTCACTCCAAGTGTGTGAAACAAACTCCCACTAGGAAATAAGAGATGCACTGCTAGCCTACAAGGAGAGCGTGGTGGGGAGTGAATCACAGGAGGCAAACTTGTCTGTGTCGTTGTGGAAGAGGCTGAGAATGACAGACTGAAATGGAGATGGCAACTCTGAACTGGAGCTGGCATAATTTCTGTACTGTCTTCTGTGCAACAGCAAGGGTGGAATTTCCCCTGTTGCAGGCAGCAGGAAGAGATTATTCAGAACGGGCTCTCGTTGAATCAGGCACAGCGTGAGCTCTAGGAAGGCAGTTGTTGCTGCAGGGATGATTTTGGCCCAGTGAATGTCACATTAGCACATTCAGAGCACAAAAATGCCCTTTCTGAAAATTTCTATTGATTTTTATGACAAATGAAATATCACAGGGTATGAACACACACTACTCCCCTTCTGCAGAGATTCCAAATCCTGTTTAATACTAGTGGGACAGCTGTTGCAAGGGGACTGGCAGAGTGATTCAGCCATGAGGAGGTTGATGGTGAAGTGGCTGTCCTGGAAAGCTCTCTGAAACTTGTCTGACTCATCTGGATTTGGATTTACTTAGCGAATGAACACCAAATTATTCCTCTGTTTTGCCTGGATTTTCATGACCGATGCACATCGGTGTTAAGTGACTTCAGTGCGCATAATTGAGAATCAAATTATTATGTGGCACTTGTCCTTAATGTTGATTAAGAGTTGTGCCCTGTGTAATTTCATACTAATAATGAAGCACTCCCTATTGCAAAGTATTCATAGTGGCGCGGGTAGGGTTTAATGCCCTTACTGTTGCATGATGCATGCCATGCCCGTACAGTGACCAAACCCATACCTTATGCTGGCTCCTGTTCTTCTCCTTCTCCCTCACCCCACCTGTTTCTCTGCATGCAGTCCCTGAGGCTGCTGGGTCTGATGGAAGTTGCTGCAGCAGCTCTACAGCCTGGCTGAGACTTTGGGGTGTTGCAGGCAAAGGTGATCTAGGAGAGCCTGAATGGTCTCATTCCGTTTCTTCTTAAAGCAATTTAGCTTCTCCCATCTGCCTTTCATCCACACAGTATGTAGGTCTGGTAGTGACTCCAGAGAGGTTGCAGGTGTTTGGCTCAGAGGTTTGGTGGGGAGGAAGAAAACTGAAGGAATATGCATGAGGCAATGGAGTGTTTGGGGCTGGAATGTGAAGCATCCTAAGACAGGTGCCTTTGTCTCCGGTGCTGACTGCAGCATTGTAGGCATCCCTTCCAAAGCAGTCCCATTTGGAAGCTTAATGCTGTTCACGTATCTGCAGCTGAACTTCCCTGAGTATTTTTGATTTGTAAAGAAGGTGTTAGCATGTATTTACAGTTGTAGGAGTGTTGGTTTTTGTTTTTTTTTTTTTAAAGAAAAAGGGAGTGGGTGGGCAAAGGTGGAGAGAGGGGAGTGTAATAATTGGGTTAGTTTGCTATGGATTCCAATTCTCTTGCCAAGCCAGCAGTTGGAGTAGTTGGTCACACAAATGCTGCCTGCTTTCTGAATGGTGCAGTCTGCTGCTCTGAGCCCTCCATTGTGTATGACCTTCTGTTGGGGCTCTTCACTGTTTATGCCCCTGTGTTTTCTTCCAGATTCAGGGACATGGTACTCCTCAGGTCCGTCATCCTGTCCTGAAGTCAGGCAAAGCAACAGGGGATAAGAACTGTGAAGTTACTCATGCCGCAGTGTAGATGCAACCATGTGCACTTGCATGTGCTCAGCAGGGACAGTTTGTTCTCCTGCCCTTTATCAGCAGGATGAAAATGGTTGGTTGTATACAAACCTGCTGGAGAATATTTGTAGTTGCTGGCAAGTGTCTTTTGCTATGGGCAATTGCAGATGGAGTTGGTGTTATTAGGAGACAGCCAGAAGATTGGGAGAGACCCTGAGGATGTATAAGAACACAAAAGCTGTGAGTAGTGATGGCAGGGAAGTCAAGCTGAGAAAATGGAACAAAGAAACGGCCTCCTCCAGTTGGATCCTGCTGTGTTCAGGGAAATGAGACTGTGCATTCATTGTTAGTAAGTAAATTGGTACTGAAGAAAAGCTTCCCAAATATTAGCTTCCCAAATGTTAGCCAGATACTGCCAGGAGCAAGTGGTGAGGACCATGGAATATTTCTTACTTGCTCAGGGCAGCAGGTTCTTGCCCAAGATGGGCTGTGTGCAGTGGAACAGTCTTTAGGATATCTTTTCTAACAATTACAAATCGTTAGAACTCTAGACAGTTACTGGAGTTAGCTTCTGGGATTAGCTGTCAGAGGATACTGGTTTCAATGGAAATTGTTCTGTACAAACGCCTGAGACAACTTTGATAATCTCATTGCTGGCTTCTGGGGAGCAGAATACCAACAAGTCTTTCTGACCTGAGTGAGACCCTTTGTGGTCACCATCTCTGAAAAGCTGCCCTTGCCTTTTCCATCAAATTCCTTTTAATATCTCATTCATAATGTAAAAACCTCATGGTATGATGATGAATGCTAATAGGTCTGCAGAGGGATAGACGGAGGGTGAACTTCATTAGTCATTCATTGAAACTTTATATGTGCTTCTAAAGGCATTATGTACTGCCGTGTCTGTGGATGGTGTCAAGGAGCATTCACCAAAAGCAGCAAACGGGAGAATCAGTGAGTATTTAAGAACTGAGAACGAACACCCCCCCGAGTGCTGATCCCTACGTTACAGAGCCGCAGCTTGGACTGGGGAGGTAGGTCTGTGCTGTGCAGCACTGCTGCGGGTGCTGGAGCTGGCTGGCCCAGCTCTCCTAGCTCTGTTCCTGCAACCAACGTAACCATGTTTTTGTGGTCCTGTGTGCTACCTAACTAATGCAGAGTGCTGTGTGGACGCAGCTAGCTGGCCTATCTGAAGCTGGTTAGAGGATACCCTGGTAAGGCTGTGCTGTGTGGCGGAGCTATCCCTGGGGAGCAAACACTGTAGCCTCTGCAGAGCTCGTGTAATAGGCAGCTGGGATTCTTTCAGGTGAACTGGAGCCAAGTTTTCCTGAGGTTTACAAATGTTTGAATGCTGGCATGACATCTGCAATTACTTCTAACAACAGCGAAGTCAAAATGATTCATGAGCAGAATTAAATTGGCATTGGACAGTAGTGAATGAAGGAAGGAGGGATGTAGTCCTAGGTGTATTAAAATGGTGTCTTTGACGTGTTATTCTATTGACTATTCACTTTGGTTTTTCACATTTTGAATGGTGTTTATAGAGTAGGGAACTTTTATTCCCCCCTCTAACTTGCACTTGCTTAAGCATGTCACTTGAACATGCTGTGTGTCAGCAAGTCATGTGAACAAATTTTGTCCTTTTTAAAATGGGACTAACCTCTCTTGTAGGTGTGATGTGGGTGGGTGTGTAATACTGCTTAAAGGAGTTTGGTCTTCCAGACTGGCTTTGTGTAAAGATTTGAGCATTAAATTAATTTGACTTCGTAGAACTCCCTTATAGGTAGCTGGGGATCCAGCTATAAGTTTGCCCTCACTTAGAGGCATGGAGGGACAGCTAGGTTCTCTTAGGATGATCGACATTCATGGCAGCCTTGGGGTTGAGGCTCTTGGCTCACAGCATGTGGGCATGGAGCAGCTCCCGAGTGGAAAGCAGCTGTTCCTCTGCGTGGACAGACAGACATGGGTGCTTCTTGCAGGCAAGATGGCGTTCTGTGCTACTGTTGACTGGGCAGAGTTGATTTGGCAGAAATGATGAGGTTCTGAAATCTTTCTCTAAACTGTGTTGGTATTCATTGTCTTGGCAGAAAGGAAGAAGCACAAGCTTCCATCACTTCTTAACTGGGAATAAATGTCATGATTTTAAAGAGGCACAGATGCTTTAATTCTTGGGTGACTTGGGTGATGTACACAAGAGTTCACCATCTAGAGGTAAAGAAACTGCCCAAAGATGTTAGAGTATGGGTTGCTGAGGGAGGAACAGACCACAGAAATCAGGACTCTGTAATCTGTTTGAGCTGCTTGAGCACCTGTTGTTCGAGAAGCTGGAGCTAAGTCTCACTGTAGTGACTGGCACAGGACCAGGCAGTGGCAGAGCCTTTGTTTCATGCTCAGTGTTTCTAAGTTTGGTGGTTGGTTTCTGGCAGCTATGTGGGACTTGTAAAATATCTAGGCTGATCTTTGTCTCTGGAAGTTGTTCAACTAGCATGTGTGCTAACTTGCTTTCTGTTTTTAATTTTGTTTTATATAAATTATTGACTCTATTGATTTTTTTTAATTGGTGTTTTAGAATGTATCCATAAAGGCTTTTAGAATATCCTCAGTATGTCACTTTGAGCATTGAGAACACTTAGGTTTATTGTCCCAGCATGGGGAGATTTTATCCCTTGTGCCTAACAGATCAAGCTAATTATGGGCCCTCTGCTCCCTCTTGGTGTAACACATTACTGCCCGGTATTGCTATCTCTGTCGGAGCAAAGGGCTGGGGAGGGCTTTAGCAGCTGAAGTGGAAATCATGTTTCAGCTCCTGCTTGTCTTGGTGTTTCATTTCACTGTTTTTTATGGCCGTCTGGTAATCTGTTAATTACACCAGGAGCTAAACAGATGCATCTATTGCTCTTGTGTGCAGAAAACTCTTTAAATGCAATACTGCTGGTGTCTTGTTAGTAGAAGGATATCTTCAGTGAGAAATACTGTCTTTTCTCCCCAGAGATCTGATGACCTTTCTTTATTTATAGGCAGAGTAGAGGACGTGTGCTTGTTACTTCTGCACCACGAGGCTTCTACTCAAATCTAGCTCTTTCTATAAATCATTCACAAGCTATTTAGCATACCAGCTCTATTTATACTCCAACCCTTGCTTTAAAGTTCATACATAAACCCTGTGGCAGTTTGATGATAAAATGCTTAATTTAGCAGTCGAGATAGCTCTTTGTTTGTTTAAAGTTGGGCAGTGGACAGAAGATGAATCTTTAAGATGGCAGTGCCAAGGACCTTTGCTGCCTGGCCCCGAGCCTGCCTGCAGCAGAGAGGAGGAAGCCCAGGTGCTGTGCTGGGGGATGCAGAGGCTGCTCCTGACCCTCTGTAGCAGGTGCTCCATGGCCATTTCCCTGCCTGCCAAGCCCAGCTGCTGCAGGAGATGTTAATCCACGTCAACAAATCTTAAACGAGGCCTGTGAGTGCATTGCATGTTCCTTGAAGCAGATGTTCCCAGGCACCTGTGAACAGCCCTTAGCATGCAGTAACCATGCTGTGCTGGCACAGGGTGCTCCTGCTCTGTCCTCACAGCTCGAGGCCAGCCGCGGGGACTGATGGGTCTTCTAAAACCTCTTCTTTCTCCCTTCTCTACGTGTGTCACTAGCCCATATCACTTCGGTTGTGAGAATCATGGTGCAGCCTCTGATTGTGTGGTAGCTGGACATCTGTAGTGTAAATAGAGGATAAGGCAGCCAGGATGGTGTCTTATCCTCTATTTATTATCGTCCCCCTCTTGAGGGGGTGAGCTGGGGAGGAAGAGAATAGCAGAGGGAGGCAGGGCAGGCTGGGAGCTCTGTAACCTGGCAATGCTGCTGAAACCAGAGATTCAGGGAAATGATGGCATCAGATAAAAGTTTGCTCTGTAATCATGCAGAGCACTTTCTCAGTGGAACAGGGTTAAAAGGCTTTAGCTAGTGCATCCCAGTGCTTTTATTTCAAAACTGTCCTGTAGAGTTCAGGAATATTTGAGATCATTAATGGCAGCACATTAAGGAGATACCATGCTACATCCTCTGTAGTCACTGACGCTTTGGAGAACAGCCTCCTTTCTCTGCCCTGTTCATCATCTGGTGTAGTGGGTTGGTTGGGGGAAGCTGGCTTCCTTTCAACTATGAATACACTAAATTGAGAGCCAGCAAGCCTTGCGATGTGCTTCAGATTAGATTCCTGAGGATCTGTAGGTTTTTCTGGGCATAGCTCAACACTGAAGTTTCACCTGAAGATGCTTACCCTTATAGAGGGGGCATTTCATTAGCTTTTTCTCCATTAAAAGCAATGGCAGTGAACTTCGCTTATCTGACAATTGCCCCAGTAACTTGTTAGGGCGCTGAGAAGCTCACTTAATTTGTTGCAAATGCTGAATATTTTCTTTGAGTTGGCATTGACCTGAAATACTTAATTGAATGCTGGAAGTCTGTATCAGACAGGCACAATCCTGTCTATACCAGAGCATGTCAGACACCAGTTTCTCCCTTGCTACAAGCCCCCATGCTTCCCACACATGCTAAAGGATGCTTGACAGAGGGAAACCACTTGCCATCTGTTACGTGCTCTATAAATTCATTTGAGCCTCAGTACTGCTGCTTATGTTGCTGATGCTTTCCTTTAGAAGCCCTGCCTACTCAGTGCAGCCTCTGCTTCAGACAAACCATCCTCCGGGCTTGATTCGCTTATCGGGAAGTGGCAGTGACCTCTGGGGCTGTGTATTCATTCAGCATATTTCAGATAAAAGTTGTGAGTTCTTGACAGATACTCACATGCCAGTCAGGCTTCTCAAACAGGCAAAATAGCACTTTTAAGCTGCCTACAAAACTGCTTGCTTTGTACTGCTTCTGTTGCTCACAGTGCAGCAAGCTTTTTGGGTTTGTGTTGGGGGCAGGAGGGTTTGTGTTAGGGGAGAGAGTGCTTGTTTTGCATGGGTTTTGTGTGTTCTAACATTCTCCCTTTAGCATATCATCTTTCTGCAAAATACCATCATTTGTGGCTCTGGACTGATCCTCTACAAAGGCTTCCAAGCACGCAGTGTGGACTGCTACGTTTACTGGCAGAGATAAGTAACCAGTATTTTGTGAAGACACCTTCTTGCTGTGAAAGAGCTGCTGGTGGCCTTAATCATGAATGGCCACGGGTCCGTAATGGCCAGGTGCTATCTCACCCCTTGGCTCCAGTTTCCTGGAGGACCTGCAGGGGGATGGTCACATGTGCAAGAGAGACCCCTAACACCTTACTGCGTGTTCTTCCTGTGCATTAGTGATGGAAACACATTAAAAATTAGGCAAAAACAATGCATCTCTGAGAACAGTTATGCTGCTTGTTGAAAGCCTAAATACTTCGGGGGAAATTCATTAAAAGAGCAGCTTGTTCACAGAAACTCCAGCAATCCTGTTGTTAATCAACTGTGCATCTTGAGGTGTTCTCCCAGCACATTTCAAGACAGTTTCTAAGATCTGTTGTGCAACAAATGTTAAACTTTATGCTCTTTAGTTTTCTGGTGTGTCTCTTGACCATTTTCTAAATAATGGAGATTTTTAGCTATCTTCTGCTTAAAAAGAAATCAAAAGGCAAACCAGAAAGCTGGAGTACTGGAAGCTCGGCAGCTGTTGTAACACTGGAAAGAGATTGAAGAGGCTATGTTACTGAGTGAAAGGCTGTTGGATATTCAAGTGTACTCCTGAGTATCTTGTCTTTCAACTTCTCTGATAGTCAAAGAAAAATTAGTTTAATCACTACATCCAATCACAGTGTTTTCAGATGCTGCTTTGTCGTGCTTGTGTAGTCTACCACAGTTTGCCGTTACTTACACGTGACGTGGGAAAAGCCTCAATGGCTGGCTTGCAGCCAATGCTTCTCCAGTGTGGGGAGAGAGAAGGGACAGGGAAGTTGTGATGGAGTGAGAAGTAGGATGTTGGTATTTATTGTGGTATAACTTCCTACGGAAGTGCTATGAGTTATTTGTGTGCTTTCCCTCTGATACTGAGTCATGCAAATACTTACTGTAAACCTTAATAAATAGAGCAGTGCGTGCATTTGTAAAGCTGCCGTGCTTTGTGTCAGCTGGGATTCCTGAAGTGTAGGAGCGTGGTTTGGCTGCTGCCCCTGCCCTCCAGTGGTGCACAGCAAACCATGAGGGTTCTCTGATGGCACCCAGCAAACCTCTTCTGTGCGTACGAGCTGGTCGAGCTACCAACAGACTACTTAATGAAACAGCTTCTTTAATCCCTTATCCCTGATCCACTGCAGTTTGTCCTTCAAAATCACAATTTTTTCTCTTGAAGTGGTTCGCAGATGTGATTTAGTCAAAGGTTTGATCTCTATTTAAGGTTAATAATAATAATAAAAAAAAAAACCTAACAACTGTCTATACTATTTAATAGTGTCTGAGCTGGGAAACTAGCTACCTACGTTTGCTAGCCTAGAGAGGTTTAACTCCTACCTTGTGAAACCATCATAAGGAATATGCATGACATGCAGCTTGTATTCACGAGGAGTATGTTGTGCTCCCTGACACAGCCTAGGGAAACATCCGAACTTACCTTAGGCTTGCTGGGGTCCTTCATGGCTGAGGGGACTATTCAGCATGGAGTAATGATGGAGGAGAAAGGTCCTGGGGAAATGATTATGGTGACTGTCAGAGAAGGGTTTATGTGGGTTGAGAATAATCTAGAGATGTGATTTTAAAAAAAAAAAAAAAAAAAAAAACATTTGCCAAATGCAGAAAGCAACACAGAAGTGAAGCTCAAGGAATTACTCCTACAACTCCACTTTAAACAGATAAGTCTGCGTTGTCAATACCAAATACTTCGAGCATGGTGTTACTTTTTGAATATCTGATGACTTATGTGGCTATCTGTATGTAAACATAGGTGTGTAATATTGAAGTATACAAATCGGAATAGGCTTCTTCCAGCTTCCCTGCCATATTATCCCTATTGGCAAAATAGGGATTAAAAACTGTGCTGGAGGTATCAATTGTTTGCTAGGGATTTATGTTCTCCTCAGGCTTTTGTTGTGGTTTAAAAAGTCTTCTCAGGCTAATTAATTCCTGTCTCTTAACATGAGTTAATGAGTTAATTCTAGTTTACTGGTGGGGAAATCCAGGGTATTTTTTCATCTGTGATTAAGTTTCTGAAGGTCTTTGCAAAGCAGTCCCTTAACACTTAGGAGAAGCTTTAAAGTGCAAATTTATTAAAACATCTAATATTGTAAAAACTTTCTGCCATTGAAAAGTGCAAACTCACTCTTGGGTGGGGCAATGCAGGTAAAGAAAACTTATTTTAAAGGAAAGCAGTCTTCTGTATTGCTTGCAGCTGCTGTTGGCCTTATGTGAAGTTACTGTACCTTATTCTGTTTTTCCAGGCAGTGACACATTGTACATTCATTGAAGTGGAGTCAGGTGGCAGGACAGAGCGTACCTGAACCAAGCAGGTTTTATGCGACGACTTTGCATGAGTGCATATGGAGAGGTAAGATGAACTAGCAAAAACACATACACTGTTTTTCCTGAATGAGGCACATGAAAATTTCCTTTGTGTAAATCCTGTGCGAGCACTGCTAGTTTGAGTCTGGACTGGTGCTGCGCTGAAGTTGCACACTGAGGTCAGAAGAATAGCAGGCACTCTTCCAGTTACCACAAAGTTCATGTGTTAAAGTAACAAAGTTAAAGTAACACATCACTTCTGAAAGTGACTTTTTTTTTTGCTTCTAAGCTCTGCTTTTGTAACACTGCTAGCAGCCATGTAACATTAAGGATGAGAAAAATGATGTATGTACCTTAACACTTTCCAGAGTGTTTAGTTTTGTTAGAGTTGTGTGCTTTATGCAAGCAAGTTATTAGCATTGAGTTTGGCTAGCACAAGATGTGCCGCGTGTAGATGGAGAACAGATTTTTGTGCAACTTTCATGGTACTTCTTAGTCCTGATCTGAAGGAGCATTTAATTCAACCTTTTAAATCCACCTGAGCAGAGAATATCAAATCACAGGCTAATTATAGGTGGTGGGCTATAACTTCTAGTGTACTGAGAGCGATAGCAATTCTGTAATTTACAGCAAGGTCTGGAATTTGCTGGACAAATGAACACATTGACTTGTCAGCCTGGAGTCACTGGTGCACCCTCAGGTGAATGCAAGAATGAAAGAAGTGAGAATGAGTTGTAAAAAGCAGATTTTTTTTTTCTCTGCACCCTAGATTTTCTCCACTGCATTGACTGGGCATAATAGAGTTACAGTTTTCAGAAGAGAAAGTGCTTCTTTTTGACAGCAAATGCTGAATCAATGGAAGTGAAAAACCTTGTGAGATGTTTTGTCAATATATCTGAAAACTATTTTAATTCATTCATTTCAATTTTTTGTAAGTCACAAGCAGTTGACAGAAAGTATTTTCATCTTGTCAGAAGGCAATAGGTACACCTGTAGGAAAAAAAGGTGAGTTTTGGTTAGAAACATCAACTTGTCTTTGTAAACTGTGGGAGAGAGACTTGGAAATATTAAAAATGGCCTTGGAACAAAAATGCAGAGTTTAACATTGTTAGGATTTCAGTTCCATTGCTGTATTAAGGATCAGGTTCATCTAAGCAAATTTTGGGAGCTGCCATGCTGCATGCAATATCTAGAAAGAGTCTTAGCATGGTAGTTTTGAGTGAAAACTTTAAATTTGTTTTTATTGTGTATAACATAACACTTCACAATATACATTCTGATTAATGCACGCTATAGTCACTCAGTGTACAGCTCTGTGCTGTGACAGATGGTTATTGTGAATTGCAAGATGGAGAGGCTGGAAGAATTTCTTGACTTACTTTCAAGATAAGATTTCCTTCACGCTTGCTGTCACATCAGAAGATATAGTTGCACCAGAAGATGAAGTGCCTAGTCTTGAACAACATGCTAAGGATTCAGTCTTTGCAGGGGGCATGACATTTTAGCAAATATTTTGACTTTTACGTTGTAGTTGAGCTGGCTGTTTCATAGCTGTCTCCTCAACTGGCCACATTTACAAAAACACTTCGTGAGGTTCAGACATTTAAAAAAAAAAAAAATTGTGTTAAACTATGACAGTGTATTCAGTCTTCCTTGCAGATCAAGTTTTCTGAACTGCTCGTTGTTTTTGTTAGTGAATTAACTGCTGGCTATTTTCTGAGCTCTCCAGTGGACATGCATGTTGAGGTGTAGTGTCCCAGGCTGGGTGCAGCCTTCTGCCTAAAACCTCACCAACAGCATGAAACTTGTTTTTGTCCTGTGCAGCCCAGCATTACTGAGATCTGTCTCTTGGCACAGTCTGGGGATGTTGACTCATTTCTGAGTGGCCACCAAAACAGAAACTATCGAACGTTTTCTTTAAAATAATACAGTAAAGCATAGACACACACTGAAAACAATTTACTCTCAGACTGGGGAAACCCAGTTCTCTTGGTATCAGAGGCATAGGCAACATGTTTTCAAGGAGTGAGTTGTTTGGAAGGAAGGAACAGGAGAAGCAACGTTGTGCTAATGCTGTGCACTGAGCAATCCTTCTGTCTGCTGTATGGAGAGGAGTGATTTGCAGTGCAGTGAGGGAAGGCTCCGGAGGCTTCAGCAAGCAAGTTGATTAGGTAACTAGACAGCCAGGGAGCCAGTGATGGGCAAAACGGGACCTACCCAGCATGGGATGTGAAGCAGTTGTCCACCACAAACAGTCGTGGCAGGGTGTGCATCAATACTGCTGTAATGCTTTTTAGTATCACTGTATATATACCTGCAGTTATAAACGTATTATAGGTCAGGTTGTAATTAACCATTATAAATCAATATTTACTAGCTGTGCATAGCCTCTCCTCTCTTATAAATTGCTCTGGCACCTAAAATGTGGAAAGTAGGCTGCTGAGTGGAATAAATCATTCCTAAGGCCTTTTGAAGGTTTTGCTTGAACAGAAATACCATGCATCTAATTCACAACTGCTGATGCATACTATACAGTGTCAAACTTTGGTGACCGTACATCATTGGATTAATCTTTCCCTGCAACAGTCTTATGAAAATATATGAAATGTCTAAATCTACCTCACTGTCACCTCCTGGCTCTGTGGAGATTGACATAGAAATGTTAATGCCTGGAAAAGATAGAGAGATAAGATGGAGCATACTGCCGTAATCTGCAGCGAAGGTGACTCATGAAAACTGGATTGTTTTACCTAATCCTGTCAAAATGCCTCCTCAGGTAAAGTAGGAATGTAGTTAACATGGTTTTGTCTTGTCAGTCTCTTTCTATTTATGCTATCCTTGTCTTTTATACGGCACTTGAGCTAAAAACTACCCCATCTGTTTTTTGACTCTGAGATGTTGTTTACACTGACACTACTGCATTTTAATTTTAATGTCAGATCTTACTGATGAGCGCTTATGGGTGTGAAATAACTCTAGCCCTTTCAGGAGGTGACTTGTTAGACATCAGAGATACTGCCAGGATAAATGAGCCCATATGAAGTTTTCTAGGCTCTAGAGCATGACAAACGATGCCTCCTCACTTTTTGCTGCTGCTGGCAATCTCGAGGTTGTCTTAAATCATGTTCTTTTCTTTTTTGCCAAACTTTGGCTGTGTTTGTCTCATGCAATGGGATTTTTAGACTAAAGAATGCCTAGCTCTCTTGTGCTGCCTCCTGGCTCTCCAGCCTGGAGATTATAGGACTTCAAGGGTGGGTTCCACCCCGTGCCCACAGCTCTGTAAAGGAGCTGCTCTAGCATTGCTACCTTGCTTCTGCTGATGGGGAGAGGGACAGGTCAGAGGCTGTGAGCCTGAACTGTCTTATTCAGACCAAGCAGCTAAGTAAGTACAGAACAGCCACAGGTGTTTTGAGTCTGAGCAGGATATGGCCAAGAGTGGGATGCAGGCTTGGTTTGCACCCCACTTTGTGGTGGCATTACACGGTAGCTCTGCCTCTGTTCCTACTTGGGGAAGGGCTGCTTTTATCCTGCAACACCCTTGGGCAACTCTTCAGAGAACAGGTGGCTGACTGCAACCCCCACTTTGGGTTTGTGCTGAAGGCAAACTGTTGGCCCAACACAAAGGGACTGTTAAGTCAGGTTGTTGCCCGAAAGCTGACCTTGAAGAAAAGACTGCCAGTGTTGATAGGCATCTGCAGGGCAGGTATCATCTCAGAGACGGCATCGTGGATTGAGATAGCCAACAAGAGACATCAAATGCGCAGGATTCATGTGGTACCTTACAGCTGTCTTAGAGGAACAGGGTCTGTAACATAGCCAGGAGACAGCTCTTTGCTGCTCTGTGTATCGGCACCTTGTGAGGTGCTGGTGTTCAACTACCAAATGATACCATTCAGTTCAGCTGAAATGCTTCATTAAGACATCAAGCAATGTATTTTTCCACTTATGCTATGAATCTTTTGTTTTGCATAAAGCCACATATATTTTATTTTTTAAAGTGTGTGAGAGGGATTCTTACTGTGTACTGTTTGGATTTCCCAGTAAATATGCACTGCTAACAGCAGGTAATATGCTCTGCTGCTCTCCATCTGCAGCCACGTAGGACAGAGGTGGCTGCGCAGAGAGCTCCTTGAGACCAGCATGCAGTGTGTAATGGACACCTGTTGTCTTCAGAAATCAATTTATTGCTTTGGTGTTAGCAAAGCTGGAGAAGTATGACAGTCTGATCAACCTTGGCAGAAGTGGCCATATCCTGTAAAGGATGTATGAATTCTGGTTGTGTGGAACATGGATGTGAAATGCCAGGGGAGCTTGTGCTAGGAAGCATTCTTGGATGACCAGGAAGCCCCAAAATTGAAGTAGTTTAAGGAAGTTATGGTTTTTGGTGGGGCTTTTGGTTGAAGCGTTGTGAAGGAAAAAAGATGGCAGTTGACTTGGATGAAAGTGTTGTGAATGCACCTTCTGGTGACAAAACAGTTTTTTTGCAAGGACAAAATACATTATTTAAAAAAAGATGCTGAATATACTAGCTTAGCACTCCCTCTTTCTTCACGTATAACATGAAAAAGTATTGTGATTTGTATTGACAACACATTAAGCCAGCAGACCGAAGTTCTAGAACCTGTATTTGAGGATTAGAGGTGGGTGTTGTTTGAGGATTAGGGGTGGGTCGTATTCAAACAACATGGCCTATGGCTCTTTGAAATAGCTGTTTTTGTTTTATTTATTTATTTATTTTTAATTAAGGCTTTGGCTGGTTTAAACATTCTATGTTAAATCTCTGGCTTAAATGGTAAAAGCAAGTGGGAAAAAAAACCTGTTCTGCTTTTAAAATTCCTCGCGTAACACCAGAACTGCTATGTTATGTCAATTGATGTCAATATTGTTTGTTATAATGCAGAGGATTTTTAATAATAAAAAAAAAATAAACAGGTAACCTGGAAGATCTCCGTGGTGCTGTGGTACATCAGGGACAAGGAATAAGCAATGCAGTCTGATCTAGCTACTGGTGCAGTGCAATACTGTATTCAGTAGGGGTTTTAGCTAGCACTGTAGATCAGAAAAATCTGGGAAGTGTATTGGTATGGTTACCTACAGGGCAGAGTTTAAAGCACAAGTGCAGTGCATTTCGGTGATGATTTTAGAACTGAAGAAAAAGCACTTTGAGTTTAGCAGAATAAGCTCTTAATGTACTGCAAGGTCTGTCTCTCTTCAGATATCATCACATGTGCAGTCTTTAACAAGCCTATCTTCTCCTTGGTGGGGTCGCACTGCTGATGTCCTACAAGGCCTGTATCTCTAATATACCCAGAATGGTCAAATTCTGAGTAATTCAGGCTTCTGTGATTATAATAAAACGATGGAGTGAGATGCTTCCTATGAACTGCAGAAAGCAGGAGAGGCAGAGCTCAGCCCTGTCCCATTTCCCTGGCACAAAGCCTCTTTGCCTTATCAAACCGAATGCAGGATTAAAACATCTGGTGTCTAGAGAGGGGGTGATAGGAATTGATGAATGACATACACGACTTGGTTTATCTGTGTGATCAGATAAGAGGTGCTTCTAGCCAGATATTGTCTTCAACAGTGGATAGGTATTAAGGGAGGTAGGGGGAACATCCAAGAGGCACAGAGGGGCTGCTCCCCAGCCCCTTTCCAGGAGCTGGCATTGTAGTGACTCCCTGGTTGGGAGCTGCAGGCTGAATGCTGTCAGTCACATCCTTCACGAGCCCTAGGGATTCATCGCATCTCTTGAAACCGTTTGTGCTTTTTTTGACCTTCTCAATGTCTGGTGGCAACAGGTTTACCTTGTATGGTTTGGCTGGGGAGAGGTGAAAGGGAAAGGAGGACTTGGCTGAATATACAGCTAATTCCAAGCAAATTAAAAGGCAGGCTTAGATTAATAGTGGGTGGAAGGTGTTGTAAGGAGGAATGGAAACAATAGGCAAATCAAGTGCCTGCTAGACAGGCAGCTTTGTTTCTCAGAGAAAATCCATGAAAAACAGCCTTTATATATATATAAATATATAAAATATATAAACTGCCTGGGTTTGGTAAAAGGGAGCTGAGGGGGGGTTGTGCAGTGTTGTGGAGGCTGGCTGGCAGAAGAGCTGTTGACTGGTGGTGACCAGGAGGAAAGAACCAGTGATGGAGACTGGCCTACCCAATACACAGGTAGAGAGAGCTAGCTGGCTTAATAATGCTTGTCAAGGCTTCCAAGGTAAAAGCAGTGTACAGGCAGGAGTAAATAAGTATATGGGCTTCTAGTCCTATTTTTTTTCTTGGAATTTTGTGTGTCTTGGTGAAAGAATAAAGAATAAATATGCTTTTTTAAAAGAAGCTGGATGAGTGTTAGCAACAAGATTAAAAACTGTCATTCCTGGGATTACCTGGAGGCTGCAGTTCCCTCTGGGATTATGCAAGGTGTATAATCTTCTCTGGAAAGTGGTAAAGACAGGAGTCTTTACCTTCTGGAAGCTGGCACCAACGGTTCTTAGAGCAAACAGATGTAGAAAAATGACACCATTTTGAACCAGGAGAACACTTTCTGTGAGTTTGAGGCTGTCCTGTAAAAGCGAAGACACACAAAGTATTATCTGAATTTGGATTGAGATTCCTGTGGGACTTGAGATAATTCCGGCACGTTTTACACTGATTTTAAGTTTTCGAGATTTCCCCAGTGAACTCCTGCTTTCTTATGTTCTGATGGCTTGAGTTTATTTTTTCCCTCTTGGGCCAGTCAAATCACACAACCTTTGAGGCTGCTTTCAACTTTCAAGGCTGTTCTTTCAACTTGGCTGGGGGGGAGGAGGAGAAGCAAAGATCACTTCGTATTTTTGAAATAATTCAAGTGGGTTGCATTTATACTGTCACCCTCTGGCACTGCTTTGAGGAAACTGAGAAATGCTTACATGAAACTTTAACCTAGGGAGGCCTAATTTTTTTTTTTTTCAGAGCAATGGCATTTGTTTGCCTGTTATCCTCTAGGTGTGCTGGAGTTTCATCCCAGCTGTATGGTGGTGCAATACAGTGTTGTGTAAAAGTAGAAGAGTGCAACATAAATTAAGTTCTCAACCTGCATCATCCAAGTCTTGGTTTTCAATAATATGCCCAAACAAGCAAATAAGTCAGACCCCTCTGAAAAACCAACACCACCAAAAAAAACCTACCAAAACCCCAAACCACTTAAACCAGAGCATTACTGAAAGACAAGGTATGAGCAGAAAAAAATCTTCATCATATGGGTGAGATTAGCTGGTAATTAAAAAGCCAGCCAATTTGAGTTAAGAGATGGATTAATTAGATAAAACACCAGGAAATCTAATTTACTCAGCAATTTATTTTTAATCCAAGTCAAGAAGATTTTATCATGGCTTCTATGAAGCTTGTAGGAACCCAGTCAGATTTAATTATACTCTTGTGTAATGACCCATATCTCTTAAGTTTTATGGTTATAATTTATTTTATTTATAAATAGATGTACACTTAAGATCTAAAGAGTATCAAGACCATTTGATAGGCAGTTCTGATGTGTTAATACTGAACCTGGAGAGGGAGACTGTTTTTTCTTATCCTTGAACTACAGCTGTTGGCATGAAGTACTGAACTATCTTCACTCCTTCCTGTGTATCAAAAATATATTTCTGTTCATGGTGTTAGAATTGTCCTTTTACCACTGGACATTTAATTCTCCACGTAAGGGGGACAGACAATGAACACATCTTCCCTGTATAGCACTATATGAGCACTATATGCTTTGAAGGCTAATTATTTTCCTAACCACTTTCTGGAACATATGCCTTAAGAAAATGCATGTATCCAAAATTAAAATTGCTCAGACTGAAACTGGGTACTGGTGAAGGCTCTGCAGATAAACTTAGTTGTGCAGCAGTAGATGAAGCTGTGCAGTAATTACGAGCTCTGCAATACGGGTACACAGGAACACTTTTACTGAGTTCCCTGTATGACTTGAAATACTTATTTTCACAGAATGGTTGAGGTTGGAAGGGATCTTGAGACATCATCTCATCCAACCCCCTTGCTCAAGTAGGATCACCGAGAACATGGTATGCAGGATGGCGTCCCGGTGGGTTTTGAGCATCTCCAAAGGAGACTCCATAACCTTTCTGGGCAGCCTGTCGCAGTGCTCTGTCACCCAAACTGTAAAGAAGTTCTTCCTCATGGCAGTGAAACCTCCTGTGTTCAATTTATACCTGTTACTCCTTGTCCTATCACTGGCTGCCACTGAGAAGAGTTTGGCCCCATCCTCTTTACGTTGTCCCCTCAGGTATTTGTAGAGGTTAAGATCCCCTCTCAATCTCCTCTTCCCTAGGCTGAACGGGCCCAGCTCGCATAGTCTTTCCTCATAAGACAGATGCTCGTGAGTAAACAGCCCAGCATTGATGCAGTTTAATCCTACTTTATGGAGGTACGTGGAGACCAAGCACCTTCAGGCCTGTTGCATGGTCACAGATTATCCAGGGTGATGATTAGGAAGGACTCAGTCACCCTGTTCCCTATACCTGATGGTAAGGCACACGTCCCAGGCTGTGCATCAGGTCCTAAAGGGCTGACTTCTGCACCTCCTGCTAGCCTTGGGGTCTGTGCAGGTAATTCATGCTTTGATTCTCTTAAACAGGAGTGGAAAACTAAACTTGGGTACGTGTTTTCAGTGCTCATCTCTGTCAACAAGAGGTAACTTTGGCTGAAGAAAGTTTGAGAGACTGGAAATACAGACTTAGCATTATTCCGAAAGTGGCAAAGAATGTTCAGGAACATTGGTTGTTAAAACTTTGAAATAAATGTTTTCAATTACACTGTTCTTAAACCTCCAGTCCCCGGTACAAAAAAAGATCCTTCAGAGGTAAGCTAGAGAGTGACCTAAAAAGGGATTTATTTTTTTTTGATTTGTATTCCCTTAAAACACCTTGGTACTCTATTTTTTGCATGAACTGAATGAATTTTTAATATATATTTTGGTTCTACTACCAACCCAATATATAAATTATTCATGCAGATCTACATCTCCAGATAATTAGAGGGAACATCCTGAGTAACATCAGAGGTGTTGATGCTGGCATAGCAGAGGTGACTCAGACGGCAAGAAAAACTTGGTGCTGCTCTGCTTTTGGAGTCAGCTATATCCCGAAAAGGGCTTGCACGACCAAAGAAGTGGTTGTTGTAACTGGACTTGTTCAAAAAGAGAACTTCTGTTCTTTCAGGTATTCTGCTTTTGTGGGTCTGTCTTCGATACTTCTTACTGGCGCTGCAGATAAGCCCTAGATGTGCTTATTTCTAGTGGCTAGATACTGGACAAGATGGTTTGGAGTGATGTTCTCAAAATACATGTTCTGTATCCGTGGGCATAAGATTCAAATGCTTTCAGGCCTCACATGTTAAACCGATGTTTGTGCTTTAAACCTTGCCTGCCCCCACCCATCATCCACCCAACACAAAATGATCAAATGAATGATGTTTTACAACCATTACAACAAACTTAAGTGCTTAATGCCTAAGAATGTGACCTTCTTAGAGGTGGGTGAAAGGAACTGGAAAATCTAAAAGTCTTCAGGGAAAAGGAATAAAACCTGTCAACAGTAGTGTCATCTTTCTGGTGGGAGTCTGTAGCTTGGTGCTGCTTTATCTGCAGACGGCCGGGTGGTGTGTCCTGACTGCCTGATGCTTTCCTGCCACTTCATAACTTGACCATGGCAAAGAAGCCAAGCTGGCTGCCAAGGTGTGAGGCTGCTCGGGGGTTAGGGTGGAAATGCCAGTCTGAGTGATGTGCAGCAGCTGTGGAAGCTGCCCTGTCAATAGGGGATAGTCCTTGCAGGATGATGCTGAGTGAGTCCTGCAGGTTTGACAACATAAGTTGAAAAATAGTTCATTAGCGCTGCAGGAGTTTTAGATGCATCTATCTTATCATTTTTACTATCAAAGGTAACTCTAAGAGCATGATTTGTATGTGCTACTGCCACATTCTGTTACTTTTCAGTAGTTTTTTTGGGTCCCCTTGGAGTTGTCAGTTCAATGCTCAGTGTAAATATTAAACTCATTAACTTATTCTTTAAATCCTTCATCAGTTTCTAGATAGGGCACAGGGTCTACTTAGGATACTGTGAACAGCATAATGTAGCTCTCAACAGCTGTATGAGAAAACTTAGGTGTTTCATGGAAGCAAGGGATTGGGAGAGGAAAAAAAGCTTAGAGATCTATTCAAAATAGCTCTATGTTTTGGTCTGTAAATTTAATTCATGGTGTGATACTATTTAAAAAAAAAAAGCCTATGGATTTTTTTCCTAAAGCTCAGATAGTGATGCTACTCTAGGGAAAGGTAAATTACCTGCAAAGGTAAGTAATGTCCCTTCCTGGGACACTTATCTTAGAACTGCTTATTTGTAGGCAGCTTTAAATGCGTTATGCCTAAATAATTCTGTGACCACTGTATTTGTCTTCACAATGGAGTCTAATTGTATACTGAGGCTTTAATGTGAGTTATTTCACATCTCTGTTGAACTGATCAGTGGTGTGACTGAGATGTGACTGGCCCAGATGACAAAGTAATCAGCAATAGGAGTAGAACATGGCTGACAGGCAGGTCGCAGCTGCAGAGCCAGCATCAGGATTGAAAAATGTTTGGATTGAAAAATCTGTGCTCTGTAAGAGAAGAGGGCTACTGCTTACTTCAATGCATCTTGGAGCACTGATGTAAATTGTAATGGATTTTTATCCAGATCTCAAACTAATCTCTACAAAGGGGTGTTTGTCTATATAAATCAGACATTAATCTACATTTATGCTGCTGTTGGCCAATTGTGATTTCAGAACTTCTTTCAGTAATTTACAGCAAGTTCTTTCTTTGACCTCCAGTTGTATTATGTGAAACTTGACTAAATGCAGCTGTATTTGAAGACCTGTGTTACCTCTAGCTGAATTCCATCCTTCATCTGCTGGAACAGTGGTGGTGTGTTGACAGGTCATGTTTTCCAAAATTACAAGGTGTATTACGTGAAACAAGAGGCTGTAGGCAGCAGTCTGTCCTGCCATTCCACCAGTGCACATCTTTATCATCTTGGGTGCCGTTCTGTGGTTGAAGGGCAAAAGGGCTCTTTGTTACCCAGAAGACCTTCCCCATCCAACGGTGAAGTGAAACTGGCAACTGCAAATCAACAGGCTAGTGAGGGAAGTAGGAAATCAAAGGTAATAAATATAAATAAAATGCTAAAGTAAACTTAGATGTATAAAAGGAGTTAAAAATAAAATAATAAAGAAACTCAAGACATGTAGGGGAAGATAAAAGCAGAAGGGAAAAGAGTCCTCATGTAGCGGGTAGGAAAAGCTATGACTTTTATGTTTCCAAGAAAAAGAACAGTTATAAGCAGAATTTTTAGAAGTTGTATAACTTTTAATGAAGATGCACAAAAGTTAAAAGCTCTTGGGAAATACCTGTTCTGTAAGTAGAAGAATTTAATTAAAGTCCATCTTCCATGGTTTTATAGGAAAATAACCCTAGGCAAGCCCAGAGCTTGCTTTCAGATTGCAAGTTTGAATATAACTGCATTAATTTAACTGCTGTAAACTTTTTAAAGACACCTGATTAAAAAGCAGAGTGTTTTGGTTCTTAAGCGTATGGACTAGGAATGCACAAAGTGACTGATCTCAAAGGCAGATGACAGTAGGGTGTCGTTGGTTTGGTCTAGGTTCCCTGATCAATGTCAGTGATTACAAAGTAACATAAAAACATTCCTAGTAGTGTTTGGGACTGATGTGTGAGTTAGGGGAGTGCTAAATAAAGTTTAACTGACATGGTAATCTGCACCTTTTAACTGGGCTACTTGAAGGGTTTTTAATTCAGTGAAACAAACCTAGGTATTTGGAACATTGAATTCTGCTATTCCTGCAGTGTGGATTTTGGACACTAACTCATTGTCTCTCCTGCAAGGAGGAATTAACCAGGCCACTCTCAAAGCCATTCTGTCCTTTGGTACACAGACCAAAAAAGCAGGGTCTTTGTCACACCCTGTACAGTCTAAGTTTTTACATGAGCTGGCCTCTCTGGGGATAAATCCTGGTCATTTAGCTCTGTAAATGAGTGCAGATAAACACCGTAAGAGTGCTCAAAATGAATACAGGAAGGGAAATGAAGCTCAAGTCATGCAAATTCACATTAGAAAGGAAGGAAAACACATTTGTGTCCATGAGACACCAGGTCTAGGGTACCGGTATATTGTTGCTCATTTTGCTGAAACAGGACTGAATAGCCTTTCTGGAAAGGTGTTTGAACAAGACATGAGTTCTGCTGAGGCTGACCCAAATGTGCTGGCTGGTTCCTTTCCCAGTGGAGGGGGAGCCAACCCACACCAGGTTCCCATATGGGAGCGATAGTCACTTGCTATCCAGGGTCAGCAGTGCTTGCTGAGGGAATAAAATCCTGTCTCCACTGTTCTCTTCATATTTTTTGTCTTTATCTGAAGTAGTAAATAGCAATCAATTGTAGATCTAAAAATAATTAGGGTTAGGCCACTTTACTGGTTTGGTGTGTCTACTGTACCTTCTCGTCTGCTGCTGTGTTGTACCCACCACCTGAGATGCCATCGCTGTTTCATTTTTGAGGGACATCATCTACATAGTTGCTTTGTGTGCTTGTGATGTCCTTTCAGAAGTGAACTTCTTTTTCAGTAGTGGCTTGCACTTTGTCTCCTTTTATTGGGATCGGTTCTGCTTGGAGGGAAGATGTCTCTGTTAGTGCCCTGGCTGCCTTCCTGTGACACTTCCATTCCAGAACAAGGGACCCCATTGTACCTGGCCCTGCCCTTGTTGCTAGATAGTTGCTTCCAAGGACACGGATACGTTACACAAGAAACTGAAAACTTCCATGTAATAGAGAAGAATGTGCACCAAACCTAATTAAATCTCTGCAGGTTGGTCCCAGTTTCCCAAGTAAATGTTACCACCCTTTTTCCCCAGAACAGTTCAATACCTCACTGCCTTAAAAATGTGTTCATTCTGTGTGTCACTTTCTTTGCTTTAGGCTGTCTGTTGTGTTTTCTTTGGGTATTCCAGTTTAAAAGGCTCAGACTTTTCCTCTTTCAGCAGGCTAACTCCTTTGCAGTATTCACAGATTAATTTTCATGCCCTCCTAGCCTCTGACCAGGTGTTAGCTTGCTCCTCTTGATTGAAATCCTGCCTAGGTTGACCTTAATGCTTCTCCCCCCTCTCTGTGGAGTTGCCTGTTGTCTCTTCACTTGAACTGTAACTTTCCTGGTCAATATTTCCGTTGCTGCCTGAAGACTTTTAATTGCATTGTTGATCCCTTACCCTTCCCTGCTGGGTGCCTGGGCTCTGTAGCTCAGATCTTTGCTGTTCTGCCCTTTTGCTCTTCCAACTCATCAATTTGCTTCAGTTGACTGGCTTCTGTGGATGGCTTCATTGAGTGGCTGCAGCTGAGTCCTTTGTAGTGATATTCAGACACATTTCTCACTCTCATCAGCAATGAAATGTTTGGGTTAGAAAATATTTTATAATGTATTTATTTTTTTTGATAACCCTCTGGTCTGTGTCCTAGCATTTTTCTGGCCTATTTCCAGTCTGTAAATGTTGTGTGAGCTGATCTGTTGGTGCACCAGTTTGACGTTACTACTACAGTGCTTCTTGGTCACACCCAACCTTTCAGTAGCTGCAGGTATGTACGTACGTATGCACATCCCAGATTCACCTTTGCCACACAGACCACTGAGATTCATTTAGTCATTTCCTTTGCCCTTTCTTATTTTAACTTAATAATGGTATAGCGTGATGGAAAAATCAACAATTAGTATGTTTACCGTCACTGTAGCACGTAAATTACTTGTACTGGTGATGCTGCTGCCACATAGAACAGCATCTCAGACAGAACCTCCAGCAGAAAGAAGGTTCCATGTTTCACCAGGTAGTTTTTCACCTCCCGTTTTTGCTATAACACAGGACAGTGATTTTTTGTCTTGTATGTGGTGCCTTGGCAGTGTTTTCAACACTGGCAGTCAGCCTGAGTGGTGTTGATTCTAGGAGCTCTGAATTAAGCAGCTCTGGATTAAAGTCTTCGGGAGACATGCCTGAGACTGTTTTTTTTGTTTGTTTTTACTTAGTTGAAATCATGATGAGTTTCTGATAGTTTGTGGTTATTGTTTTAATTTTTTTTTCTGGGTTGAGAGAGGAATATGTGACTTACATGCACTTGGAACTGTTGCCAGACTCTAGCAGAACCTTGCTAGAAGGGAAATAGCAGTCATCATTTACAATGTGCAAAACACTTTTGTTTTTTTTCTCTCATCTGAATTTGAATCCAAGATTTCTTGTCTTACAGAAGCATTCTTAGAAACAACAATCTCTTTACTAATCCACTACCAAATACTGTGGATGCTGGAAAATATGTTAAAACAAACGAATGGTTACCAACAAATGTGCATTACCGTGAGTCTTTGCTTACTAACTGGCAATGTTTCTTCAAAACAATATTTGTTATGGGTATTTTTGTGGCCAAATTACAAGACAGTATGTGCTCAGGAGCCCATCTGCCAAAATGATGTAATATCAGCATGATCTCAACTTTTTCACTGCTTGGAAATGCAACTTGGATCATAGCTAGTGCAGTGGCATCAACCTAACACGCCCTATACGGAACTTTGCTACCTTAGGGTGGCTTTTACTGCAGCCTTTTCCTTAGAGGGGCCAGCCTAGGATAATGGTGTAGACTGGTAGGAGAAGAGGACAGAAAAGGGCAGCCTGAGTGCCGAAACAGTTTATACCTACTGGGAGAAGCTCTGCCTGCTGGAGAAGAAAGGATTGTTTTCCTTGACTTGTGCTGCCTTGCACTGATCACCCATTAAATAAAGGGCTACTGAGGAAACCATCTGTGCTCTCTGGTTCTGTGCAGAACTTGAGGTAAACCAAGTTGCCTCCAAACATAAAGAGCTTCAGCACTAGCATTTCTCATGAAGAATAGCACCTCAGAGTGAGAGAGTGTTTTCTTCTGCCTACGTATTTAAGTCTGTGCAGCAAAAGAAATGCAAAGGTTAACTTCCTTCAAAATCAGGGATACTCCTGTGTATCTACCTGTGAAGAGCTTGCATCCTACATTTAATACTAGGGTTTTACAAGAATGATTGCTGTAAATATTTTCAAGAGATCTCACTGCTGATAGTATGTAGGACAAAAGGTGTGTGTGTGAAACCTGAGCAAGAGCACTTGCCAGGCTGCTGAGCTGATTTTATATTGATTTCTTTCATCTGATATAAAACTGGTGTAAATTGGAAGAGAATCAGGTCCACTTAAACCAAATATGTTCTTTATGTCATCCTGTGGGATAGAGGAATAATTTATGCTGAGCAGAGAGAATGCTTCAAAGTTCTATGAATTCCTACACTAAAAATTTAGAGCATTTTTGTTCATCTATCTTATTTTCATTTGAGAGCTGATTTTGGCTTCATGGGCTTGTAATTGAAATTTGATGTTGTTTGTTCATATTAAAATATCGTTGATATGCAAAGTGGCACACATGGACTGTATTTGATTTGCAAACGGCTGCTTTAAAATGGATGAACTTGAATATTAATGAAGCAAGCTTTCAAACAAATTGCCATTTTCTTTCCCTCCTCCTGTCCCTTTTTTGATGTGGATGCAAAGGGTTTGACAGTATGGAAATTATGAAAATACGCAAATTCATTTCATCAAG
Source organism: Anser brachyrhynchus (assembly GCF_964034855.1). Lineage (NCBI taxonomy): Eukaryota > Metazoa > Chordata > Aves > Anseriformes > Anatidae > Anser > Anser brachyrhynchus. The sequence continues at coordinate 8,526,466 of NC_137733.1, forward strand.
TGCACCATTAATTATTCATTAACTATTTGAAAGGCAGCATCTCAGCTCTTCGTATATATGTCATTCACCATCTACTCCATATAGTATTCTGTCTTGATTTCTGTAGGTGTGTTACACATTTCTATCATAACTTTTTCTAAAGACTGGTTCACTTAATCAGATCTTTTTTGAACTGATAGGACCATTATTGTTCCTGCTGTAACTTTGAGTGTTTTGAGTAATGTATTATATTGTAGTGCATGCTTTTTGTCAAAGCTTCATACAACATAGCTTTACAGCTAAATTAAAGTTGCCTTTATCCCTAAGCTGAAAGCTCAGCCTGTGCATCGTGCTCTGTAGAGCAGATAGTTTTATTTTGCTGTGTGCTGATTTCAGTTTTCAGAAATCTGTATTCCAAGTCTTGATGAAAAGACAAGAAATTGTGTTGCAGTAAACTTCATGACAGAATTTGGTCATCAAATAAGGTAAAAGGGAAATCTGACCTAGATCTGCTTTAAAGGCAAATCATGAAATATTCCTGAAGGTTATCCTGTCGTTAATAACAGTAAGGAATAAAGATGGAAAAGTCAGCCCAGTGAACTGCACTTTCATATCCCAGACAGATTTCATATAACTCTTCCTGGGCAGACCCTGTGTTGCTTTGACTACAGACCTAGGTCCAATATCTAACACCAGGGTGGCATTCAGAGCAGCTTCACGAACTGATTGGCTTTGGGAGAGCAGAAGCACTACGTACCTATAAATGCATATCAGCCTTATGGAGGTTGGTTTACTGCTTCTTGCTGGACTCTTAAAGCCATTATTTTGGTCTTGTCTCATGCAAATTAAAATCTTTTTACAAACAAGTTCTGAGTGTCTTGTAATTAGATGCATTTGAACATCAATAGTGTCTGAGTAAGTGATGTTGAAAAATTATTAGCAAACAAATGTCTAATCAGTTACACAATGGAGATCACATACGCTGTGCTAATCAGATGGAGGGAGGCTATTATCAGCAGAAGTAGCGCAGCTTCAAAGAGAACGACAGATGCCCAAATACAAGGTTGATAATAAAATTGTAAGCATCCCTGTGTATGTAACTTATTCAGTTTACTATGCTCTTTATCCAATTTGCCATATGCTATGGGATATAAATTTTGGGTATGTGTTCTTTTTTCTCTTATATTCTGATCGTTACTCTAAAATGCGAAAAGCTTCATCAGGAGAATGCTGAGGATCTGGTGAGAGCAAGGACACTTGAGAGGTTCCTCCTTTGTCTCTAATATGGGCCATTGAGTTCAGCAATTTATGATGGTAGTATGTTGTGTGGACTATGCTGGGCTAATAATTCGCCAATAAATGGCACTGTAGGCCTGATGGCAGTGAGGGGAAGGTGAGGCTGGGATCTGAAACTACCTTTTTCCTTTTGTGTGAAAACTTTGAGGGGGAAGAGAGGACAAAATACTGATTGTCACTGTCTTTGCTTGGGCTTGACTTCTGTGTGAGGGTATGCACTTGTCCTGGTCGTGCAGAGCACTGGCTCTGTAGGTGGCTCTTGCGTGGAGGTGGTGGAGCTGGTGTATTTACTAAGCTCTGGAGCAAATTTTGTGGATGGTAATATACGTTGTTGTCAGAGGGAGTCTGGAGTCATTTGAGTAGCAGAAAACTTTTGCAGTATCCTTATCTGCCAGCCTGAGTTGTCCTGCACTCACTGGACTGCTGCTTCCAGGAGGTGTGCCTTGTGTCAGTACCAGACGTTCCTCCTCTGCAAATAAACAAAATATTTCTAGATTCTGTTTATAATTCCCCAAATGCTAACTGGTTGGAGACAGCAGAGTCAATCTGTGTTTTTGTTTCCTGAAGGGACCTGCCTGTTGTGGTTTTTTTTCGGAATATGGGAAAATCATGTCAGAAGTGGCAGGAAACTAGAAGCTAATAATGAAACATGTTTATTCTTGAAGAACAACAGAACACTCACATAAAGACAGATCGAGGATGTGTTCAGAGAGCATAATTTAGCAAATGTTAAGGAATAAGGCTTGAATATGAAGAAATAAAGCCTGCAGTTAAATTAAATATCCAATTAAGTTATCTGCTTGGCTGCAAAGTATCTTCTTGACAGACAATTAGTTCTGGGGAAGTCAAACATTTCAGCTATGAATTCATATAGGGCAATTAAAGAAACTAATCTATATTTGATTTGAAGAAGTGGTAAATTGGAAAGAATATGGAAGTTTAGGCTATGTGGACTTTCCTGCAGTAACTTCACTGCATGGAGAAAGAAATAGTGATTTTCCAGATGACCCGGTGGTACGTTCCCTTTAGAATGTCTCCCGTGGGACAGTATTACTAATTTCTGTTTAACACTGGCAATGCTTAATGTCAATTTGCTTTTAATGGCCAAACACAGAAGAGTGCATGAGATTACAGATAATACATGGGAATAAATTTCCAAATTATTTTGCTGAAGCTGAGTGATAATCTCTTCTCAATTCAAAGCTTTGCTCTGCTGCTGGAACCTAGGAAGCTGATCCCATCCCTGACTCCAGGGGCTCTGTTTCCTCTCAGATGCACAGCTCAGTTGGTGGCTGGCCTTTGACTGGTGGTACACAGCACCGCTGGCACTACCAGCAGTGTCGTCTTCCAAGGTCAGAATGGGCCTTTTCAGCAGCGTAGGGCAACTCAGACTTCGTACTCAGGCTGATCGGCTGGGCTGTTTCTGCATTTCTGCCTAAGCAACAGAATAGGGAGGGAAAAGGGATGGAGCTGAGGGAGGCATCCCAAAACTGACCTTGATGCTCCAACTGCTTTTGGAGGAAGCAGGAGCAAGGAAGAATGAGAAAGGACAGGACCGGTGTCTGTAAGACTCATCTCAGATTTGCAGCCTGATGAATGTTCAACCTGAATGTGTGTATTACTGCTGCCTCATGAGTACCAGCCAGGTGTGTTACAGAATGCCCCCTTTGGATTTTCTCAAGAAAAACCTTGGTCCTTATTAATTTCAGGTAAAATTGCCTATAATGCTATTAGTGATGTAGAGCTGAAAACCCATTGATGTTTCTAAATAATTTTCACCACCTTTTTGTCTCTCCTTTTATGTGAGAATCTGCATTTGATCCTCTTCTTACCTTGCAAAATTCCAGTGGATAAAAAGTTTAGATGCACAAGAAATTCCAAGCAGGTTCTCCCTGTGTAAGCTGTAAAATACAGGGTACTTTTCTGAGTACACAAATAACAGGGCACTTTTTTCAGCCTCTGCCCTGTGGGCTTTACTTTAATCTTCCTAAGGATCTGTTCTGTTCCTTATCCCTGCAATGCCAGAGACACCAAGAAAAAAGCTCTGACAAGGTTACGAAAAAGGTGTTCTTCTGTAGCTAAAGAGTATGTTGGCTCATTGTTCACTCGTGTTCCTGGAAGTGAACTTTCTTCTGCACCCCCAAAATGTTCCCTAATCTTAAAAAGGGACTTTATCCACTTTTAATCTTAAAAGTGGATTTTAGACATTTTAGTTGTGGAGAGCTATTTGCGCTGATAACTTGTTGATATGCCAAGTGCTAGTCTAATACAAGCTTGAATTGCTGAATTGTAGGGAGTTCTTGAAAAGCGGTGTTTGTACTAGACGTAGCAACTGACCATTAACTATAGTGGTGCTTTTGAGGCACTGCTATAATAAATTGCTTTGACTTCATGAAACAGTGACGTGAAGAAAGCACACTTGGTTTTAGAGCATAATTATCCCATTATTCTACTTTCTGAATTTTGTTTTATTACTCTTTCTCCTAAAATTTATTTTATTACAGCCATGAGCACATTAAGCCATAAAGAAGCCTGTCCCATGGGCAAGTGTTAGCAGTTTTAATGTATTCTTTGTGTAAGACAAGCAGTACATTATGTGACACGCGCAAGGGCCATAAACTCAGCTAGCGATTGAAAATGCTAATGTATCACTGTAATCACAGTTCAGAAAGTTGCACAGGTTTACACATTAAACCATTGCTGAGCAAAGGCATTGCTTGATATGCAAAGCATGGCTGTAAGACTTTTTTTTTTTTGAGGAAAGTTGAGAAAAGGGAACTAATAGCAACTGTACTTTTTTTTAACTTACCAGGTTGATATCAGTTCTACAGAGTTCCGTTCACTGTTCCTTGTCAAGTAGCCTGTTTGATATTTTAGTTTGGAGGGTGCTGAACTGAAGACCTGGACTTGTTTGGAAGTAGTCACAGAAATGCAAGTTGGTGGTGCTTTTCTTGTGCACTCTCCGCTTTGCAGCAGGGCCCATAAGGTGCTGCTTCTGGTTCCGAAACACTATGCCTCCTGTGCTAGGGTGGAGTTGTTCTGTACTTGTAGGTATTGGGTCTAGGAGGGACTGAATCGGGAAATCCAAGCAGGTACCCAACCTCCGCACTGGGCTGTCAGTGGATAAAGCTGGTGGTGTAAAGATGTAAATCTAGGCTCAGTTTTGTTGTATCTTCAAAATAGCACATTATCTGGGGAAATGTTTTTGGCTACCTAATAGAATCATTATACTTCTTGAAGAAAATCTGTAGACATTACAGCATGAATCTTCATTTGATTTCCTGTTTGTGTTTTTCTTTATTAGATATAGTTTAATAGCTGAAAGTACCACAAAGGGCTGGGACCCTGTTGTGATCGGAAGAGTGCCATTAGCAAATGCTTACAGCTTGTCACTTGTTTTATTTATTTCTGACTTGTTGAAAGCATCTCCGTGGATCAAGATGATTTTAAAGCAATGAAGACAGGCAATAATTTGCTTCAAAGGCATAACATAGTTATGCCCATCCAAGCAAGAAATGTCAGATAAGAATAATAAGGCTCTGCTGTGGCAGGATGCCAAAGTTCGTGATTAGCTTTGCCGTGTCATAGTGCTCAAGCGAACTAACACCCAGTTCCACCCTTGACAGCATCTGTATGGGAAGGAGGATATCTGCCATTAGACTGTCTGCTAGACTGGAGTATTGCACACCTGAGCGACTTCTTCCATAGAACGGAGTTAACTATTTATTTGTTCACAAAACTCTTTCCGAGGAAAGTGTTAAACACCATTTTCCAGCAGGCAGCACAAAGCATCCAAAAAAAAGCATGGGGGAGTGTGTTGGCAGAGAGTTTACGATAAAGAAAGACGGTTTAATCTTAACCTGTACTGACTTCAGTGGTGAAGTCCCTATTATGATGTAAGAAGTAGAGGCATTATGTGAAAAGGAGCGCTAATAATCCACAATCACTTATAAAAGCATGACTGAACAAATGATTGGGAAGGCTCTTCTATACACACAGAAGAATGCATATTTTTTTGGAAAAGAAAATACCAAGGCATTGTTTGTAGTGGCCTGAGGATGATAGCCAACAGCCTAGGCAGATCAACTTAGTCTGGCCTTTAGAGTAGTCTGAGCTATAGGATTTCCGTGGATGACCTCTTGCTCCAGCTCCCACAGCTGGTCGGCCACCTGGCCTGTTCTCCCAGTCCTTACCTGGAGAACTCCCAGTGGAGGCGATTGCTACTGCAGCATCCTTTGTGCAAGTGGTTGCTGCAGGGCTGCCTGAGTTCCTGTTAGGTTAGACGCCTCTATCTGCTGCCTACCTGCACAGCTGGAACAAAGCACAGCTAGAGCAGGAGCTGTCAGGCTACATTTCTCCTCCATTAGCTAACGAATTAAAACATCGTATGCAACAAAGAACACCATGGGGTTATTTCATGTGCACGTATGAAGTACCCACGAGTAGGGTTTGGCTTTTAGTTGGTTCTCAGATTAGATCCTCTGCTGTAGGAAATAACCAAGAAAATTGAGTAGTAGATGATGCATAAATCTGGTAAACTGCTACTGAGCTATATTCACATTTAGCTGCTTTAGCACGATCCTAATAAGACCTTTAGGTTTCCAAGTGGCTACTGGGAACAAGAGAGATAAAGCTGTAATTTACCACAAGTCCCTGGTGATGTTTATTTAATAAACATTTACACAGAAATGATTCAGCCTTTTGGTCTCTGTTAACGTCTATAGATACTCACTACATAATTACAGCAAGTCTCATTGTGCAGAGGTTCTTGTCACAAAACCTAAGGATGAGTTGTCTCATTACCAGTCCGAGCACTTTTTCTTTAAAGGGGTGACCTCAACTTCTGTGGGGGGCTCATCTAGGACTCCAGACCCCAAACTACATCTCCTATAGACCTCATGTTTCGTGCCCTTGGCCATTTGGCAAAGTGTGGATGCTCCTTCGTCATAAACACCTCTTCCGTATTCTGCATGTCCTAAATTGTGGTTGTGGACTTCTGTATATGCGAAGATTTTCCTGTATCAGGGTGAGCACTACCCTGATACAGAGTACAGAGCAGATACCAGGCACCTATAATGCTATCATGTGTGCGTGACCATATTTATTAGACAAAATGATAAAACAGAAGAAAAATCAGTGATGTCAGCAGTCTCCTGGGTGTGATGGAACATAGTTCACACCAGCCTGTTCCTTTCTCCCTGATCTGCAAAGATATCAATTAAGAGACAATCCACAGGCAACTTCTGTACAGCAGCATCTACAAAAATAACTTATGGTCATGAAAAATATTTATTCACTGTTGTGGCCATTACCAATTCATGGTATGATGAATTCTGTGCATCTGAAAAGGAGTAAAGTATACCAATGTTAAGTGTGAGCTGTATATTTAATGCCCCTGTAAATAATAAGCCATAAAGTCTTTGTAACCGGCAAGAAATAATTAAAGGAGAGCACTGAGGTGTTATGGAACATGTATCACCTACAGAAGAAAAAAATAAATGTCCTTCTTTACTCTGTATAAATATAACCTATCTAAAGCTTGTTTACTCTGACCTAATTCTCTTAAGATGGTAGGGGAATAGTGGGTCAGTATGGGGACCACCTCACAAGATAAATACATTATTCATAGGAAGTATTGACTTGTGTACTACCCTTCATTTGTTATGCCTTAGATTTGGGAAGCTATCATTTGTCGTCTTTGTAGTTTGATGTTTTTTTGAATCTTTGTGAGCACCGTACTTGCTGGTTGCCTGCTTTCATGGGGTTTGGCTGGGTGTTTGACCTCGCCAGCATTCCTGACTTGAAATCAGGAAGATTGTGTTTGAAAGGGGTAATCTGTAATAGCTGTCCTCTAATGATTAATGTATTGGAAAAAGTAACGGAAGGTTCTGGGGAATACATTCAACTTTTTTCAATTAGAGAACTGCTAACATTTTAATTAATTATCAGAAAGTTAGATGGTTAGGTATTATCCCTTTCAAAGATCCTAGGTTTCCCTTCCTCCACTCCCTGCTGTCAGAGAATGTTAATTTAAGGAATATGATCTTTTCTGGGAGGTAATTACAGTGAATGCACCGCTGACAACATTCTTGTTTCACAGATTTGGTAAGGGTGAGATTGGTCGAGTTCCAGCTTAGACCAGTTTGGGTGGATGGTGCAGTCTGCTCCTGTGACAGGAGCTCTGGGAAGCGGGCAGCGTGCGATGGAGAGGCAGGAGAGAGGTGGAACCAAGTTTCGTTTGCCTCCAGCTGGAGCTTCACAGGAAGGTACAGCTATCCGCAGGACCTCAAGCTGAGTAATGCGGGTGGATCTCCTTGGGGGAAGAGTAGGGAGGAAGAGGCAGTCCTCTGCTGGTTTCCCAGTTTGTTTTTGCTGCCAGCAGTTTATGCTGTGCATTTCAATGCCATTAATAAAGAAACCACCCGTTGTCCTCCAAGCACAGACTGTAGTAAGGGTGATTTAAAAAAGACTTTTTTGAAGAAACTGTGTGTGTGTTTGGTTTGGTTTGGTTTTGGTGCAACTTATTCCCCAGTTCTCAAGGCTTCAGGTGGGTGGGGATGAGTTCTGCAAGCTCATATGTGATTTTGCTTTGCTCTGTGGTATAGTGCTGCTCCAAATCCCAGGGATAGAAGTGGGAAGCCTCCAGACTTCAGTTACAGCTAGCAGTTGCGATAAAGGACTTGCTGTTCCTTTAGCATAAAGAAAAAAATAATGCAACGTGTTTGCTTTAATGGTTAGTAACTTCTGCTGTAGAATCAGTCTCTGGGGATTCATAACAGTAAGTGAGAGAGAAACATGTTGGACAGATAAATAGCTGGATGTAGAGGAAAATCAAAAAAGGAATAACCCTTTCAAACAGCTTTATCCACCTTTCATCGGGCTGTGTTGTCATTTCTTACAACTGGAAAAACTAATGTAAAAAATGAAGCTATTTTGATCTTTTTTTAACACATGCATTCGCGCAACTCAAGGTTTCCTGCTAGGTCCCTGTTTTTCTTCCTTGAGTCTTATGTTTTAGTTTGAAATAGAAACATTTTTCTGATGCACACTTGGAAGCGAAATGCTGCTTGCTTGCTTCTTTTTTTTCTCTGTGTTGTTGCTTAAGGGGGAAAGTGTGTCAGGATGATCTATTGCGGGCAGTTAAGTAAATCCAGCTCCAATTTGTATTCAGCACTTCTATCAGGCGAACATTTCCTGTGGCCTTATCAGGGCAATTTAAAAATACGCAAACTATTGTCAGGTTTCATGGAGAAGAACAAAAGGATTACTGAATAGTTCCAAGTGAAGCTGTAGTGGTGGGTCTGTCTCCAGCTCTGTCATTTTTCATCATGGAGTGTATAAATGACTGACTAGCTGCCTTCTGTCTTGGTCTTGGATGTTGACCTTCCTGTACTGGCAGAGAAGTTCCTTACTCGTTTGACAGTAACCTTTCAATGCGATCACTTCCATGCCATACAATATTAATGGGGCGACAATGAATAATAAATGCTTTCCAAGACAGCCTGCTTGTTTCAATTAGATCATTGGATTTCCCAGGAGCGGCTGCAACATTTTGTCAGGTGTGATGTAGATACCCGTGCTGGCACGTACAGCCTGGTGTTCTAAGAAGAAAACATAATTGGTTTTGCTTGGAAGTCTATGGGCACAGGATATTGTGTGTCAGATAATATAGGCTTCATAAGCTGATGCTCGTCATGCAGATGTATATCTGTATGATGTAATATGCGGAAATAGAGCAGAGATCTTAGACCAAAGATATGTGGAATATCCAGCTGGAGAACAGTATTAGGATTTGTGCAAGGTGGTTTGGCCCTAAACCTCTGGCATGTGTTAAAGAAGGATAAGCATTATGTTGTCCTTTTTGACTTCTTACCACTGCAGAGCAGCTGTTTCAGTAGATACGATGCATTTGAGATTTGAAATGGTCAGTAACCAAGAACATCTATAAAACTTCTCCAGTTATAAAAAGGGGCTTTTCCAAAGACTTTAACAAGTCTTTAACAAGACTTTAACAAGGAGATGTAAAACCAAAAATGCTTCCACCTTTATTTGTATGTATTTTGGGGGAAGAGAGAAAGGAGAAACCTATTTACTGCAAGGGCCAGAAGTAGAAACATCTCAAGATTAGAATAAAAGTCAAAATGTTATGTAAGTTTTGGGATGTTCATTTAACACACATCTGTGCTAAAGATTGTGCTGCCTGCTCTGAGGAAGGGTGGTTGTTTCATTGCAGGGCTGGATTGCCTCCATGCAGGACAGGTGTTTCCTTGAGATCTTTGCAGAGATTTTGTGTTTCAATGCAGCTCGTCCATCCCACCTTTCCTGCCTGCCAGGGGAGCCGGGGTAGGGCTGCATATGTAGGTGAGAAGCAGCTATATTTTAACCGAAGTCCTGGGGAACACTGGGTCAGATATCATCCAACACTTGAGACTTGAAACAGACCTAGTTCCACACCACAAATAAGTAATAGTCGTGTCTGGAAGTATGGCTATCTTTCTTTTTTTTTTTTTTGTAATATCTTTTGCAATATTTTCATTAACAGAACAAAAGAGTGAAAATCTGTACTATTTTGCTTTATTTTTATCTTTTTTCTCATATTAATTAATTTATTTATTGCTAGTAAGCTATGACAAGGAAAAATTCCCTCTTGTTTCTGTAGCTGAATAACCCATGGCCATTTGACTGCTTTATCTGGTTATAAAATCTGACAAGCCATATTAGGTCTAAGTTTTGAAATGAAGGTGCTCTGTCTGTTGCTGATAGTTAAAGCAGTGTGTCATTAAAAAAAATGCCTGCTGCAGGATTCCTGTAGGCATTTCTTACAGGGTAATAAGCAATGCTGTTTCTCCTCCTGTGCAGCACGACAAAAGCCCTGCTTTTATAGCTTCGTGTAGGGTTTTATGCTTGGTGATAACCTGAATTTGATTCCACTGAGGAAGTTTGTTTGAAAAACATCATGTTTTCTGGTAGACCTCACCTAAATTCACTGGCTTGCTGCCTCCCCCACAGGCTGCTCTGTGGGGAGAAAGAGTCTGTTTGCCAATATATTAATCACAGTATTTAGTGAATCCAATTTTGCTTTCTTTTCCTCCTGAAAGTTTCTTGCAAGACAGTATTTGTTTTTGTTATGGATCTGTGTGGGTTTAGGCAGTCTTCTCATGCTGCAGCCCTGGAGCTGCTTACTTGCCGTAGGGGGAGGAAGAACCATGGGACTGGGGCTGACACTGTGCATCTAGAGCCTTCCTGAAGTGTAATTACATTGAATATTGTCTCCCAGCTAAGAGCCATTTTACCAGTCTGACTGAGAAATAAACTCTGTTATACATGGCTGGACTTTCTTCTTAGGCCAGCACAACCCTGTTGATGTAAATGCTGTTGTTAAAGGGAAGGAATTTCGCAGGACTGAATTCTCCTGTGTGAAAAAGGACTACAAAATGTTTCCAGGCAAGGAGACCTTTCTAGACAGCCAAACTGGCGTGGATCAGACTACGGTGCTGAAGCTACGTGCACAGAGGGAACAGCAAAACTGAAGCAAGTTGGCTCCAGATGAGGGTGTGCTGCCGTTTTGGAGCTGCTGTTGGCACTGAAGCGACGGGGGTTGCAGATGGCTGGGGAGCCTCTGCTCTGGGAATTGGAGTTGTGGGTGTGTCTCCCATCTAACAGTCACCTGGACCAGGGTAACGCTGCCTCCTTTCCCTAATGGCAGTGGAAATTACAGACTGACCTGATAAGGTAGGGTTGTAACCTCTGAGCCATGCAGCTTGTAATTCATTCCCCTACTCTAGGTAGTTAATGGTTACATCAGTACGTTTTATTGATTTTTTTTTTATTGGATTTTGCTGTAGTTTACTCAGGGTATTCTATGAGAGGAGAGAAAAGGATCTCTTGGTATTTATATGCTAAACCTTTGATACATTGCTTTTCCGTACTTTCAGGGAGCAGGTTCTTATTTGCAAGTTATAGATACTGTTTTTCCAAAGATGTATTTAAAAGCAGCAACAACAACAAAACCATGAAAAGTTAAGATACTTTTGTATGTTACCAGGGACAGGCTCAGGCTGGGATTTTTCAGAACTGGACCCACTGTGCTGTTAAAACAAGAAACCTTTGAGTTTCTTCCCCACAGTGTTTTAAGATAACCCATTGATAATGTCAATTTCTAGTTATCTGGAGGTCCTTTTACAGCAGAAACTTTGTATAAAGCATGATTTATTTGTTTTTTTTAAAGTCATGTTACCCTCCTTTCCTTCTCCCACGTGGCTTATAAGGGCAATAAATGCTTCAGCATTCTCCACCAGTAATTTATCTGGCTTTCTTCCATACGACTGGGTGTCAAAGCCCACAGAGAGATGATTTCAGCATGAAGTTTCCTGTGGGGTTGTGGGAAGCAGGCAGGGCAGCCCTTGAGCATACAGGTTGTATGGTGTCACTGGTGCTCATGGCGAGGTGTATTCTGGTGTGACGCTGGACTGCAGTAAAACGTAGTGATTGTTGGTAGATGACTGGGCAGGGACCTGGTTTCCTCTCTACCCAAGGCTCTTCCAAGCCATTCCTCCATCGTTGGAAAGAGATAAGGAGCTGGCTGTGCTCCTCTGTACTCACTCTCCTCAAGGACCTCAAGCCTACTCTCTGTGAAGAGCCTTCTACCCCATGGAAACTTCCCTGAAGCATCGTGGGAGCAGTGGAAATGGTGGAGGTGATAGTGCCGGAGCAGCCTATGAGACAGCGGTGTCAGGGCAGAGCCGCCTGGCTTTCCCCTTATCCAGCCCCAGCTCTGTGCAGCATTCTGTATAAGGAGAGGGAATAATCTGGTTCGTGGTCTCACGAGCCTCTGCCTGCTTGTTTCTTGCAAGGCTGGCAGCTAGACAATATGTTTCAAGAACGAATTGTACAATCCTTGAGTTTCTGTGAGCTGTAATAATGTGAGCGCACTGAACTGTTTTGCACTTCTCTACAGCATCTGTCCTCCATCCTGTTACATCCTGAATGCTGCTTCTGTATGGCAACTTAATTGCTTAACGTCATCTTCAGAATTTAGCTCTCGAGTTTGAAAACTTGAGGAGGTGTTTTAACTGAACATGTGAGTGTAGATGGATCTTGAACGCATAAATTTTCCCATGGGGACCACCTGCCAGATCCTGTTCACTTAGCTGTTGTCTGTTTGGGTTTGGTGATCCAGGAAGAGAATGATGTATGGTGGGCAGGACAGGAGCAGGAGATCACATATTATCATATCTTCAATGATAGTTGTGTGTAATGTTATCATATGACACTAGGACCTGGCGACACTGGTCAACAGCTGGCTGATCATGAGCCAGCAGTGTGCCCAGGTGGCCAATGGCATCCTGGCCTGCATCAGGAACAGTGTGGCCAGCAGGGCTAGGGAAGTGATGGTGTATGTGGCACTGGCGAGACCCTGCCTCGAATACTGTGTTTGCTTTTGGGCCCCTCACTACAAGAAAGATACTGAGTTGTTCAAGCATGTGCAGAGAAGAGCAACAAAGCTGGTGAGGGACTAGAAAACAAGTTTTCTGAGGAGCGTCTGAGGGAACTGGGCTTGTTTAGTCTGGGGACAAGGATGTCTACAACTACCTGAAAGGAGGTTGCAGCAAGAAGCATGTCAGTCTCTTTTTGTGGGTGACAAGTGATAGGGCACAAGGTGATGGTCTCAAGTTGTGTGGGGGTGGTGGTGGAAAGGAGGCTAGACTGGGTATTAGGAAGAATTTCTTCATGGAGAGGGTGGTCAGGCATGGGAAGGGGCTGCCCAGGGGAGTGGTGGAGTCCTCATCCCTGGAGGCATTTAAGAGACGTGTGGACGTGGCGCTGAGGGACATGGCTTAGTGGTAATGACTCAGTAGGTCAGGTTGATGGTTAGACCTCGTGATATTGAAGGTCTTTTCCAACCTAAATGACTCTGATTCTATATCATGCTTCACATGATGCAGCTGTAATATATGTAATGATATACTACTATAGAAATGATTCTCCCAACCACCATGTAAAGCAAATCAAACAGCTATGAAAATGACCTAAATGCAACGAAGATCTGCAGGCATCCTGCAGTGATCCAAGGCCCTGCTTTTAGGAAAGAACAGAACATGAATGACTACCTTTATACTTAATGTATGTGACTGGTGTGTGCTTTAGTGGAACAGCTCTGGGCTGAGCACAGAGATAATCCCACAGGACTGAAGTGTCTGTGGGTATAACGGAGGACAGGTTTTGGCATGTGATTTCCAATTCAGTGACATCGGGGCTGAGGTGACTGACGTAACAACCATTTATTGCTCTCCAGAAAGCTGTCCCTAATGAAAATTACAGGAATGTTTTCAGAAATAATCTTAAAATATGAGCATTGAATAGTTTTCTTTTGCCTTTGTTTTTTTGTCTCCACTCCTCCTTCTCTTCCCACACACTTTTAATGACTATTCTGCTTTTCTTTCTCAAATCTCTCCCAAATTCACTTTAGCATATTAAGTTTGTAAACATTAACTCAAAGTGATGATGCAGCTTCACACACGTATTCAAAAGAAAAAGTGCCATCATTTTGTAATGATGCTTTGAACCAAACAACCTGGTGTTGCTGTAGTAATAAAAAAAAAATGGTGTGGCTTTAATTATGTTGCACAGAATAATTTGGCAGTGAAATGATTTTGAAGAAAAATCTACTCCCAAAGTGCCTGTGAGCCAAAAATCAGGTAATGAAGAAAGAAGATTAAAAATGATCATTGTTGGGATTATCTTTCAGCTCTTGCATGAATAAAACAAAGTTATGAAATATACAAGCAGGTGAAGGCAGTTCGTAGCATTTTTAGGCATACATCAAGCAGTCTTTCTATCATAAATTTTACAGCACCATTTGCCACTGTGGGTATTTAACTTGCAGATGAATTACTTTTTGCTTGTATTAAATGCATCATGTGTGGATAAAATTTATGCAAATCACAAGCTATTCTCCATGAGTTTATTTTATGGTTAGATATTTGAAATAATGTCTTTGTACTGGTTTGATTTTCTACCTTTGACCTGATGCTGTTCTTCTAGGGGGACAGGGTACTGGTTGCATTTTGATAAACAATGCTGAAATGACAGATTTAGGCTTTAAATGAAATTGTGTTCCATAAACCGTGAAACAAAGAGTCATAACTTACCCTTAGCTACATAAATTTCAGGGAAAATTATCTTTCATGCTTTGATCTACACTGTGTCATTTTACTGAGTGGCCTTGTGTGTAGTATCAATCAAATCCACTGAAGATGTGTGAGAATCTCATTTAAAATCAGAGAATACAAATCATAGATTCATCTGCCTGGTGGGAAGGAAAATGTTCCACGAGTCTCAGTTTCTCCAATTACAACTGAGTTATTTTTGTAAAACTCCAGAGAAGGCACTCGGGCAGCCTTGGTCTCATTTATTTTTCCATTTAGATTGACTGCACCTGGGGGGCTTGGCCCAGGGCTGCCTGGGAGCCCCACAGGAGCTGGACAGCCAGCTCTCTTACAGAATCACAGAAACATTAGGGTTGGAAAAGCCCTCCAAGATCATCTGGTCCGACCATCACCCTACCACCACTGTCACCCACTGAACCATGTCCCTCAGCACCACGTCCAACCTCTCCTTGAACACCCCCAAGGACAGTGACTCCACCACCTCCCTGGGCAACCTGTTCCAGTGCCTGACAGCTCTTTCTGAGAAGAAATGTCTCCTCATTTCTGACCTGAACCTCCCCTGGCACAACTTGAGGCCGTTCCCTCTGGTCCTATCACTAGTTATATGCGAGAAGAGGCCGACCCCCAGCTCCCCACACCTTCCTTTCAGGTAGTTGCGGAGAGCAATAAGGTCTCCCCTGAGCCTCCTCTTCTCCAGACCAAACACCCCCAGCTCCCTCAGCCGCTCCTCACAGGCCTTGTGCTCCAGGCCCTTCACCAGCTTCGTAGCCCTGCTCTGGACACACTCCAGGGCCTCGATGTCCTTCTTGTAGTGAGGGGCCCAAAACTGAACACAGCACTCGAGGTGAGGCTTCACCAGAGCAGAGTGAGTACAGGGAGACGATCACCTCCCTGGTCCTGCAGGCTGCACTATTCCTGATACCAGCCAGGATGCCGTTGGCCGCCTTGGCCACCTGGGCACACTGCCGGCTCATGTTCAGGCAAGCATCAATCAGCACCCCCAGATCCTTTTCCTCTACACAGCTTTTGACATCCCTCCCACCCCGGCTGTGCTTTCAGAAACAGCAGTTTCTGAAACCTGAATGGCAAAGCCTCAGTTTCAGTATGGCAGCTATTTTATACACCCCTTCCTGCGGGATGGCTGCCAGGGTGGGTATGCACACCACCTCGCTTTGGTCCCCAAGGTGTCACGGATGGCCAGGAACTGACATGACAAATTAATTTCTTGTCACTCGTACCCGATCAAGGGCTCGATCCACTGATGGACTGAGGGGGAGACGGATGAAGGAGGCACACTGCATGTTCCTGTTCACCTCCAGGTGCTTTCAGGCGGTGCCGGCAGCGAGCTCCCCCCACACCCTGCAGTGGCGGTGAAGGACTGTGCTTGGGGGCTGGCCACGGGGGATTCCCTGAGAAGATTGCTTCAGGCTGCCAGTTCCCAAATTGCACCGCACCTGCTGCGCTCAAGGCAAAGAGAAAGAAAGCAGAGGGAGGAAATGAGTTTGGAGAAGTTTTTTTAAAGCTGGAGTGAGAGTGCTTGGGTGTCAGGTGGGGAAGCTTTATGCAGGGCACCGCTTCTCTCTAAATACAGTTCTGTTTTCCAGTCAGAGCTTATTGTCTCTTCCTCGATATTTGTAGCTGTATCAGTGTGTTGCCAGGGAAATAAGGCTTCTGATGTGATAAATTCCGTGTTAGAACTTCAGTCCCAAGATAAATGAGATCAGAGATTAGAGGGGAAAACATTTTTTTTAAATGCCAGCGGTGGTGTTAATGAGCAGCAGTAGGAGGGGAGGGACCTCCTGGGGGCGAGCTCTGTGAAGCAGGAGGCCTTGCCGAGCTTGTGAGAGTCCACAGACCTTTTCCCCTTTTTCTTCTTCAGCTGGAAGAAAGTTTTTAATGATGGCCCAGAAAATAACACTTCTTTGGAAGATCTGTGCCAGCCATGTTAGTGAAAAGAAAAGACAAAAGGTGTACATCATTCCTCTTTTTCCGGGCACTGGTTTCCGTCTGCCTTGCCGCAGGACTCCAGTTTGCTGGGTGATTGCCATCTGA
This sequence comes from Anser brachyrhynchus, assembly GCF_964034855.1. Taxonomy (NCBI): domain Eukaryota; kingdom Metazoa; phylum Chordata; class Aves; order Anseriformes; family Anatidae; genus Anser; species Anser brachyrhynchus. Next base: position 8,542,962 of record NC_137733.1, read on the forward strand.
TCCATTTCGTGTGCACTGGGCACGTGTGTCCCGTTTTAAACTGATGACAATGAAAAAAAATACACCATGTCTGCTTTTTAATTTACAAAAAAAATAAAAAAAAGAAGAAAGGGAAGAAAACTTATCACCCAGGGTTTAGAGGTCCATGTCCGTTTACCCACTTTTGGCTGGAGGGCAAGCAGCACAAGAAAGTTGTTTAGCTTACTAAACCCCTCTGTCTCAGCAGCTCTGCCTGTAATTACCTGCTGAGATGATCCCACAGTGGATTTTGTAGGCTTTTATCTCTGGATACCAAAATATTAAACTGATCTTTTTCAGAGCATCTTCCAGCATGTTTTACCCCCCACTTCACCTTGTCTCCAATTTCCTGGCCATTCGTGACATTGCAAGAAGAAAGGCTTAGGAAAAGATGTAGAGAAATGAGATTAATATGAAGTTGTCTGTCCTTTTCACCTTTCTGCGTTTTCATTTTTAATTTTCTAATAAATTGACACTTCTTGTCTGCACAATATGTGTTGTATGATTGTAAAATACCAAGCTGTCACAGGGTGCTGGAGTCCTGGATTTTGTAGGCAAGAGCTGTGGAAGTCTTTCCGTGCCTGTAGGAAAACTGCTGTATTTCTTCTGTTCCCTTCAGTGCTGTTGCTTCCATTATGTTCATCAGCTTGTTACCAGCAGGCTTAAGCAGCATCAAAGAAGGAGAGGAAAGATGTCACTTGGTAGGATATCTTTTTCCCAGTCTGCTTCTTGTTCCGTTTGTGTCCCTCATCTGCTTGTTAAACACCCACAGGAGACCAAATAGGACCGTTTGATCCAGGCTGATTCCAGCTACACAGGAGGTTATAGAAAATCAGACTTTTACTACAACAGACAACCGTTTTTCACTCCTGAACTTCCCCTTAGGAAATGCACAGTCCTATTTCTCTCAGATTTGTAGTAGTTTCTCCTGTACACATTTCTGTCTTGATGTCTTACCTAGCCCTGTTCTGACTGCTGCAGTGCTTGGGAGCTGCTAGGCAATGGGAAGCAAACAAATGATCTTGTGGATTCTCCTCTCTCAAAGCTTTGCCACCTGGTCTCCACTCGCTGCCTTCCTGAACTTCAATAATATTCCTGGTGAATGTAGCTGCAGGTGTGTCAGACCCTGAGTCTGCTGAGAAGTACGTCTCTTCGAGTGCTGTTTGCTTTGCTTAGGACACTCTCATTGCTTCAAAAGGTCGTTGTTTTCCCTGTTTTGGACTGCAAGAGCAATAACGGATGGGCTGCTTGCCGCTGCCTTTGCTCTGTGTTGTTAAGTAGCAATGGCTCTGATAATAACATTATCTGACTCTGGTTAGCAATCTGAAATCTGCAAGAACCTGTCCCTTTCCCCTATGGGGACGCCTTTAACCTTCTTATCTCTTTATCCTGGAAGCTCCCTGAGGCAAGTGCAAGCTCCTAGTGAGAGACTGCAGCACTTGGAGCGAGGAGACCTTGCACTCTGAGGCTTTTTGACATTTTTGTAATGTGAAAAATAAACCCCAGAACTTAATCTGTTTGGAGGTGATAAATTTATCTCCTCAATGACACCAGAACAACTACAGAAGCTGGGGTGTGGTATAGCCCACTCTGTAGCATGGTGGGAACCTGCTGTGAATACTTGTGGATGCAAAAGTCCTTTCCTCTTCTATTCCTAGCTGTTGGTATGGTTATCACAGTGTGCTCACAGCCTGTATCAGCTGTCTGCGTTTTGGTATGAGAATGTGGAGTTTTCAGAAATGAGATCGAAATCCCATTTTAAACATGCTGGGAGGGGAACATCTGCAAAAAAATCACAAGAACGACTTTAACATCTGCCCCTCTAGAGGAAATTGCTGATGTTCCCATTTTATATCAGATAAATCTTTGAGTGCTGCAATGTTTACATATTTAAATGTAGATTTGAAATGGAAGAAGTGGCTAATTAATTTAGCTTGAGCTCTTAACATTTGCATTGTTTTTAATTTTAATTGAACATTGTGTTCCCAGGGTTAGTGATTTTTACCGCAGCTCTGACAGTGCCTGTAAGTAGTTCTATGTCTAGGAGGGGCAAAAAGAAACTATGGAAAAGGGGAATGTATGGGGTTGCTGCAAGGAATCTGAAATCAAAAGGCTCTGCTGTTGCTCCAGTGTGTTTCCTCTGCATCTCAAAGGGACTGGCTTTGATTTCCTTTACGTAAAGTGAGACCAGAACTGGGCCTATCGTGTGGCTCTCAATTCAGCGGAGAAGGAACTTCAGTGTCATGGCTGCGAGCTCGATGATCTCTGGGGGAAGAAGTCTGGGAAGTTGCTTTTCTGAAGTTAATAGCATTACAAAAGGGAGAGAGGGCAAATGTTCCGTAGATCATCTTCTGCCCACGTGAAACAGTTCCAAGCTACATACTTTGGGGAGGGGATGGATAAGTAGGCACTCTTTTACCTACTCTTTGTCTTGAAAAAGAACACCTTTACCACTTTGCTATTCTACCTCTAAATTTCATTGCCTATATGAGACTTAATTACCTTTCTTTCTTCAATTCTTTCTATTCTTCAATTTGTCCTATTTTTTTTCCATTAACCTCATCCTTTCCTTCCAAATTGTGCCCACCTAATGTGTTCTGCAGAGAGTCCTTTTGCCTTGGTATTTGAGCATCATGAATCACCATAAACAAACCTTTGCTTCCTTTTTCTTGGTGATTACACTTTTCAAATATTTGTATTCATCGCAGTTATTGTCAGCCAGCAGACGTGCACTTCATGTAGGCTTTTGATTAACCTCTTTCTCCAGCCCCTTAAGACTCGTGTGCCCTCTTCCTTCCTCCTCTGACCTCCAGTCCCGTTTTCTAGCATACTAGAGCAGCGTGGTACCCAACGTGAATGCAAGTGGGACTGTACCAGGCCCTTGCACTGGTGCTTTCCTGGCAAGGAGGATATCGGAACCACCCTGCAGCCTGCCACAGGTTCTAGCAGATTGATGCACAGGGGTAGGAAGGTCAGTTACTAGTCTAATAATCTTTTTTCTCCAAAATGAAAAAAGAGACTTCTGCTCTGATGCCATCTGACATTGGACTGCAGGTGCATGGATGAGGTACAGAAAAAAAGGTGGAAAAGGTCAGTGTACAACCACGAAGAGCAAAATGCACTAGAAACCTGTACAATTAGAACTGCACAGGCAAGATGCTTCTTTTCCTCTGCTCTTGTCTGTTCCGGGTGTAAATTCGTTTTGGTGTGGGTTGTCTCTTACTCACAAGAGAGACCATGTGTTTGTGTCATACTCAACATTTGTATGTAACTTGGGCCTGGGGGTGATGAAGTGGTATGAATAATGGATAAAGCAGTACAAGTAACTTCAGGAAAGATGAAGCAGAAGTCTAGAGGAAGTGAGTCTGGGAGCTGGCCTGCGCTCCAACACAAAAGACAATTTGTGTTTTGTAAATGAAGACTGGGTTTATGTTTTAGCTTTTTTCTCTCCTTTTGATAATTCATAGGAAGACAGTGATGATTTTCCTGTGCAAAAATCTGGAAATAAGCTGTGAGAATCTTACCTGCCAGGGAGGGAAAACTGTCCCTCTACAAAAAGAGCTGCCCTACAGCTGGGTCAACTTTTGTATGTAAAGCAGTCTGTAACAGTTATTTTAAAATACAGGAGCTGTCCATACTGGATAATGCTTGGTATCTCTCTTGCATGTGCCATAGTTATTTTGCTGAAGATGAACTTCATGCTTTTGAAAATATTAAAACCAGTTACTCCACGCTGTAAGCAGCAGATCTCCTGTTCATACTTTTGCTAGCTGGAGTGTTCCCCCCACCCTGACTTGGTTTGTAGGGAAGGCAAAATAAGAGTTTGGTTAAAAATGAATCAAAACACAATAAGGAAGACTCCTTCCAAACTGCCTGGAGTTTGGCGGTTTGTTTCCTCAGTTTCAGCCCAATGGGCCTAAGATGGCCAAGATGCAGCGTGTCACTGAAATTTGAGGTGTACAGTGAAACTGTGCCAACATCACAACTATTATGGGATGAAAGATTAAAGTAACTAGCTATTTGTATTAATGGTGTAGACTCTGACAGCACTGGGAAACCTGAACTTAGCTGTGGAAAATAGAAAATACAGAAACAGAAGTTGACAGATTCGCATAATGATCCAAGTCAATGTTGTTTCTGCTTGAGCAGACAATTGTGATTTAAAGGTAAGTCTGCCTGTGGTATACTTTTCACCAGCTGTCAATCAAGGGAGACAAGGGGCTCCAGAAAATCTGCTTCAGTGCATTGCATATCACCTTTCCATCAGACAGTTCAGTCTGTTCTGTACTTCTTGTGCTCTTAAAATCCCTCTGGGATTTCTGCCATGGGGTTTGAGAAAGCGTAAATCTCACTACAGGAAGATAAACAGAGGAGACAGAGTAGCAACCCTGTATGAAAACAACATTTGGTAGTGTTTGCTTCTAATTTTAGGCCCTTGGAGGAAGATAATTGCCACAATGATTGCATATTAATGTGCACAGCAACATGCTGATGTCAATTTAAAGCTAAAATGTATCTGAAGATCCAGTCTGTGTGTGTCTTGCTGGCACTTACTTTATATCTGCAAGTAATAGGTCACAGCATTGTGACATAATGTGTCGCTTACAGGAGGATCTGGCAATATATCAGTATCAATAGCAGGCAACAGATTTTGCCCCCACAGGAAGATAAAAAATACATCACTTATTTTATGGAAGGATGTTTGGCAAGCGCTGGAGAGTTGCCCATCCATTCCTCCCAGTGTTGCCTGCGGGGATCCTGCCACAAGAAATCCTGCCATGCATTTGCATTCTTAGAATTATATGTACGTGGATGAGGGATGTCTGCTTTTCATCTCAGTGGTGACTGCACGTGAATTCCTCAGAGGCTTGGACTGGACAGCTCTGCATTTATTTAAATTAAAAAGAATAGAACAAGTGTTCATTATTAGCCCCATGCTGTTTCAGCAAAGCTCATCTTTCTTCTTGTGCTTTGTTTTCCTCTTCTTCCAAATTGAACTGAATTACCCTCCCTGTTTTCTTTCTTGTCGTATCACAGCCCATTACAGGGCTACAAGGTTCCCTTCTCCAAATTTGCAAAGTGCTTCACACCAGCTGCCTGTCTCTTGGTCTTCCCATCTCTCCTTTTGCTTATTGAAGGCTCGACACTAATGCAGGGAAACAGAAATGTGCTTTCATTATTTTATAACATTAGTTTTTATTCCTCAATATTTATACTTGCAAGAGAGGAGAGATGAGAAAGAAGTGATTAAACAGAAGGAAGGTTGTGCTGAAAATGTTAACGGTGCAGGGCTTTCACGGATTAACCATGAAGACTGTTAGCGTGTTTTATTCTGATTCAAGCCCAAATCTTCAGACTCGGATTGCTGCTGCCAAGTGTGGTTCAGCTGTGGTGTGCTTGTGGAGGAGCCAGTCTGTCAGGTGGAAACTGATGTCCTCAATGAGCTGGTTGAACTCCCCCCTCAATAGCACAGCTTTAACCACTATCATTAATGAAGCATGTTACAAGCTTAAAATTACCTGAGATAGAAAAAAAAAGGCTATTGTTCATTGCTGGTTTTTCAGAGTACAGATGAGCAGCCTATGAATTGGCTTTTTGAATTCCTTACTTTGGTCTTCTGCGAGTTAGGGGCCAGGAAGACTTCAGGGGTAAGAAAGATGAAAAACTGTATGGCTGAGTTTATTATTTAATCTACAGCTTGAATGGAAAAATCTCCACAGTTCATTGCTGTTTTCTAATATTATTATATCTGTGTTTCATTTTTCCTAGTAGTCTATAGCCCTTGCGTTTAGTTGATAATGTAATTTAGTTACATTTATTCCCATTAGAGGGTGCACAGGGATGCATTTGTTGAAGGAGCTTCACAAACGTGGATGAGTAATTGGTCAAGATGAAAGATGTCACTGAGCGCCTTACGTGCTGCCCCTTCTAACAGCTCAGAAAAACGTGTGTGTATGCACAAATACACACTGTCTCTGTGCCTTCTGCCTAGTGTTAAAGATTTCAGAAGAACCAAACCATCACCGTCACAGAAAACCCATTTCTGTGGCAGCACAGAGCAATGTGTACTAGTCCAGCATCCATATAGTCACTTAGACAGAAGCTGTTTGCTGATGCAGACCAGGCTACAACAAAATGGCTGTACCATTCCAGTAAAAGTTGACTCCAAACTCTTTGTTTCCATCCTCAACATCCATTCTTCCCAAACAAAGAGCCTTCTGCATGCAGTATCCCTTCTCTTTTTCTTTCATTCAAAGTGTTTTCAGCAATGGACAGTATTCCAGCACAAAGGTAATAACTTCCTGAGGTCTGGTTTGGACTCAGTCCAGGAAGTTGGTTTTGATTTTGGTAGAAGCAAACCACAAAGCGAGACTGAAATGTTAAGGTAGAGAAATGATTTGTGGGTGAAAACGAAGCCCATGCAGAGCATTGCAGTAAAGCTCAGCCACCACTACAGGCAGTTTTCTGGGTCTGACTGGCAAATCAGCTCTTGGGGCGTTAAAGCTGTGGCACATCAGTCAGCCAGAGGTATTATTTTCATTAATACAAGCTGTCTTCAGTTTCCTGCAGGGAAACCCGACTGGACCATGTACTGTCATGTAGTGTAGAGATTCCTCTATGCTTCTGTTTGTTTCTCTTTTGGTGAAGAACTCAAATTCCCTAATATTAAAGTCTGTAGCAGAGCTATTGGAGTTTGTATTAGCTGTGGATTAGTAGTGCTGTATTTTTGTTGTTTGCATGAAGTTATCAAAATAATTGTTCCATTTGTGACTTGCTTTTTAAAAATTGATGATATTTTTTAAAAAAGGATCTCTGAGGGTTCTTTTCACAAAGTTAATGTAATATATATTTGATTGTTTTGGCTTTATGCAGAAAGCTTTCGAAAGGAAAGGGAACATCCCCTCACGCCCCCTGCTATCCTCCTCAAATGCTCTATAATGATGTTGAATTTGCTTTCTGTTTTTCTATACGGAACAATATCGCCTATCTAATTTCTGAACACGCAAAAATGCCAGACCAGGGATGGTCTCGTTCCAACTGGTGCGGTGTACCGCAGCAGGTGGTGATCTATCTCATTAGATTACTGAGACCAGGGTAATAAAAATGGTACCTGTCAGCTGCTTCGTACATAAGGTAATGCCAAGCAAAAACTGAATGCTTATCAAGAGATGCGCATGGTATAGTTTGGCAAGAAATTCGTCTGCCATTTGTAATAAAGGCTCATAAGGTTTGGTACTAGAATCATTTCTGAACTCTAGTCTTACTAAAAGCAGGAAAGAAATGAGAAGAAAAGGAAAAGGAGAAATGCTTACCATTCTGTTCCACACTTGATGTAAGCAATTTATTTTTAATCCAGGTGAACAGCACATTGTTGCTGCTTACTGGGGTACAGGGGGATGAGGGAGAAAGAAAGGAGAAACCATCAGCAACAGGAGCTCTCAGCTTTGGTACCTAGATTATTATTTTTTTATACGTTGTTACCTTAAATATCATCAGGGTTTAAATAGTTCTTTGCAGTCCTTGTAATTGTTGAAGACACCTTGTAGCCATTGCTTGGAAAAACCTACACATAGGTTTTCCATAGCTGGAAAAACCATAGGTTACGAAAAAACGTAGGTTTTTCCGTAGCTGGAAAAACCTACACAGCACTTTAATCATCGTGTGAATTCCAGCATTGGCTGCATGTGTGGTGGAAGCACAGTAATTCCCCAACAACCTACAGGACACTCTCCTCAGGTTTCAAGGGAAGCAATGCTAAAACTTCTGAATAATCCTAAGTCTTTTCCATTAGCTTTAGATGGGCCTGTAACTGATGATTGCAAATTTTGCATGTTCTGTCTGTTCAGCTGGGTAACGACTATTCTGTAGAAATAAAACCAGGGCTGTGTATTCCAGCATACCGGTGGGATTTCAGGGCTCATTTCCCAAAATCAGACCCTCAGGAATGCTACAACTTCTTTTCTCTTCAGCTCACCTCCCTTGTCTCTTTGTCTCTTCACTGTTAAGCTTTCAACAGTGGACCTACTAATAGTGGCAAATGTAAAGAGAAAAAAATTACATGTATGCATCACTCCTTCCAATATTATTGATCCTACAGCAAACAATTACTGAATTAAATGATCTAATTCCAAAACACAATTGCAGAAGAAAGATCTCAAGCATTATAGTCTTCTTATGAAAGTTGAGATATTAACCTCTAGATTGCATCATCTATATTGCATTGTACTTCTTCCTATTGTTGGCCAAAAGCAGACATAATGGCAGGAGTGTTGTGCAAGGCAGGAATGGGTTGTTGAAGAGAGAAGTCTCTAGAACTGAATGTCAGCTGGAGGCAAAAATATCTTGGACTAGAGTAGACAAATTGTTGATTAAAAAAAAAAAAGGCAAAATAGTGTTAACAGACACTGGGGTACTTAACTGCTCAGTCTGGGGGCAGGCCAGTTCCTGCCAGGGAATGACATGGGGCCCTCCTGGCTTTGTGTATGCGAAGTACAATGTGTAGTTCAAATGATAAATCTAACCCTTGTCTGTCTCTGCTTGTTAACCGTCAGTTGCAATTACCTTACAAACATGCTGCTCATAGTTTAGTTTATTCTGTTAGATGTAGAGAGATGAAAAAATGCTACTCTCTCAGGAAACAGCTCATTTCTTGCAAACAAAACAATACTTTCTGCTTCCCAGTATCATGCTCTCTTAATTAGAGCAGAAGCATTGCTGAAGGTCAGAACCTGTGACACTTGGTTTCACTTGGGCTGAATGTTACCCAGAGGAGGCACCGGCTGCTGCAGTCACAAGGAGAGGCTTTGGCAGCAGAGTTCTCACTTCCAGTGTCTGTGAGGGAGGAATCAGAAAATGTGCACTGCATTTCTCTGAGATACTGTGCAGAGGTCTCAAATCCTCATGCTTTTTACGTTGTAAGGATTGTGGGGTTATTTTTTTGTTGTTGTTTTTACAGTTTAAATGGTTTTGACTTTTTGAAGTGGTTTTAACTTTTTGTTTTGAATCTGTTCTGTAGCAGGAATGGCCATTAGTGGTAAGGAAAATATATACATGCTGAGGTATTTGCAGTGCTTTCATGGAAGATGTTAATCCTCTCCCATCAAATTTGGATTTGGGAGAAGACACATTTGTGATATAATTAGGTGCAAAAGTGGAGAGCAGAAATGTGAAGGTAATGGTGTGAAGACCTTGGAAAAGGGAACCTGTAAATTGCTGCTTGTTGCAACCTCTCTGAAAAGAGTTTTGTCTTTGCCACCAGTGTTAGTGCAGCTCAGGTACTGAGAACCACGGCCAGGGGCTGCACGTACCTTGCGTGAGTTGGTGCAGCTCAGCTAAAGGCAGCTCTGTCCTGAGCTGGTACGGATGGGTGTTGGTCAGTTTTTCTCTCACTATGGTGAACGTGTTAAGTTCTTAAACGACCCCGTAGTATTCTAGTGATTATTTCAATATTATAAGTCAACGTAAATATATGGTACTTGCATAAAATCATTTAATATAATTTTTTTAGGTCTTTGATCTGTCTATCTAAATCTGTGCCACCCATCTGGACAGAAAATAAAAAAGTGTGGCCTTGAATTTTCTTCTGGAAAGTGTCATGAGTTGATATTAAGTTAGTAAAGGCATCAGTGTATCTGTTAAAAGGTCTTTCACTCTATATAGCTAATGGCACCTTCCAGATGCCTTTGGGTTGTTTGAGGCATTTGGAGTTTTTTTCAGTGGTTGCACTAGGTATGCTGTAAGCTTTGATTTATATTTTGTAGCATTTTTGACTCCTGCTCAGTTGACAACGTATATCTTCTCAGAGGGTAAATTTGTGCTATGCTGTCAGTATCGCTTGAATTTCTGGCTGAGTCTTTCTTTTCCTCACATTTTGTCAAGCAACATCCTAAGTGACAGGTGAGAGTTCCTCCGAAAGGTTGTGTGGTGCCTCGCCTTTACAAGCTGGTAGGATCAGAGAAGAGTGATCATCAGCTGAGGTCTTCTGTTCCCAGGAAGCTTTTCTTAATGCCCATGTGGGAAGCAATCCAGTGCTGCCTAGCTGTGAGAAGGAAGGTAACAAAGTAAATCAATTTCTGTTCCTGTAGTAAGTAGACTGCCATCTAGCCTAGGAAATGATCCACAGGGACTGAGCTGATGGATGACAGACTGCAGAAACACCACCTGGGCTGCATGCATCCTTGGGGTGATTCTGCTGTGCTTTAGTAGTGTTTCAGCTGGAGAGAGTTTGGCTGCTGTTCTTCCTTACATGTATGCCCTGGCTCTCCAATTGCATTGTTTAAAATGAGTTATCGTAAAGTATGGAGTTAATGTTTAGCATATTAAAGAACATCTGTTGTTAACCTAGTAAAGACTTTGGTTAGAAAAAAGTCTGCACAAGAATATCCCTTTGAAAGAGAGAAGTTTGATTTAGAAGGAAGGCTTGCTAGGTCATTGTGCTGAAGTGCAGTTAATTCATAGTCTGTGCTGAAGCTGATAAACCACTTCATTCACGTTAATTTTTGTAATGCTTACTCAACTTTGTCTTTTAAACTTTTTCCCAGACACCTTTACATGGTAGGAGTTTCTCTTGGAGAGAAGTTTCTCTTGCAAGCTTCTTTTGCAAGTACATTTTCCCAGTAATCTCTCAATCATTTGGCATATTTCTATTCTACCATCAAAATGCAATGGCTTCATATAGATCCATCAATCTTACTTGTCTACAGTCATATATATATGTATGTATGTGGGCCAATCCATTTCTACCAGCATAGCTTTCATCTTGAAAATTGGTCCTGCATTTCTGCATCTAATATTACATTTCTGTTGAAAACGTGACAACTGTTTTAGCCCTCTGATTATGGCTAGAATAGCAGTTAGTGCTTGTCAGGAGAAGGTGTCTACTCTATAAACATAAAATGTATCTACATAAAGAATGAAGCAAATTTTTGAAAATGTTATTCTCTGGAGAAAAGGCATAACTTTGTATGCTTGTGTTTCATTATGTGAACATGGAAGCAGAATTTCCTGAGGAGTCTGTCGCAATGGAAAAACTTGTAATTTAAGTTTTTCAAGCACTATCAGAGTACCTTCACTTCTAGTATTCTGGCTTTACTGAAGACTTGTAAGTATTCCTTTGATATCTGCTATTCTATCATATTCACAAAAACACAGGCTAATACACAAACATCTCATTTATATGCATAGATTTTTTAGTTTTTATTTTTATTTTTTTTGCAAGGTGTCTTTTTAATCTTGCTTGTAGTCACAAGCACTATACTGCTTTTCTTGGTCTTAAGTCAGTGAGAAAATTCCTGCAGCCTTAATTTTAATACAATGTATAAAACAGAATAATATGAACACTATTGGTAGATTTAGCATCCCAGCACATTTGAAGTAGACATGTTAGGTATGAAAGGCATAAACTTCATATAAATCTTCATATAAATATATTTGTATTTTAAATCTCCTTGGAAGATAACCTTTGAGAAAAAAAGTTGTTTGTGCAGCGATTGAGAAGCAGCCTGACTTTATCACGATGACTCTTGACAAAATTACTTTTTGCACAACACAGTGAACAAAAACCTAATTTAATTTGTTTTATGATGCATAAAGATGAGCTGGAAGGGCTTGTTTATTTCCTTTCCTGGTTCTTGACCATAGATATATCTGGAGTAGTTGATCTTCCTTAGTTTTGCTGGACTTGTCCTTCGAACATGGAAAAGCTTTTTAATGTTGTCTTTGTCTGATTTTACTTCAAGGAGAGGAGTGTGTGCCTGTGTTCATTTCTACTGTATAATCCTTTTTTTGAATCATTTTTCATTCTTTGGCAGGAGCTGGTGCTGATGAAACAAATAAGTAAACCAGAATTATAATGTGAAGTCTGAAATGTCCTTCTTATTTCACTCTTAGCATAATTGTTCTCTGCTTTTATGTTTGGTTGTTGGTGTCATCAGTCCTCTATTTGCAATTTCTTAGTAAGACGTGATAATCAAACAATTTTCAGGTTAAAAATACTCTCTTTTAAATGTTGGTGGTTTCCCATGCCTTATCATCGTAAAGAAATAAAAATTGTGACTTGAGAAGTGAAAAAATGATTTCTCTTCCTTTTTCTCTGTCATATTTGTTAGACGTAGTAGGACAGACTTTGTCCAAACCCGGGGCATTTCTGGGTGCAGGTGTCTTCATATTTCAGTCATTACTTTATATCATCAGTCAAACTTAAAAATTGTTATTCCACTGCTATTCATTAATCTGGCATCAAGCTGGAGATGTTATAATTAAGGTGGTGGCAGGATTTCCATTACTGAATATTTTCTTCAGCAGAAGGAACAGTTAATGCCTGCCAGCAAGGAAATAAATTATGATTCTGGGTGCCCACCTCAACCACCAGAGTCCTCTGCCCAGCTGACTTCCAGTCACTCTCCTGAGACCATCCTTGAACAGCAGCATATGTTGAGTAATAATTAAATGTATTATAAGGGGTTTAAACAATACTGGGGACAGTGCACATGAGGCCCCATGAGTTACTTATACGCTGCCTGGACTTCTCTTGGTGTCTGTGGACTTTGGCTGAGGTGTGGGGGGGCTGCATCCCCCATGTGGGGTGAGTTTTTTTTAATAAGTACTTTTTTTCAGTCAGGTAGATAAATTCAGCCATGTAATGGAACAGTCTTGCAGTGTTTGAAGGAAATGAATTGGGTTCAAATTTTAACTGTTGCAAAAGAAATGAGGCTAATCACTGTAGAATAAGCATGGCATCCGCCATCAATATTGGAGATATATCTACATGTTAGCTTAACAAATTACCTAAGCCAATAACTAAGGTTCTTTCTTTCATGACTTTTGTATATTTTTCATTGCACGGGAATGCAATGTCTGCTTCTTCCCCCAAACCCTGATTTCATATTGCAGATCTGTTCCTTCCCCATGGCTTTTTCCCCACTGCATGTCATTTTAGAGACATGGTTTCCAACAGGTGACATGTTCAAGTCATCTCCAGTGTCAGGGAGAGGACTTGTTCGCTCTGCTCCCCCTCTAGCAGCTGCTGGTGACCCTATGTGTTCTGCAGTGCTGTTCTCCATTTCCAGCTCCCTCTGAGCTTTTCCATTTCATTGTCTTTCAGGGCTGTAGGGAGCTGATTGATCTGCAGGGCTGCTCCCCTGAATATAGGGAACTGTCAGCTTCTGACTCAAGAAACTCTCTACGGCCACAATCACTCATGCGATGAGGAAGTAGCTAATTCTGGCTCGGTCTGTAACCAAATGCTTGTACTTGCTGGCAAGTTGCTGTCCTACAAACTAGCACATAAGTTGACAAGTCATTTTTAATGACTCCTTCGCTGTACAGATGGTTTGGGAACATATATGCCAATTGTACCAATTCCTGAAGACTGATGGGTGGTATTTACAGTCTCACAATCTACACTTGTGTGTGGTAATTGGATTTTTCTTAATTAGGGAAAGTGGGTGGACAGTTTTGTCGCTTAGCAAAGTCCTTACCAATTAAAAGGATCAATAACTTTCTTCGCACAGCCTCTAGACTAAATATACACGGAACAGACACCTGAACTGGAATAGATGTGTAGGATAATTGTTTATCTGAATTGTTTGCAGTAGATGAATGTTAGGCGCCAAAGCAAAATCTAGTCTCAGCTGGATGCGAGCCAACAAATACCTTTTTGCAGTCTAGCTGCCTTTTTTATGCTGTATGCTGTCTTATGGAGAAATTGACTGCTGTCCAGAGAGCCAGTCCAACAGCCTCAAACACAAACTTTACCTAAAATCTCTACTTTATTTTATTATTATTAATGTTTAAATAGGACATTATGTTTGCAGTGTCTGCACAGCAGCACCACGAGCTTCAGTGAGTGAGATGTGGTGCGGATGCCCCTGGTAAGGGTGACTGCAGGCTGTGTGTTGCTGTGCTGCCCTTCAGAAGGCAGGAGCCTGGAGGGTGCCTTGTTTGGTTTGGTTACATGTGGTTCGGCTACACGTGGATCCCCAGGGCTGTCCTGTGCTTTTATTTAAGGCACAGAAGTGCTTACCTCACTTACCTTGTGAGATTGTTGCATCTAGTGTAGTCTTTCCCCAAACATAATTTTTCTTATTTTATCTTGCCTCTATAACAATGATTGGATTAGTTACTTTTTGTTAAAGGAGGAACGTAGAAGAGTGAGATTAAACCCCAGTGACACAAGCCACCCGTTGTTATTATTAATAGCCTGCCATTAAGTGACTTTCATCATGCAGGACCAGAAAGCACTTTACAGACAATGTGCAGTGATGACTTCTGTGCTGCTGAAACGGAACTACCTCTGTATGGAAATAAAGCATATCAGAAAGGCTGGGCTAATGCTTTGAGTGCTATTTAAGAAAAGAAACAAAGTGAACAGTAGTTTCTCTGCTGAGAGGCTTAAAGAGAGACCTTGAGCTGCGGGGAATGTGGTAACTAAAAAAGGACATCTGGGTGATTATTTCTCATCAATTTTGTGTATTTGAGTGTATGCAGGTGCTGCAGAGATGCGTGAGAAAACTCTCACCCTGGACTGGGAAATGTGATGTGAAAATGAAAAGCTTACAAATAGTCCCATGTTGCTCCCTGTTCTTACTTCCCTCCCTCCCCAGAATGGAGGAGCTCTGGAGAGGAGTGACTTCACACATATTAGGATAACAGCCAAGAGCTTTGAGAGTAACTGACCTTAATTTTATATGTAAGCTTGGAGATTTGGATCTCGATGAGTGTTTTCTAATGACTGATACTGAGGGGTAACAGACTGGGGGCTGTGTGGAAGAGTCAGAGACCCCCAGTGAATATGAGCTGTCGAGGATGTTAGCATCATTTGAAAATTCATCAGATTTTAATTAGAGAAACCCAATGGGATTAAAATTGCAAATGAAGCTATAGGAACTATCTAAGCAAATAGTTTTATTTGCCCTCAGTGTGTACTGTTCACAAACGGATGTTATTCTCCATTACTTGGATCAGGGTTCTTTTGGAGGGTTTTACTTTGTGTCAGTTCAAGATGAGACATTGTCTTTCTCTTAAAGAAAGCATATATAAAAGGAGAGCAGTTCCCCTGTTGTCTTACTAGCTTCCTGCACAGCCACCATGCGAGGAGATGTTTCAGCTTTCATTGCCTGTTTCCTCTGGAAGGTGAGAATATTCCAAAGCTTTGTCACCTATAGTGGACTGAGCTATTTTTTTCAGACATCCATATAAAAACATTAGATCCTGAAATTCTGGGCTCCCTTCTGCAGCTCCCTCCTGCCGAGCAGATCTTTGATGCAAGTATGGACTTGGGCTCTTGTCACTTAGCATAAAAAGCAAAATCCCAAGCTAATGTGCTACAATTAGATTTTAACTTTGAGAGCTGCTGGATCTTAACTCCGAGTTACAGAAGAAATAAAGGAGTGAAAAATATTTTCAAGCAAAGAGGGGCTTTGCACCCCGTCCTTTGGACGGTCTGTGCTGGGAGCTGCTGCTCACGTGGCTGAGGTTAGCTCTCCAGTGGAGCTGTTTCTCTGCTGTGCAGGCGGTAAAATATTCACTGTTTTTTCACCAGATGTGTGCAGAGAAGTTCATTAATTGGCCAGTTCTTCATCTGTTCTTGCCAGCTCTTCTTGGCTAACAGACAGAGACTTAGGCAGATGGGTATGATAACGTCATTTTCTGGAAATAACTGATGTGCTACTTGATCTTACTGTGGGCATATTTATTCATGTATAAACTTGATTGCTGTGGCCAGATTCTCAGCCTGATGAAAGAGGCTTTGAGCTCCTTTTACCATGCATGTACGGAGCAGTCGGGTTCCTGCTTCACATCACCAGCCAGATGCTAGGGATGGCAGCAGTCCCAGCCTGGCTCTACTGCTGGAAGGAGCCTGTGTTCCTGGAGGTGAGAAAGAAGTGCAAAGCCAGGATGTGGCAACCTTTACACCTGCTAGGTTCCTTAGCACCTGCAGCTGCTTCAAGGACAGTTTAGTGGGCTAGACCAAACAACCCCTGCTCTGCAAGTCACGCTAGTGACTGAAATCAGACCAGTTTCTGTGGCAAGCAGTAACTATTCGAGTCTGCTGGAAGAACTGCAGGATGTTCTCGTTGCCTGCCCTTCGACATTTCAAAAACTTGTAGTGCATTCAGAATGATCTAAACAGCTTTCTGTGATAAGAGGAGAGACCTTTAAATCTGCATCCTTATTTTGTAGGTTTCCAGAGGTGAAACTCTATGCAAATTAGGTGGCTGAGAAATTCTAAGGACTGTAAGTTAATGAGGTATTGCAGAATTTTATGGCTAGAGCTTGGCTGTGGGGTAAGCAGCAGGACAAAGGGAAAAAACAGAAGGGCCTGTAGGATGATTGGATTTTAAGAAAAAAGCAGATATTGGAGGTAAAATACAGTCTAGAAATGGTTAAGGGTATGATCATAAGCATGTTATTCATGAGAGGGTGAGCAGGAAAATGAAGAAATATTTATGCACTTGTGGAGACTCATTAAAAGGATGGAGCACTGATCACAGAGGATTTCAATTACTTCAAGTTTGCCTGGAATAAGAATTGTTTAATGTCTGGGAAAAGATACATGTGGTAGCGTGAGATTGTTTTCTCTTATAATTTATATAAGCAAGTAAAAAATAAAAATAAAAAAAATCTCAGAGGATATTTTGGACATAGTCCCAGGAAATGAAGCAGGGCCTGTATGATGAATAAGATAGATGCTGGTGAGCTTATAAGGTTGAGTGATCATAATGCGATTGGATTTGAAATATTCATGAGGCTACAATATGTACAAAGAGTAGTGGCACAAAAATATTAAACTTTGAAAAGTCAGTATTCAAAGAAGTATATAATGAATTGAAGAAAATTGATGGGGATGCAACTATTGTCCCCAAAACTGTGTTGTGGGAGAATGGGGGAAATGTTTTAGGAACAGAAGGAAGATGCAATCTGCGTTCTTTCCAATAAAATGTAAATGTCAAACGTGTCATTGATCATCTCAAGGCAACATTGTACAGCAAAATAGCAGACTGCAAAGGGATTAAACAGAAAAATCAGTCTTGGTAAGGTATATAAAAAGGAAAATAGCATAGGAGCATCCTCATGGAGGATACAAGGCAAAACTTGCAGTTACATAGGAAATAGCTTGGCAATTATGTACTGAATATTAAACTTTCTTCAGTCTCAAAATAATAGTGGGAATTATTAGAACTATAGATTAGAACTGAGTGAAGTTTAAAAAAGCCCAGCTGTTCCTGCCTCTTCCTGGTTTTCCTAATCATTTTTTAAATCCCAAATACCTTGGCTCTTGCTCTTCAGAATGATGGTTTGCATGGTTTTATTCGCCTACATTTCTGACTAGAATGATCTCTAATGATGATCCTGTTCATGACTTGTGCATTTATTATTGCTGTATAAATTCCCAGTTGATTCCTAATATTCCCCCACTCCTTCTAAGAGCATGCTGCCTGTGTTTTGAAATTATTGGTGTTGTCCAGGATATACCAATATTTTTAAGGCTAGATTGGGATTGAGTCTATGTGCTTGGTTAAGAAGGTTAAGAATCTCTTCTCCCTGTGCTAACCAGGATTGCTTGGCCATTGGGTTTGAAGATACAGACTTACGCAGCGGGTCTAACTTGCTTATTAGCTAGGTGATGAGCTTGGTGCTTATGCCCCTAGCTGTAAGACTGAGAAGTACCAAAGGGGTCAGAGGTTCCTGCAAGCTGGTGTCCTTGCTCTGATAATAACCAGAGGGGGATATTTTGACAGAGATAACTCAGGACAGATTGAGCAGTTTCTGGAGGCTTTTATCACCATCTAGGGAGCAAGGACAAACCATGGGGAGCGTTATCACCAAATATAATCTCTTGTTTCTGCTTTTTTTTATAGCCAAGTGGGCTTTAAGGCTAGGTTACTGCTCGTTCCTGTAAGAGGTTAGAATCATACCCTCTAAAAAATGTAATACTGTTTACTCAGACACTGTTTTCTCTGAAGAGCATAGAGATGGATGAAATCAATATTGGTGCCGAATTAATAAAAGAGAGGGAGATGATAACAATGAATTCCTGAGTGCCTTACTGATCTCTGGCATGCTTGCCTTGCTTAGCAGAGGATCTGCATGCACAGAAGTAGCCAGCTGAAGCCCATGGACTTGAGCCAGGGTTGAGTTAGAGCGAACAGACCTCTCTCAATACAACCTATGGGACTTTCTCACTCATTTGCTGTGTTTTCAGTTCCTTTTCTGCAGTGGTTGCCAAGTTCTTTCCTCCTCGGTGTTCTGAGTGATGACTTGTTTTGTAGCAAATCTCTTCTGCTCTTAAGTGGGATATTAGTTGCATATTTCTCCATGGTGCAGACCTTGTGGGATCTGCTGGCCCAGCTGTGTAAATGACCCAGATTCTTTATTTGAACCTCATTTACTCTTTTCTTGTGATTTACTCCACACCGGGAGGAATAATTACATATTTCTTATGCAAGACCGATGGTTCCCGGTTGTTTCACAGTTATTCTAAAGATTAACTACAGCGTAATCTGCTGTGCTCTTCAATTGCTCAAGTGGAGTTATAAGATGTGCTCACATTTTTGTGTCTAATTAGAAAGACTGGAAAATTTGAAGCGAAAATTAACTCGAGACCTTCCTTGTGTCCTGAACTAAAACTGTGTTTTTAAACAAATAATGTCCTAGCTGGCACCATCAGAAGTTTGTAATTGCAAATTGATCTTTCAGACTGTGTCAAGGAAATCTCCTATCTTCTGTATGATTGCAGTGCACCGGAAGATGAATATTCAGTTATAATGATTACATTATTACGATTTTTTTAAAATCAGATTAAAAAGTGACTTAATGATGAGTTAGTGATCACCACCAGTCTGCTGTTTAGCAGGGATTAGAAATTTCGGCATCCAGGGAAGGGATCTTGTGGCCTCCAGTGCTGCTGCTTTGGAGTTGAAATTGTTATTTTTGTTACTGGAAAGCTCTGATGTTTTCCACAGATTGCTGTCGTTCTGATTAACCACCACCCCAGACAACTCTGTTTACATATATTCCGACCATAAAAGCTAGTGTCTGAACACAGGAATTGTCCAGGTTTTGTGTTCCAGTCTGTCTGAAATGTTTCCGTCTCTCACGTCAAAGAAGGACTTGTGTATTTGTAATTTACAGAAAAGTTTGGTTAACTTCATCGCTAATTTGTGTTTATGAACTCTTGTTGGTAGTGATAAAGATCACAGTGGCCTTCTCTGCTTAGTCTTAACATTCCAGGGGAGGTGTTTCACCAAGTCCTGGAATATGCTGATATCAGTAGTGAATACATGGCTTTCAGTGGAGTCTTATGGGTCAGCTAGGTTTGGGGTTATCCTGCAGATGGAGACCAAATCCTCTGCTCTGCCAGCCCACACCGCTGGACAGACCAGACCCCTGGGGAGGATTCTTCCCTTGGCACCCACAGTCATTCTCTGCGGGGTGCAGGAACACTAATCCTCCACAAGGGTTCCTAGGAGCTCCAGCAGCAGTACCGGTACGCCGATGCTGATGTTCCTCTGATGTTGCACTTGCCTTGGTTTTTCCTTGTTGATTTTTTTTTTAAAGTGGAATCTGGGGTGCAGTACTCTCCCCAGCTGGGTTTTCTAAATTCTTCTTCCAATTGTTTGGGGTCTTTGAGGCTGTTTACTCCTTGTCTTTATTCTCTATTTTCTTTATTTCTTCTTCCTTTTTTGCTTTCTTCCTCTGTGAACAAGATGCTCAAGGTGCAACATGCTGACCTAAAATACTACTACAACTTATTATTAGTTTTAGTTTAGAATACTTTTTTCCTTAATTTCTCACAGTGTCACCTCCCAGACCAGCTCCCTGGCTGCCAGCCCAGCCGTGCATGTCAGCTGTGTGTTACACAGGACGGTTACTGCAAGCACCACACGGCACCTGGCAGGGCTTCTCTCCCTCCGTGTCCTCTCCTGTGTCTGCAGTATTTTGACCATACTTTGCTCAACAGGTGCTTCCCCCCCACCTCTTTTTTTCTTTTCTCACTGAAGAAAAAGCTTTGCACCCCTCCTGTTTACAGAATTGGATTCTCCAGCTCAGCTGACCCTAAAAAATTCATTGCTCTCTGGCTGATTTAGTACGCTCACTTGCATATTGATAACAGCATAAACGCCATGCTTATGAACCCATCTATCTTGAAGTGCTGAAAGGAACCCAGAATCCATCAGAGCTGGCAGCTACGCCTTGTGAGTCAACTCTAGGGTAGTCAAAACGATGAAAATGTCTGGTAGGGAGTCCAAATTTCCAGCCTTCCAGTGGAGTCAGCGGAATTGTAACCATTCATACCACATGAGGAGATCTGTCTCACCACATCATGTCACTTGTTTTCAAGAGAAAAGCGTCCCCATTGTGCTGTGATGTGAAATTGCTGCAGTGTTTGTTCGATTTGTGGTATAATCTCTGTGCGTTGCTAACAGCACTATAGGTGTGAGGCTCTGATTCTGTAATTCAGGAGGCAAGACTGGGAAAAGAATGCTCATACATACATATATATATATATATATATTATTTTTTCCTGTAAAAGTGGTTTACTTTGCTCAGTTAGCAGCTCTTAAGTGTTTAAGTGTGGGCTGAATAATGATAATTTTAGCCCTCTACTTATTCTGTTTTCTGTTTTTTTTTTTTTTTTTCTTTTTCTTTTGGTGCATACAGTTTTAGCTCAGCTAATTGCAAGACTTAGCTAGCAGTGTTCATATCCCAAGTACTTCCTCTCTGCTCCATGCATCCCTGTCTGCTTTGAAATGTCCATCTTGGGGAGATTTTTGACTGTTACGGTCAACGGAAAGTTAATTTTTTGTAGCACTGAAAGCATTTTGAACACATCATCAATAAATAAGAGGTGAAATAATATAGAGTGAATAGTGACCATAATTGATGGATAAACATCTGAAAGCTGCTTTTAGAGGCTAAAATGGAAAGATATGCAATTCTAAGCTAGGCTGTTCTCTGTGAGTGCGTACAGAAACACGGACATCAAAGGAATCTTCTTTAATTGAAGTTGTTCTGAAATTAAATCTCTCCAGTGTTAATACTTGTAGGAATGAGGATTGCTTTTCAACCCATTTATACCTCTGTTAATGAAATCTAAGAATTTGCTGCCCGTAGGAGTACTGGGAGGATAGGAAGATGTGATTGTCTTTCTTGAGACCATATTATGTTAATTTTCCTGCCTAGACTATGGAAGCACAAAAAGCAATAACTCATGTATATGAAGACAAAATTCTTAGGATTGTTGTCATGGAAACAAAGTGGAAGCAGCTTCTTTTCCTTAAATAAATTCAATAGCCAGGCTAACAGAGATTGAGCACACACCTCATGTGCATGCTCTCACTGAGTGGCCCTGATAAGGGCAGCAACTTGTCTGCACCCAAACCTCCCAGCGTCTGCCCACGTGTGGAGCAGCTGGGCCTGTAGGGCTCAGCCTTTGCCATCAGAGTCCAAGAACTGTCCTGGAGCTGATGTAGTGTGTGCCAGAGCAGGAGACAAGGACAGTATTAATTTGCTTGGACAGATGTGTACAGGGACTTCACAAGACAGGGAGCTCTTCAGCTGTGCTTTATGTTGGCTTGATTCAAAGCTCATTAAACTTGGGAGACTCCTGCTCTGAATCAGAGACTTCAGGAGCTGTCCTGTTCATTGGTACAAATCTTGTTTGTACGGATGAAGCTGGGTAATTGTATTTGAGAAATCAATGAGAAGTAAACCCGGGAGCTCCAGAGTGTTGGTTTCTCTGCCCCAAGGGGTGCCTTGGCAAAGGATGAGCTTGCCTTTTCTGTAGAGAAAAAGCCATTAGCTTTCCATCCTGTGGGCAGCCTTTTACTCTTGGAATGTGGTATTTTAGTTCTAATCATTTGTCTAAGTTCACCTTTGTTGTAGCATTTAAGTAACTAAAATAAATAATAGGGGCCTTGGCTCTGTCAAGGAGGAAGAGTTTGGTTACCTATTTCAATCCCAATAGCTGCAGGACAGCAAGGAAGAGAAGGAAGAGGACTTGGAGGAAGATGGGAGAATCAGAAACTTCTATTTTTAGTGAACTCTTGGTAATTTGGTACTGTTCAACCTTTTGGGCATGAGCAAAAGTATATTTGAAGTCAATGGAAAGGCTTCTGCTTAAGTGATGTTAACCATATGGTTCTTCAGGAGCGTGGAGTTAGTCATGTTTCCTGCTCCACACTGCTCTAAAGGAATATAACACGTCTGTGAGTGTCCTCAAATAACCCATGGAACGTGTGAGGAGCTCGCAAACATGAGTTTGCTTAACACACTGATACCCAGAAAGGTTAGAGGAGAGCTGAGATGGCTAACCTGGAAGCGTTGTGTGGCATTGTGCCACCTGAAAGTATGTTTTGTGCTTTCCTCCAGATGAACAACTTTGGACAACAACAAAGCATTGCCTGCATGTTTCATCTGCTCCCGTGTTGCCTTCATGTCCATTCATTCCTCTTTTTGCATTATTGAATGTGAGAAGGGCAGGAATTACCCCTGTAAACTCTCATGCGGATTGATTTTGGCTTGTGCGAGAATTTTACATTTGAGAAGCTTGACAGCAAGGATGTTTTGTCAGGGCATGGAAATGCAGAGGAACAGCAGACAGCGCGATCAGAGGTCGTTATCGAAGCAGCTGCAGCAGAGCTTGCTTGGTTTGTTTTGTTAATATCTGTCGTGAGGTATGTGCTACCAGAGATTCATGCACATTTTATGTTGGGTGCAGTGGGAAGCCTGGGATGATACGTGAGCAAAAGTTCTCTGCACTGCTCTTGGTGCCTGATATATTTATTGGCTTATATTGTACACAAAATGCACTGGTGTGAGCCAGTACAGCTGCAGAGCATCACGTGTCCAGAGAGGACTTAATTTAAGATTTAAAAGAACTACAAGATGGAAACCTTAATTAAAGAAGTATCACCAAAAAATCTTCTTTTTAAACTTCTTTTCTTTTGATCAAGTATTTTTGGTGGTTAAATTGTCTGAGGAATATTCTACTGAACAACTCATATGAAGTATGAAAGGTGCTTGAAATGTTTAGGCTTGAAAATATCCCCATTTCTGATCTTCCAAACACAGAAGTGTGTCAATACTTTGACTTATAAATAGCATTTGAGTTGAATCCACTTCATTTAGACCAGGTGGGCAAATGTCTGAAGAATGCAAATTTGCAACATGCTTGGGTGATGCTGCTTGGTGTCTAAGGGCAGGTGGGGTCTGTTCCTGCTTTGCTTTGTGCCTTTCCTCTTTTAGGGGTGTGGATTGTTAAATGAACAGCAATAACAAAAAAAGGCAACAAGAGCACTTTATTTTTTTTTTTTATTGTCAACGTGATTATTTATCTGATTACTCTGGAGTTGGTGGGAAGGTTCCCATTGGTTTCTCAGGGAGGATGTCCATATGGCAGGCATCTAGACCCGCGATCCAGTGGAAAAAAAGCTGTCTTCGCTCACTGGGTAAAGTCGAGTTCTTGATCTCTCTTCCCACCTTCCACATTTCTGTGTAGCAAAGGTAAATCCAAATATTAGAGCAGAATGAAACAATCTCCTTTGCTACAGGAATTTGAACAGCTGCACATGAAAGGATAAAAATGTTTTGCCAAGTTAATCTCATATGATTTACTGCCTACGCCTAATCTGTTTGGAAGTGGCTATGAATATTCTAATACCTTTTGGAAATTACTGCCTGGGATGACAGCAGCTGAGAAAAGCTGCGAGAGCTTTAGGATGGCTGCCTGTGGATCGCACACCTGCCTGCGTGCCTGCAGCAGTTGCAGTCAGACTCTTGGAACACCGAAAATTCATTGTTATTTGTTGCAGCTATAAAAATAATGCTGTCTACGTTCCCAGGAACTTCTGGAAGAGTCAGCAAATATGCAGATGACATCTGCAACCTGTTAAGCAAATTTATGGTTTGCGTTTGGGGAGTTAAAGCTGCCAAGAAAGGTGAACCAGAAACCCTGGGAGGCCTGCCCCAGCCCTGCTAACTGATGGCAGTCACCGCTGCTCGCTGAGCGGGGTTTCTTGGTTGTCCCATGTCCCTGGGGACAGACGGGGCATCACAGCATGGGCTCTGCACGCACCCACGCTTACCTCACCTCTCTGATGAAGCTCCTAAAACTGATGTGGGCTACCACTTCAGTGCAGGGTGGGGACGTGAGGAAAGGTACCATCGGCTTCTACTTTAAATAAATAAATAATAATAAAAAAGGCAGCAACTTTTGACATAGTTCTCATATATTTGTTGAGACGATCTGCGGTTACACCTGCCTGGTATGCTCAGCACACTGGCTGAATTAAATGCTGAAGGTTGCTTAGGTGATCCCCGTGAAAGGTCACTCCATTTCTGTACAATCCTACTGGTTTTAATATAGGAGGCTACTCCTGGTTACGTTTTTCCTATGTGAAAGAATGGTAAAACAAAACATAGCAGAGAAATGAGCTACCTCTGAGGCAGCTGTGGCTGGGAAGCATCGCAAAACGTAGCTTACAGTTACATGCTGCTTTGAGTTTGCAGCTGATTTTCATGGTGTGTCACTGTCAATTAAAATCAATTTGAGAAAATACCTGTACCGTGGTGGGAGAAAGAGGTTAAATATGGTGATGCAGGCACTATACTTCCCCATTCCCATCACTGGGGTTGCAGTACACAAGAGAAATCTAGTAACAGCTATGGGGGATCATACAGGCTCAACACCGAGACGTTACAAGTATGGACCAAATGACACGTGGATGGATCTGCCAACACGAACCAGTAGGCACTGTTATGGTGCCATGAGAAGATAAACACTGCAACACTCCTTGCTGTGTGCATCTATTTTACCTGAAAAACTTAAATATATTTTTTGTGTTGGTCTGGGCAAGTCTTGAGCACTTGTATTTCTGTTGACTGGGCTGTTGCAAGCTTTTATCTTCAGGGAGAAGCCGCCCGAGCAAATTATGAATAGGTTTCTCACCCCGTCTGGTGCCACAGGTCACTATGGATACGGTGAGTATCTATTGCTCAGTGCATCAGTACCCACTAGCTCAGTATGAGATAAAATCTGCGTTGGGCGTCTGGTGTGAAGGAGTGGTTCGTGGAAACAGGGTGCTGTCACGTGGAAGTGATGATTTGAATCAGCTGAGCCTGTGTGCAGGACACAGCTAAGGAGACCCAGGAGACAGTTCTGCAATCAAGCACCCAACAGTGTGTGCTGCAGTTACATGCGTATGAAGAAATTGCTTAGAAGCCAAAATATCTGCCAGGTCGCGACCCGTAGAAAGATTCTCCTGACTTTAAGACAGAAGAAAGCCCCTATTTTTGTTAACACTAGAACACGTTGAGTTCTTGTCTGTTGAGGGCTTCCCTTGCCCTGTCATGCTCCTGCCATGCAGCATGCAGGTCAGTCTGGGTCTGCCTTTCTGTGCAGGGTGGTGCTGGAGAGCCGTGGTGCAGCTGTGTGTCACTGCCCCCGGATCTATGTGGGAGAGGTGACAGTGAAGACTGGAGACAGGTTTATAGCACAGACACAGTTGTGAAACTCTGTTTAAGTGAGCTGTGCCTGCTGGTGTAGTCCTTGAGCTCAGAGCAGGGTTTCATTGCGCTCCAAGTGTGATTGAATCCAGGATGGTTTGAATGTTAGAGCCCGATCTGAAGCCCACCTGAGTCATCTTGCCAGGTTCAGTTGTCTTTAGATCTGACCTAGCATAAAGTGAATGTTACAGAACAGCTTTCAAGGAAAGGAATAATTTTTCTTTTTTTTTTTGGCTAGATAGCTGTGGGATACAGCTTAATGACATTTAAAAATTCATTTTCCTTATGTCTTTATGGTACGTTAGAAATGAGTCTTACTCGTCCCAGTAATCACTGAATGCTGTTAACAGTACAGGCTTGTTTGACAGTGCCGAAAATTTATGGCAGTAATTCTAAATACAGGCAATTTATACATTGCCAGAAGAAAGTAAGTATTCTTCCT
Organism: Anser brachyrhynchus; assembly: GCF_964034855.1. NCBI lineage: Eukaryota > Metazoa > Chordata > Aves > Anseriformes > Anatidae > Anser > Anser brachyrhynchus. Next base: position 8,568,931 of record NC_137733.1, read on the forward strand.
ATTTCATCTCAGTTTTTATAACTCTAACTGCTAGCATATTCTACAGAAGACCTCATAAAACTTTGCAAATACATTCCCTAAATCCCATGTTCTAGTTGTTTGTTTTTGCTGTCATTATTGTTTACAGGTTTTATGTCGCTCTGAAAATACTGCCACTTTTGCAAATGTCATTTTAAAATTTTTTAATTGGGACCTAATTTGAATTGAGGATTTCACCAAGGGGACTTGTAACACACTGTCAAGTGATAGACGCTGCTAAATGCAGCTGCTGCTAGTACATATCCAAGGGAAAAAAAAAATAAATTACTCAACACACCACATTGAGATCTAAATAATCTGTATCAGTCCAGGAGAGAGACTGAGATATCACTGTGGGCCACTCAACACGCAGCTGTGATCAAAAAAACAAGTGCAATTCTCCTGTGCATGAGAAATCAGGCAAATAACAGCACAGCACAGAAGCTGGGACAGAACTGACCAAGCAGTCCTGCCTGGCCGGTGCCCAGTGAGCTGCAGCTGTGGCCCTCTCACTGGATTTCTTGTAGAACTGGGGAAGGTTTGGAGATGGGGAAAATATAAAAAGGCATTTAAAGGGTTAATTTCTCTTTGGTAATTGATAAGGAAGTTGATGGACTTCTGAACTGATGTTCTGCAAAGGGGCAGAAATGCTCTGCAAGTGATGGTGAGGCCCCTGGGTGTTGGAGCTCTGTTTCTTGCCGTGCTGTGCTTTTCTTGTGTGAGCACAGGGAAGGCACCTGGGCTCGGTTCTAGTACGTCTGTTGGGCTCTCAGGCTCAAATTAAACCATAAAACTTCGAACTTTTATACTTGAGTTACCTAGTATGCTAATACAGTGGTTTGTCTGTATTGATTACATGAGGAACAGAGAGCAATTAGACTCCCGAATTAGCCACCTCAGTTAATTGCCAAAGGTAATTTGAAAGATGGATCAGGGCCTAATGTAATATAAAAGGAGAAAGACTGCAGATTGAGCTAAATCAACTTAGCTGAGATCAATGTGTCCTCTGGCTCGTGGTGGGAGGCACACAGCAGTAACGTGAGCTCGCCTTGGTTTTGTGCCGGGCTCTCCCAGCAGGAGTATCTGGTAAACTCGGTGCTTTTCATTTTCCAGGGGGAAGCTAACAATAGAAAACAAAGCTGACCTGGTATCGTTTTCCCCTTCTTCCAGCTTTTCACAATTCTTCTGTCAATGCTTACGTAGCCTAGAGAAAAATAAAATACTTCATCAACAGTGACTTACAGCAGTCAGTGTCATCACGTCTCTTACACTTCAAACAGGACAGGAAGGTCCTCGAGCTCTCCTGCATTAGCGTGTCCTTTGGAAACACAGACTGTCCCTTAAATTGTAGGCTTTTATACGTTTTAATATTGTCTTTTGCACTGTCAGCTTGAAGTGTGGGACTTTGAGCTGGTGGGATATAGCTTTGGATGTCAGCTCTGACACGGTGACTGGAACTGGGCCTTGCGCTCGTCTCCGTTTCTCTAGTCGCTTCTGCAGTGATGTGGCATCAGTTGCAGCCATCAGCTGGGGTAATTCGGGGTCTTTCCTGCTAAATCCTGTTAAATCGACAGTTCTGCCCTGGCTTGTGTTCCTCAGTCTGTTTACAGAGGGGCTGAATGTGTCTGAGGAAAAAACTAGTTTCCATTTCTGAGAGATTCACGTCACGGCTATGAAAATACCCTGATCTGAAACTCAACTGACATCAAAAAGTGGGGACTGCTGGATGATGATGGACTTGTTCATAAACATAACCTATTGCAAGCGCTTAATTCATAAACATGTGAATAGGAAAGAGGTTTTTTTTTTTTTTCTCCCCACCTGTGTATTTTTCAATGGGCAATGAGACAAAAGCTTCCCCAGAGTTTTCTGAAGGGACCTGGGGGAGGAAAGGTGAGGGGCTGTCGGTCGGGACAAGCAGATGTCCCTGCTGTGCAGGGTGCCACCCCAAACCAGCAGCCCCATCGTCCCCGGGCTGTCTCAGAGGTGAGGTGCACATGGTACTGGGGAGGTCTGCATCAATATTTTGTGTGCTTTGGGGGAACTAAGAAAGTGTTGGGAAAACACTTGCTTTATTTATTTTGGCTTGTTTTCTCACTGTTTTTCTGAGGAAGATGTCTTCTGTTGCAAAATTCCTGGTTTGTCTGGCCTTCTACCTCAGGTAAAGTATTTTGGGACTGGTAGAAATGGCCGTGGCTTTTCCTGCCATGTTATGAGAAGGAAGCCTGGCTTGTCCTAGCCCTGCCTCTTGACCTGTGGGAGCAGGAAACCCTTTAAGCTGTTGGCCAGGCGGGCCCTGTGTCCGCAGGGGTTTGCTGGCTCTTGCTCCATGTCCATAGGGCCCAGGCTATGAGGGGACAGGCAGGAACAGCCTCTGTCTCTGGGAACAGTAGTGCTGCAGGATGTCGTTGCAAGCCTCAGTACAGATGAGAAAAGTTCACTGAAGACATAAAATGACATAAAGCTATACAAGAGAATATAATGCATTCTCTGAGTCAGTAGAGACTTGTACGTATTCATTTGGCAGGTACTTTTAGTGATGGCTGTTAAGTTGTTTTCCCTTTAAGAAATCTTGTTTTGGCACCTGAGCTTATTTTTTGCAGTTTTTTTTAGCCTTATAGAATAGTGCCTATTATTTAGAAACTACCATTAGCTGAAATTCTGGCTGTGCACAGTAACTTTTCATCTGGCCTGGCCTGGCTGTTCCAGGTAAGCAGAGCTAAGCTCAAGTCACCTACATCCCTTAGGGAGGTAATCTGTGACTACAGGATGTTAATTACAGGATGCGGGCTCAAGTAACTTCGGAAGAAACTCTTGGGAAGTCCTGGGTGTGATCTATTCACACCATTCTTCTTGTTGCAGCATAATTTTGTAACCACATACCAATATCTTCTCATTTCAAGGCAGGCTGAAGCTGCTTGCACTCTTAGGGTTCACGCTGAGGTGCCGGACAGTCGTGTTTACAGCTCAGCTCATCACAATGTGTCACGATTTGGGCAGTCTAGAATATATTTGAAAACTTAGCTCAGTTTATTTTAGCCTGTTCTTGAGGTCTTAAAGGACAGAGTGTATCCAAAGGGGCCAAATTGTACTTAGTAAAGCTGCCTTTGAAACCTTATCCAGTTTCCAGGAAGTAATTACTGCCATCCCAGGAAAACACAGAGATGTGTTTTTATGCCTGGGGATTGTGCACTTAGTTTTTGGCACACGGTTTCTATTCTTGCATGTCCATGTGTACATAATTGATGTTTTAGCACTTTGCACTGCTTGCATGTATTTATCTCTTTGGTAATAAGACAAGTGCTTCTAGACTCATAAAAAACAGCTGACATGAGCTAAATTGGGATGTCCTGACTAAAGACCTTAAGTAAATAAACAGACTTTAATATGAGCGAGTAGTGCTAACTGTAATTACCTGGGGCTGTGTGCCATGGAACTGGAACAAAAGTCCAAACAAGCTAATTTCATTATTTTAATGGAAGTCTGCATTCCATTCATTAGACTGACATATGACTAGTCATTAGTAACAGTTCGTTTCAAAAGCTATGGTGGATAAAGGTTGATTAAAAATTAATGAGGCCCAGACCCGTTGTATTGCCATAGTGTCAGGCTTGAACTCATTGTTTAAGTCTGTGGAGCTAAAAGAAGAGCACACTTTAAAAACCCTCTTGGGTTTTTCTATTTTATATGATTTATATGTTTTTGCTCTCTGCCATGGAGGAGCAAGAACTTGTGAGTGCCTTGCCTTGCTGTAGAGATCAGCAATAAATTACACGGTTAAATAAGTTATTAACAAAACAGATTGCTGTGTCATTCTGATGTTTCTGCCATGCATTTTTAGAAAATATATTTTGCAGATAATCCTGTAAATGGGAGACTTAATGAACCGGCGCTCTCGTTGCCCTCAATTCCCTGGGAAGTCTGTGACATTTGATTGGCAACTGATCTGTCCATTGATCACGCCCTGAGCTGCCTGCCTGCTCGCCAGCATCCGTGCTCGGGTTCTGTTGGGGGAGCAGGGCTCCGCTAGGAGAAGACCGATGTGGTTAAGCAGGAGCATGTAGGCAATTTTCCTGATGCAGTGACTGAGAGACTGAATGTAAATGCTGTCAGCGGAGGAGGTCCGGCTGATATCTATCAGTATGGGGCTGAGGCCATTTCCTGAAGCTGGAAATTGAATCTGACTTCTGCAGATATTTGTTTACATACTTAAAGAGGTGTAGTTAATTCTAAATTGCTTGTTTTCCTTGGTGGAAGGAGGTGTGGGTATTTTTGTGGGGAGAGAAGAAGTTAGAAGGAGAAGCTCTTAAGTAGAAACACAAGAATCCCAATCCAAAATCTAGTCCAATTAAATCTACATGGAAAACCTAAAATCTAGTCCAATTACATCTGTATGGAAAACCCAAAATCTAGTCCAATTAAATCTGTATGGAAATCTTTAATAAAAAAAAAAAAAAAAGAGAGAGAGACTTGAACTACTGAATAGTAGTCAAGACCCACAATTACATTTTCATTAAAAATGACAGCAAGGTTAGCTACTCTTTGGCATATTTTAAGATGAGCAACAGCTGAACTTAAGCACTCCGAACAGAGGCTGTTGTAGGAGCCGTGGTCCTATGAGATGGCTCTAGTGGCTGCTTCTGGCACAAACAGTGACAAACTTCGGAGCTCCAAGAACCCGAAAGTGCTTTAGGAAAAGGTCTAAGCAGTTTCATGCTTCTGCAGTGCTAGGTCTTACGTGGCCGTTAAGCCTAATGCCGGTGACTGATGATATCAGCACAGACTTAGGATGCCCACATGGTACTGGCTTTTCTTCATTGTTACAAGCTTTAGGAAAATGAAATGACTTCTCACCTAAGTGAATGGTATCGGGCACATCACGCCAGTCTGCAGTTCACTTCTGAAGGCAGCACAGGATGCTGTTAAGGTTTGTAAAGCTTTGGATACAATCTACCTACGTGCCCCTCTTCTGTGCTGTCAGCAGGCACGGTGGGTCGCTGTGCTCCAGGAGGTTTGTCTCTCTCTCAGGGTTGTTCTTCAGCTCAGCCCAGCAGTCCTGGGGGCTCAGGAGGTTTGGGATTTGGTGTACGCCTCATTTGGTACCCAGACCCCAATGACCAAGGGTAGTAAGCATCTTACTAACAAATATTAACTCATCCAAGTAGCATTCTGCACTACTTAGTAATTTTACAGCCCCCGCTGAAGTATCTTTGTTGCTTATCATTATATCTTCAATATGCTTAACTTCAGTTTAAATGTTCTGTGAAACAGCTGAACTTCAACCGGAAGATAGTCAGAGAAATCTGTAGTGACCATATGGTGTTATAAAATTACAGAAATGTGAGAGAGGCTTGAGCCAATTCCGACTGCCAAACTTGCTACTTGCTTCTAATAAACACTGAACTATCTGGCATCTGCTATCCCTCAGGTAATACCATCAAGAGTGGAAGTAAATGTTTCCTTTTAATTGCATTGTTTATGTCTCAGAGGGTCCAGAGAGATCATGCGATGTTTATTGAAATTTTCCATGAATACCGAATCAGTCATTTCAGGGAGAACTTTGATATTCTCTGTAATTCTGTCTTTAATGAGGCTGAAGCTTCACTTGTAATCTTTCTGAGTCATATTTGGTGTGTCTTCAAGAGGGAACATCCCAGCAGTTATCAGGATGAATTTTGATAGGATTGTTTCTTGTGTTTTCACTGTTAATTTGGTATTTTGGCAAGGAAAAGCTGGGTCAGTGCTTTCAAGGAAAATTTCAGATAGAAGTGCAGAAAGCTGCAGATTTTGGGGCTCCTGGGATCTGAGGAGAGCCTGGAGATCATATGCTATTACTTGAACTAAAAGGGAGACTGGATGTCGTGAACAACAGCTGAGGGAGATTTCTGGGGAAAAGTTCTACTGAGTGTAGTTCCTCAAAAATCAGTAGGAATCTAAAAGTGCCTTTAAAAACAGGCAGACAGCGATGTCCTTTGCCACTGGCAAAGGGATTTGTTTCTGGGCAAGGGATTTGAGGGATTTGTTTCTGGGCAAGTTCTGTTAGACTTTATTAGTGAAAGGAGCGACAGAGCTGAACAGCTCTGCAGTGTCATAGATGCTTTGCTTCTGTACTCTGGTGGCATGGGGGTGGCTGCACAGGCTTGAGCCCTGCTCCTGAAAAGCCTCTGCAGAAAGAGTTAGCAATTGGTGTAATTTCAGAGTAGCAGTGAATAAGTATTTATCTGGGCCAGATAGGATATTATGGTGTATTGTGTCACCATCAGTTAATAGAATCACCTGTAGTGCACATGGATTTGTTTGTGACCTGCAGTTGCTGATGGTAGGTTGGTTATTATGGCGTTACTGGGGTCTTAGTCTACACCAAGAGTTGGGTTGGACTTTGGGCCTCTCTGAGCGTTCTGGTGCAGATAGCAAGATGCCTACAGGCAGATGTGCTGGCTTCCAAAAATAAATAAATAAAAAAATTTGGACCACAGTCTACCTGGTGTACTGATAAAATAATCTAGGTGGCAAAAAGGTGCATTCTGCTGATGTTAAAGCTCTTTTCAATTCCACTTTTCAGTTCTTTCTTTTATGGTCACTCCATCTTCAGGAGCCACTGGCTTGAAAGGATGTAAGCTGAAATGCTGGACTAGGATTTTTGTATCCTTAGACCGACTCCTGAGCTCTCATGCTTTGTGCGGGAGACAATTAGGGTCAATTACACTTGTCCTTCTTGGAATGTTTTTTCTGTGAGTAGAGGATAATCTTGTAAACAGGACATTTCCTTGCAACGATCCTGAACAGAAACCAAATGTTGCCTTTAACAGCGTTAGGAAACATCTGGGACATGCTCCCGATCAAGTCGTGAAGTGACCCAGGAGCCCACGAATTATGTGGCATAGAGAAGGATTTGCTGTGTCAGTGGTGAAATCCTCTGATTCTTACACGAAGGCCAGGATTCAGTTCAGCTAAACTGAACGGCTGCAGGAGCCACAGCTGGAACGTGCATGGAAAAAGCAACTACGCAGAAGTGGAAAGCTGTCAGTTTGACAAATACTGCAGTACAGCTCATGTCGCCCGGAATCAGTAATTCCCTGCGGTGAGGTGCATGGCTGATTGGCAAGGCCTCGAGATAATTTTCTCTCCTGGTTGAGCCTCTCTCTGCGAGCAGCGGTATGAGCTGTCACAACCTCTTCCTGGGACTCTTCTTCTGAGGGCTGGACACATTCTTGCTTGATGCACATTGTCAAATTCCATTCACATCTCCTTAAGTATTTGAAATTTCCTGCTCCTCCACAATATGTGAGCAGGTGTTGAGAAACACTAATGCTATGGGACCTAATTTTTAGGACCTGATGCACAGAGCGTTGTATAAAGAGGAAGTAATGTATGGCATTGGCAATACCTAGAGTGGAACACTGAAGAGCACAGTGATGTTTGACGGGGAGCAATGCCATGCTGTAAGGTGTCTGCCAGCTGTTTTTGAGATAACTTGTCACTGGGGAGAGAAACATGTACGTGAACAGGACAGGATTGCCAACCTGCTTATTTGTAAGTATATAAATATCAGAGCAGTAGTCCATATTTGTTACGTGTAGACATGAAAAATGAAGGGTATGTCTGAGGCTGAAGTGCAGGGCGTTTGTGTCCTGAAGCTGTGGAAGGTAAGGAGCACTGCTTCAACGGGTGGATGAACAAAGGGGTGAACTGCCTCCAGAGACTAAGCTGTGTTCGTACTGTACTGGAAGGAGAGGCTCTGCCTCCGTGCATGATGAGATGTTTTAACAGAGCAAACTGACTGGCATTCACTTCCTGCCCCAAATTTCTCCAGCATCGACGTGCCTGGTTCAGTGCTCTGAGCCTCCAGACACAAACAGACTGATAGAGGTGCCCGGGAGAGGGAGAAGGGGCTCGCTGGGGATCCAGCCTGTCATCTCCCTGTCCCTGAGAATCCCACACTTGTCAGGGAAATGACCGGTGCAGGTCTTGGGCTGTGCCACAATATCCATGGCGCAGGGCTGGCTCCTGGACATGCCTGCACGACACACGGCTCCATGCCTGCACGGCTCCGCGCCTGGGAGCAGGGCCTGAGGGGCTCTCGCTGAAAGCAGGCACCCGGACGGAGTGATGAAATTCCCTTAAAGCTGGGGCTAAGGCCAGAACAAGACAGGGCCAGACAGAGCAGGTAAGAAAGTGTCACTAATTAAAGGTTACCTGGGAAGGTATCCAGTGAGCCCTTAAGCTTGGGGCTCAAGGGAACTGCAGCTTTACGGAGAAACTTTTTGCCAATTGAACCTGCTTTTTGTTGGTGCTGACAGCACCTGGCAGCCGTGTTCATCATTTATGTGCAAATAATTAGGTTTCTGCCTCTTTGTCACCACCTCCTTTTGTGCGGAGCTCTGGGGTCTTCAGGAAGGCAATGGCAGACTTTGTGTTTGAGCTGGAGAAGTAAGCTGGCAGAGATCACCTATATGGCTGGGGGTTTGTCTGTGCGTGATGACTCAGTCATAAATAATTCATAGTGCAGGCATCAGTGAAATGGTAGAAGATTCATAACTTCTTTGAGCCCGTAAATATCCAAATGTTACACTCCAAAATTAATTAGAAGCAATTTATATCAAGCATACGCTGTAGCACATCTTGCTTAATCAGGACATGTAGAGCTGTTAGAGGTTCCAGCCTTGGTTCACCTTAGGAATAAAAGGATTTTTTATAAATGTCGTGTATATAGGTGCTGTGGATCATGGAGGAGATAAATCGTTTAATATGGCCTTGCCTTGTCTTATTTGTGCAGTGACAAAGGAATTGTAGCACACAGCTCTGTATACTTGGATGGGGAGGGAGTTTTTCTAACACCGACAGAGCCAGGTAAGCAGGGAGCCTGTCAAGTCATTCACAAATAACTCAGCGTCTGGGGCTTTTTAGTGGTGGGTGATCTGGCAGCCTGTGTTGCATTATATTGATTAATTTCTCTGGCAATAGCACGGCTGCAGAGGTGCATGTTTTGGCATGTCGGAGTGAAGCTGCTGCTTTGAGCAGGGAGCAGCGCGGTGGGGCGGTGCCCCAGCCCATAGCCTGGCGGAGGGGAAGGAGAGCAGCAGGTGGGCTGAGAAATCTCCAGGGCATCGGTGGTTTTAAAAATACTTTAAACACAATGATTTTAGCTGAAAATCAATGCTATTTTCATAAATGCAACATTTTTTCCTCTTGCCAGCGTTGACTTCCTACCCCAAGGGGACAGGGGATGGTGGCAGCCAGCACACACCTGTCACTGGTGTGAATTAAAGGATTGCTGCTGGGTGATTAAAGGAGGAAGGAGGCCAATTTTTGACGAGAATAGAAAGGTGGTCTTGGTGTGGCACAGCCACTAGGAGCAATTAAAAATAAAGCTGGTTAGAAACAGAACCAAGGTACCTATTTTAGGAAGTTATTTGTTTTTTACAGAGCTAGATTCAGCAAGGATTTTTGGTATTTTCCCCCACATAGATGGTTGGTTTTACTTCTCTTTTTATATTTTTTATAACTGAATAACTAAATGCAATAAATGAGAATCGGATGCAAGAGTGGCAAAGTAGAAAACTTAATTCTAGTTTTGCTATTTTGTCCTTTTTATATTGGAAAGTTAGATTTTGGAAATGATTTTTTTGGGGGGGAATATGGTTGAAACGGAAGACGTCTTTCCTTTAATGCTTAAAATGAGAGGTGTATTAAAATAAAATTGTGTGGTCTAAGAAGGGTTAAAGTTTAAATACAATTTATTTTTTTTTTATTTAGGACTGATTTTAAAAATCATGAAGAACTTGGTGGCATTGCCGCCGAATTCATTAGGCCTGGATGCCATCCAGTTTTTCTCCCAGTTTGACTTAACTGCAGGTGACTAGCCCAGATGGGAGAGCTTTGATATGGTACACAGCCAGTGATAGTTCTGCAGTGATTTCTTTCCATTAAGATGAAGTTAGAAATGGACTTGGGCAGTGCACTCATGGTGTCTGTTGTGATAGCTGATCAGTGCAGTATTGCCCAGATCAGGTGCCCCTTTTCATCAGATGCCATCAAGTGCCAGGGGAAACTGCTCTCCCCTGCTTGCGCAGGCACACAGTACTTGGGGAGAACTAATAGGGGTCTGAAATAACCTCATATTTCTAATTAGCATAAATTGAACAGTCTAAAAAATAAAATAAGAGCAAACACTTAATACATGTAGCGGTTTCTATTTGCTTTGTGATGGCAAAATGGAGCAGTTGAGAAGCTCAAGCTTGTCCTAACAATCCCCTGCGCCTCCCGGCTGTGGGATGGGTTTTTGATCACCTAGAACAGACAATGTATATCTTTTAAATACCTATCAGATTTTCTAAATAATAGTTAGACCCAATCGTGTACTGGAGATGTAGTGTTTGTTTGTTTAATTAGGAAGCTGAGCTGAGCTGAATCCTGTGGCAGATGTTGCCATGTGTAATATAATAAATAAAAGTCTTTATGGGACCCAGCAGGCAGCAGAGCTTTCAGTTAGCAGATGGCAAAATATTAAACTGGCAGTGCAATCATTTAGCTGACTGTGTCAGCTGGACTGTACCCAGGTTTAGCACAAACATGAATCAAGTTCACATAGGAGGTGTCAACCAGCCTCGCGTTTCTGCAGTGGATGTTAATACTTATTTTTTAATATGATACATGATAAAAGAAGGCTTTTTATCCAGCAAGGTGCTGTTGCCATAAAAGTCAGTCTAGGCTTAACATGATTTCTGCTGTGCAAGACTACAAAAGATCTTTTACAGCAGCAGAACGGCCATTAAACAGAACAGATGTGCTGCTCAGTCCCAGCTAGATGGTGGTGCAGGAAATGGAGTCAGAAAAACCTGTCACCACCGACCCTCGGGAGCCCAGCAGGCGGGAGGACATCTTTCCCTTCCAAGGAGAAGTTGTGTTGGGTGCTTGGCTTCTGTTGCCCACCCTGATCCTTGTGAGGGCTTGTCAGAGGGCTTAGTCCCTGCCTAACCAGAGCTAACCTGTCCGTTGCTTCCACAGACCCCAAGTCCTGGAGGTTAGCGGGGCTTCTGCAATTCATTGCCATGCAGATGAGTTGTGCTTTTCACCCTCGTTTAACAACTGGTTTTCCTTTAGGTGCCTTTGTAAATGTAGACAGGCGTAAACGCATAGCTCCAGGCATTGCTTTGGTGCCTTAACTGGGAGCTCCATCTCTGGAGGTTCCCTGCACTGCAGAGTGGCTTCTCCAGTTTGGGAGCATGTTGAGTGTGCAATTTCCCCTGTCCCATCTCTCTCCAGACCACTGGGTTATGTTCCTCCCAGCCTACACATCTAAACAACAAGCCCAAGTTCAGACAGTGCTGACTCCTGTCCTTGTCTCCCCATCGTCCCTCCTCCTTTCTAATTCACATAGCTGACACAGTCTGGTAAGGTTATTTTCCCCAGGGCCAACTCGGGATCCAGTTTAAGACTGATGGCGTGATGTTTTAGTCCATCTGAAATGCAGTTGTCAGAACAGCAGGTGTTTATGACAGGGCAAAATGGGATGGATTGCAAAACAACCGGGAAGGCGCAGTTCTTCGTGTGACCTTCTGAATGCAGCGTAAAGCAGTTAAACACCCACTTGCTGCTCTGGCTTGCATGTGCATAGAGTAAATTTAATATACTTTCGTGAAAGAAGTAGTCAGGGTTTTCGATGGTCAGCTGTTTCCTTTATTTTAGAGAAAGTCCTAAAGGGATGACATTGATAAGGGGGCTTTCTCCTGGCCTTTTTTGTTCTTCAGTCTCTCGGTGTCTCTGCTGTGTTAGCAGGCAGCTCACGCCACCTTCCAAACAAACTGGGAGATTAGAAAGGTTTCGAAAGTGGTTTAAAAAGGAAAGTAGTTGTTAACATAGCTATATCTTGAAAATACAGTCCAGATGAAGTGCAGCTTGTAAAATACCTTGTTTTGCTTAAACAGCTTGCTATTGTTTGCTGTTTTGGTTATATGCATGTATCTGGAAAAGATGCCTCTAAGTAATAAAACCGACTGACTTTTTATAACAGAGTTTGCCTCCAAAGAAAATAACTGACCTGATTTACTACAGCTTTTATTCCTTATCCAACCCCCCCCCCCCGCCCCAGAAAAAAAAAAAAGTTGACAAATATGATGCACAGGGGTGATCGGATTGAGGTAGAATGCCTGGCACCTCCAAGAGGATTTTGCTTGCTATTTAGCTATTTCTTGCCTAGAGGAAACACTGGGGTTTTGCCAGGAACGTTGGATCTGGAGGGACTAGTTGGTCACTGAATCGAGATGGCTACAGGACTAGGTCAGAAGGGTTGGCCAGACTTCAGCTCTGCAGACTTATTCAAGAAGCAAATATCCTGGCAAGAAAGGATGATCAGAAAAGACTGCTCACAACTAACTGAGTACTTTGGGATGTGAGAAGCCAACCATGTTGACAGATAGCAAGAATGGATAAAATTCTTGAAGGTATATATAAACATATTAGGAACACTGAATCAAATCAAAGGCATCTGGAATGAGAATCATGTTCGGAAATAATACAATTAAATGTCAACACTCTGAGTGTCAGAGTATTTCAGAATCAATTTACTGCTGCACTTGCACTGCAATTCTGGAAAGCAATCAGTTTTTTATTGTTACCTAAAGATCTGCCCACACTCTTCTGAATATCGTTTATTCAGATAGAGCCAGATGAGAAGGCATCACATTATTGGAACACCTGACAGCAGGTTTTTAAGGCATGTGTATCCACTGTTGAGTGTGAGGGCAGGGAAGAAATGTGGACCACCTGCACTGCAGTCTCCTTACCCTTGTCTGTTGAGGTGCCCTTTGGTCATCAGCACTTGCTCGATGAGGTTGAGACAGTCCTGAGGCTGCTTTAGGCTCTGCAGGGGTTGGTACAAAGTTATGCTCACAGGGACCTTAAGCACATCCCTTCCCTGTGTCACTAGTGCTAAAAGATGAAGGTTTAAAATCAGGCAGTGCTGAATTGTGTTTTATACTGTACTTTTCCTGAAACCGATGTAGGCAGAGCAGGCAGAACTTCAGCACAGCTGACCTCTGGCATAAACCTGGTCCACCAAACACTGCAAGTCCACAATTTTAGTTAAAACAGTTGAGATTTGGAAAGTCTCACCCTAAAATTCACCTGATGAGTCCGCCTGCCACCTAAAAGCATCTTGTTAGTACTAAATTCAGTTACTTATTTAAGATCGTTCTTAGCCTGAATGTTTGCTGAGGAAATGTTCCAAGCAGCAAGTTTTAAGTCTGCTTAGGTTTACGTAGTCCATGTTAAATTCAGATGAGTACAGTGGCCCCAGTGATGGTTAATGTTGGTCCTTTATCTCCTAAAGGACTGGCAATTATGTTTTTTGTAAGAATTCACAGAACGACAGATGAGGTGTCAAAACAGCAATTTAAACCATGAATCTGCACTTGCTTAAAGATGAACTTTTTGGGGGAGAAAAATGAATAAAATGCTAGTGGCAGACATGCCAAATCCCTGTATAAGTGCATCCATTTTTGTTACTGACAGGTCTTGTGCTTGTAATAAAATTGAAGTGCTGAGGTCAGCTTCAGAGTGAAACCACACTTATTTTCACAAACATATTTATGTGACGGTAATAGTGCCTATTAACGGGGTTGACATAGCTTTCTGCCACATAGAAAAATGAGTTCTCTTGCATCACAAGATGAGCAAAGTTGGGGGAATAATAAATCATAAAATTAGTTAAGACATCATTTATCTTTTATGGCTTTCCTACATTGCAGCTTAGAATCCTTCAGGACTTTAATTCACTTATTGTGTTTTATTGTTATGAAAACCTGTCAAAGCCAGTAACAGGCTGTGGGAAATTAGCTAAGTAAGGGCAGTAGTATGTGTTGTTAATTAAACAGGTGGGCACAGTTTCCATTCCAAATGTCACCAGTTTGCTGTAACCTGTAACTCCTTCCTCTGAGCCCTGTAAGATAAATGAGAGGAATCCAAAACAAGTAACTTTTGTTTAAAAATCTGTGGCTATCACTGGTGATAGCAAACGGATAGCAGCCTACAGTGACAATTTAAAAAACCAAAACAACAAGATGAGGCTCTGTCATCTTCAGCTGTTCATCTCCGTATAGCTGCTGTGCACTTAGTCTGGGTTTTTAATTTCAGGCTCTGTCAACATCCAAGCTGCTGCTATCTATTTCATTGGGTATCTGTCTATCCTTTATTGATCCACAAATACTTTGCAGTTTGATGTCAGAGGATTGCATCACTCGCAGTGGAAATGCACGCGCTATTTCTCTGGCACTACTTCCAGATGCACACTGCCCCAGTGCAATAATTAGGAGGGCACGAGGATGAGATGAATGCATGAGATTTTAGAGAAGGAAAGTAGAATTCTGTCGTTTTGTATCTTTGGCTCTGCTATTCCCTTTAGACAATAGCTAATCATATATGATGAAATGATCTCCTCAGTATGGGATTATTTACGATTTATGTAATGTTTTGAAAACTGAAGCAAAAATTATTGCCTAATACCGAGGCTCCTATTTTAACCCTCCCAGCCCAGCTTCAGTTTTGCTTCTAGAAAGCAGTGATTTTTAAGTGTGTTCAAATCCTAGAATGAACGCAGCTACAAAACAAATGCTGCGTCCTCAGCCAAGGAAATTAGGGAGCTGTGTTCTTCCCCCAGAGGTGCCTGTGCCAACTGCTGGGCACAAGTTGTGCACACCTGGGAAAAGGTGCGTGGCGCAGAAATGGAGAGGAAAAAAGTAAAGGCTTTTAACTTGTGTTCCTTTCCTCCTGGAGGTGTTAAAGCATTCCTTTACATGGTACCTTAAGCTATTAAAAAACCAGTCAGAATGATTTCTTCCCTGAAAGCCTAATGTGGGATTAGTTTTCAGAAACTGTATTGTGCTTGCCCCTGATGGGACTGCAGGGGAGAGAGGCAGTGTGCAGAGAACTTTGAATGTGTTTCTTCCCTTAAGAGTACGAATAAATATATTCAAATGGCTTTGTCAGGTGGAATAAAGCAGGGGTTTTGAAGCAAACCTGCCTGTTGTCCTACTTCCCCGCTCCTTTAGCCCATGTGTCTGGAGGGCTCTCCGTTCTGCACTGACCACTTCTGCTTGGCTTTCAGAGGGCCTCAGCACTGAAGTGTTCCCTCTGCTGCCTTAGAGAAACTTGTGTCCCAGTTGGTGTCTTCCATCCCTGGAGAGATTTAGCTCTGAGCTAGAGATGCTCAGTGCTTTGAAAACCGCTTTTCATGCAGGAGGACCGTAATTCCCTGCCACAACCGTTAATTGCCTATTCCCAGAGGAACAGTGAAGATGCAGACTGTCCCTGCAGACTGCCCTTTAAGGCATGAACAAATAAGGATTCAGAAATAAATCAGCGACAGAATACTGGCAATTTTCTAATCTCATTAGAGAATAAAAAGAATACAGGTAGGACAGAGCACCTTCTGCACCGAGTATTGCCCTGAGCAGGTGTCGGGAGGAGCAGATGATGCCCCTTTCTCCTTGTTTCTCCTTCTTTTCCCAATCTCTCATCTTTATTTCCCTTCTTTTGGGTTGTTAAAGTCTCTTGTTGTCTTCTGCTAACAATGATGGAAGTCTAATTTAGTAAGTCACTTAAATTTATCCCTACATTTCATCCCTGCTTGATGAAGTATTTAAAGCATATGCTTTTCTGCTTCCAAGTGCAATTGCTTTGGCTCAGAAGTCTACAACGAAACACGCTTGTCACTGGTAAATTACTTTTAAAAAACTGAAGAACAGGAACATATTGAGTACCTCCCTGCTCAGCTTGGGGATGTTAACACACCTGTCCCCCCCAAGGACACGGCTCTTCCACAGCTCTGTGCTGCATGTGCATGGAGGTCATCTGTACGAGCTGCCTTCTTTAGCATATGTTTTTGTGAGCTGACGGTAAATGTCTGTCATCCTGCTTTCAAGTCATCGCGTCCATGAGGGAATGTTTGCACAGGTGAACTTTTTAAATGAAAAAGCTTAGCGGAGGCAGAGTATGTGGAAATCATTTTAAGTGTCTGTCTGTGTCCTCAGAGTCCTGACCGCAAAGGTAGCAGAGGAGTGTTTGGATAAAGTTTGTGCTGGCAGCTGGAGTATTTCTGAGGAGCGTTTAGCAGTCAGGCCATCTTCTGAAGCCCCTGGGGAGAGGTTAGGCAGGAGCCGGAGGGTTTCTGTGCTGTGTGAACGTGCTCAGAAGTGCCAGGAGTTTGGAGCAGATTCCCTGAGCAGGCACGATGCCGTTGTGAGACAGCAGCTAGCACGGATGGAGAGGGAGGGAGGAGGTACCCAAACGGGCCATGTTGCACATTAGTATTTCCATAAAGGTCTTGTCAGATACTTGAGGAATGCTGGAGGACCGGTAGTCCTTACAGGGAGCTGGAGGGTGATATACACTGCTTTGGGAAAGGAGGATTCAAAGTGCAACTTGTAAAGTTGCCATACTTTCATCTCCTACTTTTTAGCAGTGTTTAGAGCAGAGACACAGAGAATTTTCTTCAAGTTGTTCATTTTTCTTGTTCTTTTTCTCCTGAAGGCCTCTTGTTGGTTTAGTTTTCCGTAAGAATCGTAGCATCACCAGCAAGCAGCATATCACTGACTTCTCTCTGTCCTAGGAGCTGAACTGCTCGTAGATCTCTACTAGTGCGGTGCTATTTAATGACCTGAGTTTCTGGAATGAGTATTTTTTTTTCTGAAATGCAGGGCAGGGAGCCTCTGGCACCAAGCATAAAACCATTAATGTGGTCAGCACGTTCCCAGGGTAACGTGAAGGTAATTTACACGTACTCACAAATGGTTTTGGAGAAGGCTGAACAAAGACACGAAGGGTATGTTCTCCATATTCAGGAACAAAAAAAAATGAAGGAGCTGGTTTAACTTTTTAAATGTCTTGATATTTTCTTTGGATCCGGAAAAATAAAGTACTTGAGCATTGATTTACCTCTGTGGCTCCCTTACAAGTGGTTTTTGCAAAGGGACTTCTCACTTCTGTGACTGAGACAAGGAAGGTCAGCTGTAGGTTCACATGGACTTTGTTCTAGGTTGTTGTCACCCTGCACTATTTGTCCACATCTCCTTTCTCATTTCCAGCTGCTTTCATGTGCAGCAGTTGCCTGCATTCACAGAACATAATCCTGATGCAAAATCTCTTCTCTTGGTGACTGTTTGGAATCTTCTCCTTGGAGGCTAAAAGCCTCAGCAAGGGTAGCTCTGAGCTGGCTGTGAGGTGGTTCCCTGAACGGTACCTCTGTTGTTGCTAAAGGTTATGTTTTTGAGTACCTGTGGGTGGTGCTGCTATGTCCTGACAGTTACTGGAAGGAGCCCTGCTACTACTGCTTGCTAGCTGCCTATAGAAGTGGGCATCTGCCATGTGCTCCTACGTAAGGGCGGAGCTGGCTAGAAATCATTCAAGAGGAGAGGGCTTTATGCTCACGTGGGAAGATGCCAGTTGGTAGAAGTCACAATGTTTGGCTGGAGCTTGGCTGTTAGAATGAAAACCTCATCGGGGAGGTTGTAAGGTCTGGGGTGGAGGTGAGCGCAGGTGGGAGAAGTGGTGGAATGGCACCAGGGAGCGGGCACTCTTCGGGCACGTGGCAGGCACAGGGCTTCCTGACGTGAGTTAAGCACAGAAGGGGTTTGCTGGGCCGGGACTGAAATGCAGTGAAGTGTGGGGAGGGGGGAAATAGAGCAGAGAAACATTACCTGTCCAGACAGCCCTCGTAGCAGCGCTTCAGACTGCAAATACCAGAGCTGTGCTCTCTTTCCAGGCCAGGCCCAGACTGTTGTTTCAACCCCCTTTTGGAGTCTGTGCAACACCATTTGGAAAACACAATTGCTAAATTATGGTCTCATTTGTTTGGAAAAGCTTGTCTGCTCCCTGAAACAGGCAGGTTTCCTCCAAAAGTCTGGATTTTTGACTGCTCAGGCAAAAATAAGTGCATCTTTTCTGTGGGAAATGCCTGGCCAGCCCTGAGAACAAGGGATGTGAGGACTCCTCCAGGAAGCCAAGCTGTCTGGAGACGGTAATGGTAGCAGTGAGCTACCTACCTAACTATATATGAATGTATGTACATGTGTGTATATATGTGTGTTAATACATGCCTCTTTGGAGTGGCGGGGCTTACACATGCTTCCCTCCTGCCTTGCCAATGCTGCTGCTCACACCCGTGTCCTCCACGCAGACAGCAGTTCTGCCTTTGCAGTGCTGGAGCCTAATCCCTCCTGCACTTTGTCTCTGTAATGGTGAGGCTTGATCTTAGATACTCTTGCAAGAGATACTCTTGCTTTTGCTTTTTGATTCCCTTCTTCTGCCCTCCCTCATCCGCTGTCCACTTTCATACCTCTGTCCACCCCCTTCCCTTGCTGTCAGGGGAGGCCGTGGGGAGTTAGCCCTCAGCTTTGCTGGGCTTTTGCATCAGGTGTGTGCAAGTCTCTGGGCTTTGGAGGCTTTACCAGCTGCTGCTGTGACTGAGATGAATCTTGTGTATCTGTGTAATGCACAGCAAGTAACACAGCACATCCATATTCCCTGTGCATTGGGCAGAATTTCTCACTTCATACATCATTCTAGGCTTGCTGCAGCAATTTCACAAAGTCAATCCCTATCCATTAACACATAGGAAAAGCAGCGGAGAAATATACACGTGTGGCAAAGGATTTTTTTATTTATTTATTTTGAGAGGGTTTTCTAAGCGTATTAGACACAGACTTTATCCCGCTGCAGTATCATGAACTGCATCTAATCCTCAAGAGCCAAATCTTCTTTATGCTAAATAACAACAACAACAAAGGCTTTGGCTTTTTGACATGTTCTGTGCAGGAACTGACTTGCCTGTCCATCATGCTGTGTGTTTACAGACTTGACTTCCAAAGTTATGTTGTTAATTTATCTGTAGATGACCACCTCAGCACAGCTGGGGCACTATCTCTGACCCTCCTTTAATAATTTTTTCTGATCGTGCTTTTCTGTATTCTCTGCGGTAAGTTTCCAGCACGGGCTTTTTTCCTCTCAGCCAATTTCCAACAAATCCAACTGCTCAAATGGTGATTTTTCACTATAACAAGGGATCTTGGAGGCTTTTTGTACCCAAGCAGCCTCCAGATTTGGAGAGAAGATGGATGGAAGGTAATGGGCTGGCAGGTGACACCAGAGTTCTGGCCAGCTGGATGAGCTGGCAGGAGCATAGCTTAAAAAGCTGCTCTGCTCTGGCATGGCCAACACCCAGCCACCAGATTATCCTTTGTTTTCACAGATCTTTGTGTCTGGGAGCAGTTCATTTGCCACCATTAGTGCAAAGCTTCCGAACTACAAGAGCTGAGTTCTGCTTGAATATCCTGTGTATCACAAAAACTGTGGGATTTCATGTGCTTGATGACAGAGGATGGCGAAGCAGTGATGGGATTGTATTTCTGGGTGTCTGCAAATCGGTTTGTTTCATTAGGCAGCTGGGACCTGCACAACTGAGGGGTTCCACACCTGTGGGCTGTGAGCTCTTACTGTTCTGAGGATGCTGTTCCCAGTCCCTAACCTGCAGTGAAAGTCCATTCTGCTGCCATCAAAGCACAAAGCCAGGTTACATAGGTATGTAAGCATTTTCTTTCTTATGGTGAGAAAATTCAGAGGTTGTATATGCTAAAAGCAAAATCCTGGCTTCACTTGCTTCATTAGCATCAGATTTTATCTTGGGGCTTCAGCAGGCAGTAGACAGACAGGAAAGAGCAATGGATGTATTCCTAGTTGGAATAATCTCCTTTCCAGGACTCTTCTCTGTGAGGAAGTTGCTGCAGCATTGTTGCTGAAGCAAATTGTTAAATGTGTTGCTCATTGAAAAAGTTCACTCAATGCCAAGCCCCGGCGGTTCAGCTCAGCAGCCACAAAGTGCACTGTGATGTGCCCCAACCCCGAGTAACCTGTGGCATTGCTGGAAAGCCACGTCTTGTGGCTTGGTGCACTCACCTCTCGTACAACATCTCTCGTGAGCTTGGTTTATAAGATGCCAGCTGTGAGAGGCCCCCAGAATAATTCAGCCAAACTAACTGCTGCAGGTCTCCCAGGTGCTTCAGTTCATTCTCAGTGCCCAGGAGGCAGAGGCAGTCTCACAGGCAGATCAAGCATTGCCAGGGTCTCGCCTTCCCTTGTGACTGGAGTCGTGCTTCCCTGCAGAGGTGGTGGTGCAGATGGGTCCCCGTCGTGTTCCCAAGGGATTTGGTATTGTTGTGTGGCTCAGCTGAGCAAAAGCAATTTGGGACAGAATAGCTGGGAGCTGGAGCAGGTAAGTGGAGCTGTTGGAGCAGGGAGAAGCTGTTGACACCTGCGGCTCTCTCACGCTCTAGTGAGCTGGAGCACAACGCGCACAGGAGCTGCAGGCTGGCATCGAGCCCCCTGCTCCAGCCTTGTCGGGCTCTGGGCGGAGAAGGGCTCCTATCGGATTAGAGCAGGCTGAGAGCATGGCACGCTCCCTGCTGGAAGCAGGCACGGCTCTGTGCTGGGGTCACAGCTGATGGGCCTGAGAGGTGAGAACTACGCGCTGCGGAGGCGGGTGGTGCGGAGCCAGGTGCTCCTTGGAGGAGGCACAGGTTGACAGTCTGCCCGACAGATCTGCTCGAGTTGAAAAGCCGTCTCTGGCACCCTGCTTAGGCCTGCTATGCATTTCTCTCTCTCCAAGCAGCTGCGCTGGCTGGTGCCAGGGAAGGAGTGCTGCTTGTCCTAAAGCCACCATGAAAATTGCTCCCAAGAAAGAGCAACTTGGCAGCAGCACCCTGGGATTTGCAGTTCTGGCAAGTTGTTCATGGTATGGAGTGAGGAAGAGGTACGAATGAATCACTCCTTCCCCACAACTTTATTCCCTCTGGGGGATTCAGGCAGAATCTTCCTCCTCCTGAGCTTGCCTGGCTGATTTTGTAAATCTGCAGCATGCAGGCGAGGTCCTAAATACCACCTAAAAATATCTGCCCAGCGTGAAGATTTATTCATGCTGGGCCCCTATAGAGTATCTCTGCCTAGAGGTGGCTTTTCCCTGATACCAAGAGTTATGTAGGCTTATATGCAGACATGGGACTGCCTTGGTCTACTTTGGGTAAGACAGGATATATAATATGAAGAAAAAGTAGGAAAAAGCATAATAAAATGTGGAAGGAGAACAGCACCAGACTGGAGAAATACAGTTTCTCTAGCCAAAAGAGAAGTGCTTTGAGCAAAACCAGCAAAATGCACCTGCTTTCTGTTCTTGGTGATGAGGGTCACAGTCAGAAAAGTCATTTCAGTGCTGCCAGTCCTAACAATAAAAGGTCATGAATGAAGTCATCCCCCCTCGCCCCCAGCACATCCTTAAAAGCACTTGTTATTTTCCTGTTAGTGTTTGAGGCTAAGCTCTGTTTGCAAGTGTCTCTCTATAATTAGAAATTTACTGTAGTTTTTAAGAAAGTGCAGCTTCATCATATGGTTCCTGGGCTTGGGACTCTGGAGAGATTGCCCAGCCTTTGGGAAGCTGAGATAAAATGATGGGAGTGGGCAAGACCGCATCTTGTCCCTAGCAGATATTTATTAAATTATATTGATTTTTGGTCATTGATTTTCAGCATTCAAGTGCTGCATGGATTAAAAGAAGCGGCAAGGGGAAGACGCAATCTACAGCAATAGAGCAACGCCACATGAGAAGGGGTGGAGGGAGGCTTGTTGCTGAAAAATAACCTTGTTGTGTGTTCTTTGGTGCCCCTCCACACTTTATAATATCAAAGAACAGCGAGAGAGGTCTTTCTAAAGAGAAAGTGGTCACGATCCTCGTGTCACTCTGGTGTTAGGAGAGCCCCAACCCCGAAGAGGTCAGAGCAGGGACCTGGCAGCCCCAGCGCAGCAGATCTGCGTGGGGGAAGGATGCTCAGGGGGTGTCGATGGGGCCCTGGAGCAGGCGCCCACCGGCTGGCTCTGCAGGGCTGCAGCAGCGCTCCGCAGACAAGAGAACGCTGAAGGCAAGTGCTTATTTCTTGGTAAACAACCTAATCTTTCATCAAATAATTTATTTTATGTAAAGGAAGGATTTTAGTTTGCAAAGCTAATCTGCCTTGTCTAAACCCTCATTTTTATCTTTGAAGCCCAAGTAAGTGTCCAATTTATAGTATTTAGTGGATAGGATTTGGGTTTCTTATCGACTTAGCAATCTGGGTTTTGGACTTTCTGGTCACGTTTCTAAGAAATAAATCAGCCCAAGAAACAGACATTTTTGACAGTGTATTTGCTTTTTCTATTTCTTGAATGCCTGAAATATTTTTTGCTTGGGAAGTGTGTATATTACAATTATCAGAAGGTTATAACGCTATTCTGAATTTTTCCTCGGAGTAAATGACTGTAAAAGCCCCAAGGGAGGAATTTTCTGATTTTTCTGGCTTTGCTATTGACAGTCAAAATGTTCCACAAAAGCCAGGAGATAGCAGCTTTATTGGGGGTACATATAGTGGCAAAACTGGAAGGGATTTAATCAGAGTTGCCGGTTGCCCTTTGAGACACGCCAGCGAGTTTTTACTTGTATTTTTTCCCTGAGGTTTATATTTTGAGGTTTGGGATCTGATGGGCAATAATTTCCTCATTTTCCAAGGTCCTGAGCACCTTGGTGGATCTATCGATCTTGTTCAAGCCTGGAGGTCTCAGCACTTCAGCAGAGCAAGGCCACAGCCACCTCTTCATGGCCCAAATGTCACCATTTTCATGAGACTTCTGGTACATACAGTGAAACGCAGCATGGCAGTACATAAAGGCAGGGATGAAGCTAACCTGGGTAGCCCATTCTGTATGCTGGGTTAGTACAAGTGAGCCACCTCCTCTCCTCTCCTGGGCACCTGCTGTTCCCAGGAGCACTCCCGAAGAAGCTCAAGCCTCTGCTTCTGCCAGTGAACAGCTAATGGACTGTAAAAACAATATGTTCCTAGGGAAATAATTAAAATGAACAGGGAGATGTCTATGTACCTGCTATTTTCAATCACTGGCTAATGTTAGGTGGTGCTACTTGTTTATAGCTGCATTCACAGCTGGGGCCCTTGCTGTGCTGGGAACTGTGCATGGATGCGTGCACTTCTGGAGATGCTGCGTGCAGCGGACGCTGGTAAATTGGAAACGGGGGGAGCTGAGGCCCAGGCAAAAACTGCATCTGATGTCGAGAGGCTCTGTCATCTGTACCTCTCCTGGGACCTGCGCCAAGCCCTTAAGCACCAGAGCATTCACCCATGTCGTGTTAATGTTGTAATGAAATGTGTATTATGTCCCAGCAGACACAAAATACCAGCTTTTTTTTTTTTTTTCATAGAACAGATTTACTGTAAGTAGCACACCCAGGGGAGAATCATGTTGCTTCATGTCTGCCGTGGACCTGTTTGTATGTTGCCTGCTCTCTCTTTCCCCCAAGTATCTCCGGTATGAGGCAGTTACAGGTTAGGGGCAAAGGATAGGAACTGCTTCAAGAGGGGGAAGCCACCTGTGCTCAGTGACATTTTATTGCTGGAATCTATTGCTGTCCTCATGGCTTTTTGGGTGAGTTAATACCTGCATTTATCAGTCAGGGGAGCTGTGAGCCGGGCACCCTGCTGCTGCCTGTGCGGGGGGATGCAGCCGATCCCCTTCCAGCTGGTGCGGCGCACACCGGTGGGGCTCTCGTTGTGGCCGAGCACAGCGTAAAACGTCTGTCAGCATTAAGATTGATGCTCTTCCTCCATATGTTCACAGAAAAAATGCCTGTGGCCACATCAGAGATTACCACACGTGGCATGTGGCTGCGGAGCCCCATCAGTATGCTGGTGCGTGCTCCCGCCGGCTGGATCGCCGGGCTCCATTCCTCTCTCACATGGATTTTCACCTCAATGAATTTCTCTAGCTTTGGCGAAATTCTTCACCGCGGTGCAGTCTGCCCTGGTTTAGGTGAAGGAGAATCAGACTGCCTGGGACTGTGCTGCAGGTAGTTCATCCATCCTGCTGGGAGGATCCTCCGGGGCAAATGCCTGTGAATACTCTTGGAAGATGGCCTCAGGCATATTTTGAGTTAAAATAGATGTATAATTGGATCTAGTTTGTAACTTCTTCAGATCCAGATATTGAGGTAATATGATGCATCCCCCAACGTACAGTTCAAGCTAATGTTCAGTGTTCCTGGTGCTGATGATACCCCTGCCACACTCAGTGCATGGTCTGGGGCATGGCCCCATAGTGCTGGAGTTGCACAGCCACGGCTGGCATCACGAAGTGTGAAAACAGCACAGCGACTTCACCTGCCAGCTTCTGACTGGGACACTTTGGTTCTGCTAGGATTTTTTTTTTTCACCGCTCAGCTTTTTTAAGGGTTGGGGAGCAGCAGCCTATGATTTTTGCCCAACTGTGTGCCTTTTGCAATTGTCCTCCAGCTTGCATGAGTGGTTTCTGTTACCCTGAGAAAAGCTGGCCCAATGCACACATGCTGGTCAGTCAGACCTGGAAATGGCAAGCCCAAGCCTTGTATGAAATCTGTGCCCTTGGCTCTACTTCCATTTTGTCATGAAATAGCAAGGAGCCTTTTTGTGGCTGCCATGCTTGGGCCAATGGACATCTGCTGGAGCTCATCTGCGTGGTTATCCACACATCGACAGCTGCTGAGTCAGTGGAGTTAAAGCACGTACCTTAAAGCAAAGTGTCTGCCATTATTTTGTTTTGGTGGTAATGGTAGTTTTGGTTTACTGTGGTAGCCCAAGGTGGAAAGAGAGGAAATATTTTTGTGAAGCAAACTGAGAGATTTGGAAGCAATAGACATGTTGAAGACATGAAGGACTTTTTTTAACCAAAAATTTATCTACTTTTTTCCTAAGTGTCCTAGTGGGTTTAATTAAAAACAAATGTACCACCCCTCTCTACTAATCTTACACTTCCATCATTATTTTTGTGCAATCTTGGGGCTGAATTGTTAAACACATAAAATTTTACATCACATAAAGGATTTTTAGGGTAAAAACATTTATCTTAGTTTGCATAAACAGTTTCTGAATCATACTCAGAGGCTGTGATTTCACATTCCACATTCATTCAGTCATGAAATTATAGCCAAAATAGGAAAAATTATCAATGAAAGATCTTAAAAATATGAATTCTGTTGGTGACTGGTTTTCTTTTTAATGGTGCTTGTTACAGTTCCATTCTTGGTATGTCTTTGTGGCCTAAAGAGTAGCTGCCTACCTAAGGTTTAAGGATGCTTTGCCATAAAAATAGTATGTAAACCTGCCTGGCACCGCAGCTTCTAGGATCAGCATGGCACTCACTGCCCATCCTTACATCAGATCACGTTGGGCCTTTAAAATCTGTTCTCTGTCTTTGGATGAAAGAACTCCGCTGGGGATTGGTAAGAGCCTGAGTCTTCCTTCCTGGCCTTCTTTTTAGGAGGAGGCTGCCATCACCTAGAAGTATAGCAAATGCCACTGAACGTTCGTGCCAGTGGTTTGCAGATGACAATAGACTGCAAAGGAGAAGTCTGAGAAGAAAAATGCTTGTCACGATATTTAAGGATACAGCTTGAGAGACTGGTCCAGGTGCTGAAATGGACCATCAGACAGTGACCTCTGAGCGATCCCCAAAGCAGAAGGGGAGCTGGGGGCAGTACAGGTCAGCACAGTATTCCCCCAGGGATAATTCAGCCTTTTGGTGCGAACGTGGAGATTTGTCCTAGGCTGTATAAGCCCAGCATAATGTGTACAGTCTTCCAGAGTCTGAGTTCGCTTGCTCAGAGCCCTGTGGCGTGTCTTTGCATGGCACGACAGGGCGGGCGCACGCTTACCTGCTACGAATGCTCGTTTAAAAACCACGAGTTCCATTATCCGCGTGTGGTGCCCGTTACTGCTGCAAGCTGGGCAGAGATCAGAAGTCTGTTTCCTGATGAAAAGCATAATGTCAGCACTAGCAGCAAATGAAAGTAAAATGTGTTACCAAGGAACAAGCCCGGGAATGACATTGTAGACTGTCAGACTCTTCTGCACGATTGGGTTTTCTGCTGAAAAAAGGCCAGGAACAGCTGCAGCAGAGATGGTTAATGTGTAAGCAGGGTGGCCTGTGGTGACCATCCCAGGCATGAATTAAATACTGCTCTCGTGTGACTGAAAGCCTGTGTCTGGGCTACTTTTTCCTCCCTCCTTTCTCTTCCCGCCTATCCAAATTCAAACCTAGATCGGTATTTTGCAAATACGCTGTCTTTATAAACAAGCCAGACTGAAAGCTGGAGGTGTGGATGTAGGTGCTTCATAGAGGGCTGTGGGGTTGGATTTAGATGTGGGTTTTCATGACTGTTATTTTCCCTATGATTTTACCTTCTGTGTAGCTAAGGATGCTTATGCTGTATGTGTGTGCATGCTTGCCAGCCCACGCGGACAATATTTGCATGGTAATGAAAGCGCTCGCAGAGTCATTAGCATTACAGCATGGGGACTCAAGGACATGTATGCAGTGCTTGAGGGAAATGAACATTTCCAGACAATAAAATCTGAAATAGTCATGTACGGCTGTAATAACCAGAGCATTTATTTATAGTAGGAAGTGAATATATCCGCTCTGTCTGGCTTGGTGTCTTTTGGCCGCCATTATTAGTTGCATAATCCATAATCCAGATTATGTGCAGCAGCAAACCTGGGCAAAGGCTCTTTTCCCCTTTCAGTCAATGTTTTTTTCGATGTGTTTTATGCTGCTTCTGACTGTTTAGAGCTGGTTTTACTAAGCTGTTGAAAAGCAATGCACAGCTGTGGGTAATGTTAACATGTCAAATGAGGGAAAATGGG
Source organism: Anser brachyrhynchus (assembly GCF_964034855.1). NCBI lineage: Eukaryota > Metazoa > Chordata > Aves > Anseriformes > Anatidae > Anser > Anser brachyrhynchus. Next base: position 8,595,711 of record NC_137733.1, read on the forward strand.
GGTGAGGATCTGATGTGTATAAAGTGTTGGGGATGTTTCTTCTCATCAGCTTTTTTTTTTAATATGATCAAGTCACATATATAGCTATGCAGATAATCAGCAAGTATAAAAATAAGATACTTCTCTGCTTCTGAAAGCACGTGTCTATATGTGAAATGTTGGCTACTTTCGAGGTAGAAATATTGTGGAAAGAAGAGGGAGGTGAAGTCCACAGCATGAGCCATTTGTTAGAGGAGACAATAGTGTCTCCTCCATGCACTGCGGTATGCTCAGGTGAGTCTCTGGTACACATTGACTTGTATATTATTAAAGCAAACTCTTCAGTTACTTGCTGGTATCCTGAATATTGAGAACTAATTAGTGTCGCAATGTATTTTTGTTAAAGCCAGACACGGGGGACAGACAGCACGTTCTGCGATAGACAATTAGTTATCCTCTACCTAGTCTTGCTGGTCCCACTCAAATAACTGCAGATTCACTCGCACATTTCTCTATTGTTGCCTTTCTTTGTGTATAACTGTTTTTATGCTTGTACCCATCCCCACATGGGTGTTATGTGAAGAAGGGAACTGGTCCTTCCATGTCAGAAGGGATAAGTTCCAACTGTTTCAGCAGCTGTTGCAGGGGAAATACAGGGTACAAAGCGACCTCACAAAGTGGTGATGTCTTAGATTTTGCTTATAGATAAACTCTAAATGTTAGTGTCTTCATGTTGTCTTTTAGGAACTTTATTTACTAACAGAGGAAAGCAATTTTTTTCTGCATGAGCCAAATCCAAGCTCTAGGCTTTGTTTCCTGGAAAGGAAGGGATTGCAGTCTGGAGACCAAGTCCAGAGTCCAAGTCCAAGTTCCCATTCCCTACAGCAATACCGCCTCCTGTGCTATTTCAAGGCCAATGTGGGACTAAGCCGTGACCAGTGCTGGTTGCAGCATCTTCCCCAGACAAAGCCTGTTCCTTCTTCACTCTGCTGAATAGCTCTTCTTGTTTTGACGAGCCAGGCTCTGAAATTGAAGGAAGTTTGGGGTAGAGCTGTAGGTCGGCAGAGTAGAAGAAGAAATGGAAGGAACAGTTGTGATGAGTCAAAGCTGAGACTGCAGAAAGTGCATGCTCAGGACAGTGAGGTGAGTTCCCAGTCTGACAAAGTTAACAAGTTTTGCCATAATTCAGTTGCACCTTGGAAACGGTTAAAACAATTTAAGAGCAAACTTGGTATAATTACAAGTTAATAGCCAGAGCCAGTGCTCCTAAAGTGTAAATTGTTTCTGTATTGATCTGAGCCTACATTGTCAGCATTCTGTAGAGACTGAACTTTAAGTGCTTAATTCAGCTGTATTCAACCAATAATTTTTTTTTATCCCCTAAACAAAAGTGGCCTTGTTTATTCTATTTTTTTCTGCAATAATAGAATCAATTAAACTATTTTTTCCCAAAACATAGCTGACCTTTGTAATCAACTCATTTGAAATGCCAGCACTTGGAAAGAAAATTATAGCAGGATCTTATGGTTATTAACAGAAATGGAATCCTCAATAGCAGGTTAACATTGTAGCACCCTTTACACCAGTTCCCAGTGTGGAAGTTCTGCAGTCAGGTTGATGCACCACCAGCCTTCCTGTAGTAAGCTTACCATTTTGGCTGTAACTCTGTTCCAGGGCTGTTTGATATATAGCGCCTAGTGAACTGCAAGCAAAGCACAGAGATGTGGCAGTCTGGGTCACCATCAGCACAGAGAAGTGTGAAAGGAATCAAAACATAAAAGAATAAATGGGGACGTCTTTATTATTAGTAGGATCAAACCTCCACCTCCAGAAGGGAGGACTCACATGGTTAAGGAGACTGAGTTTATTAGAGCTGTCTGAACAGTGAGATTGAAAATGGGGGAAAACATGAAGAGCAGGAGAAATTGTTTCCCTAGAATCCTCCCCAAATTGCTCATCTTTCAGCAGAACCATGCTACCCATCCTGGTGAGTGTGTGAGAGGGAGCAGGACTGGGTGACCAAGACTGTTAGGTACTTTGCAAATAGAAATGATCAGCTACCCAGGTTTCTCAGCAGATGTTTCCAGCTTGAAAAGAAAACAGATCCTGTTCTTAATATGCTTGAAGGTAAATCTGAAAAACAGAGTCTAATATAAAAGTAAATGGATAACTTGTGAAGGAACAATTGCTCCTAGTCACAGCGGTGCCCACAGCAGTCCCTGGCAAAGGAGGTGCAGTTCGTCCTCTGGATAGTGTCATCTTTGCCAGGCATTATTGCAGTGTCTGCCCCACCCAGGAGGGGGAAAGTTGAAAGCTGAATCAGATTTAGACCAAGACTTCAAATGGGTCAGCTCTCCTGCAAGGTAACATTATGCTTTGTCAGGAGGGATTGGACTGGATTGTTCCACAAAACAATTACAAATAATTTTTTCCCCCCTAATTAATTTGATTTTATTTTGAATCTTCTCAGCTGACTCTAATGAAGCCTCTAATGAAGCTCTCTACATAACCTAGGTTGCAAAGTTTTTCCGTCTCCCAGGCAAAACCTTTAGTGATTTAATTTTCTTTCTTCCTCCAATTTATTTGTTTCATAGCCCTGCCTGACAAGTTTCCTCTTGTCTGCCTGTCTCTTTAAGCTCCTACGTGGTTACTCCTATGAGCATGTACTACATGTTTTATACATAATACAGACATCTTCACTGGGGGACAGGACAGTCCGCTGGTCTCAGCGGGCACCAGATGCCTGAAAAGAAGTTAGACAGCAGGTTCCTTCTGGGACATGTGGGCTCAGTTTGCTAGCTACCTGTCTGGATGATGGGTAAGAGGTTAAAATTGTTTGATGCTCATGAGGAAAAATAGTAATGCTTCCCTTCAGAGCCTCTGAAATGGAGTGACCTTGGCCAGGTTCCAGGTAGAACAAGTTGAGGTGCACTTAGAGGCACACAGGATGTTTTATTTGGGCTCCTGGGAGTGAGGCATGACAGGTATTTAGCAGCTGGTGTCAGCCTTGGCAGCAGGTTGCAGTTAGACCTTCTCTGTTTGAAACCAGGGGGGAGCATTTACAGAGCTGGAACGCTGTTAGTGGAGTGGAAACTGGGAGAGTGGAGTGGGGAGAGAACCCAGTGCTCTTGGAAGGTGCCTCCAGGGACCCCGGTGACCTAACCGAGCAGAGGCATTCAGATGCACAGATAATCAGACACAGTTTTCAGTCCAGCCTGTATCAAGGACAGCGGTGAGCACACAGTAATCCAAGTGCACCCATCAATAATATAAAGGAACAACAGACCTTCAGACCTTTAGAAAAATCAATTACACTTCACAAACAATCACATTTTGCCACCAGCAGAGCTGCTGGCCTGAGAATGAAAGGCACCATTGTACCTGTTGTTCAGTTCTGCACGTAAGGGAGAACATCAATGGCGAAGGTAGGAGTCTTAATCTTTTTTGGACAATATTGGTATGTTTATTTTTATTTTATTTTATTTTATTTATTTTATTTTATTTTATTTTATTTTATTTCATTTTATTTTATTTTTTACAACTTTTCCATAACCATTTTTTGGTATCAAACTGTTTCTTCCTTATTTTCTTCTTCTCCATGTTTCCTACCAAAAATCAACAGCGTTTCTTGCTTGAGAGGAAGTTACACTGTAGTGTGTAATTTTGATTCCTTCCTACCCATCCTCAAAATAGAAGAAAAAACCTTAAAAGAAGAGGTTATTGATTGCTGAGCAGAATTTTAGGCTTACAACTTCTTTAGAAACTGGTATTTAAGTCTAGTCAGCATTTGAAGTAAATGTTTCATAAAATGTGTAAGGAGGACCACCAAGTTCCATCTGCTTTTGGGGTAAGTGGTGAGATGAGTGGCTGTGATTATCACCAGAAGGCAAAAGAGAAAAAATGTCAGCAGATCCTAAAATAAAAACAGTATCCACAGAGGGACACAAGCACCTTGTCCCCAGGGTGAAAGCCACTGCCCTGAACTACTGCTTAGGTGACACGAAAAATGGGAAACATCTGTTGGGATTCTCAAGCAAGCAGGTGAAGGCAGCAAGGATTTAGGATCCACACTCCTGACTGCTCTATTGAAGTTGGGCACTTGGGCTGTTTTTTGTCCACAAGAGGCTGTTGACGATGTTAAAACATACTAGGGTGTGAAGTTTCTTTGTCCCCCAGCTACATTTGAATAATAGTGGAGGGGTTAAGAGAGTCAGGATTTGACTCAGGTGAATTCCGGTGCTTTCTGAACATCCCTCAGCTGGGCCATCGTTTCAGGTAAAATTGTTGTTCAGAAAGTAACACAGGATTGATATGAATCAGAGACAAAAATGAAAAGTGAGCTGAGATGAAGGTAGAGGCATCTCCCCAGGGAGAGCATCATTTTAAGTGTCCTTGGACTAAAATGTCCTTGGCACCAACATCAGACCTGTCCCAGATGGGTTCCCTGGAAGTCATGCTCAATGGATTAGAGTCACTGTAATATGTTCTCTCTTGCTTGTTGTCTGATTTGGACTATCTTCAATTATACTCCATGGTTCCCAAATCCTCGAGTCCTGCTTCTCTGATTGCCAGAGCTGCTTCTACCAGAAAGGTAACGTGCTGAGTGCCAGTCTCTGAAGGTTCTGGCCGTGACTTGTAACCTTTGGGACAAGCACACGGTTCCTGGAGCTGTCAGCGGGGCTGTTCTCCTGCAGAGAAAAGGGGGAGCTTTGCTTCAATGTCTTTTAGCAGGAACAGTCAGAATATTCCACTTGGTTTCTATTTTGGGATATGTATTTTTTTAATGCAAATCTCATGTCAAATGCGTTTTCTGTTGGAGAGAGAAAAAAGTGACATTATTAGATTGTAGATACTTGCAAAGTAGCCAAGCAGCTTGCTGGAAAAGTAGTGCGTTTTCTGGTAACTGGAAAGAATTGTGTTTGACAGGAGCTGCTCATTAACTGTATGCCTGCCAGGCTGCATGTTGAAGTACAGTCATCTGGTAGCTAATTAATTGTATCTCAGTACAAGTGGACATTGTCCATATCACTCTGCTCAACTACAGGATGAGTCCTTCCACAGTTTCCTGAAGGCCTTAATCAAGCTGAAGACTGAGCAATGTATAAGCCATGCAAAAACCAACTGGAACGTTTGAGTTTATTGATAGTAATTGGTTATTTAATCCGTATGTGGCTTCTGAACAGATGTTTCTGACTTGCTCTTCACAGGTAGCATTTCATGTACAGCTCCTTGAGTTTGAAACCAAATGTCAGAAGTATTTATGAAAATTTACTTTTTCCATCTGCCTTAGAGTGTAGATTATTACGGAAACAATTGCTGTGTCCATGAATGGATGCATTTAATTCTCAGTTGGTTAACGTGAATATATATCTCTTGTGCACTGTGCTGCGAGCACAGTACCTACATAGTGCAGATGCAGTAACTGGTATTATCATTCTTTCAGTACAGTCAGTACCTGAGATGTAGAACAGTGGGTTCATAATGTTTTGATCAGGCTGTCTCATCAGACTATGCCTGAATGACAATGTACTGGCACTTCACATCATTTACAAGACTTACTCTTGAAATCTAGAAGTGCTGAGGATCGTAAACACATGCTTTTCAAGTCTTTCTTAAAACTCCTGAAGGGGGAAGTGAAACTGATGAGGGGTTAGTAAATATAAAAATGCCACTGAACATACTTTTGGTCTGATCCAGTCCAGTTTTGTAATTTGACAACATGCTCACGGTACCCAAAGACTTAACTGGCCACAAGGAAAAAAAAATCTGAATAATTTTATTTCAGCATGTGTTTGCTTTCCTAATTTAGAGGATCAGCCATGCTCCAGCGTGTCCAGGAGAGTAATTCTGGACACATCCATGTCCATCTCACAAAGGCATATAGTCCGGTGACTTCATTGTTGCTTTTGATTTTACAGAAAAAGTGCTAATGTTTTATTAGTCGGAGGTATTAAACCCCCCATAGTTTTGCATAGGGAATGAAGAAAAATATGCTCACTCTAGAAAAACAGCTATGAAAACCTAAGTGGAATATTCAACACTATGGTAGAAATACATCAATAAATAAGATTGTAGGAAAACAAAGAGGTTCCTATAAAATGGCAATGGTAATGGTGGTTATTCAGTGTTACATTTCATCTTGAAATGATATACGACCTTGTCAGCAAAGAAAATTCTTAGTTCTCATCTGCTAAGAGCTCTAACAAGCAATAAAAGAGAAGGTTTTGGTTCATTTACCACTAGAAGCCAACTCCAAGAGTTATTTGAGCTAATGATGTATGACCAAAAGAGTACAATATAGATTTAGCCAACGTGCAGGTCTCACACCTGCCGTGTAGCATAAAGATAATGCGAAGCCCCACCAGTCCAGCTGCCTGCATGGTGTTACGCGATGTTGTTCTTGTAAGCTGCTCGGGGAGGCATATGGCATGTGTGGGTCCTTTACAGGAGTGCACACCGACGTGTCACAAGGGGATGTGGCACGGCAGGGTTAGCACGGCAAGCAGCAGCGCACAGCCCGTCTGGGAGCACTTGATCCAACACATCTGCCTTCCTGGATGCACCTGCATATGTTGCTTCCCCCGTTCTTTAAGGTGTGCTGCAGGGCTTCCCGAGCCTCCCCCTCGGAGTACCTCTCGGAATGGTACCTCTGCTGCGAGCAGATTTTTATTGCACATCTAATTATGCAGCTTATTCAATACGAAGCTGCCCATTGATTTTAGTAATGGTATCAAGCCCAAGATGTACAGCCTTGTATTGGAGAGCACGAAAGTGATACATTCCTAGCAGGGTGCTTAGAGAAGTTTTCTTCCTCCTCCCCCCCGATTTTATAGAAGAAAAGGGAAAAAAGCCTGCTGGTGCAGCATATTTCCTTGCTGCATTGCGTGCAGTTGTAGAGGGTGTGGTGCAACTCCTGACTGCCCTGTTTGGAGTGAGATGTCATCAAAAGATGGATGGAAGGAATTCAGGAAACATATTGTGACTTGTTTTGCATCCCCACAAATCTTCATGGTCTGGTTTGTTGCAGACGTTGTTTTTTGTAGGAAGGTTTTGCAATATGGTTCTATTCACTAGGATTTCCAGATGAAGTACTTGCGGTGATTGATTATGATCTTGCAAGACATATTTCATTCTCAGACAAATTTTGAAAAACATTCTCTATTTCTGGGGCTGATATTTTGCAAAATGTACTCATTCGCAGCTTTCTCTTTCCTCCCACTGCACGGAGTTTCTAACAACCTAGCATTAAGGTGGGAAAGATGAGTAACACGGAATTGAAAATATCATCATGGCTTTTGCATATGCAACAACAACTTTGGAAATGCTAGCTGAGAAGTTTTCTCTGTATTTGCATGTAAAAGGACTCAGCTTTGCCTTCCCACTTCCCAGTGTTATTAAATACATTTCTCTCCATACGAATCAGGTTTCACCTCTGTAAAAGAACTCCTATTGTGTGATATGTGACTGTTTAACCAGCTCCAGTTCTTTCAAAGGTTCATTTATCTCCATAACTCAGTAATGGCGAAAATACCACATACAGCACTCCTGCATTAATAGGAGCTCAGCGCAGTCTGGCAGCTGATCGGGGTGCTCTGTGTGTGCTCTGCACTTACCTTGCTGCTGCCTTAGCGTGTGACCTTCAGCAAGTCTGTGGCCTCTTGCGTGCCTGTCAGTAATCTCCCCATTACTAAGGCGAGGGTAATGATACCGAAATATCTTGGCAATATGACGGGAGATCCTTGGATGCAATGACTCGCTGTACATACATCGCCACGTATGCTATATTCTCTTCTGCTTTTATTATAGAGTGGGTCCCAAGGGAATGTTAAGTGGACAGGGTGACATTTCCTGTGACACTCAGCTCTGGTCTAATTCCACTCTTGTAAAAGTTTATGAACGCTTTGACTTCACTGTCCTGTGAATCATTTATAGCATTAATCTCTATATGAGAGCCATTCCAGAAGATGGTGGAACACTTTTTCCTAAAACTGCCTTCTCTCCTCATGTTACATGAGTACTTTTTAATCTGAATTGGAAGAAACCAGTGGAACTTAAGGGGATGATTTGGGGTTTTCAAATTGTGCATGGTTTAGGTGCCGAGCACCTGAAAGACCATTTATTTTTTCAAGCGGTGACTTAATGTTTGTCTCAAGATGGTTTAAGTTATAGCACACCTGGTTGGAAAGAAATGAAGCCATTGACAGGGCCGTATTTAAAATGATTCTGTCAGTCTAAGGTTGCTTTCAAAATCCAGTGGTCCAAACTAGAGCCAATTTTTAATCATAAAAACAGATGGAAGCAGGGAATGTCATTTTCTATGTAATTTTATGGTACCATTCACAAGGAGATCCAGGCTGTGTTGAATTCTGCTCACGACTGCCCTAGCAGTGTTTTAAATCAGTTGCAATGGCTTTGCAGCTGCAGTGCTCTAAGGATGTAGAAGATGTGATGTTCGCACAGTGAGGTTGTGTATTTGGGCCAACCAATGCAACCAGGTAAAACAGGTAAACTTCCAGGCAACAGTAGTAGTTGTAAATGTATGATGTTTATAGTAAATGTTAATGCTAATAATAATAATAATGCACGGTCCTGAGCAATACAGCTTTAGAAACAGAAAAGCTTTACACTAAATATAAAATACATGTGAAACTCAGAATTGGACCATGCTTGAACCACTGCAAAAGGCTTTAGCGCTAGTTAACTGTTACTGGCTGTCATGAAATACAATTAGTTATTGTAGCAATAACTGTGGTTACAGGCTTAATTACAGTACAGGTCATACATTACTGATGTACAAACTTTAATGATGTTTATACCAATATTTTATTCTAATTATTTAAATCTACTGCTTAAGAAAAGGCTTACCAGGAAAAGCATAAAATGATGCGTAGAGTAAATGAATATGGACAGCCTGAAATGAATTGCAGAACGCTGTAACAAATTGTAGCTGGGTTATTGATCTGGAATATCTGGCATCTGTTGTGGTCTTCTCTGCTGTGAGTATATTGATGAGGCTCGGATCATCGTTTTGCTTTGGAATAGGAGTTAACTGGCGTTAATGGTAAAAGGTTTTCTTGTCTGCCTATTTCTGAGTGGAGGAACTAAGGCACAGCTTCTTCCTTCTCTCCCAGAGACTCCTGCCAGGCTTGTTGCAGTACAGGGCTGCTCCAGAGAGCTGTGCTGGGCTGCAGCAGGTGAGCGGCAGCGGGAGTCGGGCCCAGGCCACGCTGCCCGTGCCTGGAACAGCCCAGGCTGTGTGGCTAAAAAGTGTACAATAAGCAAAACCAAATGAAAATAAATCTGATTGCCTTGCAGCCTGATTCATGGTGGCTAACCCCTTGGGACAATACTGGCTGTGACAATACTGGCTGTCCTCCCATGCAAGGGGCAATCGTGAGGTCTGCTCGCTGCCTAAATCTCCCTGAAGTCCTGTTCTGGGAGCGTTAGTGTGCTTGTGCCCAGGTGTTGTGCTTTATACAGGCAAGACGTTCACCCCCAGTGCAGCTGTGGTCCTTTATTTTGATTCATTGGGTTTCCTGAACTATTCACCACGTTGTTGCCAGGAATCCTTTAAAAGCACCCCTGAAGGAAGGAGGAGGAGGAAGGGAGGCACTGAAATTGCCTGTGTGTCAGACTCTGCCCCGTGTCCACAGCTGGTACTGAGTTTATTCTGCTGTGAATATGCTGCTCCATCATCTCTTAGCGACCGTTTCTGCAACCAAAGATTTTCCCCTGTACTTTATACATTATTAATATTTTTAAATAAAACCCTCACCAATAGTGCTATATAGCGATTTTCATATCACTCTCAGTGCATTGATGTAAACCTTTCTGGTATTTGTGTGAATTTCCCTGTGTCGTATCTTAGGATTTTCATTGCTGGGAGGACTCATAGATGGCCAGGTGATGGATTTGTTACTCGGTGCACTCATTACAGGAGGGAAATTCCTAATTCCTTGCATTCTTTTCTTACGGATAAGCTTGGAAAAGAAATCAATGTTGGACTTCGCTGACTGTCCATAAATGGGTCTGCATTTCTAAGAGCTGAGCTCCAAATTAGCACTAAATAAGGCACAGAGAGCTTTCCAAAGGCATCCAGTATCCTCAGCTCTATTGGAAATCTGGCCCAGCATGTTTGCATTTTAAGCTATATAAATACTCTGTCACTGTTTTCAGTGTATCAATATTCAGCAATGAATTAGCCAAGTAGGAACATTAACTTTTCTCTGGGATGCAAATTCACTGTTGCTGTTTTTTCCTGCTTATTCGTGAGGCTTTTATTATTGCAAAAAAGACTGAAGTGACGTTGATGGAGAAAACCAGTTGCTGTCATTACTTTCTCGTTATCTCTGAGATGAATTCTGCTCTCTAACGCTAACGTGAACGGAGCCACTCAAAGGCTAACACTCAGCTGGGTGCATCCATCGAGGGGGATGGAGTCTGCATTTGACAATGAATTCATTGCTGGGGAAGCCATCCAAAGAGTATTTCTTTGGCTCTCATTTCATCCTCCCCCATTTTCAATCTCACCATGGACCGTCATTTTTCCAGCGGTGTGTTAGTACCGCTCAGGAGCACTCTGGATAGGAGCAGCACTATGTATCTCTGCCTGCTGGTGTCCTGGTTGCACGGTGAGACCTAGCTTTTTCTCCAGCTGCAAATACCTCCCCTAAAAAAGAATTTAGAAGAAAATAGAGTCCAGGAAAGGGAAAGGAATGAAATATATTAAAGTGCTACTCAGCAGCTTTTGTCCAGCAAGCAGGGGGAGCTGGAAGCTCCCTGGGGAGCAGCTTGATGCCTCCAGCCAGGGGCTCAAGGGGGCTGCACAGCTGCAGGTGTGTGGGCTCAGAGGAAAGACAAGTAGCTCAGTGCAGTTAAAGCGGGACAAAATACCTTATTTTGTGGAAACAGGACAGTTGAGAAGTCTGGAGGTCCAATAAAACCATTGAGCTTAATACTGGGGATTCCTGTTTGCAGTACCAGCTTACCACTCTGACTTGTGAAAGAGTTAGGAGAACATTCTCATTACAGAACACTGCCTTTAGAAATGTCATGCCTGTCATTCTGCTTCTGGCCTTACTTTGGATTCTTTTATCCCAAAATATCAAAATAATTGAGTTTCCGCATTTATTGTCTCGAGCACCAAGCTACAGGTGGTAGCAGTCACCTAACGTAAGGAGGAGATGCTCTCACCTATATGGAGCAGCAGCCAGCAGTCACAGCCGGTCGGCTCAGCCCTCGGGGTAAGGAGCTAGCACACCGGGGCTGAGTCCTAATTGAGCAAGTCTCTTCAAGTGAAATTAATCTTACGATAGTTAATTTTACTGAGAAGCAAAAAAAGCTGTATACAACTGCAGATGTATACATTGTTAAAAATAATACTCTCTGCAAATGAAGTTAGCGTTGACAGGGCAATTCCCCAGTAGCATTAGGATGGCAGCTTTAGGGTCACTGCATGGAATTTCCATTAGTTTTCTCTGGTTTTGCTTTGCAATCGATACAAATGAGTGAGAAATATGTTGCATTTGCTTTTCTTGGAATGTAGAAAGGCAAAAGTATAATTTCTTATTGATTAGTCTAACATAGCCAGACACAAAAGAAAACAGTGCTTCAAATGCTAAAACAGGGAGGAAAGAAAAAACGAGCTTAGTTAAAGAGCATAATCAATTTACTGAAGTTCCAAAAGTGGTGGTGGTCTGTTCTGGAAAAAAAAAAAAAACAAACCACAAATTCCCAATGATTTGATTGACCAAGCTTTTTCTAGACAGTTGCAGGCCAGTGTTGCAAAGCAGGCAGAGGTCAGAGGAAACTTGGCTCGGAGAAGTCCATCTCCTGTAGTTAAGATGCAGCGTTTCCTGAAGAGCTGGTGTATACCTGAGAAGATTTGGGCAGTGTTCCTAGCACAGTCACCAGATTTCTGCTTGACCTTAACACCAGTCACCTAGCACCCATCAGTTAAGTAATTCAACTTCTGCACTGTGAAGGGTCCATCCCTTGTACAGCCTTTAGAGGTTATGAATACAGTCTAAATAGGGGGTGTAACATGAGTGTCTAGAGTGTCTGAACTCTTTGCGGCTGAGGGACCTGGATGTTCTTCCAAAAGGCAAAGCCAAGTGCTTGCGCATGTTGTTCATCCTAAATGACCCCTGGAGCAGCCCCGCTCCCTCCAGAAAATGTCCAAGAAGGCTGGCTAGCTAGCTAAACTGGGTGTTTAAGTTGATTGCACAAGTGCTTCTCCATTAACCTGAAACTCAGGTAGAGTCCAGTAAACCAGCTGCGTGGTCCTATGTGACAGCTGCCTCCGCCCCTGGCATCGTGGTTATCTTTTGTGTGTCTCTCAAACCTTCTGGAAGGTGTGATTCTCCCTGCCTTCTGCTCACCTTGCTTTGTTGCAGTTCCTTGAGGGCTTAAGCAGAAGAAAAATTCTTCCCTTAGGGATTTTACTCTTGTTTTAAGCACCATCAAATACAGAAAACCCAAACTGGACTTGGAAATTAAAAGTGAAGTTGTTAATAATCCTATTTCCAGGCTCATGACCAGCAGAATTAGATGTCCAAACTGCTGAGCACGCACCAAAAGGCAGCCTGGGTTGTCAGCTGGGTTAGCAGCAGGCAGCTGAGCAGCTGAAATGTAGCTCAGCACCAAGAGAAACTCTATATTAAATTTTAGTGCCTAGATCAATAAGTCCAGTTGTTTGTGGTAGAGCTGATCTTAAAATAAAGCCAGATCCTTTCTGTCTCTGTATTTCAACCAGGTTATATACATCAAATGAGGTTTTCTTTCAGTGTATCTAGATAGAGTCCCATATACCAAAATCCTGCTAACTTCAGGAATAAGAGACACCAGTCGTTTATTTTTTAATCCTAAGGGAGGAAAACGCTACGGAAAAATGCGAGGGAGAAAAAAAAAAGAAACCAAATTATTTTGTAACTCAGCTGTTTTTCTATGACTGACTTTGTGGCAAATATGGTAAATAAATCAGCATTACAGTAAGAAACAGAAACTAAAAAAACCACTTATCTAATAAAAACATCATTTTATTTAATATCTATCTACATGGGTTTATGGATAAAAGCCTTTTTTTTTTTTCTTTTAATATGCAATGAAATAACATCCATACAGAAACAGAGAAAAATAAGTAGTCTCCCTATCCTGAATAAATATGGAATTGTCACTACCTCTTTAGTTCAGCTCCATCTTCCAAGATCCAAGTTAAGGTACAGGAGGTGAAAACTTAATAAAATTGTCCAACTAGGCCCTCAAAAGCAGGTGTTTGTCTTTCACACAGGGCTGAAATTTCTTGGTAATACAGTTACTTTTCTTTTCTTTTTTTTTTTCCTAGCAAGAGATTAAGTTAAAGCTAAGCAAAAAAAAAAAAAAATTCAACTGCAAATGTGAACAGTTTCCTGTCTCTGCACTTCAGAGGTAATTAAGCGCAGCAGCGCTGTGTTATGACTGCATTTTGCTCTTCATGCTTTGCAATTTGTTTGGAAGGCTGTGGTATGATGATAAACTCATTAAATGGCACCTTTGTCAATGTTGCATTTGATTTGCTCAGTGCTGTATGCCCTGAGTTTCAAACAAACAGCTTAAACTCTACCAACTGTCCGATCTTTTCATTCCGCCCATCCTGATGAAGAAACACAGATCTCAGCCTTGAAGCATCCGTTTCAGTTTTGGGTTTCTTTTAGCAGGGGGACAGATTTGACCAGATCTTTACAATATGTGTATTTGGAATTACAAAGAGACTAGTCTGGCGAAATGTAGGGATTTTCATAGAATCCTAAAATCATTAATGTTGGAAAAGGCCTCCAAGCTTATCTGGTCCACCCGTCCCCCTACCACCAATACCACCCACTAAGCCATGTCCCTAAGCACCATGAGTTACATGCTCCCCACGCTGCCCTCCTCACCCCGTTTCTCTGTGTTGCCCGTACTTTTTCCTAGCAGCCCACAGGGCATTCACAAAATGCTGGACCTCATGCAGCACCTTTAATCTACTCCAAGGCTGCCTCTGTTTCCTGGACTGCAAGTCAGTGTGTTGGGAAGCTGCTGAAGTGACGGTTTGCTGAGGATCTGACCCTGGGAACTTCCACATTCAAGGAACTTGCAGGATTCACTGATTTCTGGGTGGGCAGCTTGAAGATGTTCAAAGCACAGGTTTGAAATTAGACACTGTATCTGACATTGCAGGTGGGATACAGTTAGAGCAAATGGACAGTAACACACCTGAGACAACATGCTGCAGCTTCTCGTCTCTGCAAAATAGCATTTGTGAGTAAGGTATATCCGATGGCACTTTAGTCAGTGGTGATTTCAGTCCCTGCTCGCGTGGGCATGAATTCAGGCTGTTCAAACAGTTCTGGAGGGACACGCACCTCACCTTTCAGCATTTCCTCTGCTAATGCTGTCTGAGCTCATATCTTCATTTTTGCGTTTACAAAACAACCATCCACATAGAAAGGACCTTTCAGGCCTGCTGTAATTTTAGTTAGCGTGCCATTTTCTATTATAAGCTTTAATTACTATGCAGGGATGTTACAGTGTTGTAAATATGAAATATATTATGCCCAAGCCTTTACAATGCTTATACACTAAAAGGCAAGAAAACTTGCTGGTTCATCTCGGCTCACCTCTACCAAAGGGAAAAAGACAACAGAGTATAAGAAAATAGTTGAAGACAAATTAAATCTGTACTGTCTGTGTCTGAAATCAAGTACATGCTGTACACACTAGCAAGGCCCCCAGTGATGTGAACGGTGAGTTGGGTCAGGGTTTTTGTCCTTATTCAAAATCATAATGGAATGTGATGTGCATTTAAGTGCTTTATTACCAGAGTGCATTAAGGGAGAAACTTTTAAAGTCCTTTCTTATGTAATCATCAAAGAAAAAAATCAAAATCTTTGAAAGGCTTAGAAGAGATGCATCCAATTAAAAATGTAGTGTTTGATCTCCTGTATTGATAAAATTTTGGTCTGATGCAAAGCTGAGGAGTTGGTCAGATGATCAGAACCAGGTCCTCACTTTTCCCTTACCTGTGGTGATTGATGTTGGAACTAGCCA
Source organism: Anser brachyrhynchus (assembly GCF_964034855.1). NCBI lineage: Eukaryota > Metazoa > Chordata > Aves > Anseriformes > Anatidae > Anser > Anser brachyrhynchus. The sequence continues at coordinate 8,610,753 of NC_137733.1, forward strand.
AATAATGTTGTTTGCTGCTGCTTCTTAATGGCTGTGCTTGTTAATTCCATTCTGGGTAAGATTTGCAAAAGCCTTTCAGGAAACTGAAGAATCAGTTCCTTTGGGGATGCAGCGTTCAGATTCCTGGGTTATTCAAATGGGCTGGGCCTACGTTTAACTTCAGCACACTGTGGGTGGGTGAAGTTATGGGTGAATTGGGACAAAATTAATCACTGTCTTCACACTTTTGTTACTTCTCTGGAACACGCAAACGTGTGTTGTTATAGGCTTTAAAATCAAACCCTGCAGCAGGTAGCGTTGCACAACTGCAAGCTAGGGGAGGTGAGGAGCATATGATGGATGTGGCCCGCAGATTTCTGGAGTTAAGGAGTACTTATGCTATGTACACACACATTGGTGTGTGTATCCCATTAAGGTATACCTATAAAGTTTATCTGAACACATTGCAGGTGAAAATACCTCCTATTCCTTTCTCTAGGGAGCTTTTTGTTTTTAAGAGGAGGTTTGCTCACATGCATGTTTTCCTAAGTGTGGCTGAAGTAGTTTTGATATCAAGTGGTTCTGAAGAGATGTTGCCGAGCGATATAGAATCAGTCAATCCTGTCAAGTTTCTGCAACCCTTTGTAAATCCTTACTAGGTCAAGTATTCTCTCTTTTCAGGCACTTCAAACAGTAAAAGCATAGGAGCATCTGGTGCAACCCAGGGATGAGAATTGCTGTGTAGTACTTTGTTCCTACATTGATGCTGTGTTGGGGTATTCACTTCTGCTTTGGGGGTGGTGCTGTATAAGGACAGCAGAGGTGGTATGTCATGGCTCCGCACAGTTCCTGGGAGCAAAGAGACTCATTTTTCACTCTCACCAGGACAAAGCAGTGTGGGATGAGTGTCAGGATCCTGTGCGTTTTATCTCAGATACCCATCATTTACCTGTGTGATCTTTACTTAATATTTGCATACTTTTTCACACATACGTGTATTAGATTTAAGTTGCTTCAGCAAATTTTGTGTTTGCCTTTTGGGAGGGCAGACTGCCTGACTGGGGAGCAAAACGCGATGAGAGCCTGAGTTTGTCCACAGTAGATCTGAAAGTCGCTCTTATGTTCCCAAATTCAGGAGTTAGAGGAGTTACTGTGAGTCCTGTAGAGAGCCCAGGCTGGCTCTTCCTGTTGTCACTATGGCTTTAAGGACATCAGAGGGGGCTATAATCTCATTCTCTTTCTGGAAACGCACTTCATATGGCAGCACAGTGCTTTGACAAGATAGCTTAAATAACATAGTCAACACATTCAGACAGTTCAGCTCTGGAGCTTTTATTTCATAGGGAATAAAACCTGTCCAAAAAGTCCCTTCCGCTGCACTGAGTGAATCTGAGGGCTCAGCTTTAGATGTGGGTTAAGGTTGTGGTGTGTGACCCACCTTGTATCTTTGCCTTCTCGGCTGTGGCTGGGGGAAGCAGCCCTTAGGCACGGGTCCCCCACATGGCCAGGGAGTTCCCCCTTGTGTGTCAGCTTTCAGAGCCTCACAGAACTGGAACTTGTCCCTAATACTCAATGACACTGCAAACACCGGAACATGTGAAAGAAATCTTTCCCATTCTGAAATGGTCATCTGCTCTTTACAGGAATATTAAGTTTAATTCATTGAATGGCTACATTAATCCAACAGAATCGTTCAGAAAGACGTTTTGTCACATGCACTGAGTCCTAATGGCATCCTAACTACTTCTGAAATCATCTGAAAATCTATTCCTGTCACAGAAGCAGTAACGAGATTGTAAATTTGAAATGAAATAGAAAGGCAGATAATTGGATCGATGATTTGTTAATGATGGTATTGAGCAGCTCCTTCCCTGTTGCTCCACGATAAAATATTAAATAAATATATAAATAGCGTGGGCATCGTGTCCAAAACTGGCACGGCCACCACCCCAGGGCTTGTGCCTGGGGATCGCGGTGCCCTCACAGGGCGCTCAGCAGCCTTGCCAGGGAGCAAAGCTTGTGGCACAGCTGGCCATGGTGGGAGCATTCGTGTTCCTCCCCACACAGCTTCGCCTTTGTTAGACCAGAGTGAGCAATCGTGCCCGGCTGTTGCTTTTCAGTATGCTGTGCAGGGACTGGGAGTCACCAACTCGAAGCACGTAGTGGTTCTGCTCCTAGGTCCTTCTCCTTGGCCAAGCCAGCTATATATTTCAGAGCAGCTGCAGCACAGTGTGGAGGAGAGGTGACCCCTGGCTGCTTTATACACTGGTTTTGATATTAAAAATGAAAATGCCAGCATCGAACGGACACGCAGCAAATTCTGCTGCTCTGCTGCCACTCCTGTCCTGGCAGAGGCTGAGCGGTGCCCAGCGGCTGGGCTGGGTGCGGAGCTGCTTGCAGGGCACTGTGCTGAGGCCTGGCAGTAAGTGAACGTCAAAATCCCAGCCCAATGTCTAATTTACAGATGGCCAAGAAAAGAAGGCTGATATTATTTTTGTGTGTGTGTGTGTGTGCAGGGACTCAGGTATGCGAGCCTGGGTGTCGATTGCAGATGTGGATTAGCAGCAAATAGCTGACCTGGTATTTAATCCCATCTGCATGCAGCGATGCTTGTTTTTGCCTACAGGGTGACATTTAGCTGGCAGCACAGGGCAGCTGTTCCCCCACACAACCACCCCAATAAAGGGCTGCTAGGGCTGGAGGAAGGGGAAAGCGTCTGCAGAGTTTTGCTCGTGCTTCTCTAGAGTCTTGAGCTGGCTCTCGAGAATTAAATCCGTAAAAGTCATTGCTCTGTCTCAGAAAAGAGATGACATCGATAAGGAGAATGGCAATCACCTATTTCATAGGATCACTTCCTATTTTAAATGGCCTCAAGCTCCTCATGCCTCTGGGCATTTGCTAACTAATGCTGCTGTTTTGCTGCCCTGTTCATGATACATATTTTGTAAACTAGTTTTGCCTAAATTTTTTTGCAAACAAGTTGTTTGCTGTTTAAGTGAGTTTCAGATACAGTCTTGGGCTTTGCTTTCAGCCAGCAGTTGTCTGAACAAAACATAATGCTCATAAATATTTGCTGAAAGAAAAGAGCCAGGGCAAAACTGTTTTTAAGTGGCTGAAATGGCCCTGAATGTATTTGTTGTTTGCTCACTTTGATTACGGACCAGTCTCTATCTTGGAAAGGAAATGGAGCTGGGATTATATGCATTGCTGCCAACTAAGAGAAACAAAGGCTTTGTGTGTGCAACTGAAGCCCAACCCCTTTTACTGCTTTTATTTCTTCCTTTCACTGAGATGTTAATTTCAGAAAATACAGCTTGCTTTTACCCTGTGTGCAAACCTTTTTTCTCCCCTAATATCATTGTCCTTACGATTTGCTGATGAAATTATAATATCAGAATGCATTGACTTTGGATCCTAGATTTCACGTGCAATCTAATATGTGTTGGTATGTTATCACATATCCTCATTACTGATGTCAGAGTCCCGTAATTACTGATTACTAAGGGGTGGCTGACAGTTTCCATGGCTACTTAAGTTCTGTGTCACCAGCAACGGGACTTGGGCTGAAATGCCAGCTGCTGCCCTGCTGCCTGCAGGTGATCCCATCTCTGTCCCAAGCTTATTCTAACCTGGGTCTGTAATGCAACAGCATAGGTAAAGCCAAAACCCATGTCCGTTACACAAAATGTGCTTCCTACCTAAAATATCTTTTTACTGCAGTGACCATTTAAACTTCAATTAAATAATTATTTGCTCTGCTTTTCCTGCTTACAAGGAAATCGAAATACATGTTTTTCAGTGCTTGTATTGAGGAATCGGGCAAAACATTCAGTTGTCAGAAAGCTTTATAGTTTCCTTGAACTTGTGGCCAGCTTTTCTTTATTTTATTTTGTTCTCATCTGGTTTACAATGAATGGGTCAGATTGCTTGTCTGCAGTCCTCTCGAATAACTATTTGGATAATTTCTGTTTTCAGTCCAAGGAGAGGGCAAAAGAGAGTGGTCGACTTCAGCAGCGGTAGGTAATTACTGCCCATGCTTTTTTAACTTGTATTTATTTTGTTCAGAAAACTCAAATTTCCGTTTAATCTAGATTGTCACCATAACAATACATCTGTCTTCCAAGCTACTTACTCGGGTTTTTAGGTGTCTGTACAGATACAATCACTTCTGCATTTACTCCCACCAGTAACTCAGTAAAAGCCATTTGGAAAAGTCAGTGCAGGCAAACGTGCTTTCCAGACAAAACTCACTTTTAAAGCAGAAGGATGTTTAAAATAGCATTGCACAAATACACTATGCCTGTAGTGTGTTTGTGCCCATCACTGAGAAGGAAGCACTGCTGTGCGTTTTTTTCTGTGCCAGTGGACCTGTTGGGGTGGTGGAGCTGGTCACGTGATGTCTTTGCAATGCCAGGCTGTTAGTTTGCTTTTTTCATTTTTTTGGAGATATTTTTGCTGTTGAAGGGCACTGCTTCATGTGAACTGCTGCTGTTGGCCTCTCTGATTCAATCAATAAAACGTATCTACAGAAATTGCGCACCCGGGTCTTCTGTTGCTATTAGCAATCCTGTTTCACACACTGGCTTTGGAATCCAGCTTTACAGGATGCGTCTTTCCTTTACAGGCTGCAGTGTGCCTGTGTCAACCGTTCTGCCCTTGGCTTGCTACATTGCCCCAACCCCTCCGAAAGTGGGCATGTCTGTGCTCCCTGGTGGGACCAGTGCTGTGGCCGTCTCTCTGAAAGCCCTTGCAGGTAGGGTAGCCCAGTGTGGTTCCCTCCTATGTCAAACCACTGGGTTAGGCACAATCTAGGCACTCTGGTGGGTTGTCTTCTACATCATACGTTTTAGATGTCTTCCTCACCACCTAGTGCTGGTGGGGCAGTAGTCTCTCTTTTCTTACCAATTGAATATTATCTTCTTCCTTGTATGAGGAGCATGTTGGCCGCTCAAGCCCAGAGAGTGAGCAAAAGAGGTGTTTGTGGAAACCGAGTGATTCATGTGGAACATCAATCACATTTATGTCTAAATCTTGCCATATAATTGTTCTTAAATCCTTATTTTATTGCAGATTTATAGTTGTATCTAGCTTAAAGATGATTTACACGGGAAGCAGAGGTGAAGGAAGAAGCTGGTTCCCACCTTTCCTCATTAGTTTCACGTCTGAGTCTGTTGGGATCTTTTTCTTTCCTTCACCAGTCTGTCCTATTTCCCACATTGAGCAGCAGTTGGGGTCCTGTTTGGTGCCCAGTTACTGAGTGGTTCATGAGTTTTTTTTGCCAGCACTCACATCTGGTGTGGAAATATGGACAGGCTGATTAAAAACAGGCAGCAGTCTCAATCAGAGTCTGGGATGCTTCTGCAGCAAGCTGTAGTTTTATGACAGGGGAAATATCCTAAATCCTGGAGGAGGTTGTATGAATGCTATGGAGGCCTTTGACGCATCAACTAGAGTAGTTATAGCTGAATAGCAAACATTAATTACAAATGTCAGACAGAAGTTGCACAGAGAGGAATCATATGAAATTAAGGCTTTGATTTAGCAAGCTCCTTTTATTCCCCATATGCCAAAGAATAAGATTTGCTTTAACTCATGAATTTATAAATCGTTCTACCAATTTCTTTTTAAAACATTGTCTGGTTTCTAGAAGAGAATAGAATATTAACAAGGAAAAATTACTGTGCCATGAACCATTTAGAGTTTCATCAAGAACTCTGTGAAAGCAATCAGCTGATGATAAAGTTTGGACACTAAATTACAAAGAGTGTGATTTAGAAAAGTAGTTGTATTAACATCAAGAGAAATTGCCTAAACGCCAGGCCTTTCCAACGCGCACTTGTCACAGCTCTGAGCGTGCACTGATGAGTTTCCCGCTGTGCTGGCAGAGGTGCATGAGGACGACCTGTTGCAGAGCTTCAGGTTTTTACCTCGGAGGCTGTTTCTGCACATTCCCAGTGCCAGAGCCAGTGAAGCAGCTGACGTGGACAGGGTGCAGTGTGGTCGTGTGTTGCATTTGGTAGCGCTTTTGGAGAGAAACTGTTAGTGGTCAACTGGCTGCTAGAAGATGGGTTCCTTTTGCTCCAAAGGAAGGGGGAACTTCACAAAAGAATTACTTTTTGATCAGCTTCAGTCAACACAGATGCTGGAAGATTTAGACATGTTTTCCTCTCTGTTTCAGCAAAGAAACTGTTTAATTCAGAGGATGGTAGACTTTGACCCCGAAGTCTCATTTATGATGCAGCTCCTAGACTTCAGAGGCTGTGATGTGCTGGGGTCTTTTTAAATGCAGGACTCCTGTATCCCTGCTGTGGATAGCAGTCTTGTGAAGCTGTCTTTCATGGACAGCATTTGGAAAATAGGGACTTGAAACTGGGTTGTTTTCTTGTCAAGGAGAGCACTGGAAGCAGCAGAGCTGAAATGTTTCTGCTGAAGTAACAGGGGCATGGGGTTGAATGTAGTATAAACACCAGTGGAAGAATGGTGTGTCAGCCATCATATTTGGATAAGTGAATGACGAGATCATAAAGCAAACGCAAGAAAAATATCTTCTGGCACGTACAACAGTAGTAGGTTCAGGAATGCTTGTACTTGATAACACAAGGTGCTGACAGTGTGGTGAATTGGACCAGAGACAACAGGTATCTAGACAGCTGACTGGATGAATAAAAGCAGAGAGAATAGTCGGGGCCTTCACAGCGTGTGGGAATCATTGATGTAATTCCCAGCATGGGGCATAAGAAGATAAAAGTATTTTCCGTTGTCTTGGTAGTACACTGTTCATGTGAGGCTTAGATAGCACTTGTCAAGTGCTTTCAACATGAAAAACACTAAACGAGCTCTTAGTATTAACAGCACCTTGCATTAATCCTTAGGATGAAAGTAGCAGTAATTAACTGCTAACAAATTAATAAAAAATGAGAGCAATAGTAATAGCCACAGGTCAGTGTACACTGAAAATTTGAAGGTTTTCTTCTTCTGTGAGCTGCAGAGACTCACTTGAGGGTCTGTCTGCTCTGATATTCTCTTTTTGGGCTGGGACTGTGCAATTAGGGGTGACATCAATTTTGGCTCACAGCTGGCAATTAGTTAATTTGTCCATTGACAATAAAGGAGCGTGTATGCCACACTTCTAAAGTGGATTGGTGGTGGTGGTCTGAGGAAGAAGATATGAGGTAGTGACTGTTGTTGGGTCTGGCAGCCTGGTTCTGGCCTCACACTTACTCCTGTTAGGTTGCATGTGAGCTTTGTGGGGTTTTTAATCTGCACCATTCTAAGCAGAAGTAGAGAAAGAGTAGCAGAACAGCTCTTTAGAAATCTTCCATTTTTTTTCTCCAGGACCACTGAAATTTAGCCTTCCTCTGGGGAAGCATTAAAGCATACGTTTGAATTTAACAAAAACAAATGGTTTTCTGGATCAGGGTCTTTAAGCAGGGTCTGTGCTCTTTTGGAGCAGGTGAGCAGACTGTGAAAAGAAAATTGATAAATATGTTGAGCTGTTGGTACTGGAGATGGGAATTCAGGAAAAACAATAATGGAATTTATCCTAGACAATATCATCATGGTATCTAGCAAGGTTATACACCAATACCACTGCTAAAGTATGAGAGATGTGAGCCTGTTCCTGAATCAAAGGGGACATTAGGGTAAGAGGAAAAAATAACAATATTTTGAGATCCTCAGCCAGAAGATGCTGAAGAACTCTGAAAGTGCCTTATACGAGTTAATTCATGAAGCTCTATATCATTTACATTGGGAGCAGGCAAATACTGTCTCCTTTTTATAGACCAGGAATTTGAGAAACAATGAAAATAATCATTCTGCTTGAGGTTTTGAAACAACCCAGGAAAGAATATATACATTTTCTGCTGCAGTTATTTGTTGGCTATGCAGTGGGATATGGAAAGATATGAATATAATTCCAGAGCCAACACTTCAACTACGTATGTGTAAGGGTGAGAAGTGTGAGGACCATATGCCTAAAGGTAAACCTTAGGAGAACTAGAAAAGTAATAACAGAAGTATCAAACTTTGCTTCTCGTATCAGCACTAAGCCTAGGATGTATTTATTTTCCAATGTGTCCTGACCTACTGTGCTACAGACCTGTCTTCCCAAGTAATGTAAATGTAAACTTCGGAGCTGATAGAAACATAAACAACTTTGGGGATTATAACGCCATAAAGCATTTTTGCTGATTCTTGTTCCTTTTTCATTTCCTTCCTGGCGGTTTCTGAAGTGTATGCATCTTTCAAAGGGATTGGGGAGAAGAGCTTTGAACTTGCTAGGAAACTTTGTGCTGCATCTGAAATGTCAGTGATGCACTGGGAGATCGGCGGTCTCCACAGCAGCAGCTGGGGTGGAAGACTTTGAGGCGGTTTGGTGGAAGAAGTCAGGTAAATCATGAACTCCTGGCAGAAGGGCAGTTACCCTTAGCATCTGGGGACGTTCAGTGTGACAGGCGGGTTGTGGATGGGATGTGCTCGATGCTGTCCCAGAAGAGAAGGGCCGGCCTGCGCCACCGGCAGCCCTGGGCTCCCCGTGAGGTGAGGGCTCTCCTCAGGCCTGCGGAGATGGGGAGGGGCGTGGCTGCTGTGGCGGTAGGGCTTGTGGTTAGAGCCCTGCGGGGCCCAGAAGCGCCTGTAACCAGCTGTACTTCACGGGCTGGTCTTCCCCTGCAACTTCCACACCTCCTTTTGTTTGAGGGTGTAAATGTCAAGGCTAATCCATTTACAGATGGAACAACGCCGACTCCAGCTTTTCATCCTTTAAATCTGGGGAGAGCTGTGTACGTGGCAATGCTAGTTATCTGGGGCCTGCTGGGCATCCTGCAGCAAGTAAGGTGGACAGCAAAAAGGGAACTGGGAGGAGGGATGTTTGAGTTACGTTAGCATTAACCTCTGAGGTTTTATTTCCAGTCTAGAGATGAGCTGGTTGTGTGGTGTTTGATTTACCTGGTGGGGATGGTTCAGTATGATGCAGACATGTAGCAGGGACCTCAGGCTCTGGTGCTGGCCCTCTCGTGAGCCTGCTTTGGTTGCGGCACTTTCTCAGTTGCCCTACAGAGATGGTAAGACTTCATAAAACGATTGCCTTTGATTCTGGAAATCCCCCTCTCTCTTTCTCTCTCTGTAAATTCTTACTGCTCCCAGCATTTTTGCAGTAGTAAATAGCAATATACAAAGAAGTATCCCTCTTACTTTCCCATCGATTTTTTTCCTTGTATTAGCTGTAGAGCTTCTGCTCAGTGCTGGATGTGAGCACAGAGGGGGCCTGCTAGGAGCAGTGCAGCAGCGCTGGGTACCCGACTCCAGCTCTGCAGGAGCACAGCTGTCCTGGGCAGGCTCAGTCAACCTCCAGTGCTCTCATGCAGTTGCAGATGCCAGAAATTTTAACAGCTTTATCCCTTTTTGCTCTCATGGAATTAAATTGAGGTCCTTGCTCAGTCACATGTTAGCCACTCAGGGGAGCTTTGGTTCAGCAGTGCCTGGAAGCATTGGCGTGTAAGAGAGAGAGATGACATGTGGAAGGAGAGGAGTAGAAAAACCATTTTTGCCTCATGCTAGATTTTCTGAATCTTAAAAGTATTTTTTTCTGATGGTGTAATACATTTTTGAATTAAGGTTTCCTTCAGACCTCACTGACTTCTGTGAATGAGGAGAGATTTATTGGTGAGTTTGAAAATTTGCTGCCATATACTGCTGGGCCCGGAGCAGAAACATCTGCTGTTGTATTTTTTTTTTTTAATAGCTGGGGGCTTCTATTTTTAAGCAGTTAGTGCATCCTCAGATTTATTCTGTGCTTGTCCATAACGACCCATTGCAAAAAATGGCAGTAAAAGTTCATAAAGGAAAAGGAATCAAGCTAATTTCTAATAATAATGAGTAATAAAAAAAGCAAATGAATAATAATTATATTAAAAAAAGGCAAATCAAAATTACGTGTTATTGAAAGGTGTCTGGCTTTTTCTCTGCTCTGAAAAATGGTCCCAGTTTGCAGCTGCAGTGGTGTTTCGTGGATTTGACCCTGACCTGCTCTGCTCATGGCCGACAGGCTGAATGTGTGGATGAGCTCAGGTGTAACCAGGTCAAATTCACCTGGCAGAAAAAGGCACCACAAATCTCCTCTCAGGACCAGAACAAGCATTCACATTAGCATCCTTGTTGAGCTGGTTGTGCATTTTCAGTTAGATGGCTGGTACAACTGTGTTTTGTTTTTATATCAATCTACCTATGTACCTATATAGCTGTCTTTTGTATATGGGATGTTATTGCATCCACTGAATTGAACCATATGTTTCTCTGAAAATCTGGAGAGTCCTACAAATCTTATATGTATGGCTATCTGATAAATAGTGGTTGATTCATAAAACACATTCCCCAAAGTAGCCTTGAGTGAGATCAATCTGAACTAGCCCTGATTTATTAAAGGCTGCTAAACAAGTATGGTGTTTTGGACTCCAAAACAGTATTTTTAAACAGTCCTCAAGTGCTGATTTTAGTCTGCCCCAATGGCCTTTGAGGAGCCATAGAAGTAAAAACAAAATTCGTATCCAGGAGCTCAGAATACCTCTGTCTGTGTTCATTTGGGAACCATCTCAACTATACACACAGCCTGAATAGGCACAGCTTTTTTTTTTTTTTTTTTTTTAAATTGCAATTCAGAATGAATGATATGAACAAAACCCCTTTCTCATCTCTTCCAACATTATGAAACTAGGTTTCACTCTAATCTATACCAGCTCTTTCTTTAGATGACCAATATAAAATGGAATTTAAACTGCTGATCACACATTCACAAGGAGGATTGTGAGTTTCTTAGGAAAAAAAAATCGATGCTTACATGCTTTATTGTCCTTTATAAGTGAAACTCAATCATCTGGCTCATCTGAGAAGTTCCTTTATGCTGTGCTTGTACCTTAGGTCATTGAAATTTAGGCGTGACTATCTTGTGTCTTCTGTGCAGTAATATGCTAGGGTGTCAGTCAATCCCTTTGCTCTGTTTAAACTGAAACACTATTTCTTCTGAAAACAAAAGATTAGAGAAAGATTGTCAAAACTATCAAAGATCTCTTGAAAACAAGACCCAAAAAAGCATATTTATTTTCTGTTTTCAATGTATACATTAACATCCTATTAGAGCTCAGGTACATATAGTTTTACCTTGTGTGAACTAACTTAGATTTACTTGACAAGTTACGTGTACAGCTGTCCTGTCTTTATAGGATTCATATTATAAAAAGATAATTTATTCTTCTCCCCTGTGTTCTTACTTTTAATGGATCTTTTGACTTGCAAAAGTTTTTTTGAATTCCATCCACAAAAAATACACAGTATGACTTATAAAGAGAGATTTCTATCTTTCTAATAGCAGTTACCTCAAATTATTTTCTATAAAAAGCCTCATTTTGAAACATCTGTGAGCATCCTGCGTTCCTTGGGAGATGTAAGTTATTACTATTGTGCTGTAGCCAGTTCACGATTGCTTTTGTACTTGCAAATACTTCCTCAGATGCTCTACCAGTTAAAGTGCAAGCAAAGGGCCTACAATTAAATTATGTAGTCGTTTGTTTCCTATTAATTAGGTTTTGTCCAATTCTCCTCTCTAATTTTATTAGCACCTGTGTATATTTTCTAGTCTCAGATACTTAATCTAGTTGATCTGTCCTTGGAAATGTTGCTTTTTCATCAAGTTACCGTACCTGGATAATTACAAATAAAAGCATGTCATCATCCCAGTCATCTTTATTTAGTTGCCCCCACTCTGCTGCGGTCAGTCACTGGGGGACCTCTGCTCTGTGCTTCTGAGTACTGCAGAGGAATCCGAGTGATTCCTGTGAGCGTAATGCTCCCTCAGAGCATTCTGTTTGGTCTAGCAATATTCAAGCAGATAAATCTGCCCAGTCCCTGGCGTAGTCCAGCACATCTTCCAAAAACCTGGTGTGGGCCAGGCGATGCATAAGGAAACAGATTTTGGAAGAGCAATACCCAGTTCTCAATTTTAAGTGGAATCTTGATAGCATCAAAATAACTTTAGATATGAAGTACAGTGCAAATTACATTTTTATGCAATAAATCCTGAGACTAACAACATAAAATTAAAATTCAGATTCTGCAGGATCCCCAGGCTGTCCAGGATACCTTGTGAATGTTTTATGTCCTGGTAAGGTGCACTTGTTCAGTCAAACCCTTCAGAAACAGAGTAGGTATTTTTCCAGTGGATGAAAAGAAATATCAGCCTTTATCTTGCCTTTATTATGAACCGTTCAAATCTATTTACAGAGGATTTTACAAGGGGTTTTAAGTCTATTCTGCTGTTTCTTGAAGGATTAGAATTAGCATTAGGACTGGTGAACATGTTTTCATGACGTAGATTGTGTCGTTTCTGTAAATCGGTGCTCATATTCTTTATTCTCTTTGCTTATATACACAAAATGAAACTGCTACAATTTGGGATATCTCTTTCCAATTATTTAATGTATGTGATTGAAATAAATTATTGTAGAAAGAAACTACAATTCATGTTTTAAAAAATGGCATCTTGCTAGTCCCACCAGTCTCGAACACAAATTTTCCTTAGTCATGCTGATAGCATGTCGGTCTTGACCGGCTGGAAGAAACTACTGCAGTCGGAACCGGTGAATGCCAGAGGTGAATAAATGCTTTCAGAGTATTTGTGCAACATGTATCTGTTAAGGCATGTTTTATTATTATTGTATAACGTACCCATATTTAAGCTTCCTTAAATGAAGAGTGGATAAAACATATATATTTTTCTTTCCAATAAGAAAAGGATTTTGAGAAAATTGGCCTTGTAAGGTTAGACAGTATGTCCTAGCTGTAGAATCTGAACCCAAATGGAGTTTGCCAGAATACAGTAAGTGGTGAAGAATAAACTAAAAGAAAACAATTTTGCTTGAGTGATTGGAGCTTATATAAGACAAGAAAGCAGGAAAGATTAGTTTTATAAGGTTGGCTTGAAGCAACATAAAGCAAGTAAAAACTTCTGGGTTGCAGGCACACAGAGAGATCTAACGACCCTGAAAAGCCGAAGACGCAGCCTGCGTTTGTAATGCAGTATTTATAATTAATGTGAAAATGGTTATCATCCCCTTCACCTGCCCTCATTGCACCAGGAAGATAAAAATAAATTGTGCATTGCTTAAACTCTTCATTGACAGGATAAACATTTCTTGAAGCTGTTTAAAGCTCCAATCTAAAAGTATATCATCATGGGACTCGAACATCAATTGGCAAAAGCTGTTTGTATGATTAAATTATAAGTCTAAAAATCCCATATGAATAGAATACCTTGCGGAGGAAGCCAGCAAGAATGAAAATATATATTTTGTATTAAAGATAATGTATAAGAAGCCATGGAACTCTCTGGTTAGTTGAGCACAGAAGCTAAATCACAACTGATTATTTTTGTATTGAGTGTAAGTTGCACCTACGAGACCTCTCCTTGACAGCAAGCTTATTGTTTTCAGTGCTGCAGTAAATCATATTAGAAAACCCCTTCTGCCCATAGGAGAAATTTCCAAATAATCTGTTAGCTGCCTGTGCTCCCTGCAATCCCAGTTAGGTGGGAAAGAATGCAGAATCCCAAGAGGAAGGTCTTGCTCAAGGTCAGGTGTGAAATCTGGTGTCTGGATCTGCCTTTCCTCTAACCTGAACTGGTGCTGCAGCAGTGAGGCAGTCCTCCCCCTGCTCTTACCTGCCTGCTTCTCCATTGCACAACAGATCAGAAACCAAGTACATGCAGATTAGACATCCTAATGTGCACTGCATCGTGTTATGCAGAGTCCTTGATTCAGAGCTTCATACTTTCATTGAAGATTGGAATTTTGCTACACTTGCCTGTTGCTAATACTCCGCATAGACCTTCTTACTAGCCAGCTGCAAAATGACATTGGTAAAAAATGTATTGGTATGCAACGACACTGTGAGTCAAACAGTGCAAGTATTAGTCCTGTCCATCTGCAGTACCTGTTGTTAGAAACTGAAGAAGTCCAGATTACTTCTTTGAATAGTGTGTCTTACATAAAACATTACTTCAAAGCTTTGGGATTTTATTTTATTTTTCCTGTCTGCTGCTTTTACGCTGGTGTCACTTTAGAATAGTATATCCTCAAAGGCTGAGCCAAAGGTCACCAACATCCAGAGTCCTTCCTTTGACTTCAGGTATCTTGAAGCTTGATTACGTTTGTAAGTCAGTCTATTCTTTGGACAGTGTTTGCTCATTACTGAAGCCAGAGAAGTAAACAGTCGGGCTTGTTTTCTCCTGGCAGCTGAAGTTCTACCAGTTCTGCTTTTTATCTTTTATTTTCACAGAGGGATGCAGAAGAAACTGTTTTGTTTGTCTGTATAAGAAGAGTGTTATAGTCATTAGCCTGGTTAGCAAATCTTCTCTCTGTGGTCTCGGGGAACAGGTAGGAAAACCTGGGGAGTTTGAAACTCTGAGTCCGTGCTTGGGCATTTTCTTCTCATGCTCCGTGGAGAAATAGTAAAGACTTTCTGCCAAAACAACTCTGACTTACTATATGTCCTGTTTCCTTTTTAGAAACTTAGACTGTTGGTTTGCATGTTTGCTTTTTTCTCTTAAATCTCTTTATCTACATCTCCAGTTTGATTGCAAGTTTAGGTGGACCTTCAGCAAAATGGTTACAGGTTACTTTTGGAGTCAGACAGGCTGGCTAGAATGAGGGATGTAACCTCAGCCTCACCTTGACGATGGAAACAATAGTTATTGTTAAGATAATTATTTATAACATTTCCATGTCTCCACAACTACAGGTAATATGCTGTATCCCCTTTTTGTAGTTAAGGGTTAAAAAAACCTGTATACAGATGTAATGATTGTTTATAACTCTTGAGGATAAGCTACATCTCTGATCTTTTAAATGCTGCTTCTGCCTAGTCAATGAATCGTTGAATTGGTGTTATTGTAATTAATAAGGATGCTATCTAATCCCTTTTTACCATAATATTCTTGCTTTGCGTATACTTTTCTGACAGTCTTCAAGCGAGCTTGTATCTTTATCCTACTTCCCATGCTAGCCAAGCCAAATCATCAGACAGCTGGAGCCATTCACATTGTAATATTTTTAGGAGGTAAAATATAGTGCTAGTTCAGTGGCAATGTTCCACAGTTTAAATGCAAAATACCTTTCTGCTGCGGAGCTCTGTGGCAGTGGGAGGGAGCCAGCACAGGAGTCCCTCAAGGTGGTGCTGAGCAGGTTGAGCCTGAGGCTGACGATGTCTTTCTGAGCATTTGCTGGGTTTTTCTTGGCCTCTTCTGTGAGGAAGCACAAAGAGTGAGGAAATTACTGATCAGCTGCTATGGTCCAGTGCTAGAACAGAGGCTGAGCAAAGAACTTTTGATCTTTGAACTTGGACTTGGGGACTTGGGAAACTTGAACTTGGGAAAGATTTCTTTAGCTAATTTGCAATGAACACTGGGGTCAGGATTTAGTTTCTCGTTGCTTATTTTTGAAATAACTGCAGAGAAAAGCAACACGTGCTGTGTTGTGTCGTGTTATTCTTAACTTGCAGGCTTTGCCATCAAACTGATGAGCCTGTCACAGAAGGTTGTATTCCAAATGGCAAAAATAATTTGGATGAAATAATACTAGAAGGTGTAAGAAAATTTCATATCCTATTTTTAATGGAAAAGGGAGAAAACTACCCAGCAAGATGTAGCAGCATCTGCTGCCTTCGGGCTGTTGCACAGTCACAGGGCCTCTGGGCTTTGGGGCAGTGAAATGGGACTCAACACAATTAAAAGAGGGATGCAGTTGGGATCTGGAAACCTGGCACTTGTGAGAGTGGTTACCTGAATCCTTTGAAGGTCACACTTTGTAGAGCACTTGTCAAGTACGTGCCAACTCGTGGAGCTTGCAGCACGTCGCTGAAATAATACGCGTTCCAGTATGGGTGCAGTCTTGATGACAGCAGTGATGCTTCCAGCCTGTCTCATGTTTGGCTCATAGTTTGGATGTATTGTACAGAGAAAGACTGCAGATTTATCATTGATCAATGGCCAGAGAACTTAGCTAAAATACAGTGAGTGTGTTTTAATTCTCAGGACCTCTTCTAAGGAAATTTGAGACAGTGTTACCCTCTCAACTTACACCGGGTAGCAATGAAATTTGGCTGTCCGTCTCTGGTTCCTAAGATCAGCTAGTGGCTTCTGAAAAAATGGGTAACAAGATTCCTCAGGTATCATGGTGGTAATTTTAAGGATGATTTACAATGTTTTGTTACGGTTTTTAGAGCATGGCAAAGCATTAAGTGAACAGTGATGCCTCTGAGAGATGACTAACATAATATAATGAAATCTGAAAGGTCGAGAGGTCAGAAGAGTGAAACAACTTCTGAAAGACCCTGAGATTTGTCAGAAAAATTCACTCTAGAATTTATGTTGATCTTTCATCACAGGTAATTTGACTTATATAAGAAATTTAATTATTTAAAGTATGTTCAGAGTCATCATATAGACTGGTGCTTAAGAAAGGTGTCGTCTTTGGAGGAGGAACTGTCCTAGCCACACATGTACAAATATCTGTAGCAAACTGAAGAATTGGAGGGGGAGCAGTCTGGCAGGCAAAGAAAAGTGAGCATAAATAGCAAGGGAGCAAAGACTGAGAACACAGAAGTCAGGGAGTGAGGAATGGAATGGAGAATCCACTTGGAATGGAGAAACCACAGCAAACATCTTGGAGGCCATCACAGTAAAGGCAGTTTCCAGCAGTCCTTGGCGGGACCATAGCACTTGCTCAGACAGCTGCAGCACAGCAGTTATTTGTAGAGGGGCTAACCTTTGTCAGAACATCAAAGAAGAGCCCTGAGGTACTTCTAAGGGCAAAAGAAAGTGAAGGGATGGCCGAGTCTTCAGCCCCTCAAGTTCCAAGGCTCATTTGCAATCAGCTCGTCTGCTAAATAGGCTTTGGCACCCCTTGTCCTCTCACGGTTCAGGAATCTCTGGTTTCTGCAGCTCTGCTGAGCCTAAATTTGTATTTTGAAACTGAACAGCACTCTGTGAATGTGGGGCATTACAGGCAGTGGTTAAGGCTCACCTGGTCATGGTAAGTCTTTCTGCTCCTGAACTTTCAGTCTGCATACACGTCTTATTTTTGTAACCTTTTCTCAGCATCCTGGAGGGCTAAAAACTGGGAAGAACTGAATTTCACAAGGAATTACATCAGTCTGGGTAGCAAAGCTTAAACAACTGCCCCAAACAAAGTAGAACTTTGGATAAAACTTACACAGCAGAGATGACGTGCATGCCATTTCACCATGAAAACACCATCGGGTTGTTAAGGGAACTGGATGGTATAGACAGGAATAAAGAGGGTATAATAAATAAAGGTGTTCTGCTTGGAGTCAGACTACCCTCAGTATATGCAGATATATTTCCAAGCACCAAAATATGTTTATTTTATATCAAAACACAATTAAAAGGAAAGAAAATTGAAGTCCCTAAACAAATGTAAAGTTTCAGCTGCCGTTAATCAGTTCTGACAGCAGACACTGCCCTCTTTCTCTGCACACAGGAAGAACTCTCACACAGATAACCACCCACACCACCAAATACAGGCAAATAGCACTGACAGCCTAATAAGTAAACCTTCATTTTATATGATAAAGCTGTTCTTGCATTTCAGGATTATTTTTTTTAATGATGTCAACTTGGAAACTTTTCAAAACTCTGGTCTGAATCTTTAAAGTTTTTTGCAGGCAACAGTCTTGAAAAAGAGTTGCTTATAAGGAACTGGGGAGCTCCTTTTTTTATGTCCCAATTTCTTTGGTAAGCAGGAAAATCTCCTGTGAACGTTCAAATTTCTCTAGGGCTGTGCTGGGGCCTCAGGTGCTTGCAGAGACCCGGTGGTGGCGGAGTGGAGGCTGAGGGGTCCCCAGCACACCAGGCACTGCGAGGGAAGGAGCTGTGACCACAGAACTTGGTCTCCCTGCTTTTGGGGGTAGGGCTTGATTGAACACTGTGTCTGCAGGGAGCAGTGTGTGCTGCGGGGAACATGTGTGTCCACCCAGGTGCCATGGGTGCAGCCTGGCTTCCCACCTGCACTCTCCTATAGTGTCAGCTCCGAAGGAGAGAGCTTTTTGTCATCATTGAAGATTATCTTCTGAAACGTGATTGAGCTGGGAAATGTCCTCATGGGTAGATTTGCTTGTGAGTATTATTGATGACCTGGGAAGTGTTTCTGCTGGAAGCTGCTGTGACCTATGGGGTCATTTGTGGTCCATAATCTCTAACTTTCCGTGCCATGTGCTCCCAGTAAGCAGTTTCCGTGCTACACCCATGCAGTGCCATTGTATTTTGTTCCCTTTTGCAGTCCCCTCCTAAGTGGCACTCACCCTGGCAAGGGAGACTCCCTCAATTTTTGTGTCTCTCGTCGTTAGCCTTTCTTATTGATGATATAAATAATAATAATAATAAATTATTTACTACTCATACATCTTCAGCCTCCAGACTTACCCTAGCAAGTAAAGTTTAGCTGGGCATAAACTGTTTGATCGATGTGGGGGGCAGAGGTCTTCAGGCATGGTGATTCTGGGAGTTGAAACAATGGGGTGGTTTCTGCGCTGTGTCAGTTCCCAGGAGCTCCTTGCCACGTGCCCGCTGCTGTCCCAGCTCCTCCGACAAACTCGGGGATTTTGTGTCAGATGAGCTGGGGGCAGGCCTGTGCCTGGCCACCCCAGCTGCCGTGCTTCTGCATGGCCACAGAATCGATCCTTGGTTGGTGGTGCAGACTCATTGTGCAACACGTCTGGTTGGTGTGAGACTGACATGTAAAGAGACCTTGTGCTGCGAATAAGCACTTTACATGCTCCCTTAATGACAATTTTCTTTGGTGTCAGATCTGTCAGCAAAAGCTTTCACTGTCCAGACCATTTATCCTTGCATGCCGTTTCTATAGAGACGTCGCCTGCAGCAACATCAGTGCCAGGAGCCTACCAAGGAGTTAACTCCTTGGACCCACTGCAAATGTTCCCAGGTTTCACCAAAAGGTTTGTGTTCAACCAGGAGATAAGAAGGGCAGGGCAGTGCAGGGCCTTAATTCCACAGAAATCCGGATGTTTAATGCTGCCCTTTGGTAGGCGCCAGGTGGGAATTTGGGGGATTTGTATATGACCCTAGTGCCTGTGTGGAGGCATATCAGGACTTGATGTCAGCGAATGTTTTACCCAGCTAAAGTAGTGTGTCATCAGAGCAACAACTCTCCATTTCAGGATTCTTGGCTCGCACTGCATCTGTGGCTCCGTTACCAGGGATCGCCCTCTTTTTCCATCTATTATTTGTTCCCTTTTTTTCTTTCTTTCTTTTTTAAGCCATTAATACCACTATTTCCACTACTTTACAGAATATTCTGAGCTTGAAACAATTACCTTTTCTTTGGAGTAGGACTTCTGGCCTCATAAGAACAAAATTGGGCCCAAGGAATTTATCCTTTCCAAACAGAAACCAAGGAGAATGACCGATTGCTTTCAGAGTTTTGTGTTGCAGCAGAAGAGAAGATCCTCCATTGTAGAGATTCCATCTATTATTAGGCTAATAACAGCTTATTTTCAAATTTGAGTGCAGTTGTGTCCTATCACACAGTTGGGTCCGTTTTTACAGGCAGGTATTTGGTACTCATTACTTAGACAAACAGACATCATATTAAAGCTTCAAGTGACGGCCTGTCCTTCTCCGGAGAGTGGTACAAAATGTGAGCAACGCCTGAAATAATGACATGGGAAATGGGTGCCACTAGCACCTGACAGGAGGTAACTGAGGGGCTAAGAGAGCGGCTGTGAAAAATGCACATGCTCTGTATTGCCTGGCTCTGTGAGTCTGGAATAAAACCACCGCAGAGCTTTTACATGGATTGATGTTGCCGTTTGCTGTAATTTCTAGCACCTCTTTCATCAAATTAATAGCTGGAGCTTTTCCTAATGTTCTCCTCCAGGAAAAGCAAACAAACAAACAGCCACCCTTATCTCTGCATCTGCACGAGGCTGCTGGGGAGAAAGAGCGCCTTGTGTTCAGAAAGCAAGGAAGGCGACTAGAGCGAGGAGATGCCACCCCCGAGATAAACATTACAGCTCACTTAGTCAACAAGTGGCCTGAGTTGGGCAATCTGATTTCACTGCTCTGACTGCACGTACCTAAGGCCATCCCGGGCCTTTGTGTAAGTGCCAGGCTCAGCTCTGCAGTGCAGGTCTCAGCAAGGGGCAATGTGAGACAGGAGGGAGGTGGGCAGGCAGCTTCACAGCTGCGTGGTCGGTGCTGAGCCCCAGTGTGCACTGTCCTGGGGACAGACTCTGAAGGGGAAGTTCAAATTCCAGGTGATGCTTAAATCAGTTTATAAGCAGAAAAGGTCAGAGACTGCAGTTCTGTAGCTGTGGAGAATGTGTTACCGTAACCCAGGTGTGGCTTTCTGGAAACACAGGTAGTGGACTGCTACTGAGCCTGTGATCTTTCTTCTTTTAGAGTATCATGTGCTATGCAGGATTTTGTGAAAACAGCACTTGAGGGAGACTTGACATAAGAGAATGTGTCTCAGGAACACGGAGTCGGGGTCAAGAGTAAAATTTGTCAGTGTATAGAGGGGGCACGAGAGGATGTAGTGTTTGCAGAAGCAGCTGGCTGCCATTATAAATGAGACTTCATAAAAAGCTATAAAACCAATTACCCATTCCCCAAACAGAACACAAGTCTAGGATCAACTATTCCTCCAGATTATGCTCTTGCTACAGCAACATAAAAGCGAGGAGCAGCCTGGCGAGGCAGCCTGCTGTTAACGCGCGGGGCTGGAAGCACACCCAAGCCAGGGGTGCCTTGTTGGTGGAAAGATGTGCTTAGTTTGACAGGGTAGGGCTGGTGTTCTTGAGTCCTGGGGCAAGGGCTGGATCCTTCTTGGTGGAATAGCAGCAAATCTCTGTTGCTGCCGTTCTCTGCCTGGTACAGGTGCAAGTCTTTCTTTATGGAAACCCATGCCTGGAGAGTGCTGAAGGAGTCTGGGAGGCGCCACAGGCTTTGCTAAGGCAGCTGTGCTATAACTGAGAGCTCGAGGCAATGGTGCCTCATCCCTTTCCTGATTCTTCTGCCTCCCCAGCTGCTTGTCCTCCCCTTCGCTGGGCACACTCCTTCTGTGGCTAAGAGCTGCAAAGAGAAGAGGGAGATGGCATGTAAAAGGGGAAGTTCCCCTTCTGATTCAAAACTCCCATGGAGTTTTCTGCTCCTCTCTGCTCCGAGCCCTGACAGCTGCAGTGCCAGGGCTGGGACTGCTGGACGTGTAGATCTGGGACTCCAGCACATGCCCAGCTCGTGTGCTGGTGAGGAAGCCACACCGATACATCAAAACTGATGCTGGCTGACCTAGATCCGTCACAGTGTCTTTATGCTCAGCAGGAAACGTTTTGACTCCTAATGTGTTTATTCCAGGAGCCTACAGCAGCTGTCCTGTGGCTCTCTGATCAGCTGGGACATCACGTAGCACTTCAGAAGAATAAGGGATCGATCTCTAGTACCATAGGCTTGTAGACCCCAGGACTCTGCAGAAATCTAGGAGTGTAATTATGAACAGAATTTGATACTTAAAAATCAAGTTTTATTTGGAAGTAGAAATTTGCTTCATGCAAATGACTAAAAAATTAAAAGGTGTAATTTTTTAGATGAAATTTTTCATTAGATGGGTCTTTCTGCTCTCCAAAGACAGGAAAACAAAGCATATTTAGGTACAGTTTAGAACCTGGATGGGCTATCTGCAATGTTTTGTGTCCCTCTGTACATGTAAAATGTAATATTATTAGTGCAATACCCTAAAATACATTCAGTATGTGTAACCTGTTAAGGACCATTTTGGAACTAGTTTGCAGGGTGACTCACGGCTGCTCTTTGTGGCAGTGCTCTCTATTACAAGTACAATAGCCATTCCTACAAACTGCTCTCTCAGTATTCCCTATTTATGGGAGAGCACAGCCTCCAATTAATCAGCCACTGCTCTTAATTACGCTACCTGTCGTGTGAAAATCTGAAAAATGGTGTGTGGCATTGGCTTTAATATCATAGCTTCTTTAAATTATGAGACAAGAGAATAATCGTGATGAATATTTGAGGTTTGAGGGCACAATATGTTTTATTACAGCTTCTGGCAACACAGCCTTTCATGCAGGTTAAATGCACTTGTGCATGGAAGCAGCCATAGCATAGCAGCACACCAATTGTGAAGGACTGACCAGGACATGGCTTGTTCTCTTGTGTCCTTTTCTGAGCATGAGATACAGATACATGAGGTACATCTGTATGAATATCTGGGAATGTTTCTGAGGCTCCAGCTGTCAGCGGCTGGCTTTGCACACAGCCAGTACTTGGCAGCTTCCTAGCGTGGAGGTACGTCCTCAGCAAGGGATGTTCTGTGTTTGAACTTGAAGGTGAAGCATATCAGGTGAAATGAAGATTACCTGAGATGGCTGTCTTGGTAATCAGTGCTAATTCCCAAATCAAGTACTGAAATATTTTAAAACACTTAAAGCTAATCAGATGCTTCTCTATTTTGCTGAAAATCCCATCTTTGAACACACAGGCAAAAGATGTAATCGGTTTTATTTCCATCAGCTCTCTCTAATACATAATGGCATGAATGGTAATGTTATTGCTAAGGCCCTAATATCACTATTTTAATGTACAATTATTTCTAAAGATCTGACTACTTATTTCAGAGCCTTGCTGCAGGTTGATGCATTTATCATCTCGTCCCTAACTTTACTGCTCAGGTTGCTGTGATGTTTTCTACCACATTGGTTCCTACATTTAAAAGCCTGAGCCTGCCTCCTGTTAAAGCGTAGATATACTGCCTCATTTCTGAGCAGAGCAAAGTGACCTGAAATTTGATGAAATGTCACTCATCCTTGAAAACTGAAAATGGTTTACACACATTTTGGTTTTAGATGGAGATATAATTGTGTGTGCACTCTGCCTGTATAAATCCAGGAATTCAGGATAGGCTTAGGGACATGCATAAAGGGGAAACAACGAAAAGCTGGGCCATGCAAACTGCTGGACGTCGTGTGGCTTCCCATTCTGAGAGGACAATAAAGCCCTCTTGGGGCTGAGGATTACCATATGCTCGGAGGACATTATTTGTGTTGCCAAGATCACTCAGGATAAGGCTAGGGTGAGGAACAGTTTCCAGGAAAGCAGGAGCTGCAAGACCAGTGGATTCCTGAATATTGCAGTGTTACCTAATTTAAATTGAAGCTCCTTTCCAAACAGCATGAAGGTCTAATCTCTTATTTATGGATTTTGACACTGCACAGAAAACTAATTCAAACAAAATCAGGTTTCAGTTTAGCATCAGAAAAAACAGGTCTTGTAGGACTGGGTTCCTGCATGTCACAAAGATAGAGCCTTGCACCAGCCTGCACGGAGGACTCACCGTTCGTTTGTGTTGTTTCAAGTCCAAGCACGGTAATTAAAGCTGAGATTAGGACTGGGAATTAGGTGTTTGTTATACAGGAAATGGGATTTGCCTATATTAGTTACAGATAACCTGATACTCGTTGGGGAGTCTGAGAAGCTTGGACCTTGCTGATGGGATTGGGAAGCCAGCTCAGCGTAGTGTCTTGGAGCAGGGCTCACTGGCCCAAGGCTTCCTGCCCGCGAGGCAAGGCACACTGCGGCTGCTTAGTGCTAAATTAAACAAACTCTTCCACTTCAGGTGCCACGGCTCCATTTTTAGTGGCAGCAAATGCATGGGGTCTTTAGTAGAGCACAGTCAGAGGTTTGGTGTTAGCCATGACGTGATGTTGTCTTGATCCACCGCCAGGTTCATTATTTGGTGAGCAATTGGTGCAATTATTGGGGTGAGTTCACGCTCAGCAAGAGAGATGGCTGAAAGTAATGGGAGCCACCAAATGCTGGAGAGCGGAGTTTGTCTTCTCCTTCAGAGTTGGATGGCAACTAAGGATGATTCGGTTCTTGGCTGTGTCCCCAAGACAATGTGATTTTAGGCAGATTGGTTTACTTTGTATAAGGTTCCTGTCTGTGTAAGCCGGGTTAATGCAACAGGTGGCTAGGAGGTTTGATAGAAAAGCTGAGACGTTTTTAGAAGGATGAGTCACTGGTGCATACACACTTTCCTTCTAGAAATGAATTTCTGAGAAGCTTTCTCAGAGATTCTGGAAGAAAAGTCTGATGACTTTTGTTATATACCTGCTTTGTGTTCAACTTTACATTCTTAGCTGCTCTGGCTTTGTTTTTGTGAGCATACCCAAGGTTTAAGAGGTAGTTTTATGTAGCATTTATTTGCTTGCTGTGTGCAGTTTATTTTCAGTGGATATATTCTGCGGAAGAAAATTTACATTTTTTCTTTTGCTAGGAAAAGAGAAGCATATTTAGTGAATAAATATTCTCTATTATCTTTTTTTTAAAGAAAGTTTACAGCTCTTGTTCTCAGTCAGGAAAAGATAGAGGACCTTATGGCTCTAGTCTTCAGCATTACTTGCCGACTGTAACTTTTATTTCAGTAGCTACTCTAATTTACATCAGATGAGCATGTGGCCTATAATAAATTTCAGTTTTAATACTAATGGCAGACAGTATAAAACCTGTAAAGAATTACATCTAAACAGCATTATGCAGAGGAACTATGAATAATAGAAAAGGGCAACTAAAAAGAGAGTTAACCCATTCCTTTCTTCTTTAATCATATTTCAGTGTTTCTAAATGGGAAGCCTCTTAAAATCTATTTACAGAATATTAAATGTCAGTCGGAAGGAGATAATTTGCATTACAAATGATTGCTGTTCAGAATTTCAGCAGTACACATATGCTTTATACTATTAGCACTTTAGCCCTTGCCTCATAGCAGTTGCAGAAGTTCTTAAACGAGCAAAAAGAGCAGTGGGTCCTACAAAAGATTAACTTGTGTGAGCATGAAACACTTTTAATTTCTACCCTTTGCATATATATTAAAATACATTTTACTACCATGTCCTTTTTTCTGTATTAAATTTCCATGTAATTTGTTGGAGACCCATTACACACATTTTCTGAGTGAGAGAAGCAGAGGAACAGAAGAGGAGAAGGTTTTCAAGGCATTCACCACATTGACCTCTCATTTATTTATTTAAATTAAAAGCTTCCTGCTCTCTAGGTTTTAGGTTTATTACTTGGAGTTATGAAAGTGATATCTTATAATCAGATACCACGTAGGCATAACAAAATGTAGTTTTCTTACAAGTACCTAATACATAACTATTGCTCTTTTTGCCTTTCTTTAAGGCATTTCTCTAGGATACTGAATGTCCTTTCCTCCTTTATAAAGGACAAGTTTGTGGAAAGGCTGCTCTGGCAATATTCAGGAAGTGTTTTCTTAGTGTTTCTTCATGGCGCCTGACCTTTAGTGTCAATTTTTGTTCTCTCAGAATTTCCATGATATTTGTCTGAAAACACCAGGTTTGATTAAAAAAAAAAAAAAAAAGTTTGCTTTGGTTTTCATCAGGGGTCTGATTGGCAAGCTTATTTTACAGCAGTGCTTATGCAGGAACAATTCTGTATGCTTGGAGTAGGCTTATCAAGACATGGATATTATAAAAAACAGTAAAGGGAAAACATGTCGTTGTAGATGCTTGGATATGAGATTTTTTCTAGTTACCAGAAAATCATACCTGTGTATATAAATTATGTTGTTTTCTCTCTTCTCATTCCAGTTTAAGAATTTGTAGTTCCTCTTTGTCTGTTTTTCATGCTTCAAAGAAGCCATAAAGAAAAAAGTAACAGTATGTGGTTACTGTGAGTTTTCATACCACAGGGAAGGAGCCCGTGTGTGTTTCCTAACGGGCCTCATAAATATCTCTCGTTACTCCAGAGTCTACATTGGTGTGGATGATTATGAAATGATAATGATGCTTCATCAGTGTCATTCAGATTAGGCACTGGAGATGTGATGCTGCAGAGCCCACAGCTGACTCATTAGCCCAGTTTCCACCCAGCTGTGTTATAATCTGCTCTCTGCACCGTTGGGAGACCTGGGCTGAGCTCCCTCCTGTGCTGTAGATGTACTGTGTGACCTTCGGTGAGAGGTAGGCCATGGTTTTTCCAAAGCAATCGCTTACTTTTGCATGTACAAATTATTGCAGTAAATTCGTTTAGCTCCGTTTAATTATTTTTTTGAAATACTGATAACCCGCAGCTCCCAGTGATTCGGCTGGACTTGGGTGGAATTGATGCTTCTGTAAGATGAGGCCTCAGCTCCAGCTGGGCACTCAGACACAGGAGCACCACAAAATCCAGTAGCCAAGTTGCAAATGTTGTTGCTTCGTACAATGCCTTACTTTCCCAAACCCACAGCTGGGATAACAATTCCTTTGAAAGTACTTTCAGAACTGAGTATTTCTTGCTACCAAAGCATCCTGAATGTTTTGAGTCCCAACTTGCCATTGTCACCAGTACATCATTATTAAGGTTGTTACCAAATCTCAGCTGTGTTATTTCTCCATACTGGTTTGGGGATTAGGCCTTATTGGACTGAACCAGTTCACAACAACCATCTTTGGCTGGATAGAAACAACAAAAATATCACCTGTGTTGTAGAATTTAGAAAGTATTGGCAGGAAAATGGGTTCAAATCCAAGAACCTCAGTATTGTATGTCCAGTACACAGCGCTGTGAGGCACAGGGCTGGGTCTGCTGGGTGGAAGCTCCTTTCTGCAGGGTACCGCAGCTCATTGTAAATGTGCAGACCCTGATAGAGGTCCAACAGCGCTGCATTATTTATCTCCATCACTGCGTTCACACAATGCAAAGCTGCTTGCCTTCTGGCATCATGAAGCTGCCATGCAGGCATTGTTTCTAGACGCTGCCGTTTAGTAATGGAGGAGGAGATTGTCAAAAGCGCAGACAATCCTAACAAAATCCTAATAAAAGTTAGGTTTCCCACTCCCACTGTGGCGTAGTGAGAATTCACTTTGTAATTCCCACCTGGCTCTCATCAAATTCCGGCACTTACTGGGGTAACACCGTGGTTCAGAAATTATGCTTAAAGTATCATGAAGAAGGGCTGGATTTTTAATTGAATTTTTGCTCTAATCCACAACTGGGGAATAGTGGCATAATTAGCCTAGCTTGACACGCAGATATTTCTGTATATGCACCTGGATGAGTCACAGGCATGGGGGATATCATCTGCTAGCAATCCCATCAGAAACGGATATTGGTTAAAAGAAGAAAAAAAGAGAGAGGAAAAAAACAGCCAGCAGACCTCTGGAAAGAGCCAGGATAAAGCCAAGAAAAAGCCAAGGCCTCTAGCCCCTGGTGACTTGCACCACATT
Organism: Anser brachyrhynchus; assembly: GCF_964034855.1. NCBI lineage: Eukaryota > Metazoa > Chordata > Aves > Anseriformes > Anatidae > Anser > Anser brachyrhynchus. Next base: position 8,638,062 of record NC_137733.1, read on the forward strand.
CAGCAGGAAGGCAAAGAATGCAGTGCTGTGGATACTCAGCAGGCAGGAAGGCAGAAGGGTCACACGCTGCTTGCATCCATTCAGTACGCCTTCAGCACAGCTGCCTGAGTGCCAGCAACCACGCGGTCCATCCTGATTGACGCAGGAGGTTACTGGGAACAGGGACTTCACCTGTACGAGCTTCCAAATTAGCGAGAACTGATTAGCAGAACTCTCAGAACTGATTCTTTGGCTGACATCAGCTGCTGCCCAGTAAGTTTGCTTCTTCACATGAGCTGACAATGGGGCCCAGCGCACCTCCAGTTAGTCCGTGGGTGCCTGTCAGAACAGACCATCATTTGCATAGCTGTAGTTGATCCTGAGTAAAGGCAGAAGGTTATTTTTGGAGATTTCCAAGTCCATCAAACCCTGTGCTGCAACATTGTCTTCAACAGACTTGGTATAGAAACCGTTGTTTTAGCAAGAGTATGGTCAGAACATGGCTGAAGACAGCATTTTTGTTACTGTTATGGATTTTAGCTTTTTTAATGAAACATTTATTTCATGTTGACAAAGAGTTGAATTGTACAACATAGGCAGCAGTCACTATTCTCTACTGTCGTACTGGTGCAGTTTGGGAGTAGCAAACTGGTAAGGTCGGGTGTCAGGTCCGCAGAGGTGTGCAGGCTCCTGGGGAGCTGACTGAGGCAAAGTGGGAAGGGAGGGGGACTTGTAGGGAGTAGCTTTGCAGAAAGATTGGGAAGCAAATATTTGGTAGGTCTGTTCCAAATACACTTAATTTTCTCCAGGGAAATAAATGAGCCACCTTGAATTTTGCCCCTTTTTGTACTGAAGTCAAAACCTGTGTTCTGTCTAGTTCTGTCTCGTGTTTGAAATATACAGAGGAATTGGAAGTCATGCAAAATCTGGATGATTAATATGTCTGTTAAAAATGCCAGTGATGCACCCCAATGGAAAGCAAAACCAGGGAATGCCTAACTGAATTAGTATTTTGAGCTGGGTATTGAGCATATTGTCTGGGTACTATGGAGGTGATCGATAGAGAAGCATGTTGGACTGACAGGCTGGGTTTTGTGGTGGTGAGTGCTGCTCTCTCCCCTTGGCTGATACTGTATTCCTCGAATGTTTCTAAAACAACCAGGGAAAATAAAAAATACATTAACTCCTCCATAATTTCCAATTGATTTAATTGATTTTTGAACTGGACCTCCACTGGAAAGCAAGCCTTCCTATTTAAAATGTGAAGTATTGCTATGAAGACAAATGCATATGGAGAAATGTGTTGTTTTTTTTTTTTTTTTCTCTCTGGTACTGGAGGTGAGATGTACTGCAAAAGAACTTCTAGTCAGATGATCCAGGGAAAAATCTCATCACTGTGTTTTTAAAATTAATTATTCTGAGACCTCTGAACAAGGCTGCCTCTCTCAGCGACACTTACAAATGCATGTGAGACGCCAGATGCATCCCCTAAATCAGAATTTCCTGTTGAGAAGTCTTTTGTCGCCGATGACACTGAGATAGCGTATCGTGCTGAGGTACAGGAACAATTAAGAGGTTGTATTACTGAAGCCTGTTTTCATCATAGAGTCCCCTTGGATCAGAGCTCTTTTAAGTCTTTCAGCTTCTGTATCCCCAAAGACTTTGATCTTAAGGAAGGGATTTAGTGGTGATAATTTTAGCAAAGAATGAAAAATGCTGGAAGACTTGTGAACAGCAAAGTAATGTGTTTAACCAGAATCTTGTGTAATTTGAAGGATTTATCCTGTCTATAGGACTTCAGGCCACAAAATCTTTTATTTTCTAGTTTATAGCCTCTGTCACTTGCTGTCTTAAGTCAGGATGTGGTGATCTGTCCCTTAAAGTTGGAGACAGATCATCCCTCAGCCCCTGCACCCGCTGTGGTGCAAGCTAACACAGGTGCTTGAAAACAGGCATGCAGAGCCTCCTGCTTCGGCTGCCTGGGGAAGAGCACCATAGGGATGTGGTGCTGATGGACCCAGCAGCTCCTAGAATGCCCTAAAACTATTACAGTGAGTGTGGCAGCTAGGATTTCCCGGTGGAAGATGACAGCTCTATTCATTGACTCACCACCACGCAGTGGCCCAGAGGACTGGGTCTGATGCCCCAGGAGCCCTGCTCTGGGCCCTGCACCTCCCCACGTGAGCTAACATTCACAGGGGCAGAACCGAGTCTGCAGAATCCCTTTCCCATTTTGGCTTGAGCCCTAGACTTTTTCCCTTATTTTTTCCTGAGATCAAGAGAATATGTCTGAAGTTACCCGAAGTTCGATGGATTGTCAGAAGAAATTTTCTGTTTTCTGGAGCTTTTTCTGTACTGAAGGCTTGTATCATTTGGGCTTGTTAGTCGTATTCCTGAGGAGGAAATGTCATTGCATCAGCAGAGATAGTTGGGTTCTATAGTTTGAGATTAATATACAAAGGAAGGTCTATATTTTGTGTGTGTATAATGGCCTATTTACTTATTTTTGTCCCCAAAGGAACTATTATCTTCCTCTACTATTAGAAAGCCTATGTAATTAGCAAGGTTCCATAGAAATTGGTGTAACAATTTCTGAAGTGTGGTAGCAAATGATATGCTCACTATGTGGTTTTTATTTGCCAGACAGCAAAGATATAGGGAGAGGTGCAGTGTGAAATGGGCGCTCCTGTAACCCCCCGACCTTTCTCTGCCTGTCCCTTTTGGAGTGAGAGAGAGGGCAGAGCCTGCCAGCCACCCAGCTAGCACCTTCTGTACTGTTTTCTTTTCAACAAAAACGATCTTTTGTTGTAGATTATACTTACAGATGCTTTCAGTGCAAATTCTTTAAAGGCTGCCTGTGATCTGCATTCTCTGTTCTCGATGCAACTCATAGCCAACTTGCACACTTATAGAATATTTCTGTTGCCAGGGCAGGGTGGAGAAGAATGAGACTTCTTGATTTAATAACTCCCATCATTGGGGAATAAATATATTAGACAGTTGCTGCGCTGTCACTAAAAGAGCAATTTTACTCTTGAACTTTTCTGCAAACAAAAATATCTTTATTCCAAAAATGAATGTACCAGAGCCATAGTGTGGCTTAGGTTGTGCAGCTATTGCAAAGGAAGATGTGACTGTGACATGGAGATACCCACCCAACCAACTAATGTTCTCTTTGACAACCATCATGAAATAGCTTAGTGGGACAATATCTGCTTTATTTTGGACCTCTGGAGAAGAACACTCCAGCACAATTCACAAATTCTGAACTAATAGCAAATGGTTGTGTTTAATGGATGGATTGGAGGTGTCCAATAAGCAGTACTGTCTGTTCAGCTGGTAAGGAAGCAGCTAGCCGTGTATTTCCCAGGTGAAGCTCTAATCTGATCAAATGTTGACAATAAGGCATGACTTTTCAGACTGGTCTGCTGTGGATAAATAGCCACAATTTACTTAAATAAATCAAAAAAAAAAAACCAACAAAACCGCAGAATGAAGAGGGTGCTTTACCTGGATACAAGGCCAGGACAATAAGTGTTTTAGTGTGCTGGCTACCTGAAGCAAAAAAGGGAGAAAGTTGACGGTGTGTGTATCCAGAAACAATACTTGGCTGCCACGTTCTTGTAATTGGGCACTGGTTTAATAAGCACAAATCATACTGAGAGCCTGCAATGGAGAAATAAAACACGGTGTTTGAAGAAAACTAAACAAACAAGTTACTAACATGTCCACTTCAAGAAAAATGTGTCAGCATCTTAAATCCAAGTGTGAAAGCCTTTCCCTCATCATTATTAAAATTGATTATTATTTCAGAGCAGCATCAGTGGAAATCTTGCTTTGATCCTCACCTATATTCTTCTTGCTGAAGACAATAAACTTAGACATGCAACAGTACAATAGCCTGATATTAAATCCGGAGGTGGGGTAAACTGAATGCTGAATTGTCTTTCTTTTTATAGAAAACTAATAAGCTGCATCCCTGCATTGTAGTTGTAAGGAGCTTATCTGTTATAAAAAGTCTTGTGCACAAAGGCGCTTTGTGACTTGAAGCAGGAATGAGGGATAGTGCACTTCACAGGGCATCACCCACTCTTCTGGGTTTTCTGGGGCACAGATTCCCACTCTTCCCCTTTGCTTTGCTTGAGTAAGCATTTTTTGTGTTCTCTGTACTTCCTGTTAATAATTTTCCAGCACTATCATGTCTTCCCACCTAACTCATTTTCTCCCACTGGGAGTCTTTCATTATGCACAGCCAAGGAGACAAAGGCTCAGGCCTGTTGTGCTGAGGAGAAGAAGAACCACAGGACACCAGATGTGCGAATGTGTTGCCTTCGCCCTCCACTGGGCCCCTTATTTGAAAGTCTTTTTCAAGGCTTCAGTTCTGAGCCCTTGGAAATCAATTCATTAGCGTTAAAAGATACATAGGTATCGTTTATTTCTCTAATGGATTAAACATGGGATCAGCATGGGCTGATTTTCCCTTGCATCTTACATCAAACAGTTGTTTACATCAGAGTACCTGTAAACTCTTACAGTTCACTCCTCTTTACAAAAATGTATCTAGTAAGAGATCTGGGGCTGTGAGAAATGCAGCTGTGAGTCTCTGTGCGTTTGAGTAAGGCGGTGTGCAGGTGAGATGCTGGAAATGATTCTAAGTGCCACAGAGGAAACAGAAGAAGCCCAAACCTGAGCACCAAATGCTGTTGAAGGCTTAGCTGCTGAATTGGAAAGTGGCGACAGGACTGGCTTTAACCCTTCTCTTAATCCCTCTGGTAGCTCAGCACTGGGCTCAAAACCAGGCACAATTTCAAAACGTCATTGTGTTCAAAGGTTGGAATTTTACTTCAAAAAGCAACCAAAATATAAAATCAGCATTTGTGATTTCAATTCTGATTTCTGTTTTTCAACTGTAAAATAGAATTTGGAATTTGTATTATTTTACATTTATGAAGTAATAAACCACTGTGCTTCTAATAATGCCGTCGAATAACAAAAGAAATATATCACAAACCAATGGCTGCTCTTCTGAAAGGTGTATTTTCTTGTCTACATGTCCCCCCTTTGTAAGCAAGCAATCAAAAGATACAAGATGTTTAAAAGGAATAGTCCAGGTGCTTCGTATGAATGCTGCATCCTGAGTAGCTTTTTCAATGTTAAAACAATGCAGTCAAATACCATCGATTTCCATCTTTTTTGCCTCCTGAAGGATTAGCTTAAACATTGCTTTCAAAAGCCAAGGCACTATGGTAGTTTACTGAAAAGAGCTCTGTAGCAGGCGTTGTATTTCCAATTTTTGTCCTTGTTTTATAACCAGCATGGACATAGAGAATTGCCACTTCTGTGATCCAGGGTCAGCCAAAGCCTGACAAAGCTAAATGAGCTCCCGTTCTTTGTTAGGTTTGGGATCAGATCAGTTGTCCCCAGAATAGTAACTGAACCCAACTGGCTGTTCCTGGTTTCCAGTGAACCTGCAAAAAGAGCCATAGGAGAACCTGAGAGGTCATGTTAAATGGGGGAGGTGTTTTCTCTTGAGGTTTGGTTAAACCTTCTCCATTAATCATTTCCACCCGTTCCCTCTATAAATTCACTGTGTTCTGCCTTAGCCCCATTTTTTTTTTCTTTTAAAGAAAAAAGTCTGAGGCTGACCTTCTCCCAGATTGGGCTGTTTCAAGTATCACTCTCATTTCCCAGTTCCTCACCCAATCCATCTCCCAGAGTCCTGCCCCATAAGGTGGGGAAAGAATCAAAAGATGAAGCATTTCCCTTGCTCAGGTACTGTCCAGGGGGCTATGTGTCTGTTAAGTGTTAAATGAAAGCGAGTCAATGACATCTGTCTCTTAATTAAAGCGGACGGTTGGAGCCGGATATACCCACAAGACTTTATTATAATAGAGGCAGCCCGAAGAAGTGGTATCAACAGACTCATTAGAAACCACAGAAAGAAGGTGTTAATTAGGGAATGTGCGATCCTACCGTCAGACCAATTTGAGCAAAAAGAGGTGAATGATGTGGAGATGAGCTGCCAGTGACACAATATGTCATCGTTACTGTGCACGTTGCACTGGCATTAATGGCAGTGGTGCAGCAGGGTGGGCTGCTGGTTAATTCACATTAGTGTCAGGCGGTTAAAGCCTTAAAAACGAAATGAAGAAGTCTGATTGCCTGTTCAGACTCAAATAACATGCACTTTATTACCAAATTCCACCATTAATGGCCTGGAAAACCACTTGTGCCTGATGAGACAAGGGTGAGCTGAATTGTTCAATGCGAGGAGGAAAGCGACCGGCAGGGAACTGGCTTCAGGGGGCGATGCTGGCGTGGCAGCGCTGCGGGGCGCAGGGCTAAGCACAGGCACACAGTCACTGTGCTGGGGAGCCCAAAAGCAGGAGTCGTGTGCGGGTTAAGGACAAACAGCAGGCTCACGGGTTCAGTGCCTGGTAGTGATTTCCAAAGAGATTTGGATGAGGAGAGCAAAGCTTGCTTTAAGAAGGGCAGAGATGCCACAGGAGAGCAAGCTGCAGAGATTAGATGTGATCAGGAGCGCTCACGATCTAGATTGAAGATATGGGTCTTCGTTCGTACGCATACAAGCAGGGCCTTTTCCTGCTGTGTATGTAACCTTAGTGGTTTTGTGGTTCAAAGTTGATGATAAACTGTGCTTTCACATGGCTCAGAAATAGCAGAATCTTTTGAGTTCTTGATATAAGCGCTGAAGATGTGCTGCAGCAAGCTGCTGGGTGTCCAGCTTCCGGGTGTCTGCGCATGGGGCTTTAAGGATTTTGATAAGGCAAAACAATTTAATGTGCTCAAGCCTTCCAAGGCTTTCGGCCCCCTTTTTATTTTAGGAGGTAAGTGTATGGATGGACTTAACTTGCTGAACCTTTCTGTGTTGCTTATAATTTAAGGCAGGAGAGGAGAGAGTAGAGATTGACCTGGAGAATAAACCACAGAGTAGGGCCTGAGCTCTAACTCATCTCTTATGACCTCAGTGTGGAGCAGCAGTTGATCCATCCAGCTCAGGGAAGTGGTGGTAATGCTTACAGATTGTGGCATCCCCACTTTCTAAATATGGTCCTTAAAATCAAAATTTACTCTTTATTTTGGCTGCTTCTGAAAAGGAAAAAACAAAGTTGGTGTAATGCAATGAAAGAGCAGAGCTACACTCCTCTAGAGATAATTACTTTGAAAATAATTGCATTTGAAAAAAGGGCCGTCAAAACCCTTTCCCTTATTTTTCATGGGGTTTTAAAATAAATCTTCTCTTTCCAGCAGGGACTAGCTCTGCCTGTGCTTGCACCACGCTCCAAGCACAGAACATGAGTGTGGATGGGCTACGCTCATCCCATGCTCTCTCCTTTCCGCAAGATGCCCCAGCACCAGCGGCCTCAGAAGACAATTCCAGAAATCCTACAGTAGGCAGAGGTGAAATAATCTTGCCCAATGAGAGAACTTCTTGTAACCTTTTTAATACTTGACATGTGCTAGGAAGATACTTTCTGAGTCAAAGTCTGTTGATGGAACAAACTTCTAATTTCTAACCCCCAGTCCCAGCCATGCTGATGTACCTCCAGGTAATGCACTCAGCTCAGCTACCTGCACCAGACAACTTCAAACCGGAGTCTGTCTGCTGGCCTTTCAGACAGGATGTGGGTGTACAGACTGTGATCCTTTTAACCTTCGCTAATCTTTGCAAGAGTGTAGTCTGAGGTGGCTCCTTTTTCACTGCTTATACGCTATTGGTCTTGCTGCCAAATGAAGTCCCTCAATCAAGCAAGTGCTATTCCTAATCAGAGCCAGCATCCCAGGGTAATTCAGTGATTTCCTTCGAGGTAATGCGAACCATTAGTGGGTTCATACCATTTCTCCTTTACTTAATTGCACTCCAAGGAGAGGACTGAGCTGGCAGGGTAGCTGAAGGCTGCGGTGACCCGGTAAGGACTCCAGGCATGAAGGCTGCTTTTTAATGTTTCATGCCCAATCCTCGCAGCAGCCTGCAGCAGGAGGGGCTTTGGTTTCACTTGGTGCACACATACAGTGCCTTTTATTCATTGCTACGGAAATATTCATTTCCAAGGCTATCGTATAGAATCATCAAATGTGTATTAGCTTCTTGAGGTCCAGCAGCCCTTCCCAGAGGAGGTGAGTGAGCTGGATAGAGGTGATACCGAGGCCTCCCTTTGTCCCCATAGGAGGGTTCGGTGGCAGCATCAGGCAAACCAGAACAGCTGCGTCGAGGGAGATGAATGAGAGCCACAATAACAACAAAGTAAAGCCCACCGTACAGTGAAGGGATACATTTTGGCTCAGACCTCTGTGCACACAGGTGGGTGGGAGCATTCTCTTTGCCCCGGTAGCATGGTGGTTTTTGGAGCTGCCAGGAGCAGTCCTTGGGGGTGAGTACCTGCAGTGTTAGGAGGCATTATTTCTTCTGCCTTCTGCAGCCCTGCTTAGGGCTTGTGGCTGGTTTTCCCCTTCTTTCCATGTAGACGGAAGTACTCCCTGGCGAGGGACGGGCTGCTCTATTGAACATGAAGTCTGAGCTGTTTCCAGCAGTAATGCAGTTTTGCTAATAGTGTTTGTTTAGATCCTGTGATGATGTGCTCTTACACGGACATACTTCAGCATCTATTCTTTTTATACATATGAATTACTTCTTGCACTTAAGGATGTTTGCAAGGATCGGATGTTCGACAGAAGTAGGGCTGAGTGGGGAAGAAAGGAGTGTGAGGAGAATGGGCGGAAAGCAAGCAGAATATTAAAAATCAGGGTTCACACCAAGGTTTGTGCCATTCATTTCAGCCAGGAGTTCTGCTTACGAATCAATGTTCTCGAGAAATTTGATAGGCTGCAAAGCCAGAAGTCATTTCCTCTAGCAAGGGGTTTTAGTAAAGCAATTAGGATGCATTCATAGCTAGAGAGAAATTTCATTTTGCCTTGCCTATGACTATTGCCAGAAAAATCCAATGAGTTTGCATCTAGCATTGCAAAACTCAGATCAAGACATTGAATAAATCAAACCTGAAGTGTCTCAAGTTTTAGGGCTTTGCACGTCTGTCTCTTGTCCAGTGCATGTGCACTAATAAATCTGAACATCTGAAAGCGAACTGTGTGCTCCTGACCACTTGGCATGTATATCTATACATACCCTATCTCAAACTGAAGTTCCTGGCTTTGTCATACGTTAAATTTTACTTGATCATTTAATCCTTGCTGTTCTTAAACAGTGGCATGCAGAGAGCACACACCCAAAGACCTGGACCATGGGGAGAGAGACAGAACCATACTGATAGCTGTAGTGGTGAAGGACATTTTAGTGTTAGCATTTTTTGTTTTGTTATAAGCCCACAGAAATTTGAGAAGTAAACCTACAATGAACATACTTTTTCTTATTTAAGTAAATACATAATTTCATATCAAAAGCTTTCTTTTGAATAGAAATGCGCTAGGATTTGTGTTTGTAGGGTTTGTGAAATCATCTTAAAGTTACCTTTTCCTAATATTTAACCAAATAATTATTTCAAAGTGAAGAATCAGAATATTGCAACTACACATAGCTGTGAAATCAGGAGCCTTGAACGCCACGATGTCTTGCACAGCGTTCAGACTGGAAAGTCAGAGAACAAATGACCATAGTTAAAGACAAAGGCCTTGCCTCGCTTAGGAATTGGGATTTGGTGCATCTTAGAAAGGTCACTGCTTTTTTTAGGCTAAGTATTCCTTGTTAATGAACACAGTGTTATTTAAAGGAAGACGGGCTGTTGTTATCTCTGGCATATATGAATGCAGCCCTGGAGAGCAGACTGCATTGCTTACAGCTGTTGCCAGCTTTGTGGGCTGTGGGGATAATCTTGTTCCCAGTGAATTCATTGGCAAAATTCTGATGTATTTCAGTGCAAGCATAGATATAAATTGTACATTACCGAGATATAGAGGTGATACTGGTTTGTGCCATTTTTGCAGCACAGCTCACGACAATGAAGGATTCTGCAATGAAGTTTAGGTGAGGGCGTGACAGGATTCATTTCCAGGATCCTGTAGCCTGAGGCTGTGGTGGCACCACCTGTGATTAGCCTTAGCCTGCAAGCAGTGACCCTTGCAGCCAACTGTCCATGGCTGCACACACCTCTGGGTGTCTGTCACACATAAGAAATTCAATAAGGAGTGACAAAACAATATCCAGAAATTACAAAAGCTTGATATTTTCCCAGTTAGAATAAAGACGTTGAGAGAAAAGTAGTAAATAGAACTGTAATCACAGTTTAAAAATGCAGAGATAATTTGGACTGTTTCTGTTTCTATTGTAAATAGAAGCTTGGGTGACTAAGGACTTTACAGTGTAATTAACATTTTCTCCTGATAAGCTTCATAGTGTTTTTCCCCTCTTGCTTTCTTCTGCCTTTTATTTTCTCAGCTTGTTTTCCAAATACCATCCCAGCAGAGAAAAATAACAGCAGTAGCTGCTGAATTAACACTCACAGATGGGCAATTCTTAATGGCACTTCATCCTCTTTTAGTCCCTCCTCCCCAATTCCTAAACTTCCACGGGTCCCTCCAGCAATCTTTTGGCAAACAGTGTCTGTAAAACCTTGGGAAGTTTAACTTTACCAGGGTAGAGTGAAGTGAAGTGAAACTGAAGCTATTTAGGGTGGGATTAAGGAGGAAGGAGGATTAATAACAAATGTGCTTTGGGATTTCACTTTGATAAGGGAGTCAATCTTACGCTAGTATCTATTGAAACTTTTCTTTAATAGACTGATTCAGCCCTCACTGGGGTTAATCTCAGTATTTCTTTTGATTTCAGTGGCCTATAGGTCTGGTTCAGGGACTGAGTTCTGCCTTGAAATTGCTTGAATTGGAGGGATCTGTGGCACTCCAACAGTACTGTTAGCCGTGAAGAGCAGGTGAATGTGCAGATCAGAAGCTGTCACCTTTGAAACCACAGATCTGCACTGTAAAAGGGAACAAAAGGTGAGTCTGGCCAATGACTATATCGAGACAGAGCATGAGTTGCAATACCTTTAGACTGAGCTGTGAACCAGATAGGGGTGGAAAGCTAACTCGTATTCCTGACAGGGCTTGTGTTCAGCCTGTGCTTTGTCACGCTCTGTGCTTTTTGTCAAGGTCTCCCCTCTTCTCGCTTAATCTGTGCCATACCCCAACCCTATGGGCTGATTTATAAATTCTATGAGTGTTAGGCTGTTACATCTCCCGAAGTTGCTCCATATATTGAACTTCTCCTTTCCTCCAGAGCCAGTGTTGTGCAGGTCTGGGTGGGCTGCTTTGCCAGGGCAGGTGAGCCTGGGCACGCTGGGCAGGCACAGACAGGGTCCTCTCCTGCAAGGGTGCAGTCCCCTGGTACCCAAACAGGGAGAGCAGAGCAGGTCTGGTGATACAAACCAGGGTCTGTCACAGATCAGAGGTGATGAGGCAGGGCCAAGGTCAAGCTGGGGTGTTCAGTCAGCAAGTCAGGTACAGGTCTGCCTGCAATAAGGCTTGGAGAACCAAGAGGCTGAGGTTAAATGCAGCTCTCAAGCAAAGCTGGAGAGACCTTTGTCATGAAAGCATCTCGTAACTTTTCCTGCACAGCTCTTCCCACAGCAGTCAGACCCAAGGTTATACAACTGCACCACATCTGAGCTGGCTTGGAGCACAAGCAGCCAAACCCCAGGGAAGGGGAGAGGTTGCAGAGCCCTTGTGGCTTGCTCAGGTCCCTGACAGTCTGCTCCAACCCTTCACAGCTGTTCCAGGTGGGCAGAATAGAGACCCACCATCTCTGCAAAGTACTGCCCAGGGCTGTGGGACACCAAGTCACTTTCCTGTAATGCCTTTTTCCAGGTGCTCTAGGCTGAAGTTTGGATGGATGATGGATCAGGTGAAGGAGGCTGTCTCTCCTTTGCCCTTGGTGATTCCTTTTCTGGTGCCTATTTAAAAGCTGAACAGACAAAGCCAGCTCAGAAGAGCTGAACAGGCTGGGAAAAGAGCCTAGGAAATGGGACTGATGGTTAAAGACGAAAATCATCTTGCTTAGCAGGGAAATAGCTCTTGGCTGCACTGATGGAAATAGTATCAAATAGCTTGACAGAGAAGTTAAAACTAGAGGAGGGATTGGAGAAAATAGTTGCTTCAGAAGGAGACTGGAAAAGGGAAGTGAATGGGAAAAGAGGGGGCAAAGTAAGGTGGAGAGATGTATCGGAAAGGAGGCGTGCTTCTCTCTTGCCTTTCCATCCTGACAAATGTTTTGTGTAATTATACATAAGAAAGGTGTTCAAAAGCATAAATGGGACTCAGACACACGACTGCCACTGGTTTTCATTTTCTGAAATTTTTGAAGCTACTGTGGTTTTATGAGGGTCTCCTGTCATTTTACGAGAAATAAAGCCTGTTAGTTTATCCAAAGCCAGCTAAAAGTAAGAGAGTTTCCTCCATTAATTTCAATGTATTTTCTACTGAGCTCTAATAAAATGCCAGTGTACCATGGCAAATTACTAAAATGAAGCTGTCAGTCAGTGCTCATGCCATCAGACTGCATTTCATGAGCTGGGAGATACGTCACCCAGCATGTCTGAAAGCGCCATCAGCTGACTCAGCTTCTGCCACATAATTATGGCAAACCTGTCAATCAGTATTGTGTGCATTTTTAGTGCCTTCACAGCGAGGCTTCTGATCTCTCAGTATTAATGATGCTAATAGTTTTGCTTCTCTCTGCAATCAAATAACCAAAGCATGGGGGCTCTTCCTGCTTACCTCTTGCTCACACGGTTAATTATTCCTTCAGCTCTGGAAAGCAAATAGGGAGGTCTGTATCTGTGCATTTATTTATTTATTTTTACTTTTGATGAAAGAAAGGAAGGAAAACGTCAACACCAGGAGGTGGGCTGAGGGAGAGCAGACCCACATAGGCTATTAATGCAGTCCCTAGTAATAAGTCTTCATAAACCCTTTTAAATATTGAAGTCTAACGAGCAGCATCTCACCAGTAAGAGCTCATTATTCACCTGTCATGAAAGTGCATTTAGCAGTCTAACCCTCAATGTTCAGCCTTCAGCAGAACTTGGCTTCTGCTCTCTGCTTTTCCCACCTACGGTGTGCTGCCCCGTGGCAGTGGATTCCCCAGCGCCACGGCAGGACGTGCAGCAGGGCTGGTGCTGAGGCTCGGAGCTCTTCGAGGAGCTCTGAGTCTGCCTGCCTGCCAGGCAGTTCACAGCGGTGGCGAGAGGATTTTCTGGGCTATAAATCATCATTGTCATCAGAACTTAATTTGAAGACTAATGTATTTGAGTTCCTAGGACAATGCTGAATTCCGCTAATTTGTGAGCAAATCAAGCTTAACAATATCCATAGCTAAGGACCCTAGAGGCCATGTAAGTAGTTCCCATGGTCTATCCAAATATTTAGAAAACGCATAGATAAAGAGTAGGACATTTTTTTCTCTTAAAGATTCCAATTTATTGAATCAGTAATTTAACTAATTTAGATAGTCTGCATATCACTCCAGCTTACAAAGCCTGTCATTACAGCAGTGCAATCCCTACACCTCAACATGAATAGAACTTTACACAGAATTTTAGCTGAAACTCAGCTTTAACCTTCAAAATACTTTATGAAAGCTGGCAGTTTTCACAGGGGCTAGTTTCTACGAAACAGAGCAGGCAGCCTCCTACATCTCTTAAAACTCCACTGGTTTCTTGTGGGTTCAGAGGCTGTGGAGGATCAGAGCCATGTTTGGTGTAACAAACCATAAGCACTCTGTTTAAAATAGTGTGCAAAATCTATAGCTGTTCATCAGAAAGAGTAAGCTTGCAATTACCTTTCTTATAGTAGCTATGGGACATTCCTGTACTACACAATATATCATACTCAACAAATGCCACTCCAGCTTCCCTAATGAATGCAAATCCTTATAATCCAATACATGTCAGAATATAGCCACCGACTCATAATCCCCTCAGTTTGCCATTTGCCTCTTTCCCTTCAGATCCTAATTTGTAGTAAATCTTCTGTTTGGAAGCTGCTGTGGCTCATGATACTGTTTGTGTTACGGCCAAAATAGTAGCAAGACTGCTATCTTCTAAGGAATTGGTGTAATCAAAAACAGCTATTACGCTTGTTTCAATAGGGAGAATTAATCTATATTCACTTTCCTGTTGTCAAACTATATGCAACAGCTTCTTCTAGTAAAAGGAATGACTGGAATTGTGACCAGCAGCTCAGCTGAATGAAGACCTAAAAAGAGGATAGTCCTGAGCGATGAGGTATAATTTATTGATTTCAGAATAGGCAAACGACAAGAAACCTGATTTAATTCATAGAATCATAGAATCACAGAATAGCTTGGGTTGGAAGGGACCTTAAAGACCATTTTGAAAATGTCTAGGTCAGATAGGAGCTTGTTTTCCCTTTCCAAAAGTGACACAGACTATAGGAGCTTATCTCAGTTACTTCCAGTAGGATTGGACTCCTGAGACTCTTTTCAAAAAGGGACTGGCCTAAATCTGCCTGAGTTGACCAGAACTTAAAATTTTTTCTGGAAGCAATGTCAACACTTAATGTGTACTTTCAGCCCAAATTGTTTGAAAAGATTGAAAATTTATGATTTTCTTTGTCCTAATAGAATGCAGAGGTTTAAAAATAGATTTGGAAATAGCATGATTTTTCTTAAATGAAATCAAATTTAGTATTTTAAGTTAGTTTCATACTTAAATTCAGTTGTCGTAAGTAGCAGATTACTTGTTCATGTAGCTTTATGTGTTGTACACATATTAAGCATATTGGTTCAGTTCAACAACAGGACACTGTCATCTAGCTTCAGGTGAAATAAAGTAATTTGATTTTCCAAAAGAAAATTTTCTTTATGTTGAAAGAGATTGTTTTCTGAAAAACAGTTGATTCAGTACAAACTGTTTTTAGTCAGAAATTGTTAGAATGGTAAATTGTCATTCCATGCTAACACAGGAACTGTACACGTTTTACTGTTCAGGCATGCTTGTACCATAGTCGAAGCACTGCTTTGAGTACTGTGTAGGTATCGCCAAGCTAGCTTTAAAGTACAGCTATTTGGATGCTGGGCATAGTAAAATTGCAGCAGGATGATATTGTAGTCTGATTTGGATGTTGAAAAGCAGAACAAATTGCACCATGCTGAGAGCAGTCTCAGCTGCATGGGCATAGTTTGTCTTTAGGCTCTATTTGTAAATGTGCAAAATTACCTAAGGACCCCAAGTTGCATCAGGTAGGTGTTCAAAAGAGCCTGGATGCTGTGTTTGTTTGATTTCCATGGAGGTCATGGGCCTCGGTGCTCCACAGTTCTTCCTGGTGAAGTACCATCATTTCTCCTGAATGTCTCTTGGATCTCCCATCAGTAGAGTGGGAACTGTCAATATTTTCTTACTGTGCAGAGGTTTTTAATCACTTTGAAGTTGTCACGAAGTGATGCTGTATTATTGAAGCAAATAGCTTTAGTACCTAATGCAGAAAATGACAACGTGCTAAAATCTTAGGAACATGATGGTGAATTATAACTAATGTGATATCAAACACCATTTGCATTTCACTGTGAGTCAACCTCTGATAAAGTAGTGGACAGTACCTGAGACAAACCAGTAAGATTGTGCTAAGGCATATAACACTGGCCTGTTTGAACAAGTGCTTACAATACGTTTGTGCTTTTAATATCACAAATGTAAAAGTTTATTTTCAAAATGATTCTCCAGAGCTGACTAAGAAGCAAAATACGGTTTTAGAGAGGTACAGAAAAGGAAATTGTTTCCAAGCTGAAAATGGAATTTATTTTCTGGCACAATGGTATTGATTTTTTTTTTTAAACAAAAATCTCCTGAGAGATGAAAAAGGCACTGCTGGTAACACTTGTCTGACATAAAAATACTTTAGTTAAAACATATTGGCATAAAAATTTAATTCATTTATTCAACATTTCAGGACTTCCCATTTCCTGAGCCTGCAGTCACGTTTGTGAAGTTCAGATGTTCTCCAGATCAAGCCATTATGGAGAAATGTGTTTTTTTCTGATCGTAATAATTAGTGATGAAAAGATAACTGAAATCCCTGGGATTTTGGAGGGCAGCTTCTGTCAGCACAGTCTTCTCTTTGTTCAACTGTAAGTACTCTGCAATACATGGTTAAGTGATCCAGAAAAACTAATTTGGGAATTAGCTGGAACTTTACCGGGTGGATTGTAATGGGATGTAAAACTTTTAAAATGCACTGAGATTGAGAGTTGTGGGAATAAATAACAGAGACTCATCAGGGGTTGCTGGAGATATGCAGGCACAATTCAAAAATAAAAAAGAGAAGATACAAAAAAATGGAAAAAAAATGGATAAAGGGTCTCAGAACACTTAGGACTGAAAGAAGGCTGGTGGCTTAGGAGCAGAAGATTTTGAAAATTTGCAGACAGCTAGGAATACTGAAGCAGAGACCCTGAAAAGAAACAGGCTGGAGAATGTAACACTAGAACAAAATGTTAAGAAAATCCCAGATTAGAGAACAGTACTGAAGTCAAAAGATTGAAAACATGGAAAGTCTTTGGGTTTCTTTAATCACTTGAAGGTGGTTATAATTTTGTACATGTGTACCACTTAATCAGTGTTGATGACTAAAATATAACTCAGATTTCCCTCATATAATTGCCCGTCACTTTAGCTGTAGCGTGAGGATTTATAGATTCTGTCAATTTTCATGTCAAACAATCCAAGGTATAAGCCCGATCTGACAAGTAAGGTCATACTCCCTGGGGCGTGAATTCAGTAGGGCCTGTTGATGCGTGCCATGAATTTTAGCTGCCGTATAGCTAAAGACAAATGCATATACTTGAGCCATGTGTTTGTAAAACGCCCATGTAAGGCAAGAGGAACCTCTGAAAATGGGAGAATATCATCTGAGCAGGACATTTGCCTTACAACGTCTGTTAGCGTGATTTTAAGTATAGGGTAAGATTAAACACCTTGGGAAGAAACAAATCAATTTTGTGAAAGCCCGTGGCAGGAAACTTTAACAACTATCACCACAAACAAGCACTGCAGAGGCTCCCCTGATCCCAGTACTAGGAAGGCAGGGTTTGTTTCATCATCAGCTGTAGCCAAAGAGTCAGCTAAGTCAAGCTCTTGATCCCCCAAAAGATTAAGCCCGTGTGTCTACCCACTAGCACCACGGTTGAGTGTCACTTCTGTGGCATATTGGCCACCTTAGAAATTGTGGCTCTGACAGACAACGTAACATAGAATGCCAGACAATACCTCCAACTTCCTTCTTATCTGAATTCATCCACCCACTTTTAATTGTTGAATTGTGCAGCAGTTTCATGTGCATACATACTGCCAGTAATACCTCAGACTTACCATTTTCCAAATTACTTTTTGTAGAAATAGTGAAGTAAATGTTCTTAAAACTATTCTAAATCGAAACCCCAAACCACTGTGTTAGTGGCTGTAGGAAAGTTGCATTCCTGTGTAGGCTGTTTTCAAAAGTGCCTGGTGCTGTATTGCCCACCTGAGACATTGTTCTGGCTGGATTCAGCAGGATGGGATTTTGGTGCCTTTTAAAAATGCAGACCCCTTAGGGGCTTCTAAAATCAAACACTGTGGATTCTACATGGCTAAACATATTTTCTTTTAGTTTTGTGTCTTCATAGGGGAATTGTAGGGAAGCTGAGAACTCTCAGCACACTGTGACACAATGAGGTTATTGCAAAGGGCATCAAAATAGCATGCAACATGAAAGCACAAAGGATCCTTAATGGATCCCTTTGAAAGCAACATGTACTCAAAAGATAGTTTTAACACCAAAAGTTGACAAGTAATATCATTCTGGCATCTCATTAAACCATATTTTCTGCCTTGGGAACTCTGCAGGTAATAGGACACAAATCTTATAGCTAGCCTTGATCTAGAAATGTTAGTTTTTCCACTTTCTCCCTTTAAAATGTACCCTTAAACGAACAGCATTGGTAGTATTGCAAACATCAGTATATCTGTTTCAACCCTGGCATAAAAAATGTCTTTTTGCTTGTTTTTAATGCACAGTGCAGTCATTGCGACAGTTTTTCTGAGGTATTGGATTTTACCTAGCACCGTCTGTCATTATTTGCAGTGTTGATTATTAATTTACTCCTAAAGTGATCTCAGATAAAGAGCAAGAATGATCCTCTCAGACAACCGTTACCATGCAATATTTTAATTGTGCAGTTGGGTTTTATTGGATTTTTGCTTTGTAGCTAGGTGCATAGATAGGTAGATCATACAAGGGATGTACTTCACGTAACTTTCCTTTTTTGAGGAAGGTTGCTGAGAAAGCATGTTGCAACAACCATGTGGGTCTCTTTGAGGACTTCAAAAGAAATCCATGGAAATCCATTTTCCAACCATCTCTACCCCCACACTTCTGCCTCTGTCACTCTGCCCAGAGCCAGTGCTGTGAGGGTAGGAGGTGGCTCACATCCTCTCTGGTACCTGCCAAGCGCCCTCCATCTCACCCACAGCGCTGCACGTCAGCACCAGTTTGAGGAGATCAAGGCACACATGCACTTCCTGAGGCAGTGCTGCTTGTGTTGAACTCATCTGACATTTTCCTGTATTCATTTCTGTTATTTTTTTTACAAATGGTGCCTCTTTCAGCCCATAAAAACTTTCACTCAAGTTTTTCCAAAGATTAGCACTCCCAGCAAGCTGTAGAACTGTCAGTTCCTATTATTGCACTCCTGATCTTCATTTTCTAGACTTCATTGCGATAACAATGTCAATAGTGAATCATCATGTGTGCACTCAATCGAGCACTTCGTGTTTGAAGTGAAAGCCAGGAGGCAGCTGTATGTGTTGCAAGAGGAAAGCAGTGCTTCTGGGCTTTGTATTTTCTCACCAGACTCCAAGGGCTGAAAGGCAGCACTTCAAATGAATTATCATGCAAGTGGCATAGCAGTGATGGTCAAATAATCTTACTCTAATATTCAGTCATTAGTGGTCAATAACTGTCACCTCATTTAGCTGTTGTTGGTTGCACATCACTGGTTTATTCTTATGAATTCTGATGGATTTTTTATGCTAGATAGGCTAATCCATCTTCCCAGCTGAAAAACATGAAGGTAGGTGCAGGAGTCCCCAAAGCAAGAAGAATTACTGGGAAAAAATTACAGAAGTGTAAATCAAAAAAGTAATATTGAACTTTAGAAGACAGCATACAATAATATGACACTTTATTCCACTGCTGCCTGAGGTTTATATATACTACTGTCACTTTCTTACAGTTCTCCACCACTAGTAATTTTCTTTCAATCTAATTTTTATTTCCCAAGGGTTTGCCAAGGTTAAAAGTGCTAGAAAACCAATGACTATTCACTTGCCAAAGGACAATAAATTAAATTAACCGTTGTTGGTAGCCAAGTCAGGTCAGAACTATTTATATGTAAATAGGCAAAAA
Source organism: Anser brachyrhynchus (assembly GCF_964034855.1). Lineage (NCBI taxonomy): Eukaryota > Metazoa > Chordata > Aves > Anseriformes > Anatidae > Anser > Anser brachyrhynchus. The sequence goes on from NC_137733.1 coordinate 8,657,469, forward strand.
ACCCTGATGGCACAGTGTATGATTATTAGCAGCTCATTGCAGACTCTGTTTTTCCAGTGTCTTTAATTTTCAATACAATGTGTTTCCTCTCAGCTCTGCCTGCTGCCTGCAAGAAAAATATTTGAATTTCTGCTTTCATGGTGTCTTGTTATTAGTGGCCTTCCTATGCATTAGAAAGCTAATTATTCAAGGTCAAACTTGATGGGATCTTTTAGTAACTTATTTTATTTTAATTATCTTGTCATAACCACTGTAGTAGCGATTTCCAATGGATGGTGCTAATGCGGGTAGGATTAATACAGGCCGCATTGTTCTGCTGTTGTCCAGGAAATGAGTGCTACTGCCACTGGTATTTATTAGCCACGGCTGTGTGCTCAGGTTGTACCCCTCACTAACCTTCTCCCACATCCCATTCTGGGGACTAGGTATTAACAATCCATCTTGTAGCATCGCCTTTGTATGCCATGCCATTTTCTCACAAGGCCCTTTGGACTTCAGGCGTAGTATGAACCCTTCATTCTCTCTTGGATCCCAAAGACAGCAGCTGGAATTGTACCACATCAAACTTCAAGCATCAGTGTCCTGGGGGTTACTGATGCCTCCTCGGTGCCTGTAGTGCAGTCCCAAGGAATCAGTCACATCCATACAGCCTGCATGGGGCAGTGTGGGAGCTTTGCTTGGGTGTGAAAAGCAATAACAGCTTCTGAGGAAGGAGAAGGAGCCAAGGCCGTGTTCTTCCACCTTTACCATTTATCTCAACCTCTTCCTAAAGCACAGGGCAGTACCTGGCCATCGGTCCTGATGCTAACAGTGAAATTGGTGCCTTCAGGTGCTCAGTGATGATTTACAGCCAGAGCGATGAGCATGGTGGTGATTTGCAGCTGGGGGTCCCTACTTCAGCATGTAGCTGGAGAAAAAACTGTTCTAATAACGTGTATTGAGGTTCTTTCTTGAAGTGCGTGTACACATTGTGTGTGCACTGAGACTTGTCTGCATCCTATTTGCCTATAATTACTGTGGAATTGATTAGAGCTGGGGTTTATAAGGCTTTTGCATTGCAGCTCTTTACTGAGAGTAGGGCACAACTTTTTGTGAGGTGTGATGGTCACTCCCGCTCCAGTCCCAAAGGACTGCTATTATTTTAATGGAAAGAAGAATGCAAAGCCTGGTGCAGAAGAGAATCAGCACAGCTCCTGCTGAGAGCAGCAGTGGCATGCATGCCATCGCAGTGCTGTCACACAGCCCTAGGAGTGGACGAGGCAGTGAGCTCTGCAGAGGTGCCTCCCGTCTGTGCTCTGTAGCTTCTAGCTTTAAACAATTACTGAAAGAAGGATTATTATGTGGAATTCTGCAATTACTGTCCTGGAATGATACAGATTAAATAACAAAGTGCTTTTTTAATTAAGACCTTAGGCCACAGGCCAATTTTTCTTTTTCCAAGCGGTATTAAATTAGCAGGTAATTGAGATGCTGGGTGTTGGGCATTTGCAGGTTGGACTGCTTCATCAGTTTAAGCTGCTTGTGTAAAGAGTGGTGAAGGTGAACAGTTAAACACTATTTGCACGTGTAGACCAGTTCTGAAGCACCGCTAAGGTATGTGGTCAGCCATTTTGGAAGTCTCACAGGTTGCATATATTATGTGTTGCCCAAGTAAGTTTAAAAGTATGGCACTAACATATTCCCTAGGTAAAGGGACCCAGACTAACGGATCTGGACATGCTGAATACTAGTGCCAAGAACTAGCTTGCTCTCTGAGTATTTATATATTTATATGCTCCACAGGTTCATTATCTTTTTTATGCCCCTAAATAATTCTTTTATCGTATTTCAGAAGGGCTTGTTACGTGTCTTGATGGGGAAAAAGGATATAGTGAGGTATCACATACACAGGGGGACATTGAGAGAAGTGGAAAGGAAGTGTGAGGCTTAACTATTTCCCTGTGTATTTGATCATGGCAGTGGGAATCTCTACCTGTGTAAACATGTACAGACTATCCACATGCGTGTGCTGATCTGAGCAAATAATACTTACATGAAACCTTAAGACAGTAAGTGGGGATTCTACCATGTGATATATAATGTGATTTTTTTTTCCCAGTAAAACTAGGGATTTGGCCAGTTGTCTCAGTGCAACGGTATTCAGCAATCTACTTTCTTGTTAGTTCCTGACAAACATATGTATATACTCACTTCTTGCAAATTTGTTAGAACGCTATATTCTTAAGAGAAAAATTCAGTGTCTAGAACTCGCCCATTTCCAGAATTAAATAGATTTATAGAGAATGTATGCTTCTTTCCAGATGGTTGGCTCTGCTGTCATTTCACACAAAATCTTTTCTGTACATTAACATTAAAAAATTGCTCTATTTTTCTTCGTGACATTAAAAAATAGATTTTAATGAATATAACAAAAATTCAGCATGATTTTCAAAACGTAAATTTGCCTATTCTACTGTAATGTGTGTTTTAGAAGTATATTCAATGGTACAAATACAAATTTGATAAGCAATTTTGAAAAGATTCCAAATAGTTATACTGTATTTTGATCTGACAGGTGTATTTTCTTTACCACTGAATCATTTTAATGATTGGCTTATTCAGTGTCAAGGATATTAAAGTATCAGAAAATTGTACCTATCAGAACTATTAGAAAAAGTACCAAATATTTAGAAAAATACCTAATTACAGACCTACCAGATTTGAATAGACACCATTACATGACAATCCCAACATCAATAAAAATAACTCACCTACAACCAGAAACTGCAACTATAAAATATTCATTATTCTGTCGTTAAAAGAGAGTTAAATATGTCTCTGATGAAAACTGTTAAATTGTTTTGTTCGTTTGAATAGGAAAAGATTGTTCACTGGCAGCCCTATGGGCAAATTCACACAGAAATTGTTTAAACGTTACATCAATATGATTTAATTATGGTTAAGCATGCCCCAAATAAGTAAATGAGACAGAGAAATAGTGGCACAAGCACATCCTTGTATTCTGTTCTGCTACTGTGTGTTATTTAATACAGAAACATGGAGATTTGTGCAAATTAAAAGGAGTAGTTTGGGAAGCACGGGCTTTGCAAGATAGGCCTGTCTCTTTGTAGTGCTGATCTCTTTCGAACACCGTCCTTCCCAGGGCACCTCCCAGGATCTCTCCTTGTAGACACATGCATGTTTTGCTTGATGCAGTTGCAGGAGAAAATAAAATGGTTGAATTTATTACTGTTCCCATTGAACAGCTAGCTCTGTAACCATATAGCTAAATACTGACCTGTTAATTTGTTCTCAACCTCATTCAACTTGTGTCTGATTTAAGATTGCACTTCAGTACTTAATTGGGTTTAATTAGCTCATCCTGGAGATTATTAAGACCTTCCTGAAGGCAACTGGGCAAGTGGTAGGGGTTTCTTCTCATAGGCAGCTTGCATGTGGCAGCAGGTTGTGGAGCTACAAGTGCAGGTTGTGTTTAAGAAGGTTTTTAACAGGTTGGCATTTAGCCTGGCGACTACTCCTTTTTCCTGAGGCTTTACCAGACAAACTGACTGGTGCCTTTAAGTCATTTCAGTTGTTCTGGCCAACAATCTGCTGCATATAGGTAAGCAATAGCAAATATGATGCAAAGAAATCATTAATTACGTCTGCATAGAGATTGGTGTCACTGCATTGTGAAATGCCCATATACAGGGGATTTACCCCAAGTGATGCAGCAGAACAGAGATGTCAGGTCTCATTCCTAATTTGTAGAGGGGTATTGATTGAGTATTAGTCCCTAGTAATTCAACTTGTATGAGACTAGTTCCCTTAAGCCATTACAGCTTTAGGTATTTACAAGCGCATCGGGACACTTGCAGCATCATAACGCTATTACCAGTGCCAATATAACGTGCCTTTCAACACTGTTAGGTCTGGCTGCTTACAGTCAATGACATTTCCATTAAAACACATGGCAGTCTGCATGCTAATACTTGGAAAAGCCTGTGTGTACATAGCAGGCATTGATTTCACATAAAGTGTCCTTCAGTTCAGCATACCCTGAGGTTAAAATTGCAACACAATGAATACAGCTATAAAACAGGTTCTTTAATGTATTCTGGTTCTATAAAATAGGTGTATTTTCTTCCTAAATTCTGTTTGGCTAACCAGCCATCAGACTGTCCCATGAAATTTACTATGTGAGGTACCAATATAATTTTATCACATAAAACTTATATCTAGGTTACACGGAAGTTATGGCTAAAAAAAAACATGCACAAAAACTAATTAGCAGTAAATATGTCTTAGGCATTTAATTCATCAATCACAAATGAGACTAGATGAAAATGAACTATATTGTCTTGGGAAGAAAATGGTCTTGGGAAGAATTCTCCTTAGATATTTTTCTTTCAAAGCGTCTTTGGGTTTCCCAATGCACATCTTGGTAGCAAAGACTTGCAGGTCTTGTTTTGCCAGAGTTGTATCGTGCTGTGCATCGGTTGTGCAAGGCACATATATAAAGAGAGCAGCAATAGAATAATTTTAGTTGGAAGAGCAACAATTAAATTATTATTACAATGGCTAGGGATTATTGTCCTTATGATAATTGTCTGTGCTATTGCTGCAGGACAACAAGTGGCCTTCAGAAGTTTTACAAATCCACCTAGAGGAAAATGTTTTCTCATTTTGCTGTGTCACTGCTCACACATACAGATCTCCTCCTGTGAGGTGCAGTAAAATGCATGGATTACAGAGGTTACACGTCTCTTTTCTGTAAAACATACAGTTGACAGAGTCATAATAATGAATAAGAAAAATTGCCCTTGTCTGTGTGTTCCCTTGCTAATATTATGAAATCATTTGTGATCATGGGATAATTAGCAGATTTTTGCCTAAAGAATTGCTTTGAAAGGGAGACCGTAGACTGAAAATTCCCTTAGATGTTGTTAAGCAGGAAGATGAATGATTGAAAAACACTTACAAACACAGAGCCAAGAAAGCATGTTTAAGTGACTGCATTTCTTCAGTTATTTAACAGGGAAGTGTGCAGAACGAAGGCTTAGGGCAAGGAAAGGGTCCATGAACTCTAGTAAAGACCTCCCTCATCAGAGGTCAGCAGACACCTTCAGGGACATTTGGAGAATTCTGGCTTTATAAATTGAACCTCGCTCCTCCTCAAAAGTCAGCTGGGATGGGATTATTACCTTGGGGTATGCCCAATCTGCTTGTTGTCCTATAGATAATTTAAGAAAGGGATCAACAGATGAGCATTTGACTGTGGTAGGGGGATTTCAAATGATGTTCAGCAGTGTTGGTGCAGGAGCCAGAGGTTTGTGCTAGAGAATCCTAAGAAAAGCTGTGATGTCAGCAGTAAGGTGTGTCCCGTGTGGATGACCCCACACACTGGCAAATAGGAGCTCCTCAGCCATCAGCAACACCATGCCAAGGAAGTGGAGAGAGACTGAGACTGAAAATAGTTGGTAGGGATCTGAGAAATGTGGCTCTTAGCTGGCTCTTCTTGCTGGTCTTGCAGTTCAGCTCCCTCCCTGTGAGCGTGCCGAGCTCCTAACAGACACCTTGTTAGCTGTTCCAAAAACACAGAAATGAAAGAGGAAGTTTTGTGTCTGAGAGAACTACTACACCTGATGTCTGAGGGCCAGCTTGGGTGTGCTCCCATGGGTGCCCAGGACATGGCAGCTGCATGAGTGCTGTTTGAAGGGGGGAGGGTGTTGTGCCCAAGGACACCTGCAGTTCTCTCCCTGCAGCCTCAGGCTCTGTACTTACTGCGAATGCCAAGGCTCACCGAAGAGGACAAGTGCCAAACATAGGTTGTCCCAGGTTTATATAAATATCTCCCAGAAATGCAAGTTATTCTGAGTGACCTGAAAACTCTACTTTGAATTGTTACACCTTTGGCACCTGCAGTTTTCCTTACCGGAGCAATTCAGTGTCATCTGCGCAAGGTTGCTGAGGTTTTGTTTTTCATTTCTGCTCTGTAGCTTTTGTATGGTTTCCCCATCTTGTTCTGAATGGAAGTCAATACCATGTAACAAGATGAATTTTCTGATGTTTTTTCCAGCTCATGGGGCCTGTGCAGCTCCCCAGTGAGCCAGGCAGCAGGCCGGGGATGCTGTGGGGCCTGATGATGCCAGGGGAGCAGCAAGGAGCTCCTTGCAAGGTTGGAGGTTGCCTGAGGTGAGGGAAGGCAGGCAGAGAGTTTATTGCCAGGGAGCAGATTTCAGCTTTTAGTGCATTTTTCCAGCATTTTATTTCTGCTGTGGCATTGTGTTGCCTTAGATATGGATCAGCGAGGTGTCACAGTCAGAACGATGCTCCAAGAGCAAGTGGTTTGGTGCTGCAGCTCTGGAGAGGCTGAAAAATGTGCAGGAGGGCTCTGGTTCCAGCCCTAGGCTAACAGTGGCATGCAGGGCAAGCCTTCAGGCTCTGGTAGCAATACCACAGCCAGCGCCATGGGGTGTAATACCTGAACAAGCTTAAACCTTAAGCGTATCTGCAAAGACCAAACAGAGGCTTGGCTGCCTGCTTTGTTATTGTCACATTTAATGTGAGCTTAATTTTAGTTATTGATGGTACATCAGATGATACTTCCCTTTATGTGGAGCTTTAGCAACTTGCTCTGGCAAATGATGCAATATTCTTGTGCTTCTTTGTTTCTTCCTCCCCAAAATGAGATGCAGTTGTTCTAACAGCCTTTGGCAATTTGGAGAGGAACGTGCAGGTGTAGTTTGCTTTGCACATGTTCCTGCTGCGTGTAGGGGTTGTTTACTGCTCAGCCGAACAAATTGCCCCGCGTCCTTCTGCATGTCTCGAGCTGTTTAGCAGTGAAATCAGAAATTATGTCGCTAGGACTTTCGTTTCTCACTACGTGTGAACCCAAACAAATAGTTTGTGAAGGGTCAGTGCCCGCTGTTCCTGGAGAAGCTTAGAGGAAAATCCCTCCTGGCATTATTTCTGCAGAGATCTGTGTTGTTTACCCCTCTGATCGACATGAAGGACTTTCCTAAGTGCCCATGTATCTGCTAATAATCACTCTCTGTAATAGAACTCTGCAGATGGTTTTATTTTTTCCCATTTGTGATCTGATTTGATATACTTCGGAGTATATTTATCTTCCCATTACTATTGTTCCTTTTTATTTTTTAAGTGAACAAATGCCAGTGTTTGAGAAGTTTGAAACAAATAACTGATAGCACATTTCAGATCCAGAGCAGGAGCGCTGTCTGGTTACGCAGGTTTGCACATAAATTGTGTACTTTTCCTTCTCTTCTGCACTCCTTTCGTTTCCAATAATTGGACCAGGTACCTTCTGTACTAATTATCCCAAATTTCCCTCCCCCCCACTCCTATTGACCCAGACCTCCAGCAGTATCAAAGTGCCTTTCAGCTGTGTTGAGAAATGCAGTTAGTAGGTGCAAATACCACTGCCACAGGGCTGTGCTGACACTCAAATGCTCATCGTTGTGTAAGCTACAAGGCTTTTCAGGCTGTTGAGAGAGAAAAAGAAGCACTTTTAGGAAAACTATTGTTGCACAGAAGTACCAAGTGAGACAAGTTGCAGGGTGCCATGCTGGGAGGTGGGAGCAGAGCTGCAAAGGGGCGATGCTGCCTGCTCCCAAGGAGGGCTTTCTCCTGTCCTATGGCATTATATGCAAGCGCTGTTGTGTTAGGGGGGCTAGGAGGCAAAGAAGTACCTCCTGTCTGTAAAGTCTTCTTCCTTCAGTTTAGCTAGATTGTCATCTTCAGTTAACTGGAAGAAAGTGAGTGTTGTGGTGCTGCCAGCCTCAGCTCTCAGGGTGTAGGGTTGTAACTGTTAGATAGCAAAGGGGATGCACCGTGACATCAGTGCTTGGATCTTAATAAATAAAACCACATAAATATCTAAAATGCTGTAAAAGTCTCAACTTTTTTTTGTTGTTTTCCAACATCCCCCACTCTCAAATATGGTTGAAATAGCAGGAGGGTAGCAGGTGGGGGTGAACGTGCTGCTTCTGAAATACCAAGTTCCCATTCAGTTCCTTTGTTGTGACAAATGGCTTTTTCATTTAGTCATGAAAAAATATTCCATGTGTATAAGCTGGAAACTAGACCAGAGCACTGACAGGCTGAGGTAATTTAGAAGCTTTTTAGGGAAACTTTCAAATTTCTTAGGATTTGCTAAGTGTGTGTTTTTTTTTTTTTTTTTAATGTGCCTTCTTCAAATTTATGTTAGCTTTCCGTAAAGAAATTGCTTGTGGAGAATGGGTGGACAGGCAGTTTAGAATAGCAGAGGTTCTTTCTGTAGTGAAACTATTTGAAAAATAGAGGTTATTTAGTGTGTTGTTTGCTAGGTTTTATATCTAAATCTATCTGCATATCACACGTACTCTGCAGATGTGAGCAGATGCTGAAAACAGTTCTTTATTTGTGGTAATGATTACTCTAAAGAGCTTTCTGTACTGGAACTGCAGAAAATAGAAGTACAACACTGTGTTGATTCAAAGTGATGATCTTAAACTACCGTATAAGCAATGTTCTTTGAAGGTTTCCCAGAAGTTAATCACATGCATGAGCGCAGTGGTGAATTCCTTTTTTTTTGTATGATAGATGGACTATAGGTTTTGGCCTTGTAATATATTTGCTGGTTTCCAGCTATTAAATATTTATAGTAGTATTCTAGGAAATCTCCATTAAGACCACATGAAACCTTGAAGCGTATTGTAATCTACAACTTCGCTGAGCTTTTGTGACGAGGGGTGAAAGAGAGAGACGGTCTGCAAATACATATATATTTACCCAAGATAACAGAAAAGTTATTCTGGTTGAACAATGTTAAAAGAAAAAACAGTTTTATGCCAGGAACATGTAGTAAGGGACTGCTCACCTCAGGAGCTGACATTGTAAATAAAACGTAGATAGTGATGGCCATTTCTGTAAAATACTGACACATTAAATGGCTTGCTTGAAGTCACACTTGCAGTCCATGACAAAATTGAAAACTGTTGTTTCTTGTAAGTACCTAGCTCAATTAACCAGGAAGACAGGTTTTTGTTTCAACCACCATAAAAAGGAAAATTTGAAAACTTGTGATATAATGGATAGGTTCAGTTGGAAGGAACCTACAAAGACCATCGAGTCCAACTGCCTGATCATGTTAAAAGTTGACCAAATGTTAAAGCATATTACTGAGGGCATTATCCAAATGCCTCATGGCACTGACAGGCTTGGGGCACCAACCACCTTGCTAGGAAGGCTGTTCCAGTGTTTGACCGTCCTCATGGGAAACAAATTTTTCCTGATGTCCAGTCTGACCCTCTCCTGGTGCAGCTCTGTGCTGTTCCCTCATGTATTGGTTCCCCAAAGTATCTGGATCCCTCTGCAAGACTTCTTGTCCCTCCAGGTCAGCAGCACCTCGGAGTTTAGTATCATCAGCAAACTGTTTACCATGCATTGAACTATTCTATCAAGGTCATTGATAAAATTGTTGAACAGAACTGGCCCTAGGACTGAGCCCTGGAGAACAGCCCTGGTGACCATCCATCAGAAAGATGTACCCCACTCACTGCGACCCTTGAGCTCTGCTGCTGAGCCAGTTCATCACCCGACATAACGTGAACCTGTTCATCTCAAATGGACCCCGGAAGGGTGCTGTGAGGGACTCAGAGGCCACTCTAAAATCCAGAAAGATTATATCCACTGCCTTCCTTATAAATGCCTATGGAATAGCTCATTCCAGTGGGTGCTGAAGAGCAGACACCCACCACGTCTGCTTTGTTATCGGTCTCCTTAACCCTCAGCCAGAGGCTCTCTCCTGCAGCATCCCTGATGGCAAGGGCTGTGCATTCTTACCTATGACTACACCTCTATAACACCTGTGACTGCAGATCCTCTCAGGGGTTTCTCACCCCTGTTTCTTCACGGCTCAGGGCTCGATGCTGCACTTGCTACGAGGGCTCGGTTGACCTAATGTTGGAAGAGGGAACTTGCACAGATGCCTCTTCTTCTATGTTTTCCCATCCCTCATCTGCCCGCTGGGACTCCCGGCAGCCCCTTCCTGCAGCTTGGCCAGCAGGCCCAGCACCCAGCAGGCCCAGCAGCCCGCTTACCCGGGCACCTCCCGGTAAGCTCCAAAAACATGCAGTATAAAAGGTATGAGATAAATTCCCCGGCATGAAACTATGCAGTCCCAGATGGTTGTTGTGCTGAACCTGTCAGTAAATTCAGTGTGTCAGGTGATCCATCTGAGGTCCCCTGACATCCATAACCCCAATAATTGCTGCAGTAGCTCCAAGATAACGTCCAGGTTATATTGCTGTGGCAGCCAGCTTGTCCTCGTGTCGGTGTTGGAATTGGGCTGGCGGACAGGGTCTGTAGGAGCATCCCCTTGCCACCTTTAAGGATTAAGTACTTGAAAACAATCTATGGGAGAAGTAAACACACAATATGAGAGCTGTGTGGTATGAATCTTTGCTTCAAAAAAAAACAAAAGAAATTCATTATTCTGATATGGAAATGGCGGGAATGATTAGACGAGGTCGGCGGCCCTGAAGGCTGAGCTGCCGTGTTCAGCCAGAGCAGACCCCTTGTTGAAAGCTGTATCGCGTACAGCGAGAAAAGCACAGGTGCTCCTTTGGAGATGAAGAGTTCTAGAGGGTCTGTGACATTTATTTTAGGGGAGGGACTGTAATAACACAAGGTAAGAACTAAGCAGGAGTAAAATAGAGTTAATAAGCAGATGGAAAAATGTTGTGCTGCTTAATTAGGATGGGAATGATTTGGATCTCTGAAACTTCATAATTAAACTCTTGCTGTGGGGGGGATTTAAAGGTCCCCCACATCTTTGAAAATATTGTATAGAGGATAAAAGTTCTCTCACGTTTATAAGAATACTTCAAAAATAAGATGAGGAGGTGCTATTTTCTCTCTTCTTTTTGAAAAAGAAATACAATTCTGCCCTGGGGTGCTTCTGCTAGACCTGAGAATGGCGTGAAAGGAACGTCAATGACACAGGCTTTATTCTTAATTTCCAAGCAGGAACGTTTGTTCTCAGAGACTTACCAGGAACAATTTGCCTGTATGACCAAGGTCATTTCTTCAAGGGGTGGAAAACAACTCTTTAATCTCTCACTCATATACCTGGAATATTAACAAGAATAAGAAGTAGCACCTTGTTCGGGTCCTCTATTTCCCTTAACATGTTTATTAGAGCGGAGACCAAGGCCTGGCTTTTCTGTTCAGCTCTTCTCATTGTCGGTTTCTGCCGCCGACGCTGCTGTTCCTCTCTCCTTCCAAACAGCAGCATTTGGTTTCCTTCGTTTGAGGCCACTTTGACCTTTTAAGCTTGCCATACAAAACACTTGAGGCTTTTATTCCGCCTGTATGGATCCTTAATCGTGCAATGTGTTATGCAGTTTATGTATTAAAATTTAGATTAGGAAATGAATATATTTTGCTACTTTATTTCAGCTATCATTAAGCTTTAATTTTACTTTCTGCTGTCTTGCTTTGGTTGATTTACCCTTCCAAACAGTTTCTTCAGCTCTTAAAGCTCATTTAAAGTCTGATGATCTTTTTTTTTTTTCAAAAAAGAAATATTAATGTGTCCTAAACTGTGGTATTTATGTATGAATGTCACGATCATACCAGTAATGTGGGAATATATTGGTCAGCAAGAAGTTTGCGCTTAAGCTAAGGGCTACAGCTTTGTTTCCTTTTTTGCTCTGTTTTCCAAGTGGAACATGCTAACTAGCTCCTGGCTCAGTGTGAAATGTGTACACGTGGCATTGGACATTAAAGCTGGGTGAATTACCTGTGGTAAAAGACTTACTCATTTGCTCTAGGGGGAAACTAAGAGTCAGAAGAAATGTGGAAAGATGGTGAAATTTCTAATAATAAAAAAGACAGGTCCTGTTTCTAGGCATGTGTTTCTTGTTGAGGAATAAATTCAATGTCTGCTATAATCTAATACACTTTATCTATGTGATTCCACTTGAAAAATAAAAGGCAGTTACAGATCAACAGGCAGGAACTGTGGGCACAAGAACTTCATTAGAAAGGGAAAACTTGGAACCTTTTCTTTACTGGTGTGTGTAAACAAGGATAAGCAGAGCAGTTGTCTGAATAAGATAAGCACCCATAAGATGTTCTTGACTAAAAGTTAATAATCCTTTCCCTAATCTAATAGGAAACCCAGGAAATTTGTAAATTATAAAGTTGCCTGGGTGGCATAAAAATAGGAGGAGATCTGGGAGTGGAAAAGTGTAATATAGAAATATCGAGATGGAAAACACAACAAATGCGGATTTTTTTCAGAAGTCCTTTTTGTCCTAAAAAAGGCAAGAAGTCAGCTACTTCTGTGCACAAAGGAAGTGGAGAGGGTTCACAGACTTAGAAATAGCTTAGAAATAGCTTTCTGCTTTTTCTTTGTGTGCGTGTCTGTCCAGCTGTAATTACCCACCCTCCTTTTCCTCCCGTTACACGCTTTGTAATGTTTAGCACCAACCCAAGAAGCAGCGTATTCCTGCGTGACAAGATTTAATTAAACTTCGAGTGAAATAATTAGTGAGGGTATCTTGAAAGGCTGTTTAAAATCAGTGCAGCACCGAGGACTAAATAGAGTTAACACTGTCACCAAAGATCAAAGTGGCTGAGGAACGTGCCGGCAGCCGTAACCCCAGCTACGGGCTGAGGAAGAAACGTGCTGAAGCAGCTGTGATATCCTGCCTCTCGGGTCCTATCTGCAAATTGATTTGACATGGAAAATTTCCCTCAGGAAGCTTAAAAAATGGTGAATTTCCATTAATTACATAGTGCAGAATGTTCTTTCTGTCATTTATAACCCATTAGGAAATTTTTGGGGGGTGTTTGTCTCTGCCTCCCGTTATCGATGTTTTCTGCGTTGCCGACGGAGATGGGCTGCCGGTTGGTCTGGTGGCTGTTTCCCCTTGTGCCACGTAGCTGGAGGCACAGAAGAGGGTGAGTGTGGAGATTGTCATAGGAGTGGAGGAGAGTTCAGTGCCTAAAGCATGGGGGCTCCCCAGGCATGCCATAAACCCCAGCCCACAGGCACGTTTTTGCGTATATCCAATCTCAGGAGACCAAGGCAGAGACTTCTCCCTGCGATGCATACTCTGCCATTTACTTCAAGTAGGATGCTCTTAGCCCTTTGCAGAGAAGCAGTTTGTACTGAGAACCAAATCCTAGCGCTGCCTGGGGTCTGTTCCTACCTAAATGTCATCAGCGGCTTATTTCTGCAGGCGCTGGATCAAGGTGCTGTACTCAGTGACACAGCCTGCAATGCCATTATCTCTCTAGCAGTCTTCAGGCATCCGAATATGGGGTTGGCTTCTGGGGTTCATGGCTTTATGACAGCGCCTAATCCGTAAGCTCAGCAGGATTTCAAACTGGCCTTTTATACGTTTGCTAGGACTCTTCAGAGCTATGGCATTACGTGTGGACAGCAGGAGTTTGGCAAAAGCCACAGCCTTGGCACCTGAGGTGACGGTGAGATGTGGTTGGTGAGGGAGGACTTCCCTCCCCCCCAGGTGGGAAAACCTGGCTGCCTGTGCAGCCCCATGGAAACTGCCTGTTGTACTCATGTGTGGGGAGGAGGCTGGGACATTCATGACGTTTCTGTAGTATTTATAACTGGACTCTGCTGATTCACATCGCCTGAAGCTAAGGGCTGCACGTCTGGGTAGAAACCTGGTGAAAGTATCACAAGCTGCAATGCAGGGAAGGGATTTGGTGGGTACGTGCCATGCGTTCCAGGTTTGTCATCTCTTTTGAGCTGTGCTGTGCTTGGGATGAACTGTGAAGATCTGAATAATTTATTCAGAAAGTTATGCTAACTCTGTATGGCACAGAAACCCTGGAGGCTAGTAAATAATTAATAAAAACATTTTTTTTTCTGCAGCCCTGTCCTTGTTTGAGTCACTCAAGTCTTGCTGAATATGTTGAGCAGTCAGATGCAATATTCTGGGCCTGCAGTGCCACGGTCCCTTCGGTGTTTCTGTTCTGAAGAAAAGTAACTCCTCTACAGGTCTCTAAGAATTTCACCTAAATAATTAAAATCAAAAACAACAGAGTATGTTTGTGATATGTCGATATATACCTACACGTTCACACAGGTACATATGAATAAAATAAAACTGAAGCCAACCTGTCAGCAGCAAGCAAGAGAGCTGGCACCGAGCAGGGTGAAGTGTGGTCCGAGCAGGCGTGATGCCGAAGTGCAGCAGTCTGGTAACAGGTCCTTCCCCAGCAAATCAGCACCGCCAGGGCCAGGCAGCGTTGGAAAGCAGCTAAAAAGCTGATGTTGTTCTTTAATTTTGAAGCAGGGATTCAACTGCAAAAATTTAGGCCTGCCTGCAGCAGGGAGGGAACTTCTTCCTGAGCACAGCGATGTCTCTTCATGTGGGGGATTTAGATTATTTTTACACTTAGTCATTATTTTATTGTCCAATTCATTTGCAGTCTTATCAATGGGAAGGAAAATAAGCCCCTTGAAACTATTTGGCCCGGTTCACTTTTCATCAAAATGAACATTCAAGAAGAAATTATGATATTGTTTGATTTCTTAATAGCCAAGACACTCTCGCAGATGTCTAATACATTGTCTTCTCACTTAGTGCTCTATGATTTGTAGTAGCTATTGTGCACTTGAAGTTTTTTTTCCTCTGTGAGTCCAAAGTGCTTTGCAATTACTGGTGTGGTTTTTTGTTTGTTTGTTTGTTTGTTTGTTTTTTCTGGGGCTACTGCTGAACTGTTTAGGCGTAGGATCTGGAATGAGTCTTCTGACAGCAAGAATAAGGGTGGAGACTTGAGATTTACAGGGTAATGAAAATGACATCTGCTTACATGATGGAGGGAAGGGCTTTAAAGAAAATTCTGATTTTTGTTCTCTTACCTGTAATTTGGTAAACATGGTGGGGGAATGTTGCAATCACCTTAGCAATCATTCTGAATTGGTATAAGAATACCCATGGTGTAGCTGCTCTTTCATTAGGATTTATGCGTGTAACAAAAACATTTTCCTAAATGCGATAATTAAACGAGTGTCTCTGTCATAGCAGGCTCTGAATAACGATGACGTCCTGGGAGGTAATCATCGCTCCAGCAACCACAATCATAATCTGCAGAGAATGAAAATACACTTAACCAGAAAACCATGCTGCTCTCGGTAAATCAGCAAGGCACACAGGCATTTCATCAGGCTGGATGAATAACCAAATATTTACAGTGAGCTTGGCCCTCCAGTGATGAGGGCTGAGGAGTGAGGAGTTAGGGGACAGTGCCTGGGCAGTGTCTGCAGTGAGCTCCGGCCTCCTGGGTGGTGCTGCTCTGCTGCTGCTCTGTGTAGTGTCCCCTTGAAAGGGATATTTTTGTTTAAGGAATATTTGTAGGGGAGTTGCAGCTGTATGTGGAAGGCCTTGAGGTGCAGGACCTGTGGTAAAGCACGCACGGCGGTTTGAACGGAGCTGAACACGGAGTGCTGGGCCGGAGCACCAAGCCCACCCCGGTTGCTGCAGCTGGTTGTGCCTGCAAATTTCTGAGCTGAGTGGCTCTGTTACATAGCTGGTATAGTACATATGGTGTCGGTGTAAGAGAAAGCTGGTATATCTAATGCAGGAAAGGAACGGTAGGAGCTGTGCAGGACAGAAAGACACAGTTTTCTGGAGTGACTGTGACAATGCAACCTATTCCCAAGAAGTTCCTAGTAACTTTGGAAATGAGAGTGGAAGTTGAGGTCACTTGAAAAGGTCTCGAGAGATCCGCATGCATCCCAGACAGGGCTTGACTCCAGCACCACAAGCAAGGCCAGGAGCCGAGGCGGGACGCAGCAGAGCTGAGAGGCAGTGCTCGGTGTCCTGTCTGCTCCCCGGGGCCACCTCCGCCTGGTGGTACGCAGAGCTGTTTCGGTGAGCTGAGCTGGCAGGAAACTGATCCTCTCCTTCCCCAAATCCCAGGCGGTCATCTGGAAAAATCCTAGAGGGTGAACTTCTGGACAGATTGATTTGTGGCATTAATAATGGGCGAGTTCTAAAATCATCGGTGGCAGGAAGAAATTTGGCCTGACCCAGACAAGCAGGAGTGGGAACAGCAGGGAAAGAAACATTCAATAAACAAAGGGCAAAGCAGCAGGAAGGGGCTTAGCACCTGAGACGTGTTCTCTCTAGCAAATTTGAAATATCATATGTTTGAAGTATCCGTATCATAAATACCCAGGCATCTGAAGGTGTCTGTCAGTCTTTCAAGATGCTGAGGTTAAAACCCAGAAGAGAGGAAGCAAGCAGATGGCTTTTCATCCTGACTGAAAATGTAAAGACAAAGGCAGGACCAAGCCTATTACTGAATGCAAGAGTGAGCCTGTATACCTATATAAGAAACCCTGTCAAAGCTACAGGTGTTATCGTTATTTCTCTCAAATAGAAATGTCAACAAATTATAAATTAGTATTTAATAAATCATCAGCACCCTGGGAAGTGCTGGACACTTAAGCAGCTGTTTTTAAAGGGGTCAATACCCTGAGGCAAACAGCTCTGCCCAGGTAGGGGTAGGGGTGTAGGATTTAATGAGGGTCGAAGGGAAGGGGATTGATGGGATGAGGATGGAGGAGCTGTTTCTCCCACAAGAAGGATGAGCTCAAGTGCAAGAAGCAGGCCAGGTTTGTCTTTTTTTGCAGTGCCGTTACATGTACAGCTGTCAAATCTGGTTGAGAGGCTGTGGTGGGCAGTGAGTGAGCGCCAAAAATCAAGTGAGTTGAGCCCTAAGGCCATGCTGGATCCCCAGACCTTCCGTTCCTTCTAGGCAGTGCGAGCTCTGTACTAAATCTTGATTACAGAACGACTTTAAGTGATGGTTCATGATGTTTGTAACTGATAGATGATGTTGCTTCTGTAGTAATGAACAAGTCCTGGAAGTTTTGCTGTAAAGTGAGGAGTATCTACAGCAACTGTGTCCCAGATGGTGTTTTTTTTCCTTTTGCTGCTGGGATGGCTTGTGTCAGCGTATCTACAGGATTACTGGAGCAGGAGATCAGCAGAAATAAGTATGTGCCCCTAAAGTTCACTCTGGCTGAGTTGCTGAGGAGTTACGTTGTATTAGAGGGAATTATAAACTAGGAGGGTTTTCCCCTTTTGGCTGTAATTTTAAATTAACAATTACAGTTTTGATTTTATAAGCCGTCTGGTTGGATAAGCAATTAATGTGCATAAAATGAATGTGCAGTCATGCTGAGGAGACTGTCCTGTGTCATGGCATTATTGGAGAGGTGTGTAAGATCTACACTGCCGATGCTCAGAATGAAGCAGCTTTGGTCTTTTACACTTGGATTTACATAGCCACAGCTAGAAGTTTGATGTATTTATTTGTTTTTATTTTTTTCCTTTGGTTCATGCTGGATGTGGAAAAGCAAACCATGAGCTTATATGCATGTTTTCCCCATCTTAGTGCTGACATTGCACATTAAACATGAGTTAATGTACCGTCCTGCTGCCTCCAGCCTCCTGCCTTGGGTTGGCTCTGACGAACATAGAATTGTCGGGATGACTCAGCTGGCTGACATATAGCTTTTCATAACTTGATTATACTTTGATGTTTTAATGAATTCTTACAGAATATTGTCTTTCTTAAGATACTCCTATTTAATAAACTGGATAGAGTACAATTAGTAGGACTTGATTTTGATGACAGTTTACTAAGAGCATTTTATAGTTGTGTAGTAGTATCTATGGTGGTTATGTTACTGCTTTATCTGGGATATAGTTGGTGATGTGCAGTTTGTTACTAGCTGTGTTTCTCCAGAGAACTTTAAATTTGGCTGAGGCTCCATTTATTTTGCCACTTAAATGCTTTTCCCGAAACACTTGCTTGTCTGACAATTGTTCTAAGTCATATCTGTCATCTAGGGATCTTGGAGCATTTGAAGCTAGATCTCCCGCTGGTTTTTGGTTCTTGCTTTTTCATTTTTTTTTCTCTTTTGTTGCTATCAATACTGATTGTAGCATCTGCCAATTTGATTTCATAAGTACATCCCATAATACCTTATCTTAGTGTAAATGTAATGATTTGTTTCCTTTTTATGCTGCTAGAAGTTTACCTGTCTGGAATCACAGGCCTGATTAATGTTGTTTGTTAAGGTAAGGTTTTCATGACATAAAGCAGAGGCACTAAAAAATGCAAGAGCTTAGTAGCAGTGCTCCAGGCAAGAGATAATGGTGCACATACTAGGCAATGCGAAAATCCCACGAGGAATACACAGGCAGATCACGTCATCAAGTCAGAACCAGAACTCAACGATGCGCTTACAGCTTACAGACCTTCTGACAGGGACACGCTTGTGATTATGGCTCCAATTCACATCCAGTTTGCAAACCATTAAGGTCTGGGACAGACTGTGGGATGCCTAAAGGCAATGGGATGCAAAACAGAGTGACCTCTGACCATAATACATCAGTATTGGGGGTTTTTGCATGAAGTGGCCAGGTTGAGCATGTAATCCAGTGTATGTCTAAGCAGTCTGTGGCTGTTGAAAAGAGCCTGTGCATGTCAAAGATGAGTTGGTTCAGTTTTAAAGCAAAGAAGGTTGAGACATGAGCAGATAAAGATATGATCGGCTTTTACATGCTTTCTTCTCCTTTCAAAAAGTTAGCCACAGGGAAAATGTAAATCTTGGTGGATAAGTTAAAGATGACTTGCGGCTGCTGTCAGTCACTCGGGCTGTGCTCCTGCAACAGCTGCTGCTCAAGAGAGCTTATTTGCTTTCTGTACCTCTTCACTTGCTCTCTAGCTGCTCTTCGAAGATTTTTCTGAACCATGTGCCATTGTGAGTGATGATTACGGATATGGAGGGGGGGGCAGAGTTGTTAGCAAGCACTGTTTCAGCAATCAATTCTTAAAAACAGTGATTTTTTAATTAATAAAGTATGTGTCAGTATAACTAATGGTCCAAAGACATGGAACAAGATGATTGGATTGCTGCATATCCGGTCATTTCCCTTTTTCTCCCCTCTAGCAGTCTTTAGAGTAAGACAAGAGGAGAGAATATCTGTGGGTAAAAAGCCCTGACAGTAAATATCTGTAGGCAAAAGTGAAAAAAAAAAAAAAAAAACACAACAAAAAGCAATTTAAATTTGATGCAATGGGAGTTTTTTGGTTTGCTTTAAAGGGCTTTGGGGGGGGTTCATAATTCTGGGGGTTTGCACTGCCAAGTTCTCTCTCAGTTAATCTTCTGTCCTTTTAGATCAGAAAGAAGGAGGTCCATCCTAATGAAAAAAAAATCTGCTTTTGTACTGCATGGAGAGGAGAACAAGCACACAAAGTCCAGTGGCATAGGGCATCTAGAGACAGTTGGCATCTGGAAAATCCCATTTAGAGAGATGGGATACCTGTGTATCTAACTGTGATATAAGAAGAAAATGAGGGGTACGAAGGGACTGTGAGGGATAAGAAACTCTGGGTACAAGCACTGTCATGTGAGAGGGAACATGCTGTCACAGACTTGGAGAAGGAGATGGGGATAGAAACGTGATATCTTATTTTTTTTGATTTCATGGAATGATTTGCATGAAATCCACAGGCTGTTCCTCATTTTCATTTACTATTTTATCCTTCCACAGCAATAGTCCTTTTAGGAACGTTGAGGTTAGAGGATCCCACTTTCAGAATACAATGAATTAATAAAATAACAGTAACGGCAAGTGCCGTGCTGGACATGACTAACATTTGCCTGATATCACTGATAAACAGCCAGAAAGCTGTGTTTATGCCTGAAAAGTGATCTTTTGGCTTTTATGACTTTAAACCAAAAAAGAAAATCCTTTTTCCAGGACTCTGTGGAGGATGTAGCTGGGCACTGGAGGTCCAAACCCATATAGCGCAGTAAATCACATGAAATTGAAAAATGAGACTTTGTAAAAACTTCTTCTAAAGCAACCTGAATTTTTTCTGTTTGCCTCCTATGTGCTTCCAAGTTCTTCAATTGTTTAAATCCTACCTTTAGAACAACAGTGCCATTCGCTTAGTAATTTGTCTTTTTATTCCTGATAATAAGCGCGTTGACTACAAAAATAGCCATTCTTCTTGTGATCATCAAACTGTAGCTGAATTTCAGACAAAGAATTTGGCAGATCTCCAGCTAAAATATTACACAGCAGCTCAAGAAGGCATTAGAGTTTGTTGCTCACACACTTTGTGTTTTTAAATCTCTGTATTGCTTCTGATGTGTTCAAAAATAATGAGCTATTGTTCCTCTAAAATACAACATGAAATATGTCTGAATTGAGTATTGCATTATTTTTGCATGAAAATATTTCTTCTGGAACACAAGGACTAAATACAATGCATGAAAGTTTTATGTGTTCTGCAGAGGCAGACCACCACCCATCCCAAAAGCAGTTTGCATTGTGCTTGTTTAACTTGGGCTTGGTCAAGATGCAGCCAAAGCCTTGTTCAATTTGGCAGGGAAGGTCTGGGTTTATATTTCAGCTTCTCTGGTTGTAGCTGGGCCTGAGCAGTGCTCATGTGGGTGTGTTACAGAGGATACAGTCCGAAGCTGAGAGATCCGTACTGCTTTTTTCAAAGTCAAAACCGGGCCACTGACTGGGTAAATGAAAAACTCCCAACTCATGGCCTCATTCCAAACTTGCTGTGCTCAAAAGAGTGAGCTCTTTTTACATAAATCATTTTTTTTGTAGAGCATATGGCCCTAATCAGCCAAGCTTGATCTGTCTTGTGGCTTCAGTGGGACTAGTCCTGTATTTAAGTGTTACTTGAGTGCTAGGTAGTCTGGAGGTCTGCGAATTGGAATTTTGGTCTTTTGTTTTCTGAGACAGATCTGGTTCCTATCTCTTTGAATGTTCCAGATTTCACTCCTGACTTAATCCATCAATCCTTTTTTTTTTTTTCCCAGTTTATTCAATTAAAACTATATTCCATGTCATTTCAAAAAATTAAATGCAGCGGAACCCCAAAGATAAAGTTTTGCAAAGCTGTGCTGGGTGCAGTAATTGCCCTGACAAACCCAGGGAGCAAGACTGCAGGGCTAGCACCAGAACGGTGCCTGCTTGTTTTTAGAAAGCACTGGAAGATCCTCGTTTCTGAATGTAATTAACTACAAAACGTAAATGTACCTGATTTCTGATCATAAGTCCATACTTAATTTATGGGATATTTTAAAGCTGCCCATTTGAAGGATTAGCGAGAGGAAGAAAGAAGCATTGTTCCTTTATCTTCAAGCTGCACGCAAACAGCGGCATCCAAGGAGCGTTTTTCGATAAGCTCAGTACGACTTATCTCCCAACTGAAATACACGTTCTTCCCTTTAAATACATCCCACGATTCAGATTACTTACAGCTGCTCCTTTTCTCCCCTTCTCAGTCTCCAGCTTCTTTTTGTTTTTAGCATGCACAGAAAGTGATTTGCTTCAAAATATGTATCTTTTCATAACATAAATTCAAGGAGAGGATGGGGAAAGACGTATATGCTTGGCTGAGCTAATGAGAAAATGACTCAGTCTGTGTGTCTAACATCTCCTTGTATCACATAAAGCGTTTGACAAAGAAAAATGGATTTTGCTTTAAATACTCAGAGCCGCCACAATAACTGATCATATTTTGTAGATTACAATAGGCTTAAAACAACAATAAGACAGGAGCCATGCAGCCTGTTCTGTGTGAGGTTATAAATACCGACTGCAGCTCAGTAACAAATCCTTGCTTTGAATTTATGTAAAACCCATTTTGGGGAAATGAAAAATCTTAATTGAGGGAAGAGAGCAGAAATGCTGAGCTGTAACCTTATCACCCTTCCTGAGAACATTTTCAAGATGTTGGGATATAGTTTCAGCAATCAACTGTTACTGGTGTCTTGTTGTTGTTGTTTTTTAGTTTAATTTTATTTTTTAGTGGCTGAGCATGACTGATAGGTTTCAGATACAGCAACATATTTCTGTTGTTCCTAGTTCTTCCCTGTGATGCCCCCCCAAATTGGGCAATATATTAGATGAATTTAATTTCTCCTCAGAGAAGTCAGATTGTCTGCTCCTTCTTTAATCCTTCTTTAAATAAAGACATCTTCCTGTCTGCAGGGAAGTGTAATACTGGCCTCTGCTAAGCATTGCGGAGTCCTATGAAATGAGCTGGGGGGAAGAGAGTCCTATATCTACTGGTGTAGTGTATAGGGTTTCTTTAGTCAATTTACTAAGCAGCGTGGTTTTGGTTAACTAAATCTTAATGAAAGTGGAAAATTTAAGGCTGGAGAATGGGAGGAAGCCTCAGTATTCCCAGAAATTCCTATGCTGTTTTTCTTCCTCAGAAAGGTTTTGTTAACCTGGTAGCATATTCTGTGTGATATGCTTGTAAAACGTTTTATGACTTCTAGAGGTGGAAAATAATTTAATTCTAGGTATTTCTAAGGCAAGTTCTATATAGTTATTTCTTACAAATACCACGAGATGTCTGTCCCGTGCAATGGAAGTGTATGGTTCCAGAAATTAGATGGAATTAGTTGGTTAGTTGGGATTAGATGATCTTTAAGGTCTCTTCCAATCCCAACCATTCTGTGATTCTGTGAAATGTGTGTGTGCCAGTTCATGAGCTTAGTTTTCATTTGGTGGTCTCATTTCTTACATCATTTTTGAATGAGAAAATTGCTGTAGTATGATCTGAATTTTTAACCTTGAATTAGATTCTAAACCAACGTAGTTCTACTAGGGTAAAAACTGAATTAATGTTTAGATAAATAACATCAAGCCAAATTTCTATTTTGTTAACCTCTTATTTAGAAATTTTATCTGTTTAGAAATAATCTACTTTTTACAAAAATTGCAGGGATTTACATTTAAATTATACTAGCTTACTGTACTAGCTTAAATTCAACTTTAATTTATACTGGCTTGTGAAACATCCCTGCTTATTGTACTCTGCTGAATAAATTGTTGGCAAAAATGATCTATTATAACTTGGTTAAAAAAAATTAATCTGCTTTGGCTAAGTAAATTAAAATACTGGTTTTATGCTTTCAATCTATCTGAATGAACTGAGATTGCAGTGAATATCTGTATGCGCATGAATGCAACAGGTAAAAAGGATTGACTGCATTCTGTACAAAAATTAGATGTTATTGATCTCCTCTAAGTGTGACTTGTTAAAGACTTTGTTCATTGCCATAGTTTTTCTTCTGCAGTGCTTGCTGTGTAGACTAAACTTACTTCAGCCATCGGTGAGTTCAGAACTTAGTTAATTGAGAGCAGAATAAATAGGATCTGTTGATGACAGAGCAAATGTTTTGGTGTGTACAGAACAAGGCTATAACAAATAACCCCATTAATGCTGGGGTTTGGATTTGGTGACATTTAAAATAACCAGTGAGGTGTCTCTGAACGGTTACGTTTGGTACCCTCTGAGGGAATAGGGAAGACCTTTCTGTGGTGGTATTTTTATGTAAGAAGAGAACTGGTAGTCCCATGCTGAAATGAAATAATGCAGGGAGCTTTCAGTATCAATTTTCAATGGAGATCTTGCTAAGTATTTAAATATTGCATTCTTTACAAGCTTTACACATTTTTATAGTATATTTAGTGTGCATTAAAAAGTATGTGTGAGTTTTGGCATAGGTAACTCTTTGTACTTGGATTTAATTTCCTGTGACAGAAAGCAGGCGATACAGCAAGGGCTTGCAAATGGGAAGGTCAGGGAAAGAGAGGGGGAGAATTTAACGTGGGTTGCTGGCCTTGGCATTTGACCGAGAAGTACATTTTAAAAGCCCTTAGCATCTAGCCTTCCATTTTCTGAATTCACAGGTCAGAGATAAAGCCAGGATGAAGGTATTTAAAACAGATCTTTTTTATTTAGTGGAATTACAGCACTACATAGCCTTTTCTCCAGACCACCCACTAGCAAAGGGAATCCATGTAAAGAGTCAGTTCCCAGAGCTGCCATTACATCCCTGGTGTCCTGCAGTCCCTGAGCAGTACTGTTGCATTAAATGCAGGTCTTCTATACAAAATGAGAGAGAGAAACTTATTATAGCCAAATTCCCACAGGCGAATGAGAGGTTCAGACAACCCTCTGCAGCAGCATCATAGAGATACTTCAATGTACTCACCGAAGTGGCTTTTCTGTATTTGTGCAGGTAGGTTTGTTTGCAGTGGTGCTGTTTGTAGCAGCGAACTGTTTGGCTCCACATTGGGCATGTGGGAAGCCCGGTGACAGCCACGAAGGTCGTGCCTTGGGACAGGAAGGGGGCACCCTGAGGCTGTTTCAAGGGTTCGTACTTTCCTGTGGTGCTTCAGAGCTGTTGTAAGAAACACACTGAACAATTTGAAAACAGCATTTTTAATACCTTGAACTGCTTCATTGCTATGGTTATTTCTTGCTCGTCATAAATCAGTGACTTTGCTGCAGCTTTCTGAGCAGACAGCAGTATTTGCTGTCCTACCCTGTGCCCAAGGAGGGGACGAGGTACCCACACGCGCAGCTCAGATGCACAAATATGGACCTGCTGCACCAGGAACATGGCTTTTAATCCAGATGCCTTATGGAAATTCAGAAGCTGAACAACACACTGTTGAGCTTTTCTACTGCTGGGAAGCTGGTTTGCATGCAGCCGTAAGTCTTTTAATAAAATTAACTGAAATTAATTAGGTAGTTCCTCCATAGCTCTTCTGGCTGTGTAATCCCATGTCACAAGAGCACCGTGTTCAATTCGGCACCAACTGCTCACAGGAGAGGCCCAGATATAAATTAGCAAGTAATCGAAATTACGTTTATCCACTTGAAAGACCAGCTCATCTAGACTAGGTGAAAGTCATTACTGGTGAGCTCTGAAACTGCTGTGCATTTGCCCGTACTAGAAATAGGCAACATTTTGTTAGAAATTTTGTAGCTGGATGCTATGGAGTTCCTGACAAAGTTTGGTAAATAAAGGCAGGAATGCGTAGCTTCTTGGAAACCTGGGTGAGAGTCGTCATTTTGTCTATTTGTGTGTTTTCACCAGAGGGAATCCAGGTTCACTAATGACATCTTTTTATCTGCTCTAATTGGTGAATGGTTAAATTAATATTAAACTGATAGGTTGTATGTTTAGTAACTGAACATGTTGCTATAAAAATATAAAAGATATAGGAGAAATCTTAGCTGGAGAGCATTTTTTACATCCCTTGTGGTAAAAGTCATGTAGTGGAACAACTCAGAGTCTGTGCACTGATGCTTAGAAGCAAATGCCATGTTTTAGGAGCAGAAGAAATTGTTCAAATCAATGCCACGTCCATTTGTGATTATGGTAGGCCATCATTAGAAGATCTGAGGCCAGAACAAATAAACCCTTCATAAAGAAAAATACTCCTCTAAGTAAAATAACTGTACCGAGGTCAAAGGGCTAACTTTTATATGTAGTTATTATCCATGTAGTTCCGTTTTATGCCTTAGCCTTCATAAATTTACATCGCATACTACTTATAAAAAACATTGTATTGCTGAAAAAGTTGTTAGTCTGGTGAGACTCAGCTCTAAATATGACTTGAAGTAGGTTTAAATAGCTATTTACTGTTTAAGTAGCTACTGGGCTGTGAATCCTTGAGATGTCTCAGCACAGGAGCTATTGGCATTTTGTCATATTTCATTATGATCAATGGACTGCTTTGCAGAGCAAGAATCCCACGTCCCTTGCAGCACATGGCAGTATGCACTGTGCCTTTGGATATGGAAATATGCTGTATAGCAGATGGACAAATATTGCCACCAGACAACTCCATGACGACAGAAAAAATCCTGCTGCAAAATTGGTCACAGAGCTTTGTGCAATTAAAGCATGTAAATTCTGTGTGAGCAGTAGCAAAAACCAACTGCGTTTGGTTCAGCATTCTGCACCAGTTGCGTTGCGGGGGTACACTTTGTGTCTGATGTAAGAAATACTGTAATGGTAACTATGAAAATGCAAATTTTTGTCATCGGGATGTTGTCAGATATGCTGCACCTTCCTAGGCAGATGGCAGATAGTGGTATTTCTGTAGGACCCTCTGCAGTATCACGTACAAGGTGCATCAGCTCGTCATGGCTTAAGAAGTCAGCGCGTGTGAAGCGGTTCTCCTGTGTGTGAGGTGATGCTCCGCGCTGCGGTCCCTTGTGCGCTCTTGGACTGTGGCAATGCGGCAGATTAGTCCCACTCTGGCTGCATGAGAAATCATTTGGTGCAGGTTAGGAATGCTCAGAGAAACACCTGACGCTGACAGGTGGAAAATCATTTGGTTTTGTGTCCGAGCCGTTTGTTGGCCTATCACAGTAGCACCACAGGCCCTCCCTCTGAAGTCAGCTTCCTTTTGCCCAGCTCTGTACAACAGCAGAAGGTTTTGATTGCTGCTGGGTAGACAGACGATAAACACATAGGCTCAAAAAAAAAAAGCAAGCGTAATGTTTTTTACCCTACAGGGTGTTAATAGCGGCCTGAGAGGAGCGGGTGATGTTGGAAACCAGGTCTCCAGTGCCACAGGCCTTCCTGTCCTGCTGCATGTGTTTAATCTTGCAGTGTTTAATCTTGTTTAATCTTGCTTCTACACATCACATAATGTTTAATCTTGCTTCTACACATCCTGTTTTGTCTGACATTGGCCACATCAATACGTGGACTACATAATTGTAAAGAATTTTGCTCCTCTGTGATATTTATTTATTTTTCTGCTCATTTTTTCAGCACTGATTTTCATAGGCTTTATGATCCTTTAGGTGTGCACTGAGAAATCTACAAAACCCAGCTCCCGGATCTTCCAGCATGAGTTGTGACTAAGTAAGATTTGCATGACTTGACTCATTTCAGATTACTCAGGAGATGTTTGTGGGCTGATTGTAGTTCTCAGTCTTTAACCATGAGCTAAATGCTTTTTTTTGTTTCTCCGATTCCAACTGTTGTAGAAACTAATTGGTTACAGTTTTCTTCCATTTGTATTCTTTTGAGTGCTGATTTTTTTTTAAAGCCCTAATACATTTGAATTGCTTTTTCAGGAATAATAGCCTCAGGAAATTTTTAAAGCTATTACTACCATGATCACTAGACCTTTGAAGTTTTCCATCTATCTTATTTGTCATACCTGGCTTCTTTCCTGTCACTGTGGCTCTGCTGCAGTTGTTAAACTGAGCAAGTCATCCCTTCATATTGATCCAGCTTCCTCCTCCCAGTGAGCATCTAATATCTGTACCCTAAGACACTTATTCTGCATGTTTCATTGTAGTGGCCTCTTTTTTTTTTTCCCGCTCTTTTTGTTGTTCAACAATTTTAAAGTTAAATTTCTCTCCTACCATGCTTAGGAAGCCAGCACCTTTTCTGATACATTGATATCTGAACTGTGGCTGTTCACCAGGCTCTCTGTCGTCTTCTTGTTTGGATTCACTGTATTATCATGGATACTTTCCTTTGCTGGATTTGACCTTTATTCTCTCTATTTTTCTTTTTTTCCGCCTTAAAAAAAATAAAAAAATAGATATGCTTCTTTCTGAAGCCAGAATTGTCCGTAGCCCTCAGTTTGCCTGTAAAAAAAGTCTTTTTGTTGTGATCATAAATCTCCAATATCTTGTTCCAGTTATTTTGCCTGACAGACATACTCTCATGTTCAGCCCATAGTTAAATAATTCACTTACTTAATTGAAATAAATTGTGGAAAAATATTTTTTTCCCTTTATCCCCGAATTTTATTTTTATATACCTCTTTAGAGACCATTTCATGCTGCAAACAGTTTTCAGAAAAGCTCACGCCATTTTAAAGTGAATCTACACCAGCTTTTTTTGCCCTATCACCACGTAGTACGGTACTGAGCACCACGTGTGATTACTAAGCTCTGCATCTTTGTTCTTGGCATCACCTTGGCTAGGCAGTGCTGCCTGAAAAAAGCCAGGGCTGTGTGGGTGCTGCAGGGATGGTGCTCGCTGCACTGTTTGCAGGGCTGGAAAGCCTTGCAGGGCCTGTCATGACCCGTCTCGTGCCCAGTGCAGCACTTTGCTCCGTAGTGAGCCAGACCAAGCAGGGAGGGGAACCAAGGAAAAACCCTTGGCGAGAGGCGTAGGGAAGGCACCTGAACAGAAACGTCTTTTAAAAGAGCAAGGTGGAGATTGGAGTAGTCAAAGGGCTCGCGGGACTGATTTCTGTGGCAGCTCAGGGTGATGTGTGCAGTGGGTTTGTGTGGTTTTGCTTTAGAATAGGGAGCAAACAACAAAGCCCGTAAAGCAGCATGTATTACATAGCTGTGCTGCTCCCTGCAGCTCTCTGAGAGGACCAAGGTGTGTTGTGGGCAGAGCATAATAAATGAAAAGGGTTTTTTAATTACCTGGAGTCAAAAATTCCTCACAATAAGGAGTGGAAAAGGAAATAGTCAAACACTGCTAGAGTGATGGGGAAAGGGAGAGTGCAGATGGGAAAGGGCTATTTCCAGGATTATCCATAGCTGCCTAAGTACAGTTGAATGACAGATGAGTGTGGCTTTCATAACTTGTGGAGCTGGGCTCAGCTCACAGAAAACTGAGATTTGAGTTATATTGGAAAACTTTTATACCTGAGAAAGCAAAACCACCAGATAACCGTCGGGGATGTCCTTTGTTTTATACACATCATTTAAGAGGAAAAAATACAGCAATAGTAGGAGAGACTTTGTATGCACTGTAAGCAGAAATAATATGATATATCAAAGGGACAAAATAATGGTCATGCCAGAAGGAAGGTGCAAAAGCTGAAGTTTTTATTACTGCAGTACACAGCATTGCTGAGTTTGGTAAATATGGGATGTTTGGAAGAGAATGAGCTGGGACGGTCTTTGGTCAGCCTAAAGAGCTCAGGTTTGTTTCTGCTTTTCTCACTAGACTCCTCTCTCACAGTAAAAGAAGTTATTGTGGAAGGGCAGCAGCAGGAGGAGGTGAAGCAGGAGGAATGGGGAGCAGGTGGCAGCTGGGGGGCCTGCATCAGCCCGTGGCGCAGGGAAGGCCTTGCCGCAGCAGCAGGGCCGCCCAGCTCCGCGAAGTGCCACTCCTCAAAATGGAGGTTTTAAGAGGCCTTTGCAGGCCTGACCTCCTGCTCAGAGCAGCACAATAGTTTCACAGTTTTACTTTTAATGAGAATTGCAGCAGATTCCCCACCTCCCTTTTTTTTTTTTTTCAAAATATTGAGAGTTGGCAATAGAGATTACCTGGCTAATTTAGGTTATTTCTCACTCCTGCCTCATAACTTTAAATTCACTTGCATGGATTGGGAGTGTTCACAGTTTGATCCATTTCATTTTTGTATTTGCAGATTTTAACTTGTAGTTCTTTTCTTTCACATAATAAAAGTCCACTCTCTTCTAGTCCCTTAGAAACCGTTAATTCAGCTGGCCAAACGCAAAAAAAAAAAAAAAATTTCTAAAAAGAAAAACAAAACTTTCTTTTTCCTTTTTTTAGTATACATTTTATCCATATGAGCTGCATATTTTTATTAGTGAAGTGTTGTAATGTGAGGAAACTGAACATTCAGAGTATTTTTTTTGTAGAAAAACATGATTTTAAGGTGCAGCAAGTTGCATTTTTTATATTCTGTGTTTTGGATGCTGGTATGAACATTTTTCAAGAGTTATATGTTGCTTTATAAGGCTTTCTATTTGTTTGCTCATTTCTGAGAGTAAGAAACAGCTTCCCAAATGGGTTATATTCTTACTCAAATTAATTTTGTTGTTGTTGTTTCGTTATTCATAACCAGTTAAAACTATCTAATTGATATAAAATGAACTAATTAATACTGTTTGGGCAGTGGGAACGTGAGTGGGGCGCGCACCTCTGCCCTCGGGCCTAGCGCCACAGGAGGGCTGCGAGCAGCGTGCTGCCAGGCGAGGAGGGCGCTTGGGCTGCTCGGGACACGCGTTCTGGTGAGAAACGCGGCCCTGATGGTGTGGAAGGGGATGTACTTCGTAGCTGCACTGCTCTTGGGAAGTGCTTTTGGAAGTGTTTCTGTGCTCTGCCCCTTTCTACCCGTGGTGTTTATCGCCCCGGCCTGATATCACCAACCGCGCTGTGGCCACATGGCTCGCACTCCCAGTGGTAAGTTGTGGTCTGAGCCGCGTTCTGGGCAGCTGTTCATAACCTCACTGTTTATTTTGCTTACTAATGCTTCTGATTTTAAAACAAAACAAAAAAGTTTACTTTTCTGTTACACAGACTTTAACTTTCTTACTCTCAGTTAAGGCTTAGGCCTTAGCTCAAGTAGAGTTGCAGGTTACCTCTGTGCCTGCCTACAGTCTCCCTTTTCTACAGTTTAACATATATGTAATTTAATATCACATGCTAATTTTACTCTTGAAAAGGCCTTTTCACAGTATGTCTGTCCAGTGTCAGATGCTCAGGGAAAGGTAGGTGAAGCACTAGAAGCAGAAGGTTTTTTTTTTAATTGCAGAGACTCCTAATGAATCTTATGTACTCCTGCTTTCAACTGTGCTCCAACTATCCAGTTAAGAAATTTATTTACTGTGTGGTATATTGTTGCTGAACTATCCTGTTGTCTTACTTAATCCTCTTAGAATTTAGTACTTGTAGTTGAATTAGAGACAGGCAAATTCATGTCAAAAAGAAGAACTTCCTTGAGAAATGAAGTCTTCCTCACACTGCATCAACTTGGTAGCTAGGAGCCTGGAAGTCAGTAACAAAGCTCTTCCCTGAATTCTTCCTGAGAAAAGGAGGTATTAAAGGGATCTGTCTCTTTATCTGTTGTCTAAAAATCAAGAGATTTTGTTTCTCTATGCCTTTTTTAAGATTTTTTTTTTCTGAAGTAAAATGCAATATTGGTGCTCAGAAATACACAGCTTGTGGCATAAAGGTAGATTTATCTTTATTACATATCAAATAGTTTCTGCTTTTTTCAGTTTCTCTTTTCTGTGTTTTAAAGTGGTGTGCCATTTTCTAAAACTTTTGTCCTTTTCGCCTTTATTAAATGCAATAAAATTGTGAGGAAAGAAAAAATTATCGGTAAAGGGAATAAGGATTGTTTTTTCTTGTCATGGTGAAATATAGCTGAGTACTGATAATGTAACAAGCTTGATCCTTTCTCTGTTTGTCTCCAAATTTTTCTAAAATTGCAAACTGCCTGTCCTGGTTTTGACTGTGATAGAGTTAATTGCCTTCATAGTAGCTGGTATGGTACTGTGCTTTAGATTTAGGATGAAAATAATGTTGAAATCACCTCTTCTGGGAGGAGGGGCTGAGCGAGCTGGGCCTGCTCAGCCTGGAGAAGTGGAGGCTCAGGGTATCTCACAGATGTCTATGAATCCCTGAAGGCAGGGTGCACAGAGGATGGAGCCAGGCCCTGCTCAGCAGTGCCCTGTGCCAGGACTAGAGGCAGTGGGCACAAACTGGAGCACAGGAGGTTTAATCTGAACACCAGGCAGCACTTCTGTGCTGTGCAGGTGTCGGAGCCCTGCACAGGTTGCCAGAGAGGCTGTGGAGTCTCCTCCTTGGACATCTCCAAAAGCCGCCTGGGCAAGCAGCTCTGGGTGGCCCTGCTGGAGCAGGAGTTGGACCAGATGAAATCCTGACGTCCCTTCCAACCTCAGCCATCCTGTGATTCTGTGAAATGTTTGGCAGCTAACTTAAACATAAATTTGATGCGATAGCATCATACAGCAAGAGAGGGAGCATGACACAGAGGAGGTAAGGGAACAAATAAACTAGTGTCAGGAATGAATAAGTCATCATTGCAGTGCCAAGAGAAGCTGTGCTGCACTTTGCAGCTCAAACCATTTCATATGCTGCTCATATCTTATTTTCAGTCGGGTGTCATGGGCCTTAGATCCTTTATACTCCTGGCTCCAAAAGCCTGGAGGTCGACCTTGGGTACTTCCAGTGCCTTCTCCGGAGGCTTCAGCTGGGGCCATGCTCCTGGCTCTGCTATAAAGTACATTTCTCACATCTTCTTGCATTAGCAATATCATGGGCTGTGCAAGGAGAATAAGTCATTTTGGCTTTTATCACTTACATATTTGCTGACATATTCACTCCTCATCTAGGCAGGCTATTTTTTAGTCACAGTCACAACCGTGATTCATGCCAATACGATGTGGTATCTCAGCTATCTGTATTCTTAACACGTGTCAACCAATGTTGTAAGAAATAGCTGTTCCACTTTACAGATGAGTAAGCAAAGGCTGAGTAAGTGGAAGTGCGGACTAACAGGAAGGTATTCCTGGTTCCAGGTGTGAGACCTGTGACTGACCCCTTTTGTGTTTTGCATTTAACAATTTCTAACTAAAGCTTCAGGAATGCTCTTTCTTTTTTTCTAAATCAGTATTGAAGAGAATTTCAACTGTAACAACAGCATTCTGTTATCTTCTATTTAGGTTTATAATTAACCTGGGTTTGGAAAGATGTCATTCAAGGATGCCAGCTTTGTCACTAGAAAGTAAATAAACCTGAGTATGGGATTATGATGTCTCACCTTGCAAGGCAAAGACTTTGCATCTCTTCTAAAGTTTAATTCATTACTCTTTGCCTTCCTGGGCTGTGGGCAGTGAGACTCTTTGGCAGCTGTTTGCTTTCCAGTAAATTTAGAAATAATTCAGTGAGCTTCTAGTGGAAAGTGAAGGCTTCTGACATGCCTGAGGCTTCTGTAATCCTCTGGTGCTACAAATCAAAGCGACCTTGCAATGCCACGCGGATGCGAGCATGCCAGGAAGGAGGAGTACCCGGCTCACTGCTGCGTGGGAAGAGAGATCAGGCTACGTCGATGCCTTCCTGTTCGGTTGCAACCTAATTGTTTGGGGAATTGGGAGAGCCATAAATAAAAGAGATTAAATTCTGCTGTTGAGACAGAGGTTTGGTTTTAAAAAATCACAAGTTCAAGAATGGTCATGCCTGTGTGCAAAATGGCTGTATGTTTCTGGGACAAATGATTACAATTTGTAGATAATTTGGAGCCTATGACTGCTGGTGAGCCCTGACTGAAGATGCTGAAGTTGTTCTTTTGTTGTGACTTCATTTTGGGCTCCATGGTAGCTGTCCCCAGCTCTAGTTTTTCCTTACTTTGGACTCTCTGTACCCTTTGTGAACGCATGCTGCCGCAACCACTGCTGGCTGTATGCAGTCTTCTGAAGGTGGGCTCTTCTTGTAAGCCTCAAACAAACGCCAGGTAGCATCTGGGCACAGTGCTTTAGGGGAATGACATGACGTGGAGTGGCTGGTTATGCCAATTTACCCATCACAGTGACCAGCAGCATTGCCCAGGTAGCTTTTTTCTTGTACAGGTCTGTGCATCCTCTCCAACCCAGTAAAACATTAAACTGAATAGCGTTTATAACAATCTTTCTAAGGATGTGGTAAAGACATTTCTGAAGGTGTTGACTGAGGTTAAAGGGGTAGGGATGTGGAGAAGGAGAGGGAAGACATTGTAGGACATAATTATTTCTTTGTTTTTAGGAAACATGTTTAAATTGTTATTGAATATATTAAATATATTATTAATTTTCTTGTAGAAAATGTCTTTCTAGTTATAAATTGGTAGCAGAATCATTTATGAAATCTGTGTTTTATTTAAAGCTTCTCTGTATTGTACTGCAGCTTCCTAAAACAGTTGAATTGCACAGAAAGCAGTACCCTTCCAAGAAAGACCCAACCAATCCCCCAGCGTGGGTTCCTGGAGGAGGAGCCCGGCGAGGGATGGTTGAGGAAGTGGGTAAATCGACAGCTCAACTCCTCTGTTTCACAGGGTCATCCTTGGTAGCATAGTTCTGCAAATGGTGCTGAGGGTCAAGGAACTGACCATCGCTCTAGTGGTGTGTCCTCCCGAGACGCAGCTGGTGTTTGCAAGGGGGTATTTCCATGGCAGCATGAAGTTGTTTTGACAAGTCAAGCATATGCTATAAGATGTGGGACAGACATCGTCTTTCTGGTCAGGCAGTCATGGCAATATGATTTCTGATCTCTGGAATCTAACAATAAAATGGCCTTTTAGGGAGGTTTGTGCAACAAAAGCAAAACCTGACTTACGGCTGTTTTCGTGAGTAGTTGTAATGAATCCAGGTTTGCAACGTAATGTAAGATCTCAGAGGAGATTCTGTAAAGGGCCATGAAATTAGCCTGGTTATCTCTGGTGTAAGGAACACTTACGTTACAGCAACTTCCGAAAGGCCCAAAGACGAGTGGCGCCTCAGTGCATCAAGCGCTGCACAAAGAAAGGAGCCCCTCGCCTACAGAACTCTCCTCATGGGCTTGTTTCTTTACTGGGGTATTTTTAACAGATTGCCCAGTGCTCCAATTGGGTAACCTCCAAGTGTCTTTGTAGCAGGCATGTTTAAAACATAGTCTAAATAAAAGCCAGACTTTCAAAAAGCTGTTGCATGCCTTTAGGCATCTTGTTTTAATGCAATCCGGTATCTACATTTCTGTTCTACCATAGGACTGGGAAAGAATGTCCATAGTACAGACCTTCCTAATAATGTCTTGAAATTACTTCTGAACAGGCAGGTCTGTTAGCGTGTCTGCTCCTGAATCACCTAAATACTTGAGAGTGCAAATCACTCTGTCCCATCAGTTATGGACATCTTAATGTTTTTCTCAGTGTAAAATATTCACATTGTTTTTAAGTGCTGGAAGAAATGTTTGTGACTCCTGAAAGCACGAGGAACTGGCATTCTATTGATATGAATTTCCTTGTTTAAAATGTTTCCTCTGTGCAGTTCATATATTACCCATTATTTTAGAAATATCTTTCAGTCCTTTTGGCCAAACGCTGCAAAATAAGAAGCAGATATAAGCTGAGAGAGCCAGGAGCAGCACCAGTTTCTCTTGGCATTGAATGTTTGTGCTCCAGACTGGGTATACTGGTCATGCTGTTTGCTCACACATAAGTCTAAGTGCCCCTGGTCGGATTAATGATGACACCAGCATTACTGACTCACAGTCTAACTCATATTAGTGAAGCTTTCTTCATGTTTAATTATGATTTTAATGAGTTTTGTGTTTCTGAGGCCTTCAGTGCTCTTCACAATCTTTTTGGGCTTTAAAAGTCTTCAAGAGTAAGTTTATATTACTATTATCAAGTAAAATGCTACTTTATGGCACTGGGGATGAAAGAGATGTGCAGATGAGGATCTTTCTGTTAATTCTTTGATCTTTTAAGGTGTTTGTTTAGAAGATTTGTGCTTCTTGCCATGATCGTGTTTGCCCATCAGTCACTCTCCATAACACGCACTTTGATTAAAGGTGGCAGTCACCCGGCCAGGGTAGTTATCATATTTATCACCCAGACAACTGACGTGCTGCATTGTTTCCTCTGCTCTGCCTGGCCTCTTCCTATAGATTGCCTGCACCTAGCTTGTGTGATAGCTTCCCCATACTAATGTGCAGAGCAGAGATGCTGCCGTAGGTTGGATAAGCCAGTGTTTTAGCTAAAATATGCAACTCTGTACAAAGAGCAGAGACGGAACAAATGGTGAAACAGTGAAGACAGGCATCTCCTAAGAATTAATGAGAGGTGGATTTTCAAGGTGTATCTTTTAAGAATGTAAATCCTGACCTTTACATCTGTGGTGGTTTTCTTTTGTTTGTTTGTTTGTTTTGCTGTAAGTAGGACTTGCCTCTGAAGATAGTTGCAATGCTAGGGATTGAGAATTTCTTTTCTAGATAACATAATAAAACCTTCAGAGATTTGAGGTTTAATTATTCTCTGAATTTTGGGTGAAAACTGGGTCCTTGCAGTTCAGATTGCATTCCAGGTAAAAGTCCTGTTTTCACCTCACGCTTCTGTTCCCCCAAATTGGTCTCTTAGTTGATTTTATTGAATCTTGCCCAGTAATACCAAGACTTAATTTATTTTTTAACAGCCCCAAAATCAGGTGCATGCAGTGACCTATCTATCCCTATCAGGTACCCACCTCATACACCGTTTTTGCATTTGGGTATTTTTCCATTTGATCTCTTAAGTCCCACAAGCCCTTGAGCATGTGTTTTGTTTCTTAGTGTGTCTTGGTGGAACTGACTTCAGTAGAGCTTCTGATGTGTTGAATGCTGCAAATGCTTGTAAGTCCTTGTAGGATTTGGCCCTTTAGTATGATGTATGGAAAATGATTACGTCAGTATAAAAATCTTTTGGAGACCTTACAGGAAATTCTAGTTCTTCATAATGATTTTTGTTCTGTGAGTTCCTTGTTCTCTTTTTTTCCCCACCAATTTGCCAGGAGCACTGCATCGCTGACAGTGGGATGTGCATTAAGGAGGCTGGATTGCTGGATCACTTGTATTAGAATTAGTTCGGCAATTCTCTTTGAAGAAACAAAACACTATTACACAGAAATTAAATCAATTCCTTGTACCCACTGTGTGCCTGAGAGCACATGTGCTTGCGTCCTTTGTAGGTAAGGACTGACTACATGTGGCTAAGCACAGAGGCAATTTCCTGTCTGTTCTGATTCTTGGCATTTAGCCCCAACAGTGAGCACCCAATTCCAGGATTAAAAACATTTTTCAAGATTATTTATTTAAGGATAAAATTATGTACTGCTTATCTGGGCTATTTATTATTGTATGAATTATTTTTGAAGCCTGTGGAATTTTTAGTTTCTTTCTATGGACTTTTCACAAGGACAAAAGCATTTCTATGTTCACAGATTAAAGGTTAAAATATTTGCTGGGCTAGCTACATTATTTTTAGTCTATCTGGAGAAAAAATTAGGCCATTTCTAATGTGCGTAGCATTGTTCTGCACACTTAGACACTTCTTCATTGAGCCACTTCTTCAGATTGATAGTGATAAAAAACATTTGTCATTCAGGGTATGTTCAGTGACCCATGTGAAATAACTTTAGTTTTTAGGTAAAGGTTTTCAAAGTAGTGTTGCTAGAAGAAAGCATTTTTCTCACTGTTTGCATTTATAGAAATTGGAAAAGTAGTAAGATGCAGCGTAGCTAAAATTCAGGGCACGTAAGGGATTTAGAGTTGGAATAGTTAGGTAGATGCTTTATTGCTACAATATCAGTAAACGTGGTAGAAGATACTTGAGTGTTGCATGGTTCAGAATTTCACTTAGCCACACACTGAGTTCCTAATCCCAACATCTAGCTCAGGTTGATCAAAGGCTTCGTAATTTCTTAGGTAAAGTTGGTTTCAACTGGAGGTTTACAAGAAAACCTTTACTTGCACCAGTTTCAGTCTATGCTGCTACATTTTTACAGTCTTTTGCTTTAGCTTCCATGCTTGGGTGCTTGATTGCTCCTGGAGTGGATATTGACTTTCTGCTGAGACAGACGTGGCAGGCCGATGTGTTTTATTTAACATTTAAAAGCTACTCGGGCAGCCTGAGGTTTGTATCCACCTTGGGAGGGGAGGGAAAGAACAGAAAAGCAAGGTGGGAGGAAAAAAATTCAGAGAAAAACAACGGTAAAAACAAGTTCTTCTTCTGAGTCGATACATTCAAATCTGTCTCTGAATAATAGAAAACTGGATTTTGAAAAGCTTCTAAATAGCTCCCTGTACCGAGGTCAAAGAAGAAGAAAAACCCATTCACAGCAGAAGACTGATCGATAAGAAATCCAAATAGGACGGTGTATTTTATTGTGGTTATGTTTGACTGCATTAGGCAATGGTGAGATTCAGAGCATCTTGGTTTAGAAGGCTGGGTTTTCTACATGGAACAGGGAGAGATGTGCTTCCCAAAGGCTGGTCGGGTCTAAGCTAAATGTCTGAAGTTAAATGGGTTTTCCAAGTTCATGAAGACAACATTGTTTGTTCCTGCATCTCAGTATTTCAGAGTCTTGTATTAAAGCACATGAAGAAAGTCAAGTCTTAAATTTCCAGGCCTGCTGTGGCCTTGCAGAAGTCCTGGGTTTCACTGAGCGTCCCCGTGCTGTCTGCCTGGACCGATGCACATGTTTCTAGTCCCTCTTGGGACCTGACCCAGAGACTCAGCACAGCTTCCACAGTGTGCTGATTGCTGGATAGATCTGTTGTTATAATGCATCAGAGAGGAAAAAGGTTATGATTTTTACTATTAGAAAGCTGTGCCACTTTTTTTCTTAGTTTTGCTTAAACAAGAAATTCTATACAGTTTCTACAAGAAAGTGGTAAAACTGTGACACTCTAAGTGGTAAAAATACTGACACTTTACCATTATTAGCATTTGGCAAAACAAAATTGTTTTTTCCCACGTGTTTTTTTCCCAGACTGGGTTAGAGCCTTAGTAGGAGAAATTATAGTAACTAGCACAGTTGTATCCCTCTTGTTCCTACTAAGACCTATTACCCCAGACAATCAGAAAACAAAATTATAGAGATAATTGCATTCCAAGTTTTCAAATGGGAGTGTCTTGTTTTTGTGTAAAAACAGAAATTGCTCTTTGCTACAAGACAGTGCATCAGCAAAGTCTTAAAAATGCTTATTTAAAACCTCTTTATGTAACCAAAAAACTTTTACATGGTTTATTAAGTGGGTTAGCATGAGTTGCCCTCAAAAATTAGCTTGAATAATAAATTCATTTCAGCTCTTCAGTGATCTATCAGAATAAGAAAAAAAGTAAAGAAAGGAGAGAAGCAAATACCCATTTCATATGGATTTCGGAACAACATTCTGATTTTCATTCGCAGTTTGTATTTATCCAGCTCTTGTTACTTTATATAAAGGAAAGGTGCTGATCAGAACTTCACGTGGTGTCCCAAGGTGTCTGAATAAAAGATGTGTTGAAGAAAGCTGCCCAGACCTCCCTCCTGGTTTGAGTCAATTGACCTATTTCAGATGTAGAATGCTTTCAGATATGGGGACACAGCACTGCTTTGTCTCTCCAGATTCTTCAGGGAGCAGCAGCTGAAGTATGAGACTAGATAGAATTGTTTTTCTTTTCCTTTATAATGTTAAATTCACCTCCAGAATGGCCTGTATCATTCTGATGTCAATAAATCTGGATTTGTATATTGGACTTGATCAACAGTAAGAGAAGACGGAAGCAATTTCTTCCTTTCTGTATTTCTCAGTTGGTTCATTTCTTATTATAGGAGCTGGTTTCAACCAAGGTGGCACCTGATAAACACTAGTCCTTTCCACTAACCCTGGGTTCTTCCTTCTTTCTCCTCCCTGTTTTCCTTTTGTTTGTGGTCTGTAATATACACATCACCTGCAATTTGCTTCTCTTTTTCAGCTGTTGTGTCAAGATAGATCTTGGCCTTGCTGATTTTTCCTTAGTGATATCTCCAGGGTTGGCCTTCCTGGACTGGTCCAGTGGAACTTCCTGCCAGTTTCAACCTTAACTGTGTGAGCTTCTCACTTCACAAATGCAGTCTCACTGTGCATATGTGTATACTGGGTGCAGTTGCCAAGACAACTTATTTGAAAGTTCCTTTGAGCATCATATTGCTCTGGATTCAACTCTTTCTGCGTTTTCTTTCCTCTCTTCCATCAAATGTCAGACACCCACTCCTGGATGCCTCATTCTGTTCCAAGGGGTGCCTTGTCAGTTCAGCCCTTCCCTTCAGTCCGTCTCCCCTTTATGTTAGCATGAGACCCTATTTGAATATTTTTTTTTCATATTGCCTCTGTTGCACAAGGCCATCACACTATTGTATCAAAAATCCCTCAAAATATTTTTGCTGACAAAAAATTGAGAGACTTTGCATTAAGCCACTAAGTTTTCACAGAGCAGGGTGGTTTCATGATGGTCTCGGTCTGGTTTTATTCATTATTTCAAGTTTAGTTGGGAATTCTTGGGAGGAAGGAAACATCTTTGCTTTTGTTATCCTGTTTTTTTTATGTTACCCTATTTTGTAAAGTATACACTGAACTGTGATACCTGGCATGACAGGAGGTCCTTCACTGTGTTAAAATTAAGACTAGGTCTTTGAAAGAGAAAAATGAGTAGTTCAGTTTTCATGTTTCCCTCCTCCAACTATCTCAGCTTTAATTTTAGGTTATTAAAATTCAGTCATAGTGTGAGTATGCTAAGTATGGTTAATTCCATTGGAATTTAGATTAAGTGTTTTTGGCCTGCAGATGAAGTTAAATTAAATAATACTGCCATGTGCCAATATTTTTTCTGTCTTTCAGGATTCTACCCACAAAGATATTACATTAGAAAGTCAAGGCAATTGCTGGGGTTTCAAGCCTATCAATTGGAAGTATTTTAACTCTAAAAGATGTAGAAAAAATGAGCCTGAAATGAATCTCTGCATTCCAGTCTTGTTGAATTAATTC
This sequence comes from Anser brachyrhynchus, assembly GCF_964034855.1. Taxonomy (NCBI): domain Eukaryota; kingdom Metazoa; phylum Chordata; class Aves; order Anseriformes; family Anatidae; genus Anser; species Anser brachyrhynchus. The sequence goes on from NC_137733.1 coordinate 8,697,613, forward strand.
CATTCGAGAAGCTGCATTTGTAGAGTTTTGCTAGCGTTACTTCCAAGCCAGCTAGCAGCCCACCTTTGTGGTTCTTGACTGATGGAGTTATTGAATTCCTCATGGGATGAGGTTATCCGGAGCCCTGCGGATAAAATTCTGAGAAACTTTATTACTGTGATAGAATTTGTATGGATTACTTAGCATTGCAGGATTGTTTCTGTGTTATTTATATATCCTGTTGTGACACCTTATATAAATTTACAAATCAGATCAGAAGAGTACAATTCTCTTACGAAAGGAATTCAAAACACACTAAGCTAAAGCTCAACACTTTGAAGTAGTCCTCCTGTATCACTTTAACAAACTGACTAACGTGACATTAAATGGGCTGTCTGGCTTTTTACAGTCCTGAAAGTGACTCTGAGACTTGGATATGATCGGCATTTCCCATAACCTGCCTCTTTGTTGCCTTACACTGACTCTCCATTGCATTAGTTCTTAATCGCTTACGATTTTTGATATAATACTAACAGCTTGCAAGCTTACATAGCAGGTAGAACAACCTGCGCAGGGAGTCTTAGTTGCATATTAAGCAGCTGCCTTCGTTGAGGGAACTCAATATAAGGAAAATTTGAATTCAGCTAGTTCTGGCCATGCTCAGAATTTGTTATCTGTTTAAAAATCTTTGTACTAGCTAAACTGACGTGGTTTTGAATGTTGATAAGACTGCAGGCATAAATGACGTACATGCTAAACTGCTGGGATGAAGAATGGCTACACCTGTTCTGTGTTCTCAATATGCTCACTTTCACTGAGTCTGGATTAGCCCCCCACAGGGAATGACAGCATACCATCAATACGGAAAACCAAAATATTCTTTGCTTGTAGGAGTCTGTTCCATTCCGTTCTTGAATGGTATCTGTGGTGGCCCCGAAATGGGCAGCAGCCTGCTCCCAGTAACCGAGAACTTGCAGGGAGCAGGAGCCCGCTGCCCATGAGAAAAGCACATCAGTCTCTTAGTAGCAAGGTAAGCTTAGCGCTTTACAAGGCCATACTTCTCAGCTACGTCATCTGGATTACATTATATAGCACTTATGCCTATCTAGAAGCAGTAAAACAGTTTAATAACGCTAAGTTATAGTTTGTTTTTCTTAGCTAGACACGTAGGCACCATCTAGTACCCTGCGCCACCTCCCTATTGATCTCTGCTGCAGCGCATGAAATAGGCCACGCTGTCATCCAAGACACCTGGGCTGGCTCCAGTGAGATGATGAATCAATAGGTTAAGTTTAATTGATGGGGCATATTATTCTGAATGAGTAAGTTGGCTGTTTGTTACAATGGAGGTGCACCTTTTATCTTTGCTTTCTCGGACCTGAGGCTATAAAACTCTAGGCTACATCCTTTATTCAGACTTACTGTACGTTTCTGATACTATAGTGCTCTAATATCTTGCCGTATGTCACTGTCATCTCAGCTGCGAGACTCCAATACAAGAATTCATCTTGGCTGTGTTGCCCTTATATCCTTTGCACCAGGCAAAAATATTTACCAGAGTAGAGATAGAGAGAGCAGACGCTGAGTAATATATGTGAAAAATGATCTATAAATACAGACCTCGGTTGACTGGAAATGAAAGACTGTGATAAAAATCCTATTTTTGAAAAGTGCAATTGTGCCAAGGAGTGCATTGCCTGCTCTAAGATTTTATACAAGTTGTACAGTTTAAGCTTTACTTTATTTTTTTTATATTACTAACTGGAACATCAGGAGAGTGTACTAATGGGTTCAGAAAAACAGTCATTGTAAAACTATTGCCAAATTACACAGCTAGACTTCACTGGGTGCACTTTACAGCACTGTGTTTCTTATGTCATTGGATTAGAAAAGCTTTTAAAAAAGGGAAGGAAGGTGTCAGAGATGGCAGATTCAAGGAAATAAATAATAATAGAAAGAGTGGAATATTTGATTTGTGTTACTTCAAGCTCGCATTGCTTGTAGTAAAAGATCCACTTTTGAGACACTTGCTCTTTCAGCTGGCAATGAAAGAAACACCTCGTGGTAGGTTTTAGGCTGTTAGAAAATATCACTTGGCTTGTGGGTATTCCTGTCATTGTGCTGAGGGATGGGTACATTTTAAGAAGCATCACACCAGGTTTATTAAGACTGATGCTCCTCATGCAGACTATGCATAGGAAGCACTAAACGTCCCTTTCCTTAAGGACAGCTGAAGGATCCAAATACTAGAATGAGTGTAAATAGAGGCTTAGTATCAATGTGATTTTCGTCTGTCATTTGGACAGGTACAGAGGCACCCAGAAGCAGCAGGGAACAGCAAGAAAAACAAGAGGAGACAAAGCAGGAAGGCTGCACACCATGACCTGGGGACTCTCATGGCAGCACGCATGCTGGGAAGGTGAGGTAAGCTGAAAATGCAGTCAAAGAAAAGGGTGTCTGCATGCCTGGATGATGAATATGATCTTTAACATGGTATCACAGGAGGCTTAAGCGTGCGGCAGCATTTCTGTGCCTGTGATCACCTACCTGCTACATGGGCTCAGGACACAATAGGTGTCCCCAGCTGGGGACTTCTACTTTGTTGTTACATTTTTCTGAAAGCCGGGTTTTGCTCAACAAAGCATTATTTGACATGTGTACCACCCAGGGATCCTTCTTGGAGCTGCTGAGTGTTCGTAGGAGTTAGCTGCAAAGTGAGCAGTGAAATCAGTGAGTTAGATAGGAGCTGAGAGCTCTTCAAGTTCGGGCCAGTGCTGCATGTGGTGTGAAGAAAGCTGCACAAAGCTGTCTCGGGTAGGCCTTCAGGGAAAAATGCTGCAATTCTTAATGTTTTGTGGTAAAATTTGGAAGGTCTGCAAACTCTAGCTGTTGAGTGTTTGAAGGGACAAAAGCATTGATCGCTGTGGGTGACGGGTGTTTGGGGACACTTGGTCCTCAAAGGCACGTGGGAGACCTCAGCAGAGCTGGGTATGGAAAGACGGGCAGGCCATTTGCTTCTGAGAGCCTTCACTGGTTTAAAGAAACTCAAGCCCTTGGGTTTTATGAATTTCTTAGAGAAGTTTAGTGTTTCTTTAAGCATAATAAATCACAGAGAAAAACTCATATCTATAAAAATACCACCCCTTCCGAAGCACTGGATGCCTTTAGATCCAGGCCGCTGCGTTACGACCAGAGCCAGCCAGAGGAGCTGCTGGCTGGCAGCAGTGCCAGCTCCTGATAAAGGGGCGATTCATCCAGAGTGACCTTCCAGCCCTTCAGCTATTTCCTAAATGTGCTCTCCTGAGGTGCTGTTATTTAACTGCAGGCATCATGCCTTGTTCTCCCGCTGGCTCTGCGGCTGTTGCTCATTGACAGGTTGGAGCAATCGACGCGGTTCCTACCGGGCTGCTGCTTTGCAAAGGTCATGTACGCCCCGACAAAGTCTGTCGCTCGCCTTTTAAGAACAGTAGGAATCAAATCTTCTCAGTAACTGTGACCAACAAAGCTACGGGAGATGTTTTGCAGCTTAATATTCTATTACAGATTAGAGCCGCTGGGAAAACTTTTGAAGTAACACAAGAAAGAAACAAAAAAGTAAATAAAAAGCTCTTCAAGGCTGAAGTCTTTTAGCAATCCAGGCTGTCAGTACACTCACCAAGCTTACCAAATAAGCTTTCTTTTTTTCTGGTTTTGAAAATAAACAAGACGCTGCTGTCAGGAGCACAAGGCGGTTTTACCAAGTGCCTATGAAACACTTGTGCAAACGATGGCTTGCTTGTGGCAGGGATCAGGGAGCTGGCTGGCAATCAGGGGGGAGGCGAAGAGGGTAAGAGATAAATACTTACACCTGGGAAGATGACATTTTTGAAACCATGTATGTGCTGTGCATGACGGGGTTGAAGGCTGTAGGTTAAACTGAACATAATTCCCTTAGGGAGCTGGTAGTGCTATGTGTCAGCTCTGCATGTCTCACCTATTTCAGGTCTCATGGTAAAATACACTCATGGTGGTAGGAAGGGAAGACTTTATTAGCAGCCCTGTTTATTGCACTGAATAGGGCATTTCTATGCCCTGTGATATCCGAGCATTTGCTTGGAGTTCAGGAAATAACTTTTCATTGTACTAATGGGAGTGGGCTCTTCTGAAATTGCTTGGAGTAAGAACAATACCCGAGACTAGTTTAACCAAAATTTGTCAACCATATGCACTGTGTAAGCCACACATACCACATGCTGCAGGATGATCAAGAATATTTGAGAGGAGCAATAACCATATGTTAGTTTTGTATCAGTCGTAAATGGGATTCTTTTCCTCAGCTGAAAAATGTACCTGAAAGGAGGCAAAGCTCAACTAAATGAGGTTAGCATGTGAATTTTTGCTGCAATCTCTGAACAGTTGTGATTGCTTGTAAAGGAATTAGACACGTCTAAGCAATCATTAGGTTATTTTGATTTTCTCAGTGTGATTTTTCAGAAGACAAGATGCCTGATGTCGCTGGGTAACGCAATTACACACCCCTGGAGAAATCCTGAGTGGCTGGTGGTGGCTCTCGCTTAATGTGATTGATATATTGTAATTTTTATACTCAAGGGGAGGCAGGGCTTTCACATAGATTTGAGAGAAGTATAAAAATGACTCTCTAAATAATTACATTTTGCTTTAGTGTTGCTGTCTGTGAGACATAGGACGTTTAGAGGTGAAGTAGAAATCACTTCGAATTTCTGTTGAGTTTGTAAACCAATTAAAAAGTGTTAAACTAGCCTTCCTTTCTTCTACCTAAATCTTTGTGCCTACCATTTACTATTCACTCTTTTTTCACTCATTTTAAGGCTTGATCTTGATGGCTTGGAGGAATAAAAATAAGAAATGAAGTTGGGTGGGCTCCTACCCTGCCATGGGGTGTTATAGCTTTCCTCTCTTAGTTGAGCCTTGTTTTGTTTTTTGTCCAGTCAATGTTGGATTCTGTGTGGAGATGAGTAGGAGCTTGCCTTGAGAGTGATTCTGGACGCAGTGAAGGCCTGAAAGATTTAGGTAGTAAGGGCAGGAAATAGGATAGATCCAAACAACAACAAAAAAGCCATGGCTCAGACAGGAAGAGGCGTGTAAGCAGTAGGCAGCAACTTGCTTTCATCAGCATATATTGATGCAGCTTTTAAAAAAACATTTTAAGGAATTAAGCAGTGTATTTTTATCTCAAGAAAAAGACACAACCACAGCAGGAAGGATCCCTGGAGGTTTAAGGTGCTGTTTGCCATGGTTGCTGCAGTAGTTGCGATGTGCAGCATACGGTGGGGAGCTGCTGGGGTTTTCCCCAAACCTTTGTGCTTCTCCTTCCCTGCCTGCTCTGAGAGCTGAGAGCACTGGGGCTCACATCCCTGTGCCAGCCTGCTGGGTGGGCAGGACTGAATTTGGTGGGTTCAATGGTGCCCTTTCTCTCTGTCCAGTCCAGCTACGTAATGAGAGGGCTTTTGGTGCTGCACTTAACCATGCCCATGGGTTTATAAATTTCTGCTTCTTGCTCATTTGCATCTGTTTGGCTTTCATTGCCAGATGTTTGACTTTGGTGTGCTCATCTTCTTTCACATTAAAGCATTAAAGAGCTTTTTAGCACCTGATACTTTCTTCCTGCAAAGGTGCGCTGTAGCCCTGTAACCGCCTGGTTTTCTTTGTGACAGACTAACCATACTGAGCCCCTCAGCCTCTGGGTGTCACGCATCGCCGTGAATGATGGCAGCTAATTGTGGCAGCAAGCCTCACGTAGATGTCAGAGAGAAAGGAGGAGTTTAACGCCTCTGTCTTGGATTAAGGGGGGGCGAAGCACCTCACGATTTGCATTCACGCAAACATCTTGCCTTATAAATAATCTTTCAAAGAGCAGGGCACGCCACAGCGTGCCCTTGGTTGGCAGGTTGCCCACTTTTCTGTTAGCCGACAGATGTTAAAGAGTTGGGTAAGCAGTGCGAGTAAATCAGCGCGGACTTGTTGTACGCACCCACGTGGAGCGAGCCGGCCTGCTAGTCATCTGACAGCCGGGAGGACAAAATTTAATGAGATTCAGTTCTGTAAGAATTAGGGATTAGTGGCGGATAAATATAGAAATACGCTGCTCGTGTAGGTGTGACTGGATTGTAGAAGGGATATGCAAAATGAGAGAAGTGATTAGGCCTCTGGCAGTGTAGGTGTATCCTCTGCGGGCTTGTTACTACCCTACCCAAGGAGATACCTCCTCGTTTCCCTACTGCAGTTATGCTTAAGCAAGGAAAACGTCTTTCTTGGTTAGTTTGTGTTTATTTTATTTTATTTTTAAGTAAAATTTTTTATTTATTTTTTGATAATAGGCAGCACCCCAAGCTTGGTTTTGAGCTCCTTAGACCAATTCTAAGTGCTCTGAGGTACTGTGCACTGGCAGAGTGGGTCAGAGCACACTCACGGGTAGCACACAGAGATATGACTGCCCTTTCTCTTCCTCTTCTCAAAGGCAGAACAATGTTCTGGATATTAAGATTTAGTCAAATCTCTTCTGTCTTCCACGTTTTTTGAGGATATCTGGAAAATGGAGAACAGGAACTGTGTTCCTGTCAGTGAAAATGATCATTTTGAGAAAACTCATCAGTCATTTTTCTTAGGAATGAGAGAGATTTGGTGTGTTATGTATTAATAGGTTCGAGGATGCAAAATACCAAAGGTGATGCTTTAAGAGGTTCCAGAATGGAGATGTACTCCTGTTCTGCTGAGAGCAATGCTCCCAGAGCCTGCCCTTTCATTCAGTAAATGGAACCAATACTAAAAATGGAGCAAATTATTGCAAGTATGAATTGGTGAGCAATAAAAGACTGTACCAAAATAAGAGAAAACACAGAAGATCTTTCCCTCCATCTCACTCTTATCTTTCCCTTAGGCTCCCTATCCCTCACTTGCTTTCCTGCTCTCACTCTTTGCTCTCTCCCCCCTTTCCATTCCCGCACTCCCGCTGATGCTCGCACATGCTTTCCTTTGCGTTACCCTCCCTCTAGTCCCAGGCGCTCTTTCTCTCTTGCTCTTCTTTGTCCTCCCTTCCCTGTGCTCCTTTCCCTCCTCTCTCTCCATGTCTTTGTCTTGGTTTCCCTCTCCCGTGCTCTCCAGGATCTCGTTACGGGATAGGAGGGGAGCTTGCTGCTTGCCAAAACCTGCTACTGTGGTGAGGACTTGTAAATACGTTTGATAAGGGTTCTCCAGAAATGCACCTTTAAGTAAATAGTGGGTAGGCAAGATCACAGAGAGATGAAGTTAAGGCCAAATTAATCATAGAGTAGGCTTTGCACAGAGCACTAAATATTTATGTTCATTGTTAGCATGTGCATCACATTATGCACCATTCCTCTTAATATAAATATCAAAGTGCCTGACACGGCATTACTCACAATGCATAAGCTGTCAGAGCGCGTCACTGTAAATCACTCACACTGTTGCAACCTCATTAATTAATGGATAAGTTAAATAAATAAATAATAACAAAAAAGACTTTTCTTCCTGAGTGGTGAGCAAAGTTATATGTTATTAAACTGGTCACAAAGTGAGACCCTAATGAAGTTCCCTAGTTAGCCTGATGTGATTCTGCACACACAGCCTTTTAATACTGTCTTCAAAGGGTTGGGTTTTTCTTTTTCTTTTTTTCTCCCTATAAGCATCTTCATGGTTTAAGATGACATGCCCATCAAATAGCCAATGAAGTCTGTGTTCTTAGATCCTTACGGAGAATTTCTTCTCCAGCAGTAACAGCAGCCTGTGTTCCCAGTATTCTGCAGTTGGGGCAGGTGATATTTCAGAGAGAAACTTTGGGTCTGTCCTTCCCATACATTCCCAAAACTACATTGAGTCAGCTCCTAAAGAACCCTTCTGTGATGGCCAAAGATACGTTCTTAGTGTCTGGGGACTAGCTCAGCTTGGCAAGGCAGATTTGTTTCCTCGGAAGTGAAGGAGCTAACCAATATTGCAATGGTAGAGTGTAGATCAGATGAGCACAGGATCTAATCAGAATTGCCACCTATGCACACACAGCAGGCTGGTTAGCAAAGAAGTCAGATCTTTCCTTCCTCACCAGTTAACCCCTTCTCTAGGCTCTGGGAGCACCTCAAACACAGGGTCTGTTCCCTTCCTTCCAGGGGTCTTCACACCCCACTCATCCGTGAGGGATTTTGCCCATAAGCAACACTAAGTCCCACTCCTTGGTTTATTTGCTTCCACCAGATACCTTTAAAAAGAATTGGAATCTTCCACTTTAAAACTTCAGATTTCACTGCTGGAAACCATAGGTTTTTGGTCCACATATCTTCTCTCTTTTGAAAATATTACACTCATCTGTTAAGTGTTGAATTTAAACATCAGACGCAGGCTGCTCAGAGAAGCTGTGGGTGCCCCATCCCTGGAGGTGTTCAAGGCCAGGTTGTACAAGGACCTGGGCACCCTGATGTAGTGGGAGGTGTCCCTACCTGTAGCAGGGGGGTTGGAACTGGATGGGCTTTAAGGGCCCTTCCAACCGGAGCCATCTATTGAATCTCTCTTGTCTTCTGTTTATAAGCAGATTCTTTTCTGGCACTCAGGTAATGTGACTTTTCTCTCTTGTGGAGCTCATATGATGTGAAGTACCAGCACAGGGGGTTGGGTGCAGGGCTGCTGTGCTTCAGCGGATTGTAGGCATCTGATGGAACTTCTGTTCCTTCCCCAGCTAGGATGTCTGTGCTTATGAGACTCAAGTCAAATCAACTGTAAAAGGTCATCAGACACTGGGATAATCTATCCTGTGTCTGTAATTAGAGCTTAGAGGAAAGGTTCTCGCAGAAGCACTAACAATCCTGGAGAAACTAATTAAAGCTGAAACATGAATCTAGTAACACTCTTCAGGAAAAAAATCATATTATTGCATTGACAGAAGAAGGTTCTGAACCTCAACTCAGATACCCTTTGTCTTCTGACTGCACAGCTGAATCTGATTTTTTTGAGTTAAATTAACAACTAGGAGCTTCTGTTAGAAAAATAGTTATGGCACCATAATTTTTTAATTATTATTATTTAAAGAAGGAAAAACAGATTATGTCCACTTACAGCACAAAAGCCAGGGAGCCCAAGTATCAGCTCCTTTCCCCAGGTGTGTATCAGGAGTGGATCCACAAAGCTGCTGAAGTTACATCAGTGCAAGTGAGGGAAGAGCAAGGCTTTGGTAGGGTAAATCTTCCCGTGACTACACGGCTTGTCCTGGGTGAAGTCCCCATGAAGTATTTAAGCACGTGCTCAGCTTGACATCCAGAAACCAGCTGGAAGATACATGTGTTCAAACCCAAGTGTGAGCCTGCATTGCCATTTAGGTTGGGTCTAGGGTATGGCAAGACTGAGATTTCTCCCAGGGCTTTTTTATTTTGACAGATGTAAAGGTCTGCACAGTCCTGGTTAACCAGGTCTCCGTGGCCAGTACTCCCCATATCATTGCTTTACAGCCAGAGTGTTTGAAGTTAGGATGTGAAAATCTGCAGAGAACATAATTTAAAGTGCACTTTCTTGAAGTATCAGTGGTACTGAATTTTCAAAATGCTTGAAATTCAGGCTGGGTTCTGTTTTGCAGCTCTACCTTCCTCTACAGTTCACTGAACCAAAGCAAAATCCAGTCAGTCTCTCAACTTTCTGCTATATTTGAAACTGTATAATGATTTTGGAGTTGCTGCTTGTATTCAGGTTTTTTACAGAGTCTGGAAGAAACAGGTTGTATTGGACTGAAAACGAGGAAGATGTACTTCACAATTCGTTGTCCACCTAATCTCTGGCTTTGTCTAAAATGAGCAGAAACTCTGCAAAACTGAGGAGAGAACGGTGTGCTTAGGAGACGGGTGAATTAGAGTTGGGAGTCTTTCTGAGACAGGCTTGGAGACAGTTAAGAAAGGGACAGGGTATAAAAGAAAAGCACAGAGTTATTTTTATTCACTTCCTAGAGCATCCTGCCTCAGTTTAAAACTTCAGTGTGCATAAACAAGACCAAAATACTCTCAACCAAATGAGCATCTTCTGCAGATCTCTCAATATCTGTGCTTCTGCACTGAAAAAAACAATAGACTGGACCAAGTATGGGCACTGGGTTTGATAATATGCCTGGGATTAACAGCAGCATAGGTATAATAGAGCACACCAGTGCAATACCACATCGCCAACTTTTCCTGTAGCTCCATTTATGTATGAGCATCAACATCTCTTCTGTTTCTCATCCATAAATTTAGACTTAATTTGCTGCCTTAGAGCCTCTGACCGTGCAGTAGTGATGCTAACTTTGTCCTTAGGATGAGATATTAAATATTCTGGGATTGGGGTGGCCTCGGAAGAACAGCGTGAAGCGTGCAGGTTACAGAGGATGACCGCAGGGGGAGTTTAGCCGGCAGATGGCTGGCACACTTTGCATCGGTGTAGCCGGCTGCTCCGCTGCCAGGCTGGCAGACCCCATGGAGAACGGTGACTTTTTAGGTGAGACACTCTAATAGTAAGTGTGAAAACCTGCACTAATTTTGGACTAATTACAGGTGTACATGAGGCAAGCCCAATGCTTTCTCCTGTGAAGGAAGCAAAGGTGGTGACTGCTGAGGCAGCAGAATTCAAGGCCGTGGGTGGCAGAGGGGAGCAGGTACAAGTGGCATCGCTGGAGGCAGGAGCTCAGCTGGGGCTTTGAGCTGGGGCTGATGCAGGCAGCTTGCCAGGAGACAAAAGGATCATCCCCGCCGTGAGCTTCTCTGTGCTTCCGTCCTGGCACCAGTGCTCGTGTAACACCAGGGCAGGCCGGCGGTAAGGAAAATAGTGCAGGATGGGAACAAACCCCCTCTTGTTTTCAGGCGAGGGAGTAGGAGCAGGCCTTGGAGAAGCTGCCTTTGCAGGGGCTGGCACAGCCGGATGTGTGCCAGGGCACATCTGCCCCTGGCTTTTGGCCATTCCTTCCTCACCTTCACCTCAGGTGAGAGGAGATGGGTACCAGAGCCATCATCTGCTGCTGCTCCTTGGGGGACGAGGTCTGAGCCACCGGAGGCTGGGGTAGGTAATGGTCTCAAGTTGTGCTGGGGAGGTTTAGATTGGGTATTAGGAAGAATTTCTTCACAGAGAGCATGGTCAGGCATTGGAACAGGTGCCCAGGGCAGTGGTGGAGTCCCCATCCCTGGAGGAATTTAAGAGACACGTAGACGTGGCACTGAGGGCCATGGCTTAGTGACGGGACCCGGTAGGTCAGGTTGATGGTTGGACCTGGTGATCTCAAAGGTCTTTTCCAACAGCAGGGATTCCATGACTCTGGAACGGGCTCAGCACAGAGGCCAGACCTGATGCATATTCAGGTGTGGCATCTGTGACACTGTTACTCTGCAGAGGCCCCCAGCAGCGAGCCAGATGCTGCTTTCAAATACTCCAAGGAGTCTGAAGCTAATCATCTTGCTTTGTTTCATTAGCTCGGCTGTAATGTAGCACAGCTAATGCAGTCATATCCCAGTTAAGGTACCAAGCAGCTTTAGCTGCTTATCTGCCATGGAAAGAACCACATTCACTTTTGCGATGAAAATTAAATGTGGAAATAATTCCCTTTTCCTTTTTGGAATATTACTGTGCTATTAAATAGGCTTAAGATCATTAAAGAGTAATGACATGAAGTTGCATGCATCATTATTTTAAAGGAGATTGAATGAAAATATACTGTCTATCTGTTCCAGCCCCTGCCTAATCCGCAGTTTAATAGAGATTTGTAAGGGCCACGATGCGCATACATTTTAATAACGAAGTAGAGTCTTCGGTCCCTAAACAAGGAATTTCGGTGTTCTTGCTATGAATGAAGTAAGCATAAAAGACACCAAAGATCTAATTTTTTTCATTCTCAGTAAGTCAAAAGTTGTTCACCCCCAATTCCCAAGCCCCTTATCCCATACACCCCTGTCCCATGACACCCATAGCCCCAGCTGGGTTCCCATGATCCCTGCTTCCAATGCCTCCCCTTCCCACGTTTCTCACAAAAACTTCCAATGATCGCTAGGTCCCATGACCCTTTATGCCATTCCCCCTTTCCCCACAAGCCCAATTCCCGGGAAGTGTTTTCCCAGGTTTCCCAGCTCCTGCACCCACTTTTCCCATGCCACCAGTTCCCGCAACCAGTTTTTCCATGACTGTCCATCACCACGATGCATTTTCCAATGACCTCTGGCTCCCACACCCCATTTTCCCAAGTCCCCCAGTTCCCTGGTTAATACATGAAAGAAAACTCTTTTAGTAAATCTCCCTGGAGTCTCAGATCAAGCACACACCTAGAAAATTATGCTGTTTATGTAGGGTGGCTGAAAACTTGATTGAGGTTCCCTTTCTGCTCTCAGTCTGACAGAAGAGGATGCACACGGGTATGTGCATGAGCACAGAGACCCCAAAAGGCTACCAGTCAAGGGACTGCCACGCCAAAACTTTCAAATCCGTGCACAGGCTGAACGGGCGGTGCTTCTGGAAGCCATCAGAAGGCAGGCCGTTCCCTGGGCGTGCAGAGGGGCGCAGGGGGCTGGGGAAACGCAGTCAAGTGCCGAGGTGTCTGCAGTTCCCTGAGACTGGGGTCTGGGGACCTCAGGGGGTGCATTTCTCCTTTAGACATCACACTTTGAATTTATTGTGCTTGAGAAGTAGAACTGGCTTATATCAGCGGGAAATTTTCACATCTGAGTTGCCTGCTCTCAAAACAAGGATGGAAATGAAATAGCAGAAATTGCCAAGTAGCTGGAGCACATTCTGAATGAAATATTCATGCAAGGAGGAGATGGGCTCTGTGTTTAATAAGAAAGAGAGATTGTATGGTGTGATAGCAATTATGTATGTTCAAATATTGTGCTTTTCTTCGGGTCTAGGTTATAAATCCAAAATATATAATTAATTATCCCATCAATAATGCATTTCTAATTTTAAGATATGAAATAAAATTCCCTTGCTTATTTTTAATGGGATATCCTTTTAAGAGAAATCTATTTTGGTACCCAGTCTTATCATAAGAGGCAAAGAAGTGATGAAGAGGTTGAAATCTATGATGGATTGATGGGAAATTTTCTGTGTGGAAAATGAAAAGTACTGAAAGGTTTTGTTGATCCCAACTTTCCTTTTATTAAAAGAAAAAGTTAGCTGCAAGGTGAACTTCAGAGCTGGCTCTGAAGACCTGTGATGGGATGCTGTTGTATTTCTTTTGGTCACTATCTCAGATTTGGACGAGGAAAAGCAGAAACCCATTAATGGTAAAGGTAATGAACAGGTGAAGGAGGCAAAGCTCACTGCATTTAGTTTGCTGGGAGTTACGTACTTAGCTCCAAGTTAGCCCCAGTATATTGAATAATTCCTAAACTACATAACTATTTTGGCTAAATTACTCTTGTAGACTCCTTTACTGCTTTAAATAATCTGTGTTATCATTAAATAACTGCCCAATTTCACAGTAGGGTGGTCCAGTTTCACTAGCAGATGCTTTTCAATGCTTTGTTTCCATGACAGATGTATCTTAGGGTTATATTCGGTGTCACACAAGATTTGATTTACTTGTAGCTTATAAGTCTGGTTTTTTTTTTTTTTTTTTTTTTTTGCAAAGAGGGTCAAAGTAAATATTCTAATGCAACAGAAAGATAATAGCTAAAGATGATAATCTTCTGATAGCAGTGAATCGCAAACAGTTACAAAGCAGAGCTACAAAATAAAAAAGACCACACCAGAGTTAATGAAAAAGGAGGAACAAGAAAGGCAGAAGGCCAGAGGGACTTGCAGGTGGCCCCGGCAAAGGCTGCAGAGCTTTTTCCAGCTCCACTGCCCAGGTGGGAGAGAATCGGCCATTTCCCTGTTAGAGGGAGGTGGCGTGGGCATGGCTGGGGCTTGGCTGCCTGGGTGTGGGCTGGTGGGTGTCCCTGGGTGCTGGGTACCCTGCTCACCGAGGCACCAGCTGGCCACGGCAGCTTCCTTCGGTGTTCAATGCTTCTGTTACCATACCCTGCGTGGCTTGGGGGCTTGGCATCTTGTAGCTTTTCTGGATTGGATTACCTGACTTGTTTCTCTTTTAGCCCATAAGGAAAATGCTAAGTGTTTTTCTTAGGAAGTAGCCACTTCTTCCTATTGGCACGTTCAGGTAGGTTAGCTCCAAGAGAAGTTGAACAGAGTTCAGTTTATTCTGGGTTTTTGAAGAAGTATGGAAGTGAAACAAAAAATTGTTCTCGAGTCTTAGAAACTCAAGCAGGAATTAAGTTGCCTTTACTGTGTTAACAAGAAAATTTATGATGAGACAAAGTGCAGTAGCCAGCACGGGCTGAGAGCCAACCTGCCTTAGAATGCTTCTTTTAAAGGGCTGCTGAGAGGGAGTGCTGCAGAGATGTAAACTCTTCAAAACAGTGCTTCATCCCAACCAGGGGATGTTCAGTGTAGAAGCTGGATCACTGCTAGCTCAGGAAGGTGCCTTCAAAGGTACGAGGTGAAGACACCACTATTCACAGCTGAAGCACTCTTCAAGGATCTCACTTGCCTTCAACTCATCTCTCAAAATGAATTTCAGCTGATGTCTCTTCTGGAGGAAAAAAAAGTCCCCAGTTGAAATTGTTTGTGGAAGTGAATGTAAGCAAGAATGCAGCTGCTCAGGTGAAGAATTTCCTCCTCCTCTCTTACCCAGCAAGACAATTCTTTTGCCAAGGTGAACAACTAATGGGGTATCTAATCAACGATCCTTTCGACTGCCAGTAAAGTAGAAGAATCAACACTATTTGTTGTTTGATTATAAAAGGAATGCGTGTTCAACTTCACATTAGAGCTAACTGGAGAACAGTTCCATTGTGCTCGGGCACCACACAAACAAATAGTGAGACAGACAGTGCCTATTTTGAAAAGTTTATCATCTCCCAGGGAGACAAAGGGATGGAAATAAGTTTTAAGAGGTTAGCCATCAAAAACCTAACATGCATGCCATGTAATCAAACACCCACTGGGTTATTCATTGTTTGTTAGTCATTCACAGTTGACTCACAATGCCAAACAAACTTATTTTCATGTACCCCACTATTTGTATTCACAGACTGAGAAAGGGAGGTAAATGTGAGAGACAGCATTGTGCTGCCAGCCAGCCTGCTCTTCAGGTGGGGTGTGACAGTGAGATCATGAATGCCCAGTGGCATCGCAGCTGTGAGCGGCCTCACAGTCCCCTGGGGAGGGAGCAGCCCTGCCAGCTCCTTCCTTCCATTACTGCATTCGGATTTTCAGCACATCACAGTACCTCGAAATGTACGCTAGGGAAGTTAATTTTCATTCCCCCCTTAAAATAATTTGCCATACTGATAGCATGATGACATTTTTTGATGATGTGAGATGATTTTTTTCTCTACAGTTTCCGTACAAAATCAAGTAGAAGGAAAACATCAGCTGTTTTTTTTTCAATATCCCCTTTTCTATTCCTTATCTGAGTCCCAGAATTACAGGGATGTGAAGGTGAGTAAAAAATGAAGAAAGTGTTTTCTGTATGGAAGGGAGAGGATAGAGGAATGTGAAGGTGAAAGAAGAATAATAACTGTTGGTACTCAAAGGAAGTTTGATTTGTTTGTTTTTGAGGCAGGACAGTTTCATTAGTCAGTGATGACTTGACCTTAGCTGTTGCCTCTGTCAAAAGAGAATGAAAAGGCAAAAGAAAATGAAAATGTGTAAAATAAGTGAATATAGCTACAATGCTCATAAGAAGGAGAGAGATAATCTCTCTTCACATCACTCCCACAAGGAAATGTGGATTATTTTTTAGTCTGGATTTGTTTTTTTCATTTTCCTGTAGCAAGAGCGAGCATTTTCAGAAAGATACTTTGCAGTGAGCTAGGCATTACATGCTCCAAAAGCAGAAGATAAAAAAAGTATAAGGCAATTCAGGAAAAGGTTGATGTTGAAGAAGGTGAGACATTTGCTCATTAATTCAACATGCGTTTTTATATTATCTGGCTCAGAGTAAGGAATATGAAAATATTTGGCCGTGAATTATGTTCCTCTCCACATTTACTCCTGCTAATTAAAGGAACTTGATATAGCTGAGAATTCAAGTCACCATCAAAGCCTGCGAAGGTATTCACCAAGGAGGGTGCATTACAGATGGAGAGTGAAACATCATCTTTTAATGTTTCCAGCTTCTCTGCACCAGCATTGTGCATTGCATCATGATTTCAGAACACGAACTGAGAGCCCAGGAAGCAACGAGTCAGTTTCTTCAGATAAGGTAGTACGAGTCATCTTTATGCAGCAAAAATACATCTGGAGTCACATCTTTATTTTGTATCTTCACATTTCTTTTTATAGTAAGGCTCAGATTCCTGGCAGACTTCTCATTGATGTCAGTGGGGGTGTTGACAGCAGCAAGTCTTCAGGATGGGACTTGAAGGAGTCCTCACACTTCACCTGGTAGAAGTCCATGACATAACTTTGCATTTAGGTTGTGGGCTTTTTTTGAGATTTTTTTGAAGGACTGGAATTTTGGAGAGACTGATGGACAGAACAGAAGCACAAGAAACAGAAACAAACTGTTTGCAATGCGATGCTTAGTCTCTTATGCTGCACATTTTTATGAGGTTGTGTGGAGTGTTCTGCATCTTCTGTTTTACATTCAAATAGTTTGCCAAAGTGCGATGTGGCTGCAAACTTGTGCTGTCATTGAAAGTTAAATTAAGCTGTGCAGTGGAAGACGCTTAGAAATTGTCTGTGGAAGGCTCTGATTTTAGCCTACATTATTTTAACTCCTGGTGTGCTGAAACGTAGTCCTTATCCTCAAAAGCTAGGGGCGAAATAGCAGAAGAATAGGCTTCTTCAGCACACTCTGTCTGAAAATGCCCTAGTGTCATTTCTGCAAAGCACCCGGTGCGATGGAAAGGAGTGTTCTTTCCACCCAGGAGAGGATTGCAGATTCACGGTACAAAGAAGGCTCTAACCAAAGACTGTGTGTACAGATGCCTGAATTTTCATATGAGATGCTGAAGTCAGACGTTATATATAGTATACTGTAATTGATACTTTTGCATAAGCTTTATTACCTTAAAAGATGCCTTTCCCCCAAAACAGTATTTGATGCAGGCAAGCATTTCTATGTGCTTTCGTGAAAGCTTCCAGCAAGATGTGCCACTGCTGCCAGCAGAGCGAGTGACCTCGGCTTTGACTGTTCAGCGTGGTCAGGCTGCTCGTGGCGGGACAGGCAGGGGCTGTGCTGTGTCTGGGAGCCAGGAAATCCCACAAGCTGGGGTGTTTTCCAGCGCTTCTCTTCGCCTGGTTTGTGTACGACTCCAGCCAACCTTTTCATAAGGCTGCTTCTAAGCGGGACGTGGATACCCAAGTGAACTGCCAGGACAGCTAGGGACTGCAAATCGTGATAGAGTTAATGAAATCTCAGGAAGACTGGTGTCTGCTGCTGGAAACACTGCACTCACGTCTGCCTTCATGCATACTTCTGCTGCTTGACACAGGCAGTGCTGTTAAGAGATGATGTGGGGGAAAGGGAACAGTTAGCATGCCTGTAACAGCTGCTACGTTCCCCGCCTTTCTGTCTCCCCTGAGCAATTCTGCAGCAAGTCTAAGTTATTCTCTTGACAGGGTTATTTATACACCAGGTGACTCAGCTGCCTTCTGAAGGTTGACAGCTTTCTTGCTTGAGAAACAAACTTTGTAGTGCCGTTCATGTGTCATTTCTTCCCTAAATTATTCATCCCATGATGTTATTTCGGTGGTGGAAGTGCTATAAGCACCAAAACAGGGATGGAAGGGGGAAAAAAAAAAAAGTGTGGAAATAGCTTTATGTTAATCATAACCTGAAAAATTGACAAAATTGATTTGGTGTTTGTATTTTCCTTCCTCTTGCCAATAACAAAAGGCCTTCTGCTGCAGGAAAATTAAGAACAGGGAGTCCTGAGCCTGAACTTCATTTTACATCTGCAGAGGTTTTGGCTTTGTACAGTAATCTCAATGGCTTCTGTGAAATAGTTTCTAATGTATAACAATGCAAAATTGGGATCAGCCCTTCCTTTGTTGCAGTGCATTATGAAACTCATTTTTTTTTTGTGTGAGGCACAGGTACAGCTTAATGAGATGTTCCTTAGCTTTTTGCAGGAACTGTTTGCTCGAGCAGGCAGGATTTTAGCTTGGAACAAAACTTGCATTGTTCTTGTGAGAACTTGGATCCCAAAGTCTTTGTATGGTCCCACTTCTCTCCAGGTCTGCTTGGCTACATTTGTGTCTTTCTCACCATTGATGTAACATCCTTCTTCTGTGTGTTTTCACTTGTGTGCAGTAAGGCTTTCCCCCCTTGTTCTTCTTTTTCATTTTTGTTGATGTTGTTGGAAGAGTATTCCTCCCCATGTCCCGTGGTCCTTTTTATTCTGGAGCAGTAATTGCTTTGCATTTCCTCGAGGCACTGAGCCATTCCAGTGGTGGGAGATAATCTATTTTCTGTGCAGTGAGTTATGTGCATGAAAAGGCAGAGTATGTGGATTGGGTTTTAACCTTCATTGCTATTGGTTTTCACCTTTTTCAATCTTCTTTCTGCACTGTGGTTTGTTTTTTTGTTTTTTTGTTTTTTTTGTTTTTTTTTTGAGCTGGTTTCCACTGATTTTGTGGTGCTGGGTTTGTTTTTGCTGCGAGATAGCTGAGCTTGGCTGGTGTCAGATGTTTGCATGCTTACTCTGAAATTGTTCCATTAATCCAACTAAACTCATCTTCATGAATTCAAAGTCATCTTTATTCATATTGTCCTGGTTTTTAATTTAAAATAGAAAGCCATTACCAATGTAGCAGAGCATTCAAATAAAAACTTAGAATGATGTGACTTGGTTATTTTGATGGTATAGTGTTCTCAACTACGAATGCTCAAAGCCTCCTGACTGTAATACTTGTTACTGAGAGGGGAAGGAGCCCCGCAGAAACCATACTGGGTGCTGAGGAGATGCTGATCTTTGACTACAGGTACAAATACCTGCCTATTTGATCTTCAGATTGATTTTGTGGAGACAGAGCCTTTATAAAGCAGACCCCTTGGTGAGAAGGAGCTGCGGGCTGGCTGAGGTTGCTCCTTCAGCTTGCTTCAAGCTCTGACCACCACCTTTCTGGTGCAGGTTCTTTGTGTGAATACAAACAATGTATTAATCACCAGCTTGATGAAGGTAGGACATGTCAGAGAGGAAGTTGTGCACAGGGAGATGAAATAGAGATGGTGCTTGTGCAGGTGATGAAGTTATGCCCTAGAGGTGGGACTTAGGTTCCTTTCTTACCCATTACCTTTGAAT
Source organism: Anser brachyrhynchus (assembly GCF_964034855.1). Classification (NCBI taxonomy): domain Eukaryota; kingdom Metazoa; phylum Chordata; class Aves; order Anseriformes; family Anatidae; genus Anser; species Anser brachyrhynchus. The sequence continues at coordinate 8,716,872 of NC_137733.1, forward strand.
TAGGTAAATACTGCCCCTGTGCCGTGAGGTTTCCTCTGCTGCATGGGAAACACTGAGAAATGTGTTTCTCTTCCCTTTGTTCTGGATTTGTTGTACCAACAGTACCTTACGTCCTTGGAAAGGGCATTTACTTCTCGTGATGCCAGTGTGGGTCCCAATGCATTTGCCCTCTGTGTGTGGCCAAAAGCAATACCTAAAGCCAAGAAGGTCAGAAGGGACATCTTTCTTGGGTTAATTTAATGTGAAAAAGTCAGTCCAGTTCTAATGTTTCACAGGTGGAAAGCCACAAAATGTTTGACAAGCTGAAAGCTCAACGTGATTTCAGTTACACAGACACTAATGTCAAATAAGCAATTATACAGAAGTCAAACTTCTCCTGTAAATTTGTAACACAGTAGAAGAACATTATGCATAATTATGTTACATATCATTTTAAGGATGAAGCTCATATTCCAGGCTCCATTAGCTTTCAGAGTCTTTGTAATATATCTGTAGAACACATCCTAAAAAGTTAGAGACAGGATTATCATTGATTTTTATTCACAGCAAGAGAGATTCAGTTGACAATTGATGCTGTCATTTCATTTCTCTTTCTTTAATGACACGTTGGCTTAAATCTTGGTATCTCTATCCAATAAGACTCACGCGTATGTTTGCATATATTTTTGACCTAGTTAAACTTGTCTTAGGGCTCTGACACCGGGGGGCTGACGCAGAGCACTGCAGTGACTCAGCCCTTGCTGCTCCTACGTAGGTGCCTGCTGTAGCCTGAGCTTGCTGCTGGGGGCCAGCCTGGGAATCCACCTTGCTCCTACAATTCCTAACCTGACATTTTTACCTAACTGCTATTTAAATATCCTTGACCATAAACTGGAGCAACTGAGGAATTGGCCCGTGGGAAAGCTATTTGCATGCGATAGTAGCTTAAGCCTCATTTAGTCTCCTGAAGCCCTGTCTTCCCTTTTCTCCTGGCAGCTCCACACCAAGCACTGAACTTGTCCTGTCCCAACCTGCAGTAAGTGCCCACTGCTTCTGCACACGTGATGCTTGCCTTGGAGTTGTGGCTCTTTCAGAGAGCTGTTGTGAAGGAGGTACGCAAAGATGATAATCCTGGAAAAAGAAGGCTCTAAAGATCCACAGGTCACCGTGTGTGGCGTTGGTGTCTGCAGAATGTCCGTACCTGAAGAATCTGCCAAGCACTATTTGATGTTGTTCCTTGCTGGGGATGTGTGTTTTGGCACCCTGTGCATTAACACTCCCTGAAATAGGGAGACAGAGCTGTGAGATGGAAATGTCTGACCTCTTGTAAATGAGGCTTCTATTCTCAGCAAGCTTGGTATCCCTAAATGTACAGTTAATATTCTTCTGTATCAGGAAAAGCTGCTCAGATACGTGGTCTCAACTGATTCAGGCTTCAAGTTGGAAAGTTTTTCGTGCTGTTTATAGATGGAGATGGTGGCTCTGCATATGCTGGTGTACGTTGTTCCTAAAAGTAATGACATTTCCTTTAGACACCTAAGTTCTGAACCAAGAATCTTGTTTCTGGAGGGCTGTGAAATGCACGTAGCGCCGCACTGAATCGATGGGATTAATGAGTTCTCTCTACCTGTTTTGTTCGCTAATGTCTGCTCTTCTGAATTGGTTTGTTTTGCTTAACACACACGCTGTATCAACCTAACTATGTAGTTTTGGGCTAGAAGTCAGGTTTTCTGTGTTGCTATCAGGTCTTCAACTTTTCAAAATGAAAGGTCTTTAATATTAGTCTGGTTTTGAGCCAATTTCTTAATAAGAATAACGTATTATAAATTGCTGAAAAAATAAATGTCTTCTGAAATGTGTTTTAGAGGTAGAAATTAAGTTTTGAAAGTAGAGGCACTGAGAGGAAAATCTGTAGATTCAGAGCAGAAAAGCGACTAATCTGATTTTGAGGTAGAATTGGAGTTTAATGAGACATTCTGCAAATGTAGAATATAAAAGAAACTGCTGCACAGGGGACTGGTGCTTCTGCTTACCTTATAGACATGTACACCTGGTTTTTGAATAAAGTCATGACCAACTTATAGAGGACAAAACACAGCTAGGGTACTGCAATACAAATCGCCTCATCAGCATGAATTGATCTTTCTAGTGAGATGAAGGCCGCTGACCTCTCTGTTCTGGTATAGTGCAGCAGGTGCTAATGGGAGATACAGAAACACAAGGCCTTCGAGTGCTGTATCACCTTAATCATTTCTGTGGTGTTGCAATACTGACTTTGTTGCTCCATGCTGAGTACTGACCCGATCCTTTTCCCTCTGTCTCATTCAGACTGTAAGTAGAGGAACCCCAGCCGTTTGCAGGAGCGGGTATGATTCAGTAGCAGCACAAGCACGTTCCCTCTTTGCTGTGTGAGAATCTGCCTGTAACAGGCAATGTACTGACCCTTATAAAATGCCTTTTATACGGGTATATTCATTATCAGCCACTGTCAAAGAAACAATTGCTTTCTCTCCTGTCTGAGATGAAGTGCTCTGAATGCCAAACACAAGAGGAACGATCCAGTAATTTGCTGATTTAAGGTGTGGGAGGTTGATTCACACTTTACAGAAACAACAGTGACGGGTCACTCCTCCAGTGCAGAATTTGTAGACCTTGGATAAATAGAGGAGCTTTTGACTCTACTTTTGTACCACGATTTCTTAAACGGAGATAGAAAATGAATACTACTGCATGGAGGCCTTGTTGTTAAAAGTTGGTATTTGGATATGCAGCACATCTGCGAGTTCACAGGTCCTGCTGATGAACACTGTTCTGTGATGGAAGCAACTGCTGACAGTATGGCAGCTGGCTAATAAATGCTTCCCCTCTACTTGCATTGTTTTCTGGAAAAGTATTATGTATATTTAGCAAAGTTCGACTCATCTGATTTATCTCTTTTGACTCCATTGATATTTTGGCCCTTTCGGATAACAACGGTGTTAGCTGTGTTTGGGGCTCTCCTGAAGCACAGTCTTGAAACATAGGAGTTGTGTTTGTAGGGATGCACCAACACAGGGAGTTGTTGGGTCACATCCCTCAACCTCCTGTCCTGGAGGCTTTGGGGGAACGGAATACATGGATATAATGGGATGGATTTGGAAGGAAGGGGAGACTGAGAAGAAACAGCTGTCCTTTCCTGCCTGGCAGCTCTCTGACTGCCATTGGCCTTACAGGAGAATGTGAGGAGGGTGTTGGTGCTCAGTTTCTGCAGCCACAAAGCACAGCTTATGACAACTCCAGACTCTTGGTCCTAACTGATGCTATGTGCCCCAGCCATGCAGGCAGCCTCTGGAGTCCACTTCTGCTTGCATCTGTAGATGTGACCAGGGCAGGTATCCCTCCTGGGCCCAGCGCTGGTCGTACACAAGTGGAAGCTCTTTCTAGAAGAGGTAAAGGCTTGACAGAAAAGGTTTGCTCCATTTCAGACACTGGGGAGAGAATAGCTCACTTGCATCTTAACACTGCCCTTAAGGAAAGGTACAAGTCAATATTACTTCAGGCGGAATAAAAAGCGGTGTGTTAATAGTAATGATAGAAACACGGAGCGGCTGCCTTCTTCCATGGGACTGCTTTGGTGTGGCAAGGCAGGGCATTTGCCCCCACCCTCCGAGAGGCGCAGCTCGTGGCAGCGCAGGTCCCACGCACACACTGGCGGAGCTGCGCCCGAGCTGCTGACTGCTCGCTGTGCTGCTTCGTGTGCTCGTGCATCTGTCAGGCCTTGTACCACCACCTGCCAAAATTCGCTTCTGCAGCATAGGTAGAGTCGGGGAGTTATCAGGAAGACAGCTCGAAGATGGACTAACCCCTGTCACCAAAGGCAAAAGATAAGTACTGGACAACCAACCAAGTGTGGACACAGCACCTGGAGGTGAGCTGACCACATCTACCCCAGCGGGCAGGCAAGGCCTGCATAAGTCTTTCACCTCCAGCTGTTCACAAGAAATAAGGATCTTTATCTACTATTTAGTGTGTCCTAAAAAGGTAAAAGTAAAGACTGGAAGATTGTCAAGCTCGCCATAAATTTCATCTCAAAGTCTTTCTGCCTAGTGAATTTTATGGTCAAGAGCTATAAAGTAATGACAGGAAGAGAAATTTCAGTATGGATAGCTCTGCTAATTGAGCTAATAAAACCTTCCAGTGAAAATGGCAGATAAAAGGCACAACAGGACTGGATTTCCACTGGCTCCTAGGACAATATTCAGAGGAAAAGCTTAATTTTTTCCTGGGAAGCGTATTCACTTGCATCTTCGTGTTTCCCCATTTCTAGTCCAGTACTTAAAATAAGAACACCAGGACATGTGGGGAAAAAGTGAGCTTACCATTGAAATTCTGAACTACTTTTCAGAGCAGTGCTAATAATCTGATTTCAAACCAATCGTTCAGTAGTTTCAAACATGTTTCAAACACCAGGTGCACATGTTCTTAAATGTTGCCTGGTCAGATGAAGCAGAATCTTGATGGTCTGTCAGAGGAATAGAGAAAAGGAAAACAGAGGCAGGAGGGGTGAGAACAGGAAAGACTGAAAAAGGAAAATGGGTGAAAAAGCAATGTTTCCAGCTTGCTTGACTGAAGAAGAGTCTTCAGAGCAGTTGGATGGGAGTCACAGATGGAATTTGATATATGAAAAGAAATACAGCACTGGATGATGACCAAGCAGTGTTCTTCAGAGTCTCCTGAAAAAGAAGTTAAAACAGGATGGTTACAAGGGAATTTAATCACAGAAGGTATTGGAGAATATTTTTCTAACAATAGAACATCTAAAAGAAAGTGAAAAGAGAAGCTACCTGGGGACTAGCTGTGTTAGGTGGTTGTTTGTTTTGTTTTGTTTTTTTTCTGTGAATTGATAGTAACTTCAAGATACAAATTGAAAGCTAGAGACAGAAATTTTCCCTATGAGGCAGAAATCAATTTTCTCTGTGCACTACATGCTATCCACCTGTACGCACACACTCCAGTGGATAGAGTGGCAGGTCTCTTGCTCTGCACCTCCTTGTTTCAGACAAGGGGAGTAAGCTGACGTTGTGCCGTCCTTTGCAAGTTCTTTCCTAATGCAGTTCTTTTCTAATCCCTTTAATACAAAGAGATTGTAAAAATCTCCAAAGAATATACTGAAGTATAATGAAGTTTTTACACTCAAATGACTGCTGCCTGTATTGGGGCAGCTTCTCTTTCCTCTCTGTGCAAACTGCTAAAGATCAGCCTGACATTTCCCCTGACCATATCTCAGAAGGATGAGGGGACAAGAGATTTGCTCACAGTTAATCTGTGGAGTGCAAATGATAATTTATGCAATTTATGCATAACCTTTTTCGTTCAGAACTTCCTCTTCAATATTGGGATAACTGTTTCTCTGACAGGAGCTCATATATTGCAATTGTCCATGCATAGCTCTTTGGGCACAAAGAGCATCCCATGAGTTGGTGTGTGCTGGGGATGGATGTTGTGTTCAGGGACTGAAACTGTGTGGATCCATATTGTTCCTCACGAGACAAAGAGAAACCTTTGTTTTAGGATTAAAAGAATGATTTTCTGCCTCAAACTGCCACATATTCAGCCTATCGCAGTCAAATCCCATATATTTTGCCTTATTGGAATATGGACATGTATTTTAAGCTTACCTCCTGCACTGTCATATATTCTTCTTAACTAGAGAAGCACTGTTTGTTCCTCTCAAACTAAAAAGATGTGCTTGTATCAAAATACCTTAGGATAGATTTTTTTTGGTCTATGAGAGGTTGATTTATTGGCTTTTCTGGTCAACCTAAAATGCTGCATGTCAATAATTGATCTCTTGAAATTTCTTTTCCTGTAAGATGAATTAACAAGAATCAAAATTCTTGAAAGCCCTACTTCATTAATGTGCTCCTCCCTTTACTTTTAGGGGAAAACAGATGCTTTTGAATGCTATTAGACACTGCAGAGTGGTGAGGAAGGCAGGTTCCTTAGGCTTCTGTAATTCTCTGGGACCACACGTGTTTGACCAGTGTATTGATCCTAATTTGGCTGTTGTTTCCTTGTGCATGTCAATGATTTTAGCTCAGTTAAAGAAAAACTGCTACTTAGAGCAGAATCCTGTATTTTCAAAGTCTACCTAGATGAAGCAGGAATTAATGTGGAATAGTTGTTGGAGCTCAGTTGTAAGTAAGGATCCGTAGGCAGTCTGAAAAGCTGGTGACCCCGAGAGCTCCGGCAGCTCTACAGCCCCGACAGGACAGTCTCCTACAGCTTGGGTGTTTTTTGCCATGGTGGGGCTCAGCGCCCAGCCAGCTTCACTATTAGGGCATGCACGGGCCCACATGTGGGAGCTGCCCCACACGAGCCATCGTGGTGAATAGGAAGGCAGATACCTCAAATGGAGCGAAATTGCGTTTGGTGGGAATTCTGAATTACTGGCTTGAGAGGAACCCAAGGGAAATAAAACCCGATTTTAGAAGAAGGCACGAGAGCTGCCTTTTGCTAAGTTGCAGTTGGATTTATATTTTTCTGAATTCTAAGTATGGAGGTTTACCTTTTAATAAAACCCTGGATGCTTTCAGCCAGCCCTGAATCTTCTCACCAAGGCTGTGACATTTTCCTAACAGCTTCTCTATTTCCAGTAATTTTAAATTTTGTTCAAAACCATGTTATTGTTATGTCTGAATTTTAAGGTTATAACAAGGGAATGAAGGCCTGAATGAAGGACAGTAGGGGGTGAAAGAAAGAAAACACTGCATTGCACTTTGGAGAATTGCCTGATCACTCTCACACATTTCTTGTCTGTGCTACTTAAAGCTTGATTTTTACCCTGGTTGGTTTAATTTCAGACAGACAAAACAGGAGCTGGAGGAGGATCTTAGTCTTGTAAGCAATGCAAAGATCAGACCCGCTCTGAAGATAGCTCAGCTTCAGTTTCAACATTGCAGGTGCTTTCTTATCTTTTATTTCACACTTCAAACTAAAAATGAAAGCTACAGCTTCACAAAATAATACTCCCTTCCAGTATTTCTAGTTTGAAACACTTCATACAAGCATCAACTTTCTTCACGACAGCCTGGGCAGTCAGTGCAATTTGCTGTTGTGAGTGGCGGCCAGGTGTGCGCGGAGGCAAAGCATCGCCGGTCTCACGTTTGGGTCAACAGCAGGAGCAAGAGCAGGGCCACGGAATCCTGGGGCTGGCCTCTGGCTGAAGTAGTGGGCACTTAGGGCTGGAGTTTGGCAATCCCGGCGAGAAATGAAGTTAAAAACAAAATTGGGCCCTTTTCTGGCAGCTAGCAGAGCTAAATTGAGCTGGCCAATTTCTGATAAAATCATGGTGGGGAAAGCAGAACAAGCAAATCAGAACTTTGTTTTCCCTTCAGTTCCTGTACTATTTTAAGTCATCTTGACAGCTTGTTAAATACCAGTCTGGGAAAAGGCTTGAAACACTGGCTTCTGCTTGCGATGTTTGCCAGAGGAGTCCTTATGTGGGAGCACGGTCAGCAGCATTGCCCTTTTGCAGAGGGAAGCCAGACCTTGCCCGGGGACTCCGTGTCCACGGACCTTGGGTACCTGTTCTCCTTATGGAAGAACACCCAGTCTTACCAGTGCTACACCCTCAGATTATGCTGTATGACTTTCTGTGTATGCTTTGAATACCACATTTTGATGTTTCTAGGCCTGCATGTCACTATAAAATACCTTTTGCAGTAAATATATTATACAGCTACACTGTAGAACTCTTTGATAGACCACTAATGGATTATTGGTCATAATCATGTCCAGCCAGCACACAGTTACAGCAGTAGGAAAATGTCTGTTCTGAATATCCAAATATACATATAATTCTGAGAAAATAGCCTTATTAACATCTTGGGAGGTAAGTGACAGTCACACCATCTAACTTGGTATCTCAAGCACTCGGGTGCTTGTGTTAGATGTGAGACTTACCGGCCTCTCTCAGCAGAGTATAGCACACCTCTCCGTCTGGGCACAGAAAGGTGATTGCATTTCATTTCCTTTATAACTTTTCTGTGACAGACTTTGAATAAGCCAGGCAGGTCAATGACAGCTGGATTGAGAATTCAAAAGACCGTTTACAAAGGATTATAGTAAATGAAAGTGTTGCGGTTCTCCTTTACAAGGCTTTGTGGTAGTTGCACTGTCTTGTTTTCTGTTACCAATGTGTGCTGTAGGGTGAAAAAACTTTCTTGTATTTAATTCTGAGTAGCGTTCCTGATGTCTTGTAAATCTCGTAAGAAATGAGCACAGGAGCATGGAGTGTCAGATATGATAATTCTGCTGATGTGGATCTCTTTTTCATAGGGAAAATTTTCTATAAATTATTTATTTAGTCAACAAGACTGCAACAATACCGTGTGATATTATAGTGTAATATGGAGTTGAAATCATACCATAAGTAATGACTTTTTTTTTGAATCAGAAGATACATGAATTTCTTCATGTTTGAGGAAAATATGTATCAGCTTTTATCTCTGTGCTCTGTGCAAGTATGATCTAACATTTGGATTTACTAGATCCTATATCAGACCCTTATATTTGAAAGAAGAGTATCTAAACCAATTAATATTATATACGATAAAACCATTCTTCCTTCCATGGTTATCACGTGTTCTTTGAGGTCTGTACCATGAGAGAAGACCTTATCTTTGATAAATTGGCCTTTAGAATTTGGAGTGACTAGGAATTGGTGGCTCCAGATAGTGTATAAAAGAGAAAAAGATCATCCAGCAGAGCTTTTAAAATCTCAGCATTTGTGAGGTAGTGCAGAGACTAAGTTTAGGAGTGAGAGAAAGGACTTAGAGAAATGAGACTTCTCTGTAATAGAAACTACAAACAAATACCACTGTGATTTCTGGCATTATAAATACAGTGTTATTTAATTCTGTTTAGAAGAGGTCTGAATGATATTTCAGCAGTAGCGCTCCCTTTTACCTCTCATCTGAAAATGGTGAAAAACATATAGCAAAGACTATAATGAAAGGGTTTTACAATGATCAGCATTTTGCATAATTTGCTCAAACTTTTATAAAATCAGATTCAGATACATGTTGTAAATAACCTTCAATTTTCAAAGGCATGGAGGAACATTGTGGTGCACTTCCGCTGTAACAAAGCTGACATCCACAGCCTATAGACAGTGCAAAACCAAAACCGTAAGTCTAAGTCTTTCACTAATTCTGCTTTAGGCAGTATTTTAAGGGGTGGTGTTTGGGTTAGTCCCATGGGAATTTCATGACAAACCCCTGAACGTGACCATATGCATGTGTCGAGTTGCAGCAGCGCTCAGAAACAATGGGTGGTGCCGGCACAGCAGCGTGTGTGCTGTCTATTACTGTTTTGGAAAACTGACAAAAAATATGGAAGGGAAGAACCTTCGGTCACTGTTTAATCCCTTCTCCTTCTCCAAACAAGCGTACCAAACTGAAACACTCAGCACACCAAGTCCATGTATTTCTCTTCTGTGTGAGAAGCAGGTCTTATCTGATACACACTGCATAAGTTCTTCGGACAGATGACTGACCTCATCTCGTATCTTGTCTCTGGCATAGCTGTGACTTGCTCTAACTTGTGGTTATGACAAGCTATGATAGCTATGACTAGCTGTAACTGGTGGTGCTAGTCATCTTGAAGGAGGTCCCTAAGATGTCCCTGTTTTTACTGGAAGTATATCCACCTCTTAATTTCTAGAAAAATTAGCAGTGCTTATGACAGGTTGTGACTACCTGGAAGAGATATCGGAGCTGTCATTATGAACAACTGCTTTTATCAAGGGTATCCTGCCTTTCTTCTGTGCAGGTAATTCTTTTCTTGCCAATAATACATAGTTAATATCCTGTGCTGTGCTACAAGTAGTATAAATGCTATAGAAAATTTAATAAAGGCAGACTGTAAACATACATTTTAGCGTCAAAAGCTTTGACGCAGCTATTGAGATACCTTGGACTATCATCAGTTATGGCATTAGTTGATTTCCTCTCATGCAACAAAATAATACATTTCTGAAACATCTCATTTCTTAATCCTTTTGTGTTCCTCAGATCAACCCTTCTATGTTAGTAAAAATGACTGGTTTTAGTGATTGAACAGCAAATGTGAAACCATCGCCTCTCCCAAAAGCACCAACAAACTTTCGGGGAGCTGAATACTCCCTGAGAATTCAGTGCCACCAGCCCGCTTTAAGTTTGTGCTAAACCTCTGCGAGGTGGCAGCATAAGCAGTGCCTGCAAAGCATCCAGGCAACTCTGCTTTGCTTTCTGCACCCACTCCATTGAGTTGTTGTTTTTATTATGCATTTAATGACCACTGTACTCCAGTGGCCTTGATTGCCAGAATTTATGTCTATTTACAGTGCCATTATTAGTGTCCAAGTACATGTTGTTATTATGTTGTTTTTAACATCCCGAAATCATATAGCTGAAAGTTTTCAATTAACACACTCGGTTGCACAGTATGCAGTATTGGATAGGATAATGAAACTCAATCTTTCTGGTTTTATTGACCTAATTGTATAATCTGTATCACTTTATTAGTTTGTTAAAGTAATCCTTCCCTCCCAACCTATCGAACTGATACTGCCTAATGCACAGAATGATTTACCTTTACTTCAGCCTCCCTGCAAGTGAAGTATTTTGGGGCTTTTATAATGAACTATTTGTATTTGGGGAACATCATTTTCCTTATTAAGTTTCATTCTTTATGACCCATTAACTTCTGATGACAGTGTGCTGAAGGGGACCTTCCCCATGACACGGTACCTCCATAGTCAACTAAAAACCAGACACAAGTCAGATTTTTTCTGCATCGCTATCCTGCTCCACTTCAGTTCCATAATCACAGGCTGCTTTTAGTCCCCACGTGGAGCACCCAGACTCTCTCCTACATCCTGTATCTATCATGTAGGTGTAATCATAGAGAAAGTGTTGGCAATAAAGAAAGAGAACAATTTCATACATTCTTACAATTGAAGATCAGTTGTTAAGCTTACGCGTAAGTTACAGTTAGCCCTTCTTTCACCAAAACGCTTTACGCGAGGATAGGGAGGTTCAGAGACACGTTGGCAGCAGGTACTTTTCCTCTTCTCTAGAGGAAGTGCCTCCTTTTTGCAGCTTACAAGTATGCGTGAGGCACTAACATAATATTTTTGTACTCATATCTGAAATCTGCAATGTTGTGTTAGAGAGAGATTGCTATTTTGTCAGGAATGTATTCCGTAATAATAGCTTTGATATTTCTACAGGCATCCGTGAATAGGTGTCGTACTCCTGGTTTGATTATTTTCTTACTCCTTCCATTACGGTTCCCTTGTTATCTCTGAACCATTTCAGAGGCTTTAGGAGCTGCACTTTCAGAAACCTAGAGCTGATTCTGAACATAAATTCCACAGTCCTGAACCAAAACAGATCCTTCTGTGAGTCACCTGCACACAGAGATGTCTGGCTTACTTTTCTTGGTACCTCGCATCTGCCTTGGCCCCTAAAAAGAGCTTCCTAGGTACACGCATAGTCAGGGGATTTTTCACAGCTAAACTTTGCACGCATGCACTGAATTTCAGAGTAGATTCCCAAGTGTTTGTATCAAGATCTATTCAAGTACTCAGATATGAATGTTGTTTGCATAATAATTATCTCTAGATGTAATTGCTGAGGTTTTGAAATAGGAATTTCTGAATAGACGTTTTGGTTATTTCACAGTAAGTGCAATAATATAATCCCTGCTGGTTTACATTTGTCTCTCTGCAAAACATATTTATAAATTGGAGAGAAAAAAAAAAGCAAGGTGCATTTTTATGCACATCTCCGCTTATTTGTGCTTGTGCAGTAAAAGTAGGAGCAGCACGTAATAAGACAAGTTTACGTCTTCGTAGTTACTGTGAGCAGCAGGAGGAAAAGTCAATACAAGCACAGGTATTGTCCAGCATGACAAATGATATTCTGAGTTAATGCAACACACTTACTGTAAAATGACTTTTTGAAGCAGTTAATAAAAGATAAATCTGTTCGCAGAATTCAATATTTGTACAGAAGCCCTTTGCTGCTTTTTAAAGGTGAAAAATTCGGCCTCGATGCATTGTTTCTGCTAGTGTTTGTGAGGCTGTCAGGACCAAAGCAACACCTAGTCAAGAAAAGGCAGCTTGGCCCAGAAACCCAGAATTTTCTTTAAACTTCATTTTCTGGTTTTGTTCCCGCTCCCTCTAGTAATCCTCCACGCAGAAGCACTGTGTAAGGTGTTGGAAACTCCTGCTAGACTGAGATGTGGCTTTGAGATGATCCCTTTGGGTAGATGAAGGTACTTCTGTGCTTCTGGAGAAGGACTGGAGCCCTCCCGGCCCCTCGCCTCCTCCCCTGGCTGGAGCGGCTCCGTGGAGGTCCTGGGGCTCCCTGCATCTGGGGACATGAGGCTGAGGGAAGGTGCAAGAGTGCCTCCGAATGAGTGCTCTCGCAGTCCAAGAAAATCTGCAGTTTAGGGGTTCTGGTAGCTGATCCATCCTGAAAGTACAGCCAACTATACAGTGACTTCTCAGACAGGCACGCGCATGGATGCATGGGGCTGAAACCTGGGCTGGCCATTCCCTTGGAAATTCAGACATCTAGAAACATGTTTTCATTTATTTTCCTGGTGAGCGTTTAAAATTTCAGTTAAAAGCAAAGCTTTTAATAAATTGGGATTCAGTGAAAAACGCTGTTTTATTGCCACTTTGGTAGTAGACATTCATTTTCAAGTTTAAATAAATAACAAGGAATGAGATTTTATTTTGAAATTGGTTTTAAATTCTGAAAAGATGAGAATCTATTGCATGAGTGCTTTAAAAAGCTGTAGCCTCTAGCCTATGAGCATTTGAAGCTGTTTATGGAGGTGTTTCTGGCTGGTGAGAGACATCTGTCTTGGCCAGCGGAGCGGTAAGGAGGGCAGGACACCTGTGTGGCTGGAAAGGCAAGCGCGTGATAAAGGTTGTCCCGCAGGGTAACTGCAGGTAGGCTGACCACAGCAATGGTGTTTTAAAGATCAATTTTATGTTTCAGCATTCCTGGCATTTCAGGGCCAGTGGGGGTAAAAATACACAAAAGGATACCCGAAGTTATATGGGGTTATTTTGGCAGTTTTGGTGAGAAGGCAGGCAGAACTACTACCGCCGTGTTGTCACCCAAGGCTCACATCTCTTATAGTCCATACTCCTGGTTCAAGGTAGCAAATTTTGCACAAGGTTTTGTATTTTGTTGTGTTTCAGTAGTGGATTTTTCCTCTCGGTTGAGTCCAAATGCAGGCTCATAAAAAGTTTAAGCTTACCTGAATGATCTTCCAGCTTAGGAGTTGAAATTAAGTTTGTTTTGAGACAGGATTTCTCTAAGAAGCCTGCGGGCATTGCAGTAGCTGCTGCCTGGTTTAACTCCTTCCTGATGCACTGCTTGAAGCTGGGGATGCACATCGTGGCCGTGCTGTAGGTGGGGCTGCATTTCAGATGTGTCACACAAGGACCTGGTTAGGAGAAGGCCACAGGAGGTCCCATGCTGCGACCTGGTGACCTGTTCTGGCCAAGCACCTCCTGAGCATCTCACAGGGTGGGTATTTAAATGGCACTTGCCTTTGGACAGTGTTTGCGTTCAGTTCTCACCACGAAGCTTGGCTGAAATTGCCATCTGCCGTGAAATAACTGCTGTCAGCCACATCAGAAATGACTGAAGTGATCTCTTTACCTGTCTGATATTCATGAGTAATAGTATAAAGTGCAAAAGCTGTCAAAATCTTTCTAAAATGTAAGAAGTGTGTCACCTCTCTGCACTGTGTTTTTCCTGACTTAGCCTCTTATGTAAAACAATAGGGAAATGTCAACTGGAAGTAAATGGCTGTGCCCGATCCCTGTCACGCAGGCACAGATACCTCAAGTGCGAACAGTTGTTTCAAGCAGCCTTCTTGTAGGGAGTCTTGAAATTTTCCTCTAAACCTTGATATGACCCCAGCCACAGCACTCCCATCCAAATCCCAAGTGACTGGCTGGACAGTGAGACCTGATCGGCACTGGATTCAGCTTATTTTATATAAAAAAATGCTATTAATGTAAATATTTGTCATTAGTACTAAATTAAACTGTGAAGAAGCATCAGAAAGAAAATGCCCTATTAGTTGACGTAACCTGGGGAAAGATGGGTGCATAATATCCTCTTTCCAGATTTTGTTGTATTTCCTATAAACAGAAGAAACAATCTCAGCAGAAAAAATGTTGGCTTGAAAATTCAGGACAGCTGAGATTCAAAGAGGCAATGGGAGAAGAAGGTTTTTTTGTTTTTTTTTTTTCCTTTTCTTTGAAAAACACAGAACACACTGGCTGGGTCATCCCATAGCAGACCTGAGGAAAGCCATGCACAGAGGTAATTGGATATTTGCTTGGTTGCTTTTCTTGTTTGTAATGGAAATACAAATGAAAACTATACACCATTAATCTTTAGTTCAGTTTTGCTAAGTACTGAGCAGCATTTGAAAACAATTACTTTGCTTCAGCAGTAGAAGTTGTTGGGGAGAGGGATTTAGCAGCTGCTGCAGCCCAGGATTTGTACAAGAGCAGGCTTCTTTCTTGTTTATATAGCAGGGGTTACAAAACAGGTAAAAAGATTTACTTAGGGCTTCTACTTAGAGCTCAGAACTCAAGAAATTCGGGTTTTGCCAACTTGGTTTTTTTTTCAGCTGATCCAATCAAAAAATATATTATTCATATTTGAGTCCTGACTTTTAAATTTTAAAATTCGTAATTTTAAAAGCATGCTGTTACTACTGCTTTCTTACCTTGCTCCCCACCGCCCATATGATCAGTGAAACGCTGCCAGGTGTTAAAGGATTCAGTGCCCAGTGAAATAGGTGGGAGCATCCTGGAGATTTCAGCTTTGAGCTCTGCCATTGCGGAAGGCTCTGCATTTTTCGGCGGAAGTTATCTTTCGGTTGTCTGTGTTCTCTCTGTCTGCCGTTACCTGTTGCTACAGTTCCAGGTAATGTTAAGTTTCATATTTGCATAAAAAGATTAACAGAAGGTTTTGGTACTCCCCTCTGGAGCGTGCTGGGAGTCAGTGGGAGAGCCAGAAGTCCTGGGCAGACCTTGGGTCCTGTGCCTAGAGCAAGGGCTCAACCCTTCCTTACAGCCAGGGCTGCACACGCTCGGGTATGCCAGTCCAATTAGAACTCAACACAAAAATCTGGCAAGAAGTAGAAAAAGGGGTAGGGTGAGCCAGGAGATAGCGATATATATAGCGATAATGCGCGGATAGCGATGCTGTGGAGCTGCTCTTGGCCCCTAAGGCTGTGGCAGCCCCAGACCCTCCACATTGCTCTGCCTCCGCACCACAACTGCCGCAGCGGGGCTGGGGCTGTTGCTAGGAGATGTCTGAATCCCATCACTGGCTTGGTGCTGCTAAACGTGTCTTCCACTTCCAGAAGGCTCCAGTGTGGAGCAGAGAGAGAGGCTGGGCTGTAAAATCACTTTTGGTCAAGGGAGAGAGAAGTAATACTTGTGGAATTGGTGGTTTTTTTGAAGAATGAGCAAAGTCAGTGGCTGCTTCAGCATATGAAGATGTTTTCTTTAAAGTTACCAAGTGAGGTATCGTGTTTCTTTCATGTAGAGCTCCCAAAGGCTTGCTTTCCTTTGGGACAACAATTTGGTCTTCATGCTGGAAAAACCTTATTGAGCCCAGCAGGAACCATTACAGGAAGCTGCTGCTCAGTGGGACCATGCTCCTGTGCCATCAGCTAGCTTGTGAGCAGGCAGCTGACCTCCCAGTGCACGTTACAGACTTTTTGATGATAAAATACAGCTTGTGATGTTCATGGTTTTGGCCAGGGGATCACGATAGAGTGAAACGTTTTGCTGTGTTGAACAGTGTACGTAGTCTCTGAGCCTCGGCTGCCTCAGCTCACCCTTGGTGCTCTCCACAAAAGATATAGAACCAAATAAAGATATGTGATAAATAGGACCTGACTAATTTATTCACGCAATAAAAAAGCAATAGCCTAAAGTTAACTGAGCAAAACCAGACTTGCACTAAAGTGCTAAATTAATACCTCCCTGCTGCACAGCATCCATTGCTCGAGTGCATTTCCCAAAAGTTTAAAAAGAAGGTGCTCAGTGCGAATGTGTTTTAACGATTATTAGAAAGGGCACTTCTTGTGGGTAGTTCTGTTTTCCATTATTTTTAGCAATATATTCAGAATATTTTAAAATAAATTGTGTTAGCAACTCTTGAACTGCAGCGCATAGCCTCCACTGAATCTGAGGACGTTGAAGACCAGCAGCCCCGATGCCTGCTCTCAGCAGCTAACCAGCAGCTGGAAATCGTTCTCCATCAGGTATTTTTGGCCTCCTTCCTCCTAGTGTTTTGTTCCTAGCTGTCATCCCTGTCTCGCACCAGCTCTCCTTGACGGCACTGCAGTATTTTCTGTGGCAGCAGCCGCAGGTCTCAGGTCTCACTGTGTTCCCCATTGCAGCTGGGCTGCGTGGTGCAGCAAGAGGGAGAGCTGCTGGCCCTCCTCATGTGCAGCTGAGGAGCAACCCAGCCAGCTGTCCCGGGCCGATCGACTGGCCATACAAAGTCAACATAGGAATTTGGTTTGTTTTCTGATGGTAGGGCTTTATCCTGTAGGTTTTCTTGGCTAACAGCTAGACTGGCTCTTGCATTTGCTCTGAATAGTGCCACACTCTGCAAGCAGCCCTGTGGTGTCACAGAGTGATGGGGGCAGGTTGGGACCCTACTTATTTCATTCTTTGAAGGCAAAGGCTTCCCACCCTGTCTGATAATGCCTAGACACAACTCCTGCTGCTTGTCTTCTTACCTTTCTGAGCATGGCTAGACCCCTTACCCATGGTGCTCATCACCCTGGGGCGGTTTGCTGTGAACAAAAGTTAAAGCTGCAAATCCCAGAACACCTATTACAAGAGCAGCAAGGTTGTTTGGGAAAGAAACAGTCTTCAAGAATCAGCTTGCAGGCTGGCTGTGTGGAGTGGTCTACCTTCGTCTCTTCAGTGAGAGTGAATGTGGGCTGCATTGGATGCGAAAGCTGAGAGGTAAGGCCGGTCACCTTGGTGTAGGCAGATGCCAGGAATTATGCAGGTCCTTGGTGCAAAGAAGTCGGAAGCACCAGGAAGTTGTTGATGTCCCATCCCTGGAAGTGTTCAGGGCCCTGTGGGATGGGCAACCTGGTCCAGTGAGTGGCATCTCTGCCCAGGGCAGGTGTTGGGCTCAGTGGCCTTGAAGGTCCCTTCCAACCCAAACCATTCCCTGATTCTATAAAAACAGAGGAAGAAGGAAAAAAAAAAAAGGAGGCATAGAAATGAGGTAACAGGGAAGTAATAGAAATTTAAAAATGTAAATGTTCAATAAAGAGTACAGCAAGGAAGAAAATAGAATAAATTCCTCCCTGCTCCGAGTCTGGTGTAATTCAAAACTAACACAATTCCTGTCCCTGCAGATCTCAGCTGCATGGCTTCTGCAGGATGAGAAATGAGCCTTTGTAGCCTTTCAATATTTTTATTGCTTGCAACATTTGTTTTAGCCACAACAGTGAAGGACCCCTTTAAAAGTAAAATACAGACACATCTGAAGGAAATCAGCAGTCCGTAACATCATTTAGCAGAGAGAGATTTTTATGCTGTTTTCTAACGTCCACCTCTCTAACGCATCTTAGTGAGGGATGATGTTGCAAAAGAATCCTGCCCAGTCCATCATGCTGTATAATCCACAAACACGGCAGCTGGAGTGGGATTGCATTCACCCTCGGTACCAGGGCGGCTTCCCCGGGCTGGTATTTCCCACCCTCTGTTCAATCAGTCTGACTCTGGCCAAGTTAGAGTAAGTGAGAAAATGAATGTCTTCCTCTAAGTGGTGGATCTTGTTTCAGAATATGAATGCTAAACGTAGTCCTGAAGTGTGAATTGTGGGGTTGAATATAATAATTCTCGTATAGAGTTTTTCTCTAAGCTTTGTGGAAACTGCTAACGTCATCCTACTTATAAATTATAAAAGTTTCTACAGTGTGCCAGGTAATTTAATATTCCCTAGGACTTAAGCCATTAATCCAATCTCCATCAGACATTTTCATGCTTTTTCCTGTAACAATGCGGAATAAAAGTTCTCCTACAAACCTGCAAAACATTCCATTGTCCCTTTTCAATTCTCTCCTTGATTTTTGCCCCTAGCATATTGCCAATAAAACATTCAGCGAGAGCTAGGGAGCTACTGTTCTGTAGCCACCGCTTATTGCATTAGTCACAATTATCTCTCTTTACATCCACCTGCTGTTATTCTAGCTCTCGTGGCCTTTTGCAGTTGTGCAAATACATATGCATGCTCTTGAATTCATGAATTGGATGAATAATCACTTTGGAGTCTTTGGTACAAGCTCCCTCCCTCAAGATAAGGATGCGAACAAGTGTTCAATCACAGATTTAAATTGTAAACTCCTCGGAGCAGGAATTGCTTTCTGGTAGGCCTGTATAATGCGTTTTGCACTAGAGCACTGTAACCGGACTTCTGTCCTACTGTGAATAAAAAGCTAAGGTTGATGGATTTAAAGCTCTTTATCATAAACCCCAGCAAATATGAAGTTGGTACTTTTGAAAGCAGTAGTTAGCACAATAATTGCTAGCTGAGGTTAAGTAATGACCTCTGAAGAAGTTATGAATTAAAGCCTGTTAGGGTGGGGGTGGTTATTAAAAATTACAAGAGATCCCTCTGAATTTGTAGAGAGAAATCTTCTGTCTGAGGATGAGCCCTTGCTGTGAAGGGAGCCACCAGCCTGATGCCTTCTCTCCGGCAGAGGCACGTTGGAGAGCAGGACTTCCCCTCCAGGCCAAGGGGGTGTCTGCAAGGCACCCCCATGAGGCAGTGACACTGGCTCCCAGCAGGATGTGTCCCCGGGGGCTGCCTGTATATGTGTATGTATATACATATATATATATATGTGTATGTGCCTTGGGAGGCGTGAGCAGGGGGAGGTAATGACTTGGAGACAGGCAGTCATTTGTTCCTGACCCGACGTGTGCTTTCACACCCTGTGCCCCTGCTCCTCCAAGGGGCAGTGACAACGCCAACTTGTATTTCGTAGGTCTGCGGGGCAGCAGTGTGACCCACGGGCCTCACTGGCCCTAGGATCATGGAACTGTAGGGCAGCCCGGGTTGGAAGGGACCTCCAAAGACGATCAGGTCCAGCCTTCCATGGGAAAAGTGAGCGGGGATGAGATTATCCAGCGCACTGTCCAGTTGCCTTTCGTAAGCCTCCAGTGATGGGGACTCCACCGTGTCCCTAGGGAGGTTGTTCAGTGATGACTGTTCTCACTGCAAAACACTCGTGTCTCGTGTTGAGACGAAACCTCTCCAGGTGCAGCTTGTACCCAGTGCTGCTTGTCTTCTCCATGTGGCTCCTTGTGGGGGGGGCGCTCTGTCCTCTTTGTAGCCACCCTTTAATGGTGTTCTGACTGCCAGATCAGCCTTTCTCTGGCTCTGTCCATTTTCCCTGGCATTTGTAGCTACCAAATGTGCCTTCCAAATCAGTATTTTGCTCTCAGATATTACAAGAGGGTTGATAGTTCTGAGTGAGAGTCTGGTCTTGCCAAATCTTTTTGGGCTTACCTCTAAAATTGCACAGTGAGTGTGCAGACTGTCATTGATTCTAGCGGACTTTGGATTTTAGTTGTGTAGTTACAAAGCAGAAAATGCCTGGAAAAAGGGGCTTTAAAATACCAAGGTGTTGTGTGCATTGAGCTGAAAACGGAAGATGTGGCTTGGGTTGAACTTGTGCTGAGAGGAGGAAAGGCAGCCAGCAGCAGGAGTCACATCACTTGACACCAGCCGTGTTTGAAGCGCAGGCAGTGACTCCACTGCACCTCCAACGTTTTGGCACACAATGAAGCACACTCACAGTAGCTGAAATCTAGACGCTTTTTTTCCCAGTAATGATTTACTGCATTGAAAAAAAGAAGTATAGGAAACTTTTGGATTGCAGCCCACGGGGTGGAAGTGAATGATCACAATGGTTGAGCCATTGTTCACTGTGCTGTCATCATCTATTGGAAAGGCTGAGGTCGTAAGCAGCAGCTGTCCGGGGAGACAAATCAGCTGAAAAATTTACGTCTTACAGGTTTCCAGATACTGACCCAGGGAATATAATCAATTACAAAATCAATGCAATACATGGAGCTTGGGACCTCATTCTGGGCACACCAAGTTTTGAAGGATTCTGGCTGTGATGGAAAATGTGAATGCTGCCAGAGTTGTCTTCCTGTCTTAATGAAAGGTTGTTTTATAAACTGAAACAATGCAGATTCATACATGTCAGCACACTGGCCTCCTCTGCAGTGCACTGGCTGCAGGTTTTCATTGCATCCTGCTTTCTTCCTAAATAGTGAAATAGGTAAGGAAGGTACAGAAAATAGAACTGTGCTTTATGCATAAATATATATATATCTAATGTGTTTAGAAGTTGGATACAGGATTGATGTGTGTTTAATGGGGAAATCTTGACTGCAGTAAAGTCAAGGCAAAATTCCCACTGACTTTAGAGGTGCCCCATGTTCCCTCTAGCTGTACCCCCTCTACCTCTTCTTTTGGAGTTGTCTTTTTTTTTCTTTCTCTTTGGTCTCCCTAGACTTTTGAATATACTATTTTCTTCCCTAAGCAGTCTTACCTTTTATTGTGTGTGCTAATTGTATCCAGCGTATTTGCACCTTCCCATATGTACCTATTAGGTATGTTCTTTAGCTTCCCCTTAGCAGAATAGACCTGTTGTAAGAGAGAAAAGGACAACCAGAGTGAATTGTTGTTCTGTTCAACTCTCTGAGCTTTATTTGTTTGTTTGTTTTCAGATGTGCCAGAAAGAGATGGGGTTATAAGTCTAATTAGAAGTCCTTAGGGTTCATGTCCATAACTTTCTTGAGCACTTTTAGAGAAGATAACTCTCTATAAGCAAGTAGCTAATGGGCATTGGAGATCTGTTTTCAGGTGTGCACCTGAAAACATTTTAATGTGCTTTGACGTTCAGGAACATGATGTAATTGCACTATGAAAATCAATTTTCTTGAATATTCCACCTGAGATGCCCAAAATGGAATATCTCACATCTACAAGGTCTCTCTGAAATGCCATCTATTGAGTCTATAAATGGCGTAAAAGGTGCCGGTGCTAGAGATCAAATGAATTCTGTTTCAAGAACGGTGGTTTACAGCATCCTATCAAAAGGATGGTGTTCATGGCTTAGAAAGTGTGGTCTCTTGTGCCAAATAGAACAGTTCATTTGGAAGGGGCCTTCAAAGGTCATCGAGTCCAACTGCCTGGCCACGTCAGGGCTAACCAAAAGTTAAAGCACGCTGTCCATTTCAGAAATACAGTGCAGAAATACAGGGGGATTCGGGGGCACCTCTTGTTGAGATGTTGCACGGCTGGGGTGGCAGGGCTTGCTTTGAGGGGAGCCTGGGGGCTGCTCCTGCCCTGCACCTTCTGAGCTTGAAATCTGCCTCTAGCAGTGTGGAGGAGAGAGAAGATGGCAGCCCAGCAAGTCCGTGGGAGGACGATGTGCCTCCTGGGTGCTGCCCTCCTTGTTAGTGCAGGGACCTGAGAGCGGGCAGCTGGGGAGACACTCAGCACAGAGCACCACACTGGCAGGCTTGGATGAATGCATAACTAGGAGTGTGATTTCCAGTTTTTATTCAGTGTGGTGTGTTTTCACAGAAACCAGCTCTGTATAAACTGAGGAACACATATTTGCGGGCTTTTATAGCCTTTTCTTTGGACTTTTTTTTATTTGCTTAGAAAAACTCCATTTCTATTGCAGGCAGAAAACAGCAGCAGTATATAGCCAATATATAAACCTCTGTGGATTCTGTGACTTGCTCAATGCCTTATGGACATGCTGAGCATTGTAAAGAAAATATTAATAAAGAAAAGAGCACGAGAGGCATAAAGTTCAACCATACCATGCTTTCTTGTTTATAACAAGATTTGTGTTCTCATCTTTTTGGTGTTTCTTTTATTAAAACTGTAATCATTTTGTCCTGTCTTTCCAATTACATACTACTTAACCCCAAGTACCATTGTAACCCATTTCTAAAAGAAATAACATGAGATCCCAAATAATCCATATTATATGCCTCTAATACAGAGGAAAGTTTCTTTCATTCTGTGTTGTGTTTATGAGACCGGTGTAAATTCTGTAATTTTTGAAGTTAAGCAAAGCCTGATGGAAACATTATGTGCTCTTCACTAACTTTTTTTTCCCTACTTTGTAGAGTTTTAAGAGCTGCACTTCCACCCTGTGTCAAGTCACGGGCAGTCACAAGAATTGTTTCTGGATCACACAGGCACCGCAGATCAGTGGGGCGTCTGGGCCCTAGCTTAGCCATTCCTTAGTCAGCTGTTTGTTTTGTCTAAACCATGAGATAAATGGTAAATTTAGAGGAAATTAAGATGCTGGGGGGATTGTCTTATTTGGAAGCATAAGAAGTGAGAATTTCTGAGTTAAAGAAAACATTTTGAATGCTTCGTGCTGCTAATGGCTGTTATGGGGTGGGGGAGCTCGCTGCTTTCAGACAGAGTGCTAAAGGTAAGATGAGTATCACGTGCTTCTGCACGTCCTGCCTGGACAGTTTAAACAGCTCAGCCTTCGGCGTTCAGAAGCTGCTATTGATCCGATGAGATGGTGATGCAGAAGGACAGGCAGTAATCTGTTATCTAAAGGACATTCCTACTGAGAACAAACAAGTTCTGACTCTCAGACACTGGAAAGAAACCAAAAATGTGGTGGTTATAGCTGAAGAAGTTGGGAACTGAGGCCTCAATGTGTTGTGGCCAATTTTGACTTTCCCACGGCGCATTACACACGGCTGTTCCTGCTGATGAGAGTTTTGTAGAGGCAGGTAATGGCCGTGGGATTCTTTCCTGCCAGGCAGTTCACCTGGGATGTGCTTCCAGAACAAGGCTGATAAAGCTAAGTGATGATTGCTATACATTCGGCAAATTTAGGGCAACATGAAACCCTTCTTGTTGCAGGCGCATTTTGTGCCGGGTGCTGTTTGCTCCGGAAGACACGAGAAAGACTGTTCTTGCTCTTTAGCTTTTTCCAGAAATCTAAGATAACTTTTAACTTGAGATCCATATGTTCATCAGATCGAGATCAATGATAAATAGTTCTGAATCGTGACTGGTATTTCGAACATATGACATTCCTCATAAAGCTATTTTGGACACCGTTATTCCATGCACACGGAGCGGTTTTGGCTCAAGTTGAACTGCGTCAGTCACCGAGACATTTATTGCCAGGGGAAGAAACTCCTTCTCCCTCCCCTAGAAGCCAGCAGCGTGTGCCAGCATGTATTTTTACAATATCGGTTTTATAAGAACGGTTTCTCACTTTTACTCATTTGAGAATTGAATTAGCTTTTGCTGCTGCTTCACTGACTCCACAGAACATTTCCCCACAATCGTTTAACACGCTATTAAATTCTGGAGTATGTTGTCTGTACAGCTGATAATTTGATTTTGAGTGATGTTTGTGTCATTACTAAGCATTTTAGTCAGCAACAACAATGTCAGGAATATGGAGCGGGGCTTTTAACAATGAGCTCCAAAAGAGGTTGAGAAACCTGGGTGTAAGGCTGCCCATGAACAGAAGGGATTGCTTTCAGAGCCATCATGTTCCCGGGGCTTCCGAGGCTCGATTCATTTAAACTTGCTGCTTTTGCATTTTCAACGGCTTCGTTAGTGTCTCCTATTTAATCCAAACTGGGCAAAATTTGTTTCATAAATCTATTTTAAAACAGTTTGGAGCTTCCAAACTGCAAAACATAAAGTACTTTGAGGATCGTGCTTCTCTCCAAATGTCTTTATATTGCACATTGTTATGCAAGGGCTATCACATACCAGAGAAGATCTTGCAGATTATTAACTTTGGCCATCTATTTATTCTCCAGTTCTGGACCTCATTTCCCAGCACAACTGGGCAGCTCATCCCACTGAAAAGGAATGCTCTTAAAGCCGTGCTGCTTTGAAATCACCAAACTCGAGAGAATTGGTGTGTGAGCACCAAAGTTGACAGAGAAGTTATTTTCCTCACTAGCAATTTACTATGTGGAAGTTTTGTACCATTATTTAACAAAAGAAAGAGGAGAGGGGAGGAGAGCCTGTTTAACCAATGCTGCACACGTATCTTTCTGCCCACGGACGCTGACATCAGGACAGACGTGTTTCTGGCTGTGGCACCGTGCTGGGGTTCTGGCAGCAGCAGCTGACGAGGTCCTCAGCCCATCCCAAACTCTGCCTTGGGGTCTCCTCTCCACCCTCACCAGAGGGACATGCCTTTTCCATGGCTGTGGGCGAGTGACTGGTCTAATTAAAAGTGGAAATAACCACCGAAGTGCTAGTGACCAGCTAACAGGCCGTGTTGCTTTGGGTTTTTTGGTTACTTATGGGGATGGGAAAGGTGAGATGGCGTGATTAGCGAAAAACGTGGTCCTTTGCTGCTTATTAGGTTTTGTGTATTTTTGGTTTCTCCCTAAAAGACTTGTCCTAGATAATTCCTCTGCAGCTTGAGAATGCTTTGCTTTGTGAGGATGTAATCCGGTGTAGGATTCAGCAGTAATTAGCCATGTGGATATTTATGGAGACATTGTAACCTGCATTGTTCATGAATATTTCACCGTGGTGGAAATTTCACACCCAATAAATCACTAATGAAAATGTCATTTCCCAGCTGCATTTACCTGATGTGCTGTTAATCTTGCTGTACCCATTGGAGGCAGAATTACTGTCAGATTTGCAACACAGGAAGGAATTGATTTTTAATTAGTGACCCCAATAATGTAGGTTAAAAATTATTTTTAAAATGGTGATTTAATGGTCCTCTTTGCATAATGCTATCAGCTTCATTGCCTGTAGCGATGTTTTGTAGACTGCTCTTCAGACAGATGCTCTGAAGGACAGTGTAACAACAACTGGCAGGATCGAAGGGATTAAGGTATGGGGCAGGTGGACCTGAGAGCAAGGAGTGTCGGAGAGACAAAGCGAAACCCATTAGCTGCGGTATCGACAAAGCTCACAAAGCACAAGCGCCAGACTCCGCACATTTGCTTCTGGTCTTTTCCCATAGTGGTCCTGAATGGGGCCATCTAACCCCTGGATGGCATTTCATGAAGGCATTTATTACAAGATAGATTGTGGTGTTTTGAAAGATCCTATATGATTTTGCCTTCTTTATGATCTGTATCCTTGTTTTTTAAAAATGGAACTTGTGTCATTGGGACTTCTCCAACGTATGGGGTAACAATGGCACAACACAAATACGAGTGCAGCTTCCTTAGCATCGTCACCACAGGTTAACTGACTAAATGAAGAAAGTTAATGAAATGCTAGAACAAGATGGTTACTGACATGATGATTACGGAAGAGGATCTGAATCATGCCATATGAGGGAGCTGTAGCCTTCTCCTTTCTTCAAAGTCATACTCTCTAGCTGTGTTTTGTTATCCTGTACATTGCTGACTGCAGATGCTTGTGAAAAAAAAAAAAAAACCTCTGATCAGTGCCTGTGAAGCCTTCAGCTCCTTAGATTCTAGGAAGATGTGAATTTGCAGAAATCAGGCTCTGCTGAATGTGCAGGGGTTGCACCCTTGTCTGGACGGATGCTTCTCGGGGGAAGCCGTGCAGCGGGCACCTCTGCAGTCAGCCGAGCGGTTGTGATCAGGGAGTGCTAATGCCATCTTCTTCTCTCCGAAGATGCCTTGGGATTTTCACCTGTGTTCTGAATATTCCACACATAAGGGCTGTCGACACCCGGGGTCATTCAGCCCTTGGTAAGGCCATAGCTTCTTGTGTATCTGCTGCTGTTACCTGTCGTGCAGCAAGGATAAGGCAGCCTTTCTGCGGGCTGGAGTTTGAGGCCCGGTGTTTAGTCTTGATTGCTACACAGACAACTTTGCCGTGATTTAGCTGATACTGCAGATATCTGACACATCGAAAATAAGGCCTCTTACTGCCAGAAATACGATTTTAAAAGCCTGAACTAACAAAGTTCCACTGAAACCACATTTTTCTGTTCATTTTGCTAGGCTTTGGATCCAAGCTTAATTCCCAAGTTTAGATCACTCCTGTTTGAAAACATTATCTTTCATGACTAACAACTCCGTCATGCCGGAGGCCACAGAGCTGTGACATGACTAAACACCACTTTCCCTGGCATCGGGGTTTTTTTTATATTTTGTGAGGTTCAGAACTGTGGTGTTATTCACCGCCCGGAGGTACGTCCTCTCGCTGCCGTACTTCGTCTGAAGCAACACTCCACAAGCCACCATCTCTCGCATTAGTTTTACTTGCCTTCAGCACTCTCCTCTCCAAGAAGAGAAAGGCAGTATCTTTTTGAGAAATGGATTAACCATGAGAGTCATTTCTGATTTCTTAAACCAGGCGGGGCTGCTGGTTTAGGTGTCACGGGGAGATGCTCTGAATAAGAGCAGCCTGCTCTTCATGTCCAGTCATCGCTGAATGGCAGGGGGGTTGGAGGGCTAACACAAGGCATGGCCTCTTTGAAGGCTTGTCAGGTTGTATGCTGTATTCATGTGCGTTTGCACCATGTTTTGGACGCTGCTTTCCAAGTCTCCCTGCTCTGTACTGAGAGTACAGAAGGTGGAATGAACCCAGCTGTCCACCAGTGCCTTCCCACTTCCTGTGGCTGGGAAGGGCAGCTCTGCTTTCAGGCTCTGTTCTTCTCGATCTACAATTATTTATCCTGTGCTGCTGCAGTTTGCAAGCCAGTCAGTCCCCCGTGCCCGTGTTGGAGCTCCGAGCAGCCTGCCTGCGAATTCAGCAGAGTGAGCCTTACAGGGCAGGGCGAATTTGCACGAGTGGATCCCCCCGCTCGTATTGTCAAACACTTCAACAAAAGGGCAGCTGAAATTCATTGTTGATAAATGTGCAGCGGTGCACATGGGAGGAAAAACACACTCGGTGATGGTCTCTGAACTAGCTATTAACTCCAAGATCTCTTTCCTGAGTGGTTTTATAGAACTATCCATTATATTGTCAATTCCGTAGCAAAGCAAAACAAACCAAAAACCCAGACAGAATGGTAGGAATTGCTAGGAAAGGACTGGAGGATAAAGCAGAAAGTGATCTGGTGTTCTTGTGGTTAAATGAGCTGATTCTTTTTATCAGCGCAAAGAGGTAGCAAAGGGAGGGCTGTGACAGAGACGTATGACATGTGAGTGGCTTGGAGAAGGGGCACGGGAATCCATTTCTCATAGTGCAAGATCAGGGCGCATCCTGGTGAGATTGTCACATGGAAGATTTAGGAGAAATAAAAGGAGGAATTTCTTCACACAGCAGTTCAGCTGAGCTGTGAACTCTGCCATTTATTGTTGTGGATATAAAAAATTAATATTAGAACAGATACGTAAATTCTCAGAATAATTAGATACATTAATAGAAAGCTGGTCTGGCAAGGGCCGTTGCATGTGTGTGTGTGTCACCACCAGCTCGGGAAGACTCTGAGCTGCCAGTGAATCAGGAGGCATAACAGAGAAGTATCACACTGGGTGGCTGTCTTGTAGACATTGATGTGTCTAGATCCCTCGGCATCTGGACACAGGATCCTGGATCTTTGGATGATCCTGTAACTTTTATTTTGTTCTTTGGCCATTAAGCCTAAATCCTCCCTAAAATCCTGGGTGGTGTAGTCACAGGTTCTCTGCAGGTGTGCCTAGTAAAAAGGTCTTAGCAATGTCAGGCATCCAGATTTAAGGAGACTACGTAGCCTGACATCCGTCAGGTGCCCTAGGAGCTCAGCACAGAAGCTTCTTTTCCAAACGTGTCTCCTTTTAACAATTATGAACATGGGGGATTTGGTAGCTTTGTGTAAGTCAAAGTTTCAAGATTTGGAAGGTTCTAAGACGGAAATATTTAAAAAGACTGTTCCTTTGGGTGCAAACTGGTTTGCTACTTTGTCTTCCCATGCTGTGATCTCTCAGGTGCTACTGGTAGAGAATTAATTGTTCAAGTTGAAATGTAGTCTCTCTCGTCTTTCACTAATAACATTGCTGAAGAGAAGGGAGGGTATCTATTTAACTGTCAGGACAGAGATGAAAATGGTTATGGAAGCTGAAGATTCTGCATATTCTCCTCAAAGACTTTGCAAGGGCAACTAAGATCTCATATCCCAGCAGAGGTGCAGTCACATTCAAAAGATCTTCCCCCGAAGGCCTGAACCTTTTCAGGAAACAAAACCAAGCCAATGAACAGGGTACCCTGCTTGTCAAGGCTCTTCTGGGATGTGCAGCTGTCCTGGCTTTGCTCTGAAATTTCCCGAAGGACACAAACCAGATGCATCACCTAGTTTGAACTGAAATTGTGCCTGACCTTTAGCTTACAACCTCCAACTCACAAAACCACAGAAAAGAGCACTCATCAACCTGGAGACCTCTGTCCTTGATGCTTAATTCACTTTATACCTGTGTCTGAGCACCCTGTTTGATGGACTGGGTGATAAAAAAAGGAAATTGTGGTCCAAATCCTGTCTGTGCTCTTTTATGACTTATTGAGGAGTCTGAGAAGGGCAACATAAGCTGACTCCTGAAGCAGCATTTTTTTTTCCACAATTTTTCTTCTTGAACAGTGGACAAAGGGAAAGGAGGAGCAGGGGGAAGCCGAGCAGGACAAATCCTCTCCCCTTCCCACCTTGTGGCCACGGAGCTCTGGTGGGACTGGAGATCTGAGAAGTCCTGTAAGAAACTGACCGCGAGGGGG
Source organism: Anser brachyrhynchus (assembly GCF_964034855.1). NCBI lineage: Eukaryota > Metazoa > Chordata > Aves > Anseriformes > Anatidae > Anser > Anser brachyrhynchus. Next base: position 8,745,626 of record NC_137733.1, read on the forward strand.
GCAAGTGGTTATGCTGAACAGATTTCTAGATTTTTACACAGCCTTATCTGTCTGCATTGTGGGATACCTGCCTACCTCCTGAGCATCAGCAGTTGTCCATTGGCTTCAGTTAGTTCGTGAAACAAAAGGCTGCAGCTGACGTTGTGCCATGCCAGGAGCATGCACACAGTCTGTCATGGCGTCGCAGGGCTGGGGGCAGCAGCGAGCTCTGCAAGAGCACCTTGTCCTGGAGCCGTGGACAAATGGGTGTTTTATTACACATGTATCAAAGCTGTTACTGGCATGCACAAAGGGATTGGCACACTTTGAAATTTGTCCTTTCTAGGTTGCTATATTCCAGAGGAACGTAGCCAAAAAGTGAATTTTTCTTCTGCTTTGCAAGGTTTCGCTGCCTTAAATCAGTACCCAGATCTTGGAACTGGTACCCAGCCCATCTGACGTCTTCCCCAGGCATCAGAACAACGAAATACTTGAACTCTGCCATGTCTTTTGTAGCACGTAATTACCATATAATTGCCTCTTTTGCCTCTCAGTTCCAGGTGGAGCTGCCAGTGTCTCTGTTCTTGTGCTGGCAAACGTGGAGGGACTGTGGCATGTAATGCAGGAGTGGGGGAAAGCACAGCCTCAAAATCTTTTTCCCTTTTTGTGCCAAAGCTGATAAGGTGCTAAATCAAGTAAGAAAAGAGGGGGGATTTGTCAAGACCGGGGGAAGATAAAGAGCTGGTTTCAGAAAGGAATCGAGGTCCATAAGGATACAGAGAAGCTTCTAATAGCGTTCCAAAGGCACATAAGAAAAGTCAGCATGCAGTTCCCATGGGAATTAGGCACTCAGCCTGAGAATTTATGAGAGTCCTTGGAGGTTCACGTTAATTAATTGCATATTTAGGCACCTAAATGTGTGTAGCCTTTGCAGGCTGAAACACCTCCCTGTGGAAGCAGGCCTGGGGGAAGAGGACTGCGTGATCACAAGGTGGAAGGCAGACCTGCTCAGGCTGTCACAGAAAGGTAGTGGGGCAACGCTCGAGTTCACAGCCTCGCCATTCTTTTTTGTGATGTGTTTTGCTGCTCTAGGAGGCTGCTGCCAAAAGCAGTAACAGTAACCAGAGCGCTCGGCAGAATGTCCGTCCTTCTTTTGTCCCTGCTCGTGGGAAAAAGCGTGACAAATGCAGGAGGGCATCCAGGTTTGGTGAGCCAGGAGCTCTGGCTCCCACGGTAAATGTGGCCTGGTGAGAGGATTAGTGAGATGTGTGTGCGCTGGAGATGTGTGAGCCCTGTGAAAACCCCTCCGTGGCCAGTGAGATAAATGAGCTTGGATACAAGTGGTGACCAGGACTCTGCAGAGCAAGCCCAGTTTTGTTGCTCTGTGCTGAGAAGTCTTTCCTGGTGAGGGGAAAAAACCCAGAGCGTGGCTCTTCTGCATTCCCACCGTTGCCCTGTTCCTGCTGGTAACTGCTGCTGCACCCCCAGGCAGCGATGCTCTGGGGCAGCCCTTTGCACAAACCACTTTGCTGTCAGGATTGTTTGCAGCTTCTGTAAGCTTTGCCAAAATAAGGCGGACAAGCGGCCCTGAAAAAATGTGGATCATTGTAAATCTCTTCCCAGTAGCTATCATATGACTTGGTTTTTGGTACAATTTAGTGTAGTTACTAAAAAAAATCTGAGTCTAGAACAGCAACAGCTCTCGGTGCTTCGGTGTCGCGGGGTGTTGGAGTTCCCGTTAATAAGGGCCTGCTTAAACCTGGGGGGGCCTTCAGGAACGCACAGAGGAACTGGCTCCCAGCTTCCACAAAGCATAGCTCAGTCCTCTTTCTGCATTTGAAAGCTTTCCTATAAGGGTTTTGTTAATATCATTTAATAATGCATAGAAAATGAAGTCGATTCTGACCTTGGCCTTCCTGGTGTTTCGTGTTACGCCCTCTACCCCTGCCGACAGCCTGCGTTCCCTGTCCCCGTGCTAAATGGTAATTCCCTCCTGTAACTCCTTCTTTACTGAGCTTTGCAAACGTGCACATTTCTTTCTGTCAATTTGTCAGGCATAGTCACTCCTATGAATCCAGTCAGCTCCCCCCTGCAAAACATGCCGAATGTTTAAACCCTGATCGTCGCTGACAGGTCCACAAACGGCACTTCCCCAGGCTGCTCCCTGCTCCGCCCCGCAGCACAGGGCAGCAGGTGCCGTCCCTACGGCCACAACGAGCAGGGCCTGATGGACACCCACAGGAGACGTCTTTGCTCTGCCGCCACCGTCTCCCTGTCATCGTCCCGGTGTAGTTTAGATGGGAGATCTCAAGACGAGGCACGTGCCGTTCTCCACTCCGATCACATCCCCCCATCTGTGTGCTATTCCCCAGAGGAGGTCTGGTGACTAAACTTGAGCGATGTAGTGACTGCGGCGTGTGTCCATGAGTCATTGTTAGCTTGTTCCTTCATAAGAGAATAGAAACTGAATGAAAACATAGTTGGTGATAATAGGTGATAGGTTTTTATTCAAATCCACTGTCCCAGGAGTACCGGCCAGAGGCAGCGTGGCCCTGCACACACACGTCTCTGCTCACAGCAACCCTCTTGTGCCTCCTCCCGGCCGTGCAGGCGCTGAAGGCAGCTGCGCTCACGTTCGGGTGGCTTTTGGCTACAGTCCGACCCGTGCTTTCTGGTGAGCGAACTCCGTGTTTGCTGGAGCATGAAGCTAATTCGTTTGGGGTCCGTTCAGTCACTGCACGAGTGACAGCAGCCTCCCCGAGTGCTGAAAGTCTCTGTCCGAAGATAGCAGCAGCAGGCCTGGGGGCTTCCAGCGGGGAACTGGGGACTGCTCTCGTCGGTGGTGGCCTGCGTCTGGGTGCAGCAGTGCTGCTAGCGCAGCCTGGGGGATCCAGATCCTCACTTTGACACGAGTCATCTCTGAAACCCCAGCCAGGATGAAATTTGTGGATGGTTTTTTTTTCCCAGAGTAGTCACCATGAGGTGAAAGGTTGTAACATACAGCGGTGTGCCACAGCGCACCCTGTGTCCGTGTGCTGGAGGGCGCTGCCAGTAGCATTGTTTGGGTGAGGGCTGAGCATTCGTAGCTCATAGAGAAGCTGAAGACAGCCGGCTTTCCTTAGGGAAAGAAATGAACTTATCACTTTATTTTATGATAATGATGCTGAATTCTGATGTGAACAGACTGTGCCTTGTATTTTACGTCTTTCACTCAACTTTGCTGTAAAAGCTGCTATAAAAATGAATTAAAAGACTTGCTTCACTTGAGTCAGCTCAGTGCAAGTCTTCCTCTGGGTCATTTACAATTCCAGGTGACTCGTGAATCCAAATGCAAGTCAAGTGCAAGCGTGTAAGCAGATGTCAGGGACCTTTCAAGCGGTCAGGACACCGACCCACCGAAACCCAGCATGCGGGGCTGCTCTGAACAGTCTGCCTCAGCATGTAGCTGCCGGCCTGGCCTCCTGGCAGAGCCACGCTTTGTAGTGAGCAGGTGTGAAAGGCTCTCCGTGCTCCAGCAAACAGCTTTTCCAACCCCAAACCACCTCTTCTCCATAGATCTGGCTTTCAGGCAGCACACTGACTAGGAGCTGCACAGATGTCATAGACACTTTTAAAGCACATTCCTCAGCTCCAAGTCACCCCCAAATCTGGTCAAAAGCCCCTTGTCCCCAAGCCACTACCTGCAGTGGCTGGCAGAAAAGTTATACTTTAAGCCTTTGCCCTTTTATCGGGTTTAATTGGAGTTTTAGCTCACTGCTTGCATTGCTGAGCACTCAGCAGCACGGAAACGCAGCACAGGCCACCTGCTAACGTCCCATCAGCTGCTGCATGTTATTAGGAAGAAGCTTTGGCTGCCCAAGCGTGCAAGACCCTAATGGCCACATCTGCTCAGAGCAGTGTCCATAAGCCTGTCAAGGATCCTCCTCAGGACTCTGCTGTTGTTCCAGTCCCCTCTCCGTTTTATCAATTGCTGTTTGCTTGATGTTTACCCCCTGTTCCACCACGGTGCGCTGATAATTCAGTGCCCTGCTCCTTGGGTTATGAGTACATCCTCTTACCTCCTGCCTCTGTGGAAACCACTTTTTTTTAAAAAACTTCTTCCATAGCCAGTACCACTTTGACTCCAGAGACCCACACCTTCGTCTAGGAGCTCCTTCATCCCTGTGCACAGCATGCTGGCAGCAGCATCTGGTGCTTTTTTTGGGGAGGAGAAAGCTCTCTCAAGTATGACCTGATTTTCTCAAGCAATGGCCAAAAGTCTTATTCTATGTTTGCTCCTAAGTCTGATGTATACAAATCCTTCAGTTTAGCTATGGGATAACCACTTCATCCTTGCCAAAAACAGAAAACTGGTCACAGCCACTCTTTTCACTTGGTAATCCTGGCAGAGGATAATTTGTCAGAGAGGCAATTAGGGGAAATGCAGTGCACCTGATCTGCATGGATGGTGCAAGACAAAATACACAGCGTTCTGATTTAAATTAATATTGATCCCACTAATGGGAATCAGAGGACCAAAATAAATTATATAAATGGAGTTAATCAAGACAAAAAATTTCCAAAGGGTAACCTTGCATTAATGGAGCTGATTCTGCTGATGTCAAGTAGAGACATGCAGAAGGATAACGGACTGTTTGTCAGGAAACAACGGGCACTGCTGCCTCTTACTCTGAATGTCCAGGACTGCTGAGGTAGGAAATTATTTCTGAATACCTAATATATTAATTTATGAAGAAGTTGTTTTGTGTGATTGATAGCTCCTTCCCTTCACTCCGGGAGCCTGCCCAGCTTGTAGGGTTGCTGGCTGCAGACCACGGAAAGGCAGAGCAGCAACACACATGGGGAGCAAACAGGTGTAGGGGTGGACAGGAGCTGTGGGCAAGAGAATTGCTTCAAAGCTTCTCGGCGATGCACAGAGCAGATAGTGTTTTAAAATGCTGCTACTCCCACACGCGGACCTTGCTGCACAAGACGTTGCCAAACAGACATTGTTTAGCCTCTAACTCCAGCTGCTGAGTGCTGAGCTTTCCTGCCCTGGGGAGGAAGGAAGGAAATTGCAGACTGAACACAGTCTGGGCTGGTGGCTGGTACGGGGTCTTCTCCAAAGGACCTCACAGTATCCATTTTGCTTTCTGCAGGCAGCAGAGAGCAGCAGAAGCACTCACAGGGTCAGTGCAGCGAGGTTTGTGAGTTCCTTTGCTATCTGCAGAGTTCATACAGTAACAGGACGCTGCTTTCACATGGGGCACAGGCAGCTCTTCTTCCTCCCATCACCCAGCTCTGTCCTGCTAGGTAGTGCAGAGGAGAAGGATGGTTGTTTCTGTTTGCTAGGTCACTGGAGTGTTTTGGGAAGAGGGGTGAAGAAGACCTTCCTCACTGAGGAATGCTTATCCAGAGTGGAAGTGTAGCTCAGGCAAACCTTGCCCACTGTGGGAAAATCTGTTAGAGTAGGAATAAATCCAGTTCCACTCGTGCTCACTGGTGCGTCCCAACATGGGCAGGCACCAGAAGAACTCGAGGTGCTGTATCTCACTGTGTTTGAAGTATGTCTGCTGAGCCAGGGTTTCAAAATGGCAATGGTGGCTAATGGGCTGGTCATTTAAAACTGCTTGAAACGTGGTTGGAGACGACACGTCAGTTCTCCTGCTCAGCACATCAAGTATTTCTTTCCACTCCTACACGTAACTTTGCAGTCTGAGTCTCGGGAGTTGTCCACCTGAGTGCGTTCAGAGAGACCTGAGTAAATCACTGGGGTTTCCCCGGAGCTGTCAGGAATCCGACACCCCCAGTCCCACCGGTCGGATCCAGGCCTGCCCTTACCCAAGCATTAAGTTCCCTCTTCCCACTACTGCTATCCCTGACAGCAACAGTGGTGAAAAAACTTCAGAAAGAGTGTGGTGAAAGTCTTTTACCAAAGTTTGACACTCTCTGAAGTTGCTTCTGGAGCCTTTCAAACTACGCAGGGAATTTAGACATGTCATTTTTTAAATTCAGTTCCATTTTTATTATGTAGGTTTTATTTAAATGTCTTAGGCTGAATCAAACACTGCTATTACTGGATGCGGAGTTGTATGGCATTGTTGTTTGTTGTTAAATGTATTACAGACTGCTGCTTGTTCTTAAATCTAACATTTTTTCATGACATTTTTCTGACATTACAAATTTAATCATACAAACTTACTATTACATTAGTACATTCTTGCATATTTAATATATTTCAGCTTTGTCTCTGCAGCAGCTGTCAACGTCTTTAACAAAACCTTGAAAAACTATAGGAAGTATAAATCTTCATAAAAAATTAAGAAGATTGATCCAGATAGTTTCCTGCGGTAACGATTTCCACGTGTTTGGTAGAGAGTTGTGTGCTGTTGTGCTCTAGCACGCTGTGCACACAAATTCAAAGGGCGTAAAAGAAAGCCTGAGATAGTGAGTCTGTAAAATAATATGGCTTTGTAATAGTGGAAAGCTGTATTAGCCCAAATACTCAGAAACAATTATTTCTTATCCATTAACTGGATTGTTATTAGCAGAACATTGGATAGCAAAGGACATAAAAATAATCAATAGGACACGTTAAAATATGAACTGGAGGAACGCCAGGAAGCAAAGGGCAAAGCGTGCACGTGTGCAGTGGGTGGATGCTCTCCGTTGCATTCTGTGACCACCAGGAGCATGCAAAGGCATTTCTGATCAAGTCAAGTCAATAATTTGCATATAACATAAGATATTCTGTCATCCTTCTATTTCTTCTTCATTTTAATAGAAAACCTCTCCAATATTAAAATAATTTCTTCCAGCTTTAAAGTCACATATGCCAAAAATCACCTTCTGCTTACTTGTGACAAAAGCAAAATGCCACTGTGTAGTAAAGAAAGTTTTTCACAAGACGAAAGCTGCTTTGCCTTCCTTGGGGGTGCTCTTTGTCTATGCTCTGTGCTAGAAACACAGCTCTTGAACAGTTCTCTTGCATTGCAGAGGCCCCGGTGCTGCTCTACTCCTGTCTTTTGGTGCCCCAGGGAACTGCAGCCATGTAGTCACCCCAGTTAGGAGCTCAGCCGTATTTAACTCTTGGTGCTTTACAGATGGGAGGAGGAGAAGGACAGCCAGATCTGGTAACCAAATGATGTCTTCTGAATTTTAAGTTCTGTGAAATCAGGTGGGCTGTCATTAGAGCTCAGACACTTGAGAAACTCATGCAATGAAAGCAGGGGAACGGGGATCTGATAATTCCCTCTTCCCAGTAAAATGAAAAGCTACCAGCTGGAAGAAGTGTAATTTTTAAGGATGTAAAGAAGAAAAAACGGAGAAAAGAAAGGAGAAGAAATGATCCCAGTATTGCTTGGCTTTGGTGTTATGGAAAAGCTCTTTCTGTTGCAGCATTTGGGCTGTTGTCCCTACAGGCCACTGCATTGGTGCAGGTCAGGACACCCAGTTGCACTAGGTGTAGCAGTGTAGAGATCCCTGAATGAAAGGGAACAGGAAGACATTTAGGCTTTGATTTAAAGCCAGTGGACCTCATTCTTCCCTGCTTGCAGCTTTTTCCAGCCTTTTTTACCAGTATAAAGAAAGGGCAAGTTATATTTCTCCTTTGGCATGTAACTTCTTCTGATGAGGCAGCAGCAGGGGCAGGTGAGTGAGCGTCAAGGTCATCAGGAAAACAACCACAGCACACAAAATTCTGGCTGTCTCTTATATCCCCCTTGTACCAGGCCAGCTCACAAACCTCAGCTGCCATGGCCCTACAAAGCCTGGAGCCTCTGTATTTGAGCAGGGCCCTGTGGCAGACCTTCACCTCCACCTCCAGGTGGCCAAACCGAGACTGGGAGCCAAGTCCCCACACTCCTGGCCCCGTCTGCCACCCAACCAGTGCCCTCCCCTTCGGGTCTTGGTTTATGGAAGGCTGCAGAGCAGTGTGGCTGGAAGGATGCTGTATGGGTGTGGGGAGTGTTGAACACACTGCATGAAAAAATAATCAGCTTCCAAAACTGGTGAATTGACTTAACTGAAAGCTGTGCCTGTAGAGCTCCTGTGGAGAATATGCAATATTGTAATTAATTGCTATTAGTAATTAATAGTAGGCAGTTAATTCACTGCCTGCCATTTGTACTGAAACACACATCTACAGTAGCAGAGGCCTGTTATCTGGCCAGCTGTGTTTTTAAGCCGTGTTGCCATCACAAGGTGTCCCATGTGCAGCAGGCAGATCTGTGCTTAACCCATAAATAGGAAGTGGTGGTTCCCACGGTGACCTGTGTACTCAGACCCGCAGCATCCCTAATTCCGTGTGTACTCCTCTCTCTTGTTGGAATACTTTCTATGAGCAGAGATTTTTTTTGCCGAAGATGAGACTGCTTTTAATGTTATGCCTTTATTGTACATTCAGACAGCTGCGTGACGTGTGCCCACATTTGGTATACATGAGCATGTCCAGGGGCCACCGCGCCGCTGATGCTAACGAATGTCCTCAGTGTTACTTTCTTCCTGCTTTGTGTCACTCAGTGTGTCTGCACCCTTCCAGCAGGAAAACCAGTATTCACAGGAGAATTTCAAGCTGTAGCAAAGATGGGAAGCTTGCAGTCTGAGACAGGATTTTTCAGATAGCTGGGAATTTTGCTTGACTGGGTTTCTGGGTCCAGCACGAGCCTCCTCAATCACTCAGGCTGTGTGGGCTCAGAGTCGTGGCAAGTGGTCTGCTTAAAGGAAACCCCAGTCTTCACTATTCTTACCTTCCAGTGGGCCCATTTTTGGCATGAACCAGGAGCTTTTCAAAGTATTGATGTGCTGGTGCTTGTTCTGTGCCTTCCACCTCCTTCCTTTTTTGTGCCCAAGCCTCAGAACATAACTCTAGAGAAGTGTTTCTGTGCCAAGGTGTATTAGCTTAAAAGGACCAGTGTGTATTTCCTCGCCATCGGCAGGGATGCTGTGACTGCAGGGCCTAATCATAGGCAAAAGTAAGCAGGGAGGTGGAGATTAGCACAGAGTCGGGAATGTGGAGAGGGGAAGAGCAGCAACAAGCAGATGTGGGGGTAGGACCAGGCAAGGAGGCGTGGAGGAGCCTGAGACGCTGTGGCACAAAGCCCCCAGGAGCAGGAGGGCAGGGATGGAGGATCAGGAAGGCACTGGGGACTGGCTGGGGGGAGATGGAGAAAGGAGAAAGGGGAGACGGGAAAGACACCGGCCTCACTGAACATCTCCAGCAATCGCTCCTATGAAAATCTTTATAAAAATATCTGAACAGTTCATATATGAAGCTTCATGGAAAGTCTCTTTCAGCTATGAATGTAACATATTCTTTCTGGTGCCAATAATAATGGCATATGGAAAATAAGCCAGCATTTGTTTCATTTCACTGTCTTCTGCATGGCTATGAAGGGCAAGTACTCTTTGGTAAATTTTCCTAACAGTTTTTTGGAGCTGAAATGCAATCACCTGGTAATTTGTATTAAAGCTATTTTTAAAATTCACAATCAAATGAGGGTGGTGCTAACTCACTGAACTTTAGGGCAATAAAAGGGGAGCGCAGAAGGAAATCTGCCTTGCTGTCCTTTTCACTGAGTTGCTGTCTCTTATATTGTGATGCTGAAAGGCCAAAGCAGCACTGGGGAAATACATTGTTGAAACAGGAAGTCATTCTTACCTCCTTAATTAAAGAAAATGAACGATTTAAACTCACAGTTGACAGTTAGAGAACCAATGCCAGACTCATGAACTTTCCAAATGTGCTCAAGTTCCCCAAAGTCTGCGTCGGGAAACTGGCATGGGTTTAGGCTGTAATTGCTCAGCTGAATTACTTGCTCTATTTTTCTTTCCTCTCTGGTGTCTGAGTTTGGCGAACAAGCTCCCTCAGAAGAACTTACTTTTGCTGTTTTATGGACAGGGTGCTAAACTGTGGCTCCCCAGCGGTGATTTCACATCCAGCCCGCAGAATCTGCGCTGGGACTGAGGTGGCGTGCAGTCAGGTCCACGACAGCATTGCAGCCACTGTCAGAGGCCTTCCAGAGATCCGTCCCTGGGCAGGAAAAGCTTATCTGGGTGCAGTAGCGTACGAGGAATCACGGCATTTTTCTTCCTGCCTCACACAGGAAGGGGGGAAAACATTTGGGGTTTTTCAGCTTGCTTTAGGCAGTCTCTTCCCATCTCCGTGGCATGCCTGTTTGCCAGGAGAGCACCATCAGACTGCCTAATGCCTGTCACTCACACTGACTGCTAGAGATGGAGTAGACTAGTTGTTCTGCCTGGGTTGTGTTTCTGTACCGATAATAGGCAGAGATTGAGATGACTGAGGGGGTTGTGTTGGTTGTTTTGCTCAAAGGCTATCAGTGTGGCTTTGTAGTACCTACTGCTACCCTTCCCTGGTGACGCTTCGGTACTGCCTTTCTTAGGGCACACTTTGCTGGCATTGCCCTCCCTTGGATGGCCAGCTCCTGGAGTGAGTCCAGAAGTTCATAATTCTTTTTTCCACAGAAAGCTCACAGCATGGTATATAGATGAAATCAAACTAAAAAGCAGGAGCAAATACATGGACTTCTCAACTTTTCAGTGAGTTTGATCTGCTATGCGAGGAACAGAAAGAGGGATGCAGTAAATCAGCGTGTGACTTTCTCCCTTCTCTGTATCATAAAACGAAATGAGTCTCCACGGGCACAAAGGAAGGCCCCGTCTCCTTCCCTGTGATTGAGCGACGCTATAAACCATGGCAGCAGAAAGATGGCTCTGTCAGCTTTACTGGGCAAGACCTTGACAGAGTTGTTTAGGGCATATCTGCGGGACCAGACATGAGAGCAGGCTCAGCCCCAGCTAAGTCTGAATCCCAGGCTCAGGGGAGCGGGCTGTGCTGTCACCGTGGCCCGCTGCTGTGCCAGGAGGGTTTGGTGGCTCCAGGCTCCCTGCTGTGAAGGCATGCCAGCACTGTTCGGGGCAGGGAAGCCATAAGGAGATCTAACTCATGTCCTTCTCAAGAGCGTTGTGAGAATACATGTGTGTCGGTCTGAAGGTACTGAAAAGGAATTCTATCAAAGTTTTTACCATCTGTTAGATGAGAATCAAAGATCTGCTGTGCTTAAAATTACCAAGAACCTTTAAGCTGCCTCTGTCTTCCAGTTAAAATGTACATCTTCCCTAAAACAAACAACTCCCCGTAAAACCCAAGAAACTCATACCTCTGAGCCATCTTTTAGTTTATGTGAATTCTTCTTAAAAAAAATAATAATCTTTTATTACGTCCCCTGACACGCTGTGGAGCTGGATTCAGCAGGTTCAGATTTAATGACTTGAGTTCACTGCACTGGCTTTTTCTAGAGAGCAGTCTGGCCCAGTAGAAGTTGTGTGTTTTGGAATGAAGTTCTCAGGTGGCTTAGAAGACCTTTAAATAAACAATACAAATCTTTGATTTCACATATGCATTTATGTTTCCGTTAATCTGCAGCTAAGTTAACAATTACCATTTTTGCCTTAAATACTGAGTTTGATGAAAACAGTATTTTGTGCCAAGCTGGTTATAATGATCGTGTAATTCAGGAAATATATGAGACGTTAAAACTCCGTGACATCTCCTTCCCATACTAAAGTCTGTAAGAGGGATTGATGGGACCAATAAATTGATTCCCGTAGGAAAGACTGTAGCAAAAATGGGAAGCAGTACGAAATATAGCCCACCTGGTAGTTTTATGACCCTATCTGAATGCTGTAATCATTTTAAAGAGATGTTGATTAGTACCAGCACCAGGATCTGAATTGGCAGCATCAGTAGCATCAATTTCAACAACAGCACTGGAGGTCCTTAACTTCCCATTTGGTGACTCGGATGCAAATGAATCATCAGTCAGCAGGTGCTGCTCAATCTGTACTAAATATATATAACCAGCAGATGAAGGAATGCAGAATTTGGGCTTAAAGAAAGAATTGAATGCCTCAACTGCCACTGGAATTAAGTGATTAAAGGACGTTTTAGAGTACAGGCAGAAAGAGAGGAAAGAGGCAGGTCCAGCTCCTCGCTGAAGCGAACACAACTATGCCAGTTCCTCCTTGTTGGGAGCCCAGCGTGGAGGTGGTTCCTTCACTTCCCAGGAGTTTCTGCAGGTTCACAGCGCAGCCTCCTCCTGCTACAGCCCGGTCAGGTAGCAGCAGCTGGCTCCAGCCACATCATCACGATTCATCCGCTGCACCTGAGGGAGGAAAGGCAAACCATTGGAAATGCAAACAATTCAGAAAAGAAGAAACACCTTTCTGCACCCAAGGGTGGTATTCTTTTTGGAGGCTGCATAAATGCATTTTGTGAACCTGAAAACCAGCGTGACGGTGTGATGCCGTCAGCAAGAAGTCTCAGTGATTATGCTCTGCAAGCTGTTCATGTCTTTCCATTCAGATCCTTTCAGTGGGGTTTGTGTGCTTTCAGCGTCTCCCTGGATTTGGTATCAGAGGCATTCGAATACCCACGTATTTATTGCCTGTGAAGGGATGAATTGTCCATAGGCTGGCTGTGAAATGAGGTCTTTAGAGAGACAAGAACTGTAAGTGGTACTTGATGTTCAGCTGCAGATGAAAACCACATCCTCAGAAGTTGGTTTGCTTTGGAAAAAATATTTTTCGATTTGGATTTAGGTATAATAAATACTGTAATATAAACCTGACACGTGAGTTCTCCACCCGTTTCAGGTCTGTACTCTTAAACAGGGAGGAAAGATGGTCTCCAGCAGACTGTTCCCACCTGGTATTGTCCCTTGCACTACACAGAAATGCCTGGCTGTCCCCATAAGCAAGCACGTTGCTGTCATACTGGTCAGAAGCACAGGTAATGTTTTACCGTGCCCACGCTGCTAGGGATAACGAACCAAAGTGAGGCATCCCAGAGGTGCTCCTAGTTAAGGGGAGGAGAAGTTATGGGGGTATGTGTGCCTGGCATGCTCCTGTTATTAAGATCTGTAGTCTGTGGATTGGAGAAGGAATTGAGCACTAAACCGGCCCTAATGTCATGCTGTCTGGTATTAAATAGGCAGTTGGGATGCAGGGTCATGCCGAGTGCCCTGTGCTTTGTGTGTACGCAGTCGTGCAGGTGCTGACTGCTCTTTGTGAGGTGTGCCAGCCCTTGCTCGAGGTACAGCTTTCTGCTGTCGTGTCTCGCGGCTTCTTGGTTCGTTTTTGCCTCTTTACACAAACGAGAGAAATTCTTGGAAGAGCTGCTAATGGGTACTCTCCCTGCACCTGTGTATTTGTCTGAGTTGCTGTTTTAAAGGGAACCTTAATAGGTATCCTAAGTGAAAGGTGGCTGTTACACCGTTCCTGTAATAGCCACGGGTGCTCGCTGTTTGTGTTACAGCTGTGTAACATGCTCCTGCTGACCTGCTGGGATTTCATTCTCCGGGTAAAGGACTCGAAGTGCACAAGCTGGAGGCAGCGGTGCGTTTGTTAGCTGCGATACGACCAGAACCCAGAAACAGGCCGTTGGCTTTTCACCTTCCTGCTGATGAGGGCCAGGAGACACACTCCATTAAGACCGTTTGTTTCCAGTGTACTCACATTCAAGCCACCCATGAAGAATTTTTAATGCATGTGTTCCATGGTATATCAAAAGTAAGCTGAGTGTGTAAGGGTTGTGTAGGGCCGCCTCCAAAGACAGCTTCTGGGTGGTTTGGGGTTCCTGGGGCTCAGCAGGATCCGCAACAAGTCGCACTGGGGGCAGGCAGAGCACGCCTGGCCTTGGACTAAATCATTCACGTTTCCATCAGCAGCAGGGCTAAGCAGGAGAACTGCCCGTCTCCCAGCCTGCGGGTGGTCCTGGCACCACATCCCGTGCTTATCGGTGTGGTGTAATAAATATTCTTCCTCCTCACGTCCATTAGGGATTCCAGCTGCCCTGCATCATAAATACGACTTCTGCTGCACTGTTACCTTGGCACTTTGTTTGCTGCGCTCTTCTCTGTGTAACCAGCTTCTGCAGAATTTAATGACAAATTGGCCTTACATCAGCAAAGCCCTGAGCGTGCGGCCATTGATCTCATGGCAGAGCAGATTGGCTCTGATATTTATGGGGGTTCGGTTCCTATCACTGTTATTTTTCATTTTTTTTGTCCTTTGTAAAAGGAGGGTGGGAAATACCTACTGTGCTCGTTATCTTCTTTATTCCCGTTTTTCGTCTAATTTCCTGATATTTTAATTTCTTTCTTTCCTTCTCATTTTGGTTCATTTTCCTTTAAGGCATTATAATTAATGGACTGTTCTAATTTCCTTTGAGACAACATTCTTAATTGCTGTAATTCTCACTTATGTCTTTTAGGCATCCCTGCTGGCATTGATTCATTTCAATTTGCATTCCTGAATGCTGCAGCTATAAATACTCAGTCAATGCATGTCTCCTGTCCTTTTGAAAGCTATACAGGTTTTTCATTGTTTTTTTTTGCAGAGAAACTAAATGGTGACTTACAGTTTTAGCAGTATCTTACAAACTGCCTTGTGTTTGCCTTTATTGCATTCAGTAGGTTTTTCTTTGGTTGGTGGTAAAAGTGACAAAGTTTTACAAGATGAGTCCCAGTGTGCATGCTTGCCTTTTAAAACTATTCTGAGAATAACAATCTGGAGTTTTTTAAAAAAACAAATTGCCGTAAACCAAATGAGTTTTCCAGGAGTAGAAGTTGTGAGTTCTGAATAGGACTTGCAAATCTGGAAAAAAATAATAATTTGTGCTGGTGACACAGGGTTCTTTTATGAAAAAGGTGTGAATGAGATCATGTGAAGCTGAAGGTCTCCTGCTCGGGTGCTTAATGAAGGCAGCAGGAGCAGCACAGCTAATGCCATTATGCAGAAACGTTTCACCATCCCTTCTCCTTTGTGTTCACAACCGCTGCCCCAAGGATCAGGCTCCCAACGCGTGGAAGGAGAAACCAAGTTGAGGTACTCCTGCCATTTATCTCCTGGCCCCGTCCTCCATTAGCTCTGGACTGAACAGCTTTGAGGAGATGGTTTTCCCTGTCAACTCATTTCCTGCAGCCACCAAAAAAAGCCAGGAGGGAAATAAGATTTAGTCACTACTGCCCTAAATAAAACAAACCAAAGCAAAGCAGCTCTGTGTCCTATTACATAACCTTGGGGTCACTCAGTCCCCATGGTTTCTCATTTGGCTTTTCGTTCTGGTACAATTATTTCTTGCAGCCACAGTTCTTAAAAATGAGATGAAAAATACTTGGATATACTTTAGAATAAGTGCATCCAAATTGCTCCAAATGCAATGAAAATATCCCCTACAGAGAAGGAATATTTATAGATCAAAGAAATACAGCCAATAATTTTTTTCCTTTTTTAGTATCCCTACAAATGTATTCCCGTGAAAAGAAATTCGAAATGCAGTTCTGCGGTGACTAATGGAAGCCGTTGCACTTTCTGTGCTGGTGACAGAGCTGTGACAGGGAAAGATTTCAGGTTGCAGTACGATGGAAAAGGCTTGACCAATTGTCTTCTCACCAATTAAGATGATTAATCAAATAATTAGGATAAGGATTAAAAGCCTAATACTCGCGGTGCCTTCCACAAGTTGACAGCGGGGTCTGTGCAGGCAGTCGGAGCGGTTGCTCAGGGCCGTGGCTCCGGGTGCTGTGGGTGACACAGAGCTCGTCCCTCTGCCCGAGGAACTTGTAAGGCGTTGGAAGTTTTGCCTGTCCTTTTGCCTTTGCGTGGTTCCCACCTCTCTGGTCCCAGCGATGCTCAGGGGTGCTCCTTGCTGCAGCAAGTGCTAATTACCAGGTCCTGAGGGCAGGTTAATTAGATGTTTTTTGTGTTGGAGTCTTATCTCAGGAATTTTGGGCTGGATGAGCTTGAGGAGAGCAAAGAGGAAACCTGTTGTGCGCTTTTGCACTCACTCTCTTCCATACTTTCTTCATTCTTATTAGCTCGGCAGGCTGTCAGCGGGATGGAGAAAAGCCCCTAATAAGGGTGCTGAAAATGCAATACCAGCATCGCTGCGAAGTGTGCAGCCTGTGGAAGAGAGATACAGGGAAGAGATGAAAGCTGTTATGTGAAAGGTAAAAGTAACTTAATTATTACTTGGCAAAAAGTATATACAGCCAGCCACGGCATTCAGGGAGGTCTCTGTTCGCTTTCAGTCCAGTTGCAGCACTGTGGCAGCTGCCTTAGAAAACTCTTGGTGGTCAGAAAAGGTGGTGATCAGGGCACGATGGCCAGCTGGAGGCCAGGCACTGGTTGTGTACCCCTGGTGTTGATACTGGGGCCAGGAAGGTTTGATATCTTTGGTCATGGTCATCATGGACAGCCTTGTGTGAGGGTAAATCAGAAGACAAGGCCATCAAAATCAAAGTAACTTTGGCATAAGGCTGGCGGAGGCAGTATAAGGCACTGGGTAGGGAAATGTCTCTGACTTGGTTCTCCATCATTGGTTCTCTTCGACTTGGTTCTCAAATTGCGGGGGCGCTGCCTTTCAGACCTGCTCCTCACCAGCAGCAGCAGATCTGCTTTGCTTTGCAGCTGCCTGAGCGTGAAGGGATGTGATACGGCAGTGGAGGCGGCTCTTGAGGTGCAGGCCCAATTGATCTATCCCTGGGCCATCTATTTGACCACTGACATATACAATATTTGTAGTATTTCCAAAGTGGGCAATCACTTCACGGGGAGTTTTGTGCCCCCAGCTCTCTTCCCTGGGCCTTTCAAATCAATATTCCCACCCAGCAGGTCCCCAAGCCGCTGGACGTGCTGCAGTGTGCCGTGAGGACTCTCTCTGCAGATTCGTTTTGGTGTATATTAAGAATAAATTGGCTCATTCTCCTTGTGACTTGGTTTAAGAAAGAGGTAGATGATTTAGAATTAGAAGGAATTAAAATTCAAGATGTGTAGGGAGCTTGAGCAAGCTGGGCTGGGCTCCAGGACATTTCACAAAGAGACAAAGACAGGAGAGGAGACAGCAGAAGCAGCATAAACTGGCAAAAACCCTGAAGTGGTAGCTGGCAAGTGGGCAGGGAAGCCGTGATTCCTCCTTGCTGCTGGGGGAGGCGTACGAAGAAGGTGCTGCTGTGCCCATGCTCTGCGGAGAGCTGGCTTGTATTTTAAATTGGTTTTAATCAAACTAGGAGGGAAATGCTTGGAAAAAGTTGCCCCTTTTTCATTTTATGCCTTCCCCCTAAAACTGATGCTACTTCTGGCTTTGCCATTTCTCATTTTTCAAAGTCCAAATGTTTCTACCAGCTCTATTGCTTGCAAAATGAAGGAATTATTTTTTTTTTCCTGATTGGTTTTTCCCTGAGCAGTTTTTCCTAGGAAGAAAATCTGAGAAACAGCTGTGCTAGCAGAGGAAATGCTGCTGCTTTCCAGCCCAGGCAGCTCTCAGCAAGAGCACAGAGAGACGTGGCGTTGCCCCTGCGTGCTCGAGGAGCGCCCTGGAGATGCAAAGTGCCTCTGGGAGGAACAGCGGGTGGAAAGCACAGCAACAACCCAGCGTTTCTGTGGATGAAGCAACGGCTGGCACGGTCAGCTGGCAGACCACCAGCTTGTCCCACCAGCTTGACACTACTTGGAGTGGGGTGTTCAGGAGTTGTAAATTCATTTTAGAGTTCCTTCACTTTTCTTCTTCCTTGTTCACTGCTGGCCAAACCTCGCTGGTGTCTCCGAGGCTGACCTGCAGGTGCAGCATGATGCTGCCAAGTGGGGGGCACCTGGGCAGTGTGTGAGGCACCCACGCAGGGACTCATTTCCATGTGTGGCAGTGCAGCAGTGCCTGCCTGAAGGGGCTGCACACAAAAGTATCTGTTCTTCCAGGTATCTTTTTGATAGGAAAAAAAAAATGTGAAAATTCTTCTTTCTGCTGCTATTGTAATTAGTTTGCATTCACTGGTGTTTTTTCACAAAGAAAATCACGAGTGGGTCTGAAGTTAACACCACTTTGGTTGCAAATGAAGTTAAAAGCAGGATAAAAAATGCAGGAGAGCTGAGGGCTCTGAGTCATTTATTGAATTCTCTTCCAGATTACTATGTAAAAGAAATTTGAGCAATATGATTTTCAGCTATCTTGAGAAGAATAACTAAACATTGTCTGAAAAGCATGATTAAACCAGGAGAAGAGGTAAACAAGAAGACCAACATGTCGTGTTGTGACTGGGATTCCCTTTCTGCAAAAGAGCGGTGTACATGGGAAAGCAAATTGTTAATGAATGCTTTTATCCTCTGAAATATCACAGGCAACATGGAAGATTTTATTATGCAAAATTTTCTGCGAGGAAAGGATATACAAAAGGTAGCCTGTGCTGTAAAAAATGCTCCTCGAGTACTTTTTCTCGTCCATAAAGTCACAGAATTACTTGTATCCCTGCCTGCTTTGCAGGGGCAGGGAAAACGTACAGGTATAAGGAGGCTTGTCTGCTTACACCCAGCAGCTTGGAGCCCTGGGAATTTGCGTGCTGTTCTTTAGAGGGTTAATGGAATAGACCAACAGGTGGTCCAGCCCAAATGTTAAGGGTAGTTATTTTTCTAAGGAGCACAAAGAGTTCAAACAAGTTGCTGAATACTGGTGGCAGCACCCTGCGCTGTGCACTTGGACTGAATGCACAGCAAGAGTAGCCCAACTTTTCTTCCTTCCCTGCATTTAGCATCTGCCTCATAAATTCTCCTTCCTAGGACTGTCTGACATAGGAGCACACTTATTTAAGGTCAGAGCCAGGTTTTTGATGGCTTCCATAATGCTGACTGCCATTCTTAAGAATATATGCTGAAAGAAATATAAATTGACTAGCCTTTGCTGCCTGCCGCTGTTTATCAAAGTTCTCAGCCATAAAGAATAAATATCATCATGCTCTTCCATTTGCTGCTAACGCCATTGAAGCCAGACAATGTGCAGCTGATGAACGAGTGGGTAATGGCTCTGGTTTTAACATCCTGGCTTCTGCCAGAGTGCTACTGAAGCCATTTGTTTGGGACTGGAAGTGCTGTTGCTCGCCTTTCAGCAAGCGCTAACTTTCCCCAAAAAGCACAGCAAATCTGTATTTAAATTATATACTAGTTTGCATTAATGTAACACCACGGGGGTTTGCTGTGCTGCCGGAAAAGGCACTGGAGGCTGGTTCCCAGTGCACATGTTCGTGAAGCCTTCCTAGCCTCCTGTCCTGTCTGGATGTCTCTTCCCATTAAAACGCGCAAGTGGGAGAAGTTCAGTAGGGCTTTCTAGGTTGGACTCCACCAAATGCAGAGGAAAGCCACAGAGAGTATCTTCAGAAGCTTTTGAGAGCAGCCAAGTGTCTGAGAGAGTGAAGTGATGTGCAAGAAACAGTAGACATTCACCATGGAAAAATCAGCTGATGTGCTGGCAAGGGGATGTGGCGGTGCTCATACACTAAAGCACAATGGAGAGACATTTTCTTAAAGCAGGCCATGAATATTTGTCTGATTTACAACACCAAAGTATCTGTGGAGATACACCTTCCTGGGCCTTTACAGAGCAACATCGAAGACCCCGGGACTCCACTGAGGACTGCCCGGGTTCCCCGGGGAGGCTGCAGGACACAGGTTTTTCCCCCGGCACAGCTGTTCCCTTTGGACATCTTGCTTCTTCAGATCTTCTGGTCTGTCCTTCATGTCCCGGTTCCTCTCCTGGAAGAAGGCAAAGGTGATAGTGAAGAACACTGGTGCCATGCAATACGGACTTTCACGCTCTGTACAAAGAGCCCCTTCTCTTCGGCAGAGTTACCTGCGCTGCAGTAGCAAAGCTCTGGGTATCTGGGCCTGCCCCGTGCCCCAGCTAAGTGCCAGGAGCCAAAGCTGTGCTCTAGTGCTGATCTCTGATCTGCTGAAATGCCCAAGTGACTTACAGGTTCTTAGTCCAATTGTTCAAAGAAGAAAGGATTGTTCTATGAACATTTGAGATGTACCAATAGTTTAGGCACATCTGAAATGTAGATGCACTGCCATGGTTACAGCACTCCTGGAGCAGACAAGACTTAGACTTACATTCAAAGAGGCTCAGTAATGCATCTTAAACTATTTTTCTCCTAAGGAACAGTGTAAGTAAGTCTGTGGAAACATCTTGGCAGAAAATAGTAAATAATCTGCACCTTTGGTCCAAAATCCAAAGTGAATTGAAACAAAAACATCTGGGGCATTTTGGAAAGGTTAGATAACTTCTGTATAAATGTAAATATGTTCCTCCACTCCTGATGCTCGGGTCTGAAGTCGTAGCTTTTGATAGAAATCCGCTGTAAGTTGTTGGCTGGATCACTTTTGTCTTCTCACGTTCGTTTGTCCCTGCTTGTACGACATCACTTTCAGGGTGATTAAAGACCCCGTGGCTGGGCCAGGGATTTCACAGAGTGGTTTCAAAGTTTTTAGAACAGGTCCAAAGCACAGAGCTCAGGTTAGAACATTCACAGCGGCGGGGAGGTGAAATGAGAAACATGCAAATGTAATGACACTTTCTGTCTTTCTGCCAGTTCCTTGTTATGCTCATCTCATCTTCAGCTCCTTATGGGAGATCTCACGAGGATAAAGCTGTGTCTTTTCTCCTGCAGCCCCTTAGCATAACATGACCCTTATTTTCTTCGAGGCTTCTGAGCCCAGGTCTAACCCCAATATCAAATAGGTTACGCTGACAGTATTCCTCTCCACTCAGTGACACTACATCATCCTGCATGTCACGTCTGAGTTTTCCACCAATTTTGGCTGCACTGCAGACGATGCTTTAAGCAAACTGCTCGGCTCTGCTCCCGCAGCTGGGGCTGGCTCCAAGACAGGTTCTCCTTCCCAAAATACACCACGGATCAGTAAGTGTTATAACGGCACCCTCGCTTTTTATTAACACAGCCTTATTTTAAGCTCAAGTGAAAGCTTTTTCTGAGGCTTTGATGCATGTTTCCGTGGTGTAGGTGTTTCACTAATGACCTCTGATGAGTGCCGGCAGTTAACGGAGTGAGCCGAGCGGCTAACAGGCTCGTGCCCTTGCGCGGGGTGATGCTGCACGCTACGCACACACAGTCTGAGCAGAGCTGGGGTGTGCCAGGAGAAGTGACGAGCTGTGAAGCACACAGAGTTGTAAGCCTTCTGGCTCTTGTCCCAGCTCTTGGCTGGGAAGAAGAAATCGGAGGAGGGAAGAGGCCGTGGCCAGCAGAAGCCTCTCTCTGCAGCCCAGTGTGAAGCAGAAATAGCAGGGACAGCTCTTAGCAAGCTGCTGGGAGCTGGTTTTGTGTCTGCCCCCAAGCTCCCTTGTCTCACACCAGGGTGACACAGTGATGCTGCTGGAAATCAGGAAGTCATGGGACGCAGCTGGAAATCCTGGGCAGAGACCATTTCCTGGTGCCCCTGGCTGTTTGCTTGTCTGGAGACGAGCACAGGGCAGGGGCTGAGCTCTGCAGCTGCCGGAGCCCTTGGTGGGACTCGGGAGGAGCTTTGCTCCCTGCAGGGGCTTGCAGCAGTTGCAGGAATCAACTCCTAATGCAAAAGGGAGCAGTTTATTTCCCCAGCCGAGTGAGAAAGGAGGAAAGACAAATTGGGGGGAGGCTGAAGCAGGTTGGGCTGTGCTGTGTCCCTCACGGCCCCGTCACTCAGGGGTGCTCTGCGACTGCTTTTCCTGTGCCCATTTGGACCAAGAGGCTTGATGAGTGTGCCTTATTCTGCCCTTGCTGTGCATTTCTCTTCTTTTATGGTTTCTCCTTATAACCCTAATGTCTTCTTACTGTGGTTTTTAGGAGTGTGAATAGGACCAGTGGCAGAACCTGCACTTAGAAAATGCTGTCTTGTTTGTCTGGAGGTCCCGTCCATGGCTTTTTGTTGCTTCAACAGTCCCAAGCTGGCTAGAAGAAGCTTTTAATCTGGTTCACATGTTGTCTGTGATAGCAGGGCTGGGATAAACCTTCACATTGCAAGGAGGCTGGCAAACAGGAGATGGCTCAGGGCTGCAACACAGCATTACTCGGGGCATGCCATCTGAACTGCATGGGTTAGAAAGCAATTTCAATGTATGCTAGCCTTTGAGGTAGTGAATCACTTGGTAGTGTACCAGCACCAACGTACTGAACGCAGGCAGTGGGCCTGATTCTGCCTCTGGGCTCCTTGAGCAGAACTTGTCTGGGTGCCAGGCTGCCAGGGGCAGCACATCAGGCTGCAGGGCTGGGCCTCTGTCCACAGAGCATCACCTCTACTGGGGGGAGGATGAAATATTTGTGTAATTTGAATTAAATGTTGCCTTAATTTGTTGGCATTTAGTTTTCATTTCGCACCGGCAGTGGTGCAGGGCACTCTGGAGGGGACGAGCGCTGGGTGGCTGGGTGGAAGGGCTGACCCACAGAAGCTGGGTTTAGTGGGGAGGCCTGGGGAAAGCCAGCCAGGTGCTGCTGTGAACTTTGAAACCATTTTTTTTTTCCATACATCTGGGCATCTGAAACCTCTGTGAGACCTTGCCCTCATCATTAAGCCGCTGAATGCCCCTGCTTCTGGCAGCATGTAGACATTATGAGAAGAGAATTCAGCCACAGGGTTCCTACCTGAGGTATTTTGCAGGTGCTTGTTAAGGAAACTTCTCTCCCACTCAATTTAGGAAGCATGACCCAGCTTCTTTTGCAACCTCCGCCTAGGTAAAGCAGTGCTGTTGTTGCATAGCAGATGAGAAGCCCCCGAACCTTTTGAATGTTCGGGAGAGTTCTAAGTTCTTTCCAGCCATTTATAATTTTTCTTTGAGAACTAAAGCTTATTTCTAGCGTTACCCTCCATGCTTTGATGTCTTTATAAATGCTACAAAAATGTCTCCCTGTCTGCTGTGGCTCTACGTTTATAGCACGCTTACAGCAAAATCCTATTTCTATTTGTAGTTGTAAAAACTCCCAAACTGATCCTTAAATAGATCTGATTGCTCTATAGTCCTTACGGCCTCAATTTTTCTTCAAAATATTGGTCTATCCTTTCTAGTCACAAAACATATGCCCCTTCTGTCTGCCACCAAGGATTTCTGCAGCGCGAGTACTCTGCGCGGTGCTCTTTGTATTTTCCATGTGGGGATTAGGAGAGGCTTAATGGAGTGTAAATCTTTACATGATTTGAATAAACAATCTTCTGCCTTTCTTCTGATAGTTAATTTTGTTCATTAATTTTGAGCTTTTTTTTTCCTGTCTCACAGACCAGCCGTAGGGATCAGGGAGACCTGAGGTCACACATTGCTGGAAAGGAAGGGCTAGAGAGGAGCTGTACCTACAGCAGGTTTTTTGGATTCAATTGGGAGCACTGAAGGACAGATGTATTCTCATATGTAAGGAAGGCACGGAATTAACCTCACACTGTACAGAGCAGGTACACCTCTCCATGCTCTCCAAGAGACCTGGCTATCACTTTCATGAGCTTATGTCTTATTTAGCTCTGGTTTGCAATACCAGCATTTCAATAGAAAGAGAGTTTCTCATTTTGTTTAATGTTTTACATCCTGAATATTGGTAAAGAACTCAAAATGGAAAGGGAAAAAGCAAATAAAATAAAAATAATCCAGGCGGGGTGGAAAAAACAAAGGATTTGTGGCTATTCGTCTGCCCAGGTCAGGACTGCCTGCTGCCTGCAGGCCCTGGGGAGCCTGGGGTCCTTCCCCTGGTGCCAGGTCTGTCAGCTCTGCCACGAGCCCTCCTCCCATGTCCGCTCACCTGGGGCTCGCTGTGGTAAGGCAGCACCACCAGCCTGGGTGGCTGCCAGCTCCTGGCAGGGCAGAGTAGCCTTGGGTGGTCAATAGGGCCGTGCTTTTCTGCCACTGATATTTGCATGTGTGCCGCAGTAACCAGCCATTCTTTACATGAAGCTGTAGGGTGGGACGCAGAGTTTGGGTGAAAGAAAGTCTGATGGAGAAATTTATAGTAGGCTGATGTCATTAACCTTACCCTGCCTGTGCTTTCAGTCTGTAGAAAGGCTTTTATTGACTCTCGAGTGCACAATCTGGAGCTGGTTTTGTACACCAGAGATGCAACGGGAATCAGAGCGTGGTCTTGGAGCGATGCTTCTCGTGGAAGGGACCAGCAGCCCCAGGGGGAGGATCTGGGGAGCAGCCAGCTCTAGGGAGGAGCAGAACTAGATCTTCTTGTTGCCACATTTCTGTGGGGCTGGGCCAGCTTGCTCCAGCTGAGGATGGGCTTGCTGATGTTTGGTAACTGGAGATGAACAGAGGGGCGGAGGTTTTGCGTGAGCTGTCTGGGAGCCTTTAAGCTAACAACTGCACAGAATAATCCTCCCAGGTTATTGCCACTTTTGTAATTGATTTTGAGGTCAGAAGGACTTTTTTGTTGGGTTTTCACTTGTTGCCCTTACCGTTTGTCCTGACATCATCTGTGGAGCTCGTGGCATCCCGTCTGGGTTTCCCAGCTGGAAGGATTCAGTTCACATTTGTGTCACTCCTGTAGGCGCACACCGTCACTGTAATTACTCTGGGGCCATTATAAACTAAATGTAGTGTATTTTCTCCTCCTTTGGTATTGCAAATTGACATTAATAGGCATAGTTCGGAAAATGTTATTTATTCTAAAGAAATTATCTGAACTATTCCTCTACTTAAAGCTTTCTCGGTAATTTTCCTTGCACTCTTTGTACCTAGCTCCTTAACCCACACTCAGGTCTGGGTGCTTGGGACAAGGGTCTGAGTCAGGTTGAATTGGGATCTTTGGGATTACTGGGGAGTTCTGGTTCAGTAAGTTATTCAAAATAGGCCTTAAAGGAGAACAAGCTCAGGGTAGAAAGAGATATCTGTCAATTGATTTTAAGACATTTCTGAGTGGAGGACACCGGTGAGAGATTAGGTGATGGTGCTGATAGACATTTCTCTGAAAAAATGACAAAGATGTTGACATCCGTTTTTATAGTGTCGGATAGCCCACCTCAAAGAGAAGAGGCATACATTTGGGGCTCGGTATTGCTGTAGGCTTTACAGATTCTACAGGGGAGGCTTTGTTTTAAGAGCTGTCATTGTAGGGCACGTGGCGCCTCCAAAGACATCCATCCCCATGGCGAGAGCTCTCCTTGAGCAAACCTCGTGCACCTGCAGTGGCAGCTGTTTGAAGAATGTGTCGGCCTTTGTGCATCTTTTTATGTCACAGCATCCCACCGGTTTTTAGTAGAAATACTGCGTGGAATAAAACTCATTAGTTTCTTCTTTTTAGCATTTTTATCAGAAATACGGTGAGCAATGCTGCTGTTTCATCCCTGGAGCAGCTGTAGGGAAGTCAGCGGTGGTGTGCCAGGGATGCATACAGCTCTGCCCATGCAAGCACCCTCGGGTTATGTCGTGTTGTGCGTAGGCTGGCTGCCTTGTTTATAACCTTCACCTCTTTGTGTTAAAGAAACAGCTGAAATCTCTCTTTTCAATTTCAGAGCAACTCGCACCTCTGTTTTGCCCCCCTATTTAAAGCTCGAGAGCTGTGCGGTGTTTGAACATAATTGTTGTGTACAGTTCTTCCCGCGTACTTGCTCAACTCAGCAAACAGAGGATTGCACACCATTGATGTTCACAGGCTGCAAAATGTAGTCCCTAGGGTTGTTTATACATGATGCTTGTTTTATTTTCTCTCCCAATGCTCATATCTGTCAGATGACAGCTGGGAAATGCAAGATACTGGCGTCTTTACGAAATGAGAAGCAATTTTCTGTCAGCTTAATATACAAGGCATTGGTTCTAGGAGAGAGGCTTCTTGGTTTTGTCTTCCCCAGTTGCAGGACTGAAAGGAAGCAGACAAAAAACTCCAGGTATTTCTGTTCCACTGGGAAAGGAGCTTCCCATGCAGGCAGCAGTGGGATCAAGCCTTGGAACTAAGGAGCAAGAACAGCCCCGGGGCTTTAGGTGACAAGCAGGACAGCTGTGATGGTGAGGTTCAGCTGAAGGGTGGCTGAGTATCGCTCTGAAGCAGCGATCACATGGAAGATGTTTCACATTCACGTAGGCGACAGTTGCTGACACAAAGGTTAATCCTGGTTTCTAGCAGCTGAGCCCGGTATGAAGCCCTCAGATTTTTTTCCGTACTGTCTGTGCTTTGAGTCTCTGATGCTACAATTACAGGGATTTTTTGTTCTTTACATCTGGAGGAGCCGCGTTACACGGCGCCACATCATACAGTGCCCAGGAGCATGTGCCATGTACAGAGACAAAATATATGCTCATTCTGTTGGGTGTTCCTTCATATTGATGAATAAATGGAGAGGCAGGATGGCTCACGGAAACGGGCAGCAGACCGGGAATCTGGCAGTAGTCTTCTAAAACACAAGGACATCCTTGCTGAGGAAGGCTGCCCAGCGTGGCCAGGGCTGGCCCCGAGCACGGGGTGTCCCCTGTGCCCGTCTGCTCCTGACCACCCGTGGGAGCTGGTGCTGGTGACCTCCCTTTTCCTTCTCGCTTTGTGGTCTTTGGCGTGCTGAGGAGCTGTGGCACTGCCACATCCCATCTGTAGAGGGAAGGTAACAATACTCGTCTTCCAGACAGGGATTTTGGTAGGATCAGACAGTTAATGTTCGTGTGGGTCTTTAAAATGTAAAGTGCTACATAAATGATGAGCGTCCCTGTTAAACACCAGGGACATCTGTGTTGTTATATAAATAGCAAACAATAATAAAAATATTAAATTGGGTAGACTTCTTAAATAGTTATTTCTCCAAGCTGCCTGTGACATCTTTTTTAAATCATTCAGAAGCAAATTAGCATGCAAATGTTTCTGCCTCCATTAGCAGATGATTTTGCCAGTTTTTAGTTGAAAAGTTGAACAATGCAAGATTAGCGGTAAAAGCCTGTTATTCTCTCAGTTACAATGGAAATCACTTGTCAGAAAGAATCCAAGGGATTTCTGCCTTTAGTTTAAAAAAAAAGTGCTTAAAGGAAATCTACAGAGAAAATACCATCCAAGATCTGGTGACCTCAAAGGAGAAAATAACTAACCACAGAATAACTTTAAATCCTCACCTGCACCTGTCGTGGGAAGGCAGCATGTCTTGTGACTTCTTTCCCCATCATCTGCCTTTTGACTTTTGCAAGGTCATACATGTTTGGTCTCATCCAAGCACACAAATCAATGAAACGGGAGGGGACTGACAGCCCAGCTTTCAGCCAGGCTGTGGTGGTTTAAAAAAATCCTGTATGAATTTAGAAATCGTCTGAAGAAATGTGAGTGGTGCAAATGGGTTTTGCTTCAGGTGAGCCAAAGGAGAATCAGATCTGTTGCCTGGAATTGGAGCGTTACAATGGATCTCCTTGCCATTTTGCATGCCTTTTGCTGTTTGTCTCCAGTTTTTATCCTCCTCCTTAGCATTGTTTCTGGCTTTCAGATTATGAAAACATCCTTGTTCCCATTAAGGTATGGGTTTCGCCTAAGCCTGTTTAATGGCAGCTGCTCTCAGAAGTGGTCCCAGCTCCACCCTTGGCTTTGCATCCCTGCTGTCCCTTTTACCTCTGATCTTGCAATGAGCACATTTCAGAGGTGGTTGGCAAAGCTTGGTGGAAAACGAACTCACTGGAAAAACAGACAAACAAAACCCCAAACCCTCATCAGCGCAGTCGTCAAGCAAGGGGACAGGAACGTGGAGCAGGGACAAACTGCTGGAGGGAGTGCAGACTGCTTCTTTTGACAGAAACCTAAAATTGCACAAGATTAAATGTAATGTCAAATACCTGTGTTGTGATCTACCCACTGTCGTGAGCATTAGTGCAGATAGGTGCTTGTCATACTTAATGAAATACTGCTGGTGAGCCAAGGCAAGGTACCCAAGGTCCCGAGCGAGGCTTAGGAATCTCACAGCGGGCTCCCAAGACGGTGGGCTGGGAAGTGCCATATCTGACGGCATCTTACCCATCCTTCAGTCCTTCCCTGTGTGAGGCACAGGACTGCTCCTTTCCTCCCTTTCCCTTGAGCTGCCACAGGCATTCAGCACGGTGCAGCTCATAGCTGCACTTCAGGTCTCTGAGGTTACCGCAAAGCGAGTTGTACGCTCACCGACCTAACTGCTGTCCCATTCCAGTCCTTTCACTTCGAAGAGAGAAGTTATCGTTGTTTGAACGTCAGCTTAGGCACCACTTTCAAAGCTGCTGCCTTTAAATGGAGCTGGTGCTGATCCCTCTCGGGGTGAGGGCAGCGGGCTGTCAGGGGGCTGTGGGCATGCAGGCAGTCTGCTGGAGCGGGGCACTGCCTGCCCGTCCTCATCTGCCAAGCAGCGGGAAGGGAGAGCAGGGCTGTATTACCTGGTTCGGGTAGGTCTGGGTGCCTCGGCACCAGGCACAGCAGCACGGGCTGGTGACCCAAGGCATCTTCTCAACTGTGCGGTGCCCGCCAGGGGAGAGGGTCTGGAGCCGCTAGGGATGCTCTGGTGAAGGTGTGATTCATTGTGGCCCACACGCTGCTCAGACACGAATCACGCTTCTTCCAGTAGAGTTGCCAAGAGCTGCAGACAGTGGAGATGCGGATTGCTGAGCGCTGGGACCAGGGGCCTCCAGTGTTCATTCCTTTCAGCACGTCGCATCACTGAATCATCTTTTGACTTCGTCGTCAGCGCAGACTGACAAGACCGAAGCCTGAAGGCACTTTGTGCTGCAGCAAACAGCACCAGCTGGCACGCAGGAGATGTTAGACTCCCTGTGGAATTATTTTTTGAGTTCTGTAAACCCTGTGTCTTCCTGTCATCTGAGGCTCAGGCAGCAGAAATTGGCAAAGCTCCTCCGCCTTTCTGGGGGCAATGCCCTGGAACTGTAACTGCAACTGCAGCTGGGATGGGACTGCAGGAGGAGGGAGACTGGATGAAGTGGAAGTGGGCAGGAGGAGCTGTGTAGCCGTCTAGGATGCCCTGTGTGTAGCAGGGGTACATTATAGCTGAATCCAGAACAGCTGCTCTAACACATCCTTGCCTGTGTTAGAGATAAAGCTGGTGGGATGGAAACCTGGGGGGTCAGACAGGCAATTGCTGCTATGTTTCTAATCCCTCTTGCATATTTCTGATACAGATATAATAAGTCTAAAAGACGAGCCATCCTGCGCTAGCAAACAGATGGACAGATGACACTTAGAGAAGTAGGGACCTGTTGAGTCCTGCACCTTCTGCACAAGGTGTGCACATCTGGCCACCATCTGCCCGCTGCCGTGCTCTCAGCTTGCTTGCTCCCCAAACGTCTCCAAAAGGTTTCTGAACCTTAGGTACCAGATGTAGATGCGGTTGCAGCTCAGAGAAGCCAACTTGGCTGAATCACTAGCAAGGGGAGCAGGCAGGTGGCTCCATGAAATGTGCACTTTCCCATGCATTTGTCCTGGGAGCGGAGGAAAGCGAGCTCCAGGCACAGGCACCCGGAGCAGGGCTTTAGTCTCTAACGTGCATCTGTGCCAGCTTCCCTCAAGGGGCTCAAGCACACAGCGAGGCAAACAGTTTCAGAGTATGGGCACACAATCACAGCAGTAGTTACTCTTGTTTGCCTGAGTTACTGCTGCTCATCAGACAGCTTCAGTACTCCGGGGAGGTGTGCTCACAGCTGGTGATAAACGCAGATCCCAGCACGCCAGAGCACAGGCGTTGCGGCAGAGGAGCTGCAGTAAGTTACACGTTAAGGTGATACTTCCCTTATTGGTTTTGCTCATTCGTATGCTTCAGCTGTCAGACAGATGAGGTCGGTTTGTAGATGGCAAAACCGATGGAGGCTCAGAATAGGTCTGCCATTCCGGGAGTCCCAGCCCTAGGCATTTGATGCTCTTTTCTCTGAGGAAGTTTGTTGCTGTAGCAATGTCATGTGTACGTGACACTCGCTCCATGTTGGCCATGTGCAGTACAGCTCTGGTTTCAAAAGAAGAAGCCTAAACTCCAGGCTATGTGCCTGCAGCCCTGCAGTCAGCTTCAGGGCACCCCACAGCAGGCGGTGCAGGCAGCCAGGCAGAAGCTCTCTGCTTTCTGCAGCTTGGGCAAGTCACGTTCTGTCAAGGTAAACTGCTCAACACAGCAGCACTGTGGCTTTTAGGAAGAAGAAGGAAAATCCTTTGTTCCCTGTGTAGTTCCAGAAATTATGGGGAGCAGTGTGAAGGAGAGATGTAGGTAGCCAGCAGTCCTCATGAGGGGAGGGCTGTGAGGGGGTGGATGCGCATACCTGTGCCCAGGACATGTGTGTGCCCTTCATCAGAAAGGCAGCCTCTACTTCCTCACAAGCGGAAGAGATCACGTAAGATGTTTTAATTTGCAGCATCTTAAAAATCTGTTCTGCCCTAACAATTACTCTTTTAAAAAAAAAAATCTGTTAACTCGAGTTGTTAATTTTGTTAATATTGCGAATTTAGCTCCTGTGCGGTATGACTCATGAAGCTTTCTGAGATGTAAAAATGCCACCACTCATCCAGTAATTGTTAACAGCTTGACTGGCTGAAGAAAGGGTGTCCAACTTTGCCTCGCAGCGAAATAATACCTCATTTTGGGGACACTCCATGCAGTGTGGTTTCTGTGAATGGTGTAATGGGAAGGGATGGATTAATCTTTTCCAGTTGAAACATCTCTGAGACCTGCAAACTGAATGGAGTTTTATGTATTGTTAATTAGTAGCTCCACTCGGAGACATGGCTTGGGACAGTCAGTGGGTGAGGAGGAATACAGTTTCTGAGCTTAGTATAAATCATTCTGTTTGACTTTTCTTGCTGTCAGACTTAAAACCTATATTCTGTATGGTTTTCACGTCATTTCCTCATAGTCCCCAGGATGAAATAAAATAATTTCATGCATGATAAAGAAATCTCCGGTCAGTTCTGTTCTGAGAGAGACCAGCATCGGGAGCTTTGGAGTAAGTGAAAAGAAGGCACAACCTTTAAAAATTTATTTCAAATACTTTTTTTTTTTTAACTGAATCTTCAAAGACTCCTGTTTTGTCACTGCTGACACATTTTTGATCATTAACCCACCCACAGTGCTCTCTGTACTACTGCGGGCAGTACAGATGGCGAGTGGTTATCTCCCCTTACTGCCTTGGGGCACTGTTCCGACAGGAAAGCCGTAGTCTCCAGCGTTTGTGAGATCCTCTTATGCACACATAGTCAACGGGAGCTGGGTGTCCAACATAAACCTGCCTTGCCACGGCACTCTGCTTCTGCCCTGGCTTCAGCCTTCTGCTGACAGCAGGTAATTTCCAGCTTACTCTCCTCAAAGCAAAGGCAAAACTGATCAGCAGCTCCTTCCAAGCCATCGCCGCTTACCTGAGATAAAAGGCTGTCCTTCTTCACCAGGCAGCATGGGGAACACGTCGGGAGAGCAGCACATCACACAGCGGGACTTGTTGCGGTAGTGGAGAGTCTGATCCTCCCCGTTGGGACCTGTCGTTCCATGTTGCCAACTAGCCCAAGCAGCTGCAGGGCTCTCTCATTATTATTCACCATACTTAATGCAGAATTGTAAAACACTGAACTCAGATGAAAATAGGCTGCCCTAGATTATATGGCCAACTGCAAGCTATCGCAGGAGAAGTGCTCTCCCTGTGATGTTGGAGTAGCATTAGGATGAATCTGAATGCTCGTGGCAATCCCATCCAACTTTTATTCAGAAGTAATTTGCTAACACTCATGGGACTGAATAAACGAATATGCTGTGTAACCTGTTGGCATTCACTGAGGGTGTTTTCAGGCATGCTCTAAGGAGACTGCTGAACGGCACAGCCAAACAAAGGATGGAGGCTCAGGTGCTGAGCGCTCCTGTACCGGTGGGTGCTCCTGAGCTTTGCCGAGGCTTTAATGACCTGCTTGGATTCATACCTGCCTTGTACTAATCTAGGTTCAAAGACTTCAACAGGGGGCTTCCAAAATCACAAATGTAAGAAGGAGGAGCATTTGACCCTAGCCATGATCACAGGAGAAATGCCATCTCTTGCTGCTTACAGGAAAAAGGGAAAAAAGGAAGACTGAAGACTGAGCAGACATGCTATCTACAGTCATGGCAAAGTAAGGTACAAACATTTAATAGCTATCAGACCTTGATAGGATCAAGTCCCAAAGGCTGGAGCCAGAGCAATGGCAGGAAGCTATCCATAGCCTGTTTAACGAACCTAATTTCCTTTTATGACAAGGTTACCCACCTAGTTGAACAAGGGAATCCAGCTCATGTAATATTTCTGGTTTTCAGCGAAGCTTTCAGTACTGTTTCTCACTTCTGGACAAAATGTCCATCATACAGCTAGACACGTACATACTGCGGCAGGTGAACAATTGGCTATGGGTTGGGTACGATGGGGGTTACAGCAAGCTGGTGGCCAGTCACCAGTGGGGTTCCCCAGGGCTCCATTTTGGGGCCAGTTGTCTTCAGTGTTGTCATAAATGACCTGGATGCAGGACACGAACACATAATAAGTAAGTTTGTGACAACACTAAATTAGGAGCTGTTGACTCCCTCAAGGGTGGAGGTGCCTTGCAGAGAGATCCTGACAAATCAGGGAGCTGGGCAACCTCCGACTGCATGAATTTCAACAAGAGCAAGCGCTGGATTCTGCACGTGGGACGAGGCAACCCTGGACATACCTAAAGGAAGGGGGACGAGTGGCTGGAGAGCAGCCCCGCAGAAAGGGGTCGGGCCCTGGAGCAGCTCCCCAGGGCAGTGGTCATGGCAACGAGCCTGCTGGAGGCCAAGAAGCATTTGGACAACAGTCTCAGACACATGGTCTGGTTTTGGGTGGCCCTGTGCAGAGTTGGACTCGATGATCCTCGTGCGTCCCTTTCAGCTTGGAATATTCGTGCTGGGGTTTACTTAGCTAACTTGTCCCCACTTAGTATCTTTTAAATTCTAGTCCAGGCACTGCGTTAGTGCAGCTTGTGATCTGTAATACAGTCTTGCACCACATTTACCACCTCAATGTTACTCTAGGATTCAGAACTGAGAAGTGTGAGATGGAGCAGGTGAAGGTCATCAGCTCCTCCTCGAGCCCACACACAGTCCTCAGGCAGGCATTGCAAGGACATGAGCTTCACTCCTCCTGGTCAGTTATTATTTCATTTTCTGCAGCTTTGCTAACTCTCCTAGCACTGGCAGATTCTTGGACATGTTAAATGCCATCGTGCTCTGCACACACCAGCAAGTTCCCCAGGGTTCAGCTGCATCAGTGAATGGCACAACTTGTAATTCATCCTGTCGATAAGTGGGTGTGTTAATCAAGGGGAAAATCTGTGCAATTGACTGGTCTTGATTCCAATTAATTTCCCATTAACAGATTTCCTAAATCATTAACAGAATGCCTAGACGCAGATGATGCCAATAACTCTTTGGCACATATGGCCTTCCTGCCCTCCTGGGAGGGGAGTGGGCTGGCACAGCCTGGAAGGAAGGCTTGGAGGAGCTTGTGCCTTTCTGAGAACAGGGATTTTTTTTTTATTTTTTTTTACCTGAATGTTTTTATAGCGGGGACTGTCAGCTAGAAGACTTTTGTCTTAGGTAAGATTGATCTCTTTGTAAAAGGAGATGAGGTTGTGTGTGATAACAATTGAAGTTTGTAGTAGTGACTGTATTGTGAAGTCTGGTAACTTTAATTTCTATCTGAAGTTACTGTGGCTCTACATAAATCAAAAGAATATTGTGTTCCCTCTGTATCCATTACTTTTATTCTTAAACGATGAGGGCTTTTCACAGTATACCTACTGAAAAAAATACCGTGTTAGTGAAGCATGTCTATTCTTTTCCATTCATTCTAAAAAACCCTAAGGGCTACGGAAAGGCATTTTGGAGCCGTTAATAACTGGGAGTATTGATTAAGGAGTAGAGAGCTGAGATTCTGGCTTATGGTACAGAGGACTTGCTACTGGATCAGACCTCTGAATTGTGCAGTACTCAGTATATCAGGAAGAAAGACATTTTTGGCATATTTAGGTATTCTGAAAGTTTTATTGTGCTTAAGGTTCTTGCTGTTTTGCTGTTCCCTCCTGCCCCCCGGGGAATTCCTGGCACCTCTGAAGTTAGTGGAGGTTCTGTGGTGGACTGTGGCTAGTGAGACTGTGATTTATCCTTCAGCTTTGTGGTTTGCAATGAACCACCAGGATTCATCTGTACTCCTGGATGCTCTATTTTAGGCTGCTGTTGGCTTCTAGCTTTGCCATAGACTATTGAGTAATGACTGCTATTGCAAATGAATACCCTTATGACTAACCACAGCAAAGTTAAGAATCGTATATTTAGTTGTGGGTGCTTTGTTCAGAGCATCTGTATCAAGTGAGCTTGGTGTCTGTCTTGTCTGTGGAGGCTGGTTCTGGTAAAAGTTACTGCGCCCCTGTTTTTTCCAGGTTTGTTGTGTCTCTCTACCTGAAGTCACGTATGAGCGGTGTCTTCTGGGGCTTCTGGGATGTGGTAGCCTCATCTGTGCTGTGTGGTGACTGGGTGTGTGCAGCACATCACAAGTCAACGTTCAATAGCCCTTTAACTCTTTTACAAATGATAGACTTCTTTTAAATGTGGTTTTTCTTTTGGTATGTCTCAGATCCAAGTGCTTACAAGTTCAGGTTTGGACCCTCACAGTGGGAGTAGCTTTACCAACAAATGCTGCCCTGGGAGCTGCCATTGAAATAGGACATTACACATCAGTTGTGCAAGCCTGGAATTTAAAACAGCAGCAGAAGGAAGGGAAAAAAACAGAGCAAATAGTCCGACTGCAGAGAAGGAAAATAATTTTATTTTATAATTAAGCTACAAAGCAGGATGACAGACTTCATAAACTGAGCCCTGTTTCCCTAGACAAGCCAATTAATGTACATGGTTGGAATGATACGTGTTATAACAAGCAGCATGAAAAATAGCATGTTTCAAGTTAGGAAAGTTGTTCGCAACGCCTTTAACATGCACAGTCAGCTAGATATAAAACACCAACAAATCTATCTTAACAAGCTTTTAAAATGTATTTGGAGTAATGAGAAGAAAATATAGGAAGACTTATAAACACACATGAAACGCGTTTCAGCAGTTATAGATTGCATAGCGTAGTGAAAGCCTTTTAGTTACTGAGCAGCAGTAAAATGTGTTGACTGTTTAATTTGTACACAGTTTTATTTTACAGCATTTTAAAAGTTGCCTTTTGGCAGAGAGAATACATAAGGATGTAGACTTATTGTAAGACAGATGGCTGACAAGAGAGCCCAAGTTAACTTCAAGGTTAGAATTATCATGGGAGAATAAAGCTCCCAAGGGCCTGGGATGTACATGGCTCTGTCTGCTTCTGTAATCTGTTTGACTTATGGGTCCTGCTAGCAAAGTTATATTTGGGTATTTGCTGTTCATTAACACCTGTTTCGGATGCTTTGTCAGGATCTGATCCAAGCATCACGTTGTACAACCTGCCCTTCATTCAGTGGACTTAAGATGGGACTTTTAATGAGAAAATGTCATTTTGCAAACGTGCCATAGTGACACAGAGCAGGTTTCTCATTGCTGTTTGTGAACTGACTGTGACTTCCCACACTTTGCTTAGTATAAGCACCATGTGGGAGTCCCAGAGTCCATTGTGAGGTCTAGAAGCTTCAGTGCAGACAACTTTACAGTCGATATCTTCAAGCATAGCTCAGATGAAAAATAATGCAATTTGGATAATGCATGTAATAGTTCTTCACCCTGACCTAGGAGTTTGGGTTCCCCCCTTCAGTCAAAAGGCAAATGTCTTGGAGATGTAGGAGCAGTAGTAAGCAGGACAATAACAACATTGCACAGAACTACTTTAAGATGTTGGTGTAGCAGGTGTGCAATAGCTATATGTACAACATATTGGAAAGGGGAAAGAAGGTTCTAGTGCTTAACTAGCTTCAAGTATCAAGATAAGAGGCCTTAATAACTACAAGGCAATATGAATGGGCAGGAGCAGAACTTCCACTTCAGTAGCTGAGCATGACGATCTATCTGCATACTGTAAGGTTTATTTATGATGAATTTTTCCTCCTCTGCTCTAGCATTGTTACAAATGTTAAGCTGTTGTTTCTTGGCTGCTCCAAACTAAATGCACATGATGAGCTGTGCTGGTTTCTGTGCTGTACTTTGATGGGGTTTATGAATTCTGTCCACCATAGGCACAAGCCAAAGAGTCATGGGCAAGCCCTGTAGCATCAAACCCATGAAAGGCTCCATTCAGTCCTGTCATTATTGCTGATCTAACGGCTGGGAAACAGCTCTGCTGTTCTGGAGATGAATAAGAGCTCTCAAAATAGCAGCCCCAAATTTACATCCCGTTGTGGTTTGGTGCAACATCCTCTGAATCGGTGGTAGTTAAGGCTGTTTCCACACTCCCTCTACCTCCCCCCAAGATGAAGGACTGAGTCCCCACTCTCCTGAAGTAATAAAGCTTCACCAGCAGTTTCTCTTTGCATGTGGATGGACCAACTGCCTTCCCTGGGCAGACAGCTGGTTTCCAGCCATCTCTAGGCCAACTTTTACTTTAGCAGCTGGTTGTCATTACATAAAGTGAATGGGCCTGTTTTTCCATCTCTCTTATGTACATTAATACAACACAGCTGGCTTCCACACTGTGGAGAGAAGCTATTTGCAGAACTGAGACCAGAAATTTGTCAGTTCTCTATCATATGCAGGCTGACTGCGGTGTTGAGCAGGCATCAGTGCTTCCACTCCTCCCAAAGGTTCAGCTTCTGCTGCAGATGAAAGCTTGCCTTGGTCCCCGAGTGCCACCTTTAAGTTCAGATGCGGTAAACACCCTTGCTGTGCTTAGTCCGTTCCTCTTCCCAGCGCTGTTGACATCTCCTGCTTGTGTTCTTCTTTCTTAGAACCACGGTATACCAAGCATGTGCCTTTTGTGACTTTGAAGGGATAGTAAATGGAGATGTAATCAGCTTCCAGGATGCACAGAGCCTTGTGATAATCCCTTAGATGCAAGCTGAAGGAGGGAAAATATCACATTTCAGATCAAGTTGGTGGCTTCCTTTCTATTACTTTCCATGAGTTCAGTTTATGTTCAGAATTCCTCATGCAAATGATCACTGAGTCTTTAATTCTGCTTAACTAATTGGTACTTGTATATGCAAGATTAGTGATCAACTATACTAATATTATTGACCCCTCTTTGGCTCTCAGTGCTATCTGTTTTTCCCAGGTGATTGCAATTAGAGCATAATTAATTATCAAATAGCTGTGTTCCTTTTGTTGTGAACACTGTAACAATTACACACAAAGATCGGCACAAAATCCTGAATACATAATTCATTGTCTTGTGCTTTCCCCATAGAATCCATGGGAGATTTGCTAGAAAACAGACACAAGTAGTTGATACATAATGTATTTAAAGACCTATAAAAGTTTCATCCTTGTGAACCCACAGGGAATAGGATGGTTTGAATTTAACTTTTGATTGTATGGCTGAGAAATGAAATACAGATAAAGGGACAGTTACTGTAACTGGCACCAGACCAAAATAAATGTCGGACCCAGCTGTCTGTATCCTTGAATACATGAATAACTTTATGCTCCTGGGTTGTTTAATTGGATTCTGTGGGGCTGCGAATTCGAGTAAACTTATTCATGCATGAGTGTTTTTTTCAGAGTCGTGCTGTTTCAAGTACTTTCATTGTTGAACAGAGGAAAAAATTCCTGGTGAGTGCAGGCAAGGCCACGCGTTTGGCTTGGGCATTAGGTCTGCTCTCGGCGGGGAGTGCCCTCGTCCCCACCAGCGTGCAGGAGCACCGCACGCCTGGGCAGCAGCAAGCGCTGAGTGGTGTGGCTACTAAACCTGCAGTGTTAGAAGAAATTATTTCTGTCCTCTCAAAGGCAAATACAAATCTAAGTTGGCTTCTTCAGTTGAAGTAAAGTCAGTGATGGGATGGGAACCCTGGCTAATGGGTAAAGACTCTTCCTCTCACTGGCTGCCCAAACCATCTTGGGCCAGGAGCTGCATCAGCCCAAGCCTTGTGCAAGCGGGGATGCTTCTCCTGGTGGGTGGCGCCGTGTTCCCTGCCGGCTGCTGACTCCAAGCTCCAGCACCACAGGGAGGCTGCGGCCACAGCACACCGAAGCAGGAGTTAGACCCTTCTTGTGCTTGCTTAAACATTTGCCTTCGGCCTTCCCACCCCTGTCGGGGAGTGGTGGAGAGAAGAGTCTGTTTGGTGAGAAAGAGGGGCAGGATGGGGAGAGGTTAAGTGCTGTTTGTTCACAAAGAAGGCTCCAGATTCACCTTATAGGCCCTTATAGATGTGCCTGCATGGACTAAAGAAACAGGAACTAGATGGCCAGTTCCCTTGGGGGGGTTTCTCAGTCTTCACCATTTCTGAGGAGGCACTGGAGCACTCTGGGCTGCAAAACGTCTTGAGTTTCCTGTGTCTGGATGGGGTAACTTGGATAAATTGCTCCACCCTGGGTGTCCAAGCTTTTCTGCTAGTAAAACAGGGATGGTAACATAACTTTCTTTTTACAGAGTGCAACGAGATTTTTTTTATTGCTGTGACAGTCTCGGATCTGAGAGCACAAATGTGTGAAGACTCATAAACCACAGTGTTTCCCTGCATTCAAACTGCTGTTCTGAAACTTGGGTTTCAATTACCTAAGAGGGAGGGGAAAAAAAAGAAGTGTTTATGAGCTTTCAACCATTCCCTCCTCACCCGTCCCCAAAATTAGTTTATTAAATCCTAAACCGAGCCGGCAGCCCGCTCGCCAGGCTGCAGCGACGAGCAGCAGCGGCTTTCGTTCGGTTTCACAACCCTGGTGTCCGGGGCTTGCCCCCCCGTCCCCTTCTGCTCGCCGCCTTCGCCCTTCGGGGCTGGCACCGCACGGCCCCGCCGGGCTGCCTGGAGCCGGTGCCGGTGCTGCGGCGCCACCTGGCGGCCCCGGGGGCGGCAGGGACCGGACGGGCCGGGCCGGGCCGGGAGCGGCCCCGCGGGAGGGAGGCTCCAGCCCCGCAGGCCTCAATCCCCGCAGGATTTTTTCCGAGAGCGGTGCTCTAGTACTGCCGAGCTCAGCTTTTCGTAGCAGGTTTTACTGGTTTGTGGTGGAAAATAGCTGCTAAAATGAGAAGGTGGAGAGGGAAGAGAGAGAAAACAGCCCAAAGTGCAGCGCTGACAGGTCTGAATACAATTAGCTCAACTCCTGGCTGGAAAGTCCTGAAATACTGAGGGCTGCAGGAGACTTTTGAAATGATATTGCAGGAAGTTTGAAAAATACATTCCATCTTGCCTCTAAGTTTTAATTGGCACGGATGAATAAGCCAGGTTTTATTGGTAGAAACACATCAGAGGGTTCTGAATATAATTCTCGGCTCGTTATAGTACTTTTTTTTTATATGTTTTCTAGCATAAACAGTCTTTGAATATGTGCTGGGCAGTTCTAAAATATCGCCATGTATCTGTGATGGATGCCTGACGCAAATTAGGCTACAGGATTTCAAGGTTTCATTAAGTTATTGCTACTCTTCTCAGCTTACACAGCTGAGAAAGTGTGAACCATAAAGTCCAGCTTTCTGATATCCATAAAAATGTCCTGTGGTATAAAGCCGATGCCGGCTCCATAAATTGTGTGCTTGTCCTTAATGGTTCTAACTTCAATTTCCTTTATGTTAGAATCTGAATCAGGTAGAGCATCTAGCCAGTCTGCCTTTAACTCCTCGTTCTGATTAGCAAAAACATCAAGGCATGTAGGTAAGGCTTCTTGCTTTACTCCTAAATCAAGGGGATTTGCTATCTGGCTGTCACGTAAGAATAACTCTAGAATAGTATCTGGCAATACTGGACCTCTCTCCTCTTTCAGTTGCCTCGCTTGGAAATTGCTCGTTTGCAAAATTAAGGTTAGTCAGCCTTGGTATGACCCAAGGCTCTGGTCTTTTCCACTCGTTATTCAGTGGGGTTTACACGGGAAGAGATGATGTTCTGCCCTTACATACTTTCATTTCTGCTTCTCATTCAAAGCTGTTCTCAGATGTTTTGCAATTCTGAGCATCGTTTTTTCTCTTCATTGAGGGAAGATTGTTGCCTTTGACAGCTGCCAAGGTATACGCAGGCTGTCACTCGTAAGAGCAAGTCACAACTAAAATTCTGTCTGCATCTCTCAAAATAGGTTAGGTAGTTAGGAAAAGCATTAACAGAGCCATTCCTTATAAATTATGATTAACTGAGCATGAATTTATGAATTATAGTTCACATTTGGTGCTCAGCATGCTGGTTAGGAACACTTCTGACATGTGGTACTCTGATTTTCCAGAAAGAATGAAGGGATGTTGCTGGAGAAGAAGCAGGTATTGTGATGTTACTGTGGCACACGTTGGAACAGCTCCACTGTTCAGTGACCTTTAGGCTGGGTTTTGTCTAGCATTACTCAAGGGATAATTTTACCCGTTTTTCATTGCTTTTCTTCCTTCAGATGTGGTGGTTCTTGTTTTGTGGGTTGTTTGTTCCCCCCACCTCCCCATTTCAAGTGTTCCTGATAGTAGGCCTCGTGACTTCACCTTTCTTCCTTAGTCCATATGTTGTAGGACAGGTCAAGGATATTCTGTTTTGGGACAAGAAAAGAAGTCCTGGACTTTTTATCTGTTATTGAATTGGGCAGAAAATAAGAGCTTTAAAAATCCATGTTATTTCTCTGCATCATGAACATAATGACTGGGGACGAAAGAGTTGTAGAGAGCACAGAACAAAAATAAAACACCTAATACACTGCTTTAGATGTAGATCAGGACAGATATTCATTCTGTGGCCTAGAAAAAAAAAAAGCTGAACGCTGGGACTGAAGATGTTATTGTTCTGTTCTCATGTTAAGCTAGCATAAGGTTTTCAGTTGATTTCTAAACCGAAGAATTTTAGTTAAATGTCTCTCTTCTGTGGAAGCTCCTTTTTGCACACAGAGTCCCGGTGGCAGAAACTGGGTCAGCTGGGCTGGGGACATAGGCTGACCTCGGTCTGGTGGCCTCTAACGGCCACGTGCTGGGTGGGACTTTGGGACCAACACAAATGCCCTGAGTGCCATAGCAATACCCATTTATACCAGCCCAGGGTTACACTTCCATATGCATTACAAATCACTTGAATCTTCCTTGGAATTTGTTCTTTCTTCATTGTCATTATTACTTCGATGCTTACAGGACCGCCATAGGAATGAAGAGGGAGAAATTCTTTTGGAAATAATGTTACCCCACATTTATTTATATATGCAAGTCTGTGGTCCTAAATCTAAAGGACTATAACTACGTGTGCAGGTATAAAGGGAAGTTTGCTTTCACCCTGGAAATGCCTATAAACTAGTCTTCACGCTTCTTTGCAAATCTCATGGCTCTCCCCTAGGGTAATCAGGACTTGAGGAATCAATTGCAAAGCACAGATTCTGGCAGTGAAACAAGCTGTAGTAATCCATTTGTGAAGTAATTGTGAAGAGCAAATGCAGAAGAAAATATGGTTTGCTTGTAGAAAACTCCTGACCAAAGAACACAATTACATTTTGGAATTGGGGATTTACTGAAAGTGATCCACCCACTTTTAGAAACCTTACTTTCACAGGCTGTAATACCTTTGATTTTTTTAGGATGTTCTTGTGAAATACAGCATTTTTCCTCATGCTGAGTAAAGTTGGGCTGACTTTCTGGGTTTGGTGGAATGACTCTACTTGTGTCTGGGTAACTGTCAGAATTTTACTCTAGTTTCCAGGAAATGAAGTTGCATTTCTTTATTTATTTTAGCATATCGTATTTCAGATGCATTTGATTTGAACCACGTTTTCTTTTTTGATTAAAGAATCACTTGATTGGTGTACAAATCAGCACTCGTAGTGATACAAGAATACAGAGGAAATATTAAAATGCAATCAAATAAGAGTCACTGCGTCCTTGTCCGAGAGCAGGTACGGGTAACTGATCCTGTATTTGTCCCTGGGCTGCCGGATGGAGTCTCTGGGCTGGGTTAGGATGGGAACTTGGAAGCTGAAGGCTGTGAGGGCAGCAGCACAGCTGCCAGGCCTGCATCAGCCCTTGGGAATTACAGGTGACGTGACTGCTGTGTTCAATATTTGGAGCTGTTACTAGCTCTTTGCATTTTTGGCACCTTTATGCCCCATTAGTATCTACGTCTGACAGATATTTCTCTAGTTAATTTTTCTGGCACAAATGACCTACAGAAGCGTATTTCAGAGGCTGAAGCAGACGGCATTAACACAATAAGCCTTGCTGTAATTGTGAGATGAAAGAGGCTACTGTTGATCTGGCCGTAGCGGGTTGACTGATGCTGCGGTGAGAGCCAAAGCTAATTGGGCTGGGAGGGAAGGGCTTGTGTTTGAGACAAGTGTGGAGAATGCTGGAGGACAGCTGAGACAGGCGGAGAAAAACCCTGGGGACCGGGATTATGGCAGAAGCCGAAGTGAGCTGGGTAGCCACATCCCACTGAAACTCGGTTTCCTTTGAGACTGCCACACACAAATTACTGCACCGGTGTGACAGGGTTGTTCTGGGACTAAGGCTACTGTTGTCATACTGTACGGTGCGGGCGGGCACGCACACCATGCGTGTGATAACTAGCCCGGGTAGCTGGTAGCGAGACTGGGCTGTGCAGATGTGACACATGGTCATCTTCAATTTCTGCCTAAAACAAAAAGCTGTCTCACCATAATAGCAACCATTTTAATCTTTTGTATAATTTCCGGTGTTTATATTCTCTTTTTCTCTTTAGTCCGACTTTATATCCTGTTATAGATGATCTAACTAACCTCCATCTTACCTTACTGGGCACTAACTGGAAAGAATTGGTGCTGTGGGCTTCACTGCCTGGTGTGAAACCACCAAGAGTGCCCCTCATCTGCAGGTGGGTGAAATACATTTTCACTTGCTGGATAATCCTGTTCAGTACTGGAAAGACATCATGCTTTAAAGGACAGCATGAAGTAATGCTCTCCTGAGACACGCTGTGCTTTGTACTAGAGTTTTATTTAGCTTAAAAAACAAAACAAACAAAAGAACAGATCAATAGTAAGCTCTGTCAAGAATATTAAATCTGCTTTTAAGTTAAGTCTCATTTCACTTTGACTCTTTTATGGTAATATGTTTTCCTATCTATGTATAGCTACTGTATGTATATGAGAGATACTGTTCTTATGCATTGTTTCAGAAGGGGCCAGCAAAGGCTATTCCCATTTTGCTGCTTGTTTTTTTTTTTTTTTCTGAGATAGCAACTATGCTGATCAATGGTTTCTGAATTTTTAGAAGGATGAAATAGTTGGGGAAGACACCAAGTATGATGACTGCTTTTACCTTTCCTTGGGTTCACTCCATTTAAGTTCCACCAGATGAAGTAAAAGCTGGAGATTATTCTCTGCTTAATACATGCTTTTTAACTGAGAATGTTGCTAAAGTTTACATTAAAAAACTCTCATAGTAATCTAAAAAGAAACACTTTTGAGGCCAAGAGCGTAGCATATTCACAATATGGACATTGATGTCTGTGCTTCATTTCCTCTAGACATTATTGTAACATATTGCTGAGTGCTCTGATGTTTTCCCCCTCCCCGTTAGCTTACTAAATTGCCCCCAATTCCTGCAGATAGGGCTGTAACGAGAATACATGGTCTCATCGCAATCTGCCAGCTGCAATAGATTGACTCCCATTTCAAACACACATTGATTTTTTTTTTTTTTTTTTGTGGAGCTCACTACAGTAACAGCCTTCTGCTCCCCGTGTTTTGTACCCTTGACTGATCAATGTTAGGCTTCAGCTGGAAGCCTGGACGTATCTCTGGTATGAAGTCCAGCTTTATGTTCATTAGCGCTTACAAGGCTGAGGGGGTTCAGCCTGTGGTGTGACAATGACTTACTAGCAGCTGAAAAATGAAGGTGTGTAATGAAAATACATAGGAGCCTCAACAGTCGTTGGGTCAGGTGGAGCTATTGTGTCTTCAGCCACATCTCCTTGCGTTACGCTCCTCTGCAGCCGTGCTGACCTCAGCAGCAAGAACTGGGTCAGGAGATAGCACTCATTTGTACTGCTGGCATGACATCCCACTCAGCAAAGCAAAAAAGAGAAGTCATAACTGAATTGTGTTACTTCACGTGCTTATGTACTTCTTGGAGTGCTTTCTGTCAGTCTCCTGGTCTGGAGACCAGGAGATTTTTTTTGCCTGGAAAAGCATCCCTTTGTTCTCTATATAATGTGCTACGTTTATTTGGAGGCAAACATGACAGAAGAGTGCAGAACACATCCCAGAAAATGTGGAATCATGATAAAATCGGAATGCAATGATCCTGTAAGCAAAGAACTCGCAATCACGCTTATTATTCAAAGATGATGAAAGGGGGGGTCTTTTGGATGCTATGCACAGATCCTCCTCGAGACATGTCTGGGAAAGCCAGGAAAACCAGCAGTATTCATTATCTAAAGGTCAAGAGTACAATAGCAAGGGAAATAGGATGTATTACATCAAATCTAAAATGTTTTCGAGGTTGTTATTGTACACAGGGTAAGAATATGCATTAACAGAATC
Organism: Anser brachyrhynchus; assembly: GCF_964034855.1. NCBI lineage: Eukaryota > Metazoa > Chordata > Aves > Anseriformes > Anatidae > Anser > Anser brachyrhynchus. The sequence continues at coordinate 8,789,939 of NC_137733.1, forward strand.
CTTGAAAAGGTGCCATTGGGTTGTTGTAGACATTTCCAGTGGCTCTTCTCAGTTCTAGGAACTGGTGACTGTGCATGTCTGTACTTAGTGCCACTCCTTTCGTCATCTCTTCATTGATATTTATTTCTGTAGCACTGAATTTAATAGGTGTAACATTATGCATATGAACTAATCTGAAATTCTTTATAATTAAAGTAGAGCATACCACTAGCAATGGTAATACGTCTAAAACAACCCTTTTCCTATTTCCAGAAATTTCCTATTTTCTTGGGCTTTTAAGGGGGATTTTTTTTCCTAAGCTTGCATTGATTTTACCTTAGAATTACAGATGATACAGATTATTTCCGACCTAGACGATCCTGTGATTCTATCCCTAAAGTAAGTGATAATCTTCACTTGCTCAGTGAGACGTTCTGCAGGTTCACTGATGCGAACTTCTGCATGAGGTGTGCAGCTGCAGTGTCAGGCAGCCTGCCCTGCTGACCTTGTCTGCCACGTTGAAGAACCCAGCCTCTGTATTTTGTCTGAACTGGGAGCAATCTTTTATTTATATATGTGTGTGTGTGTATATATATGTAGAGAAGGAAACATTTATATATCTCTTTAAATTATAAGTGTATATAATATAAAAATATATGTACATTTATATATAACATAAAACAACAACAAAAACCACTTCAGTTTCTTAGCATCATCTGTGGATGGTGGATTCTAGTGCCGATTGTAGTATTCTGACAATAACTAAGACAGTATAGAGTCTGTATGCCTTCTTACTCTTTAAATACATGAGGCATATCAAAGTTACATAAAATTGTCTTTATTTTGGCTGGGGAGAGGGAGGGAGGAGGAAGGTGGTCCAGGCCCACAAGTCTTCTGCAGTTTGTCTCCACTGTATTTGTGTGAGCTTATATAGCACCTTTACTGCTGATACATTTTCTTGCAGAGGGAGGATATACTACAGTGCTTCATCTTCTTGTGTGCTTGTGCTGGTTCTCAGGGGAAATTTTGGTCTTTTTAGTATGCAGTTGAAACAGTGTCTGAAAAAGTGTCATGGTTTGGATAATAATTTTTCAAACTAATTTAATACACTGATTTCCTTGGGATGAAGATCAAGTACTGTTCCATCCAACGTGCACCTAAAGGGCAACCTATTTGAGTTAAGTTTACTGAAACAGAAGTGACAGAATATCAATTTGTTTTCTAACTTCATGTCATATTTGAGAATCAAATAAGCAATTACATGAGACTAAAATGGATTTATTTCAGTATCAGACTTGCAGTCCACTTGTTGTTTTATTTTGTTTTATTTGATTGAGATAAAATAGCCTTTCATTTTACAGTAAACACAACCAAATACTATATTTCTTCCTTGGCTTCTTCAGAGCTTGTAGTTTCTCAGCCTTAAGTTGAAAACATTACTGACATATAATCTGTATCTGCCTTATTTAACACCAGAAACCTTCCCTGTGCCATGACAAATATTCCCAAACTTCTTTCTTTGCCACATAATGACTTGTAAACTGGTGCCAATGTGTAAATGTTAACTTATATAATATGCATTTACCAAATTTGAATGTAAAACCATAACCTCACACATAATGTATTTGCTTTGCATATATGTGCAGCCATGTGTAAATAGAGGTCAAAATGTTATGTCTCCAAAAGCATACAAATTTAGTTTTTGTTCTAGAAAATAGGTCCTTATCAGATTCTTCTCAGACTTCTCCAAATGGTCATGTGTCTCTGAATAATCCAGATTGTCCGTCTTACAGATAGGAAGCACATTTCAGCAGCCTGCTCCTGTTGCTCATCAAAGAGCTCTTACTGTAATTGGGTGTGTTACTAGATATGATTTACACAACTGTTTCTGCTCCCTGATACCACGTAAGGATCCTAGACAGCCCAAAGGATTACTGAAAGGACACGTAATGTGCTTCACCTCTAGGCCTTCTGCCCAGAATTAATGGTAGTAGAATTGCACCCTTCCCCTTCCTTCACTCACAATACATTTTGTACAAATGGGTCAGATCAGACTCCTTTAATTCCATATGTTTTCTGAATTAGTTCCCATGACGGGGAGGCAAAGATCATTTGGCTTTTGTCTTGGTTCATCTTTTACACAGAATTGTTTTGGAAAATAGTCTGTTACAAATTACTTTTGTATAAAAAGCACATTCTTTATCTAGAATTGTAATGCACCTCTAGGCCAAATAGGATTTTGGTGAAATATGTAAAGCTCTTTGCCAAATCCCCGAGCCACTGCCATTCACTGCATTCTACACAAATCAAACTCATGCATTTAGAATAAACATGAAAGAAACTCCAGACATGACAATTGAGGTTTTACCAGCCTGAGAATTACAGCCCAACCACGATAATTGAAGTTCTGACAGCACTGAGCTGAAATTTGGCTGCCAAAGCTGTATTTAGTTGTTTGTTTTAATGGTTGTGATCACCATGAGTTGCAAAGGGAATTAGCAGCCTTGGTCCAGAAGCAGTGGCAGCGCGTGCAACGTGTGCTGCACAGTGAGGTGTCTACGTGCACAGTAACAGTTGTCAGGCGAAGGGAGATCTCTGCCAATTAAAGGCTGAACTAGTTCCCTAAATGACCTACTCAAAGGAGTTGCTTACAGAGACCTACGGTGCAGCTCCATCGGTAGTGCAGCCTCCTGTGCTGCCGCTGCCCGCTGGACTGGCGAATAATTAGTGCTGCTCTCTGCAAATGTTTCTTTAGCCGTGACTTGGACCTTCTTATTGCAATTGCTCCTTTATACCCTTGCAGTAAAACCATACCCTTTGTTAATCCACATTGCTGTGGATGTTCTTCCAGCATCCTAGGATGTGCAGGAAGGAACCATCGGGTTCGTCTGCATGTGGAATTGGCAGGGGCTCTTCTCCCTTCCACTCACCCACCTGTGAGTTTGTAGAATCGCAGAATATTGGGTGGGAAGGGATCCTGAAGTTTCCTCTTGCCCTCAGGGAAAATCAGCAATGCTTGTGCCATTCCTGACAGATTATTTGTCTAACCTGTTTGTATGGAGGCTTCACAACCTCCCCAGACAACCTTACCACTGCTTAGAACGTTGTCTTAATGGCTTTCTACATGTTTTTTTCCTGTTTTGTTGTCCTTTATTTGGATTCAGAGAACAATTTATTGCCATCTTTGTGACAGTCCTGCATGTATTTGAAGGCCATTAACATATTTACTAATATTTTGTCCAAGGTGTGTAATAGGTATTTGAATTCATCTTCGTGCATTACAGGCCATGCAGTCAGATAGGTTAGGTCATGTTACCCTCTCTGACCTTACTCCATACTGCATTTAGGACTGAGATGAAGAGTTTACCCGCTGGCTTTTGGCAAGAGGCAGCATAAATCTGCACCAACTCAGGAACAGGCCAAGGATAAAGTTTTTATTGTTCTACCCTCCTGGGTGCCTCCCTGCATCAGTCGGGAAGTAATTTGCTTTGCTTTATTCGCTGTTAGCACATCGCTTCCCGGATGCAGGGACTGACTCAGTATGGCTTCTTTGTTGGTAGAAGCAGAAGGAATTAAAACCCAGTCTTTTGCCCAGTCATCTGGTGATGGTGGGGAAGAAAAAGTGAGTTTAATCGGGCCTCAGAGACAGCTCATTGGCATGTGGCACATGCAGTACTATTCAGAGAGTGGTCCAACTGTATACAACAAACAAGAGAGTTGACTTTAGATTTACCTTCATTATTACTTTTCTTGCTAATATCTAACACTGTTTAGCAAATGAAAATTATCTTTTATTTTCCTTCTTTCTGATGAAGCCATGGGCACATCTCACAGAGGTAGGTCAGTCCCAGGTGAGGTCTGTGCCTACATAGGGTCTTGGTTTCATCGCTGCCTACAGTTGTCTTCAGTAGCTGGAGCAGCTCACCTGAGCCCAGCATTTCGTAATCTAAGTGTGTCTCCACTGCCTTGGGTTGTCCCACAAGGGACAGTCTACCTTTCCTTTTTGTTTTCTCACCTTTTTTATATCCTCTGAAACATTTCAAAATTCAATCAGCTGAATTATTAATCCATTAAAACAAACAAAACCAACATTTTGAGATGTCCACAGCTGTTTTTGTCAACTTGAAATGTTTTCAAAGCATATAAATATATACTGAGTACAAATACATTATGCTGTTCTCTTCTCTAATTGTCTATGGCACTTCCATGATATTGCATGTCAGTTTAAATTTTCACTGCTGCTGAAAGCATTTGTGCCGAAGTTATCTGACAGTAAGTTACAATTCTGACATGCAGCTGAAATGGTGTAAACAACATCTTGTCTTAATGGTAAAGGAAGCTAGACTTGGAGACTGCTCTGAAAGACCAACGCAGTAGCAGGTGGGTGTATTTCCTGAGACTCAATAAAGAGCTATTTCTTCCAAAGGGTTTTGATACTTGCCATAATATTGTGTTTTTGTTGTCAAGGCTGAGGTACTGTGTTTGGTCGATGATGTTTCACAGATAGCCATTTGTATCCTCTTTTGGATTAATGTGCTGAGCTACAAGGATTCCTGCCCATTCAAGTTACTGGGTTTCATTTCTCTGTCGTACGACTAAATGCTTTTTTCACCCTTTTGCACAATTACTTAGAAACCCAGGGAGGAGTTGCTCTTTTCACTCTTCTCCACTTCCTTCCTGATCCAGCTGTGTCAGAGGACAAGGTCACCATCCTCAAATGCTCTTTACTACTGCTCTGATGGAGAGTAGTTTGTGAAAGTGCTGCCTAATAGGCTTCTGACAGAGTCAACCGAGTAAGTTTAAACAGTTTTTAAATGGATAGCCTGAGCTATCACAGACAAATTTGCCTGCAGAGCAGTAGGAGTGTTCCTGTAAATGTATTCAGTGGAGGTATCTCCACTGGGGAGCGGTGACAAGTGGCTGGCATTGACAGGCTCTCCCACGAAGAGCTGGATGGGGAGATGGTGCGTGCCTCCGGCCTGGTCCCCAGGCAGCAGCCAGTGCCCCTGGCTGTATCTGCAGAGGGAGGGCGTCTGCATATGAACGCTTTATTGGTCATACGCTCTCTGTCCACGATGACTTTCTCAGTTTAGTGTTAGCCTTTGATTAAATACCCTAAACAAAACCAGGAGACCCTGTTAACCCTGTGTGAATTGTAGTTGTAATAATGGGAGTTTACACCTGAGTTTAGTCCAGCGTAACTTTTCCTTGCGCCTTGCAACTTACCTAGCATCAGCTGAATAACATTAATTTATACTGTGCATGCTCCTAGCCTATGATAAACCTGGTGATTTCATCTCAGTCATGCAGTAATAAAAAGTAAGTATACAGGATTATTTAAAGGCATTTTTAATAAATGAAAGTTTCCAAATGAATCCTTATCTATTGTTTGTAAGGAGATGACTTTGCTACTTGAACAAACACACTGAATTTGAAAATATTAAGTGGGAGAAAGATGGGAAGAAGCACTTGAAACTGTTGTTCTGATTATGCTACCCACAGCAAAAATGAATTAAGGACCTGGTCCTAAGGCGATGGTGGTGAGTGATTCATGCCAAACTTAAGATCCATATGATGTGTAGTTTTATCACACTTAATTTTTAGTGAGATTTTATTAATAATAACATGCATGCCGAAAAGATTAATTCATAATCCATGCTAGTGATGATAAAACATGAAAGAAGAATGTCAAGTTTAATGGAAATGCAGTATTACACATATCACCTATTTGATCTGCAAGGATCCTATGGATCTTGTGCTTCTCTCCTTGGAACATGTTATTTGCATTTCTGACCTCGTATGCTAGAATGGTTTATTTTGTCACCATCAAATCAGGTAGCAGCTGAGGCTGCTTAAGCAAGCCCATTTGGGTGGTGTAACCTTTCTGAAGGTTATTCTGACACTTAAAACACTTGGTACAACACCACACAAACGGAAAAACTGTCTGTGGTCATTCAGCAGGTTATTTTGCCATTTAAAGCAGTACAATTACTTTCTGTTGCTAACAAGTGCTCACGTTTCTATTCTATATACCAAGTTGGCATTGCTTAAACTGCAAAGGTTACACAGCCATCTTCAAAGAGACTTACGTTGGTTAAATGCGTTCAACATCCCTTGAAAGTCGGTGGCATTTGGACACCAGATTCACTTGTGCACCTTTAACTTTGGCCTTAATTAGGAATAATAATCTTTACAATACTATTTAATCAACCAGTGATTCTTCATCTTGTCTTTTGTTCCATAATCTCTTACTCTGTGTGTGAAACAAATTGAGCTAATATCAATAGCCCCCTTAATCCATTAATCTAGCTGGCTTTTGTGTTATGAATATGAGCCTGGCTTTCAAGCAGCTCCTTCTTGACATTTTGCCTGGGGTTCTAATATTTGTACTTAAAGTCTTTGATGGATTAATGAATAAAACCAAGCCTGTTGTGTTATGTCTCTGAATCTATGTATATTACAACTTTTCCTTGTGGCAAAGATGGTTCATAGGGTTTTAGAGGCACAGAGAGCATTAATGTGTACTCAGCTAGAATCTGTGCTGCTTTGGAGGAAAACATGGCTTTTCTCTGCTATATTAGTAAATCTGCTAGAATAGAGTAGGGAGAGGGAAGAGGGTGCTGGTGAGCCATTGTGGGCATAAGAAAAGTTGAATGTGAAACCCAGAAGTATTGAAGGCTCAGAGCTTGCCACAACAGTACTTTCAGAGCAGTGCTCACAAGGCAGGACATTGAATAGGCAGGAGTCTTGCAAAGGATCGGGGTTAGAAGTGGCCCAGTGATACAAGGTTGAGAGCTGACGACCCTAGAGTCAGACATGATTGTAGCTATGGTACAATCCTGCAATCTCCTTGTGCGGGTGTAAGTCAGGAGCAAGAACAACAGAGTCCAAAGATGCATGCTGCTGGAAGAGCAGAATCAGGCATCATCTCTACATGCTGCAGGATTTATTTGCTGTTCAGGATTTACAGTCATCTCTGACAATTGCTTCTTGCAGCCACAAAACCAAGTACATCCTACACTGAAGCACAGCAATAACAAGATTTGAATGTCATTAGGGGCTGCTCCTACACATCTCGTATTAAAGCAGCTAAGTGTTTAACCCATGAATAGAGCTCCTATTATCTTTGCTTTTGAAACCTCAGTATAGATCACTTAACCACTCTGCAAGAAATCTCATGAGAGACCACAACTGCAGAGAACAAAGAAAAGTGAAAACGAATGTATCTGCTAGAGCTTTTTAACCGCATTTTTCATATGAGCGCAGAGTCAACTTGAATTTTACTCCTAATATAGATTAACCTAAGACAGATTTCTGCAGAGCACGAGGCTCTAAGAGAATTTGGTCAGAAAACTGGCAGAGCTTTTCACTGTGTGCAGCACAGAGGAGAGACTAATGATGAAATGCGTAACGCTGCCTCCTTCCTAACGTGGGACTTTAAAAAAAAAAAAAAAAAGTTAGATCCCATTTGCATTTTCCATCTGTGCTCAGGTAAATCCGAGTCAGAGATGATAATCCATTTCACTGTAGTTTATCTAGGAAATTGAGCTATCAAATAGTGGGTTCAGTTTCAGGCAAGGTTGTGGCCATTGGAGATGTTTCAGTATTGTATATGGTTAGATCAGAGTCTCTTCCACAGCTGTGTAAATCTGGTGGTATGGGGTTGAAGAGGTAATAGAAGTGTGAGATTTACCCATGTAAAACTGATTGAGAAGAAACTAGCCTATCTGCTGACTAACAAGCAAATTACCTGATTCACTTAAATACATTTTATAAATATTAAATGATCATTAACAAATAGCACAGTTTAAGTTATATTTTAATGCTTAAAAAAAAGTCAATTTCACAGCACATTAAACAAATCTCTTTGTTTAATCACAGAAAAGTTATGTACTAAAAATGGTGAAAAAGTCAGATTTCTCCCCAGCCCTTGTCCAGTGACTTGAAGAGGCTCCTTCCTGAGAGACAGGGTCAGGCTCCAGCTTCACGTTCAGCATTCCCTCTGTGATTGCAAACAGTTAATTGTGATGATGGAAGGTGTGTGCACAGTGAGGTGAAGGAATTAAGGCTAGGAAATGCAATCAACCTATGCTACCAGTCAACTGCAATCTACTCTTTATGAGTGTATTTACAACAATGTTTTAGCAATAGCTTTACAAATTAAATTTAGGGCTGTATATTAAAACAGGCTTGCACATGCATGCATAAAATCTGTGTTAAGAGCTGCTTCCTGGTGCAGCAACAGGGATCACGACCGTGCTGCATACCAGCCTGCACAGAAATCAGACCACTTCCAGTACTCTCAGAATGATCCGGTTATGGCCCAAACAAGCTCAGTCTGGACATCACCACAGAACTGGGTACAGAAACACCTAAACACCTCCCTGGTGAAACGTGAAGATGTTTACTGGTAGCCACATGAGTTACAAAAGCTCCGCTCTCCTAAGCAAAGGCTTAACAAGACACAACTAAGCAAAGAGGAACAGGGATGCTGACTTCCCCTCTCTGTTTTGCTCCTCTAAGGATTTTTTAGGTAGGTCTGCAATGGAGGAGAAATGCATTTCTCCTCAGACACGTTGGATAAGCTTTTGGTGAGCAGGGCATTTTCCTAGAATGAACTTCCCACAGTCAAAGTTCATTCAGAGACAACGTTGTTTCACGTGAATTTTCTGGAATAAAAGCCCTCACACTTCCTAGCAAACAGCAACATGAAAAATGCTGCTGAATCTTCAGGTAGGACCAGAATTTCAAAACCCTATACAAATACCTCAAAAAAATCCTAAGAAATCACTGTTGGTCAGTGGCAACATTCAATTTGAAACTAGGTTCATTTTCTGAATATTTTAAACTGATTTACATAGCATTGTTCTGTAAGGCGTCAATTCAGCAAAGCATGGAAGTACATGCTTTGTTTGGCACCCTTGCATATGCCACCAAATTCAATGGGATCACATGTCATTAAGTGCTTTTCTGGGCTGAAACTTAATTCTTTGAATTTATAAGAATTTCTGGATGCTTATTTGGGTCATAAAAGAGCTAAAATATTTTACTGTAATAGTTCTTCAAGAAAAGAAAACCTAATCAAAAACTTTGCTTTCACTGATTATCAGGAAAAGCATGTCCCACTATTACATGAAATCGGATATTAGAATCTATTCTAGGGCAAAAGAGCGCCTTTTATTGTATTAGTCACCTGACAGTATTTGGATTGTGTTGAATTAGACCACTTATGTGTTGTCAACATTTATTCCCTGGTTTACAATTAATCAGAAGTAAACTTCACCATAACTGAACATTTTGTTTGATCTTAAAGGTGGCTTGCACATTATATGCAAGTAACTTGTTACATGAACTTCCTGAATATTTTATACTGTAATGTAGTGTCAAAGACTTAGAGACAACAAGAGTATGTTTGACTTGTTTTATGAGCACAGTGTAATCACTGTAGGGCCTACTTACTTATTTTCCCTTTCACTGAATAATACTTAGTTCTTCTCCAAATCTTCTCTGCCTTTACAAGAGAGGTAGCACTTACTAATGTTACTCCTGGGGGAAAATATTACAAATTAAATTCTATCCCCTGATCTGTATTCTGTGAGCCAAGGTGTTTATTCACAGCATGTATTTGTCTATTCAAAAATGCCTGTGCATGTGCATGTCTAAATTTTGCACATGTAAATATTTACATATTTAAGTAATTCTGTGATATAGGACATGCATTACACACCTGTGGTGAGTAATGGGGGAATGCATTATGAATTATTACACAAAAGAGTGGATGTCTCCTGCACATCATGCCACTACTAGAAGAATTCTCCTTCGTGACAAACACTTCCTGGCCTCCCAGAGCAGATTGTTCTCCAGGCAAACAAGTTGTCAGGCATGGGCCATAATCAAAACTTAAAATGGGTGGAAGGAACCTGTAATTTCAGCACTGAGTTGTCATGGCAGGAACTAGCACTGTCGAAAAGGTAGAACTGCAGATAAAAGTTCTCTCATCAGGCAGACCTAAAGGAAGTAGAAGCAGCAGGATTTAGTACCTCATGTATAATCTTCCTCGGTGAGACCAGAGACAGAGCAAGCCACCACCTTCAGTGAGCAGCCCTTGCTGAAGAGTCATTGCAGCTGCGGTGCTCCTACGTGAGATAAACACCAGTTTTCACAACTGACAGAGCCACGATGATGGGCACCAAACCACACCTTCTCCTTAAAGTGGGTTACAACAGTAGGTGCTATAATGTGGCACAACTTGGCCATCTCTGTATGTACATGACTTGCGTAGCTGCAGGCACGGAAACCAGCAAACAAGCCTCTGATTATGTGTGTGTGCAAGTGGTCACTACGTAAGCATAGAAGTGGTCAGTGGCATGGCTCTGAAAATCACAGGATTTTCAGAGTATGTTCTCTCATATTTTCCAGTATGTTCTGGACAATGCTGCTGATGTGGATATGTTGGTTTACCAGCTCTTCCTCCTCCCAGTCCTGAAGTTCTTCAAAGCAGAAAGCATCACGAAGCCAAAACCATACAGATGTGGAAGATTATTTAAAGATCCTCCTGATGTCTTCTACTACAAAACTGCTGTAAGTTAGCTAGCTCATGAGTATTTTCCTCTGGCTCCTTAGTCTCCGAAAGGCTTCAAGAACATGCCCTCCTGTCTTGCAAAGAAGTAGACTTGTTCCCTACAAGAATATATTTTCTAGATTCTGAATGAATCTCACATCTACTGCTCCTCTTTATGGAGGTTATTTCTTTGTGATGGAGATCTGGGGCATAGACAAAAGTAAGTGCTAGAAACATTAAAAATACAAGTAATTCTCAAAGATGGTAAAGGAGGTCTCATCTTTACAAAAATCTTCCCAGATTTATGTTTAAAATAAGTGTTTACAATATGTGCCCTATTCTATCAATTCAGAACCTATTAAAATGAGAAATCACATAGCATAAGACTCACTCATCTTTACCATACGTTTGACCTTACTCTACCAAAGGCTAGATTTCTCTTGGGGCACATCTAATACCTTGTCTGAATACTTGCTCTTCTTGTACTACCCAAACTACAGCCAAGCCAGTTTTCGCATCCTCTTTTGTTGATGCTTATCTAAATATAGTGAAAGTAATGATATCAAACTTGTTTATTTAAAGTTGTGTAAATGTCTTTGATTCATAATATCCTTGATAAATCTGTGGTGTTCACGGGGCAGTTTCAGAGGTCAATGGAAACTACCGTGCTAACTCAGCTGTTAAGGGTGGCAGCAGGAGGTGGAGTCTGCTTGTTGTGTTCCTCTGTTCCCAGAGGGAAGTAGCATGTTCTTAATGCTGGTTTTTCCTGGGCAACTCAATCCAAGAGTTTGGAGAATTCGTGTAGAGGTTTAGCAAGATTTCACTCTCCGATAGGGGCATGTAGTAGCATCCTCCACCTAGCATGCAGGTTTCCGTGGGACTGCACAGTGTGGTCAGGGGACACGAGTGCATCAGTGGCATGCAAATGACCTGTTGCAGCTGCCAGTACTGGATGTGACATATATTGTAAAGAAACGCTTCCTGATATTAAAGGTTGCATTAAATCAAGTACCAAAACACTGTCCTGTTTGTGAAGAACAGATGCAGTATTTTATTAGATATGAGACAAATAAACTAATACCATACCAGAAGCTTAAGAATAAAACTTTGTCTTTAAAATACTGTAGTTTTCAGTTTTACGCAAAACGAGACAGTATTAGAATCTTCTTTTTTTTTTTTAAAAAAAAAAACCAGTTTATTTTCTAATTATTCTTTCTGCAGCAAAGGACAGTCTCAAACATGGAAAGTGTTTCAGGTGAGTAGTGGAAGAAATCTTGTCTGCACATACATTGCATTGGCATGGCATTGTAGTAGATGTCCCAAAATCTGTCAGCGTTTTGAAAAACTGATTAATCATGCAAACACAATCTCCAGTGTCATTCTTCATGCAAAGTTCTCTTTTTCTTCTGCTTCCTTTTGATTTTCTTTTTTGGGTACCACCTGTCTTTTTGCATTAAGTGGAAAGACAAAAATAAAATTTAAAGAAAAAAGGCAAAATCCAGATTGAAAGACCAAGCCAAAAAAAAAAAGCCAGTCACTTCTGCAGCACAACAAAGTACTGTCTGCAACAGTCAATGGCTGATTCTAACTTAGATAATCCAAAGTAGGTCACCTTCATGAGTCTTGCAGACTTTCCAAGTTAGTAACTCAGAAGGATAATAATACAATTTTTAGTTAATGAGAGAACATCAGAAAAAAGAACTGCAGGAAGCTGTGAACTGCAATATCTCCTTATTGGAGGCAGAATGCCACATGGCAAGAACAGATGGGTAATCCTTTCGTGATTATCCTGGACCACTGGCTGAAAGGAAAAAGCTGTCACAGCACTGAAGGCTGTATATAAAGTACATATACATGACATTTCCCCTCACTGGTAGTAAAAGGTTATATATGCTAAAGGATTATACAGAAAAGGGGACAATTTAGTGTGATGGTGATGGGAGTAATTCTTCCATTTTCCCTCCGTTCCTGAAGTGGAGCATATGCCAAGGTCCTGAAATAAATACGTCTCTCACAAGGAAGACGTATAATATATATTCCACATATATACTACATATTTTATATAAATTAAACATAGAAAATACCTGCTTTTCTTCCCTCTGACTGCAATGATCCAAAAAAATGAAAATAAGGACGATTTATGTTGCTAATTTAAGATATTGTTACTGGAACAAGATGTTGCTGTTAACAATGTGATTTCTACATATATGTAGTGACACTGGAACTTGTGTTTCCAAATTGTTAAGTAGTGAAACAAAGCAACAGCGGGTTAAGAACAGCTTCCTGGAATCTCAGGCTTTACAAGACCACCAGACCCAGAGGTGTTCATTGCACACACTGGTGACATCTCCATGGACGTTAGCTCTGGCAGTGCGTGCTAAAAGAGAACATGGCCTTCGTAACTCACTTGGCAAGGAGCTAGATGTAAAATGAGCACGTAGAAATGAATCTTCAGGATTTGGTCGTCTTTGAAGAGATATAATAATATTGACTGGTGCATCTACCTGAGTGGTCAAGAATGTAGATGTAAACCATAAAATGACTGGAGAATATAGTATAAGGTAATGATGGTGCTGTGGTTTCAATAAAATCAAGAGAGATTTCCTCTACTTTTAATGTATTGCAATATGCCAGTTGTTGTTTTGTTTTGTATTCCTGTGCAGGCACTGAACTGTACCTTGAGAAGTGGAAATTTCTATCAGCCTCTCAAAGAGTAACTCCTTAACCTATTTTGCTCTTTCAGATTTGATGCATAGACCAGTAACACCAACCTCTTGAGGAAAAGGTTCTCCTCCATACGCACAGTGCTTTACTGAAATGATAGGGGTGGTATGTTTTTCTTGCTAGTGACAGAAGTCGGGGTAGGAAGGGAGGAATGAAATTGCCACTTGAGGGGAGGATGCCCTCATCTCCGGGAGATACCTCTACTGTTACTACAGATTACTTATAGTACATGGCTCATGCTCACGGCTTATTTTGAATATTTTCTGTTCCTAGGTGTTAAGACTTTATGAAATCCTGGGGATATATACAAGTTTGCCAACTAGTCTAGATTCTTCAAAAATCTTGTTTTATAATGGAGTATATTAGAGACACTTGTCCTCAGAAAAATCAGTTCATTCCAGATATGCCTTTTCCCCCTTCACCATGATAATATATCTGCAATCTAAATTTTGATGCAACAGGGACATGTCTGTTTTTAAGAAAAATGCAAATCTTCACTCTGAAATAACTTAGTCTTTCGCTGAATACAGAATGTGCTTCTAAACCATCTATGAGTCAGCCTGTGAGTTGGAGTTCAGATAAGCCGGTAGTGTTCATTCACCAGATGGACCATAAGCTCCTCAAAGTAGAGGAAAGGATATTGCTTATTAACACTGCTCTAAACCTCATTTATTTCCTTTTACATGATTCAATTTCAGACTCTGTTTATGTTGTAAGGAGGAAGAAGGGTGTATTTTAATAACAGGATAGGTAGATCTAGAGTAAAAATGTTACTGGAACAGCATCTGGTTATTTATTTATGTTACTCTGGGTAGCTCAGATTGATATCCACGTCCCCTCACATACACCCAGGCTGAATTATTACGCAACTGTGAAGCGGTGAAAAACAGTTAAGCCAATTATCTGTTAGGATTTTATGGCAAATTAGCCAGGTCACATTAGTTTTCCTTGCTTAAAACATCACCTCTTTGACTGCTAAGTGCAACCATGATAATACTTTTCTATTAAAAATCAAATCTATTTTCCCTCTTGTACTTTGTGCTAGACACTAATAGTCTCATGGAACATGAGCAACATCAGAAATTTTCAGTGGTAACTCTCACAAATGTGCTCCATGTAGACAGATTAAGTCTTTTCTGATGCAGCATAGCTCACTTGAGCTGCCATTATTCATGAATGTGATCACAGGATAAGTCCATTTTATGTTTTTAACTTTTCTGTCATTTCTGATTTGAGTTTAGTCTTAGGATTTGTGAAGTTTAATTTTCCCATTTTTGTTGCGTTGATATTTTCCATCTTCAAATTCTCAAGAATCTCCATCTTGCCTTTTTTACATTCTAGTTTGAACCATTATAGCACAGAGAAAAAAATAGTTAAATTATGCTGCTATTTACTTCTATTCGGCTGTTTTCTTTGGAAACAGAGGAAGGATGTTATGAGCAGTTAGCGGTCACTGGTCATAGTATGGTTTTAAAAATGAATGCTGTACCTTCTGCATTCTCCTATTTTACATAATATCTGTAAATACGGGGGAGAGGAGGAGGATGTCGAAGAGGAAGCCTGCTCCCCTCCCTGCTCAGTGCAGAAGTGTTGCCTGCTGGGGCTCCCATCCGTACACTGAAGACTCAGAACTCTATGGCCTATAAATTAATGTGGTTTGGAGACAAACCTTTCCAGACATGCTTTCAGTAGCACACACACAAGACTGAGCATGCACAGCTACTCACAACTGCCTTAATCAGCCACAGTAATTATATACAGAAATTAGAAAATCCACAGCTATTTTTCTGTATAAAAATTGCCTGAAAATCTTGAGGAAATTTTCCAGTAGGTCCTAAAAATTTAAGGAAAGATGGATCAAACTTTGGTCATAACTACTGCTGTGTTCCTTTTATAGTGAGCAGCATCACCCTGTGCCTGGCTGTCTGTGGTTTTATCGTCACACATCGTGACCTTCACCGGTGAGCTTGTCAGCCCAAGATTAACAGGAAGGAATCAGCTCTGCCGTCACACTGGAGAGCTACGGTAGGGGCGTGGAGAAAAAAAATGGAAATGAGTAGTGTTGCTAGTGGCTGTAACCAGGAAGGAGATTTATAACCCTCTGAGGAAAAGAGCTTCTGTTAAAAATCCTACTAGTTACGTGATGCTTCTGGGGAAGATCTTGAAGCAGCAGTGGAAACACAGAAATGTCCTGTTGCTGCTTAATGAAGAGTCAGTGCCCCTGCACAGCACACAGCATCTCACAGAAACATGCACAGTTTGTACTTCAGGTGTCAAAGTTCATGGCGTTTTTCTTATTGTGAACCTGTGCTCACCAAATAGTTGAACTCTGCTTTTTTAGCACTTCTGTGGAATTATTTTGAGTGTCTCCCATTTCAGAGAGAGGTGAAGAGGAACAGAATCAGGCCTCAACGTCTACAGCTCTTCAAAGCTTGTGGTGGTTCTGTTGAAGTTCTGCCTGTTCAAAGTCTGTCTGTTGTGGCTCTTTGAGCCCCTGTCCTCTCCAGGCCCGAGGGAAGGCTGCATGGGGCAGCCCCATGCAAAGACCTCAGCTCCTCTTGCTGCTTTTGAAAAGGTACACCCTGTTAATCCCAAATGGAAGGCACTTCTGTCTGCTATTTATCAGCAATTTGCTTAAGTGCATTTATAATGCAGTTATTTGATGATTTTGAATAAAAAGTATCCATTAATATTCCAAGCTGTGTAGACTGTCCCATCAAAAGTATTCGAGAATACTTTGAATCTCCGTAGTTTTCTTGTTCAGACAATTCACTTTGCTGTGCCATGTGGCCAGCAAATCTGATGTGCGTGCAACTGGTGCAGAAGTCTGGCACTGCCAAAATTCATTATCGCAGGCTCTCTGCCCATAAAGAGCAGTTCGCCATCACCACAGATGGCAAAGATGGACGCTGTCCCACAGCATGAACCAGAGGTGAGCCAGACAATGGCCAGCCTTCACACGATCACGGGTTTTTGTGCTGTCTTACCTGCAAGTTACTAACAGCGTGTTTTGACCTCTTCGTTCAGAGATACCATGAAGTCAAAGATACTCTTGACTGCGACCCTCTTGGAAACCATGTGTTGTATTTGGGCCTGACTCAGATCTCGCTGCCCTGTGAATGAGGAGTAACAGCACTGGCATCAATGGTTTCACACCAGGACAGAGCACCATGAAGTGAGTGAGTACCCAGCAGTGCCAATGGCAGGTGCAGGACCCCAGGGCCCAGAACTGCCAGGCACAGACCAATACCTTGCCAGTCTTTTTTAAAGATGCAATTTCCCATTGGAGACTCAAAAACCACGTGTTAAGAACAATAGATTATTTATTCCTAAATGTCATACATCTGTCTGATCATGAGATTATTAGAAATTAATTGTAACATTGGAAAGTCTTTGTCCAACTGTGCACAACTGTGTAAAGCTAAATGCTGGAGCAGTGCTTCTTAAGTCTAACCTGCCACATGCTTCATCCTCTTCCGTAACACTGCGACAAAAGATACAGCCTGGGAAACTATTTGTAGCCTCACTGGATTGTGAGTTTTTCCTTAACACAGGATGCCTCTGAATCTTGATACCTGTCTCATTATTCTTCAGATTAGAAACTGAACTACTTCTGATGCGAGCAAAATCCTACCGGTCTGTGCAAAATTTACTTTTCTGCCATTGAGAGAGAGAAAAAAAAAGCAATTGTCTTTATCAGAAGATATTATTTTTCACCTTTGGATTTGGTGTGTAAAGCAGAATTGGGCTTACAGAAGGAGGCACTGTGCGGGCAGATTAGGAAAAGTCCCTGCTTCACTACCATCATCAGATAATGAGATCTCTCAGATTAGAAAGCCAATACCAGTGCGGGAGGAGAAGGGAGCAGCAGTAATCCATTCAGTGCAGTTTTTGTGCCAGCGGGCAGTTAATTACCGCCACCCCACTGCCGCTGCCTCCGCGGCCGGCCTGAGGGGGGTCGCACCTCGCCCTTCTCACCAACCCCTTCGCTTCACGGAAAGGAAGCGAAATTACACAGACCACCATTCGTTGGGTTTAAAAGACAAAAAGACACCGGCGGAGGGCCGGGACGAGGGGCAGAAATCGCCGGGACGAGGGGCAGAAGCCCCGTCCCCGTCCCGCTCGGGCGTCGCCGCCCGCCAGGTGCCGCCCCGCCGCCGTCCCTCAGAAGATGGCAGCCGCCGCGCCCCCACCCCGCCGCCCTCCCGCCCGCTCCGCCCCGCTCCTCCCCGGCCCCTTCCCCTCAAGCAGGGCCGGGGCTCGCCCGCCGGCAGCCCCCCGCCCCTCTCGGCCGCTCCTCCTCCTCCCCCTCCCCATCGCAGCCTCCCGCCGCCCTCCTTCCTCTCCCTCCTCTTCCTCCTCCACCCCCGCTCCGGGGTTCGCCCTGGCCGCGGGCCGCCCCGGCTCCCCCCCCCCCCCTTCTCTCCCCGAGCCCTGCCGCCTCCCGCGGTGCACACCTCCGCCTTCCTCCTCCTTCCTCCTCCTCCCGCTGCTGACGTGTGGCGCTGCCCGGCTGAAAACTCGGCGCCGCGGCGGATGCGGCGGCTCTCGGCAGCGCGGCGGCGGCGAAGATGGTGGCGGCTCCGTGCGCCCGCCGGCTGGCGCGGCGCTCCCGCTCGGCGCTGGTGGCGGCGCTCACCGTGCTGCTGCTGCAGACCCTTCTCGTCTGGAATTTCACCTCCCTCGACGCCGGCGAGGAGCAGCAGCGCGGAGGGGCCGGTCGAGAGAAGAGAGACCGCGGCGGTGCTGCCGGCGGGGAGAACCGGGAGCACCCGCAGCGCCGCGGAGCCGGCGCCCTGCACGGCAAGGCCATGGTAGGTGCGGGCAGGGCGGGCTGAGGTGGCTCCGTGCTGGGGGTCGGCGCCCGCTGCCCGCCCTGCAGGTGCCGCCGAGCCCCGTCCTCGCCGCCGAGCAGCGGCTGTCCCCCCGCGGAGCCCCTCGCCCTCACGGTTCGGCTCCTCCGGGGCTCCCCCCCGCGGCTTCGTCGCCCCCAAAAGCTCGCGGGCTCGGCTCCGGTGCGATTCAACGCGGTGATCTGCGAGCTCGGGGGATGCTGCAGGCGTGCCCTCGCTCTCCATCACGTCTCGTTTTGTACTCGTGCAAACTCCCCGGGTTGTTGCTGAAATCCTTTAGGCCTGGGCACGCAGGGGGCCTGCCTCCCCGGGTGGTCCCCGGCTCCGGCCGGGTGGAAGGAGCCGCGCGGTGCTGAGGGCGGCCGGCATGCAGCCCAGCACACGCCTTGGTGCCTGCCCTTCAGCTCTGGAGAAGCTGCCTTTGCTTCCCATGCAGTCCTTTTACTGGGAGGCTCAGGTTAAATAAGTTTTGTATTGTCATTTAAAGTATGCGTACGTTTTGGTCTTTTTACGTCTTGAGAGAGAAAGCAGGGGCTGGGGTCAGCGATGACTGAGCCCCTGGAATGACCAGGGCAAGGTGCCTGGAGCTGTGTCCGAGCTCGTGGGCTCTGTCCCTGGTACACAGGGCAACTTTTCAGAAAGGCAGCACGTACCTGTGTGTGCAGGGCCTTGTGTGTGTTCGAGATGGGAAATTTAAGATCCTGGCTTACCGCATTCAGATTTTGTCTCTGTGCATTACCTTAGGTTGGTGCTTACTGTGTTCATGAGGGAACTACTCAAACTGCACGGTTTTCCTCTAGCACTGGTATCTGTCTTTTCTGTGTAGCCTTTCACTTGTTCATCTTCCTTTCATTCTCCTTCAGCATTTTTCCTTCTGAGTCTCTCCGTGTGGGTTAACGGGGGCTGGGCTCTGTCAGGGGTTTGGTACTGGGGCTGGCTGCTGGCCTCCAGCCCGGCACCTCACAACTCAGGGGTCTCTAGGAGATCCTCCTGCTCTGTGGGCTCTGTGACACGACAGGATGAGCACTGCCCGCAGCTGTCCTACAAATGCCCTGGCCCCGTCGCCGGTTTGCACCCGGTGCTCTGGGCCGGGTGCTGCGCTTGGGGCTGAACGCGTTGGCTAATCCTTTCCGTGCTGGGGACGGAGGATGCGACCGGTTGGATGCCGGCAGCTGTGAATCACTGCTTCGTGCACACAGATTCGAGCAAAGACCTAAAGATGGAGCACTGGGGCTCCTGGTAGAAAACGCGTCTTAAAACGCACAGTGGGTGTACTACTTTTCTCCTCGTGGGGAGACACCGGGTGTCCCACAGCTGGTGTTGCTGTAAAGAACCGTGCCCAGGGCAAGCCCTTTGTTGAGGCAATTGGACAATGTTTCTTCAGGATGACCTTATGGTATGCGTGGCTTTGTTTAACCTGCTGGGAAACAGCTGCTGCCCTTAAACTACTTGGTCAGTACCTAAAAGCCCCCACTTAAACACCTGGCAATCAGTTATGGTGTGAGGCGATTTCTGCACGAACGACCTGGTGGCTCACTTAAGTCGGTAGATTCAGCTCCCAGGTGCTCCTGACGTGCACATGGCGTTGATCTAACCCTGCATACGTTGTCCGTCTCAGAGGCAGGCCCAATTCTGATTTCAGACTCGTTCCATGAGGAAAATCTCGGTTTAATGGAATTACACGATATAGAATCAGTGTGAAAGAAGATTTTTTTCCTTCTTCCTGCTGCTTTGTTTCCACATTAAATTTTAATTTATGTAACACCCAAGCAAAGTTGCTATCCTTTTCAACCCAAGGTTCCCATAGTTTGTGTATATCAAATTGTTTTGCAACACTTGGAGGAGCTGGCTGGGGTGAGCACAGTATTGCCTTTATATCCAGATGTCATTGGGTTAAGCATGCCTGAGAGCCTCTCCAAGTGTTTTTCAGATTTCTCTCTCTCACATTTCAACCAAAAAAAAATATTAATTTTAATATTTCTTTTGTTTGTTAATGGAGTGGTGTGTTTAAAATATCTTTGGGGAGTATTTTCTTAAAAGGCTGCTAAGTGTTTGTCTGAGACCTACTGTTTGGTTGCTGTTCTCGCTCCAAAGAGAGCCTGTACCACGGCTAGCTGCTTTTACAGGAGCCTTTATGCTAAATAAAGCTATGCAAACCAGATCTCCCAAACTTTGTGGGAGATAGCTCTTCTCAAGCCTGTGTCTGAAAGTTGCCATGTGAGGTTAGGGTATTTTTTTTTTTAAATTATTTTTGTCTCTGACCTACATACAGGACTAAAATTGTGGTACGTGTTTTACTTTACTGAGTCAGACATAAGTAGTGCAAGGATTTGGTCATTTGTGTCTGTGGGAAAAGAAACATCACTCTTTGAACCAAGTGTTTAAGAAGCATTCAGATTTTTATTAAATGCTGTCAGATGCCTGTAATAAGCCATTTCATTTGAAAAATAGAATAACATTGTACTGTAGTGAAAACAAACAAATTGCCACTGTACCTGTGCCTAATTGAATATGAGTTGTCAAGTTGGCAGGAAGAAACAGTTTTAAATTGAGCTGTTTTGCAACTGAAAACATTTACTGTGCTGGATCCCCTGGCCAGCTGCATCTGGAGCTTTCATTACTCATAAGCAGTTTCCTGCGGTTGTTCGCATTTAATTAAACCAAGTTATAGATATCTGTAAAGAAGCATGAATTGTATCAGTAGCAGTGACTTCAGTGGGTTCTTGCAGCCGTGAGTGATTTTTACAGCTATTAGGCATCCTTTGCACAAGCTTTATTTGTTCTGCAGAACTCAAGCATTACAAGCAAGAATTAAGCAACAGCATTCTGTGAAAATACTCTAAGCACGCTGCTTGGTCTCGGGCTCTTTTCATGCAGCCTGTTAGGGGTGGTGGGAGAGTCTTGTTGGCGGGAGCTCTGCACTGGGAGCCCGAAGGAAAGGAGGAGGAATGCAAATCCCTGCTCCGGGGCTGCTGGTGATGAGAGGGAGGTGACAGCAGAGCATCTGCCGGAGCCCTGGCTCGTGCTGCAAGGCAGCCGTGCGTCGTGGGGCTGTGCTCACTCGCCCAGCTGCGGCCTCTGCTCTAGGATCCTTCGGTGGAGGCGGTGGCTGGGGCCACGTACCTGCTCCGTGGTGCCTGGGCCCCGTGGCACCGCTGGGTTCCTGCTGCTGCCTGCTTACCGCAAAGCCGAACGCCAGCGCGTCGCTGCTGTGTCAGCCCCGTGAATTACAGCTGTTGCCTGCTGGTGTGTGATCGAAGCCTTTCTGTAGCCTGAAACGTTGTGTATTCACTTTAAAGAAATTGCATGTTTCTCTCAGCATGAAGCTGTCTAGGGCACCGAATATAGGTATTGATAGCTGGAAGTATTCAGGACTGGGAAATGCAAAGAGAAGGCGTGCTTGGGGATAGTGAGTGTCATCTGCTTCAATTCCAACCAAAGCTGAGCTGTGGAGGGCAGTCCTGAGGATCTGGTGCCTCTCCCTCTCATTTTCTTTTCTGCAGGGGGAAACGTGGTGGTGGCTCTCCTGCTGGGGTTGTAGACTGTTAGGCTGGGTGCATTGCTACTCCGTGGATGGGTCAGGTGAATAGGCTCAAGCGGGTGCGTTCCTGCACGGCCTCAGTGCTGGAGCCTTGCTGCAAGGTCCTATGAGGAGTTGCACATAAGCATTAAGTGACTTGTTAAGCTCCAGAGAATGAAAGAGACTTTGAGGAGGAAAAAAAAAAAAGTGGTTTCATCCCTAACTTAGCCTGTTTGCTTGCATCAGTGAGTAGGTTCCATATGGTGTATCACAGCCAGGTGGCACCTACCTAAACCTCTTCCCCTGTTGATACAGACATGCAGCCTCACTCGTTTCAGCTCTGAATGCAACAAATGGGAGGGGTTTGGAAAAATGTCCAGACCTAAAAGGTGCAGGGGAGCTTAATGTGAGCCTTTGGTCTGGAGTGCATCAGGCTCTGGAGCCCAGGTCCTCGCTGGTTTTAGCACACCTGTGGGTGTCGGTGGAACAGCTGAGCTAAGGCACCTTAGGGTGACTGAAATTAATGGCATCGAGCTACTGGGTGGCTGAAAATGATATATATTTTAGAGAATAGGTTTGTAGTACTGACTTGGCCATTAAGTACAGTTTTGCTTGTTAACAGGAGCTTCATCACCCAGCACTCCGACTTTAATAATAATGGCAAAGGAGAATGGAGACAACTAATTATTTTGAAATGGGAAGTGGGGGGAACAATACATGTGGAGCTGGAAGCCGCATAATGATATTTTACAAAGTCTTGGCACTTAACAAGGCACATTTTAATGCAACAAATCTTTTCAGTAGCAGAGAACTAATATTTGCATTATTTAAGAAGAGTGTTAGAACCAAATTAGATTGATGGACTCCTGCTGCAGTTACCTCATTAAGCATCTTTTCTGTGGGGATGTGGGAAGGTATTATGTGAAGTGGATCTGTGTTAATTGGTTATGCCATATGAAGTCTTTTTCAGGCCACTGGTGTGTGTTTTGTTGTTTTCTTCTTTAATTCCTTACTGTATGATGGGTTTTTGCAGATGTTCTCTTTGAAGTAGAAGCACATTCATTCTCTCTTTTTTTTTTTTTTAAGCAAGAGAAGACCAGCTGTTGTACAGGAGACATACAAATTCCATTTACTTACTGTCAGGTATTGCAAAATGGTTACTCTTTAGTATAAAAGGCCCTCATTATCTGCCATATCTCTCATCTGTCTTGAGAATTATTTTTCAAAATATTTT
This sequence comes from Anser brachyrhynchus, assembly GCF_964034855.1. Classification (NCBI taxonomy): domain Eukaryota; kingdom Metazoa; phylum Chordata; class Aves; order Anseriformes; family Anatidae; genus Anser; species Anser brachyrhynchus. The sequence continues at coordinate 8,812,810 of NC_137733.1, forward strand.
TCCCTTCTGTACTGAAAGTCCATGATATGTGCTACAGCATCTTATTAGCGCTTGATGAAGAGACAGGAGTACAATGAAAGCAAGAAATCAGCTTAATTTGCAAGAATAGTCAAGTTATATAACCTCAAGGATTAATTCTAATCAAATACTTCCTGATTTTACTTTACAGTGTTAAGATTAGGTCTGGCACTTGGGTGGATTCAACAAGAGCTTTTCCACTGACTCTATGTGGGGTCAAAGGCCCTGTATTTTTTCTTCTGATCTAGGCTGATGGGGTGTCTGATTCTGGCAGGGGCAGGAGCAGAGCAGGGTGCTGGCATGCTAGCTGGTGTAGGTACCTCTGAGAAAGCCATAGCTTGTGTGCCGAGTTTCATTCTTCCCCTCTCCAGCCTCCTTGTTGGAAATTATGTGTATGAAATGTGTTTCAGGTGTAAAACTCACTATTTAAACTGCCACAGTGCCAGGTTTGGGCTTGCATTAGCACAGATCCCAATAGGTGTAGCACTCGGAAGTGTTCGAGTGTGATTTTTAGAGCTGGAAGCCCAGTCCTCCTGTTGTTTTCACCAGCCATGTGCCGCTGAGGCTGTGCTGCGGAGCCCACGTTGGACAGGAGGGCTCTGCCTTGGAGCCCTGGTGCGGTCTCCTCTCAGTAACCTTTGCTGCAAAGTCTTTTGAGTCCTGTAGCTAAAGCAGCCTTGAGTTTTGTGATTTCTGGTTCTTGGGTGTCTAGGCTTAGTCCTTTTTGGTCTGATAATTGTGTGTTTTTTTCCCCCAGAGAAGAGCACTGGCAAGCTCTGACTTTGTCCCTTCTGTGTTTGGTGCCAGAGATCACAGCTGTCCCATTTTGAGCACTTAGGCTTGGGCTGAAGCTCACGAACACCAGGCTGCTAATGAATGGAGAGAGATGAGTGCCTCCAGAAGGCAATTCAGCTCTCTGGAGACCTGAACCTCTGCGAACGAGCCAGGGAGACCATGGCAGTTCTGCTGAGAGACCTGCCGTGCCATGCAGGAGGCCACCCCTTCCCATACCAGATCTACTGCTTCTGCTCCCCAGTCTGCAACACGTGTTTAACTTCCCATTTTTCGCGGAAGTGTTGTGGGTTTGAAGTAATCGGTCCTCATGAAATAGTCCAAGATGTTCAGCAAAGACTGGGACCAGCTCGTTAGCTGCCGTGTGTTGGCATGGCTCCGCTGAAGTCAGTGCACCAGCTGAGGATTCTGGACCCACAAATGTAATTATCATTGTAATAATAGCGTCAAACAAGTAATCATTATTTTTACTCTCTCTTTTCATTTCAAAATGAGAAAATGATTTCCTCTTGGATCAGTGAAAGTAATTTACATTAGGCACAATAATGGTCTACATGGAAATATAATTATTATTCATTTGTATGGCACCATCTGGGCACTAGAAGCTTTACAGACGCATGTGAGGGAAGGTCCCTGCCTGGAAGAGCTTACAAGCGGAATAGTAAGTACAGCCAATAATGCTTAAAACGAGTCACGGGTGTCACTTCTGTAGTACTGCCATCACCTACCTGCTCAGCACGGAGCTCCACGATCCCTGACTCAGTGATTTCCACTCGCTTCCTCTGTGATTGGCGTTAGGCAGTGTAAGGGCAGGATGAGTCAGAGGATTGATGGGGGGGATGAATTGAGAGCAAAGTCAGCCAGAGATTAGTATTATGCATCGGCTGCCCAGCTGTGGCCAGGCAGGTAAAGCAGATTTCCAGGCTTTGCTTTGAAGCAAAAGATTGTCATTGCCTCGTGGACCTCTGACTGCTGTGGCGTTACTCCTCAGCTTTGCGTTAGACAGAGGGCTGGATGCTTTCAGAAGCTTCAGTGTGGTCCAGAAGTGAAGAGAGCAGGCTTTGTAACCTGGTGGATGTAAGAATTGAGCAACAAGTGATGTTGACTGAATTTGTATGTGGTGTAACCTTGCTGAGTTAATTCTTTAGCGTGAGGTACCAAAAGGGTCAGCACAGGACACTTAAAGCACCTGACTCCTTATTTTTAGAGATGATTAGAGGATTTCTCCAAGGGACCAGCTATTTATAGCGTGTCTATAACTGCCTTTTTTTTTTTTTTGTGGCAATGAAATTAAACTTCACAATAAATTAGTATCAGTGTAGTATTTAAAAAAAAGCTAAAAAAAAAACCTCTTCATACTAGAGCGTGGTTGACTCTGTGGTCAGATCTTGAATGCTTCCCACATATTTTGTTTTCACACTACTGCCTCCAGTGCTGCTCAGTTATATTATTAGAGGGTATTAGTAAGCGGAATGTTTATTTAAAACAATTCTACAAAGCTGAATGAGACTGCAAAGTTCAATTTAACTTGGATTTGGTTGGATGAGTCATGGGCACTCTTACTTCATACTGCAGCCTTTGCTTGTCCTTCAGCTGTACGTTTTGGTTCGGTTAGGTTGATGCAGTCTGAGTATTTTTCTCGCAGTTGATGGTATTCGCTGACTTTTCGTAATGCTGAGTCTTGGATTTCATGCTCTCTGAATTTCTGAATGGTCTTTGGTTTTGTTCTTAACTCAGCCTGTTTGTAGTTAGCTTTGTTCTTTATAATTGCATTCCTTGATTGAGGAGGACATATGGCTCAGTTAAAACACGGTGGCTTTCTTCAAGAAAAAGCAATGAAGGTCGTGACTGTATTGACTACAGGGAAGTGAGTTCCATGAAATTACATCCAGCTCATTGACCCTTACTTGAGAAATGAACAGACAAACCTGAAAAATGACATTTCCATGGCAAGCTTTCTTTGTGAGAAATGAGCAAGCTCGTGTCATAGGTGCAAGCCTGGTGCTTTTGTCTTGTGTCCTGTCGCAGAACTTGCCGGGGTGACAGCTGGCACACTCGATGCAGAGCCCCGCGGCTGCTGGGCTGTTAGTTACCTGTTTAATCGAGTAATCTTCTTCCTCAGTCTGGCAGAATACTTGGACTAGCTGTAACTAGCTAAATGGCCATCTGCTAATTATTTAAGTTTACATTTAACTGAATGTTTAAACTGAACTTCTGTATGGAGGTGGCGTGTTACCAGGGAGCTGCATCTGGGTCATCGCGAAGAGGCACGTGAAGAGAAAAGAAGCTGTTAGCAAGCTAAGATGTACCGAGGGTATCTGCTGCTGGCATGAAAAATAGCGACTTGGTGCCCACAGAGGTCCAGATTTGGGAAGATGGAGGTAAATGTGCATGTAGGTCCCTAATTGCATTGACTTAGATGCCTGCAGGCTTGTTTACGCGCATAAAACTTTCCATGGGTGCCTGACACAGATGTTAAGTACATAAATAGGGGTTCAGGTGGCTACCTGAAGGCACCTCAGTTCAGCAGCGCGGCCTACCCTGTGTAAAAGCCAAGCAAACAAGCTGAAGAGGAGTCAGTGTAGTAAACAAAGCTGTTAGTGTGTGTACCAGCGGAGTAATAATACTCTGCACAGCGCCTGTGCCTCAAATTGCTTACGTTTTGGCATTCGCTTGGATTGAGTTTAGTCACTCAGCTGCATAAATAGAAACTTTGAGGTGCTGTCTGCTCAAGGCGTACACGGAGCGGTACATCAGCAATGAACTAGCTGTTCCTTCTTGGCACTCGTACAGGAAGAGACGTGCGAGCCTTCAGCGCAATATTTTGATAAGTCATTGGTTCTTATTAAAATAATAATTATGACGGTAATTATAACTGTAGCTGGCTCTCAGGCGGAGCTGCTGAGTGGAGGGAGAAGGGAGCAGGGTTGTGAAATGCTCTGAAAATAGCTCAAATCCTGCCCTTTGGCTCATGCGCGGTGCATGTTGGCGGGGCGCTGCCTCCCTCGGCCTGGTCCTCATCCCCTGGCCCAGCTCCTCAGAACAGCGCAGGTGATGGTGGCTTACAGCATTGCTCTGGTAAAATGCCATGATGAGCTCGGGACTGGCTCGCTGTTGTTAGCACTGCGTGGTTTGTTGTGTCTTCATAGCGCGATTAGGGCTTGGTGCTCCAAAAGCCCAGGTCAGGCCCTGGTAGTATCACGACTGGAGGGAAGGATCTGTTAGCAGGTAGCGCTGCGGCTGTGATGGCGCTTCCCCAAGCCTTTAATCCAATTCCCTATTAAACACTTACACTAGCCAGGCTGCTACTGCCTGACCTCCTGTGCCAAGTGGCTGCAAGTAATTAACGACTATTTATTAGAAAAAGTCTCAAATCTGCTCATTTTCCAGGCTGTAGGCAGAGATGCCCTGCCCCCTACCCCCCAGATATAAAATACAATATTTTTCTATTTTGTTTCTTTTGAAGTTGATTTTCTCATCCCTGGACACCTAAGGAAAGCAAACAGCATTGCTCCTTGCCTGGCGCTCTTGTATGGAGCTGCAACAGGAACCTGGAGCATGCGAGTGCTGGGATTTGCTCCCCTCGCCGGGGCTTCAGCCATGTCTGATGTGACGAGCAGAAAGAGAGCTCAGGTTTTAGGTTGTAGGACAAGCTTCTGTGTGGGGCAGTTCAGAAAGTAAGAGCTGTAAAGCTCTGTGGGACCTCTGGGAACACAAGTTTAAAAATTGGATAAGCCTGAACACGTTTATCATGCTTTCAGAGTACAGGAATTTTCTGGAAGTCCATTTCATAATGAGCCATCATTTTGGGGGATAACTGATACAGAGAAAGGTTAAGATCTGTTTCGCTTTTTGGGCAGGTTCCCATAGCCCAGGACTTTGTTTCTGTACTTGCTGTGGGATCCATGGGTTTTTGCACATGTTCTATGCATCAGAATTTGACCCAGATATATTTTATGTGGAACTATGAGCTTTGTCTTTATATAGCCAAATATTCAAGCAAAAAAATATTTCACTAGAGTTTAAACGTGTTTGACACAGTTATGTAAAAATCCAGTCTTAGACTTTACCCCTCTGGTGTGTATTCATTGCTTCAGGCTAAGGTAAGCCTGCTAATTGTAGCAGCAGGGAATTTGTGTTGAACAGGTAAAGCAGTTCCTTTTTGTCCATTTTAGTACCATCGCTGATCTGTCAGAACGAACAACTATCTCGGGCTCTCAAAAAGTTATCATTAGGATATTTCTTTTTGTAGTTGAAGCCCTTTATGGGATTTTCACTTTTTAGTTGAGGATGTAGACTTGGAGGTGAATTAGGGCTTGCTCATGAATGACTGTAGCTGAGGAGGGAAGTAAGTCTTGCACGTTGAACAGTTCTTGGAGGGCTGTGTGTTTGGACAGCCTGGCCATCTCAACCCATAGAGACTTCGGTTGCTCTTCGACTGTCACCGAGTTTGTAATGAGTGCTGTGGTCGCTTTCAGTTTGTGGAGTGTGGGACTTGGGTAAGTGGAAGGGAAGCCCTCGAATTTCGTGCTGTCCTGGATTTAATTGGACGTCTGGGTTCTGTTTCCAGTTGAGTTAAGAGACCTAAGCAGACTTGGATCTGAACCCCGGCACCAAAACAAACTTTGTTTGGTGGTTTAAGCCACCTGCAGTCAGGGAGCAAGGAGGTGTGTTCATTTTGCTTAGCAGCAAACTTTTACGTTGTAATTTTACTATCATCTTGGGTACTTACTTCTTCCTCCTGCCTGAGCAATTCTCTCTTATTTCTGGGGCTTTTCTCAGTGGTTGCAGAGGTGGCTCAAGGCTCAGTGTGAAGGTGCTGGGAGTTAGAGCACTGACCTCGGTAGCTTGGCATGGGCTGTGTTGATCGCATAGTTGCTTAGGAAGCAGATTAATGTAATTGGAAATGAAGTACTGCAGGTCTCTATTAGCTGCTTGGTGAACAGTAGCTCCTTTATGGAAGGATGTTTCTACATTGAATGAACCTGCGCGTTTTAATTTTCCTTGCCTGCTGCCTTTGAGCTGTTACCGTCCTGACTTAGTTGCCTAGTGTGGCTGCTTCCTGTTTGCTACCAGGGCCGCCTCTGCAGCCTTGGTGTGTCCCCAACTGTTTGCACCTGTTGCTATGGCTAGGCTGGGGGAGATGCTGCAGTGGTTTGAAAAATCTCCTTAGTAAGGTGGTGGTTAGGTTTTTTCTGCATTTACTGGGGTAAAATGTACTCAGGGCTTGACACTGCTGCTCTTACATGAGCGGAGACTTGCATGCCTGTGTACCTGAATTCCAGTGTGGTCAAATATTTGGGAGTCTTGGTGCCAACTAAGACAAGCAAGAGTTGTCCATTTAGGTGATTGGCTGGGATTTTCCAGACCAACTATCACTTGGCAATATTCTGCTTTGCAGTATCCAATTTAAATGAGCCTAGGACTTGGCAAGTCAACACTTGATCAAGTCTGGGCTCTTCTAATAGCCAGTTACTTCTGTAAATATTCGCTTTGCTGTTCAGCGTTGGTTCAGACCTCGGTCGTTACCCTCTGTAAGCATGATGTGTGAGGGGTGGTTGTACAGGACTCATTTTGGGACACCTTTACCAACTGAATTTCAGCTTTTTCAGCATACTCATGTTTGCTGTAGGTTGAAGACAGAGGTCTGTAAGAGCTCGAGTAATACAGTGCACTGAGAATAAGCTGTGGTTCTGCTAGGAGCTGGAGTGCAGACTGATGTAAAATGATGAAAGAATAGTCATATGAATGTGATCATGTTAGGGTTTTTATGTAGTTTTTGTATGTTCATTTAAGTTGTTGGACTCAAATGCATTTTAAAACAAAGGTTTTTCTGTTGTCCTAAAGTGTTCTGTAACACTAAAAAAAAATGTTTGGTAAAAACTCTTCTTTATGTGAGTTTTATAAACACCGGTTCTGTAAAAGCCTAAAACCAATCTGATGTGACTGAATGTGTTAGGCAGTAACTGAAAATCCAAATAATATACCAAATTTTTTCAGTTTTCCATTCCTTACCTGCTGTGTCCTGAACGGAGGCTGACCGCTACAACAGAGGGATGGCTGGAGTCCCTGCCTGTTCCTCCTGGCTGCAGTGGAATTCTTTAACGGTTGTTTTCTGTTCTTAGTATTTTTAGGAGTGCTGAAACTTGTAATTCAGGATTCTCGAAGGCCTTTAGTATTCTGCTGGCCTTGCTATGTCTCCTTCTAAATCATGATACACGAGTGATTTCACCTCATGCTGAATTAGGGAAGATGCCTGTGCAGGAGGAGTGCACTCTGAGCAGTGCTTGGTGCACGGAAGTATTATTTTGATGGAAGGTATGTTAAATCTGTCTGTGTTGCATTATGCTTTACCTCTAATGCTCTCAGGCAGCTTTCAAGTCGTACTTCAGTAACTGTTTGCTGGTGGACTACTTCGAAGGCAGCGGATAGGGTTTCTGAAGAGGTTTAAAATGCCTGCTTTGTCTTCCAGTTAACCTGTGTTAGAGTTTAATTTCAATGTATTGATCCCTGCTTAAGGAGATACCCAAATGACTCCTACGTGGTGGGCAAGGTTAGGGTAAACCACAACTGTTTATGTTGAAGGACGGTGCTGTAGCTGATCAGCTTGTACAGTGTGCCAGCGTGGGTGAGAAGCTCAACAAACCCTCAGGTTGCAGAAGAAAGGAGTGTGTCCCAGGGTGGGCTGCAAATGGCCTGGGCAGAACGATGCTTGCGTGGCGCGCCCGTGGAGGAGGAGAACCTGAGGTGTTTTTTTTTTTCAGTTCGCAAATAAAAATGACTGCTGACAAAACAATTGCCAGCCCTCGTCCCATGCAGGTAGGTTGTGTGAGCACCTTCCTTGCTGCAGCAGCAGAAATTGGAGACGAGACGATGATGGCTGCTGCTGAAGGTCCAGGCAGTGACTGCACACACTGGCCGTGGCAGCTGTTTCTGCTGCAGAGCCGTTGGTGGGAGGGAACCCGCTTCATCTGTAAGCAGGATATTTTTTCTGTGAGCTGCACAAATCTGTGGCCTAAAACCCGTGCTCAGCCTGGAGGTAAGCAGTGGAAAGTACCATTTCCTACAGCCAGCATTTGCTTGCTGTTAGTGAAAGCTTATGTGCCTTCGCTCTTGTGCTTTTATTTTTAGGAATTTAATGCTGATTTTTATCAAGTCCTTTTGTTTGCACATATCAACATAAATATCAGTATCTTCTGAACATGTCTCTTACATTGCAAGCCTAATATTAATTGTAGGATTGCCAATCTCCTTAAGTAGTCCTTTTGTGTATGTATGAAGGGAAAAAAAACAAAAACCTTTAGCCATTATAGCTGCTGAATTGTGGGCACTAAGTCCTTGAGAAGAAGCTTTTCTATTATCCCTAATGCTCTAAAGCTAGCTGAATAAACGAAATAAACACAGATGTTTCCTCACTGGTGATACAGTTCATAAGCCCCCTGCTAAAGGCATGAGTCAGCTGCGGGTCTGACTGCTCTGTGCATGCAGAAAGCTGTTGACCAAACAGTGCAGGCGTTACTCAAGAAACCTTCCTGCTAGGCTGAACAGGCTTGCTGAAGAATACTTTGTGTTCCCAATTTATTAACCATTTAATGAATTACCAGGGTATGTTTAAATTAACACAAAGGCTGCTTTCTTGCCAGGCATAAAAATGGTGAGGGTGCTGCGATGCGATGCTGTGGTTGTGCCCGAGTAGTAGAGGGATGGTCTGGGCCAGGCTGGTGGGCATCTGCCTGTCATCTTGTGGAGCTGCTGCCTTGGCTGGTGGTGAGTGAAAACAGAATCCGGATGGGGGCTAGCTGGGGCCCTGAGCAGGTAGTTTAGTTCTGGCTATGGCAATTAAAGCAGTTTTGTAAAAATGCTTCTCCATGCATCCAGACAAAAGAGCAGGAGCTATGAGTTCATTACACGTTGTATTTAGTGACAAAGCTACTAACGTGGTCAGTCTGCCTCCCCGTCTGCTCTGTTCACCTATTTTGTTTTCTTTGTTTGAGTGATTTGCTGCAGGATTGAGATCTTTAGGTTTACAGAGTCAAGTTTGACAGTGCAGGTGGGAAGAGGGGAATGGAAGCAACACCCATTTGGGGGGGGGGGGGATCTGAGACATAGTGATGGGCGTGTGCTGGGAGGAAAGGGTGCTTCCAAGATAGCCAGATCCTAACCAGCTTCCACAGCTAACCTTGGGATGAGGGAATGGTTTGTCTGCTACAGCAGGTGCTTATCCAGGCTTTAAGGCACGCTTGAGAAATCTGACCGCTTACACCACTCCTGTCAGCACAGGATTTGATACTGTGTTTTTAAAAAGAATAAAAAAGATGACACTTTTTTTGCATGTGCGTGCAAGGACTTATGTTTCAGTAATTATTTTAGACTATATATTTTAGACTGAGATATTTTCAGGGATTTTAGAGGTATAAGTTGCTTTCAGAAGACAACTTCAGTCACCTAGCTCATGAATCGTTGGAAGTGAAGTGTGTGGGATGCTCCTGTCACAGAGCTGCTGACTTCTGTTACTGCTCTCTTAACTCCTGACTCCTCTGGGTAACTCCTGTTGCTCTCATCCCCAGCTCCCTTTTGGCAGAAACTTCCTCCCTGATTCCCACGTCAGGCTGAGCTTGCTGGTGTCTCCGTTTGTGCTAGCCCAAGGCAGTGACACATGGAAACACTCAGCTGCGTGTTCACATGCTGCGCTGTGGCGCGGCTGCTCCCCGGGGCCCACATGTGAGCAGTTGTACGGGGCTGCTGAGCACGCTGCCGGGGTGGTACCAGAAGGGCTGGAGGCTTGGCCACCCCGATCCCACCCGAGGCGCGTGCTGACAGCCCGCTGCTTGCACTGGGCTGAGCTTTCTGGTCAGATTGCCTCAGCCGTGGAAACTTGTTCTCATTCCCATAGCTGTGATCCCTCGCTTACTGGCACCTTCTGGCTTTCCAAAGATGAGATTTTTCTGCTCTCCCTTTAATCCTTTAACCTTAGTGATGCGCATCTCTGCTTCTGCTCCTCCCTTCTGTTTCTGAGCAGGGCACGTTCCTCGTGCTGAGGGTTTGAGCGGCACAGTCTGGTTCCCTTTGCAGAGACAGACCAACTTTGATCAGCCGAAAAAGCAAATGGTTGTAGAAATATGCGTTGTGCACTTCGCACACTCTGAGTGTCTTTGTGGCTGGTGCCTGGTGTATTGCCTCTGGCAGCGTGTTTCTGGTGCGCAGCTTCCAGTTGTGCAGCGAGAGACCTTGGCAAATGCTTCACCTTTGGTCAACACACAGCCCTCTTAGATGCTGCATGATGTAAATACGGGCTTGTCAACAAGGGAAAGCAATGGCAAAATAAGTGAAGGGGTGAATTTGAGACCTGGTGTATTTGATATTGAGTCCTCACGTGGGCACTTTGATCCCACGTGCAAGGTGATGTCCTGTGGCTTCGCCTGACCCGCTCCCGGAGCTGGCTCGGTTTGGCTCACAGACATGCTTGGAATCAACCACGTGGGCAGCAGGGGAGGATTAGTTCTGGGCCAGTCCCTGACTCCGATGTGTACGACTCGTTTCAAAATAGTAATATTTTGATCGTTTATTCTTCATGTAAATAAAGAACGCTGAGGAGGAGTTAGGTGTTTCTCATTCACCAAAAGCTGCTATTTTAAGTCATGTTCTTCAGGAGCCCTTTCAAAATTAGTACTTACAGTAAGTTGTTATCCATGAGATTTTGTTTGTTTTCACACCAGATCTAAGGAAAATGTCATTTTTCTAACTCTGCATGATATGTCACTAGCTTTTTGCTTTGGGTGGCAGCTGGAGGGGGTCAGAGATGACAGGAACCAACACAAACTCGTACTGGGAGACACTTCGTGGCGTATGTTGCGCTAACACAGGGTTACTTTGCGTGCTACTCTGCAGTGCCGCCTTTGCTGGCTTTGGCTGACTGGTGATGTCTGACTCCTCGTTTGCGTCCCATTTTGCGCTGGTGGCAGGTTTGTGCCACGGCTGACTTTTATCTCTGCAGACAGTTGGTGTGGAGCCTGTGCAGAACTTACTCAGAGGCCCTCAGCAAACCAAGGGACAGAATAAAAGCAGAGCAAATAGTGCAGAGTAACTTGTCACGGCTTTCTGCTCCAAGGTGGATTTTTATCCTAAAGTAGAAAGTACATTGGGAAGCCTGCTTGAAGCCACTGTAAGCAGAAGTGGAAATGTGAATAATGGAGGGGGCAAATCTCTTTCGATCAGTTGGAAAATTTATATTTGACAATAGCGGTGGCTGGAGGAAAATGTATTGAAGTGGCTACGTCCAGAGTCTTGGGGTCTTAAATAATGTGCTTTAGGAAATAGCTGCTGAGTTTATATTCTTTTACTAGATCAGAAAGCCAGATTGGAAGGGATGATCATGCTTCTGAGGCTGTAAAACGTGCAAGTGAACTCTCTGAAGTAGCAGGATAAAATACACACTTACTTTTGTTTTCTCATTTCCTTGGAAATTACTTCTTTGCTATGTGTATGTTCTTTATGATACCAGCTGCTTTATGAGAAGTATCTTTCTGTGCTGCTTTTCAATACTAGCACCAGGAAAAGGCTGATAGTTATTTATATGGATGTTAAAGGAGCCCGTGGAAACAGGGTATAGCACGTTTGTTATGTTTTGTAAGTAGAGTGGGGAAAAAAGCGCACAAATTCCTGCTTTGTATAGGTATGTATCTTCTCAAAGAGCATTGTGGTTTGTGTCCTGCAAGTGTGGTATAGCACAGTGCTGTATAATGGGGAAGTAGCAAACTGAAATAGTCGTTACAGGGGGTATACACTATTAACTGTAAAATAATTAAACATGGAAGCAGCTTCTTGGGAAGGTGGTGAATTTTCCATTGTTGAAGCCTCTTGAATGAAGGCTCTGGGGTGCACAGCAGTTCTTCTGGCACAGGTACTGCAGGGGGTGCAGGTACTGCAGGATGCTCTCCTCTGGCCTCTGCCAGGCGGGTCTTTGGCCCTGCCAGGTGTGTAGCTGTGAGCCTGGGGGTGGGAGGAGACCGAGGCCCGCAGTCAGGACAACAGGAGAGATTCTGTCCTTGGCTGCATTGGCGTAGGATTCATCAACATCACCATGCAGGAGCTTTACCTGGTGTTAATGGTTTAATTAGCTAGGCTCAAGGACATGGTACTACTTGGTATTTCTGCTTTCCTAGTGTCACTTAGAGTCAAATTACTCAAGGACAGCGAAACCTTTAATGTTAAGTAGTGTGCTGTGTGAATTCTTTACTCTCTGAAACTGGTGGCAGAACTCCCACTTACTTCAGAGGGGTTACGTTTTTACCTTCGGGCTCAAAACAGTTGCTCCAATTTTTATGTTCTGAGTTAGGAACAGCTGGCACAGCTGTCAGACCCGAAATGCTCAGTAACGGGCAGTAGTGACTGGCTGCCTTCAGTCACCTGCAGCCTTCCACCACTTTGACATTTGTTTCTAGGCTTAGCTTGATGTTTCCTTTAACGTTTCATATTGAAAATCAAGCTCAGTTTTGATTCACATTGCCGAAGTGGCATTACAAATTCTGCCCTTATTTAAAGCAGCGTGGCATGATGTGACATTTATATGATGGCATCCTGACATCCTGAGCTAATGTTTCGGGTTCTTCTGTCAGTGGGAAGCATTTGTGGTTTTTTCCCCTCCCTGCTTATGAAATGCGCTTGTCCCAGATATGCCATTAAGTAAATAGATGTAGAATAAATGGTTTTCCCTGTGCCACGCTTACAGAGAAACCAGCCAGGCTCAAATGTACATCCATACATATGTACATGTATATGCGTGTGTGTATGTGTATACATATGCACATTCCCCACGGCCTGTTCAGGAGCCACGGAGAGGACAGGAATTGCAGCCTGGAAGCTGAAGGCCAAGGGGTTAAAGCTCCCCCCAGGGACTGTCCCTTGCTGCAGGGGTGCCGCAGGGCTTTTCGTGCCTGCTGAAGCAGCCTGAGACTCTTGGTGAGTACTGGGTGTTGTAGCGCAGGGGAAGGCAAGGACACTGCATCAGTCCAGGGCAAGTCTCGAGGGAAAAGAACTTGGATAACAAGGTGAGATTTGTATTCAGGCAAAGCTCAGGTGCTCGGAAGGCGCAGGCTGTGTGCTGTTACTCAGACTGGCTTCTTGATTCTTAATAAAATTGCTATTAGTCTTTTGCAGCCCATCCAAAAGCTCTTGTCACATTTGATTTCAGGTTAAAACTGTGCGAAGCCTTCAGTTGCTTTGTGTTGCTTTTGTTTGTTTTTTAAATAACCGTACTTAAATCCTCCTATTCTTCCAGATGAGACACACTCTTCTGCTTTTTTTCCCATTTAGTGATTTTTTTTTTTTTCTGGTGACTGTAACACAAGTTGCCAACTGTTTTTTTTGTTTCATATTCGCAATGTGACAAAGTACATCCTTGGCACAAGTGCTATATAGCTGGATCAGAAAAGCACAATGAGAGAGATTTGGAAAGCAGACTGTCTTTATCTAAAAGAAATGGTGGTGACCTCTTTAACAGCCTAGAAGTGTGATATTTTCTTTGTAGTCTCCTCCACTCTTGGGGTTGTCAATGGGATCTTACCCATCTCTTGCCAGTTTCTGTATTTTTTTCTCCCCTGTGTATATGTATGTGTCATCGTAAGTTTGGAAGATGAACAGCTGAGTTTCTGCAAAAAGAAAATAGCCTTGCTAATCTGCTAATCTTCTTGAAGTTGTCAGCAAAATAGATGATCAAGAGGCGAGGAGTTCGAGTGCAGGGTAGTGATGAGCAGCTCCAGTGGGGCCGCTGACAGGAGACCCCAAGAGAAGGTCCGCTGTCGGGCGGTGAGAAGCAGAGTCCTGCTGTGAGTAGGCGCTGCCTGACAGATTCTAAGGAAAGATGAGAAATTTGTGATTTTTTTCCCACTATTGCACAACGTATTTTGAGGGTTTTCTGAGGTCCAAAACCATGGAGTAAATTCAGTGGCCTTACCAAGAGAGGGGCTGCACATGCCTTGGTCCTCGAAATAACCGCTCTGTTTTTGAGTACATGAGCCTGCTCCAGGTGAATTGTCCGTGAAGGTCTGGTCCTGGCTGTCCTCGAGTGCTGCCAGGTGCTGCATGAAGCAGCAGCCTCATGGCCTGGTTGTGCAGGTGGGATGTGCAGCACCAACTAGGCTTCTGAGGACGTGGTCCCTCTGTTGTAGCCAGCCTGGTACTTTTATTTATGATGTTCCTAAAAAATCAGTAGATGTTCTGACACAGGGATTCAAAACAAGCAAGAGCCTCCCCTAACCTCTGCTTTGAAGCGAAGTGGAGCTGTTCCTTTCTTCCTCAAGAGCTGTTCTTGTAATGAAGGCCAGCAGTTCTGTGCATCGCTGAGATCACTTAGATCTGTATTTTAAAAAGCCTTCATAAAAGAAAGAACTGGTCTTCCTTTCTTGGCTTACTTGCTTATTTCCCCACTTTTATTACAGGAAGCTGAAAGATTTCAGGAGGCAATTTCCCCTCTGTGTTTGAGCTGCTTCTCAGTACCAGGCAGGGCATGTCATCCTGGAGGAGAGCTCAGGTGTACTCTTTAAGGAGTGCTTGGAACATGCTACGGTCCTGGATACGTGGTGTTTGGTAGAAGCTGAGAAGCTCAGTTGTGGTAACAGCTGATCAGAAGTACCACCTCGGATGTAGGGGTGAGATGCCAGTTAAAACCACACAGGAACCGGTGCACACCGGCAAGGTTCACTGTTTGTTTGTGTGTTTACCTTTCTGGTTGCCTCTTGGTGTCTTTCTTGCTTGAAAAAAGCAAGTGCAAATATGATAGCAAGTCATAAGATACCAGGCTGACCCTCAGAGCCTTATCTTAGAAAGTAAGATGTGCTTGCAGTTGGCTGAGTGCATCATCGTAAGCCCAAATTAGGTCCTGTAGTAAACTTGGAGGAATACAAGGTGACACAGCCACTGAGGTGCAGTTCTTGTTAGTTTATCTTTGTTGTCTGGCAGTTTTTCAGAAACTACCAGTGGACACATTATATATTCACTGCTTTAATAGTTCTTGCTGCCAGCTTACAGCTGGTAGCGTGTTTTATGGGTTTCTAAATCATTTAAAATGTTGCATCTCAGAGTAAGACTGTGTGCTGAATCGATTAGTACTTGCGATAAGTAGAACAGATACGCCAAAGATGGAGGAATTAATACTGTGTGAAGACCCTAGTTTTATAATTTCAAATTAATTCATAGCCTGAATTATCTTTTAATTTATAAGGTATCAATAATATTTACCTTAAGTTTTGGTGCTCTAGCAGTAGTTTCAAATTCAAGTTAGGAGCTGCAGTTCAGGCCCTCGAGTGAAGTGTTCCAGCACTGCTGCAGTGCCTTTACCCTGGTGCAGTTCCCCACAGAGTGATCTTCCTGCTGTTTCCTTGCAGAGAAGCAAACCGTGCACTTAATCCTTGTGAGGAAGACTATGTGTAGATGACTTTAGCCCTGCACAGTGCAAGTAGTTTTTCTCCGTGTCTTATCCCGTATGTACCGAGTTCAGAGCATGCTAGTTTTGTTGGTGGGAGAGGGAGGAAGAACCAGACCGTGCTGGGAAACCTCCTGACTCTGCAGGGGAGTGCAGGACACTGGGGGACAGGAGTCCTAAGTTTTACTCATCTTGACCTTTTTTGTGGTCTCGGCTGGCCTCTGTGCCTCTGCTGCCTTCTGCAGTCAGTCTTTTGTCTCTGTGGATCTTGTTAGTTTTCTCTGAAGCAGGAATGCTGCTTCTCTGTTCAGCACAGGGAGGCCCCACTCGCAGCGGAGGCAGTCAGGGGCTGTTGTGTTGCATGTAATGATGGGTCCGTGTTTATATAAACCAAAATAAACAAACCGAAACACAAGTGTGGATGTGCCTTGGGTTCGAAGGCAGGTTTGTGCATAAGTTTCTGTTCAATTTCAGGAAACTCAGGTGTGTTGCAGAAGAACTGCTAAGCTGGAGCTTTCCGCAAATATAAAGCGTTTTCTTTAGCTTTTTTCCCTGTGTTTAAATTGTCAAAGTAACGTGTCTCCCAAGCTCCTGCTTTTCTAGTTTAACATACATAATTGGTCCAAGGACGTTTATGAAGCTATAATCAGAGGCAAACTGCTTTCTCTTTGTTGAAACTTTTTTTTGCAACTTTCTGCAAGACTTTCTGAAAACCTCACTGTTGTCTCCTGAAGTTGTGCTTTGTGTATTTTACCGTTGCAGACTTCTATCAGATTCTCTTCAGAGCTCTATCACATCGTATTTTATAGAACAACTCTACAACGCACTGTTTCTTAGCTTTACTGGGAATTTTGATTCCCCTAGGCCTTCCTGTCTGCAAGCAGGCTGATGTACAGACATCACTGGTACGTGGTGCTGTACACTGCTGTCGGAAGCACGCAGGTGTGTTACAAAGCACGCAGCATTGCGCTGTGTAGCGATGGTAGTTACATCGGCCCTTGGGCTTCAGTGATGGTAAAAGAGTAAAAATGGAGTTGTCTCATAAGGCTGTTACACTGCGAGAAAATAAAGGAACTTCAATGTGATATTTTCATGCTAAGATGTTCTTCCTTTGGCTTTCTGATTATTCATTAGCTTGTCAAACTCTTCCTCTACTGTTTATCATTTTGTTTTAAGTATCTTGTAAGTTTTGATTTGCCTGAAGTTGTCTTAGTTCGGAAGAGGGAAAGTTTAGGAGCTCTGCATCAGTTGCTACAACACCAATCTCTAAGAAAAGCTGTGGTTTTGAACGGTAATTCCAAGAAAAATTGGTTGGAAGCATTGTTTTTCTGTTCAGTGTAGCTACATAAAATTCTCAGATCGGGATCTCACAAACAATTAATGCCTTCAGACAAAGCCCCACGCAGATGCTCTGTCGAACTCTTTCAAAGTTACAAAAAGAATTAGTGCTGTCTCTGGAGTGAACCTGCAGGAGTTCGGAAAGTCACCCTGTTAATGTGATTGATTTTACATCAAGGATAAATCTTTCCTTCAACACCCAAGTGCAAAGGGTCACACGCTTGCATGGAATAACTAAGTGTGTGCGTGACTTCAGAACCTTCAGGAGAGAAAGGAAGGAGCGTTTCCAAACAAAAATGCCTGGTTTGTTTCTCCGGACGACGAGAGGCCTGGCAAGGACTCTGTCAAGGAAAAACTTCTGGTAGGCTTTATGTCAGGACTTTATCAGATGCGTGTCTCAGGATGGAGACGTGCAACATTGCCTTCTTTAGGGGCTACCACTGCAGTGGGTTGACCAGCACAGGCAAAAAGCTGGCTGAGCAAGACTTCGAATGCGGCACCTCAGTCACCTTGTAAAATCAGTGATAAATACTGGCTCGTTCAGAGCATCCCCGAAAGCCCCCGGCACTGCGCAGTCTGCCGCATTATAACCTGGTTGTGGGGGCATGTGGGCCCCTCGTGGTGCCATCACTCACTGGCATCCCCCTGCACCACCCTGATGAGGGCAGGTGCCTTACAAAAAAATGCTTTTGTCTGCCAAAGTGTTCTAGGATGGGGGAAAAAGTAAACAGACTTCGCTTTTGGTAAGCGCACGCTTAGCCTCTGCCATCTGTATCTTTGCATTCATGGAGCATCTTGGAAGTTTTGCCTGACTCGTCCAAGGTAACCAGGTCATGTGTCGCTCCTGCTCCTCTGCACAGGTACTTGGATGCTGTGAGCAGTTTCTGCATTAGAGTGATCAGTTGTTATGGGCTGTCACTGTGCCAGCATTGATTTCTTAGTTACAACAGGCTTGTGTGTAAAGTGATGGCCCAGAGCCCCAAATTCGGATGCCCTACTCCCACTCCTGACTGCGCTGGTTGGAAATACCTGCGAGATGGCTTACCTGGACGGGAGCCCTCCGTGCTGCTGCTTGGGTCATAGGGTGAGCGCTTACATGTGAGTGAAGGACAGAACAGGAGCCTTGTCAGCTGCACGGGAGCCTGTGCTGGATTGCTGTGGTTTCACCTGCCTGGGGAGCGAAGGGTGATGTTCTCGTGCAGTTGTGATTCACGCGTGGCTGAAAGCCGTGCGTGAAGGGGTTGGGAATGTTGCACAGATTCCCTTGAAGGGAACGTCCGAGTTCCTTCACCCTGAAATGTCCGAGTTTGGAGGATCCTTCCAGCACATGCCACGCTCTGGCCACGGTCGTGTTTCCTGCTG
Organism: Anser brachyrhynchus; assembly: GCF_964034855.1. NCBI lineage: Eukaryota > Metazoa > Chordata > Aves > Anseriformes > Anatidae > Anser > Anser brachyrhynchus. The sequence continues at coordinate 8,830,739 of NC_137733.1, forward strand.
CGGGTTCCTGCACCAGCCTCGCAGCTCTGCTGGTTCCTGTTTTCTCTCTACCTTGCCTGGCGGCTGCAAATCATTACAGGCACGCTTGTCAGTGCTTCCCTGGGGGGAGCCTGGACTGGCACTGGGCTCAGGCTTAGGGGCATTGAGGCGTGCTGGGTTGGGCAGGTTGCTGTCGCTTTGGGAAGGCTGGCCTCCAAAAGCCCTGTGTCCCTTCCTCGAGGCATAGTGTTTTTGAGGGGAAGTTTCCTAACTGTCGTTGGCAAATAGAGGGGATTTTTGAAACTAGCTGTTCTTGCATAAAGTAACTGCCTGTATATTTTCAGAGGCGATGAAGTTAACCATCCCTGGTCTGTCTCAACCAGCATCTCTCGGAAGGAGTTTTGCAGGTAGGGCAGGCGCTTGGTGCACAAAGTCTGAAATGCAGCAGGTGACACCAGAAAGCTCTGCTTCGCTGTGAGCAGCACACCTGGCGTATGTCAATGGGTGAAAACTCAGCGTAGGATTCAAATGACAGGACCAGAAGAGCACTGCTTCACTGTCACCTGCCAGGTCTGCTTTCATCTTTTATTTTATCCCGTTGGTTACGACGTAGCCCCATTACTGTGCCTAGTGATAGCCATAATAATGGGTGCATTGGTTCGATACAGGCGGACTCGTCATGTCCTAAAAATAATAAGGCATAGAAAACATTTAAGAAAATTTGTCTAGAAACTCCATGTAGAGTTAAATGTAAGATTTTTCAACTCCTGGTCCTTACTCAGAATTCAGGCAAACGCCAGAGCCTCAGACTTGCTCTGTGCTGGACGAACAGGTTTCTCTCCAGCTCTGCAAACAGGGGTTGAGCAGATCCATGGTTCAGCCCTAACAGGACCATCTGGCATTTTGTTTTATTGTTTTGTTGTGTGGAAAGGTGTAAGACAATGTCTGTGTTTTTACCAAATGGAAAGAATTTCAGCAGGAAATGTCTCCACTCCAAACATGCTCAGGTTTTCTTTACTGCAATCAATACAGTTATTCATGGATTTCTGCTCCCAGCTCACTTGTGGCTATATTTAACATATGTCATTGTACTAGGCTACAGTGCTTTAAGAGCGCTTTTTATTGTTGTACAGATGTGTGCTGCAATGAGAGCAGCGTTGTATACAGCCACGGCGTGCTGCATAAATCTGTCTGCTGCTCCTGTGAACGTGAGGGGCTGCTGCGTGGCGCTGGGTTTTGCTGATGGTTGATGTCTGTTTTAAATTCCCGTCGTGGCTGAAGCCTGCTCAGCACATCATCCTCGGTGTGCGCTCGGCAGCACTGCAGCTTTGCATAAATAATTGCTCAGATCATCTGCGTGGTTTGTACGGCGCTGAAAATCATTTGCATTAGCTGATGATGAGGCCTAGTGTACGTATCCGCTCGTTGTGATGGCATGTCCTCTGTTGACACAACAGAGCTTGTTTCAGTTCTCAGCCTTCTGGAAGGAGATGGGTTGATGGTTGCATAGGCACCATTGGGAGCATCTCTACTGTGTTTATTGACAAGGATGAACCAACAGCATATATGGAAAGCTAATTGTATATTCTTTTTCTCTCTCTAGAAAAGTGGGTAGTTTTTGGTTGAAATATGATGCTAAGCTTGGCAGTCATGGGATTTAAAGCAAAGACTGCTCTGAAGCTGAGCATTGGGATTTGGGGGGTACGTGCGTAGAACCCAATTATTATTACGGGGTTTGACTAGCCATGGTTGTCAGAAATTTCAGTGAAGAATTCAGATCTCTGGCACCATCCAGAGGGCACTCAGCACTTTTTTGGTAGGTCCCAGCTAAAATTCTGTTGTATCACATTAACTCAGAAATGCTGTAATGCCTGGGATCTAGGATCAACACCTAACTTTCTTGCTTTAGGTTTTGGCTAAGTGTCTCTAAGCATTGTAGCATCCTACAGCACGTGCTTGGGTCTGAACATGGGCAGCCACAGCTGCGTTGTGGTGGCCTGCTCAGAGGGCACACTTTGTGAAGTGTCCTTGAAGCTGCAGCCATGTCTGGGGTTTTCCAAGCACAGTTACCTCTGGAGCGTAGCAGTTACAGGGCGATGGGGCTGACAGGCACCAGACAAGCAGCAGTGACGCAGTGTAGTTTGTTTCTGCTGTGCTGCTTCGATAGCACGTGGCTCACTGAGGTGGAGGGCACAGGTGGCTGACAGCCAGTTAATAAAGGGAAACTTCCACCCAGCTGCAGGTGGGCATTAAGTCAATTTTTTGATGCTAACATAGCAGATAGGCCATAATAGGCCAATGTGGCGTTGTTTTGATATTGGCTTCAGGTGTTGTTCCTGTAGGGTAGAGCTAGATCACACGACTTCAAGACAGAAGCTACGTGCAGACTTCTGAGACTACCACAAAAGAACGATTTATCGTTTCAGTTGCTCTGTTTCATTCTGCAGCTTGCAACTTGAGGGGAAGAAACAGGGTTGCAAGCTTTTCTGAAGTGCTGTCCCACCTGCTCCTGTGGTAAGGCCTTGACCCTGGGGAGGAAGGGGCTCAGGTGAGGGATGTGCCGCCTCTGTCCCGCCGCGGTTGCATTGCTCTGTGCTTTTGAAGTGTCTCTGGTTTTTCTCTATCAAATTGGTTTAGATTGGATTAGGTTAGAGTAAGCTGTTTCATATTAATGCTGGAAATCTGGTAAAATAACAGATCTTGATTTGATCATTTGCTCTGTCAGGAGCGTGCGGCTCTGCCACAGTAACATCAGCAGTAGCAACAACAAACACTTTGGAGACTGTGAGAGCAATAACCCTTTTCTTTGCTTCATCGCATCAAAGCGTGCAATAAGTGCTGTGGGCTCCTGCTTTCCTTTGACCCCCGTACACGTGTGGTGCCTTGTGAACATGCACGAGCGTGTCCCCGCGTCTGATGGGGAAGCTGCCGCAGCAAGGTACCGCGAGGTGTGGGGCTGGGGGGAGGAATTGAGACCTCTCTGCTTCCTGAGCCTGCTCTCGCTTGTCTGCGGCCGTGCTCGGCTTTTGTCGGAGGAGACGCACATCTCTCCATCTCAGCTGATGTTGCCTTCAGCCGTGGTGGGAGGGTTCAGCGGCTTTAAAAAAACGACTTCTCGATTATTCCCCAGGGGAAGGACAGATGTGCTAGAGCTGGTGGCTGCCTGCTAACGTGGCGATGCAGGGGTGTGGCCGCGGGTTAGCCAGGATGCTGTCAAAGCCTGATTCAGTGTGCGTGCACGCCCCGTTCGTCTTCACCGAAACCCAGCTGCCTTTCATGTGCTGCCTGGCCGAGCCGTGGGTCCCTGCCTTGCTCCGATCTGCCCAGCGGCTCGGGCGGCAAGCTCCTGACATGGGAGTGCTGCGTACAGCTGCAAGGGGAGCAGGCTCCTCCTGTAGGAACAGCTCCGTTCCTCACTTCTCCATCACCTAAATGCTAATGCTTTAATCCCCCCCCCCTTTTTTTTTTTTAAATAAACAGCCCAGGACTGAAAGTGGAAGTATGACTGAATGGCTGAGGTCATGGGTTAGTGCAAGAGGATCTCATTTTATTCAAATCACAACTGGCCGCGGTTTGCCTAGTGAGCACAAATAGAGCTCTGCAGACAGTGGTGTTACCTCCCGGACACAAAAGGGTACATGAGGCAGAAATATTGATGAGCACCCTGCAAAAATCCAGAACAAGCCCTTTCCTGCGAAGTGCTCTGTGTGGGGTGCCTTCACTTATTAATTAAATTGCTTATCCTTGCCTGGCTACGCAGTAGTAAATGACAAGCAGTGGTTACAGTCTTGTGAGCTACAGGATCAAAATTACTCTTGGCCACAGAGTTGGTTCTGTGGTGTAATGGGCAGCACTCTGGACTTTGAATCCAGTGATCTGAGTTCAAGTCTCAGCAGAACCTGTGGGGATGTTTCTCTTTGCCCAGGAAAGTGGTTCAGTCACCATCCATGGAGGTCTTTAAAAGACGTTTAGATTTAGAGCTTAGTGATTATGGTTTAGTGGAGGACTTGTTAGTGTTAGGTCAGAGGTTGGACTAGGTGATCTTGGAGGTCTCTTCCAACCTAGATGATTCTGTGATTCTGGGAGCAGTGTATGAAAGGTTTTTGGGAATATCGCTACGACCGTGAGCTAACTTTGTGGGTAGGAATGCCACGACAAATGGGACAGGCAGCTTCAAGCTGCTGGGTGCCGTTGGGAGGAGGTGAACATGCAGTGGTAATTGATAGCTTGTGGGTAATCAGCATACCCTGCTATTTCTGTACGGGGCACACTAAAAAGCTTTTGTGCTGCATATTGAGCTGCAGAAGGGCTGTGCTTCTTTCCACCTGCAGACCCTTTACCAGTTCTTACTTTCAGAAAACTCCGTGCTGGCCTGTTTTGAACTTCAGCTCTTTCTGATATTCACACCCAGCAGCTAAAAAAAAAAAACTTGCAGTTTATGTAGCATGACAAATATCATTGTTTTCTCCTGTGCATCTGATTAAATGTTCTAACCACCAGACCGAGGAGGATGGGATGACTCAGGTCTGCTGCTGGAGTTGGGTTTGCCCTCGGTCCCTGTGGGAGTTGAGCTGTGGGTGATACACAGAGCTGCTCGGCGCTGCTGTGAACTTTTGTTCCAAGATGGCCCTTTTTCTAGGCTCATCTGCAGCCGTATGTTGGAAGTACGTTTTAACTTCCTGGCTGTCTGGAAGAATGTAACATCCAACATCAGGACGTGCAGCTGGGTTCCTGTGCACAGAGGAGGAAGCAGCACAGCGATGCGTTGCCCACTTCAACTTTTTTCCTCGTTGCTTGCAGAAGTGGTGTCCGGTCAGTACGGTGTTATCTAGGTGGGGGAGCTTTGTTCGGTTTGCAGCATGAGCAAAGACGTATGGTTGGTATACCTAGGAATTAAAGGGTGCTGCTACTGAACTTTCTTTCTGCAAAGACAGTGCTTATTGCAGGAGGTCTTGAAACTCATAGCTAAATATTTGCATTTATCGATTTTGTTCTTTGTTTGGTATATAGGCAGGGCATTTTGTGATGGAACCATATTATTTGCTGGCAGTGGAAAGGAGCAGTTTTGTAAGTGACTAGCAGAGTAAATAAGCTAAACCAAAAAGCCACATCAAGTGTATTTGCTGCAATCAGTCTTATCTGGATGAAATCATAGCACTGGCTGAGGCTGTCAAAATTTTAGGAGTGTCATACGTTGACTATGCATTTATTTCATATTGTGAACTTGGGCAGATCTGGCTGTTTGTGTCTTGAGACAATTAAAAAGTATTTAGAAAGCACCATGGAGCATCTTACAGTTACAGTAGAGCTGTCCATGGCCTCCTAAAAATTGAAAAGCAGACACCTAAGTTGTTTTATGAAACAGCCAGAGGATGAGAGTTTTGGCTAGTGTTTTGGAAGAAATACAGAGCAAATAGTGTGTAGATGTGGTGAGAACATGTGCTGGCTCTTAAGCTGCTGTCTCAGGTGTAGCTCCTCTGTCTCTACTACACTGTGAGCAGCTGGAGGCAGGGTCTCCATATACCTCCTGACTTCCAAAGTTGGTCCTGTCCTGCTTTGCAATTGGCTGTTACTGCATGGGTTTCACTAAAGTCAATTTTTTGTCCAAGAAAAAGAGCGAGGCCACATAGGTTTCATAACTACTTCATTTAAATCCTTATAATCATTATTCATGTAATTCAGCCGACGCACCTTTTTAATACTCCCGAGTGCTAACGTGTCACAGGGCTCTCCCAGCCTGACAAGGAGCCCTCTCTGTCTCCTGCCTCCTGGAGAAGCTGCGGAGCCCGTCTGCAGCGCGTGGCAATGTGCTTAATGGGCTCTTTCACCTAAGTGTAAAACTTGGCTGCCAGGTAGGTTTGGAAAGACACACTGCCCTGCTGTTGCACAAAGAAAATTGTTGCTCCTCGGGGAAATAACAAAGTTCAAGTTGTGGTGCCAAACGTTATAGGATGCCGGCACAGAGCGCATTTGCATTTGGAGACCTCTGCCTTGCTGCTAACAAGGACGGATTGTGCAGGAGGAAATCACTTGTTGCCTTCCCTTCAAGACCTGTGCAGTAACGAGTAGTGTTGCTGTTAGAGCTTATTCATTGCCTGAATATTTTTTTTTCTTAAGACACCATCAGCTGGCATATTCTGTCTTAAACTGGAAGGAGTCTGTCTGTAATAGATTGCTGTAAAATGATAGAATAATCTCCCTGTTCAGTGACAGTCTGATTTTATGGCCAAAATGTACATAGAAAAAGAAAGAGGATGCTAATTTCTCCTGTATTCCAAGCCATAAAAAAGTGGATTTTTGGAGAAGTTAAAAGCTGAAAGGCAAAGCTGCCGAGTAGTTAAAGGCAATTAAAAAGTGTTAATCATTTTACAAAATACCCTTTTTGGCTCCTGACCAAAGGATTAACTCATGGTTTATTGCATATAGAGCTTTCTGTTTAAAAATTGGATTTTTATTTTCTTCATCGGAAATCAAGCTTAAGTTTTTCTTATCTGCCTTAAATAGAGTTTTTGGAAGATGCAAAGGGCACTGTCCTGGTGAGCTCAAAGAAGGGTTTCTGCTGCTGTTGTAACAAAGGATAGGAATTAAAAGCCAGGCGGTGGGAAGTTTTGTGAGAGTCTTGGTTAGGAAAGCATCAAGATCTGCCAGGTAGAATGGGTGGGAAGGCCTCAAATATTCGGTGACTACAGAGTAATTCTCTGAGATGAAGATCGCCATACCCTGGGTGCGGATGGAGCCAAGGATGGGAACTTCTCCCCAGGCGCCTTGCTGCTGTTAGGCAGTGCTGCTGCACGGCGGTGTTCGAGTGCTCAGCAAGAATAATGCTTCCTTTCTTCTGTAGTGCCTGTCTCTCCCGCTCTTGCTGAAGCACATCTCAGTGAAATACTCATCAATTACAGCTTTCAAAACGTACTTAATGGTATTTTTTTCCTCATCAGTAATGTTTTCTTGTCCTGGCCAGTTATGTGCAGATTGGTGCTGTAATGGGTGAGTGAAACTTTCCAAGTTCTCTAATAACTTCTATTATCAGCTCAGATGGGAGCCTGTGATCAAATTAGTGTCAGGTGTTACTTGCTAGAATTGTACCCAGGATTAATGGAGATCATTAATTGAGCAGATCTTAGATCTGCACTGTCTGCTTTAGAAAAAGCATAGATATTGGAGGATAGAGGTACTTGCTATTTTGTAGCAGCAGCTCAGAGAACCATACACGTTAAAACCAGGGTAAAATGGAGCAGTGCTGTTGTCTGAGTAGAACTACGTGTGCACATACTAGCTTAGACCAAAATACTTGATAAATCACTGTTACAAACTACAATATGGAGTTCATAAACTACAGCATCCAGCACTCTGCTTGAATGATTTTGTTGTGTTCAGTGACTCAGTTTGACTCCTCTATAGGTTGTGTTTTACATATGTACATCCCCGCCTGTAAACCAACTGGGCCGTACTTCCACTTCCTAGCAGAAAATTCCCAGGATCATGTGGGAGGGTTTTTTCCCATTTTTTTCTTTGACTCCAGAGACGTGAATTCACACTTTCTTTTGACCCGTTTCCATGCTAGAACAGTTCCTGCATACCTTTCTCTGCAGCCTGCCTCTTTCACAACCGATGTGCCTACTAGGGGTCAATGAACGGTGAGAGCAGGACTTTCCCTCTCGTAAGCTGCTGCCACATCTGGGTGCTGGCTGGGCAGCGGGGGCGACTCGGTGACTCTTCAGGTGGCACAAGAAGGTTAGCTAAGGTTATTGAGGAGACTTTTTTCCATTATATTTTCTCAGAACTCAAAGATTTCTGGGTAAACCCAAGCCAGCGCGTAAGCCTGTGCTTTAATTTTGTGTTTATGTGTAGTCCTGCAGCTGGTTTTGCTGGGAAAATGCAGGTGCACATGCTTTGGGAGAAGAGTGTCGGAAGAGGGGCTTCCCTTCTGCACTTTTCTGTGTTTAATATGAGCCAGAGCTCTGCTGCTGTCCTCCTGAGGCCTGCCTGCGAGTTTTAGCTCTTAATTACAGTACTCACAGCCATCTCATTTTAACGGTGTAACCCCTCCTTTTTGGGGTTCTATATATTACTTTCCCTCAGCTAGCAATCAGAAGCTCAGAGGCTCATTTGCCTGCTTCCTTGTTTTGGAATGAGTTGTCTTTTTTTTTAGCTCAACTGGAGGATAAGGCCCATGAGTAACTATACAAAGGGCCTGCTTGCCACAGATTGAGGAAGATCACGGGCTTTGTCAACCTTCAGCCCATTGAAACAGAGCTGAGCATTAATTGCAGCTCTGCTGGGCTCAGTACCACCGTACTTGCTTCCTGAGAGAGCCCTGCTTTTGGAAATGAGCTCATATCTGTTGCCCAGGGCAGGCTTTCTCCTTGCCATTAAGAAATGAACGAACTCGAAGTCTGCATTCTGTTGCCTTCAAAGACATCTGTCTGAAGCAGCCCATGACTTCTGTGCTGAAATTCAGACCTGATGATCTGCTCGTTTTTTGTCCAAGTCAAACACGCACCCAACTCAGCTGTTCAAACTCTTGGGCAATCTGGCATCCTGTAGAGCAACATCTAGCTCTTGTGGAAGTACAGTAGACTTATACTAAAATTTTTCAACTTTTTTGACCAAAGTAGTAAGAATACATTATTTTCTTAAAAAGAAATGTGTATTAATAGTCTATTCAAAAGAAAAAAAAGCCACCATCTAAGAAAATCCTGAAGATCATTGATTTGTTTGACAGGTTTTGCTGTGGAAGTTTTGCATTTCAAGTCATTCAGTAGGAGAAAATGAATTGTTATCTCTGTGAAAATATAATTACTGTGTGAGATAACTGGTTGAAAAATTACATTATTTTTCGCATACAGGAACCCTGTCAGATGGTTTGGGAGGAGTTTGATATATGTTGCCTTTACTTAAAGGAGTTGCAGAAGCTCCCAACAGACTGAGTTGGTGTGTTTCCTCTTAGATAAAACTGAATTTCCTATCTACAGCTTGGCAGTCACCTGTCGGCTACAGAATATTTAGAATGAGAAACACCTTCCTTTGCTATTTTTTTTCCTGAACACTTGCTTCTTGATTGTTAATGCCATTAGCAATGTAATGCTCAGAAAATGATCTGCCCCTGACAGAGCAGCAGTGTGTTTATGCTTTAGATCAGTGATGGAATCTTAAAAAAAAAAAAAAAAAAAAAAAAAAGATTCTGTGTGTGTAGCTTTTTTTTTTTACTAGTATAGTAAGTCTGCAAAGATCTCCAAAAGTGCTGGTTTTATTCCAGCAAGTGGGAAGCTTTTCCATATGCTTGGATGAGAGCCTGCCTGCAACATCCCACTAGTTTACAGTTTCCATGTTGGTTTACTTGAATACATCGTATCAGAAACTGAAGTGCATGCCACTCTGATGTATTTAAAAATTAAAAAATCAAAAAAATGGTGCTACTTTATTTTCCCCTGGTCCAGGCTGCCAGGAAGACATCAGGCTTGTGTTGAGATTCCTGGCAGTTAGCTTCAGTTGTATTTTAAAGGCAATTCATGGATCCTAGTATAGTAAAAACCAACTCAACTTGTTTTTCTCAGTGAGCCTCTCATGGCAATTATGTGTGGCTTGAGCAGTGAAAATCTAGCATGTGATAGCTAAGGATAACTTGTGCAGTATGCATATGGGTGTAGAGCAGCCCTTCGGAAAGGACGCAGCGGTCATAACTCACATGACCCCTTTAGTCCTCACCTTCTGCTAGTTCCCAGCCTCTCAAATGCAAAAATAAATCTATAGAAATAACCCCACTGAAACTGAAGTTTGGCCCTGAAAAGGGGGGGGGGGGGGGGGGGGCTCAAATACAGATGAGCATCAGGACAAATCTTTGATAGCCTTAAGTGATGGTTCCCTGCTTCCAGGAGATGCCCATAAAATATATGAATTCTACTTCTTTTTCCTTTGTGCTTTATCCATACGGGTGGCAGCCTAGGTAGCATGGGCTACCTAGCGATGTTTCCCCCCGTTGGCATGTCAGAAAGGCATGAGTATTAGCCTCTTCCCTTGCTAAAAGCAGTGCTTGGTCTAGAGTTGGTGGAATACAAGGCTGCAGAGCTGTCCTGCGTTGGTTCGGGATGCAGTGCCTTATCCATCCCACCTGTACTTCAGCTGTGCTTTCCCCGTGGCCATGAACCGCTCTGGACACTCTGCAAGTGGTCGTTGCCGTCCTGTCACCTCTGTGTGTCACTGCCCCGGGGAACAGCGCCGGCTGCTGGCGGGGGGGGCTCGGGGCCGATTCTGCACCCCAAGGGCATGCCCCGTGCCCCAGCAGTCTGGGCTGTGGGATTTTGTGTTCGGCGATAGCATCTGAGCGGATTTCTTGCCCGTGAAGGAGTTCCTCTCTGAAACAATGACGTGCCGGCTGCGTCCCCGCGGCTTAGGTGTTATGAATGCTGAGCGTTTTCTTCCACAACCGAAAAGGAAGTTGTAGTTTCGCAGGGAGCTGCTTGCCTCTCGTTGCACAAGGAAGAAGGTGGAATGTGCTTTCTTTTCTTTTTCCCCCTCCTAACTGGGTAAGTAATTATATCACAGAAAGGAAACGCCTGCAGTGATTAGATGCTGTAGCCAAAAGGTTTATCAAACTATTAAAGCCATAAAACGGTGTCATTAATGGTGAAGTGGTAACAGCAAATTGGCCTTTCATCTCCCAATGAAAAATCTGCGCAGCATTGAGAAATAGTGTAAAGACTCAGATCCTTGACTGTAGGTATAACTCTACAACAAAAGCCTTGGGTGACCGATGCGTTTCTAAAGTTATGTATCTGCACGAGCACGCTTCCTAAATGTGGGCAGTGGAGGGATAGTACTACAGTTTACTTTGAGAGGTAATTATGGAAACTGAGTGGCATGCTGCACGATTATAATTGTATGCCCAAACGAGCACTCTCCAGACCCAGTCACTTACACTGCAGTGCTCAGCCCAAGACAGGCTTACAAAGGAGCTTTTTCATGCGGGATGCTCGGCTCTCATTGTGTTTGTATTATTCCACAAGAATGCAAGCCTTAAAAAGGCAGGCCAAGTCAGTAGGAGAGCAGTAGGTTCAGTTTCAAATAGGAATCTGAAGCCTTTGAAATGCTTCTGCCCCCGTGGTATCTGGCTGTCTCTTGTTGCACGGATGTGTTGTCGTGAGGGCTTTGCATCTTAAAGCAGGGTGCTATGAAGTTTGGTTATGGTAGTTTCAGGCCAAAGGATGAGCCTTTAGGGCTACGTGAAATACCATTTTTGTAGCAGGCATGGCTCTGTTACTTGGAGGTAATGTGCCTCAGTGTCTTTGTCAAAATATGTTGATATCCTCATGGCAAGTGTCTGCTCTCAGCACATCCTGAGAATATTGTAGCTTTGATTTACTTAAGCAGCTATTTTAGTTAGAGAGATGTGCTGTTACGGGATTTACAGAGAGCCTGCATTAGCCCATAAAGTCAGCCTTCAGCCTCCCTCAAATAATGTGATACGGAGGAAAACCTTTCCGAATGGATCCTGGATGCAGTGATAACATATTTGTTCATACAGATTTTCAGGCTGCATTCAGAGATGCTAAAAACACAGATTTCAAATGATGATTTAATTGTTTACAAGTGAGTGTTTTCTGCAGCATACAAAAGAGAGGAACTAATCCCAAAAGGCTTTTTGATATAACTTCAACAGATGATTTCCTGACATTGTTATATATCCTGGTTTAAGGCGATGAATAATTAGCTATTTAAGTTTAAAAAAAAAAAAAATACCTTGAGAACTAGATGTCAGCTGAAAAGCTGTCAGTAAATTTGGAACAGCTTTGCATGTCAAGTTGATTATAGCAATGAATAAAAGGAATTACCAGGAAAATGAACCGTGCAGTGTGCAGTTTCTAACTTCAGTTTCCCCACGGTTCCTCCTGTCTCATTCTCCAGATTCCTAGGGTGCTCGTGATATTATCAAGCTGTGGCGTTCCCTTTCACAAGCTCCTTTACTGTGGGCAGCTCTTTCTTACTATTTACTCCACTTCATCAGTGTGCAGTCAATTGAAACTTTACATTCAAGGATTTCCCCCCTCCAGCCCCAGATGCATTAATAGCAGCTTTTGTCTGGCTTCCTGAAATATGGAAAGCCACTTAGCACACAGCTTCAGGTCTGGGCGATGCCTGGAGCCAGGCAGCTCTGCTGAGGGCAGGTTCTCCTGTCCTCTGCATCCAGCAAGCTGCTGGTTTCCCCCCCAGTAACAGCGGCTACCTTGTGTTTTCCAGTGTGGGTCGGATGGGCTCGTTCTCTGCGTACAGTCAGCAGCAAAGCAGCTGCTGGTTCTATGGACTGAACAGTTTGTAGGGTTGGGTGGTACTGAGTGAATTGCGGTAAAGCGTTCTGGAGCCTTTCTAACAAGAGCGTTGTTTCTGAAAATGTGATCTCTGCATGTGTCTTTGTAACGGCACTGTGGGAATGCAAGCTATTCAGGGTCGTAATTCATTAAACAGGTGGGACTAAATGAACTTTCTATGAAATGCATATGCATGAAGTTATTTTCAAGTTGTGTATTAAAGTTGAGAATATGATTGGGCTGAATCTCATGACACCAACGTGTGTGGAAGGACTGATTCCCACGAGAAGACTGGGAATGGAGGAATCAAGTTAAGAACTCCTGATAGCCTGGGCAGCATCACGGCAGTGTCTGCAGGGCCATCTCGTGTCTAGATGGCAATTGCTGTTCGATGCAGAATGTCTGTCCTGGTATCCTGAAGTGGCAGGTGTCAGGTTGCTCCTGTCAGCACGACTAGTGAGCCAAAGCCGTGCTGGATACCTGGGTTACAAGGGAGGGAGAGGCTCTTTGCCAGAGGCAGCTGGGCTTTTTAGGGGAGGAGGCTTATAGAACATAGATCACGCATGGGCCAACAGCAGTGGTGCACAGGGGAAAGAAGGAAAAAAAAAAAATTGAGGATGGGGATGAGAGGTTCCTCACTCAGTGTCTCCATGCAGGCAGCAAGCAGCAGCAAAGCCACTTTGCACTGGGTATTCCTGCACCCTGTTATGCATGTGCCTGTCTCTTGCCGTACCATTTAAATGCCTGGTGTGCAGCAAGGCTCAGTCAAGGATGCTTTAAAATCAGTGCTGTTGGGCATTGATAACCCTTGTGTCCCATTTCAATATAACAACGTTGTCTTCAGCCAGACAGTTGATCATGTGTGCATGCTTCGTGTATGTCCAAAATCATGATCGTTCTTGGCTGAAATAATTTTCCTATTGATACAGCATAAATACAGTAGAAGTGCACGCCAACTCAGTGACACCATGATGAAACTCAGGTCCTACTGCGTGTTCCTAAGTACTTGGCTGTTTGTGAGGGGCTTAATGGCATCACATGAATGGATTGGTAGCTAAATGAAGGATTGACTAAGCTAATCTCTGTAAGAATCCTCTTTAATGAGTTAATGAGGTGTTCTTAGGGCTCCCCACACACACAGATGGTGACGAGAGTTTTTTCCAATTTACCAAGTGGTGAACTTGGATCTGCGTTCAAGCTGATAACAGAAATGATGGGGAAGTTCTGCACGCGAGGGGAAGATGTTTTAGTTCTGGCAGTAAAACTGCAGAGGGGAGCCAAAAGTACTGCCCTACCTGCACATTCCTTACCTTTTCATGTAGCATGTGGAGCAAACCCAAAGTGTGGTGCTCAACTTCACTCAGTACTTGCAAAGTCTGAAAAGCAGTAGCTGTGCTTCAGACATGGCCGGTTCATTGAAACATGATGGATCTGTTGCATCCTTTAAAGATCAGTGTTACCAAACGATGCGTTCAGAAATTTCTCAGGAAGATGCAAAATGATGTTCTGGTTTTTATTTTCCTTCCCTGTTAAAGCTTGAATGCAGTAAGTTTAAGATGAGGAAATGTCTGCTTCTAAATTGATTCATCAGAGACACTCCTCCATAAAATCGGGATGTTTTTCAGTTATAACAGGGAAAGGAGGAAAGCGAATCCTGGTGGAATTCAGGGCTTTGGGGTGTTTGTCGGTGGGATTGTGTTCTGGCCGTACCCGGGTGAGAGGTCGCATGCTGCCTCCCGTAGGTGGGCTGCTGCTTGTCTGACACGTGCAGGGTGAATCTGTTATCAGGAAACAGAAAGCTGTGAGTGCTTGTGGGGTGAGGGGGGAGAGGTTTTACAGAAGTTTTTTTTTTCCATTTTCTCCCTGGCAGCACTCAGCTCCTCTGGCCGCTTCCCGTCACCTGAAGGCAGCCGCGCATCCATCAGGCACAATCTGGCTTTAATGCAATCTTCAGATTTCATTAGCGTGCTCTTTACTCCCCGTTCCAGGTCATTAATGAATTTGTTCAGTGAGACCTCCCCTCAGCTCAATACAATGCCATTTATCATTATCGTTTGTTTACAGTCCTGCAGCCAGTTCCCAGTTCCAGGGCTGTGCACTGCTCCTTTCCAAGTCTTCTTGAATTAAATTCTCAATTAGGATTTAGTGAGACACGGTATCAGATGCTGTCCTGAACTCCAAAAATATGACCTCTGCTGTGTTCTTTTTAGCCGTGCTGTCTTTAACTCTATCAAAGAACAAATAAAGCAATTAAATTTGTCTGGCAGGCTTTATAAAGCTGTACAAGATGCTTATCCTCATTCTGTTACCCTCAAGATTTTTAGCTGGATTTTCTTAACAAAGATGACTTCCTGTGGCATTTTTTTTCCCTTTTCCATTTCCCTCCTGAAAGACCTTGGGCTATGTGCCCTGCCACACGCTGTCATCATCTTATTTTTTGAAAGATCCTGTGCATGCTGATAGCAGGATGGAAACGCTGCATGCCTGACCCAAGATCTACCAGGATGCACCACTCGAAGTTTCCATTTAATGCTTTTCTTTAATATGTTGCTTAGCGCAGGCTTTAATTTTCTTCTGGTAACTAATTTGTCCGGAAAATTTAGACAGATTATCGATCTCCGCTAGATTAGCATTGCACATCGTCTTACGGGTTTGCATTTCATGTGGGAATTTGTCCACGGCCTGGACTTGGGGGAGATGTTGCAGCCCGTGAGGAGAGCTGAGCAGCACGGCCGTGCTGCGGCTCCTGCCAGCCGTGCTCCTGCCAGCCCTTCATCAATGATTAAGGAGCGCAGGACAATTGACCCTTGTTCTGAAAGGGTACGAGGCATCATTCTTAAGCACAGATTCAAGGAGGTAGTGTTGGGGCAGTTATCCTGTGTCATGTCAGGGCTGAAAGATAAGCCTGCCCCGAGTTAATAAATAAAAATATGAACTGTCCTTCTGCCCGTGCCTGCGAGGCAGAGCGTGCGGCCTGGGCAGCCAACACATTGAAAAGGTGGAAGCAGCACATGGACAGGCATTGTATGGACCGGGGAAAGCATCCTGATGTGGGTTTTAGGCCCAGCTGAGGCAGGGGTCTGACCTGACCGCACAGTGGGGCTGGCCCCAGGCCGCTTTCGGGAGCTGGAACCTCTGGGGCTGTGGGTGGGATTTGTTCAGAATGGGGCCTCCGGGGGTCAGTCCCCAGCAGATTCGGTCTGGGACTAAAGCACTTGGTGAGGTGATATGGGTTGACTTGGGGTAATGGTTTTTCGGGAAGCGTTGGTGAGTTCTGGGCTATTTGTGAGCGCAGGCTGCGGAGGAGCCCTCGCCTGCGATGCGAGGGCCCTGCTGCAGCTCGGGCCTGTGAAGGGCTGCGGCCTGCTGCAGAGCTCCAGCAGCCGAGGGAGCAGCTTCGTGCTGCTGGGGAGCAGAGTGCTGGCAGCTCGTAGGGCCAGCTCGGCTCTTAGGGCCAGCTCAGCTGCTGGTGACCACGCAGCCCTCCGTTGGGCAGAAGGCATGGGTGCTGCGCTCCGGTCCTGGGCAGCTTCTTGCCTTTGAAGGAGCTGTCCTGGTTTACTGTACCAGCCGAGAATTAGAGCCATTTCTGCTGCAGCCGTCAGCTATAAAAGAGGCTGCCACTGTTTCTGGAGGTGAAATATCCAGAGTCCATATCCAGAGGCGTCAGGTACATCTGTTTTTCAACTGGAATGTTGCGTGCTGCAAGGTGCTCAGCACAGAGGGAGTAATCTTCAGCAATCTGTGTAAAGCTGCTCAGGACTAAGTAGCTGCGAACTGACATCTCTATTAAACAGTCTCAAGGCCTGCTGACTTGCTTCAAGTTAAGAAAGCATAAAAATACTGGCCTTTCCTACAGCTGCCCTGTGCCTGAGTCAAAATGACCTGTCAGCCCAGGCTTCTTCACCTTTTCAATACTGTTTTCACAGGCTTAATAGCTGAAGCTCTTTCTGTCACGAGGAGCTGTCATCGTGTGGCAGGGTGTGGGTGAACCTCTGCCACGCTTCAGGTATGAAGTGATGAAATTATTCATTGTTGGGCTGTTTTTATTTGCTTTGACTTGGGCTATCCTAACTTCGTAACCCAGGCAGGGCCCCGTGCACTCTGAAACTGAGTGGGGAGGAGAGCTGTAAGCGTTTGGGGTCTTGGGTTCTGCTATTTTTTTTAATTTTTTGTGTTGTAAATGGTATCTCATCAAGAGTTCCCCCTCTCCATGATTTTACTGCATGTGCACCCTTCCCCTTTCAGTAGGTATCTTTTTATGGTTTGTTTCTTTCTGCCTGCACCCGACTTGCTCAATATCCTTTTATTGTAAAAGTAGGTTGCAGGTGACTTCAATGCATTTATATTCTCATGTTTTTTTCTTCTTAATATTTTCTACCCAGGACTCTCCAATGAGTAGGCTATATCGCAGGCAGGGAGAAGGGCTTAGGGCTTGCTGAGTGCGATGTGCACCAAGTGCCCGTGTTGTATACTGGAGGGTCCTGGCCAAGGTAGCGCTTCCGTGGAGCTGCTCATGAAATTCTGTCGCGTTTCAGTGAGGTCCTGGCCTGAGCTGCCCTCCCACTCTTCAGCAAGCTAGATGAGGCAATGAAGTTGCTTAAAAATATTGATTTATTGTTAGTTAGGATCAGTTCTCCAGTTTGATTTACCCCGTGGCTGCACAGCCATTTGGTTTGTCAGAGGTAGGGGTTGGCAGAGGCCGCGCGGGCTGACCTCTCTCCTGAGGAGCAGGCTTGTCAATTAGTGCGTTACTGCCCGCAGCTTAACTTGGGGCTGGAGCAGTCCGATGCCCAGGCATTGTGCACATCCCTGTACGGCCACGTCCCCCTGAGGGTGCCAGCTGACACCTGCATCTTCATTGCGATGGCTTCAGCTTGGCTGTGGGATTCTCCCCTCTGCCACCCAGCACTGCTGTGCAGGGGCTGGAGCTGTGGCTGCCAGGCTGCTGAGAAGCGCCGTGACCGCGTCTGGCCGCCACGCAACGCATATAAAAGCTTGGGTCTGTGGCTTGCAGTGTATAAAGGCCAACTGTCCCTTCTCTGCCTCGTTAGCTCATGTGATGGGAAGCTGCGTGCTCGCCTTCAGCCAGCCCAGTGCTGGCTGCGCACCCACCCCGTCCTCGGCAGGCGTTGGTTTCCAGGCCGCCGTCACTGTGATCGGTGGCAGGAAAATTGCTGTGCTGATAACACAATAATTTCTTCCTGAGATACACTAGTCATTCAAACAGTGCTCGTGGAAAAAAATGGGGTAAATGTGTGTTTCCAGTCCTGTTGTTTCAAGATGAGTCTTTCATTGAATAGTTGTTCTTATGTGTAGTGGGCTTTTTCCTTTTTCTTAGCTCCATTCTGGCGGGGGGGGGGGGAGTCAAATAAGTAAAGGCTTTTACACCCCTGTGCTAGAGCCTCCAGGACGTGCACTAAGGTGTCCAACAGAAATAATAAATGAGGATTAAGGTGGCCTACGATTACAAGCTGAGCTATTTATGGAATTGGGGTATTTGCTTGAAAAGATCCTTTGCAGAGCAGTTAGGCGCGTGTTGCAGAGGCTCTGGGTACGTTACTGCCAGTGTGGCCTTCGTGGCTTTTCCTCTTTATGCAAACAATCTCAGGGAGCTTGTTAAAGGTTACTGGGGGGAGGAATGGTAAAAGAAATTCAGGCTTACAGACCACCCTGGTGGTGCTCACCCTTCCCCCCCGAGTCACTGCTTGCTGGCACTGGTGCTGCTCGTGAAGGTGGCAAAAAGCAGATCCACAAGCCCGTTCTCAAGTTTCGACTCCTTTGTCTCTAGATGAAGTCCTGGTGCTCAGGCCCTGCCCCTCAAAGTTTCTGAGCAGGTTGGTGATGCTGCTGCCCTGACCTCTGTGCCTTTTCCTGGGAGGACACATTGGGGTGACGTCGGGATTGCACCAGTCCAGGCTGGGGCTGCCACAAGTCTCTGTCCCCAAGTAATCTGTTGGGGGGCAGGGGAGGCTGCTGGGGTTGCTTTTATCTGAGCGTTACAAGTCAGGATGCCGAATGCTTCCTATAGAAGATGCTGGTCTTGGTGGCACGTGACATGTCACACCCCACAGAGTGCTCGGGCCACCCATCCTCGTGCCGACCTTGCGCCTGCCTGGCTTCTGTTCCTCCCCTTAGCAGAGAGAAGGGCAGAAACCTGGGGAAACAGCAGTCCGGGAGGGCTCTTCCACTCCAGCTTCTTACTTTCTGTGACTATCCAAAGGTTTTGAGCCAAGTTTGAGCATAGGGTAGAAACCACAGGCTGGCAGGCTAACAAAACACAGGGCCATAAAATGAGTCAGCAGAAGAGCCGAAGCCACGGTGCCCTGGCGTGGCTGGAGCCCGGGGCTGCAATTTGTAGAACCAGCGCTGCCCACACACGGCGATGCTGCTATGTGGCCCTGCCTCAGAGAGGATGTGTTATGTGGCGCTTTTAGGAGGATGTTTTGTGACTGACTGAAAACCTGGTGGCACAGCAAGGGGCGCTGCGCGGTCGTGCCAGCAGTTGTTCCTGCTCCTTGTCCCCCTGCCCTGTCCCCAGCTGCTGGGTCCTGCTCTGGGGCTTCTCGCTGTGGCCTCACTGTCCATCCTGAGTCTCGTGCCTGTCCTGAGCTGCTGAAGGGACTGATCGAGCTATAAAATAACACGTGAACAAATAAAACAATAAAATGAAGAGCATTTGGGGCTGCTTCACGTGCGTGGCACTGCTGGAGCAGGAGCGTTGTGGTTTTGGGCACGGGTACCTTCCCCACCATCGCTGCTGCCTGGGCTGCCAAAGCCACCCACAGGTCGCTGCTGTCTCTGGGGACGACAAGAAGTGACAAAGCCCTTGTAAACAGGGTGAAAAACAGCAAAACCAGCAAAAAGGCTTTTCTGCAGTCTGCCACGCAGGAAACGAAAGTGTCCAGCCCAGCGGTATGGCGGGGGCGGCAAGCGGAGGGCACGGCAGCGTTCTGCCTGCCTGGAGGCAGCCTTGGCCCACCACCAAAAATGTGTGTGAGTAGGTTGAGGCATGGATTGGGTTATCAAACCCCGTGTCTCTTGAACCAGCACTAGGAAAACATTTTTCTGTGGCATGGGAGAGAGGCTTATCATGTGGTTAAGGTCCTAGACGGCGACTTGGGGATTTCTGTCCTATTTCCAACGTGACCTTGGAGTATTTGGTTTATTGGTCTGTACCCCAGTTCCTCTGGCTCTTCCCACCCTTTGGTTTTGGGAAGGCTGCTGTGTCTGTGAAAGCAGATCTCTCCTGTGCAAGATTCTGCACCTTGCATAACGTAGGGTAACCAGAGCCGAGGCCCGTGCCACTGTACATGGTGTCACCTTCCAGTGGGAAATCTGGTCTGGCCCTGATCTGCCTGCAAACATACATAAGGTGAGCCGTGTACACAGCAGTGTTGTATCATTTACGCTACAGTGACAGCTTCATTTTCATCACTAGCACTAGAGACCAGTGGTTCGTAGCACTTGGGAAGCAGCACCCTGAAATTTCGGGTGGGATGGTTGCTGCAGTCCCCGGGGTTTGGCTGCAGCAGCTCTTGCGAGACTGCGGCTGACTGCTGAGCTGGGGCAAGGTTCACTGGGACAGGCCAAGCAAAACTTGGACAGAACGATGTCAGTTATGTTGTGGTTCATTCCACAGACTTAGAAAAATGATAAGAAAAGGGAACGTTGCTCCCTGATGTGGACTTTTCATTACCAGCTGTTAGGTATCAGCGCGAGCAGCTGAGTTGGGCGAAGCAGAGAGGTGGGAACTTCTGAAAGAGTCAGAGAACGGCTAGGGGTGGAAGGGACCTCAAAGATCATCTAGTTCCAAACCCCAAAACGTTGTAAATGTTGCAAATTAGGCATTTCCAGTGTGGGTGAAGGAGCTTGTTATCTCGATGCTTTTTTTTTCTCTCTTCTTGTTTAGTTTACTGCAGTCATAACCTATAAACTGATAACACAGACTGCCCGGGACTCGAGCACAGATAGGGTATCTGAACCTACCTAAGCTGGAAAAGCTACTATAAACGAGTGTCAGTACTTATCACAAGCTGTAACCATGTTCCTCAGGTACTGCTCTTCTCTTGTTTTTACCTGATGACCTTTCTGTTGCTGTTTCAGTGTGGTAATCAGTCATAGCACCAGCAATTCAATGTTTACCTGTAAGAAAAGACAAGCAATCAACAGGCATTTCACGTCACTGCAGTGATGTCCCGCCATGCCCTGTTGCAGGTGAAGCGTTGCTTTACCCAACTCGTCCTCGTGCTGCTCTGTGCTCGGGGTGCTGTTCTCTTCCTGGTGTGGGTGCTGTGGTCCTCCCTGCTTTGAGCCAGCAGGAGCCCTCTGCCTGCGCTGAGATGGGATGCAGTTGGAGGCAGTGTGCTACGTAACAGAAGAATTTCAGCTTGAATTATCTGTGAGTTTGTGCATCACTGTCATTTCTGGAAAGTCTGGCCTTTGCTATTCAAGTCTGATTCTTTTAGAAAATCTTTTATGACATCTCCACGTTGCTGTTTTTTCCCAGCAAGCACCAGACTTTGTACAATAACGCTTCTGTGCTGGGAGATGGCCAGAAAGTAAAAACCAAAGGGTCTGCTTCGGCATGCAGTTGTGCTCTTACCAGCCTTGCAGGTAGGCTGGGAATCTCTCACGGAGTTGGCAAATACTCGGTGTATAGACACTTTGACACTGATTTCTAACTTCTTGGGAGCAGAGCACCCAAAACTATAGTACAGGCAATATTTACTACGTATTAGTGAAAGGAGCTGATTGTTTTGGACTAAGTGTCCTTTTCCAGCTCCCACTTTACCATGGCATTGCGGGATGTTATACCCCAACACATGTTTAACACCCCTGTCCCCTGTCAGCAGCTAGAACGAAAGAACGAAGCCTCTTTGTCTGCAGTGAATGGTGTCATCTTAGCAACCACTGCAGCTCTCAAATCCTCTGCTCTGCTCGGTCCAAGGGGTGAGATAACTTCCTGCCTGGCAGGCAAACAGCACCAGCGCAGGGCGATCTCAGCACACTGCTGTGCCCCGGGCAGGAAGCGAGCTGCTGGCGCTGGGGCTGTCTTTAACAGGTTCACCCCAAATGGCAGCTGCAGGTTGGGAGGCACTGGTCCATACGGCGAGGGGAGCGTGTGCATTTTACTTTTCTGCTGGGCTTATTTAAATTATTAGTGTTACTTTAATTCAGTTGAAAATGGTTTCGGTGTCCAACCTGCAGGTTTGGCTCTTAAAAGTCCAGTGCGTAACTGTGCTGAACCATGATTTCTGCAGCTCACCCACTCGTTATTTCTATGTTGTTTAGAATTTGGAAGCAGTAGGGTGGTGTTTGAAAGGGGCACTTCCAAACCATAGGCTACATAGGCTATGCACTCTTTTTTCCTCTGTTTTTGATACTACTTGTGAACAGGAAAAAAAGCCTGAAAACTTTCACCTACTCCCAGTATTAGCTGTATATTCGTTCATTCATCTTGCTAACAACTTCCTCCGTTATTATGGGACAAGTAATTTTGAAAATGAAGTCTGCCCTTTAATCCTCCATTGCCCAATGCTTATGGGGGGAGGGAGTTCTGTCTCGGGTAATGAAATACTGTCTGAAGTCCCGTACGCTTGTTAGTAGCAAATTTCACATAATTAGGCTCTTGGCTCTGAAATGTGTGGATTGCGACTGCAGCAAGGTTAATTGCCTGTCATACAGCACGCATTAGAATATAGATAAACCTTAAAGCTGTTAGTCTTGGTTTCTTGTAATGGTAAAGCTTGTACTGCTGAAATCTGAAAGTTAGAGGCACTGCTGAGCATGCCCTTCTGGTGTTCCTATTGTTCTCACAGCTGTCCGCTTTTAAGTAGACACCCTCAGGTGGTTGCACCTACTGCTAGAGCCATGCTGAATCCTGATTACTGAAGACTGAGCCCTAAAATTTGATGAAACCGCTCATCTCAGTGTCAGTATCCTTGTTTTACCTCTTTTGGGTCCTGCTGCCTGGCACCACGGGCCATGATAGTGCTCCAGCATGTCAGGCCACGTCGGTGACACCCGAGGGATGAAGATGAGCTACAGACCAAGAGCATCATTCCCCTAGGCACGGAGGCTGGGAGGTCTGCGGCCCTCCTGGGTTTACCTGGGGGAGCTGTGCTACCCAGTGCCTTGGGTGTTTCACAAAGCAAACTAAAAGCAGAGCCGGGGCTGAAGGAGCCCAGGGGGACAGGTAACTGCTGCCTAAGCCTGGCACCTGGCGCAGGGAGCACCCCGCTCCCCTCGTCAGCTTTCTGCAGCAGCCAGCAGGGGCTGGTGGGTGGCTGTGGCTCTTGCAGCAAGGCAGGGCTGCCAGGTGAGGGCTGTGGTCCTCGTCACCTCGCCCTTAGCACTCAGCCACACGCCGTGCGACACACGGCTTCTCGTTTCCTCGCCTTGCCCTACCCGGCGGCGTTACCGAAGCAGTGGCGCAGCTGGGGGCAGCACGCAGCCCGGTGTTCTGGTGGCTGCTCAGTGGTGCTGAGCAGGGCTTCCAGCCACTCTTGTCATCCGCTTTTGGGCTGAGTCATCTGCTTTGCCTTGAATTATTCTGTTTTACAACTTTCATTTTGGCTAACGGATTTGTTTTGTTTGTATTTCACTCCACCTGCTCAGTTCCTACGCTTTCAGGAACAGTTTTCTATCAAACACTACCAACCCATGCCATTATTACGAAAAATATTTTTGTCATATCAGTTAATAAATCTCCTGATACTTTTTTTGATTCCTCACAGCTTTCTCTTAAGAAAAAACAAAGTACTCACCTATCAATTTTTCAATCACATGTACTGGAAAGTGGTAAAGCTGCATTGTTTTTCATGGCAATGCAAGAAAAGAAAAATACATGTCTCATAGATTGAAGTAAATGCCTGCCTTGAAAGGAAGGGTTTACAGTGTTTCACATGCGAGGGAACGCATGAATTAATAAGGGTGTTTTGTGTTCAGTATTCATGTGCTTGAATCAGAACACTCTTCATGTTCTTTGTTTTACTGCATGGGCTGTAAATAGCTAGGGCCTATCAACGTGGGAGAGCAGGCAAAGCAGCCAGAATCTCACGGAGTACCTATATCGCTGTAAGGAGAGTTCTTCAGCTGAAGTCTACTTTATAGCAGAAATCGGAACATGGTGCCACATCATCATGGAGGTGATCTTTGTTGGCTTCAAACTGGGAATGCTGCAGCCTGCTGCAACAGTGGACAGTGCAACAACTGCTGAGTGGGGCAGTGAGTGCCTGGGGGTGTGCTAGGCTGCCAGAGGAGGCTCTTGGGTATCAGTCCATACTTGTGCACTTGTTTAAGCTTCATTTGTAAGTTCTGTTGTGTAACAGAAGTAAGTGCTGGATGCACTTTTGGTTCTGAAATGTACGTGAATTCGGCTGTGTGATGGAGTATTTTTTCTGCAAAAGCAAAGACCTTTTTGAAGCCTGTATCACGGATGTGCAAAAGAAAACAAAAATATGTACCTACTTTGTTCCTGTTTTTGCCCATAAAAGCCACATTTCTCATACTTTTATTTTTTTCTGAGATAATTCAGAGCAACATGTCATGTACGAGTGATGTACACCCCTAATCATGGGGGGGAGATAAGTCCCTCTGTGGTTGTGTATAACAGATATGGGTACAAGTTAATAAGAACAACAGCCAAAATTAGGAGAAGGAAAATGAACAGGACAAACTTGTAGCATCACAGTTTAATTGGCTGCTGCTGATGCACCGTGTTCCACGTGGTAGAGTAATGTCATTCAAAACCTGGCGTTTGTTTACGATATTCTTTTTCAAGGCTTTTGAAATTAGTAATTTTCAAAAGAAATCTCTTCAGCAAACATTGGACTCTGTTTTTCTGGCTTGTAAATAGTCTGAAGCCTTATCTGTTACACGAATCTCCTGCTCTTTCCAGGATGTTTCATATATACAGTAGCTGCTTCCTCTTATAGAAATAACACCATTTGGAAATGAACAGTGCATGCTGAAAGAGCTTTTGTCTGCAATCAAATTGGCAGCGACTGAGAAAATCCAGATGATCTCCCAAAGGGGAGTCTGTGCAGCTGGGCCGTTCTTTGTTAAAGTAGTATTTTGCTCTTACTATTTAAGCACATTTTGTATTCTATCTGCCATATGCACCTGCTGGTATTGTGATCTTCCTGCTATGGTATCAATGCGAGCGGGACAATGCGGAGCGATGTTATGACCAAACCAGCATCGCTCAGAGGCCAGCTGCAGAATGAATGAGTTTATCCCTGCTATGTCTCTAAGAGGAGAGCTGAGAGTGCTGACATCATTTATCTTTACAAATGTAAAGCTATCCAAAGACGAGATTCTCTCACCTCTTCTCTCACCTTCAGATGACTTTTCTCTGAGCTTAGCTGATAACACGATATTAGGGTTTTGCTGAGGTTTCTTAGTCTCCTGATCTTGATACCGTTTGGCCAGTTGTCAGATCATATCCACTGCACATGTAAAATAATGGTACCCTCGTGTTAGAACACGTCGATGAAAGATTAAATGTAAGTTAGAGATATGACAGCTGTGATTACGGACCTTTTTCAGCTGGGAACGGTTTGTGCTGCCTGGCCCATCCTGCGTTGCATGCAGGAATGGTGTACGGAGGCTTTCACAGCCTGTTTCTTCCTTGAGTTTCTTTTCTGGGCTGATAGCTTGTTTCTTCGTTTGTGTATTTACAGTGAATATTATACCAAGAGTGGCTTTATAGGTACAATAAAAGTAAAAGAGAATATATACTTTCTTGGAAGAAGGCCAATTTTTTTTTTCCCATTCTATTCTGAGATTTAGGCAATGTGAGAATCACAACGACCTGAGTATCTATATAAAACCCAAAAATTAGTCTCAGGAGCCTGATAATCTGACAGTTGAGAATTTACTCTGCTAAACTAAAGCTGTCTAATTTCGACAGATGTGATAGATTAAAGAGAGAGCATCATTGACCTTGTTCCACTTTGTTAGGTATTCCAATTAAGTAGGATGCTGTGGAAACAGAGACCTTGCAGTAATACCTTGGACCAGCAGGACTGAGATTTTAAACGTCCATTTTACTTTAAAAGATGTTCCTGTTAGAGATTTTGTTTGAGTACTAATCCCAGAACACTAATGATTGAGTCTCCTGTAGGGATGTTATCTCTTTCTAACCTCTTAATTAA
This sequence comes from Anser brachyrhynchus, assembly GCF_964034855.1. Taxonomy (NCBI): domain Eukaryota; kingdom Metazoa; phylum Chordata; class Aves; order Anseriformes; family Anatidae; genus Anser; species Anser brachyrhynchus. The sequence continues at coordinate 8,856,183 of NC_137733.1, forward strand.
CTGGCTAAATAGACAAGTTTTGTGCTTTTGTGTTTAGAAGCTCTTTAACAAGGTTTGAATCCTTTGGCCGAGCCAAGTTAAGGGCTCAGATTTTGACACCAAAGAAGATGCTAGACTACAGTAAATGCACGTTGTTCTTGGGTATAATGTGCAGAGCTGGGGAGAGACTTTCATCAGGATGGCATTTCAATGGGAAACAAAACAGCAGTGTAACTGCTGCTTGTTGGGAGGAAAAGTTTTGCCAAGATCAAAAATTTTACAGTTATCAAGTAGAGATCAACTTTCTGAAAAGTTCTAACGCCTTAAAGTAGAGGAGCACCAATCAGTTGTAACTTAATAAAGAAACAAATCAAGGGATTAAATCAAAGGTGCAAGGGCCTGTGTGGCTTTGGGTTGTTCTGTAGCTAACAAGCTCTGATCTGTGCCAGTTAGTGCAGCTTCCTTCGCTCGCCCAAATATTGCAGAGATCCTGAAATTCCTGTGTGATGGTCGGATGTCTGGAAACGGAGGACCTTTATGAAAGAAACCTCTGTCATCCTTGTTCAAGCGTGTGTTCCTGACGTTGCCACTTCAGACCAGCAACGCCTCAAAATGCCTTCTTTTCTTCTATTCCAGAGTAATGGCTCTTCATCTGCTTCTTTTGTAGACTCAACCTTGTAGTCCCTACACCAGTTTGGATACTCAGGTTAGTTAGCACCATTCCCCCCACTTCTTGTGAGAGAGAGAGAGATGTGGTGCTGCCTTGGGGAGTCCGGGGCTGTGACAGCAGCAGCCGTAGCTCCCAATGGGAGTGCCCGGGGAAGAAGAGAACCAGAGTCTCTACAGAAAACAGGATGGGCTGATGGTGAGGTGGGGAAGGCCTTGGTTTGCAGCTGGACAGCAGCAGAAGTGATCTTGTTTGTTAGAAGGGGGGATACAGTCCTCAAGGCAAAGCCAGCATCCGTTCATTGGATTCTTGTTTCTTGCATCCTCAGCTTCCTTGTGAGTGTTAGGATCCCAGCTGCCTGTGTGTTACTCTACAATAACATTGTGCTGCAGATTTCCTGTTCAGACAATACAATGAGTGGCATTGAATCTCTGGAGATGTCTGGCATGAGAAGGTCAAAGGGACAGAAGGGATTTCACAGAGTCCCTGTGATGTGCTTTCTGACAAGGCAGCATCATTGATTTCCATTCTCACTGATCTTTGGGAGACAGCAGAGGCAGTGGTGCTTGCATACTGAACACAAGTGTTTATCTGGAACCTACCCTTCCAGAGTCCCATGATGACTGCCTAAATATTTCTGCCTTTGTCTTCTGATGGCCATTTCCTGAGGAAAACTTTTGCCTATTCTGTGTTTGTTGCAGCAAGCCTGTTACATCTTTTATGGACCTCACGTTGGAGCCAGGCCTTTGAGTCAAAACTGGCAAGGAAGGATGACACGGTGTAATTATAAAGTGGTGCTCTGTGCTTGGATACGTCCTGAAGTACAAACCTGCGCGTGATGCAGAACTGACAATGCGCAGTAACGATCAGGGCTGTTTTATTACTGCCTCGAAGTGCTGTAAGGACAGGCGTTTGTGTCAGTGAGAGCAGTGTGGCAGGGTGCACATGTGAGTGAGAGAAGGGAATTTCACACTTGGAGGAGGAAACAAGAGGGAGGTCACCAGCTGCAGCAGGTTACAGCTGAGCTGCCCTCAGCCTCAGCATGCTGTGTCCTCCTGCTGCCCGGCCTCAGCGCTGCCTGCGGGCCGAGGGTGTGGGCACTGCTGCCAAGCGACTCCAGAAACGGCTGTTACTGAAATCTACGTCCGCTGCCGAATCCATTTTCTGTAGAAAGCTGTACACATATGCCCTTGAGATGGATGAGGAGAGCAGATAACGACATCCTGTGATGAGCTCGTGCCCCTGGGCTCCAGGCTGCGCGCTGGGACCCTGCAGCGCCCTCGGGATGCGCAGGGGACGGACTCTCTCTCTCGGTGAGGTGAAAGTAAATCTGTGTGTCCTTGATGGAAGTCAAAGCACATTTTTGGTTTCTAGCAGTATCTTTAAGATCAGGTGATGTGGTCAAAAGCATTCAGATGAGCAGCGTGTGTTGTTTTCTGTCCGTACCCCCAAGCCAGCAATTCAGGGTTAGGCCTTAGCTGCAAGGTTCTCTTGGATTTGCTGTGAAAAGCATTGTGTGAAAAATAACCTCAGCAGCCTCCATGTTTTGCCGACTCGAACAGGATGTTAACCATGCGGTTAGCAAAGAATCCCCACGTTTGCAGAAGTATCTCCACATGTTTTATTCTCTTCCTTTTCTAGGGGACAGACAGGAGAGGAGCGCAGCGCTGTTTGTGTACGCCGTGCTGGGAGGGCTGCCGGCGGTTTCTCTGCTCTGGTGGTTTCCTGCACGGGGCTGGGATGAATCAGCTTGTTGCAGAGTTTGTCTCCGCTGCCCGCGGGTTTCCTGCCTCGGCTCTCGTTTGGCTGGTTGCAGTGTTGGCATTTGAAGCCCATGCTGTGTGTTCAAAGGGGACAGTATTCTGGAGGCCATCTCATGAATTTTTCATCATTTCCACTTTTTTCCGTAGTTTTCTGATCAGCTGTACAACAGTTGGGTATTTTGCAAGTATGGCTGCAGGTGGTCTTTTGAAAGAGAGGAGGGGTGCTCTTGCAGCCTGCTCTGCCTCCACAGGTCTCTGTGCATTCCCCTATAGAGGTACGCTCTGGGGTGGGTGTGCAAGTGAGCAGGGCAAAACTACTTGAGAGCTGAGCAAGCATTTTTCTCTGATATTTCTTCAAGGATAAAACGGTTTCTGCAAACTCAATTCTTGCATAGTTCCGTCACTTCTCTCTTCTAGAGATGCAGCAAAGTATTGTATTCAAATAGGACCTGCCAAATGGCAGCATATCGGCGATCGGTCGGGTTCCTTTAGCACTACCTGTGCGGGGTCATTGTGCCAAATGATGATGCAGTCAGCCCACTCCTGGTCTCCCTGTTTGTTTGGGATGAAATTCTTTGTGAACAAACCTCACATTTCCTTTCTGTAAATGTCACTGCCAGATAGTGACCAAAACAGACACCTCTGAGCGTCCCCGGAGGTGTTTGATAAAGTCCCATTGGCAGAACTGTTTTGGAGAGTTCAGGCATATTTATCTGCACTAAAACATAAAGAAATCTGAGCATGAGTGGGAGGGAAGGAAGCAAATGAAGAGAGGATGAACACTGGTTTCAGCAGCGAGGCAGTTGGCCACTACCTCTGTTCGTGACTCCTTCTCATGGGTTCAGTAGTTACCTCCATCAGCGAGTGGCTGTTTGCATTTCGCACGTCCCATCTCCCATTTCACAGAAATACAGAAGCCAAATGAAGTGGCTTCAGCAGCGGTTAGCCCAGAGGGAAATTTTGGCCCAGTTGTTCATTCCCTTGGAGGCAGAGTTTCTCATCTCTGGTGTGGAGAGATCATCATCGGTCTCCTTCCCAAGAAGCTGCTGCTCTGTGGCTGTCGGGCGTTGTGTGGCCAGGTGCTGGGCAGCCCCACAGAGCTTAGAGCAGCTGGGATGTGGCAATACTAAAACAATAGTTACTGTTATTCTTCCCAGGATATAAACTTCCAGTTCTTCCTTTGCTGTTAGTCAAGACACAACCTGATTTTTGCTGTGTGGTTTCCAGAGGGCGGTCTCACCTGGCCAGCTCGTAGCAAGGTGGAGCTACTGGCTTGTAGCCCTGTTGAAAGCAGTGTGCCGTTCCCCAGTGCTTGCAAAATGTGAAATCCTAAGGTTCACCAAATAAGCTGGAATCCAAACATGGGCACTGCGTGTAACAAACACGCTGTGCTTGGGGAAGCAAAGCCAGGACGGTTGCACTTGGAGAGTGACCTTAGCTGGGGAGGGTCGGGGGGCGCAGGAGAGGATGGCAGCTTGGCATAGGATCCATGTGTAGGATGCTTTGAAGGCCTCTTCCTCTGGATACAAGTGTTGAAGTAAATGTTGATGGCTGAAGACGTGCAGCAATACACATGCTGTGAAATGGCAAAACCAGGTTCCTTTTTTAATCCCTTCTGTACTTAGAGCATGTTGTGCTTGCGGGGTCAGCCTCTTGTCGCTGGGGAGGGCAGCTCAGGTGCTGGGCACCCCCAGACAAAATGTCTGTTTAACAGTAGTGCCCTCAGAGGGGCTGGGGGAGAGGGCTGCTGGTTACTGTCCTGCCTACCATTGTATTTCATTTTTTTTTTTTTTAAGAGGCAGCTCTTTTAAGAGCAAAAAATCTCCTGTCCTGGAGAGCCTTGTGTAAGGAAAAATATTGTCATATTAAAAGCTATTTATTATCCCATAATTCTTCTCTCTCAGGTTTTCTGGCTTAATTCAGTAAGTGACTCAAAAGGGAAGGTTCACAGCATGCTACTTGTTTGTGGGTGTTGCACTTCACAATGAAGTGCCCACTTTGAACAGCAGCAACAAACCCCGGGCACTTCTTGTGAGTGCCCGGCAAGCAATTTTATACGGCTCTGAAGTGAGTAAGGTGCCTAAATGCCTGTGGGTATATGGCCCCTGGCGAAAACTTGGCAGTTTCTTGCAGTGACTGTGCTCGCTTTAATTGAGGATTTCTCATTCTTATGTGAAAGTAAAGAGGGAGCAGCATGTTTTGCTGCCTGCTGAGAAACATGAAAATACAAGTGGATTTGCACGGGCTTACCACTGAAATCCTCACAGTGCAGTCCCTACAGAAACCCCCAGTGCAGTCACATCACTTCACTGAGCTGTCAGTGTCTAATAATCAGATGCACTGATCTGGGCAAAGATAAGCCCAGAAACACAGTGGCTGGAAACTGAGGGGCTGCTCAAACTTTCACAGCTGTTGGATTCTCCTGCGCATCCCTCCATGTCCGAGCAGCAAGGCAGGAGCGATTCAAGGGCCTTTCCCAGGCAAGCGTTGCTGGTTCAGGGAGGCTTCTCCTCGAGTGCCGCTGTGCATCACCCCTGCCTGTCTCACCTTGAAATAAAATTCCTTCACAGTACTTCACAGTATGTAAAAGACTTCCAGAGATAAAAACATACAGCGGCCTGGGTCCCCTGGTGAGCGATCTGGGGCTCTCCTGGCCTACCTGGAGCAGCACAGCTCATGCTGCAGAGGAGCTGGCTCCTTGCATTCGGTGAGAAGCCAACAAGACACATGTGGACACCGCTGGCTGGTGCCACCGCTTGTGCAGCGCCCTGCATGCTGCCTTCTTGGTGCTTTCTGCTTGAAACAATGCCCTAACACAAGTTCTGTTCCTGTTTTATTTCGTTTTCTGTAACAGCTACAGGTAAATGGAGCTGAGAAGGCTTTTGTGATGTTTGGTTTTGTTTTTTTCCTGCGATTTTTTTCTTCCTCTGGTTACTCTGGGATTAGACCTGCATGGCATTAATAGCTGTTGTGTGGCAAAGTGGTTTAAAGTAATAATTACATTTTTAGGGTGGTGAAACATAGCACAGAAAGTAAGAACAACCACAATATGCACAAATAATCTCTTAATAATAGATAATAATTGGATAAATATAGACATTCATGGCTGTGTTTTACATGCAGCGTTTTCCAACTCTGCTTAGAAATGTTGTAGCTACGGCAACTTTGAAGTGGCTACGTCCACTTTCATGTAACACACGGGTGATTTTTTTCTCTTTTCATAATTAACCAATACTTCAAGTACTGGAGACCACAGTACACGGAGAACCTACTTCTAAACCTGTTGCTCTCGATTATATGAATAGGACTAAGGTTATTTTGCTTGCATGCCTGGGCTGCTGCAAACATCTCGTGTATTTTTTCACAGGAACCTTCCTTTTGCAGCCTCCTTGGCAAAGCTTTCCGGTCACTGTAATTTTGCCTCATTTTCAGAATTTGCTGGTCTCACTTGCAGAGGGGTTCATGGGGCCATGGGCTGGCAATAAAGGCCTGTTAGTGGCTGGTCAGTCCCGTGGGGGTATGGAGGTGCCATCTGGTCACAAGAAGGACTGCGAAAGGGGTAGGTTGCAGTGCCGAAGCCAAAGTAAGATTACAGAGACGACAACAGATAGGTGGTGCCCTGACTTCCAGTGGTGTTTATTGCCCCGGTTGATGATGGTGTTGAAACAGGGGGCTTATGCGTGGCACAGTCAGTTGTCACAGCTTAGCTGAGCATCCCTGGAAGTGGTGGGATTTTGTCAGAAAACACTTCTCTGTGGCAAATTAGGACGTAAGCTAATAATCTTTGATTACCCAGAATACTCCCTATATTTGCTCTTCAGTAAAGAGACACCAAATCTGGGGCTTGCTGGTCCAGACCTCCGTTAATAACAACAGCAACGTCATGGCTCAGTGTCATTCCAGGATGGAAACACGGTGACCTGGCCAGGACCAGGCGGTGCTTTGGCCGCAATGAGGCTGGGTCCCGCACCCGCTGGCCCTCCCGCTGATGGAGTGCTTCCCTGCCGCGGCCCAAGGCACCCCGAATTTGGGGCTTGCCTTCCCGAGCTGAAGCCAGACCTGGCATTATCGCCTAAGCTCCTTACACTGTGTGTGTGGACAGAGCTGACGGCTTCTGAACGGGATTAGGGAAATCTGTCACGCTGTGAAAATACCGAGGGTGGGAGATTGCCACATCTCACGCTGCCGGAGCCCGCAGGCAGAGCTGTGACGTGCCTGCTCCCTGCGTAGCCCATCACCCAAAGGCAGTGCTCCTGTCCTTCCCTGAAGGAAACCAGGAGTAAAGCAGCCCCCCAAGGCTTGCTTCTTTCTGGGACACAGGTAGAGGTGGGACCCCCAAGGGACCCCCACCTCTGTAGGCAGCAGGGACCAGACAGGGGAGAGCACGAGCCCATCAGTTAAGTGCGTTCCCTGCTACTTGCTGCAGGACTGTTTCTATGCAGTACAATTATACAGATTATTCCATGGCTTCCCAGGAACCAGGAAGAATTTTTTTATTATTATTCCTTTGTTTCTGTGTTTTTTGACATTTAACTGTACTCTCTCTTATGCAGCAAATGTTACCTACCTTTTGTAATTGTTCGTGATGACTGTCTCCTAATGCTGGAGATTTTAGCCAGCAAGCACAACAATGTTAATAAACTCTAATAATAAGATCATGATACTAGAAGAGCAAGCGCTTAGTGCCTATAAAATGACACTAAGTTAATTAGTTATGAAATATTACCTAGATGCTAATTTGGCTGTGGCCTTCCCGTGGCGTTGTTGGGCGGTAGGCAGGACACACGTGACGCACTCACCGCTTCCAGAGCTCCTATCTGGGGGCTGAGTTTGGGGCTTTTGTTGGCACTTCTGTTGTGATGCTTCATAGCTGCACAAAGTAGCTTACAATGGCCAAATGAAAAAAAAGAAGAAAAAAGCATAAGATAATTTAAATAACAAATCAATGACGCTTTATCAGCAAGTGCCAGATCAGCTTGTGGTAACCTTTGTGCAGGTCTGCTGCCTGTGCCTCTGTGAAAACACTGACATGGAGTGGTTGAGAGCTGGGTTAAATGGAGGTCATTGCCTTTTTTAGGTATCAAACTGATGACTGACATACTTTCCTTACTCATTTTTTCTCCAGTTTGAGCACATAACTGTATCCTTTGTAGCCCTACCTTTTAAAACTGACACAGAGACATAAAACCCGTGGGATTTTGATCTCAATTTTTAGATCCTGATGACGAACAGAAGTTGGAAGCCACCCTGCCCTGGCCTCGTTTGTGTCACCCTGTGCAGGACTCCCTTTTTGCCAGGCATGAGGGGTAACTCGTGGAGTTTCCCTCCCTTAGAGTCGTTAGCCTGGCCCAAAAAGCGCTGGTGCTGTGCAAGTGCCGTTACTGCCCGTGAGCTGGTTCTGTGGGGAGGTTTTTGCACGTGTATCACTTGGCTGTTCATAAGGAAATAAGTGATTTCAGCATGGTGGGGTTTTGTTAAAAGGCACCCAGTAGATTTTCCTAGGTTGTGCCACGGGGGAGGAGTTGCCCAGCCCGCAGCCTGGGGGGTTGCAGGTTTAGGGACGACGGTTTATTTATCCACGGTCACGCTCCCGCTGAGCTAAAGCAGACTGGCCTGTTTATAAAGGGTGGCTTTGAGAGTCTGAAAACTTCAGAGAAACCTAAACTCAAAGGAAACTCTTGTTTGGAGCAACATCTGCAGCCGGCCAAGCTGTAGCATTGAAGTGCTCCCACCCACACTCGCTGTCTGGCCCGGCTGCAGCGACACCAGCAGCACCGAACAGCTTCTGCAGGGCACTCAGCAGCTGGGCCCGGTCTCTGGGGGAAGCGGAGGGCTCAGTGTGTGCCTGGTGTTGGTGACACGGGGAGGTGGGAGGCTGCCTCGTGGCCTGCACGTCCCTTCCATCGCCACGAAGCACTGGTCACTTCTGCAGCGCTAGCTCGGGGTGGGGGGGCAGAGACCTCCTTCATGCTCCAGGCACTGGTAAGTTCTGTCTGCGCTTAGACTACGTACGGAAATCTTCATGTAAACTTCCTGCTGCTTCGCCGTGTCCCACCAGCAATAGTTTTCATAAATGTTGGTTCCAGCTTTAAAAAAAAAAAAAATAAAAAATTCCTGTGCGTAGTACAACAAGGTACGCACACCCCTTTGGAAGCTGTTCCTTTACTGTGCTGTACAAGAAGTTATTAATGAGCTGTTCGGTTTTACTTTCACGCACAGTGACACTATCAGGAATGTTCCTTGGGTCCCTGCCATATCTGACCACTGTGTGAAAATTCACTCTGAAGGTTATGCTATTAAATCATGAGAACCTTACTTAACGTTGCATTTACTCCAGATGGATCTGGGAGACGTTGGAATAGCATCCAGTTTACACTAGGCGTGCCAGCAGAGGAAGTTAATCAAGAATTGTTGGTCCAAGGTGAATTCTTGCTCTGTCTTAGCTTGAGTGACTTTCCAAGCGAGACTCCCACATACTGAGCAAATCCGTTTGGCTCCAGGATTAGGGTGTGTATTTTGAAAAGCCCTATTTCCTTGAAGATGCTCCCAAAGCAGCGAGCTGAGCCTTCCTGCTCCCTCCTTCCACTTCCCAGCTGGGCTGCTGGGTGCAGCCCCAAACTCGGGCATCAAATACTGGCACCAGTTGGGGAACTCCATCCCTGGTCTGTGCTGGGGTGGTTTTAGGGCAGGTGGGGGGAGCCCAAGTCTGAGCATCACCAGTGAGTCAAGCATGTGCTATAAAGAGTCAGGTTTTTGCTGGGATCACCAAAACCCTCCAGTTCTTCAGCTGGCTGTGAAAATGCAGTGTTAGCCAGCTGTGGAGGTCAGCCTGGGAAGCTCTATAGGGTCAACAGAGAGGGAGGTTTGCTCTCTGGTGCAGATGCTCTTTTCCTGAAAGACTATTTCACTGTTGTCCTTGTGCTCTTCCTTTAGTCCTGCCTGCCCTCCCTTCTTGTCTCCCTACGTAAATGTTGTGGCTCTGACCACACATGCTTTGTCTCCTTGGTTTCATATTCTTAATTCGGCTTTAACTTTTAGTTTGATGTTTTTCATTATCTGAGGGTTTTTTAAAATGCGATTTCTTCTGCTTAATGTTTGCGTTCCCTCTGTGGCAGCATATTTTGTTCCTTACAGATAACAAAATGCTGGCTGCGCTGGAACACTTTCCTGATGTCCTTATTTCTATTATTGTCTGTCTTTGTGATATGGTACGTGCCTGAAAACCTAAGTATTGTAACGTCTGAAGCAGTACAGCGAGGACTAAGTTCTGTGCATGCTGTTTTCTTGGAGAATGCAGTATTTTTCTATTCAGATTCAAAATTATAGGACTTGGGCTGAACTTAGCCCTGCAGCTTGTCTTGTAAGTTAGGAAACTGTTGTTTTTAGTAGATAGTTTAAAGTCTTCAATAACTCTGTGTTTCTGCACAGGAAAATACCTGGCAGAGCTGGGTAACAGCCCTCACCCAGTACAACACCAGGAGGTGTGCGGGGCGGGCAGCTGCCTCGGTGTGCCTTGAACTGAAGATGTCACCTGGGTGGTTCCCTGGCTCCGGCCCTTGCTGCAAAAACACTTGCTTATGATTCTAGTGAAACGGCTTTTGCTGCCTTAATAGGCATTTGGATTAATTATTTATCAGCAGTAATGCTGAAAGGGAACGAATTTCAAAGATGTATGCACTTTGAGTCGACACGGGGCAATAACTGCACTTAAAGTGCCTGCCTCGGCGTGCCCTACGGAGGGAGGCAGGACCCATTAGGCCGGTCGCAGTCACGGGAGCGCAGCTGGTGGGCAGAGAAGTGCCGGGAGCTTTCTGAAGATGCTGAACTGCGTTCGCCAGGGCCCTTGTAGGCAGGCTCCTCTTGGTCGAGGTCTGTGGAGCTGAGTAGGAAAAGCTGCTCTTGCCAGTTACATGTTTTAGAGATTTGAGGTGTTTTTTTACTTCCTTTTAAAACAAAATCAAATCTTTTGGTAATTTCATAAAAGATGAGCAGCAGATACTCCTTAAACCCAGGGCTGTGTTATGTGTGCACATGCCAGAGAAGTCCCAGCGGCTCAGGCTTTCTCACTGTGGCAGACCAGGGGGGTTCATGAGCAGTGATGGTCACCAGGGTGTGCAGATTTCTGAGAGCCCTTCCAGCCCAGCCTTTGGAGTGTGGTAGGCATTCATCCAGTTAACAGAGAAATAGCATGTGTGCTTCAGGCTCTCTTAAGCATCAATATCCCCCCCCAGATTATTTTTTTAGGGAAAAAAATAGAGGCTAGGAAAGGAATTTCATCTTCTCAGTCTCCTAGTGGCCATGTTTTTGACACAAACTTCAACTATGCAATAGCAAAGATTGAATGTCTGCCCAAGGGAGCAGCATACCTCAGCCTGGGAAGTGCCAGTAGGGCACATCTCACTGGGGGTCAGAGTTTGGGCTCGAGGCTGGGACAGAGCTCAGGACTGGTAGGTGGCATCTCTGTAAATGCAGCTGCCAGCGAGTGTCACCAATAGCCAGAGGCAAAACCTTACAGTGCAGGTTTAATTAAAGAGTTGCAGGAAATAGGCTTCGTCTGAACATTATAACACACAGCAGGAATTTGAGTTAAAGCCAACAGATAATAAGAATTAAACCGCATTTTAACCATGTGCATTTCAAGGATTTATATTTGTTGCAGGAGCTGAATAATAAATTACTATAGTGCCGTAACTGGTATTATATATGACCTTATAAAATGTTGCAGTCCTTTCGAGCATTTATTACTAAGTAAAAAATTAAGAGTTTTTTTTTTCTAGCTATCACACTTTAATAGTTTTTCCAAGTTTAAAATTGGTTTTGGAATGTAGCCTGGAAAGCACAATTATACTTGCATCATTTTGTGTATATAAAGTAACTTATTTTTAGAAAAAATTTGCATAGATTACTTCTACACAGGTATATGAAGACATAAAGGTACTAGCTGTAGGAGGATAGCTGTGAAGTACTTTGCTATTCTTTGCCAGAATTTCATTTAATCATGAGATATCATCTCAGGGATGGAGAAGCACTGTGGAATATCAGAGCAAACTTAAACTCCTGTTATGTGTTACTGGAGACTGAGAAAAATGATAGTAAGCAACAGTAGCTTGAAGAATATCTCACATCTGCATAACCAGGTGTGTGTACATCGGAGCAAGAAAGCTAACAGAAAGGAATTGTTGCAACTGTTATCAGTTGCTGTTTATCAGGTGGAGGAGAGCCAGTAAGGAGAGCCAGTAAGCACTCCCAGTGCTGTCTGACATCAGGCCGTGAGCTGCCGGCCAGGTCACTGTTCATACGGCCTTCTGGTCCTCTTCTCCTTGCACGGTTCTTCGGCAGCCACTTCTTGCAGCCTGCAGGCTGAACTGAAAGCAGCGTTTCATTCCCCGGTGCCCTGAAACAGGGTTTGCAGAAGGATCTCTCCGTCGCAGCTCCATCCCTGGCACATCTGCAAGCCTGTACTGTGTAAGGTGAAAGGCCCACTTGGAAGTACCCCTCCTTGCGGGACTTTTTTCGGTGTCTGGATGTGGGGATGCTGTATGACCCCGGTGCCCTGTGGTTATGGGATACCCGTGGGTGTACACTGAAGTTTGGGCTTCTCTTGGCTTGGAGCTGTTGTCAAACATCACTTCCACTGCTCGGTTTTGTAGGGGCAACGTCTGCTTCTTTTACTGATAGCTGCTGTTGACTTCTACACAGTGGAGGGTAATAAAGTAATTTTTGAAGTTTCTTCGTTAAATTTGGTTGAAAAAATGAAACCATATGCAAAGAATGAGTCTGGCTTTGGCAGCAGGAATAAAAGGTGACAGCTCGGGGTGGCTCTGGGCAAAGCAGCTGGTGAGCTCTGAGGAGAGCCATAGATTCTGAAAATCTTCTGCTAGCTGTGAAAATATCACCACATTCATGTACTAGGGTGAGGTGGGGATGTGGTGGTTCCTGTGCCTGCCTGTAACGCTTCATGTCTGGGCTGGTAGCTTCCTGAGCACCTGATGGCTTCTTCCCAGGTGTGGCTGCTCCAGCTGGGCTTTTTCACAGGGACCTACCTTTATTGTAGTTGTACTTCTGGCTCAGTAACTTCCAGCCAGCCTTCCAAACTGGTCCCGGGACGTCTGGTTAGAGCAGGCCTCCTGTATGATATGACTGCATGTAGGTAGAACATGCGTGTATTTCCCCTTTCCGTGGTCTCTGTGATGATTTCTCCTAGCACGTTTGCTGCCATGTAGCCCAACCTTTCCTGCATCTGCCAGGGACACTGAGAGGCCTCGTCCTAGAGAGCTTCCCCTTGGTGATGGGCCTTGGGTCCTGGGGCAGCAGCACCCTGCTCCTTAAGCCCTTTCCTTTGCCTTAAATATTGCTGGTGTTGAGTGCACGGTCTCTCTGCTTTTGATTTTGTTGTTTGTAACATGTATTAATATATAATGCTAAAAAATAGTTTTGCTTCAAAAGAAATGCAGTGCACTTCCTGGTTTACAGCTGTGGTCCAGTCACGCTCCCACATCAGCATGGCATGAGGTATGTGCAGTGATGGGGGATCAGTAAGTATGATCTAATACTGGTGCTCCTCTGCAGAGCCACATAAATATAAAACTTGGCATTGCTTTCAAAACCTTAGCAGTATCTCCTTGCTATTCAACAAAGTGTTAAGTCGCTGCCCAGAGAGCACAGGCAGGAACAACCTCCAGGCAGATTTCTAAACACCGAGAGGAGCATAAGGCGAGGCGTTTGGTATTCGTGCATCAGCCTTCATGCCTCGCTCTTTCACTTTGTTTGTTTTCTTTCTGCTCTTCTGTGAGGGCAGAAGCATATAGGCAAATGCTAGCCAAGAGTAAACATTATTATCTCTATTATATTCATTACGAAGCTATGTAAGTCTGTCTGGGTTCCTGCACTTTTACCTGAGGTGGTGCCATGGTCTGAGCGTGAGAAAGGGGCTGCTCCAAGAGCTGCTGCTGGTGCCGGCTGCTCGGCCCCTCCGGGGATGCCTGGGAAGGGGTCGAGCCCCGTCTCACCCCTTGGTAGCAGCCCGAGGTGTCACTACTGCACACAGATCTGCTGTCCTTACGGGCCGTCCAGGATTGTATGCCTTTATTTAAGTGTGAGCTCGGTTGCTTCTGGTGCTCACACGGCATCTGCTCGAACCAAGGTGCCTTTGGAAGGGCCGTGAGCGGCTCATGGGCCCTGCAGTGCTGAGCATCCCGCGCGCTGCGCAGGAGAGAGCAAGTGCATGCAGGGAGGAGTGCATAGCCAGCCTTAGCTAAGTAATTCGCTGTGCACTGTTTCTCTGCTTATGATTCAGTTTTAAAGGCCCTTTTAAGTGAAATTGGATACACTACAAAGTGTTGGTTTCATGTGTTTTATTTGCAGTTTAATCAGCGTGATCCAGCTGCCAGTGCAGGGGAAACCAGAGCTCGATTTTTAATTATCCCTGCTTTGCCTGAGTTAGGAATTCCCAATAGTGCCGTCTGAGAAAAGATGCCAAAAACCGCATTGTTCTTTAATTAGCTGTTGTAATTGTTTCAGACTAATCTCCATGATTAGCAGCAGCATTAAATACAGCAGTAAGAATAGGCCTGCCCTCTTTGTGCTGCCCTAGTAAACACAGTATTCTTACTTCTGGTAAGGGACATAATATAAAATCAATTAGAAGCCAACTAGTGTTGATTGGAAAATGATAAAGAGCAGCTACCATGAAGTGCAGATTGCTTTGTAAAGTTGGTTTATAACTGTGCTTCTGGGACATCTTAATTGCTCAGTTTTGGGGGAAAACACCAGAATAACAGGCTCTGTTACAGAGATGCCTTTGGGGATCTTGAAGAGACTCCATCCTCTGCAAAGCCCTAAAATAAGCTTTGCTGTTGCTGAGGTTAGTGCCTGTCTAGTTTTTAGGGAAGGGTCGTTTGTTCTGTCTCAGCAGGTGCATTGTCAAATACAAACAATTGCAGACTATTCCCCAAAGAAATGGGTTTTTATTCGAAGTTCATCTAAGCTTTATTCTGAGGCCCGAAGATGCTCTGCAGTGGGGCATTTGTAATGGGAACGCAAGGAACATTGCAGCCCAAGCATATGTGTTAGATCTGCTTCAGAACAGGTTGTGATATTTAGGCATTTAAAGACAAAGGAGAAACACTTAATGAGGTAAAGCACAACTCCCATGCCAGCTTTGATGGGTTTGAGGCACCTACTGAGGTACCAGTTATTATCCTTAGGTCCCTAAATGCCTTTGTAAAGTTGTCTTTAAGTGTCACTGCATGTGGGAAAAAGAGGAATTAAACTCCTGGAAAATGCAGACTTAAGGTCAGTCATGCAGTGTAAAGGGAGCATTTATGAGAGCAAAATGAGCACTTGTAGGGAAATGTAATTGTTGTAGCGATGGTTGTAGTCACAGACTGTGGAAAAGTGAGTATTTTGGCTGATGGTATGTTTCTGTAGGGCGATTGATGTAACTTGTTACGTCTTTCGATGACGTCTGTCAGAGCCACCACACTCAAGTGTCCCCAGCAGAGCTGGCAGCGATGATCGGGTTGTCCACGTCAGGGCACGAGTGGCACAGACCTGGGAGAGGATTTGCCAGGGAACACAACAGGAAAGTTTTGGGCTCTGCAGCCTTTGAGGTGGAGCACCAGCAGCTTAAACCACTGGGATGAGCTGAAAATGGGCAGAGAATTTGACAGTATATAAAACAGCAGCCTCAGGTTTCTACAGGAGTCCTTTCACCTCAGAGCTAAGCCAAGACATGCTTCTGTTGCCAAAACTTATTTCGTATAAAGAGAAAAGATTTAAGATCCTGCCTTTCAGTTTGGCACACTACAAAATTTCTTTCAGAAGTACAAACCCTGAAATTTCTGACTGGAATTAATAGAGAGCAGCAGGTTACTCTGCTGATAAGGGATCGTTAGCTTTTATAAATGGGTTTGTGTCAGACATAGATCCATCATATGGTAAACTTAAATGCCCTCATTGCTATAAATTTATGTTGATTCTGTGCATTTGCATTGTGCAGAGCACTGCTACAAACTAAACCCAAAGTTGCCCAAAGGAAGGGAACGCTTTTAGCCAGTTCAGTCATCTTGTGCTCTTAGGTTAAAACTGCTAGGTTTGAAGTCCCTTGTTGCAAGGTCCTGACCCTTTCTTCCCCTGGATGGCATATGAAACAACTAACTTTTTTTTCTTTTATTTGCTTATACACGACCTGAAATGCAGTTTTGATACATTGCTCCATTCTGATACGTGAGTTTTCATAAATAGTTTGCAGTAGTGAAAATAGTAGCGGGGCGAAAAAGAAGAGGAGGGAAAAAAAAGGTAAAAAAGATAGAAGACGAGGAGGAAGAAAATCCAGGAGGCAGCCAGCAGAGCACGAATGGCCTGAGCTTAGGCAGGTTTGAGGGAATTGCATGGATTTGGGACAGTGGGAAGCAAATGCTGGTACACATCCCATCTGATGGAACATGCTGGATGGTGTTTGACCTCTGCAAGATACCTTGGGAATGCCTCGGAGGGGTGGACTGATACTAATGATGTTTATATATATACATTCATGTGTATATATATACACACATGCATATAAAGTTAAATAATTCTGATCCCTCTCAGGCTCACTAGCAGTGCATCTAAATAGCTGGACCGTAAAACCTGCTTTACGTTTGCTATAAAATCACCTGCGGCTTCATTGCCCTTGCATAATACTGTTTTGTGGCCGTTATTAAGGAAAACGTTTCTGAGCATGTATTTTAAGTAACTAATTGCCATGCAAGCGCTGATTGCATAACTGCTGTAGAGGTCCTCCTGCCGCTTCCAGCAGTGGCCAGTCCAGCCTGACGGCAGAGAGGAGGAGGAGGAGGTGGAACCTTCGTCTCTGGCTTTGGCAGCCGGGTGAGGAAATTCTTGTTTCCTAATCTCACATCTTGACCAAGCCATCTGCAGTAACAGGCCACCTAAACTTTTTTGCAACTATGTTATTTTAAGATTTTTTTAGTCAGCAACAAAGAACACGAAATTTTCTGTTCTTTTTTTTTTTTTCCTTGGGTTGCAGTGCAATTATGCCGCTGATGTGCTCATTATGATTTGTCTTCAGTAATCCTTAGGGACTCCAGAGAGCTGCTTCCATTAGACTATTAAGTTCAGGCTGTACCGCCTGTATCAACTAGCAGAATTTCTATTTAGAGATAAAACCGCATTAGAGTCGGAGCACATTTCTTCTGAATCTCACACATGCGCACCTTGCCATGGGACTTACTGCAGAGCTGGTTGAAAAAATGTAATCCCCTGTTTTCCCTTTAAACAGGCTGTGCTTTGCTTGTTGTTGAGCTGTGGGCAGCCCTGAGGGTGTGGATGGGATGATTTCAGCAGCCCCAAAGCCAGCTCCTTCCCCGGCCAGCACGCACCCCACCCCTGCCTTCACAGCAGTGAGCTCCTGTAGCTTAGAAACACGCAGGAGTCTTCCCAAATAAATCAAATTAGGCCTTAAATCGCAGGAATGTCTGTGGGATTCTTGCTGGGAAAGCACTCTGTAGTGCTTTGTTGCATGAAGTACCCCAAAAGTTTGGTGCAGGACTGAGAAAAGCCGCTGCCTCCAGGTGTGGGTGTGTGTTTGAAGCCATCGAGGTCCTGGAGGTGCCCTGGCCCTGTGAAGTGTTGTGGCAGCCTGACGGGCCTGTCAGCGGGGCCAGGAAGACCCTGCCGCCTCCTCTTCCTCACCAGTAGCTGCCTAACATACAGCAGAGTGAAGTAAGTGGAAATCAATTGACTCCATCCGAGTGTCTTTCTAGTTTAAGCCCCGTTCTTTCCTGAGCATAGAGCTTCCCTGATGTACCAGCCGAAAATCCGCCCTGACAGAGAAGGTTATTTATTTATTTATTTATTGGTTTTATTTTATTATATGTCCGTTCTCTAAACAGCTGAGCGCTGTGGGAATTTCCAAATGGTTTCAGGAGCAGGTGTCAGAGGGCTCCCTTCAGGGAGCAGCCGCTCCTTGCCGTTGGTGGCACAGAGCTTTCCCTGTGGGCACACGGAGGTGGCAGCAGGGCTGGGGCACACACACGGAGGTGGCAGCAGGGCCGGGGCACACACACGGAGGTGGCAGCAGGGCCGGGGCACACACACGGAGGTGGCAGCAGGGCCGGGGCACGCACACGGAGGTGGCAGCAGGGCCGGGGCACGCACACGGAGGTGGCAGCAGGGCCGGGGCACGCACACGGAGGTGGCAGCAGGGCCGGGGCACACACACGGAGGTGGCAGCAGGGCCGGGGCACACACACGGAGGTGGCAGCAGGGCCGGGGCACACACACGGAGGTGGCAGCAGGGCCGGGGCACACACACGGAGGTGGCAGCAGGGCCGGGGCACACACACGGAGGTGGCAGCAGGGCCGGGGCACCCTCCTTTCCTTCCCAGAGCTGCCCGGTGCCCGGGGCTCCCCAGGCTCCACAGTGGCGGCTCTGTGTGGAGGCCGGCAGAGACGCCGGCTTCCTGTGGCCACCGCCGGGCTCCGGCCCCGCTCGCCGCATGGCCCAGGCTGAAAGCTCCTCTGTGCTCCGGCACAGGCCCCTTTTGTGTGTGCAGAGTGGCCCGGGGCTGGTTCAAGGATTTCTGTGTGAGGACACAGGAGGAGGCCGCGATGGCACCTCAGCGGAGCCGCACAGCCGCTCTTTCAGCCACTGTAGGAAAGCAGCGTTACTCTTTCAGCTGGTACAGGATGCTGAGCAAAGTCTCCCAGGTAGGTGTGGGGAAGAATTCCTTTTCTGTACTCTGAAAATTAGCAGTGAACATCATTTTTAGTTCAGCCCAAAAGTGTACTGCAGCGAAGGAAATCTTTCTGGTCTCCTGTTCGCTGCTAGTACTGAGAGATGTTTCCCTTAGCTCTGAAAATATTTACATTGATCTGCTCTAGGTTTGTGCTTTGGCCATTTAATGACGTACTAAGTCTTAAAATCACAAAGTCCTGGGTGCCTTCTCGTTTCCTTTGCTATCGTATCACATTGGGCACGGCTCTGCTTCCATCTCAGGTGATGGACAGCTTCAGGTCTGCCCCTGCTCAAAATACCAGCTTTAAAAAAGGGTATTTTGAAACAAAAAAAGAAAGAAGGGGTGAGGTCCAATTGGCAGGCTGCTTAACTGGAGGATACAGCAATGAGTTCATGTCTTATAACCTGCTTGGCTTCGGTATGAGAGTACAGAGCTTTAATGGTGTAACTGTCGTTACTCAGCATGAGATCCCTTGGATATGTCACTCCCTGGTGTCTTTTCTAACATCCAAATAAAGGTGAAATGCAAATTCAGAAAATCCCAGATCTTAAAAATAAAAATAAAAATCCTGATATGGTCATCTCTATTTCACATACAATTAAGGCTGGAAGAAAAGATAGTGTGTTGTTGGTTTGTTTGTTTGTTTGTTTAATTAGTTAGAATTACTAACTTGAAGATTCTTCTTAAGTATTAAATCTATTTCTCATTTATCTTATGGTTTGAAAAAGCCATTAAATTAGATGCTGGGAAATCATGAGTTTAGTCTTCACAGTGCTAGAACATGGGCAGAGCCCACGGCTGTGAGTGGGTGGCGAGCCAAAGACAGGGTCACATCCAGCGCTGCGCAAAGAGCTGGCTTTTCGGCTGTTGTTCTGCTGAGGCTGTAACGAGTAACAGCAACATGAGAATATAGTTTTAGTTCATCAAGCGGGCTAATCAGAAGAAAGAGCACTTGAGCAACCCTTTCTCCTCTGGGTTTTCCCACATCCCTTTGACTTAAAGGATGATTTGTAGTGCTGTCATACATCTGTCTCCCTCCCAGTTTTGCAGGTGACTTCATAGCCTGGATCCTTACATCTATCCATATGAGTAAATAAGACAGATAGGGTTTCAAAGGTATGTATCTCATAGGCTTGCTTAAAACTTCAGTATGCTTTGGGACCTATTTTGGCCTTTTCGCGACTGATTTGATTAATTATTTTTCTATGTTAGTAAACTTCTTTATTTGAAAAAGTCTTTGTGTATAGTTAAAAAGCTTCCGTGTAATAGCTGACCTGTTAAAAACCTGCAAAGTAAAGACCTATCATTCATTAGTTCTAATCGAATCCTTATGCTCCTTCAGATGACGACAGGAATTCAGAGCCATGCCTACATACCATTTTACAGCTTGTCTAAGTTGCTTCTTACCTTGTTTTGTTCTTCCTGCATATCAGAATACACATAGAAAATGATGCACATTCCCGTCATTTGCAAAATAAAATGTATATCTCCGTGTGATTAGTTTCTTAAGAAGCTAACAAATTGCTGAATTTTCCAAGCTAATCCATGCAAGAGGTTTCATTGCTTGTAAGGCTAGGTCTGAAACCAGCATTACATGTTTTTGTTGTACTCCTGGGAAGGTGAATTACTAAAACATGCAGGCAGTTTTCACTGGGAGGCACAGCAATGGGTCAGCTGCTGAAGAACCACTGTCAGTGGCCAGGCAGAGCAGGTGGCTGCCCTGAGCCGGGGCACACGGAGGCCGCCAGTGTAGATAGATTGCAACAGGCAATGAGGAAATGCGGCGTGTGGATTGCTTGGGTGAGTAAAAGAGTGGCTGGGAAGGAAACAGCAGTTGAGAACGACAGTTGAGAACGACATCGGCAGCTATTACCAGGTTTAGCTCAGGGATGCAGAGAGCACGCGAGCTATGCCGGTGGCAGGACTGGCTGGTGGCAGCAGCACGTTACATGCTACGTGGTATTGGCAGCCCCTCTCCCAGCAGCTGTGAAGCTGAACACTGAGTGTTTGTATCGCATCTGTTGTCCGCATAGGTTGTTCTGCAGGTGCCGGGACAGTTGCAGCTTTCTGATGTCTGGCACTCTTTGGGACACAGCAATGTTGAGGCTGCGTAGGTAGCCAGTCTCCGATCTCCAATACAGAGCGGCAGTTATCATTTATTTGATGTCAATTAGCTGTAGTCACTTAAAATTAATCTGAAATTGTCTTCTTTTGGCTTTGATGCAGAGAAAAACTTAATCTGCTTGCTTTCCTTTTCTTTCCTCTCGTGTTCCTACCTTCTGTCACTGCTTCATGTGCATGTTTTCCAGTTCTTCACATCACATCAAACAGCAGTGCAGGCCACACTAATTCTGTGATGTGCGTGAGCTACTGAAAAGCTGCTTGGGCCTGATTTGTAAGTCATTGAGTAACCAGTGTGCTTCACTTGACAAATCATTCCTTACTGCAGATGAACAATTGGAATAGCAGGGACTGCTAGCTCCTGCTTAGTAGTTCCTAAATTAATGGTGTCATCTCAGTACAGCAGTTGTATTTCTTATTATAGCAACATGCGTTTGCTTCACTGGTGGCTAAAATTAGCTGCAGACCATATGGGTAGCATCTAAGCTCTTCAGGCTTTGAAGAAGTATTGCTTAATGACCATGTACTCAAATGTCTGGCATCACAGCGTCTATTAGTTGACCTACAAAATTAGTGGGACACAAACTGTCAGCTGCCAGAACTCCATCCAAAAGACTTCATGACCTTAGCTAGATCTAACATTGTAGCACATTCTCATTTCTCTGTGTGTGTACTTCCGTGAGCTGTGTGTGGAGACTCCTCTATGTAAATGGATTATGGGCCTAGCTGAGATTTTGTTTAGACTTTCTAAGAAAGGGAATGTTGGTTAGAGGAGTGCTGGTTTGATATCTGTACGGGACATCTTAATTGGGAAGAGTCGCCCACAGGTTGCCAAACGAGTTCAGAAAGATGGTTTATTTTTTTGTGTGTAAATTATTTATTGCTCGTGTTGATATTGAAATGTCCAATATTTCAGTGGAGATGTGTGTTGTCGAGTGTTTGGGATGAAAGATGCTGTATAAGCATTAGACATTTATTGCGTTTTAGCTAAAGCTGGCCACAGACTGCAGCAAGAACTCAGAAATAAATCATCCTTGTTTTCTCCGTTTGAATTTGCTGAATCTGCAAACTGAATTTGCTGCCTCGTATTTTGCTTTAGATGAGCTGTAGTTTTCCTGTGGAAAATGCCTTCTGCTTCCCATGCAGGTCTGCACATCTGTCTCACCTGTCGCTTACCACTGATTTTTGAATTCTCCCAATACAGCAGGTCAGCCCTAGTTAATTAGGTATGTGCTACTCAGTGATTATTCTACTTTCATCGCGCTACGTGCACAGTGTCCATACACCCCAAGCCTCCACCTGGATTGACTTGTGTCAGTGTCCAGCTCAGGCTGCTGCTGCCTGAAGGAACAACTCCGGGCTGCAACCGAGCTCCTGGAAAACTGGTGGGAGCTGCTGCACGGAGGTGCTCCCGTCTGGCTCCAGTGTATTTGTTTTATTTGCTGTTTTAGGCACATACTAGTTTCAGTGGAGTGAGCGGCAGCTGAGTGATAATTGCAGCTATCCTCACTTCAGAATTAAAAAATCAACGCTGAGATTCTCTCGGCTTCCTTGGGAGCCCAGGCTTTGTCAGCAGGCATGAGTCACCATGCATTGTGTGAATGGATGAGATGAAGCAATGTGATGATTTTTCCTTTGTTCCCTAACCTTTGCTGAATAACAGACAGGAATTGCCTCTCTGCGTCTTAGCACCTGAAGTTTCACTAGGATATAAAAAGCTTCCATTCACGAACCCTGTAATCCTTAGTCACTGTGTGCAAACACCGGGAAAGTGCCACGTCAGCAGCTTTATCTGTTGCCGTTACGAAACAGAATATATGTGGGTATATATATGTGTATTTTACATTTTAACTAGTATTTGAAGATCGTACTTCCTTTAACTGGATCAACAAAGAGGATGCCTAACAAAGAGTTTTTTCCTTCCACCCACTCCTGTGCCTTTTTTGTTGTTCACCTGGTCCTTTGTAGGAGAGGTTGCAAGTAAGAGTTTGCAGCGAAGACAAACAGGCTTTTCTCCAGCTTTGTTTTGAAAAGTTGTTTGATACATATGCCTGCTGATACGCATAAAATCAAGAAATGTGTAGTATTTAAATTATATGCAAAGTGTAAATGTATCAAAACAGCAGATGCCATTATTATGAAGAGTTATTAGTTATGCTAGGAACATAACCTCAAAGCATTTTCCTTGTCATGGGAAAAAAAACATGTTTCTTTGAATATCGCAAACTGCCCTAGTGGAGCTGTGTTCTGCTGTGAGGTTACTGAATGCGTGCTACATCTGGCAAATCCCTTATTACTGTGGTTAAGTGGCTTTGCAGCACCATGGCATGCAAGACAGACTCTGCTTTAGGACATTTGGCCTTTCCCTTGCCTTCCACCACCATTGTGGCTGCAATACTTCACCTGCTCTTCAGGTCCTGCGGAGCTGTGCTGCCTGCAAATTCACTCCGTATGCCCACAGCCTGATGGTGAGCGGGCTGTGTGTTTGGAAAGCCGTAGGAGCCCTCAGCAAGGCAAAGAATCCCATCCTCGTTTTAACCTTGCGTGGTGCAGTCGTGCAGCCTGCTCCGGCACTTGTGTTTGCACCACTGTGGTCATACCGTCCTGGGGAGTTAACTGCTGGAAGTGTCAGAGCTGCATTTTCATCAACGCTCAGATCGCTCTGCTTGACTAATAAACCTTTAGATCTAAGCCAAACTACTAAACTTACTGTGAAAATGTTGCTTTATCTAAAACTTTGGAAATAGAGGAGAAGAAAGCAAGGTCTTGATGCCAATGTGTTGGGCCTCTGAGAAAGAAGAGGTAGGGTTGTGAGCTGAAGGTTTCTTAGGGAACATTCCAGAAGTTTTGCCTGAGGGCTTTCGTTGTTGACAGAGAACTGGAGAATACTGGTGGCTTTTGAGATCCCAGTGTGTCTGTGGATGGTTTTGTTCAGACAGAAGTGTGAAATCATGCAGGGCTTCTGGGTCGTGCTGGCACCGAGGCCTTCGTGTTGATACAGGTCCCCCGGGTCCAGCAGTGCTCGAGGCAGCTTCGGGTCAGTGCACACAGCACCCTTGCCCTTTGCTTTGACCTTCTGGTCCTCGCCCAGAGCTGTGCTGCTGCTTTAAGGCTGAGAAGTTTTGGAGATGTTGTCTGCTTTCACCAGAGAGCCAGCAGATGAAGGCTGACTCATCTTGACAGCACTTCACACGATTCGTCCGCTGTCCTAACTGCGAGCAGAATCTGACCCTTGGCTATTTTTGTGTTCCCTTATCTATTTAGAAGAGTCTTTTGTTCCTTGTCTGACAGGTCCTCAGATCTGCAAAGGTTGGAACCTGAGCAAGAGCAGCAATCAGACAAAAGGTGAACTATCGAACACCAAAGCAGAAGCTGAGAGATGTGACAAGATTAAAAGGAAAACACACAAAGGGCATTGTATCTGCGTAGATGGCATCTGACAGGAGGGATGCCAAACAGCAAGGTTCAAGATTGGGTCAGAAATTACAGTCTGAAGGAAGCTGAGGGCTAACTAAGTGTTAAGTAGGCTTAATTCAGGGTTCATTTCTTTCAACTGTCCAGGTTTTCTGGAGAATAATTGTAAGCGTGTTTATGAAACTCCTCATCCTCTCATCATTTATATACCGTGTACATTCTGATGAGTGTATTTAAACTTTAGTTACCTAGATATTTTTACATTTATTATGTTTTATAAAGCTGTTTGCTTTACATTTTCCTTCCTTCTTGCCTGGTTTCATAAAATGCACAGGATCTTGGAGGGCTGAGCCCTTCTTTTAACATTTCTGCAAGCTGACCGTCTTCTTTCACGTCCCTAGGTGTCAATGTCAGAGTCTGCACTTGCTTGATATGAGTTGTTATTGAAGTTTTTTTCTCTTTCTGAATCAGGCATTACTTCTGGTTTTACACAGTTTGCCATTAAATCTGCTTGACCTTTTTTGTTGTATTATCAAGAGCAAAAATCTTTAGCTTCTGGCAATTGCGGTGATCTTCAGTCAGGTTTTTCTTAAATTAATAAAAAAATCCCCCAGACACTTGAGATTGTACCATCATCAGCATGAAGGATAAATGAATTAGTCTATTGTTGAGTTATTTGCTGACCTAGAATTGAACTCAAATGAAGGGACATTACACCTGTTTTCAGAGCTTCTGGGAAAACGTAGGCATTGAAAAACGTGCTCCTAGACAAAGCGTGCCAAGGGATTTTCTAAATCTGGAAAACTGTTGTTTCAGCCTTGTTATTTCAGCGTTCCTTTTGCTTCATATTCTGTGTAATGAAAAGTGACAGTTGTTTTACATAATGGAAAATCTTGCATGATTGGTCTCAGTTCAATATCTGCAGGAGGAAATTAAGATTACACTACCCACACATTAATGATGAAGTTCCCGTGGCTTTTTAATGACATAATTTTACTTTAAATACAAAGACGCTGTGTTGGTGAACAAGAGCACTACAGTAACTCCTAATGATCATGATCAGATCATGTTTGTATTAATATGATCTGTAATTAAAAGCTACTGCTTTGTAATAGCAATTAAAACAATCCTTGAATAATTAAATACTCTTTCTTAAAGACTTTTTTTCTTTTGCATTTTGCGAATGCCAGACTTACAGTGAAGAGGACTGGTGTTAAATTATTTCCTGCAAATACTTGTCAGCTTATTTTTTCATGTCAGGTAATTGTCTTACAGTTTGCACGTTTGGTTCTGCCCGCATATATATGTGTGTGTGTATATATATGTGTAGTGGGTAAACCATTTTATTCTCAGACTGATGCCGTTTTCATCCGACTTGATGCATGTTTTTTTTTCTGGGGTTGGAAACTCCTCATTTCACCATTCTTCCCCCCTCTGCCTTCCCAAATGCCTGTAGAAGAGCAGCAGAAATAAATGCGTTTTTCTGCTTTTGTCATGCCTGCTTCCAAGTCCATCAGGCACCAGCTGCTGCGCTGCTAGTGCCGCCTTGCTCCTGTCACTGATGTGCCCGTGGGAGACCTTTCCTCCTGGTGGATCCCATGTTACTGGGAGGTGCTCTGTATTGAATTGTCTCGCTTCCCTGGCCCTCTGGGACACTGCCTTCACACACTTATGGGTCTAACATCAATCCACAAGCCCAGTTTCTCACCCAGGGAGAGAAAAAGTGATGCTGGAGGTTCATAGCCTTAGAGGTTTTCTTCCTAAAAGTTTATTCGGAAAGGTTTTCTTTTCATTAGATAAGAAAGCATTTGGCGGGTTACAAGGCAAGAGGAATTTGGGAAGCTGGAAGGAGAGGGAGATGTGGCAGTCACTGTACAGGTTCAGAAATTTCTATGCCAACCAGTTCCCAGAACCCCTTTTAAAATACCTGTAAGTTTGTTATAAAAAGTACTGGTTTCTTCTAGGAGATTGCATCGACATACAGATACTGCATAGAATAACTAGTATTGCAAACAATCCAATTGCTCAATACATTTAAAAACACATACTTAACTCACATCTTTGTATTCTGTTCTGCCTGTGCATTTTTGTCGGTAACACAGAATATTCCAGCTTTAAAAAAAAAAGGGAAAAATGAACAGCTATTTTACCAATTGCTGGTTGTGATTTAAAAAACAGTCCCCAATGGCATCTTTGAATGGCCAGGCGCTGAATGACATTGCTGGGTCACCCATGGGAGTGTGGTGTGGCCGACATGGAGCATCGGGCTGTGAGCTCTGCTCGGGAGACCTGGCTGTGGCTGTTGGAGGCTGTGGTTGCAGCTCACGATACAGGTTCGTGCTCAGTACCGTCACTGACCTGCCACCAGAGGCTATTTTGTATTTTCCGAGCATGACTGTGCCCGAACACCCTGCGTGTGCATGGGGACGATGCAGCTGACTTTCTCCTTTGTATCGATTTCTGGGTGGGGACTGTTAGCATTCCACCTCGGTCTATAAAACGGGCACTAAACTAACACACTTAGGTACAGGAACAGTCTTGTTGACTGTACGGAGCAGAGGAATTTGTAGTTACAGCTGTTGTGCAACGCTGTGATTGTCGTCCCCCTCTCATGGCAGCTGATGGCAGATAAGACGAACAGGGGCTTTTTCAACTTCTACTCCTGGCTGTTCTGCTGCAATTTTCTGTGTCTGTGGGGAATTTTGGCAAAGTAGCACACGTTTATTCACAAACAGGGAAGGAAAAAATAATTCAAGTGACTCTCCACTTACTTTAATTGCTTGTATAAAATTATCACAAACCACTTGTTTACTGGAAGCTGCCCAGCTCATCATTTGGTCGAAGAATTAGGAATGATAGTAATCTTGTTGCTTTTTCCAAAGCATTCATTAGCTTAGAGATTTCAATGCCAAGAGAAAACGTTGCCTAATAGATTCCTATGTTTGCTCTTTTTGAATTTCTCTTGAGCAACTCTGGGAGCCAGTAATAGCCTATGCAGATTTTCGCAGGCTTTCAAAGTCCTTGCTTTTGGAGGGCATAAAATTATTTTGAGCATAAAATGAGATTCTGGGCCATAGACAGAGGCTAACATTGTTTCTTTGTGATAAAGGCTTTCGCTATTATAAAGGACAGTGCACGAGTTAAACTAAGTAAAAACGACAGCTCATTCTCAGCTTTTATCGCATGCAGAATGCATCTCTTCACATCAGTATTTACAGAAGGCTTCTGCTTGGATCAGATTTCTTCACATCCGCTTGGCTAACATAATTTGATGCTAATAAAGAATAATAAAGGGCAACAATTTCAGATCTGCTGACAACAAGAAGTGGCTTTGCCTTTATAAGCAGTAAGAACCTGGAGCTTTTTTTCCTTGAGGAGCCTTCTCTGTCACTAGAGCTGGTCCCCGATACGGCCGCGCTCAGAATTGCAATGTGGTACCTGCTGGGAGAGCTCCTCTCCAGCTATTTGTTTCTTGAGTGGCAGAGGGCTTTTTCCCTCCTTCCTGTTTGCTCTTTAGCTCATTGCTGGGCTGCATTGGTATTCCAGCCAGCACAGTCCTGAGTAAACGCTTCTGTGCCATCCTGCCTGGCGTGGGGACAGTGGCCAGGGGAGGTGGGAAGGCAAAGGGAGAATTCAGGGAGCCTGGCGCTCCTCTTTCTCGCCTCTTTTTGCTCCAGCAGCAGTGGCTTGGTGGAGCTGCAAGTGGATGCAGTGGGGATGCTCCGGGGTCGCAGCTTGTCCCCAGAGGTTAGGAAGGGGAATCTGAGCAACTCGCCAGCACAAGGGGCTTTTCCAGGAAAGGGCTGGGACGTCGGTGGGTTTACAGGCCGCTTCCATGGGAAGTGATCTGCTGCCTGCAGCAGAAACCTGCTGAATTTGCTGCTTCTCTCATAGCAGCATGATGTGGCTGAGATGTAATGGGTCAGCAGACAAAATAGGCTAATATTAGTAATTTTCCTTGGATAGAGGGAAAGAACCAAGCAAATGGCCCCTGCAAGCTGGCAGTGCTTTATCTGCACCCATCACAGAAGGCACGTGATACATGTGTGTCACAGGCATTGCTTCGTGTGGAGTTGTTGATATATTCATCCTTAAAAATGTGGATTAGAAACTGTTAGCTTCAAATCTGTAATAGTGATAGTTCCATTAGGAAGTTCTGACAGTGCCCTTATATCTGTAGTTTTTGCATCCTAAATAAGATTTGAGAGAGATTTTCTTTATTTCAAACCCCTGAAAAGATTGCTTTGCTGAAGCATTATTATTCTGTTGGTAAATATGTACAGCATTATCTTGTCAGGTGTCACTTTGATATTTGGATTGGTTGGCATAGTAAAAATACTAATGGGAAATACTTGTTTTGGAAAATAGCACAGACTGTGTTATGTACATCATTGCGCTCTCTCTGCAAGTGAAGCTGTGTACCAGCAATCAAGAAATTTTCAGAACAAAGTTTATTTTTAAAAGATATATTACAGGAGTACGTACATCAAGTTTGCTGTAGATAATTAAATATACTTGTAAAGGAAAACTCTCTATGTGTAAAAGACTAAGTCCTGTCTTGCACACCAGGCTTGAAATACAAAACCAGAGGGGAAGCCATGATTCAGATTCCCCTTCGCCACAAGAGAGAAAGCACCACTGAAAGTATCAGTCACTAACAGCTCCTCCCTGTAAACACGGTTCTGAATGAAAGATGTTTTTGCCTTTCACCACTATCACAATGGTTGTCGGGAGTTGATGAATGCTGCAAAATCAAGAAAAAAAATCCAATTGACTGAAAAGAGTGGCTGGTTGGATAGCCAAAGGTCATAACTTCATCTTGCAATTTCCACTACCCATTTAATGCCAGTTAAGTAGAAGTAATGACACTATTGCCTATTGGTGGCATTATATTGCCACTTTCAGCTTGTTTTGGACTAGTGCTGATGATGTAGATGACCGATCAAAATCCCAGGTAAATCTGATAAAAATTTGCATGATATCTATTTGCATACCCAAATTTAAAGTTATCAGACTCAATTTACTTTATTTTGGTGCTGTGGAATGGTGGAATGGAGGAAGACACAAATGAGAAATTCATGATGGACAAGGCCTGCTTTTCATTGCTTGTTAGATGGAGAAGTAATTTTTTTTTTTCCCTCCAAATGAAATTTGGGCTAATTGAGAAGAGGCTGATCCAGTGAACCTCTAGGTATGCAAGCAGGAGCTTGCTCAGGCTGAAGCTGAAGCTGCTTGCATAATTTCCCACGTACTGCTGCTGGATGAGGGCTCAGAGGACGGAGAGTGGAGCCTAACACACTCTGCTGGGTGAATGAGCAGATGACTTTATAATAAAGCCCAAAGCTGCTGCTTTGATCAAATATTTTGTTAGCAATTACTTACTGTTTTCTCAATGGGAAGCAGATCACTGGGAGAGTAAGAGGGGATATTCCGGAGCAGGTTCTTAGGGATGCCAATTGTTCGCAGCTGGTATGGGGCAGGGTTTCATGGTAGACATCCAAACCGTAGCTTTGGTTCTCTGAATAGTTGGGAATGGCAGTTTCCACAGGTGAGGAGATAGAATGGCAGATATCTGTAAAAACATACTGCTATATGTGCCTGTAGCCACGTGGCGAGGTACGGCACGGCACATTTGTGGCATGTGAAAAGCTACTGAACTGTGCAGCCTCCAGGAGCATAAAAGCGTTCTTATGGGCTGAGCTTTCCCGTGCTTTCAGAAGAAGCTGATATACTTCCTTAGCGTCTCTGGGGTAGTTTATTCGCATGATGAACTGCAGATTGCAAATAAACCTTTGCTGAAGTTGCAGGGCACGTGGTTGCCCTTAGAAGGAAGCATTTTTATGATGCACTAACACAGTAATGTTAGTTAAAACAATGGGGTGTATTGTGATTTGAGTTTTCTGCATTCATAGGCTATGGCTAGCGACTGGCTGAGTCAATACTACGCTGTGCTGTTCATCCAGTTCTGTCAGTGAGGAATGTGTCTGTGCTAGGACGTGATCGGTGCCTGAGCGTGGCGTGATTCCTTGCTTCTGACAGAGCTCCGAGTGGGAGGTTGCAGGACGTTCTGTGCAGGTACAGGCTGATAGCCAACCTGCCCTTTTCCTGACAGGCCTGGCAGTCTGACCTGTGGCCAAGAGGACAGGACAGCCGTCAGAGTTAACGTTAGCACCCGAGCCTTCAATTTAATGGGGGCTCAAATTTAATTCCATTTAAGTCATCTCCTGGCACCGGTTGGCACACATCCATCGGCCTACAGAAATCATGCCAGTTTACATGGGCAGAAAATGTGGCTATTAAATCCAAGCCACAGCCAGTTGTGACAGGAGGCAGACTTTTGCGGTTGCCAGTGGGTAGGCTGTTGGTGAAGTGTGCCTGGCCTGAGCACATCCATCGCTTCCCCAGCAGAGCAGAGATGACAAAGATGGAGATGCATAGAAGATTTGGGGGCAGATCTGGAATAACTTGTGGGGAAAGAGACTTTGAAGCAGTCTTTGGAGTAGGAGGACAGTCTTTCCACCCCAGCACGTCTTTTTGTTCAGGGGAGGGGATGGGAAAGAGAAAAGATGGTTAGAAATAAGTTGCTTTCCAGGGGTGGAAATTAAATGGTTGAAGAGTTTCTTTCACCAACAAGAAGCGGTGCTAAGTTTACCAGATCTGTACTATGAGAAGGCGTTGCAAACGTCGATCCATCCAGCTTAGTCCTTAGGGTCCAGGAGCAGTTGCTTGAGACTTGCACGAAAGGATCTATTTGCTCCTTTTGACCGGTAAATGCCAAGTTTGGCTTTGACACATATCCAGTACTGGATAGCCATTGCTCACCCGCAGTCACCCTGCAGTCAGCATGTTTATTTAAGTGTTTGTATTTCAGTCTCGTTCAAAATGAGAGGAAATGTGGAGACCTTTCATTCCTGAATGTTTGGTTCAAAGACTTCTTGTGGTACTGGGCAGGTGAAAAAAGCTGGAAATGAATCTGTTTCTTTTAGTGCTGTTCATATTAATAGGCTTTGCTTTTCATGCTTGTCGTATTGTAATTCTGATTTAACAACATTTATCAGTAGAAGATCACTGCAGGGTCTTTAATGATTATAGTTGTTCAAGCTCTTAGACTGAGACTATTAAATAAGCTCCAATTACTTCCCATTTATTTGTGTTGTTTTTTCCCTCCAAGTAACAAAATGTAATCCTGAAGTTCATTACTATTCTTTGCATTGTATTTATCTAAATAGATTTTCTACCTAATTAAGGCTGAATATGTTTGTGCTAAACTGACCGTATTTTACAAGGATGTTTTCATTTGTATGCGAGGGGGTCTTTGGTTTCCACCATCCATATTTTAATTATGTTTAATTTCCATAGCTGCCAGAAATCCAATTGTGTATCTCAGCAGTTCACCCTGGGCTGCTCAAGATTGTTTAGATGTGAGCTGGAATAGTTCTCCAGATGAATTTAGTTGGAATCTAGTTAATAACAAGTCACCAGGAAGCAATTTCAAGTGTTTACTACTCCTCTGAAAGATATAAAGTGTATATTGGCTGAATTTTGGCTGAAAGACATAAAGATGAAAGCAAAGGAATTCAGTTCAAATAACCGTGTTGTTTGTTATGGGATGGGTCACTGAGAGGGGAAGGTACGAAGAAATGTGTTGGTGAGTTGAGGAACGGATGAACAGGTTGGCTGGCAGTGGGTGTGCAGTGTGGCTATCTCGTCTGCAGGCATTCAAATGCCTGAGCGTTAATCCTGTAAACATTTTGTGTTCTGTATTTGTGTAGGATGATCTCTCTGGGGCGCCCTTGTTGGATAATTAAGCAGTGCAATTTGCTGATAATTAAAAACGCAGAGCATCCCATTTCCATTTCAGTATCGGGATAACCCTCAGGAGAAAATACCACCTAGATAACCCTCAGGAGAAACCATCACCACCTGCCCAGCTCCTCGCGCCATGGGGCAAGGCCCAGCCCGGGGCCATCTCCAGGGCCAGGCCTTCTCTGGCAGGAGCCAGGAGCACCCGTTAAAAAGTTTCAGGGTGTGAGTATCCATCGCTTTTTTTCTCTCTCCAAAACGGCAGGTTTTTTCAAGGGCTGTTTGAGGTCCTGTTCAAGGACCGCAAAATAATAGGCGTTACTATGAAAAGTCATTTAAATTACCTTTCCCTTGAGAAAGTGCTGACTTCTTTGTAAGTTCCTTCATGTCTGAACTCTGCTTTGGGAGGATTATATGATCCACCTTCCCTTGGGAAGAAGCTGTAGGGGAAAAAAAAAAAAAAAGACAAGTAAGCCTCCAGGGTTTTCCTGAGCTTCCTCAAAAACCACATTTTGCACTGTCAGGCCTCATCTCTTTCCTAGTTTTGTGGTGAATTCTGTTCAAAGATGTGGTTGAGTTGAAATGAGGCCAGGAGGCTTGAAAATACCAGTAAATGTTCCGGGACAGCTGCTCAGCAGGAGCGGCTGCGGAGGGCTTGCTGGCCTGGGAAGGGAGCAGCGCGTCGTGCCGTCGCCTGCACCGAGGCACAGCTGAAACATGCTGCAGAGCAGACATGGAAGCTATTGAAATGTGTACAGATACATACGTGCTATACATACATATGTATGTATAAATATATACAGACACTCAAAAAAAGGCTGCACTGTCTCGGTGTTGATGTTACTATTGGTGAATTTGACTGGAAGGGACCCTTGCCAAGAAAAGAGCTGCATGCGTGGGTCTGGAGTCTGTTAATGAGATCAAGCATCGTTTGAAAGGGAACAACATTTGTAAATTGGGGGCAGCTCCTGGTTATAAATCAAGTCCTCTTACAGATTGAATAAAATGTGACGAGTCTCTGGTGTCCTCCAGTCCTTATGTGTAAGTACAAATTTCCCTGAAAAGCTTGAATTAGCTGAAAAGAAAATTGGCAATTTTTAAAATACTGTGGATATTTGCTTTCACAGGTCCCTCTAGTAGTATTCTGGAACTTTTAATAACTGGATGAACATTTGAAATTGCAGTTAATACAAAATGGCTGCTCGTTTGGTTACAGTGCTAAGCTGGAGGAAATGTGAAAATCTGTTTTGTCTCTTGAGGGATGCTGTATGTTTTAATCCTTAATCTAAATCATTCTGAAAGTTAGTCACATGCTAGCAAGAAACAGAAAAACCGTTTTGAGGAAAGCAGCCAGAGTTTTGAAGCCGTTTTTATTATATTTCAAAATAGAATGTATTTCCATGTTGTAAAAATAGAATATGTTGAAAAAAAAAAGAAAAAAAAAAGGCATCTTATATTTATGACCTTTTTACCATGTTGTTTCTAATGTTTTGCAACACACTGTGGAAGTTTATTTTAAAACAACCTATATATCAATGGAAAGTAGGGGATCTATAATCCTCGAACCAGTCTCTGGTGCAGATGTCCCAGGGCAGGGTCCCCACGTGGCTTTGTGCTGCCTGGTGGCCCATCCGGTACCCTGCAGCCTTAAACACCAGTCTAACAATGTAGTCTTGGCCAGGCAGGGCCTGTGAGTGTTTGCTGGCACTGCATCCTGAAGGACTGGTGCTTTTCCAAGTATCAGAATTCTGCCTTAAACCCAAATGATTACTTTTTCTCATGATCTTCTTACATAGCAGAAAAGACTGTATTTGATACAATTACATCTTTCATCTTGAGCAGCTTTCAAGATCAAAATCAATACATTTGTTTTCACCTTTTGTACCTCCCTCTTTAATGTCAGGCATGAAGTAACTTCACAGGTTCCTCGCAGAATGTTTCTCACAATTCTTCAGCCCCTGACAATTAAAGTACAATGTACTTATTATAGTGAAATGGAAAAACATATGGACAAAGCTAACTACTTTAACATCTGCTGTCTTTTCTCCATCTGCTCTCTTTGGCTGTGCTCTTGTCCAAACCTGCCAAAAGCACCAGTTTTTCAAGGGTCTCATGGTGTATCAGCCACGTCTTCGACGAAAGTTCTTAATTTCATGTTCATTTTGATAGAGTGGCAGGACATCTGCCCCCTCTTGCTGCATGCGGATTTCAGGCAGAGGAGAGCCTGGTTTGTAGTGAGAAGCACATGGATGCGATATGTATTGTAGTGTGAAACCCACGGACGTGATAGGACAGGTAACAGCAGGATGAGTCTTGCTCTACCTGGGAAATCACCCCCCCTCGCCCAGTGGCCTTCTGAGCAGTTGAAATTAGTGTCTGAAGGATGCTGAAATCCGTGATGTAGAGCAGAGGCAATGATACCTGTCATCATGCACAGCCTCAGAAATTCTTTGGTGTGACTTAATTTTTTTTATATTGTTATTTACTGTCATTCTTTTGGTGACCATCCTTCTGTATGGATCTAGCAGAAGAGTTGGGACATCTCCAGACAAATGCATGGTCAGTCTTTCTTTACAGTGATGGAGAAGATGTTCTTTTTTCTTGGATTCTTACAGAAAAGGGAACTACCTCAAGAATTAGCTATGGGAGCTGATTGTGCTCCATGTTTTTGGCAGCCTGTGGCAGAAGTTGTCTGAAGAAGCTTCTTTGGGATGATTTTGTCTTGATGAGGTGTTAGCAGAGTCTCAGACCTGTGGCTTTGGGCTGTCTGGTCCAGACAGAGCTCAGGTTCAGCTTCTTCGGGCACTTCCAGGGCTGGTTTGGAGCGAGGAGCCAGTCACGATTCAGACCCCAAACTGGGATGTTTCAAGAAGGGGATGGAATAGGACTTTAGAGCCAACATGAGGGGCATTTATAATTTCTTCTCTTGTTCTGAAGACCGTAGCATAATGTTTGTAGTTCAGCTGGGGGGAAAGGTTTTGAGTTTGATAAAGAAATGGCCCTCAAGTGTGCAAAGGCCAGAGTGCAAAGGGAAGGATCTAGTCCAGGAGCAGCCCTTGCTTGTAGAGATGCCATCCACTGACTTCCCTGGCAATTGGAAGGTATCATTACTGAACAATTAACAAGCATTACAAAATAATATGTCACAGAGCTGTAATTAATACCAAAGAGGAGATTTGTTTTAATTATCTTCCTCATATAGCGCTGTTTAAATTCTTCTTGGCCTCAAGACAGGCAAAATAGATGGCCCTGTACAAGCTGACCAGGGCACTGCTGGGCTTTGATAGATGAGGTGTGTTTTGAAGCTGTTCATCACCTCCGCAGGCTGGTTGGGCCCTGCAGCCGCAGAGCTCACCCTGGCAGAGCCAAGTGTCAGCACCAGCTCCGGGCACTCCTTTCATTGTGGATGCCTGCGTGACTGCCCACTGTCCATGTATGTTCACATATGTTTTGATGT
Source organism: Anser brachyrhynchus (assembly GCF_964034855.1). NCBI lineage: Eukaryota > Metazoa > Chordata > Aves > Anseriformes > Anatidae > Anser > Anser brachyrhynchus. The sequence continues at coordinate 8,891,127 of NC_137733.1, forward strand.
ACTTTGTTATCTAAAAAGAAAAAAAAAAAAGCCAGTTTTCGATAGTGTGGAGTTCTTATACCTTGCCCTCAAGGCCAGCACGCCCAGTGCTTTGTATTTAGGGGACGGTTTGTGGCTATATTGTGGCATATGCGTGTTTCTGGTTGGCCTGGTCATGTCTTCAAAGTACCGTGCTTTGCCGAGGGCAAGAGGATGAGAATATGCTCTCAGTACAAAAAAAAGACATCAATTCATGCATCCTGGAGAGAAAATCAGTTGTGCCAGATAAAGCAAAACTCTGAGCGTTCGCCATTCAGGGCTTGCTTGCACGTGGTCCATCCATCTGCATGTTACCTGTGGGACTTCCTCGATAACAGGAGTCGCACAGTGAATAACTGCTCCTGTGAAGGAAGCATTTTCTTACTGTCGGGAGGAGATGCTCTGCACAGTGTTGAACTGTCCGCTGTGCACTCTTCTCGTTGGGTTCAGTATTTTGGGTCAGAGCCCTCAAACGCACAAGGGCTGCCTGCCCTCGCTGCCTGCAGAGCCGGTGCTCGCTCTGATGTCCCTGTGGCTGCTGACTTGTCTGCGCGTTAGGTTATCGATTTGAAAGCAGATTGGAAGTTCCTCTAGCGTTGGCTTTTTGCATGCTGCCAAAATTAACCTTCACAGCGTCTGGTGCTGGCTGTCGGCAGAGGCACCCCGTCTAGGGTCAGTTGGAAACTGCATGAGTTGATTCCTAAAGGCTCGGTAACATGTTCCAGGCGGACAGCGGGACACCCCAAAGCGAGCTGCTGGCTCACCGCAGTTTTCTCTCGGTCAATATAGCAGTCCCGGTCTTTCACTTCTCTTGCAGCACGCAGGTTATAGAAGTGTTACTGAAAGATTTTGTGACACCTAGATTTTCTAAGCTGAGCAAACCCAAATGCACAGTTATGTTCGGATGTGCTTGACTGGGACACAAACATGTAGAACAGATGCAGGTTCAAATAGTGCAGAGAGAGGCAGCGGCCGGAGGTACATAGATGAGCTGCTGCCTGTTGCACCCACAGAGCCTTTGAGGTTGTTAACAGGCTGTCATTAAAGTCCTGTCATCATTAGAGACGGCTGTCAAGAGTTTGGATTCTCCACATTTGCACCAGTTGAGGTGAGGGGCGGCTGCTGTGTGGTCTGTCCGAGAGGACAGCGTCAGTCCATTGAGGCCTTCCCGATGGATCACCAAGGCTCTGCGTCCCTGCCTCTGCAGCCACCTGGGGCAGATGGGACCTCAAACCTAATCAAGCTCACAGAACCTGAGCTTCAGACCCTCAGTTGCCAAAGAAATAGCGGCTAATATGCCAAAGAGCATACATTTTGTGTGATAGATACTTTAATAAAACACACTCAGGATGGAGTTGGGTGAATTGAAGCCTGAGCTGGATTTGGAGCAGAAATCAGACTCTCGCTACATGCAATGGCTCCAAGCTTAAAACATTATTTTTTCATTAATATTATATTGTTATTTTTAGCATCAGCGCCAATCAGCATGTAATTGGCGGTGATCTCATGCTCACTACTGGGTACAGAGTGTTCCTTCCCAGTTTGGGAGAGTTCCCTTGTTATTGCTGAGCCGCAGCCTGCACACACGCAGAGGCCCGGTGTCGTTAAAAGCTCTCCCTGCCAGGATGGACGCTCCCGCCGTGGAGCACTCGGCAGTTTGCCTCTCCACACAGCTTCTGAGGGCCATATACAGCTTGGACTGTTTGTGGAAATCCTTCTCACAGGCCTGTGTTAGTTGACAGACGTCCACAGTGTCACACGTGAGCTTTGAAATGTGGTGCTGCACAGCAAGGAGAGGCCTCCAAAGGTTTCTTTATAAAAGCTATAAACAGAATTGGCTTTTAAAATGGGGGGGATACTTTGACCTGTTCCTGCGCTCCTCCACAACAGCAGAATGGCTTTCACTGGCAGCAGGAGTGGGGTGTTTCTTGACCAAGCTACAAACACGAAGGCCTGCCAGAAGTAAATGTCCCTGACAGGAAGCCACGGTGCTCCCAAGCTGCCAGAGAAGCACTGGTGGGATCAGCCAGCAAGGGAGTGTTTTGTCAGGAGGGTAATGGAAACGCAGGTCAAATACCTAGGCTCTTGGGCAGCATGTGTTGTGTTTGAAACCTGTAATGCTGAGTGATTATCACAGGGGAGCCCTCTCGAATGAGGTGGTTTTGCGTAGAGCCTATTTTGATCAGTGGCTGTACCAGGAAATTATTCCCTTACAACGACCAAAATGGTGATTTTCATAATATCTTTTCTGAGCATTCTGTGAATGAGATTAGGTTTGTGCTACGACAAAAAAATAGCATTTTTAGGTGTTGGCTTGAAAAATGGCTTTGATCTTTGTCTGTGGTTACGTACAGTCTGTATTAATAGGCTCTCTTCTTCTAATTTGGTCCTGGTATAATTTTCCAATTGTTTTTCAGTATATTCAATGTAGTTTGCAAACACAGGTCGATGAGAAGGTATTGAAGGTATCTAGTTAATGAAAGCTAGACAAAAGTTGGATGACCTTTCAAACAGCAAGCCCACTGATGTACGTCCCGTGGTACTGCCACAGTGCCATGGTGCAACTCCTGGTTTCTCCGTCATCTTTCTCCAGAATGACTTTGTCGTGACTTGAGTAGCTTAGACATCCATGGCATATAAAGGCTGCAATGAATCCAGCCTTGTAGAATAAATATTGTAGAGCAAGTTAAACCCATCTTCCTGTAGCCAGCTTAACCCCAGATGTGCTGCTTTTGCTTGTACCCCCAAACTTTGCAGACGAACACAGTTTATTGCCAGCAGCTGCTGCTCTTTTAGGCTTTCAAGCTCTGAGCATCGGGCTTTGTTTCCCCCACCCTGCAAACCACGTGCATCCTGCTGTCACGTATGGATCCTATCTTGAAACCATTACGCTGTACAAATCGTGCTTGGCGCTGGTGAAAGTTGTGAGAGAGAAATGCAGCGTTAAGGGAATGGGGATTTCTGGCTTAGTGGCATTTAATGTCTGCGTCAGCAGGTGTGGGAGCCCTGGGCTTGTGCGAGGCTGGAATCTGACTGTGTCCAACTGTGGCATTTGTTACATGCCCTTTCATCTGTCAGTGTGTATATATATACATTATGTGTATATATAAATATATATGTGTATATACATACAGCTCCTGGTTGGCACAGTTGCTCTGCAGACTGGGCTGTATTTTTAGCCCTGGTTCCTCCTACCTCTGCAGTGAGCTTTTGTGGTCTCCTCTGTGCCCCCTGGCAGGGAGCGGGTAAAGCCCAGCTCAGTTTTGTGTCTGCCTTTGAAGCATTTATGATATATTTGTCTTCTCAAATTGCAGCGTGTAAAGTTGGAAGAGCATTTCCCAGAGGGGAGGAAAGCACTTGAAGGGGGAGAAGCGTTTAAAGAGGTGAACCATACGCCGGTAAATCCTCTGTTTACTTTGCTTTTTTCTCCTGAGGTTTCATCACAGCTGTTTACCACTCCTATCATGTCAGATGCTATTTGTAACAGGAATGGGCCCACACGTCATCCTTCGAGGCTTTTTCATGCTACAGAAAGTTCTGGATGGGTCATCAGGTTGGGGCTGAAAGGCCCCTACCAATGGATAAATTTCACACCAGTTTCTCATGTGGGCATTAGAAGACTTATCACTAAAAACAAACAACAGTGGAAATCTGCTCTCCTCTCCTTTCTCCTTTATCAATATGCCACTTGCCGTACAGATTAGGATTTTTATTTATTTATATTTTTAGCTTAGAGAGGAAAATCATTTAGCAAGAGTCAGGCTGAGAGAGAGAGAGTTGCCAAGATGGACGGAAATATCCTGTCGCAGCATCGCCTTTAGAGACATTGGAAAGAGGCTAATGAAGAAGACAGACTTTTTCCCATCGTTGTAGCCAGGTATTTTGGCCCTGACTTGCTGCATGCTGGAATGCTCGAGTTACAGACGGAAAGTGCTTTAAACTGGATTACCAAGGAAAACTAACCGTAAGGGCACTTCCATTACTGCAGAGCCGTGTCCCTGTAGCTCTTGCACACTGCTGTCGTTGAAACCCAACACATAAAGTTCTCATTTGCTTTTTCGTATTTTCCTTCACATTCCACATATGCAACTTGTTGAAGTTTAAGGAATACTTACAAAGAATAGCTCCGGCTGTGTTTGGGGCATAAAAATTTTATTAATGGTATTAATGGCACTTAGGATGCCTCTTGTATTTAAGCTTCATATAACCAAGGGGGAAAAAAAAAAGCAAGGCAAGAGCCTGCTGTTTACTTTCACACTTTTGTGCACCCAATTAGCCATTGCCATCAGGATGCTATCTACATGGCTGTTTCATAAGTATGAAGTAAATGTTATTAGCTTGTAGATTCAGAGTGGGTGGCCTTGAGTGTGCTGATGGCTAGAAAGGAGGAGCAGCAAGCTGTGCCAGGCCCCACACTGTGCGAACCAGCCAGGCGTGGGCTTCTCCAGCCTTGCAGGAGCACTGCTCCATCCCCATCACCAGGACCTGGCTGGCTGATCCTACAGCCTCGTGGATGTCGGAGTGACCAGGTGTGATTAGGGATCTCGCCATCCATGCAGTGACCTCAACCTTTTTGTGTCTCGTTCAGTCCATCCAGGACATTTATCCATCCAGGTATCCACAGCCCCAGATTCCTGCCTCACTGCAAGCTGGGTACAGCTTGCTGTCCTCAAAAAGGGATCCTGTATGTGTGTTAAAGAATAATCAGAGTGTTTGCTCTGGTTCTTTGCAGTCTGTGTAAGTTAGATGAGGCATATAGCTGTATGTATGTGTGTATATACATACACATATGAGAAATATCCTAATCATTCAACCAATTTCCAAAATGTGAAAGACATTAGCAGTCACCCACGCAAGAAGGGGCTGCACTCCGTGTCGACGTGGCTGTGCACACCAGACAGAGAGAGGCTTGCTCTCTGACGGTGGCTTAAACCCAAGACTGAACTCAAAGATAAGATCTGTTTTGGTCTGGGAACAGTAACAGCCATTTCCTGAAACGGGCTGGGGTTTGCTGGCTCCCTCCCTACCGCAGTGCAGCCGTGTCCAGAGCTGCTGCCAGCATCTCTGTGCCTGCTGGCAATTTGCTTGAGCTGTACCCACGGCTGGGCAGCAGTGCAGGGCATCTTGCGTTTAAGTATTCAATGAGAAATAAAGGTGAGTTCCAGCAGCAGCTTAGAGGAAACATAACTGCAGAACAGTTAAATTTTCAGAGCTATTTCATGTATACAAATGCAAGATGTTGCTGTGAGTGCATTAAATTAAAGCAAGTCAAAATGTACCACTACCATCGCTAACCTGAGGTTTCCAAGTTGGCTGAACAACACAGGAAACATGACAGCTATCAAACATATGAAGTGTCAGCCCATTACTCAGCGGCAGCTTGGTAGAGATGTTTTAACGATGTTAATACACTTCACATTTGTCTTGCTCTATTTGCAGTTTGCTGCTGGGTTCAGGGGTCTTTTTCTTTGAAGATATATTGGAGATATAGGATAAGTATGTTTCCTTTTTGTTTGATCATTCGTGGGATCAAGTGCTGTCTTGAAACTTTTTTTGTGTGTTTCTGTTTTCTCTCACTGAGATTAAAAAAAACACACTTTCTCTGCTTTGTAAAAAGACAGAGAAAAGAATTTGATTTTACATGTGCTTTTTGCCCTTAAGAATTAGAAACGTACATTTTTTGGAAAGATGTACTTTTTCCAAAATAAAAATATTTTGTCTGTTATTTTTTTAAAGCCTCTGCATACCATGTGTGATAGCTAAAGCTACTTGCAAGCTGAGATATTCTTGGTGAGAGCATCACTTCAGTCACTTACAAAAACACATCTTAATGAATAAACTATTCAAACATTTCTCATTGCTGAGCTGTAGAGGTCAAAGCGATGCTGGCTCTCTGCGTGACCTTGGACAAGTCATTATCTCAGCCTCCTTTGTCTGTATAATCTGACTGTTAAATGGCTTCTCACAGAAGAGGTGGGAGAAACAATTAGGTAATGTTGGTAAAATGTTTGGGATATGAAATGTGGTTCATAGGTGCTGAGAATGACTCCCAGCCGTCATTGTCATTTGGCAACCACTGAACTTTGGTTATTACGTCTGTCAGGAGTGGAAAGAAAACTGGACAGAAAAAGGTCTTACCAATATTTATTACCCTGCCTTCAGATTTTTTAGTAACAATTCCCACTTTGTTTCATCTGCTGTTGAACACTTTAGTAAGTGGAGATATTTGGGTCTAAAACTCTGTCCCCTGGTAGCTGAGGACATGTTTCTGTGGTTGGAGCCAAGCAGCTCAACCTCACCTGCTTCTGGCTATCAGACAGGCTCCTGTTTTACGTTCATTTACACGGATAAGTGCTTCTTGGTCTAGACTTTCACGTCTTTTCTAGAACAGATTGCCATGTTCTCTGTTCTCTCAAGGATCCCTGGAATAATCCTCCTATTTCTTTTCTGTCTTATGATCTCTTTCTCCTGTTAATGTATTCATTCAGTTTGTTGGTTGTGTGCCAGAAGAGAGTTTGCAAAGGTCTGAAGGGAGCCGTGCAGCCGGGTCTCACCAGTGTTTGGGAGAAGTCAAATGTTTTACTGTTCCTTGCGCATTCTGATAATTAGTTCAGCCCTTTTGCTGAGGATTTCTTTCATGCCTGTCTGATCCTCATGAGAATATGATCAGCTCAAGCCAGCACAAAGGGTGGCAAAGGCTGCCCATGCCTGAAGTGCTGCTGAAGGGCACACTTCTGCCTGAGCCCTCCTCATTCTCTGCTGCAGCTGGAGGACATAGTGCCTACACCCCCTCTGCTGTCCCATACCTCCCTTCTCCGGGGTTAGCATTTATACAGCCATACAGTTTGCCTGCCTGGCTCCAAGCTCGTGTTTAGGGCCATCTGGTCCAATCCCTGCCTCAGCAGGGCCACCCCAAGCAGGGGGCCCAGGCCCGTGTCCAGGCGGCTTTTGGAGATCTCCAAGGAGGAGACTCCACAGCCTCTGTGGGCAACCTGTGCAGGGCTCTGACACCCACACAGCACAGGACACAGGACTGCAGGTGCGGCCTCGCCAACACTGAGCAGAGGGGAGGGATCCCCTCCCTCCACCTGCAGGCACAGCAGGCCACACAGGCATATGGCCTGGCCTGTGGGACACCCGTTGTCCCCCTGTCCGCAGAAACTTGCAGCACAAAGTGGTGCAGCCCATGGGGGGTTCAGGTAGGCCACAGAAGTGCCTCTGTTTTACCGTTCTCCAGTTACCAACTGCTCACAAACCTGTGTACCCCTGCTCCATCCGAAATGAGGTTGGTCTCAGGCTCGGTGGCGAAGGGGGTGATGGTGTGGTTGTCTGCACTGCCTTTGGCAGCTCAGGTGACTTTCTTAGCCTCCATTTCCCTTTATGAACCCTAACATGATGTTGGTCATTTTCAGTATGTTGGATAGTAACTGATTTTAAGTTTTCATGCATGAAATGCTGGCAATGCTTCTGATGTGACTGTTTTAGTAAGAGAGTGTAATTTTTTTCCCCATTTATAGGATGGCTATTTTTCCCACCGACCGAAAGAGAAAACACGAACGGACAGCAATAATGAAAATTCAGTCCCCAAGGACTTTGAAAACATTGATAACAGTAACTTTGCTCCCAGGACTCAGAGACAAAAACACCAGTCTGAGCTGGTGAAAAAACCGCTAAGCAAGCAAAAGGAGCATCTGAGAAAGAAACTGGAAGAGGAGAAAGTGAAGGAGAACTCACTGCTGGGAAAGAGCTCCAACGAGGTGGTGCAATTGGGTGATCAGCCTGGGAAAAACAACAGCAACAACAGCAACCTGAAGGACATGCACAGGCCTCCCAGGCAGCAGCATCTCACAAAAAGCGGAAACAGCTCCCCTGAAGTGCGATACGACCAGCCGCCAAAGTGCGAGGTAACAGGCAAAGAGGCAATCTCAGCCATGTCCCGGGCTAAGTCGAAGCAGTGCCGACAGGAGATCGCAGAGGTATACTGCCAGCACAAGCACGGGAAGCTGATGCCGGAGAAGGTGACACGTTTCTGTGCGCTGGAGGGTAAGTTGGTGGGAGGTGAAGGAGAAATAAAGCAGTATCTCAGGGGAAGGATTGTATATAATTGAAATGGCTTCCTGATAACAAAAACTGACTTTATTGCAGAAATGTCTAATGTACTTTCCTAGCCTGTGAAGTGAGGGAGAGTCTGTGGATGTTTTAAGCAGGGAGTTACACGCGTATTACAAGATCCTTGGTAGATTCTTATTGAATTTCTTTTCACTTTTCTTACACCACGTTTTTATTGCAGTACGTGATCTGGGTGTTCAGCTGCTGCTTCTCCTTCTTTATGTTCTTAATCTACGAATGTAGAGAAGCATAGTTGAGGTGCACGTCTTGTTAAACTGCACAAGAGTTGCCGGCTTTGTGGGGATCAGAGAACCATGGTGAATTCCGATGTCGTCTGCTAGCCAGTAAATGGGAATACTGGTGTTGGGGCTATATGGCCATTTTTAATGTTTCTACAGTGGAGTCCAGCTAATAACCAGAGCCACTAAGCATTTTGGTAACAGATAATTGTAAGAAGTATAATAACCTTTTTTTATTTTTTAGTAAGAAAAGAATCCAGTTTTGTGGCTTACTTCTGTTTTTAATACTCTTTGATCAGCAAAAGTAATCTCCCAAATTACTGCTGTAGAAAGTCAGGTGCCACGCGTTGCCAGAGTCAGGCTTTGATTTGCTGCTTATGGTTTCTCCGTGCAGCCAGATACACCAGGTATCTCTCTGCCTGCTTTTGATTTGTATGTGTGAGATGGCCCGTTCCTACTTTTCAGGAAGAATGCTTCATGTGCTGCCGTTTATCTAGCTGTCAGCTTCCCATTTAGTAAAGTGCTTTTTTTAGAGGGTGTTTAGTTTCTTTCATTAGGAGTATTTCCTTGCATCCTCTAACCCTTGTGGCTTACCTGTTTATTGCACCATCTCACAGCAGTGAGTGCTATTGGGTAGATTCAACATGGTGGGGAGCAGGGGGATGATGGTGCTCTTGCCTAAATTAGGAGGCTAAACTCCCTCTTAAGTACATTGGGAAAAAAGGCGGTGTCCTGGAGGATATTTCCAAATGAGCATTTCTCTAGCAAGAAGCTTAAGCTTTTAATTTAGATGCTGCATATTACCGTGGTGACCAGTGTCAGCACCCCATTTCCCACCCCCTGTGACTATTTTGTTGTGATGTTTTTGTGTTGTGTTGTGTTTTTTTTCCCATGTCTCTTTTGGTGTTTTTGTTCCTTTCTTATCATGGTAGTATTCAAAATCTTTACACTGTGGGCCAATTGGAGAGAAAGAATTAATGGAGCAGGTAGAAGACTTGGTGTTCAGTGGGAAGCAGGGAGAGAGAGGGAAGGCAGAATAAGTCAAAGGGAAAATAAACAGTCAGACATTAGTGAGAGTCTGAGCATCACTGAGTTACCCCCCAGGTGCCCGTAAGGTCCCATCTGGGTACTGCTGGTGAAATCCACTGTGACAAGCCTGTCCTTGGTGTCCTTCCCTCTCGTCTAATGACAGCAGGTTCAGCTCTGGTCTGTGAGAAACCTGATGGAGCTCAGCACCTTGCAGACACTGTCCTACACTTTGCAGGATCAAGGACAAAATGTCACCAATGCTATATGCCTTATATAGGGTAAATGTGTCACATATACACATGCAAGTGATATCCTAGAGTGAGCTGGAAGTTGTATTGTCATTAGTGTGGGCACATGTTGCAGCTGTATGCAGGTTTTTTTTTGCACACACCTATGATTCCATCACCTACCTGGTAATCTTTCTCAGGGTGACTTTGCAGCAGGTTTAAACAACTACCATTCTTAAAAAAAAAAAAAGCTTCTCAAGAAATCCTCATTGCTTCTTTTTTAAATACAGAATTAATCTCATATGTCCTGCCATCAAGGTAATAACATGGTCTTGGAACCGAGAATGGGGAGGTCACGTTTTAGGCATGAAGCATTTCAGCACGTATGTGCATTGTATATTGGTATATATGCTCCCTTTGTAATAAAACATAATAAAAGGTCCTGGAAAACTGGGAGATATGTACATGATTAGAGAGATGGGGTTGTTGTGCAATATGGTTTTCTTTTAAAATACATATGAATTTATTAATAGCTTACGAGTTATGGGGATATACCACATTAAAATACTAAGTGTAAAAAGACTGTGGCTACAGTTTTTCAGGTTAGCAGTGCCAGAGTTTCATTTCAGTTTTTATTTTAGGCAGTGGTACTAGTTTAGAAAGAATACTTTGGGAATGTCTTTAGTTAGCCAGATGGATCCTTGTGGAAAATGTTGACTTTTCTTTGCCTCAAGGTTATTTCTTGCTGCCCATGCTGACAGCTGAAGTTTACTGCTTCAACAGCCAGCTTTCCTTGGCAGAAAATTCTGTACATCCTGTGTTACATATAGGGTTGCTCTGGAGCAGGCTTGGGAGCTTTGCTGTGGGGAAGAGATAAAGCAGCAGCATATTGCATGGGACATGAGCTGATACGCAGGAGGTGGCAATGCACAAGCAGACTGAGACATCAGAACTATGGAGGAGATCCAGACGCTTGTCTGAATGCAGGGCTATTAAGGCAGGCATGTAGGAACCCCAAAATAGAAGGTGCCCAGTGCCTACCAGCAGGCATTAGAGCACTTTGCAGGATAGGTCCCAGTTCAGCCATCAGTCTTGCCCCATTTTATGATACGACTTGGTAGGTCCATTAAATTTTGCAGCCCTGTTAAAGATCCACAGCCTGAGCTTAAGCGCGTCGTGGTCTCAGGTCTTTCCTCCCCACTGCAGAATGTAAATGCTGCTATTGTGCACCCACAGACTGGCTCCGTCCCTCATCAAAGGTGTCTTCATCAATTCCAGGTATGCCGCAGAGGAGCTGAACTTCATTAAGAGATGTTTGTGGAGCACTGGCCATCAAGTTCTGGGAATATAAGACACCACGTTGTCAGGATTGTAGGGGGAGTTGTATATAGAGGTCTTGCTAATTTATGCATCAAGAAAGCTCTATGTTTTTTGTCAGCAAAAGTCAGACATCCAGGCACTCTGAGTCTTTGTACTTAGCATGCAAGTGCTATTCCTTTTGGTTTGAAAAAAGGTTTCCTGTCCGTTTTCAGCAGAGCAGTAAAGTTGAAATATTTATGTATTGGAGAAGCACATTCATCCATTATCCCAATGTATAAATGTGTTCCCACTGCTACAGTTTCCATTGAGATGTCATCCAGCATTTAATCCCCTTGGATCCTGTCTTAGCTGATCAAAACCACGAAGTCGCTAAGTGTAGCTATCAATCACAGCCATGACTCCATCCGGCTGGGTTGTCATAAACGTTAAGCGATACATTCACTTGAGTGGTTATCAATGGGAGCAGGATCTTACAAGCTCTTTTCTTTAAGTATTTTATTTCCGAAGGCAAGAGGCAACAAAAGTTGAATGTAACCATCTTCAGCGTATAAAAGAAAGGTAAAAGAAAGCCAGCGGTATCACGTTGGCTGTCTGTCTGAAATGCAGTGTTTGTTGTTTCCATGAGGACAGGAGCGGGTGGGCTGCAGTCCCTCTGAGGACGTTGCAGGAGTCGGCGGTGTTCTGCAGCACAACAGGACATGGGAACTTCACCAGTGCCTGACTTGCTGAGCACCTCAGCAAGCGTTTGCCAACAAGCTGGTCCTGAGAACAGGGCACAAATGCTGCAGACCAGGGAGTCGGTGTCAGAGGCTTTAGGTGCTGCCTTATCCGAAGCTCAGACCAGGGCAGCAGGCAGCTTGCAAGTCAGTCCTGGTGTTTGGAGTTTGTAGAAGTGTGTTTTGAGGGGAAATGCAGTCAGTGAAGGTAAGGGGGAAAAGTAGGTCCAGCGCAAGGTTAGATGAAGAGAGGACAAATCCAGTACTGTGCAGATCATGGACAGGGTACAGAGAGACATCCTTCTGGGGAGGTCACTTCTTCTCAGATGTGATATGAAAATCAGCAACATGTTGTCCACAGGCAGATCTTTCTACTTGCAGCTCTTTCTTCTGCAGTGAAAAAAGCCCAACTTTGGGCCTGCTGGCTGGATTCAGTTCCTGAATTCTTTGTTTTTCACTCCCACATGGATCATGGCAGCTGTGAATCCTTGACCTGCAAGTTTTTTGGATACCCAGCGCAACTCCTCCTTAGTCCTTGGTACCAGGTCTGCAAGTCATCGGGCATGGTGCCAACCGGTAACTGCCTCAGTCCTCCTCTGAGCCAGCTTCTCTAGGCTGCTGTATCCCCAGGGGATGCTCTGGCCTCATCCTTATCATTAATTACCCATCTGGCTTAATGCTTGACCCAGATCTTTGACCCTATATAGACCAAAAATACATAACTTTTTTTTTTTTTGAGGGGTGTTTTCTAAAATGTAGTTCTGGCAAAAGAAGAGTCCTGAGGAAGCAGAGAGCCTCAAGGGAGCACAGTTTATTTCCCCTTGGCTCTTCTGTTCTCTTCTCTTAGTTTATAAATCAAACAGGTTTTCTGCTACCTTCATCCCTATGGGTTAAGCCCAACTCATAAATAAAGTAGAAAAATAATCGAGATACCCTGATTCCACATCATTCATGAGCACTGAAAGCTCTTTGCAGATCAGACTGCTTTCTCCTGGCTTTCTTCCTGATGATGCTGCTCTGTCACATGGAGGCAGGAGACTTCAGTTTCTCACAGGCTGCCGAGGAGAAAATTTTCCATTTCATTTTAGAGAAAACAGCCTTCTTTTGGTTTTCAAACTGCGAGAAAAGGCCTCTGGAGCTCTGTTTACTGCGTAATATGCACAGGTAATAGCAGTGTGCGTGGCTGTAATGTTTGTAGCCGAATACTTCAAAGCACTCAGCAGAAGGAGGTTGATTTGCAGGAAGAGAGAGAATAAGCCTTTCAGATGCCAAATACTTACGGGGTGGAGCAGAGCAGTTCTTCAAGGCCCAGAAATGGGAGAATCCTCGGTATCATTTTAAAAGAACGGGAGCTGTATCTAAGCAAATTTCCCCTGCTCTATATGCATGGGTAAGCCCACAGAAACATGGAAATGTGTGCCTCTGTTTAGCTTTCACAACTCTGGCATGTATTTTTGGACTCACTAGGTTTGATCTAAAGACTGTTGGGCCCCACGTTTGTATTTCTCTCCTAGTTTCAGGATTCCCAATGACACTGGCTGCTGCTGCTTTCCTGTACCTCTAAACCGTTAGTGTGACAGAGTTACTGTGATGAGCAATACACGGTTTAAGAAGCATGTAAGAGCCACTGCACATGCAGCCCAGACAGCATTTTAATTTGCTGCACCACAGATGACTCCGGTTGCAATAAATTTACTGTGAGCAGACTAATTGCAAAATAACCCTAATTGAGTAGTTATCAGCGAACAACATCCTGTGGAACAAAACTGCTCACAATTAATAGCATTTAAGCCATACGCCGTTACTCTGCAGAACGCCAAGATGTAATTACAGTGTGTACAGAGATTGTGTTCTCTTCTGGAAACCGTGTTTCCAGCACTTCTTTCATTATGAAAGGCAGTTTCAAGATTCAGTACTTGTATTTTAGGCAAAGTGGCTTTATGAAATGTGGTGTGCCTCCCTTCTCCCCTTAGACGTGTGAAACAGAACCAACCATATTAAAATCGGTGAAGCGGTGACACTGAAAGAGAAAAACAAGATCTCTGCAATAATGTGCACTGCTAGGGATTCTCAGATTAACTTTTTTATGGCCATGTGTGCAAGTTTTGACAGAAAATTGGAATGTGACTGAGTAAAGGAAAGATACTTGATTATTTTGCCTGAGGATGGACTCTGCCTCATCATATGGAAGGGGGCTGGAGTATATCCTGTAAGGGCCAAAAAGCGTGTAAATGCTAGGACCCAAAGTGCACATCAGCTGCCACCACTGGACTGGATTTGCAGGCAGGCATCACAACGTAGGGCTGCGTTTTTGTTGTAGGACTGGGGTGCTTTGGTGGTTTGAAGGGAATGATGGCGCAGCCTTGATGCAAGAGCTTCCAAAACGCTTCCCCCTGCTCACAGATGAGCTGTTCCTGGGGGAGAGGGCCAAGAGAACAATTTAGCCTCAGAAACTGGATCTGGCCAGTGAGTCAGAAATTGGACAGCTTTCTTTGCAGAAGAAAAGTCTGCGCACGTTTTGTAAGGGAGATGAAATTGCTAGAGATGTTCTCGCAGCATCCCAGAACAGGGTGACGTTGTTTTGCCACCTTCCTGCATCTCGTTGGAGGACAAGGGAATGGTGTTCCTATGGGATGGGTGTGCTTGGCACATTGCATTGCTAAGGGATTCTTCTTGCAAAAATAAGGCCATCCTGAACACTGTCTTGTGTAGCTCCAGCTTTTGCTTCAGGAGAACAAATTCAGTGAGGAGAAAACATGGGTAACTGCGGTGGGTGTCTGTGCAGTTAATCCTTCTGTTTAAATACAGACAACTGCTGTCAGGACCATCGGCAAGTTTACAAGTCAGAGAATAAAACCAGAATGAGGTTCCCGTGGCTTTCCACACAGTGCTCCTGCTGTCCTGGCACCAGTGGACCTGCCAGCTGCAGAGTTTGTCTCTGGCAACGCCAGGGCAGCAAACCTGAGGGCAAACATCTTGACAAATAGCATCTTAAGGAAGTGCTGAGAGCAATGCACAGCACAAGGAATGGAGGACAGAAAGGCTGAAAAGTTTATGGCCAGCAGCCCTAGTTCTCACCAAACCACTGTTTTGGAAAATGCTATCATTTTATGGAGCATTAAAGGGGGAGTGCGGGCAAGTGTGGGAGCGGATACTGACTAAGTGTGTCCTAGCTCCGCGCCTCCTGGGAAATGAGCACGAGGGCAGCAGGAGCTTAGTGAGTATTTTGATAAAGATTACTGTGTGTGTACAGGGACGAAAAGAAAGTACTTGAGCGATGGCTAATGCTCCCCTGTGATCCTGCAGCACGTGGGGATGGAGTGGTGCGGGAAGAGTTGAGCACAACTGCAGCCAGAGAAAGTTGTTGGTGCGAGGGTGTGAGTGGCAGGGTTTAAAAGAAGAAAAAAAAATAGAAATAATATAAAAATACTGTTTGTGTAAGAAAACTGCACCAGCAGTCGTGTTTATTTTAGTGTGAAACAAGTGCTGGGCCTCTGAAGTGGGCTCATTGCAGTGATTTTAGTGGACAGATGCTTAAGAGGTAACACTGCATCTAAATTCTCTTGTTTTTATTCAGAGCTAAGCAGGGAGCTGTGTGCAGTGTAAAGCACAGCAGTACTGAATCAAGCTTGAATTAAGGTTGTATGAGCAATCCCTAATCTGACTTCACAACCATAACAAAACTGTGCTGGAGTATCACTGCTCTGCACTAAGTGTAAAGAGGCAACAGTGACTTTCAGATTTGCTTCTTGTGTTAAGTCTGAAATGTCACCATGGACAGAAGGAGATCGCTCCAAATTCAGCTCTGCCTTTCTAACCGTCACACATCTCTAAGCATGGGAAAGCAATACTGGGTTTTCACAGGAATCCACAACTGATGAGCTATTATTTTGAGGGGAGGGAAGTGCTGTGTCCCAGAAATCCCACGCTAGCTGTGGCTCGAGGCAGCCACAGCTTGGTTTGAAGTCAGTGGCATTAACTGCACTACTTTTAAAATAATTGGGGGGAAAAACCTTGACATTTAATTTTCTCCTTCTGAGCTGGGGCAAAGAATTTTCCTGCTTTGTGGCTTCTTGAAATAGATGCCTTAACTATTTACGGAGTTTGTTGCAGGATTAGGTACATAGCTAAAGAGGATCTACCCTGTTTTAGGCACACTTTCTAAAGGGTACATGTATTTGATGTATTTGGGGAGTTGCTGGGCCTTATGAGACTAGTGGCTGTTTTGCAATGTCTTTCCTTGGAAATGAAAAAGAGTTGTGGAAGGGATCTACTCTGAATTAAAATGCCTGCAGTCTAGGCATGAAGCCAATCTTACGGGATGTTAATGCTATTTTAAGACTCAAAACCATAGTTTAGTTGTTTCTGTTGCAAGTATCTCTTACACAGAAGGTAGTTTTAAAACATCAGTCTTTTTTTTCCCTGGGTAATCATGACTTGTATAGAAAAATGAATGACAAGGATTTGTAGCAGAGCAACCTCAGATAAGATTTTGAAATTGCTCAATGTATATTTAGTCTCCCAAATAAAAGCTTGTTTTGGTAGTTTGAGAGCTTGTTAGAAGTGAATAGCCCTGATTCCCCCACTCTCTCTTTTTCAATATCCATGCTATGTCACTGATTTAACATGTAGTTGTGTCGAAGAAGTCATTCCTGATTGGCACCTTTGTAAGGAAGAACAGAGTCCTCCTGCCTCCTAGTATCTTCTTTAATGCACATGAAACTCTGAAGTATTCTATTTACAGTTTTACTAACAAATTGTTCCTGGCAAGATCTTGGTTTTAAAGTCCTGGCCCTGCTCACAAAATGGCAAAATGCCATCATTTTTCTTCTCCAGTTTTCTCACCAACCTCCAGGGAGGCCAAGGAATTTTTCGGTCCCTTCTCCTAGTGCTCACTGAACCCAGATCACAACAGCCAGATTTTGTGGTGGATGGTTACCTGTCAGTCTTCTATCAGCGGATGTCACCGTGAGAATGGTGGGAGCTTTAAGCAGAATTATACTCCAGGAAAATCATTATTTATTAACTCAGGCTCTGTGGTTTTCGGAAAACAATTTGAATAGAGATTGTATGTGCTTTAAGATTGGGAAATTCATAGGATTTGTTCTGCAGGACTGAATGGCTTGTTCGCTTTGAAACAGACCCTTTTCCATAGTGCTGCTCGGGTGATAATACAAAGCCTGCTGCAGGCAGCACTGCCAGGAGGGCTGGCCATCCTCTAGGGCCACAGTGGCCAGCCACACCACCTTCCCCTCTGCTGCTACAACCTGTATGGGAGTTAAAAGGCTTAAAGAAAGGGCCTCCTGCCTCTTAAAGACATCTTCTGTCTAGACAGAGGAGAAGTGGGCACGTGTAGGTTCTCAGTGGATGGTGCGTATTACGCTGCTCGGTCAGCACATGAAATTGGGTTCAGACCTGGGCTCAGCTTTCCTGTCCATCACTATTGCCTGTGTATTGGGTCTCTTTCTGGCCATGTTTTGGAGGGGCTGTCTTGTTCTTCACAGCCAGTGGAATTCAGCAAATAGTTCAGCTTGCACATTGTTATTAAAGGCATTATGGATGCTGCATTTGAGTTAGGTCAGGAGTTCGGGGAAAAAAAGCCTTTGTCTTCATGAATCAAAAGCTTGTATTTAGACACCAGTATCTCAATCTCACTTTGTTCCCGAAGGAACCACTCCCATGGCAAATGAAGATTCTTGAAAGACTCCCTCTGACCTCTGTGATGCTGGTGGTTTTGGGGCCGGCTTTGTAAGCTTGAACAGGAAATTTTTAGGATAAAAAGATACCGGGTCATCTTTATGGGCATCAGCTCTAAGAAGAAGCTCATCTGTAGAGCTCATTTTCCACTTTCTTGCTAATTCCTCCGGGCATTTGCTTACTTTGATGGCCAAGTGTCCTTCAGGCATGGTCGTCTGCAACACTCTTGTCAGAGAACACCACAAAACAAAGCTGTTAAAATGCTCTTTTTCTACAAATCTCATCAGAAACCTCACTACAAGGCAGCCCTCAATCTAACTAGAGTATAATTGCTTGTATCGTTGTCTTTGTTGCAAGGTGATTGCTTCTGTTTTGTGGACCTTCTTGCCCGAACTAAGGATGAATTGTTTTGTTGAAGTCTTGATTCATTTGTAAAACTCATTAGGACTTGTTAGAGAAACACTTTGCCAGTGAGAAAGCACCTTTCTTTGTGACTAGCTGTAAATCACAGCTGAAGCACTAGCTGCTTACTCATCTGTGCTTTTAATTGGAAATTGAGGTTTCCAGCCAGCCAGTGAATATTACCATGCAGTGGAGTATTCTCACCCACTTTTAGACTGAAAGCTTCTGTGTATGTTGTGTATTGCTGTGCTGCATAATATTGTTGAGCTTGACGGTAGCATGACTAAACAGAACCATGTTCTCCACCTCTTCGTGGGCAGTGATTCACTCTGGGTAATTCACTGAATAGCAGGCAGGAAAAGGGAATTTTAAAAGAGGAATTTACTGCAATATGTGTTTTACCCGTTTGTACTTTCTCTTTTGCATGGGATCTAGGTATAGCTGCTCTGAAAGAATTTCAATCATTATGTTTCTGTAAGTCTCTGAACATCTTTGAAGATCTGGCCCAAAGTTATTCTGAGAAGGGGTCTTGTTCTTTGCTCTCTTGTTCAAGAGCATGGTAAGTAATACTCCCTTACAAAGGGAGAGCTGGTCAGGGGAACCAAGCCCGGCTAATTTGCCCACTTTGGCAGCATAAGCAAGTAGCTAATGAGAGCTGAGACAGCTGCTGAGATTAATTGGGAATAAGACTTCTGCGTAATGTGCACTGGGTTTGCCAGGCCACAGCAGAGGCGGGCTTCATGGTGCTGATGTATATTTTTGCATAATTCTACCATTTCCTGCCAGGAGGTGAAGACAAACCCAAGATTCCCATGAAATATTAGAAGGAGGTTTAGCTGATGTACGTTGCACGAGCTTTGATGACCTCATTTAAACAAGGTCTTTCTTGAGTAACTAAAACCTGCTCCAGTATTTGTTTTCCCCCTGTAACATTAAAAAAAAAAAAAAGACATTTTTGAACTTTGTTTCATGAATTGTGGGCGGGTTTTCCAAAGTCTTCTTGTTAAGTCTCCACTCCTTACACAGCGGTCTGGAACATATGGGTTGACTACTGCTGTTTTGATTGCTGATAGCTTTATGTACCTGTGTTTCAGGTGGCAGTAAAATGACACAGAACAGAAGAGACTTCTCTTCAGGAGCTGTCTGATTTGCTGGTTCGTTGTTCATTAGCTAATGCCAGAACAAAGGGCGCTGTATCTAACGAAGGGCAGTACCTCACTACTCAATGTCAAAGTTCCCCATGCACACACACTCCCACTTACATGTTGAGCAACCAGTCTTGGCTACAAGTTACAATTCTACAAGTTACTCCATCATTGGCTATTTTTACTTTTTAAGCTATTTTATTCTCTGCTTCGAGTGTCTAAACAAGTAGTACCCAATCTTTTACATTTCTGGGAAAATTCCCAGCTGCTGTCTTTAGGTATCTGCTCAAATCAAAGCTGATGAGACAACCTTTGGTGATTTCAGAAGGCAATGGTTCAAGCATTGCAGGAATTATCTTGGTAACCTTTCTCAGTGCACCTTAAAGCATCTCTGTGTACCTTTATCTCAGTCATTTTTAACGTCACCAGGGAAAAAGAAGACAGTTTTAGTCCTACAGGAACAAGGAAAGATCAGAAAGAAAAGAAGTATTCAGGGCTGGAGATTCTTCCCTTTCCAGTCCTTGGAAGCACGTGGTCCAAAGCAAAGCATGCCCAGCTAGTACTGTGGGCATAATAACAGCTTTATGGCAGTTCTGGTTCTGCAGACATCCTAACAGCAGATCCCTGAAAAGCAAGTGGGAAAATCATTTTTGTCAGGCTCCAGAGGAATACTGCAAGGAGGCTTCAGACACCTCTGGCATTCTTCACCTTGCTGACAAAAAGGAAATCTGTTCGACCTGATCCTCTTCTGGATCCACTTGATGAGAAATCCTGTTAGATTTGGCTCTGCCCTTTACTGTGACCAGGCTGATGTTCACACAGAAGTTGACACATTTTCATTTTTCTCCATCATTTATAGCCATTGTAGGCATAATTTGCCAAACTCAAGACAGAATCATCTTGTATTTCTCCTGATGTTTGCTTTCAGTTGCTGCAGACTACGAAAACTGGAGAAAAAATAGGAGAAATCAGAGCGCCCCACTGTAAACTTGAAAAGCCTCAGAGAGTTATACTGGAATCCAGCCAAGCAAAAATCTTATTTAGGGGGAAAGAAAGATTCTCTTCTTGTCCCTATGATGAAAGAACCTATTTTTCAAAGTCTGTTTATGAGATTATCACCTGAGGATGTGGTTATTCGCAGAAGTCATTAAGGAGCTCCCAAGTGAAAAGTGACAGCAGAGAGCATGCTCTGTTATGCCATGTCATAACCCAGTCATATAGGCACTAGGCTAGCCCTGTGGAGACGTGGGTTTTGCTTGTCAATACATCCCAGGCTTATTGGGACACTTCAGGCAAGTTATGCCAGGGATAAAAGTTACTTAACTCCATTGCAAAGTAACGTAGATGAAAAACGGTGTTCAGTGGTAGTGGTGTTAGTTTTGTATTTAAGAGGATTTTAAAATCTGTTCATCAAAAGACCTGGAAAAAATTATTTATAAAATAGTAAGTTTTTCTGAGCCCTCTAAAAGAGTTTTCAATATTAGGCTGCACAAAAGTATCTTTAAGAGAACGGTAACAGAGGTTCTCTGAAGTCAGCTCTGTAAGCTCTGAAATCCACAGTTGTGTCCAAATATTTTGCTAGGGAACAGCAGGCAGGAGAGCAGTCTACCTGTTTGTCCGGCCTGGCTTTCTGTACCTTCCAAGGATTTATTAACAGCGCTGGCAGCAGTTCTGCAGCTTTGCTCTACAGCAGTGCACAACTGTGAAATGGGAGCAGAAGTTCTCTGCACTATTTCCCCTCTGTTTTCATTTTCGTAGCCCGGCACCTTCGTCCTGTTGCAGCAAGTGAGGCTGCTGGTTGTAAGATGCGCACGTTGTGCGGTGTATCAATTGGTTACTTCTGGGTTAGAGACCTGGGAAAAGCACAAGAGTAGTGTTCTCCCTCGGTTTGGTAGGTATTAACATGTCTGATACTTGGGCACCAAAACTAATCCATTCTCTTTGTTTCAGGATGCCCAGAATGGGAGCTGTGTTTTTAATTATCATAAATTTCAAAGATTGCCCCGGGCTGTATTTGGTTTCCATAGAAATTTTCCTAAGGTAAAATGACAAAACAGTAATTTTTCATTTTGAATCAGCTATCCATGAAAGATTGGATTTAGGTCAGAATTTATTACCCTGTGGAACTCAAGCCAATATTTAACATAATGTCAGCTATCTTGATACTAGAGAATTTTAATGGCTATGCAATTTTATTCAATGATGAAGTTATTTCAGTTGTGTCATATATGTCTAGGCAATTTGATGAACAGAACCTTGAGATGAAAATTGGATAAACATGGAAAATGGTGATTGATTGGTGGAAGGTTGCAATAATGGCTGCCTTGATATACCTTTTATTGTTAAATTATTTATCTAATGCAATCTCCGACACTTTTAGGAGTCTTTTAAGTTGGCATTAAATCGATGTTTAAATCTTCACAGTCAGAAAGGCCTCATAACTCAAACTGATAAATATCTTCTAACTTGTCAGGAGGAATAATGATCCATCTTAATATCTGAAAGTAGGAAAGATATTATTCTCTGTATTTGCTATGAATCCCTGTAGAAGGATTGAGCCATAAACTAGAAAAATTAAGATTAGGAGACAGAGAGAAATATTAGAAAGAAAAAGTGGAGTAGTAGTTTGTCTGGGGAATTGAGGGCAAATGCTGCTTGCTTTGAAAGACGGGTACAAATTCTTGTCAGGAGCGAGCAGCATCGGGTCGGCTCACCTCGCAGTGCTGGCTGCACCCAGGGGACCTGCCAGTCCCTCCCCAGGTCCGCAGGGCTGCTGGCTCCTGGAGGGGAAGAGAAGGATCTCGCTTCCTTTGGCTGCCAAGGCACGTGGATGGAGCACATTCTCTGGATAACAAAGCCTGCTTTTGGCTGATTCCTACTTGATATAAAAGCACGTGGTGGGGCAGCGGAGTGGAAACTGGGGCTTCGGAAGAGCTGGAAGCAAAACCACGGGATTTGCATTGGGATCTGTCCCTTGCATGGACAAGCCTGCTCCCATGCAGTGGCCACCGAAATGGCCCTGAAGCCCTGGCACTTGTGCTCGGTGCTGCGTGGCCTCTCATGTACTTGGTCTTACCCAGAGTTTGCCCAAATACAGATAAGTAATTTTGTATTGCATTGTCCAGAAAACAGTATAGATCATGTGCTTTGTTTTCCTCACCTATTAAATGCTGTTGGGCAAGGGTCTGGGTTATTTGTATCAAAGGCAAGCACAGCTGAAGCTGCCCCTTGCAGTCTGTACACCAGTTTAAATACCTGAAAGAAATAGTAAGCACAGTCAGTAGGGAAAAAAATGAAATCTTTCTTCAGATGGTAACTGAACCTTGTGAAGAGTGAATGGGAAGTGCAAGTTCCTTACCTTTCTTAACTAAGGAGATGTTGTTGAATGCTATTGATGCTATTGCCGGGGTTTTCTTTGAATAATAGAAAGCTTTTTGGTCTTGGACATGGAGGTGGAAAAATTTATCATATGGAGAAATGGGATGTCCAGGTGAATTTTCATCTTCAAGCATTATGGATCTATTTCAGCTTACATCTAAAACTAACCAGCTGCAATAGCACAAAAGCTTCCCTAAAAACACCTTTAAAACTGTCTGAGTTTGTCCAATATTCAAGCAAAACAGGAAAACCATCCATCATCCCTGAGTACATTTCAAAGCTGAGGAAACATATTTCATCACTTGTATAAATCTTGAGTGGAAGTAATTTTTGTGTGACAATTTTCTGTTCGTTATCTTAGATGAGAACTGAAAATGGTAACTGATAGCTGGCGTCAATCTCTGTAGCTTCGTTTGGGTAGACCAGTGAACCTCACCAAGGTGGCAGCTTTTCTGAAATGCCGTTGTGTTCCTTTCAGATGGCATTTGCCGTTCAGAAAACCTTACATTTCTCCAGATTAATTGGATTAAGCTAGACAGGGATTTTCATAATGCTGCACAGTAGGCATTTAGCATCCCTAAAACTTCAGGCTTCAAAGAACAGTTACCTCAGCAGTTCAGGCTCCCTACCTGGGCTTGTTTATTGCTTTGAACATCCAGACATACTTTTATGACTCATAATCATCCATAAAGAAATTTAACTGTTATTTAAAATGCTCTGTTGGGAAGGCTCAGTAGTTATTAATTAATAATGCATCAGGAAAGCAACAAAAAGGCAGGTAAAGATGTAGTTAGAAGTATTGGCTGGGTCTCTGCTGCCTTCAGAATCGGATTTATGTCTCATTTCCCAAGGGCTCATCGGTGAGCGCTGGGGCTCTTCTGTTCATACTCCAGGCACTTTCCTTATAAAATACTGAATGATGCATGAATATATCTATTAATTAAAAGTAGATCTAAATGTGTTTAATACATAAAGCGTTGCTGGCATGCCGGTGTGGATTAAGAGGTACAACTGCCAGAAACCTCAAGAGAGGAGAACACTGAAACACTCCGCAATGTCTTTGAGATGCAGAAAATGTAAGGCTAAGAAGTATAAAGAGGCCAAAACCAGATAGAAAATCCCCTTTGAATTGCTGTTATATATTGCTAAAGAGAATTAATAATTGAAGTGTGTACTTTAACTAATGAGGTTCGTGGACATCAGTTTTGCCACCTTATCACAGTGCTGGTGAGGATTAAGGCCAGTGCAAACCTGGTGGAAGTGGGATGATGCTTGGACCAGTTGACTGCTGCTTGGCTTGAAGAGAAGGGATGAGCTCTTGGGAGGTTTCCTACACCCACTGCTGGCTCTGACTTGAACTCTATTTAGCAATATTTTTGTCAATTTGACTTTTACGCTGATTACCACATTTGCAATGCGTCCTGTTTTCGTGTGGTAATTGGTAACCTGGAAAATTTACTTGGTGTGCAAGATTTAATATTAGTTTCTGCTGTCCTGCTGACAATGAATTAGCTTTTTGGACTCTATCATATGTTCTCAGCAGGCACATATGTAATTAAAGTGAACACACGTTGGGTTTCATATTAACACTCAAATCACCTTTGGCAAAAGGTCTCTATGTTCCTTCGGGATTATACTCTTGGGCAATGTAATTATAGTGTCAGCTGTAATTGTTATTTTTAAATATTTCTTAATTTAGCCTATTAACCCTTTCCACACCAGTTGACCTTTGGATTTGAAGTGATTTTGTTCTACTAAGGGTTGCTGGCAAATGGACATCCTATTTCAGATGATGTCTGCAGTGCTGTGAAAGTTGTTCCATTGAACGTCAACAGTTTGGTGTCAAAGTACATTGAATTAGTTTACAGAAGTTTCAGAAATTGAATGTGGTTTTGCATTAAGGAGAAGATGGTACTTAGTGTGAAAGTAAAGTCCGGGTGGTAAGCAGAATGCCTTTTTTTTTTTTTTTCATTCTAAAATATTCTAAAGGATTACCTTTAGGCCACTTTGGTGTTAATTTTAACGGCATTAATTAGATCTACCATCCTCGAGCACTTCAGTTGCGTGTGGCAGGACCCAGGTTGGTAGGGAACAAGGAGGGAGGTGTCACTGAGGCACGAGGAGAAGGGTCCTGAGAAATGACTTCGTTTTGATAGGGACTACAGGATGGCTTTTTGCTGCATCCAAAGAAAGGGAGAGGGGTGTATACGCATCAACAGTGTGCCTTTAAGCGATGCTGTCTTGGGAACTAATCTGAAGAGGTTTTTCATCATTCTTCTAGTGTCAGAGTAAAGATACTAGACAAGAAGTGATATTTGAAGGAAATTGCATCACAGTTACGTTTGGTTCTTTTAGCTAAAATGGGGGATTGTTAAGGAAGCTAAGAGTTGATCTGCATTTATATGGATAAAGGATTGTTCGGAGCTGAAACAGGAACAAACCAAGCAGAATTTGGCTCAGACGTGCTAATTCTCCTTTGATACTAATTTTACGCTGCCAAGTCGCCATTGATTTCAGAGGGGTGACTCCTGCTTCATTCATTCATGAATTCAGCAAATGAACTTCTTTGGTGTTTTTCTTCAGCCTTTGAGCTGTGGAAGGATGAATTCCACAGCTGTGCAGAAGTGTCCACAGCAGCAGCTGGAGTAGTAGTGGGAGACCTTGCTCTAACTGGAGACCTGGCTGATTCCTCATCCTCCGTTGTTGTTGTTTTGTTTTGTTTTTTTTGTTGTTGTTTTTTTTTTAAACCTTTCAGTACGTCAGAGGTGCCAGCATTAGGATTCTTACTGATCCCACCCTGGCAGATAGCGAGATTTGTAACTCTTCTTACAACAAACCTGTTGGAGGCCTTCCTCTGTCTCTGTTCCCTCCGCCCCCTCCTCATCCTCCTCTTCCTGAGGATGCTGAAGGCCTGACTGCAGGGAGGACCGACTCTGCTCACCCTCTGTGCCTCCTGTCGCTCGGTGTCCAGGGGCTGCAGCCAGCCGACAGCCAGGGAGTCTTTCTATGTAGCTAGGCTCTACCAGTATTTTATATTTTCCCCAGTCTCTTTTTCTTAAAATATGTTATTTTACAATCTGTGAGATGTTTCATGTGTTTCACACTTTCTCGTCTCCCGAATTAGTTTTGCGTAGCAGTTTTGCTGCCAGTTGATGATTTTTCTGTCCTGCTTTGCCACGAAAGCCAAGTTCTGAGTGAATTGTTTAGTTTGGAGCTCCAACCTTTTAACAGAGGAGGAATGGAGTTACATCGGAACGTAAGTGCTTTTTTTTAAGCCACCCCTTCTAAAAGGGGCAGTCAGATAGGTTGTGTATAAGTGTGTATGTGGCAGGAAAAAGAAAAATTATATTGGAAGTCAATGCTACTGAAATACAACTAGAGCTTCAAAGCATTTTTTAGCACTCACTTTACCTAATTAAAATGCATAACTGCTTGGACTTGTGCCTTGCTTCATAGTACGCTGCACCGCTTATTCCTAGAGATCAACACTAATACATCGCGTCCGCTCCTGCCAGACTCCCCACGTTCAGCGCTGTGAGCAAGCGGTGCACGAGCAGAGCCTCCCTGCAGCCAGGCTCTGGCTAAACCTGTGCCAGTGCATGGGCAGAGGTGGTGGGAGGGCAGGATCAGTCCCACCTGCAGTACACGGCCAGTGCCCAGTGCCTGCTTCCATGCCTCTGGCTGCTAATGGGAGGTGGGGAGGGCAGCCTCTGCTACAGAGCTAAAATAATCTTGGGAATTATATCCATTACTATTTTTTGTCTATAAAAAAGGTCAGCACGAACATTTTTGTTTTTAAGTGTTGTGCAGGAATTCTTTTTTTTTTGTGTGTTTTTTTTTGTGGACAGACTCTTCTACAAATGGTTGTTTAAGCAGCTCCTTGATGTCCAAAGACATCATAGCCTTGTTAAAGTCTGTGGGAAACGTGTAGCTCCGGTTTATAAATTATGGTATTATTGCAGGAATGTATTTCGTGTACAAATTCTCCCCAGATGCTTTTAACAGCAGCCAGTAACTTATTTAGTCAATACAATGACATTTTTCTGCGCTCCCCCCCACCCTTTACAGCAAAACTGAAATGTCTAGTGAAATACAGAAAAAAACAGTTCAGTTTGCTGTTGTCGAATGATTCCTTTGCCAGCAATTTGATTTTTCTTTATTTTCCTCTAGTGGTATGCTAATGGGATCTTTTTATACTATGATGGAGTAATAGAGTGGAAGTCCTTTATTTTAGCAACAAGATTGTGCTTTTTGTCTCTGTTCTTTGCCCATAAACATAAGTGCAAATATACATCCTTGTGAAAAACAATCCAAAAAATTTTCATGACAACATTTTAAAAATCAAGCTCAGCTGAGATGGAACAAGTAGGAATTTGTTGCTTGCTTGTGAAAGTAGTGTAGTAGGGGTTGTTTTCCTCATTGGCTCAAAGGCATGGATGGTAAAGGACAGCATCCCCTTTTACCTGCTGAAGGTCTACTTACACTTGTCAGTGATGTGTCTAAGTAACTGCTGTTCAGTCATGAAACGGGAATTTAAAATTCTTTCTCGTGCTTATTTAATTGCATGTCTTTATGAATGAAAGAGATTTTGATATATTTAAAATGTCTTTTTTTTTGATATCTAAAATCTGTCTTCTGTATGGCATACTTTTGCCATTGCTGCGAATGCTCACCGTGAGCGATCATCACGCTGCACTTGGTGCTGGGCTCAGCCCACACAGATGGGAGCAGCCCAGCTCAGGGCAGGATATGGGCTCGGCTGCGGTGAGGCTGGAGAGGACAGGGAAGCTGCAGAGGCGTTCAGCAGCCGTCTTGTAAATGGATGTGTCGCTTGCAGAACCGATCACAACGAAGCATGGAATTGAAGATACGATTTTCAAGGCACCCTAATTGGATTAGAGGGATTGTATTAAAGATATGTTGACTATGAAATGTTTAGAGGATTAATGCTCAATGATTTTCTTCTTAAACCATCTGTTCTAATCCCTCTTGATCAGCAGCAGCTTCTGGAAGGCATTGCAGCCAGGAAGGGGAGCCCAGCCCCACCTCTCCCATCTGACGAGAAGTGCCATAGTTTATAATATGTGGTGGACAGACCGAAATTCTCAGTCATCGATAGCCTGTACGCCCTCAGCATTTTTGTTTAAGTAGGTTCAGAGTTATGGTTGTCCCTAGTATTATTTTTTTCCCCAGATGCATACTCCCCTGCTGAGCATTTTCCACGTGAATGCATGATTTTGCAATATCAGGGTGGCTTGTGCAAGAATTACCATCCATCAATTTCTCCTCTGTTTTGACCTGTGCATATATGATAAGATCCAGCTAAAGGAGTGTGATGCTATTTATTATTCAAATGTTATTGTAACTTAGCATACCATATGAGTAATCTTTCGAAGTCTGCCAAAGGAACCAGTGTTAATTGCTTACAATAGAATATATTTGCTGTTGGAAATGTCACAACATAATTATGTTCCATTTCTCTGGCTGACAAGTAATATACTGGAAGAAAATTGGTCCTCTTTTTCTTCTGTGTTGGGTGAAATTCTTCATGCTCACCCTTTAAGTAGTATACATGGTAGCAAACTTCCTTGAAGCACAAGAGCTAATCAATGATAAAATAATGAATGTATCATTATTCAGACAGAAATAAAAACTACATCATGTAGGGATTGTGAAGTGTGCAGGGTAAGATTATGAAAATTAAAATTATACTGAATTTGTTGACTTAATGCACATAAAGCAGGGAGAAGTAAAATGAGTTTATAGATGGATGTCAATGTTAAGGAAAGGCCCAGATCTTTGAAAAGACTTGTAATTCTTGTGTAACAGTTCCCATTTCTGCTCACCAAAAGGACTTCCTCGCTGAGTAGCCCTTACGAAGCTGGTGGGGGCTGGGGACTGTAGGAGGGAGGCTGGAGGCTCCTGTGGGGAGAGTCGGCTGAGCCCAGTGATTGCAGGGATGGATGTGAAGCTGCCAACACTGGGTAAAGTCACCCAGTCCCGCTGGTACTGCTGAGCAGAGTTAGCAAGAAATCCCCAGTGCTACAGGGCGAAGCCTGCAGGAAGGGAACGGGTGTGTTTGTGCAGCCTTCTTGCTTGTGAGCAGGTTTGGGAAAACCATTGATAACCAGTGTCCTTTGCCATACGGATATTTCTGTAGAGTTAGTTGTCAGCACGTGCTGAAAAAAGTGTGCTCTGAATGCAGAAACTGCATTTCTTTGCGAAGCAGGTTTTGAAGATGTGGTGTTTGAGTTGAAATATTTCAGTTATGATTATTTGTTAGCTAGCGCACCAGTATGTACAGTGTGTTCATACGCACACAGAATGTGTGTCCATGGTATGTGTGCATACGTGATTCTGATGTCTCACACATCTTTTATCGTCGCGATGTTAGATTCTTACAAGCAGTCAGCTGCATCCTAGCCCTGCAAGTTTTGGAAATCCATGAAGCTGAACTCACCATGGCGCAGAGGAAGCAAGCCTGGCAGCTCTGGAGTGCCACACACATGCTTGCACATGTGCTATTTATCTTTTGGAGCTTGCACACGTGCTATTTATCTTTTGTCTCTGTGAAGAGATTCCTGTTAGTTTCACTTGCAGTGCAACTAGTGTCAGCTAAAATGTAAGTCTGAGTTTTTACAACATTTTAGGATGTGGACACACAGCACAGGTTTACAGATTTATTTTTGCTTCATTGTTAGTGTCAGTCCTTCTCCATACCTAACCAGACCTGTTCAGACTAGCTATGCAAAATACCTGTAAAAGCCTTCAATTTTTTCATCTCTTACCAACATTATGTTTATGGTTACCTTGGGCACAGAATAAAGGCAGACTCTGTCCTTCAAATTCTGAATCCAAAAAAATAGGAGACGTGTAATGAGAATCTCAAAGGATACATTTCGAGTTAGCAACCCAGGTCCCATACAGTATAAATGAGCTCAGTCCTGCTGTTGCAGTGAAGTTACTCGGGCTGTACGCTGGGTAGTTACAGTGTTTAGCTGTACATTTCTTAAGACTATCTGGGGAAAAGATCCTTGATGTAGGACGTGAAAGATGACAGCACGGTAAAACAGAGCAGGAAGACATTGATCAGCCAGGTAACAAACACCCTTTTATCTGTCTATTCGTTCCTCGGTAGTCGTAGCAGTACACAGATACCTCCTGGGAGCTAATGTGAAGTAGAGACTGTTTTAACTATGTAAGTGCCTGTGGTTTATCGGTTACTCGTGCTGTGAGCGTGACAGGAAAAGGAGGAGTAAAGGTTATGGATGTGCCAGTCTCAAAATACCCTGCAAAACAGAGAACGGGTGCTGGAATCAAGAAAAACTTTCAAATGCTAATGCGAGCCTTGATAAGGCTCTATTTCTGTTGTGCTTGGGGTGTGTTATGTTGATATTGTTGCTTTCTTGTTGCCTTGGTTGCTCTGCAGTAACTGGTTAGCTTTCAGGTTTGTTTTAAACTTGCAGATGATTTGAGACAGAAAAGAGAAGAAAGTCTCAACAGAAATGAGGGCACTTTCAGTGTTTCCTTCTTGTTTTGTACAAGAGATCTAAAGGCTTGTCCAGCAGGGAAGGGAGTGAAGTGCTTCATTCCAGAGAAGGGCTGACTCCAAAACCCACGGCCCAAGCAGCTGGTGGGCTGTCAGTGTGTCCGAGCGAGGAGGTCGGTCTGTCTGCAGACAGAGGGCAGGCACCAGGCAGGCCCCCTCTGGCGCATGGTTCAGACCACCTCAATCAGTCGCTGACTCATGTCTGATTCAGGTGCCCCTAGGGCAAACCGCAGGACCTGGGGTCACATCAGGGCTGCCATCACGCATGTCCCCAAGCAACATCTCAGCTTGACTGGGATGAGCCTGATGTATGTGTGATACATCACCCCCGCTATTGCCCATGCTGTCAGAGAAACCCAAGTCCGTCAGCAGAAAGGAGCACTGCTGCGCTCTGCCCAGGTCTGCAGCTTTAGCAGCCCCTAGAGGGTCCTTCTGTCTCCACCAACAGTTCATAGAGGACGATGTCTTAAGGGAGGCACCTGAACTATGTTGCTGCATGTGGGCAGTGTGAGTCTGGCCACTGTGACAGATCAGAGGGGCAGGGGACAGCAGGCGTCTCCATCGCCAGGAGCCCCGGTGGGGGCCTCACCGGGAAGGAGGTGCTGGTGGTTGGTGCCCTAAATGAGCTGGCCAAAGGAACTGGTGCCTCCCAGCTTTTACAGAAGGCAGAGTGCTGCTGGCACGGCTGTAGCTGGACCCAGAAAATGCAGACAGTGGATGAGGTCTAATCGCTTCAGGTTGGGTTTGTGTCATCAGTTTTCTTGGGAGTAGGAAGATGTCTTGTCTTGGCTGCAAAATTCCCGTTCTCGTCAGTTTGGGACTGTTGAAAGGAACATCCTAAGCAACAATCACGGGTGGATAAGATATCAAAACAAATGCCTCATCTCAACCCTTTCACTGCTTTTTCCCTCCTGTAGCCCCCCTCCTTCCTAATGAGCAAAAGGTGCTGTGCTGGGTGGAAGGCAGCTTCTGGGCCATGGGCCTGAATGAGGTGTCTCCAAACCATAGAATCACAGAATGATTTGGTTTGAAAGCAACCTTAAAAACCATCTAGTCTGCCCCCTGCCACGGTTAGGGACACCTCCCACTGGACCAGGGTGCCCAGGATCCCGTCCGGCCTGGCCTTGAGCACCTACAGGGATGGGGCAGCCACAGCTTCCCTGGGCAACCTGTGCCAGTGCCTCGCCACCCTCAGAGGAAAGAATTTCTTCCTTATAGCTAATCTAAAGCTACCATTTTTTTAGTTTAAAGTCTTGTCCTGTCACTACACTTCAGGACAAAAGTCCTTCCCCAGCTTTCCTGTAGCCCCCTTGAGGCACTGGAAGGCTGCTGTAATGTTTCCCCAGAATTATTTGGGAATTATGCTTGATTTTGGTGATTTAGCTGGTTGGTCTCCACAAGTTTTGACTATTACTGGTGGAAAAGGAGAAAAGTTCTTCTCAGATATGATTTAAATCCCTGAGCTGAGGGTCCCACCCTGCAGGGGCTCAACAGAGAAGTCAGTCAGCCTCTGGTTAGGCCAGAGAGCCAGGCTGGAAAAATCTGTATTGGAGCATTTTCTTAGAATTGTAACGTACAGGTAACTTTCTCTTGTTTGGTGGTTTCTAAGGCTTAGAGCAACTTTTAAAAGGTCGGATTTCAATTCAGCCTTATAGAGAGTGCTGTCTTTGGTGAGGCAGCACAGCTTTGAAAAGAAAGAGTTGCCTCCCAAATGCTAAGGCAAACTGAGGTACAAGTTGCTTTAGATTTTTTCTGCAAGAAACAGTTGTGTCTGTTGTTAGATCTGCTGTATAGTGTATTTCTGAAGTCCAGTGATGTCACTGGGTACAGTCAAACTAATTCTCATTTCAAAGGCATTTGGTATTCACCCTAGTAATGTTGGTCATGAACTAATTGGCTCTAAATTGATAAGATAAATATTAAGAAATACATTCTAATTCAGCATTATTAATTAATCTAATGTTGCTTTCCTGTGATATTTACTTCTTCATGAGAGGCACTGAGAAAAGGGAGAAAATACTTGGCTAACACACTCCAGCAAAACTACAAATAATCAAGATTTGTCTCCCAGGAATGCCACCATTTTCATAATTAGAATAGTCAAAAAAGTGAGCCAGATAGTTATCGTAGTAAATTGTTCAGTATGCGTTGCAAGTGCAATGTAGCAGTAGCTGATAATTAGACTGTCATTTGCAAAACATAAAAATGGTTTCAATAACTACTTGAGACTGACTGCAAGACAAGATGGAATTTTTATTTGAAATATGGCAGACTGCTTCTGGACTGAACGCTGCCTGGGTTTGTTTGAAACCTCGCTGATACAAATGTGTTGGCACAGCACGCGCACATATCTGATGGTCTGCGCTGAGGTAGATTTTGCACAGTCCTGTGTTACTGCGATTGCTTTGTGATACAAAAGATAGGATTTGTTCTCAGGGTTCTTGTATTTCCTCTTTTACAGTGAATCCTTCATATCATGTGAAAAAGGTCCACTAAGTTTCCTGGGGCGGGGTGTCTTTCTGTTTGTGTCTGTTGGACAATGCCTGCCCACTGGGACAAGAGTTCTTGAACGAGTGTTTGCAGTGATGCATGCAACACAAATGTTAAACAGCTATAACAGAAGGATGACAGAGCAGGGATGGAAATGTTTTCTTTCAAATTCCAAAATAGAAAATCATCATCTTTTTTTTTTTTTCCCTGGGAAAAGATAGAAACAATTCATCATCTTATGATCCATCTGTGAGCATGAAACAGTTCTACATGTGTCCTCTATCTTTCTACCTTCCTTTCTTCATGCACACCTTATTATTCTGTTCATAGAAAGGTAGAAATCTCTCCAGCATGGGGGTTACAGTGAAATCAACCCAATTCTGTAACTACAGCCATTTTCCTTTATTATATTGAAATGCTGCGGGGGTACAGAACTGCTTAACAGTTCATGAATTCACTGTATAGAAACTTGCAGTGACCTCCTGAAAGGACTTGTCCAGCTGTAAGGCAGGGACTCCTCGCCTCTGACTGCCCTCAGTTTGTGCTGTCATCCTCTGAGATGATTAAAGCAGACCCAAAGTGCCCACATCAGCAGCCCCTTTGTTCCAAGCCAGAGCTTCTGCTCAGCATGGGAGAACGTTGCTGAAATCTGTCTCTTTAATGTTAAATGGACAAGTCATTGAGTGCTTGTAAATTCTGTCTCGCTGCTTCCCACCTACCTTGCATTGATTTTTGCGTATGGGTTACTTGATCATATGAACTTAGAGAGGATCATAAATTGCTTCTGTAATTCATGGTAGAGTCTGAGAAAGAGAAATACTTGAGCAGGGTTGTAGAGATAAAACATTAGTGCAAAAAAAAAAATGAATATCCACTTTTCAATAGCAGCATAATTTCTGAAATTTTATCCAAAGTGCTCAATGTTAACTTACAGATAGTAAGTATGGGTAACAGCAATTTTAAGGAAATCTTCAGAACATAACCGGGAGCATTTCATTTTGCAAATCATAAGCATTCCTCTCAAATCCATATGCCCTTGGGAGAGTTGCACAGATCTCAGCTGATTTCACCTCTCCTGCTTTGCTGAGTGAGTTAAAACCCAGTAAAAGAAGCAGCACGTATGAGTAGTCATGTTAATTATCTTCAGCAGGAGCCTGGCTTGCTTTGCTGGAGGTGAATCCCAGCCCCCTCCTTTAGCTGGGCACTGGTGACCGATGAAGGTGCTGACCCCCAGGCAGAGGAGAGTTGGTGGTCACTTCGCAGGGTGCAGGACTTGCCTATGGTTAAAGCTGTCAGCATCGAAATCCACCAGAATTGTACCTGCTGCCCAGCTCAGCTTTTGGGGAATAGCCATCTGCAGCGTGGTACAATCCTATGTGAACAGACCTGTTACATACAGATAATATTTTTTTAAAAATCAGTGCTCACCTAAAATCTTTTCTTTCACAAAAGATGTCCACAAGGGTCGCCATGGAAATAAGTGAATCATTTCCCATATTGGAGGTGAAAATTGGCATTCAAAGGCTGGGATTCCTGTTGTTAGTTTTCTAGGTTCTGGGACAGGAAAGTTTGCTTTCTCAACTGATAGGTGAGGAACCCACAGTGTGCTGCAGAAGCTACCTTGTCTGTGCAAGGTGTCTTCACTGCAGGGTACAGACAGAACATCCCCCTGGAGCCTGATGGCAAATGAGGCACTTACTGAGACAGGTCATTACAGTTACAGAGCATCCTCTCTTGCTTAACTCCAACAATAACACCCTCTCTTGTTGGAGTTAAGGAAGAGGGGATGTTCTTAGATAAGTCCAGATAAATTTTGCTGTCTTGAAGCCCTCAAAGAATTTTCATGAGATCCTAATGACTTACCAGTGAATTGCCAGAAAGCTGTTTCTTTTGTTAATATATACTGCCAGCTATTTCTGTTACTAGGTATGTTGCAAAATTTCAGGCTCTTAAATAAAGGAAGACTTTTTTTTATTCTTGTCTCCATTTGAGCACAGCAAAACTGTCTTTGCTCTGCACTAACCAAAATGGAAAAGTTTCAGATGAAACCATGTATAGTAATTTTCAGTCCTCTGGCTTGATATGAGTTGTGAACAATTGCAAAAAAGGAGTTTATAGCGGAAACCTGCAACTACTGCTCACTTGCAGAAATGGCCCCACTGAAGGGAACAGGGCCCTTCCTGTGAGTTCAGGGAGGGATGCAGAGCTCTGCCTCTGTGGAGCACTTATGGCTGGCACTCCCACTATGGAGGCATCTGTTTGTGTTTATGGATGCAATAGTAGTAAATACTATGCTGTATTGCACAGCAGTCCCTCTTCTGATGTCCTCTGTCAGTTGATTCATGGTATCAAGGCACGATGCACGCCCAGAGCTGTGCTTGGGTCAAGGCAGCAGCATCCAGGTGCCTGTCTCTGTGCAGTGGCATTCTGCTGAACAGACAGGGAGATGCTAAGCTGGGAATAGAAATGGATAGATTAATTTGCAAAAAATAATATGGCTCACAAAATTCATTAAAAGGTTGTTTCGTGCTGCTAGAGAAGTCCGATGATCTCATTAATTAGCACTAGAAGTAAAAGATTAGCAAGTTGGTTCAGAGTTATGTTGGTGGATGATTGAGCATTATGTGGCACCACAACAAATAAGAAAGTGCACAATGTTTATTATTCTGGCATTTAGTAATACTGCAGTAGCTGAAGATTAAACTCTTAATTATGAGTATTGATTTCTCTGGGGCTTAGGAAGTACAAGCCAAAACTGCACTGGAGCAGAGATTCTCCTGTTACCTGCAGAAAGAGGTGTGTCTTTTCCTGCTAGGAAACCTTGGAAATTGTGTTTTGAGCAGGAAGCCAGGAAGGCAACTCTGATTTTTCCAGGTAAGTTTATAAAAGGCATTTGGTCACAAAGCAAAAGGGCACTTTTTGTTTCCAGTGTGTGATGGCAAAATGCATCAATATGCTTGGATACAGGGGCTAAGAAATGTTTGTTACAGCCTGTGTGAGCAGCACTGCTTTTGTTGAACTGGTGGTTTGTCTGAAGCAGGCGGCACAAGACGTCTCTCCTTGCCCACGGTTTCCATTGCATAATGGAACTGCAAACTTGGAAGTTTCAGACAAGCCCTGCTGCTGTGCTGCCTGTGCCAGGCGGCAGCGAGGACACTTCTTTCACTGTCCCCACTCATTCGTGCATGCAAAATGATTTCCAAGGCATTGCCAAATTATAACTGTAACAAAACATTCTTCCGTTTTTTTGTTTTACCTTGTATTAACATTGTCAGCATTTCATTAGATTTTTTAAAACACTGATCTGCATAAGTTACCCTAGAAAAATGGAATTCCATGAGACCTTAGGAAATTCCACTTAACAGGCATTGCACATGCAATGGGAGTGGAAGATAAATCTGGAATTTTATGCACTCAGAGACTGCCATAAATGATCCCGGAGTAGGAAAAGGTGAGAATTCTCCTCTGCTATTTTGATACATTTTTCTCAGAAAGACAGATGCTGGCACAAGCAGAGGTGAGAAGTGTTAGTGAGTGCCCAAATCCCATGCACCTGGTGGGTGAGAAGGAGACAAGTGAACAAAGAGGTGAAAATACTGTAAAGGGCTGCTTGGAATCAGGGAGAGAAAGCTGGCCTTCAAAACTGCTTTTTGTTGGACTCGAGTGACCAAGAGTGGAGGCCACTCTCACACTCTGTGTGAGATTTAGGGCACATGACAAATGGCAGTGCAGTGATAGCACTGAAGTAGCTATCAAATGCAAGTTCTGCCTTAAAATCCTTCTAGATTATCACTGTGGCACGTTAGGATGTTAAGTGAGAAGCATCTGAGGCGTCTTTTGTGTCTTCTGTCCCAACACCCAGAAAGGGACATGCTCCTAAGTGAGAGGCAGATCATTAATAAGGTGGCGTTACCATGATGTGAAAGACTATGGTGTGCACACACATGAGAAGCCTTATAGAAGTGTCATGGTTAGAGCCCTTCTATTCTTGACATGGTTTATAGAGCTCTGAACTCCTACTGTATTTATTTAGCAAAAAGATGCTCAATGTTTCCTGCCAATTTCATCTTATTTGCAAACCAGACTGGTTCTCTGTCAGTGGAGCAGTCTGCAAAATAGAGGGTGCTAATCAGCCACAGACTAAAAACAGGGAACTGCCAATATAAAGCCAAAGTAGAGGATACTCTGACATATGGAAAAAATACAACATTCTTACCTTTGTGAAATTCCAGGCAGCCAGGGAAAGGATTAGATTACAGAAGCTGTAATAGCATGCAGGTGGAAAATGGGACTGTAAAGACCTGAACCTCAAAAAGAAGGAAGGAACACATGGAAAAAGAGGTTAGAGTAGGAAAATAGCAGGGAGGAAAATATGTCGCTTCAAGAATTTATTAGAGAAACCTGATGAAGTGAGGTGGCATTTCAGATGAAAATTTGGTAGGATTTTGTTTTCAGTAATTGCTAGATAAGTGATGGTGTGGGTATTGAAAGCAAGTGAGTTTAAAATAAAAGACCCACAATATGGCTATTTTAAATTCCCATCACCTTTTACATGGTCATTGCAGAAAGCCACTAATTTCAGAAAAGAGGTATCCAAAAATGTAATGAAAACCACTAAAAATCTTTGCGTCTGTTGATGGGACATTGTCAGCCTGAAATCAGAGCATTTTAATGAAAAATGGGTTAATTTAGCTACTGCAATTGCCCTTCATTCTCCTGCCAGTTCTCCTTGCGAGCCTGTTTTCTTTCTTTCACGATCACTTTCTGTCCCTGCTGCTGTGCAAAAGCCCTAAGCATACCCGTGGGGAAGCTCAGCAGCAATGTGGGAGGAACAGAAGAAGTGAGTATACATAAATGCCATAGTAGGCTAACTGGAAATGA
This sequence comes from Anser brachyrhynchus, assembly GCF_964034855.1. NCBI lineage: Eukaryota > Metazoa > Chordata > Aves > Anseriformes > Anatidae > Anser > Anser brachyrhynchus. The sequence continues at coordinate 8,928,327 of NC_137733.1, forward strand.
TAGAAGAAATGAAATTTAAGTCCTGTTCTAATCTTTTAAGCCGTCTCTTATTGAGTTAGTGGTGGATCATTTTTTAAAGAAATGCCATTTAAGTTGTCAGTGTCCTTTTTAAAATTAAGTGTGACTCATGGGGCTAGAAATTTCCTGATAGGTAGCCCGAATACATTTTCGGGCATGAAAGTTGCATTAATTTATGAGCAATGCTACTGCAGATAGACGTTCCTCGAGGGGCTGCGGGAGGTAAAGGTCTTTTACCTGGGGCAGACAGGCACATGGCTGCCTCCTAGCCCCGTATGAAGTCCAGTAAAGAGCCTTATTCCAGAGACTGGGTACAACTCTTACACCGACAGCTTTCCTGGACCTCCAGGCCAGGAAGAACAGGTCCTTACGTATAGAGGTAGAATAGAGAAACACTGCTGAAGAGGAGAACCTGGAGGGAGGGTCACAGGAGGCAGTGAAGCCATCCCTCCCCATGACGTGCTGCTGCCGTTGCAGCAGGACCTCTCGCTTGTGCCTATCTAAAGGAGTCTTTCAGTTACTTAAGTACAAATTTCAGTGCAATTATGTGGATCAAATTGTTCAGGTAGCCAGAGTCAGTGTTCTGCGAGTTCTGCGAGCTTTCAGTTGCTCTGTTGTTCTGAGTTCATGCTACTCCCCTCCCTTTAATAAGGAGGAGATGCAACAAGAAGGATTAAGCAAAGTCCTTTTTTCTGTGTCCAGCTTTTCTTTTGTAATTAATACATATGTATATAAAAGAGCATTTGGTATTGTTTACTTTTATCAACATGTTTCCAGTTTCCTAGAAATGGGAAGAAGGCTTTCCCTCACACTTACTCTCTCTTCACACTTGGCAAATGTCTGCTTTTTTGTTCCACGTGTTAACTCAAGTGTCATTGAGCATGTTTTTTTAATTACTTCAGGATATGGTTTGGGATGCACAGCGGGCTTTGTGGCTGTGCTGGCGCTGGCTGATAGCTGGGCCCAACCGCCGCCTCAGGCTCGCCTGCGGCCTGGCGCAAACCGATGGGACGTGGAGCTGGGAGGGGAGGGGCAGCCCCAAAGGCAGAAGCTGGACACGACTTACCCAGATACGCTCCTCCCTGCCTTTAGGAAGAAATGGAGGATGCACGTCAGGTTGAAAAGAGGATGATAGAGCTTAATAAGATCCTCTCCCGGTCTTCTTTTCTCAAGGCTGAACAGACCCAGGTCTCTCAGCCTTTCCTCACAGGGAGGGTGCTCCAGGCCCCAACTAGGCTCTTGTTGGAAAGGTAGGAAAAAACAGCTTTGGTGAGGAAAAAACTCTTTCCTTATGTCAGAGGCAAACAAAAATGTGATTACTGCAGTGCCTATAAAGCAGCATAAAACCCAATTCTGCTATTTTTCCAGGAGGGAAACCACTTTCAAGCAAAGCAGGTTGAGGCCCTGTGCCACCCGTGGTTGCTGCTGGGGGAGGTCAGCGTGGGCAGAGGAGTGGTTGTGTTGAGCTGGTTGTTTACTGAGCACATACACACATACTGAGTCTGAAATATCCTATTTGGTCAAAACGTGGTCGATGAATAAAGGGAGACGTGTTGGTGTTCTTGCATATGATCTCAGCTGCTGCTGATGAGCTGGTTCAGCTCATGCATGGCCATTTCTAAACCTTCACCTGTAATGTAAAATGAATGATTAAGTCCTGCCCCTGCGTACATGCATTTCTAATAATTAAATATGTAAGTGCAGCATAATAAGAAGTTCAGGCTTTTCAGGATGGTCAACTGGATTTACCCTTCTGAGGAAATAAACCAAAATGACATCACAGATCATGGGACTTTGAGAAATTCTCCTTTTTTTTTTCTTTTTTTTTTTTTCTTTGAGGGGCTTGGCTATCTTTGAGACAATGATATTGCCTAAAAAAATCTTTACAGGTGCAAGGGGGAAAATGGGGCAGGGGTGATTTGTGGTGTTTTTTGATCTTTGGGTTACTTTCTTTCCTTCTGCAAATGTTCAAAATTTCAGGTTTCTCCTAAATAATTTCTGTTGAGAAAGACTCTTACAAGGTCAGAGGACTGAAGGGGTTGTTTAACTGAAGAAAGAATGTCAGGTTTTGGATAAAATTGTCTTTTTTTTCATGATGTTCAGGTTTGTGAGTTGAAGAGATGTTACAAAAAACAAAGCACTCTAAATTCCTGACTAAAAATGTCACTTCAGCTCATCAGTACATCCTGTCATAACCTTACAGTGTGGTGTTTTCTTTAGAAAACCGAGACCATAAATTCCTGTGTTAATATAAAAGTGAAAATAAATTTGAAATAGGATTGCACTGCCTGCTCTCACACACGAAGAAGTAAAAATGTGCAGGTTGCCATTTAAATGGTCCAGGCTACATCTGCTGTTCCAAATAGATGCTATCAGTTGAGATAATCCTCAGCTGCTGTTAAGTAGCAGTTTCACCAGCTTTTCAGCAGAGCTGTGCTGATCAGAGGACTGAGGATTGTTTGGTGACGTGAGGGGTTTCTTGCTGGAGGAGTTGGCTTTGGTGTTTTTCAAATACTTTGAGGTGACTTCCCATCAGAAACTGCTTTTGAAAAAAGAGCCAAGGTGAAACGTGTACTGCTCTCTGCTCCCCTGCCCTGCGGATACGCTCAGAGATGTCCTGTGTTTTGTTTTTGAACAGGAAAAGCCAACAACAATGTGCAGTGGGATGAGGACTCCGTAGAGTACATGCCAGCCAACCCAGTCAGGATCGCATTTGTCTTGGTTGTTCATGGCAGAGCTTCTCGGCAGCTCCAACGCATGTTTAAGGCTATTTACCATAAAGACCATTTTTATTACATTCATGTTGACAAGGTAATATATCACTGGTTATAAATTGCCTGTCTTGCCATCTGTCAGTCTGCCCATCTTTGTCATCTTCATCTTCTCTTTACCTCTGCTGCGTAGAGTGCATGTCACTTCTCGTCTCTCCATCTGTTATATGTTTGGAGCCACTTTTTTTTTCTCTTTCTTGTTATCTTGTCTATGTAACAGTCTTTATTTCTCTTTGTATGTTTATGAATATCTATTCATGCCTGTGTGTTGTACATTTAGTAACAGTAATTGATAAGTTGATGCAGACTAACAGCAGTGGCCTCTTGGATGGAGAGCTGGCCTGAGGTGCCTCGGGAGAGTTACTTCCCACTGCAGAACGGAGGGAGTAACAGTAACCTCCTTCAGGAAAGCCCTTTGGGATCTACTGACGAGAAATGATAAATAAATGCTAATTGCACTGATTAGCAATTACTGTAGTTGTAATAAAAAGAACTAAAAGAGAGCTCTGCACATTTCCAAATTAACGTTTAACAGAACGCTGTGCACTGTAGCAAGTGAGGGCAAAGCAAAGGCAACGCTCAGGTAGTCGAGAAGTGCAGCTGCTGGTTAGTGAATACAGGGAGGTACAGTTTGGGACAGAGTAACTTGAACCTGTTACTTTTTTCTCCTGTAAAGCGATCCAATTACTTACACCGACAAGTGCTCCAGTTTGCTAACCAGTACCCAAATGTGAGAGTCACTTCTTGGAGAATGGCAACTATCTGGGGAGGAGCAAGCCTTCTGTCTACCTACCTGCAGAGCATGAGGGACTTAATGGAGATGAATGACTGGCCATGGGATTTCTTCATTAACCTCAGCGCTGCCGACTACCCAATCAGGTACAACAAGTCTTCTAAGAACATATGTATTTTATTCCTAAGGGGAGTAAGTGCTGATGTAAGGAGTATCAGGCTGCTGTCTGACATCAGTGCTTTTGCCATGGAGACAGTTGCCTTGCTGTACCCCCCATGTGTCTGTTGCTTGCCCAGGAAGGACTGTGGCTGCAAGCAGGTTAGCAGTGCCAATTCTTCACTTGCAGTGAGGAAGCAGGTGCTGCTCTATTTAGTCATTATTTCTAGCAAGGGGCACCTGCAAGAGAGGGAGTGAGTAAAGTAACGGGAAGTACTGGAGCTAAGCAAACAATCCCCAGGCACGGAGAGATTGCTCCCTGCCAGGGCTCTGATCAACAGTATGATTTGATGTCTCAGGAAGTATTGAAGGTGTGAATGTAGATTCAGTGAAGGTAATGTTCTGCGCTTCCTTTTTTTAGTACTTTCTCTGCAGAGGATAATGATCGTAGAAGTGACAAATAAGTTGCTAGGAGTCAATTATAGCTTCAGCACCAACCGTTGCCTGAATGTGTTTATTCTGACGGCATCAGGCAAAGAACTTCACACATCACCACATGACAAGGCTTGTGATTTTAAGTGAAATCATAATCTTTCTGCATTTGCATAACCCAGACCCCACAGCTGCATTCAGTAAGGTTTACTACATTGTGCAAAATTAGATAGTCCATAAAAAGTGGAAAAAGGAGGGGAAAGAGGCAAAAAAACCAAAGTGTTCTTCAGCTGTTGTTTTTAGGCTATAAGAATTAACAAGAAGAGGGAAAGAGGAAATTAACCTTGTGACTTCTGTTTCCCTGTATGCTGAAAGGAATCAAGGAAAGGGGAAGTAACTTTCTTGGGTAATTTTCTAATAAGCGATGGCATTACACACTTTTAATACTAACAGTAAAGAAATACGTTAGCAAAAGGCAGTGGAAACACCTGATTAGGTTCCTGCAAGATCTCTCTTAAATTATGAGTCCCTTCTTGAATGTGCTACTCAGACAGAAATCCCCACTGAAGTGAGAATGGTAACAACATGAGCTTTTGCCTTAGGAAGGATTTTGTGAGAACTGACAAAAGGCTTTATCTCTGGTTCCCATTTCTATGTACTGTCAGTGAAGAGAAATGCATCACATTTCGGGGAGGAAAACAAGGGAAGAACACGAGTCACAGAGAGTGCACTGATACTGGAACAAAGGAGTTTGAATTAAGAACTCCCAGTATCTCGTATTGCATCTGATTTGGTGTACTACAGGAAGAGCCATAACAATTTTGACGTGTTATCTGTGGTTGTAAGGGACAGTATGTAATTCTCTGTATATCTTTTGAGTTTGAGGAAAAGGTAGCTTGTTATTTCCTGTAATTCACTCTCCTGGTGAGGAATGCTACACTGATGATAAAAAGTAGAGTAATGTAAAACCACAGAGGAGAAGGTGACGGGACTTTGAATCAAGGAAGATAAATTGTAGAAGAATAAACAGTTGAAGGTGTAGTGTAATTACAGAATAGACCCAGCAGATGTATCCAGTTACCCTGTTGTGGTGTTGTGTTCACCCTAAATGCCATCTTGTAGTGCTGTGGCCATGACCTGAGGCGTTCTCAACTGCTCTTCGTTCCCCGCGGAACGAATTAAACCGCAGGGCCAAATGGGATCAGTCACTTACAGATAGGGCCATAAACAACCACAGGATTTGTTGAGTAGACCGTAGTCAGTTCTGCTTTAATGGATTCTTTGTAATAATGCTGTGGTATCTTGCAGTCATTCAAACTCTAAACAAGTGCCATTCAGCTGGAAAAATTCCAGGCGTTTGTTTCTTCATGGTGGAAATTCTTGAAGGTCGTGCTTTGGTATTGCGGCTGCTTTCAGAGCTGCGTGGTGGTTCTCAGCAGCTGGGTGAAGGCATGTGAAGTGCTCGTTTCCCTTGCTGTCAAAGTACTCTGATACCAGAACTGGGGGAAATAGGCTTCCTCTCAACACGGTGCACTTCAACAAAATGTAAAAAGCTTTTTTTAATGCTATAACTTAAATGACAGTGACTTACAGGTGCTGCTAAATTTTTTTAATATGTGATATTACAGCTATAAACCCTGGAAAATGTTATCTCATCAAAAATATATATGAGTCCATTTCATTTTCATAGTGGAGTGGCTATAAATTAATATTCTTTGTAATCTTTGGGAAGGCATTAGTTCTCTGCCTACTACACAGAGAGATGAGTGTTTTTCCAGGAAATAGTAAAGAGGGTGTTTGAGGGCTTTTTCCTTCCTTCAGACATCATTTGTCAGATAATGGACTAGAGGCAGTTTACACATCTCACACTGGTTAGTCATATTGCAGTGTTTTTAGCTAGGTGTCCCTGCATAGGAACATATGAATTTTGTGGATTAATAGTTCTTATCCAGAGCTGCTTCACATTAAGCTTTCGCTTCCCATCTGCCATTCCATCTGTAACGTTGAAACCCTTACTACTTCTCTTCTGATAATAAAAGCTAATCCAGCCTTATAAGTCAGGAGAACACATTCTATATGTGGGGTTAGTTCTGTATGATGAAGTCTAAATCTGTCTGGGGAGCAGTCTGGTATGTTCACGGGCTACATTACAATTACTGGGAACCCTTCATCCTTCAGAAGAGATGTCTAGAAGCAGATGTCAAGGATCATACTATATAAAGGCAGGAGGAGGGAAAAAAAAAGTTCAGAACCATTCATTTTGTGAGAGAAGCAATTAAAATAAAACATATGCAAGCTAAGAAAATCTGGATATCCCTGTTACTGTATTTCATGCCTTAATCTTTAATTTTTGAAGCCTTGGTTGAGTCTGCAGATCCAGCACAAATGAAGTCTTAATCCATGTGCTTCTAGTTGTTACCGTGGTAGAAATCATTCACAAACACAGTCTGAGCATAAAGGCATCTCTAACAAAAATACTGTGTTTCCCTCTATCGTGAGGTAATATGTTGTTTATTGGCCTAAGTGAAATGCATCATCCAACTTTGACTCTACTCACCCCTGGTGAGCATTCTCAGTAGGAAAACAAGGGATAAAATGGCCAAGGACAGACCTCTACAAGTGATACTTTGGGGTGGGAGGCTGTGACTTCCTTCTCCTTTTGCTCGAACACTGGGTGGTGGTGGTGGTTGTGTGGTTTGGGGTTCTTTTGTTGGGTTTTGGGGGTTGGGAGAGGCACATGCTTTCCCAAAATACCATCTCCCGCAACCATGACATTCATAAAGAAATAAACAAAACCAGCCCCTTCCTTTTTCTTACTGTTTTTATTTTAGGGGTATTTTTTCATGAGTTTTCTTTTGAGGAAAGTCTTTTTTTCTTTCGAGAGTTTCTTTCAAAGCTCTGTGGGGAAGCTATCGATGTCTTTAACCTCTTATTTTATATGTGTATCTATTTGCATTATTTATTGTCTCTGACAAACAACATCAGGTAGTCAACCTTATGTTCAGGGACTGAAATTTCACTCCCAACAAGGTGAACTCTGGTAGAGCATCTATTGATGCTGAATGTTTAACGTGCTTTGCAGGAGTCCTTGGATAATGTGGCAGGTGAAGTATTGTACCACTTAAATTAGAAAGTTTAATGAGATCATTTAACAGTGAATGTCATGTCAGTGCTTACCTGGCCACAAAGCTTGTAGAAAGAATAAACATAATGAAACATTTGAACTGTTTATAATTTACAATAAATGACTGAATCTCAGTCACCAAAGGGATCACCAGATCTAATTGCCAGGTAATACTCTGCCTTTAATAAAGGTCAAGCAAAATTATTAACAGAAGTTTGTGGAGTGCTTCAAAATAGTGAGAAAATAGAGTGGCTTATTGATGGAGCTAGGAATGCAGATGCTGCTGATACTCAATTATGAGCTATATATAATAAAAGAAACCCGGTGAAACTACTTGTATTTTGGTAGTTGGCGCTATGAAGATGAACCTGTTTTAGGATTAAGATTTTATAAAAATACCTTCCATAAAAGCCTGCAATGTGAAGACTCAAACAAGTGAGACAGTCAACAAAGTTTTTGGTCTGGAACTTAAATAAATTTGTATTAAAATACAAATAGCATCTGTGGAAACTGCAGACTCCGGGGAGTAAACGGGATGACCGGACTGGGACTGGGACTTTCAGCAACAAGTGCCAAAGTTGGTGTAATTTATGCTGATCGTCTCTGTCAGTCAGAATTGTATTCAAAAGTTGAGAAAAATCAGCTGGCAGAGAGCTCTTGACTGACCTGTTCTTTTGGTATGTTCTCCTCTGATCAATGGTCTAGGTAACTCTTAATGCTAAGTAGCAACATTCATCTAAAGATTTAACTGCTCCATAGAAACTCGAAGGATGCCCTTCGAAGCAGGTAGACCTTTTTCTCAGGTCAGTGTTTCCAATCAGCCAGCAGCAGACAGGCAGCCTGGCTCTCGGTCCTTCATTTTCTCCAGCAGACCTGCACTCCTGACTCCTTAGGAGTGTTGTTAGCAAAGATAACCACCCGAAATCAACAGCTCTACTTGAATTCCTGCCAAATCTGAGCATGGCAGACAGCCTAGCAGAGATAAAGCTGTCCTTTCGCTCACCTGTCTTCTTCCCAGCTTTCATCTCTAATAGCTTACGTTGCCAGGTCCTGCACAGGGGCCATATTAGAGACCAGAAATTGCTTCCTCTCTGGGTATCAAAAAAGGAAACCAAAGACAAAATAGCTGTGAGGAAAAATTCTTCTCCTCTGTGAGCAGTGAGATGAAGGGAAGTGTTTGTTGGCAAGTACATACATAACCAAGTGATGAGTCCTGACTGCAGTCCCTGGGCAGCAGATGGCTTGCCAGGAGTGAGAAGGTGGGAGCAGAGGGAATGGGTCTTTGGCCTTTTTGTTATTCTGGTGGCAGATGGAAATAATTGGAAGCAAAAGGTTTGAGAAAGAAATTCCACCTTTTGGAAAAATGTTTGACCAATTTTTTGAGTACTTTTTTCAGGTAATGGGACCACTGAGAGAACCACAACTCCCTTACTGCAGCCAGTGGTCCCCAGATTCGTCCCCTGTAAAATGAGGGTGACTGCCACTCTGTGTAGACTACATTGGAGATGGCTTTTGCTGTGTGTGCCGAATTTCCCATGACCTGCTCACATTTCTTGTGGGCATTTGACTGAAAATTTGAAGCCGATGGCTGAGATAGAAAAAGTGAGAGAATACAATTTGTATTGGAGCAAACCAGACTTGAGCTCTCCATCCACTTTTACAAAACTTCTCAGCTTTTGCAAGATGTGGACTTGAAATGCAATACTGAAACACAGGAGAAATCTCTTCTTAGAACTGAGCCCTTATGTAGAGCACTGTTGCTTTATGAGAAATGTCTGAGGCCCAGCTGTGTCCTCTCATTGGTTATGAAATTACAAATCCCAAAGCCAGCAGGGCTGATGGAAGCTGCGTAATGGCAATATGATCACCAAAGACACTGGCTGAGAAGGCACTTATGCTTTCTCTCTCTCTCAACTTCTCATCATTTTGCCTTGACTTAGTTTAACAGTTGTGTCTCGCTGGGATTCAGACTTCAGAGCCATCTCCTCATTCCTTCCTGGTAGCACATAAGCTGTTGCTAGACGTGAGAGCCTGTGCAAAGGCTGCTGATGTTCCAGGGCTGGATTTGACCTTGCACGCTACACAAAGCCACCCGTTGTAATGCTTCTGCAAAATTCGTGCCTTGCTGCTAGAATAATGAATCAGGCACAAGGAAAATAATGCAGCATACTTTAAAGCATGTTTCGAATGTGATCCTCAGCTGAAGCACTGGTAAATCCTATCTACCCATCTCGATGGGAGTACAGAGCAGGGAACTTTCGCGGTACCGCGTCTGTTAAGATGCCAGTGTCTGAGGTTTTTATCTCGGTATTGTAGCTGACATTGTATGCAGTTTTGTTTGCTCAGAATATCTTTATCTGGCAAGCCAGACGTCAATCCACTCTTAATGCTTCACAGGGAATCTCTTTTCCTGTCCAGAAAGGAACTTTATCTGTGTTTTCCTTGAATCTGCATTCTCTTAGAATTTCAGAGGCACTACTTCCTTAAATCCCTCAAATAACCTTTTCTCCCTCTCCTTCCTTACTTCGCCAGCAAATCTGAGATTTCTGTATATATTTTTGAGGTTATCTTTTAGGTCTGTTAGCCCACTTCTGTTTTACAGCTGAATTATCCAGTGATTGGTAAAGAAGTGGTTTTGCACAGATTGTTCACAAAGGGTGGGGTGAAATGTTGAAATTATCGTGGCTTAAAACTTTTATTTATTCTTACGATAACTTATTTTTTTCAACCTGGCAAATGTGATGGGAGACCCACCCTTTCCATGTGCAGCCACAGCAGCTGAGGCTGATCATTCCCCACCTCTCCTCCTGGGTTTAAGGCAATAAAGCAGCTTTTGTTTTCGGAGAATTGTGACATCGCAGCTCTTTGTAACTCTGTGCGTATGTAGCACTTCTGAAATGTTCTCCGTAGCAGGCTTAGTCTGGCAACAAAAATAAATGCACCCCAAATTGGAGGCTAGTCTAGCTGCCCAGGCACCTCTGCAGTGCCTACAGATTAAAGATGTATCAATAAAGCACGTTTGCAGAATAGCGGCATTACTTAAAGTACCCTTGTACTTGGCAGCGCATTATCTTGTTGATTCCAGTGCTAAACACCCATGCCTTATCTCCCTCTGTGTGAGCTGAAGCATCCAAGCCAGTGTCCCAGACTGCCTCGGAGGACCGCCTGGCAGAGGAAAGCCCCAGATGCCCAGCTTTGCAGTGTGATGGGCATAGCAGCTTGCTGCGCTGCCTGGCTGGTAGCCTCTTCTCTGGCTGCTCACAGGAAGGTTTGGCAGTGCAGAGCCAAAGGGTTTTCAGCTGTTTGTCATTTGCTTTCTGGATGCGATTTACTTTTTACTCATGGCTGTGGGGAAAAAAAATTAATCCATTTCACAAAAGAATTAAGTGCAAGTCTTAACGGGATACCATCCAGCCTTACCTATAAACAATGACACAAACGTGATAATGTGCAGCATCGGTTCCTAAGCAACACAGTTTTGTCTTCAGGATGCTAGAATAGCATCTAGAATAGTGTTTCGGTAAGGATAGCTGACCTGCTGGGGCTGAGGCGGGCCCTGAGCAGTAGGAGGGTTGCCAGCTCAGCCGCTTCTCCTTCACAGCTTCAGGGCTATTTATGAAACCTGCATTTCACTTGGAGCTTGTCTTTTTGGAGAAATAGGCAGGGGTAATCAAGTCCAAAAAAGGGTTCTTAGCGCAGAATGGCTTTTGTACTTTAAATCCATAATTAAATTCCCCATTAGCTGGCCTGTACTGGCAAGCCTTTCCCATGGTCTTTGGCTGCCCATTGTGTGTCCCAGGGCAAGAAGCTCTGGCAAGGTTTGTGGCTGGAAGTGAACATTGGTCCCTGGGGGTTCCCAGGCATGACTCTGTCTACTCTGTCTACTACGTGCTCCCTACAGCTTTTCTTCAAGCAGCTTGTACTCTGGGTGTATTGTGTGGTGGGTAGAAGAAGCTGCAGAGAAACAGGTCCTTGTGGTGTTTACCTGGGCTTTGAGAGCAGAAACTTTAATCTCTCTTCAGCTGTTTTTTATAGAATAGTCAGGAAAATCATTATCAAATTCCAAATGCTAAAACTGCATGAAAAAAGGGAAACATTCCTATTATAGCATTGCATTTTAAATGTGCTCTCCCTTCGTAACCCTGCAGAATTCTCTCAGGAAATTAAAAATCTGTTGAAATTGCCATTAAGATGCTTTTTTTGTTTAGATTTCAGGATGCCACTCACAATAAAACAGCTGCAAAATAATATCTGGTGGCAGTTCAAAGTGAAGATGAAACAACAACATGTGCCATTATACCTTTCCCAAGTCACTCTTAAACAGTTGCCAGCCACAAGGCCATTAAAGGGTGAGCAAAAGGGTTGTTCTGGTTCAGTCTTTCAGAGGCGATGCTGAAATAGAAAGGAGAGGAATACGTGAACTATTTTCCACCAGAATAGGGCTAAAAATATTGCAGAGTTGACTGGTAATTGATGTTAAAGATTTTTCAGCCAATTTATACATAAATTCTGGTCTTGTACTATTATGTGCTTTGACATTTTGTATACGGGATCACTGCATGTGAATGAGCTGAAGGGCTGGTTTGAAGGAAATAGTTTGCAACAGAATTAAAGCTGCTTTGGAGCAATGGATCATTTGGGATGTGCTGCAGGATGTGGTTCTTTCTCCCAAGATAATATTTTTGTTGTTGTTGTGGTAGCTAGTCAGAACTTTACGTTTTGAGATATCGTGGAAGCTTTGGCCTGACATTGTGTATTACAGAAATTCAAGACCTATTAAAACCTTTAGCTGTGTAATCCCAGGTAGAATTAATGGCTAGTTGGCTTTTACAGTCTCAACTTGTTACATTTGAATATTTCATTTCTGCTCGCCCTGCACAGCACTATAGTCACGATGCGTTTATAGGATACTTCTCACTCTATATATACATGTGACAAGGTTGTGCTGGAGGCAGCTGACTGCATCTGTGGCTGCACCTCTCTAATTCCAGGCTGATCTGAGGGGAGGAGACCCTAAATGGGTTCACTGTAGTACACATCCCTCAACGCTGCACACAGGTCAATTATATCCATCATTTAACACAATTTGACCAACGAGCTGTAGGCACAGGCATCCGTAACCTTTCATTGGGGTAATTGCACTCTTCGCCAAATTAGGAACTGTTTTGGGGCTGAGTCTTTTCCAAATGCAGAGTCAATCTTCATTTAAAAGTTTGCTTCCCCAAAGTAATTTTTAGCAAGTAATATTGCAACAGAGAACCTCCAGCTTTGGGGACCATTGCAGCCCGGGCATTGCTCCGGCTCACCTCCCATCCACCAGGCTGCAGGGCTCAGCAGGGTGAGGAGATCAGCAGGTGGCAGGTTGCCTAACTTAAATTCACATCCATTTTACGGTCTTTTCTTGGGTTGAAGCGAACCATTGGTTCTCTCCTGACCTCATTATTAAATAAGACTATATTGGTTGCACTCTGTTGAGCACAGCAGTGAGTGGGAATACCAGCCTCTCACCTCCCAGTTGTCTTCTCTTCAGCCCAAGTTATATGAGCAGGATATATCAACTTATGGATCCACACGTTGCCCTTGATGTTTTCATGCTCAAAGCTCCTGTCTGCTGCCTGTTTGTGCCCATCATCCCAGTGCTGCAGTCTTCACTGGCTGACTCCAGAGCAGTCCCAAAAAAGAGTAGGGCAGGTCACCCGCTGGCCCAAATTGTCAAAATAAGATTATTGCTCAACCCAAATAAAGGTAACAAAATGTGACCTTCTGTTGTTAAAACCAATTAAGTTTCCTTCCATCAACTCTCAGTTCATTATCCCTTTCACCCCCCAGGCCCTGTTCCTCCATCTTTTCAGGCTTGGTGCAGAATTAATGTTAAATCCCATTAGCCTGACCCCGTTTTCCCTGTTTTGCCTTGTGGTGCTTTGAGTTGATGCGCTCCGACAGGTTGGTTCAGCAGCTCAGGAATCAAAGGGAGTGGCAGGCCCACGAGGAGCTTGGGGAAGTTACTGGTCTGCTCAAATTCACGTCGCTTTTAAAGGTTTCTGCAAGTGCCTCAGCAGCAGGGGCTCGCTGGGAAGAGGACAGGCTCTCAGCTGCAACTCATGGGCAAGTAGCTGCCTCCGATGCTAGGGTCCCACCACCCATTTATTGAGATAACTCTAGTTAGGAGATGGGACTTGTCGTGGGAAGGGTGTCTGTTCCCTCCTGCCTTTTCAGTGGAAAGTGAGGGATGAAAAAAACATTGCTGTGTCTAAATCGATTTCTCCCACTGCATCAGAAGGGAAGGGGAGGCCATCTGCTCGCAGAGCTATCTAGGACTACGTTGGCCGTTTTTTCTAGGTTTGTGGTGCAAATGAAACAGGGAGGTAGGCAGCATCCAACATGAAGACTGAGTGACAAAGCTGTGCTGTGGCCTCTCAGAAAGGGTGTTCCTGCTCCCATTTCCAGCAGTGGGACGGTGGTCTCAGGTTTGCTGTGCTCGCGAGCTCAGCGTGAGCGCTTGGGGTCTCTATCGATGTGATGGGTGGCAGCAGCGAACGTGTCTGGTGAGCTTTGCAGAAGATGCTGGACCTTTGCATCTCGTAGCACGCAGAGAAAGTTACACGCAGCCCTCGGTATGGACTTGATGTAGAGCTTCTGGTACTCAGCCTGGTTTCGCTTGATGTCTGTACATGTGTCACCTTCACATTATCCTTCTGTGTGTGATGCTGGAGATCCCAGCCCCCAGGTAAGACGTCCCAGGACAGCCTCCAGGTTGGAGTGCCATGGGCTGAAAGGTCTCTGCTCCAACATCAGCTTACTTCACACAAGATGCTCTCAAAACCTCTTCCCCCCTCTTCCTTGGAAGAAAGTGAGCATTTTCTATTATAATCACCCAACCTAATGAGCAAGTCATTTCTCTTACTGACTTGTACAAATAAAATTTCAGTTGGGCAAGAGAATATATAAATTAGGTGGGAAAGTGAATGGTTGCTTTGAATTTATGCTCCTATTTACATTCTTCTCTTTTATGCCAAGCTGCTTGGTAATTTGATTTTGGAGATGGTGAAAAAAATTGCTGAAAATAAAATACGCAAGATAAAACATACACAGCACAAACAAAAAGATCCCGCTCAGCCCAATATCTAGATTTAAAAAAAAAAACAACAAAAAACAAAGTCTCACTAATTTGAGTAATGGACTTGTTGATCATTTCTGCCTCTCACTCCACTTGCTCATTTAATCAGTGATTATTGTTTTCATCAAAATGGGATGTTTCGTGTAGGCAGAGGAGGTTCTGCATGAATATGCAACAGCAGCCGAACACTGAAAGAACGCAGAGCAGGGAGCAGCGTTCTGTACTAAATAAAATCCCAGTGCTTTGATAAGCCTAAAAAATCTATCATGTTATTGTGCTTGGTTTTAATATTAAACCCTTGGCTTAGGGGCAAGCATTTTGGTTTTGTGTGTGTGGTTTTGTTTGTTTTTGTTGCTTTTGTTTGGTTTTTTAGATATTTTTCAGCAGATAAATTAAGCAGGCTTAGTTCTCTTTGTGACTTAAGCATATCACAGTGTCTGTCTTAACTCTTTGTGCTGCTGCATCCTTACGAGGTGCGTTCTGGAATCGATAGGAGGCTGGCCGGTGTTTTTGATCTACTGGGAGTGTGTTTGTTGGCTTGTTAAATGGGATAGTTGTCTGTATTGATCTCTGCATTGATGCAGTTTAGTAATGGAATGGCTTATTGTAATGCTGAGTAAAGGCAACTTCCTGAAAAATAGTGTCTTGACAAACATACTTCAGCAACTGTTAGAAGGCGTGTAGTGACCGGCAGCAATTCTGTTTTGTCACTCGTACACATTAATGAATAAGGCTTCTGGGGAAAAAAAAGGGTGCTCAAGAAGTTTTGCTATGGAGCATTACCTGCTATGAGATACATAGGGAAGGCAGAAAACAGCAGCCGTCAGAATGGCAGGAGGACAGTGCTAATTTGCGGCTATTAACATGCCGCGCACACATGCAAACAACATGCCGTCACTTCCTGATCAGCGTGGCATCTGAACTGGGAATCACCACAGTGGTCTGTTAGGATTTCCCATAGCCCATTCCCAGCAGACATAGCCAGATCCCTGGTCTTGCCTGAGCCAGCGTAAACCTAGTGCACGGCACTGGTCTGGGAGCATCATGGATATGTAAACAGAATGAAAGTTAGTCTTTTGCATTTATCAGCTGAAAAGAGGATAAAAGTATGTCTTTCAGAATGTAGCTGGTATAAGAATAGGCAGAAAGTGCATTTACCAGTAGTTCTCTTATTCCACAAGCTGTTTTTTCCAGTGGTTAAAAAACCTTATTGTCATACAAGTTGATAAATAGGAATAAGCTGAAGAGAGAAAATACACCCCAGGCATTGTGTTTTGCTTTGTTTCTTTTGCAGGGTTAAAATTAAGTGAATAACATCATTAAATTTAGAAGTTCTGGGCATGAATCTTTTCTAAACATGAGTCTCAATGTATATAGTGACGTGGCTTGAAGTTTTTGAGTTAGCCTGTTCAGATGCAGTGCTGCTTCCTGCTCGCTGTCTGTCAAAAAAAATCCTTTACGTCAATGCTCCACTTCCTTCTAGATGGAAATGTAAAATACAGTAGACCTTTGACAGTATAATATTAAAATAGCCTTTGTGCACTGAAATTTCAGCAGATAGTTTATGTGCATTAGCTTCACGTGCTGCATTCAATCACTTCATAGAGTCTTAACAGAAAAAGGTGAAACACTTTCAGATTTGGACACATCGATGTCATCTAGCTAACCAGGACCATTTTACCATGGAAATCACAAATGTTTGCATTCATCCTACCCACTGCCAGCTTGGAAAGCTGCTGACTAAAGTGCTAATGGTAGCTAAGGTTTGAAGGCCAGCTAAAAAGGTTTGGGACATTGGCCCTGTTTCTCATGATCTAAACCTGGCTGGCTGGAGGATGTTGGGTCCTGTCTGCCTCGGCAGAAAGCACCCAAACACACGTGTGGTGTGTCCCTTCCGTGCCACACATGTCCCCTCCCTGTGCCTAGCTGATGGAGACATCTGGCTCGTGGACCTGTGTGCCCTCATGTGGCCTGCAGGCATCGTTTTGGCACAGGGGGTCACAGGGCTGCTTCTGTCACTTGTCCTAGCCATGTCTCTTCTTCCCTAGGCTGCCTTCCCCCTGCCCAGGGGGCATGTCGAGTGGACGTGTGCGTCCTGTTTGGAATATTTGCATGCTGCTTTGTCTGTGAAAGTAATTACTCCATTTCTGTCGAGTCCCACGGATTTGAGGCTGGAGACAGAAGTGACAAGTGGAAATCATACAACTGTGAAAACAAAATGTCATTGGAGAGTTGAGGAGTGTTCCTGCATCTCAGCCTGGAAATGAGCAAAGCTTTTAGAAGAGAGGTGCCTTCACTCCAGGCAGCTGTACAGCTTATTGGGGATGCAAATAGTTGAACATCTTTTGTCTGAAGATGCCCCAAATATTCCTGTTTGTCCATCTTTCCCTCTTTTACACGCAGCATGCTCTCAAAACTTTCTGCAGAGCAATGCATAAATCATTCTGCACCCACAAACAAATGTTTGCATGTGGACGTGAAATGCCAAAAGGAAATCTGCTTACTCAAGGTTTGCACTGTAGTGTGGGAGAGCCTACTCGTGCTTGGAGATGAGTTAATGCTGAGGAGGAATCAAAACTGGGGGTTACTTATCCAAAACCGCTAGACCTTTTGGCTTAGGCTGTGCTGGAAGTGTGTAAGCCCCTTATTGCAGTATTTTTCTCTGCACCAGGCTGCATTATTTTACTTTCCAAATAGGAATTTAGGGAATGCCAGTGGGGCTTGATGAACAGTTTTTGCCAGCACTGATAAAAATGTTTGAGCTTTCTTCCATACGTTCAGTTCCACTGAGCTGACATCTCTTCTGAATGCGGTAAGAAAGGAATTTTGCTTTGCTACAGTATATACCTTTAACAAGTTTTCTAGCCCTTATCTAAGGTAGACACATGTCTCTGCATTTACTTAAAAACATTTGTAGGAAATATGCAATTATCAACCTTTTTAGCAAAGGCTATCTGGAAGGCACTCAAGCTCTGGGCGAGAAGGATGGAAAAAAAAAGATACTAGTGGTGATGTGCTGATCATTCGTAAACTCTAATAGAGAAATACACAGGACATGCATGAACATCAGTCAGGTGGTTCAGGAAAGCCTTCGTCCTGCATGTAGTTAGTTGATTTTCTTTGATGGTCTTGCATGTGTGCCTGGTTCCATGCAGTTGGACATTTGGAAGGAACTTGGGAAGGTTTTGTTATGCAAGTGCTTTTTCATTGCATTCATTATTAAGCATACACATGATCTAGGCTTAGAGATCATATAGAGTCAAATTTATGAAAGGAAATCAGTATTTTAAGTAATGCATCTCATAATTTTAACATAAAGCACGTAGGTTGCTTTAAAATTGGAGAAAACAGCTGCACATTACACATCATTACAGGTTAATTTTTTTCCCTATTTTTATATTTTTTGTTGCAGTGGTAAGGGTGCTCAGAAAATGTCATTTTAGAACTAATATTTTGAAAACAGTGAGTTAAATCTAAAACTCCCAGCGAGATGTGTGATACTCCCATGGCAGAGATGGACAAACCAAGGTACAACTGGGCTGAGCTCCCTCGCAAAGCCTCCTTAATAAATGCACTAAGAGATCTTAGATGAATTCAAGCACAACTCTTAACTGTTAATTTTGAGTGTAGTCCCTGCATATGCTGCATCCTAACAAACAGACATGCAGACCCTTACTCAGGAAGTGGCTCATGAGAGTACAGCATGAAGCTGCATCGTTTCAGAAGAGTTATGAGTGTGCTACAGTGAAGCACATGCTGTTAAATGCTTTACTGGATGAGACTCACAGCTAACGTGCTGTAATATGGTGTGGTTGATAAGATCCTCTATAATTTAAGCACTTCCGATGAAATTGCTCTATAAAATAATCGGAAATTGAGTAGATTACTTTAAACTTAGCAAGTAGCTAAAGAAAGTCAACAGCAACAAGTTAAAAAGTTTTAATGAGTACATGCGGTGAGTGTTTTATCGTAAAAGCCCAAGGGTTTATTAGCTGATACAGGGCTGGCGTTTTTCATTAGCCACAGGCATTTCAAGGTTTCATGGGATATAGCTGGAAAACATTCCAAACAAATGAATATTCTATTTTAAAGGAATAATGAGACGTTGAGGGTTTCTATAAACTCCAAAGTTTGCTAAGCCAATATCTCTAATTAGATGAAGGAACTCTCTATAGATGCTTTGCATCAACGACTGTGCACACAGCAAATGTTTTAAGCATTTACATATCAAATACTGCTGGCAGCGTTTTGGCTGTGGTCCAGAGCTGGAGATAGTTTTAATCACATTTGTTCATTAATCCTTGGTGGAATTCTCTTATATATGGTCTCTTCAGGATTTTCATTTAAGCATGTGCTGCCTGTCAGTGGTAGGCTTATTTATTTATTTTATGAATGACATCTGAATCACTGGATTCCTATAAAATGGGTTGTGGAGTGTCTCAAGAAGCAGACAATGGAGTTTTCTCCTTTTCTCTCAGTAGATCTCTTTTGTGCCCGAGCATTTCTGTACTCTCACCAGGAAGAGGTTCATTCAGTGGTGTGACATTTAAAGAGGACTTTCACTCTCCTGTGACTCTGTTAGTTCTTTTCTGTTCCTTAGGAGGCAGACAGTGGTTGAATGGGAAGCAGTAATCGAAAGTACAGTGGAGATGGTTGTATTGCTAACAAAACATCTGAGGGTCGCCCAACACTGGCAGAACTGCGCTGCGAGGGGCTGCGTCCTGTGGGGTGACTGAGCAGCACCTGGGGCATCCAAACTCCTGCTTTGGGAGCCTGGGGTGTTGCACCCTGACCCTGATTACTGAACTCCTCCACAACCCCTCTCTCCCAGCTGCTGTTGCACAGCTTTTTTTCCCTTACTTAAATACGCTGTCCCAGCAAGCAGCATCACTTGTGGCTCAGCTCTGGCCAGCAGCAGGTCCCTTTTGGAGCTGGCTCTGATCTGACACGGGGCAGCTGCTGGGTTCTGCTCACAGGGGCCACCCCTGCAGCCCCCCGCTGCCAAACCTTTGCCACGTAAGCCCAATACCGACGTAAGCCCAATACAGAGGCATGTGTGTGTGACTTCCCTGCCCAGGCGGCAGCGCTCAGTCCTGCAGTGCTGCGGCCAGCTGGCTGCACGGGCAGTACTTCTCCATTATCCTGTTCCTCTCTGAAACCTGACTTGAAAGGCAAAACAAACAATTTAAGACAACTGCTGTTAAAGCAAAGGCATTAAGTCACCTGCAGCCTTCCACGTGCAGTTGCCCTCTAAAACCCTATCTGTCGCTCTCATTTTTATGCTGTTCTATGAATGACTGCTCTTAGGGGAATCAGCTTCTCTGAGCAAATGCTAATATTTATTCTGT
This sequence comes from Anser brachyrhynchus, assembly GCF_964034855.1. Classification (NCBI taxonomy): domain Eukaryota; kingdom Metazoa; phylum Chordata; class Aves; order Anseriformes; family Anatidae; genus Anser; species Anser brachyrhynchus. The sequence continues at coordinate 8,948,026 of NC_137733.1, forward strand.
GATGGATAGCGAGGGCTAAATATAGCCTTTTCTTTGTGATTTCAGACAGCAAAGACTTTTCTCTTTGCCACAGCCTGATCCTGAGTACATATGGGTCAGGCTTCTGGGGCAGTAGCAGGGCTCTCAAACTGCCTCCTGGGGAGAGGGATGGAGGTGACAGCACCAACACGATGGCCAGGCTGGGAATCTGGGGTCCCAAAACCAAATCCTGCAATGGGAGGTGTTTTGTTGTATTGTTCTACTTGCATCCATGTGGTTTTATCCTCCTGCTGTAAGCATTTCCTTCTGGAAGAGGTCTTGTAGGTTTTTGCTTTTTTGGGGCAAAACCATTCTATTGTTGTATCTTTTTGTTAGTTTGCCTGGGTTTGCCCTCTCCTTCCTCTGTGCCCTGTGGAGGTGCAGGACTGCAGAGCCAGCCTGAGCGAAGGGAGAGGGCAGCAGGGCAGGGTTCACCCGAGCCGGGGCAGCCCCGGGGCAGGGATGGTCCAGAAGGAACTCGCCTCCTGCCACCAGCCTCTTGGCAGCAACGGCTGATGATTCACAGCGATGTGTTAGGTACAGTTAAATTCTTCACTTACTCAAATCAATGGGCTTGATCAGTATTATTAAAATTTATTGAGAAGAAGGCAGCAAAATCAAATGTGATCGGCCCTTCTACTTCGAGGCCTGTGTGCATGTCTGCATGTTTAGGATAGAGTAGTTCAGCTGGGAGGGACCTACAGGGATCAAGTCCAGCTGCCTGACCACTGCGGGGCTGACCAAACATCGAAGTATGTTATCGAGGGCATTAGCCAAATGCCTCATGAACACTGACAGGCTTGACTTCTGGTTGTGTGTTTGCCTCCATTACCCTTCATCTGCTTCATAGCCTCCTCATTGCTGCTTCACACAAGGTTGGCCTCCTCGCCCTGCTCTCCCATGCCCTCTCCACTTTTTTCTTTTTTTTTCTCTGTTTTCTGGCTGCTCAGCTGCTTTCATGACACCCACCCAGCTCTCAGCACCATGGCACAACATAAGGTAAACACGTGACAGAAATCTCAGAGCTGGGGTTTAAGCAGCATTGCCAGCAGCACCATAAATGTGTGTTCAGTGGCAAGGGTTTCTAGGTTTGTTGGTTGTTGCAGCTAATTATGCACTTACATAATATTTTGCACTTTCTGTGACCAGGATGTGACTTGTCCCAGTCTCGGCACACTTATGCTCATTTTGCAGGGAGTGTGTCTACAGTCAGGGTAATTAAAAGTTCCTTTGCTCCCGTGTGTGTAGCGATAAAAAGGGCATTGATATTTTTTTTACCTGCCAGATTGGAAAATGTGTAAGAGATAAAATCTCTGGAAAGTCTCCACATTGACTTCTTCCACACGTTAACATTACATCAGGGACAAAAGCATTACCAGCCAAAATCACAATTCAAATAAAATTGCTGCTTGGGGAGAGGAGTTGCAAAGATACTGGTGCTTGCAGCAGGCTTTGCCCTTTGCATCTGGAGGAGTGTGGAGCCAGGACAGCAGATCTGGTTTAAACATTTTTAAAGCTGCATTTTAATTTTCTTGTGCTAGCTTTTCATATTCCAACATCATAATTCACACATAACCACATCTGTGATTAAAGTGAGTTACAGCTGCCTGGAAGGGGTAGCAGTATGCAGTTCTCAGCGCTGATGTTTGTGTGCATCAGCAGACACATGGGAAAAAAAGAAGAAAATAAAATGATGCCAGAAAATGACATGGGACTTGGGACATCAGCTGATGCTGATCCTTGAAACTGTCTGTTACCTTTTCTCTCCTATTGCTCTGAAGCATAAACCAGAGGTTGGGATTTTTTTGCCCTTTTAGGTTTTCTTTATGTAATAAAACCAATTTAACAAGTCATGAGTTTTAGGGCAGGGTGATCATTTAGATTACAAAAGGCGAATAGGAACAGCCCTTTATGATGATGTAGCCAAAACTCTTTCAAGTTTCAAGTGCACTGGAAGAAGGCTGTTTTCGCTCCGCTGTCCTGTTCCACCCATTTGTTACCCATTTCCATCTCCTTCCCTCTTAGAAACAGAAAGCGGGGTGGGTGCAGCCTTCTGGAAGGAGCTGGTGGAGGCTGCTGCTTTGGGGAGCAGCTCTGAACGAGACCTTGCACCAAGTTCAGCTGGTGCCTCTTCTGTTCAGCATCTCAAGATGTGCGTTCCGCTCTGTTGAGGACTGTGGACTTATTTAGTCTTTAATGATCTTTTAATATTTTTCTTAATATTTTTCCCACAAGCACGCTAGGTCAGAAAGCATTTTTCTGTGTGTGTGTGTTACATGAAGTACAAGGTGCATTACGGGTGCTGTGTCAATAACAATTTCAAGTGATGAACCTTCTCCTAGTGTCACCGCTGGATTTCCAAAAGGGCTTTGGCATTATCAACAACTTAGAGCTTAATCATTTCTCCTCGTATAGCAGTTATCTTATACTTACACACTGCTTATTCTCAAAGTTCCACTGCAAGAGAGAGGAGTTCTGTATGGACAGAATTGCATTAGGGCTCTGGCTTATGCAGTGAGAAGAGATTCGTGTGTAATTCATATTAATGACTGGGTGCTGCTTGCCCAGCTCCCATGCCCTGCAGTGTCACATACGCACAAACCATTCCCGCTGGCTCGTTGGTGAGGCCGTTAATCTCCAGTTCAGCCTGGGCAGATACTGCACAGAAACAGAGGTACAGAAGTGGCCCTTTTTTTCATCCGATTCCCACACAAAATCAAGCTAATTGTTCCCATACGTGTGTGCTGCCAAAAGTTTCTGAACATTTGATCCAACTTAGTCAAACTGTTAAGCAATTGTGTAAGTTTTGTCTTATGAATAGCCCCATTGAAGTGGGTGCTATCCTGTACATCCTTCAAGTTGCCCATGCGTTAAAGTACCTTGCTGAATCCAGGACATTTATGTTACCCTTCACTATCTTCCAAAAGTAACAATTGCTTGTTTTTCTTTTTCTTGGAATCTCCAAACACTTTCTTAATCTATTTTCACAGCTGTAAACTAAGGGGATCTCTGCTCTTTGCTTGGATTAGTCACCAGGGCTTGGAGGATTTGTTTAAAACCAGCGAGGCCAGCACTGCCTTTTGTTCTCCGCAGCACTGGGCTGTGGTGGTGCGTGGGGAGGTGCTCGTACCGTGTCCCGGGCAGAGCTGCCAGGGTCTCCAGACAATGCAAACACCACATCAGTGTTTTTGTTGCCTGTTCTCCAGTTCAGCTCCCAGTGTACACGCTGTGAGCTGAATTTACTGCAATGCTAAGCCATGTACGTGCAGTTATTGAGTCCCAGGTGACACTGCTTACACCCTGGGACACCTGAGTCCCAGGCCACGGGCTGCTCATGAGAAAACGCTAGTGGCTGGCCTTGCTCTTCTTGGGCAATCTCTTCTGAGCTCCATTCTTGCTGTAGGTCTCACCTTTACCTTTCTTGGTCCTTCAACCCTTGGTCCTGACCCTAGGCTGAGCCCCAGCCCGGGAGCTCAGCCACGGTCCCAGGTCAGGCAGTGCCAGGGCCAGATCGCAGGCAGCCCTGAGGCTGCTTTGTCTGAGGCCATCCATCCTCTGAGCCCATCCATCCCCTGAGCCCTACCCCACAGAAGAGGAGCAGAGGAACCTTGGTGAAGGTCTGGTGGAGATGGATCCCACCATCCCAGCTGGATGACTTGCTCTTCTTCATCAGTGAAGTCAAAAATGCCTTGTTTCCTTTTCAGTCTTTGCTTTTCTTCCTCCCACGGACACCCCCACTACACGCAGTCTCTCTCCACGCTTGGGATTCCTGGGAGGTTTGCTTTCCCCTTTCACTCCACGTGCTGCACGTCTGAAAACCAGCACGTTTCCTCTCCCCTTCCTACTCTCACGTTCCCTCCCTGCTACCTGCACAGGTACTCAGCTGAGTAATTCTCCCAGATGCCTCACCCTCCGAATTCGCTTAGTGACAGAAGGAAATAAAAGCGGGAGCAGTGCGAATGCGTTCATCACCTCCAGCCTCATGCACCGGCTCCAGAAAGACTTCTTCCTACATCTGTATTCATGCTGCTACACACTAGGGAAACTGATAGAAATCTAATATGTATATTAGTGTGCATATTAGCATGAACTGCTCTCCCTTATCCCCGTGACTTTCTGATTTCCTCCTTAGGAAGGAAATATTAGGAATATGCTGTCCTTGTTACTTTCTGTTGTGCTGTGATGGTTAGTAAAGGCTTTTGTGCCAGGTTTACGCTCGGTGAATTATCCCTGAAATCTGTGGAGCTCCAGCAGAATTTAATTTGGCATTGTGGAGTTGATGTTGCTCCCAGTGATGTCTTCGGCTGGAAATCTCGGCTTTCCATTGCTTCACTTAGATTAAAAATAGGCCCACGCCTTTAGTAGTGCTCAACGCGTGCCAGAGGCATTGTCAGTACCGAGTGCCAGCAGCATTGTGATGGCACTGCCACCGTGCATGACGAAGTGTGGTAGCAGTCTGTGCCAGGGGCGTTTAGGAAATATACCCCTGAAGGCAAAGTTTTCAAGGTGGTGAGGATGATTTTAGCAGCTGCATTAGCATCTGTGGCGTGTTGAATACCTTTGATTTTCTTTTTAATATGGTGCGGTGGAATAATTTGGAGGTAGTGCGCAGCATCCTCGTGGTGTCGGGGCCAGAAGAAGTGTTTTGAATGAAAGCTTAATAGAAATTCACTGTGCTCCCATGCTGAGCACAGAATTGGTTGACCGCATAAATCTGAATGTCAAATAGCTAGAATGTTTTACCAAATGGAAATGTGATGTTTTATTTCCATGTTGTCACCACACAAAAAGAAGCATACTTAAATGACAAAGAGTAAAACGCTGTATAAAGTTATTTCCTAAAAAATATTTTAATAAGAGTTAGAAGCGTGATGCCACCATTGTTTTCAGGGAGTGGAAAGATGTCAATTATGAATTATTTTGAGAGCTAAAACCCAGGTGGGCATTTATAAGAGGTATCTAAAAAGTGAGAATGATTAAAAAGTTTGCTTAGCAGCCCTGAGTCCAAATATATTTGGTAGAGCACTGCTCAGCAGCACACTGTAGGTAGGTGAGCAATCTATAAATGATGTTTTATTGAGTGGTGTTACTTCGGTTGATTTGATTTTTGTCCTGCAAGAAAATTGAACCTCAAGCACTTCCAAACTTTGTTATATTTCTAAAGATCATCTTTATGTGCCAGCTTTTGCCTAGAAACTCACCTGAAGATGTCAGCCATTGAAACCATTTCATGTGGAAGCATTGCTAAGTAAATTCACTAAATGCCTATTCATCCCAGTAAGATGGAGAGTCACTGGAGCAGCAAATGTGAAAATCTGCACAGCTTACTATACAGAAAGCAGTTTTCTGAGGTTGCCAAGTTGAGATGCAGAGCCTGACCCTGGGAGGTATTAAAGCTCTGATGAGTGAGCATAGAAGGAGGGTCTCATGCTCCTGCAGCCTGGTCACGCAGGCTGACTGATGGACAGACGTTCCATTTGGTCCAGCTAAAATCAATGGTTAACTTGCTTTTTACTCATCAGTTCAATAATGACATGCTACCTGTGGTGACAGAGGAATTTGGGTTTTGAGAAGTGGAGAGAGGTTACCAGTCTGATAACACTTCCCAGTTGTTGCAGCCTGACCTCAAAAGTTAACTGCATTTTGTACAGAAATCTTGTTTAACTTGATTTTCTGTGTCTTACACTAATAAAATGTTTTCAAGGTACAGTACTGTTGACAGCTGGCTTATCTTAGTTTTCTCGCCATCGAGTCCATTACAGACCATTGCTTAAATGCTGTTGTATCTGTAATATTGTGTTTTTGAATGTAACTCAGGAGATAAAGATCTTTTTAATATGATTTATTCTTTTTTTCCTAAATATGCTGACCTAGAGAAATAGAGAACAGTTTTGCTGCATTGTTAAAGAATTAACAGACAACAAAAGCTGCCAAGCATAAATACGTTCTTGGACATGTTGGCTGAAATTCTGAAAATACCGGTGTCAAGTTGCCAGTCATATTAATTGGAATTAACCTTCTAAATTCCTTTGTTCCTATTAATTTTATTGGGATTTTCACATCTAGATTCTCTTGCTTTATGCAGTTCAACCCTGGCCTCTTCTCTGTTACAAGGACTAAACCAACCAAAATGCCATTAGATACTTAACCAAATTCCCTAGGAAAGATCTAGCAAAGTATGTAAAACAGGACTGTCAGGCCAGTCATCTCGCAGCTGGCTTTTCCTACTTTAAAAGTGCTGAACAGTATTACTTAGTACATACTCCGTTACAATGCTGAAAACATCTGCCAAGATTTTATATGAATTTCTTTAAGACATAATAAAGCCACACTTCTTTCCAAGCACATGTTTCTGGGTACAGGGAGACAGTGGAGTTCAGCAGCAGGACGGAAGTGTTTCAGCAACTGCATCCTTCTGCAGATGGTCTCCAAATGAGAATGAGAAGTGCATAAATTACTCTAAAGATAGTACTTTTCACTGTGTAATTTGTACATCTTTTGTTCTTTCCATCACAGGACAAATGACCAGCTAGTAGCATTCCTGTCTAGATACCGTGACATGAACTTCTTGAAGTCACACGGCAGGGACAATGCAAGGTAAGCTGGCCTGTTCCTCTGCTATTTATTTTTTTCCTCCCGCATCACTGGGAGTTTTTGCATAGCAACTGCTCTTCAGTGTCATCTGAGTTAAGAAATCCCTAGTCCAGCAAAGAGAAGCAGACCTGCTTCTGAGAACAGTTGTTGGTAAGGAGTGGCTCCTCCTGACAGTCAGTTTGCAAAGATGCTTTTGTGGAGAGGGAGATGGGAAGCAGACTGGGCTTGCTACCTGTTCAGGGTCTGTCACAGATGGCAGTTTCAGGAGCTGTACTTGGGGAGGAGGTGCGCACATGAGATTTTTCTTCGTTCTCATCTCCACTGCTTCTGTGCTAAACAGTTTTTACATGTGAAAATTATAGCTTTCTGACTCATTTCTCAGAAACTGATAGTATTACAAGCTATGCCCAAGCAAGCATCTAGAGCCATTAGGGTTTCTGGAGCTTCCAATCATTTCACGAGGCTGGGAACAGACAGAGGAGGAGTAATTAGACAAAAATAGCTGTTCCAGGTCTGCACAGCACCTTGCTGACCACTCTCACAGAAATGATTTATCAGCCGTAGTAAAATTTCCAAAAAAAGGGGGTCTGCAGCAAAGGCTTGTGCAAGCAGAGCGTCTCTGTGAGCTGTGGGATGTGCCCTTTCCCACAGCTCAATGGTAATGCCTATAGCTCTGTGCTTTCAGGGAGCAGCAGTGACCAAACATCACATTTCTGAAGCTTTAAACAACCTCTGCAGATGGAAAACCTTTCTCATTTGATTGTGGTGCTCCTCTTTTCCTCTTTATTGATAGCTCTGTACCATAACACCTATCCTGCATCAGTTCCAGTGACTCCATATGCTGAGTCCCAGTAGCTTTGCACCAAAAAATATTGTTTTATTCCACCTGGATCACCAGGTCATCTCTTTATTCTGTAAAATGTCAAGCATGCTGTAAGGCTGGGTTCAGATAATGTACAGAGAGAATGTGAGACATCAAGTCGCATGTTCAGTGCCACGGCTAGGTAGAATAGTGTACAGGTCTCTCCTATTGATGGCTCTTGCTCTTGTCACTGGATTTATCAATTCTGTCATGTTCTGGTTTAAATGAAGTCCTCATGAGCATTCATCTTGTGCATGCCGAAATTCTGTAGCAGGTAGTGAAAATAGCACTGTGAGGAATAATATTTAAATCAGAGTCAACAGTTTTCCCAGGAGAGTCCCCGGCCTGGGAAATGCAGAGTGTCGGAGTGATTGGCAGGCTCAGCTCTGGCTGGCAGCAGTGATCGACAGCGGAGCTGAGTAAAAAAGGGAAGGAGGAACGGCTGGGGACAAGCAGTCGGTCCCTTACGCCTTCCTGCTCCTGTGGTGCACCCGATTCTTCTCCAATTCCCTGAGCTGGCTAAGGAAAACAACTACTGAATTATGACGTGCCTGCAACAAGCTAGTTGGAACATGCCAACCTCAGCTAGGTTAGAACAATCTAGGTCAATTAAACACACTAATCTGCTATTAATTTAATAATAAAATGAGCTAATGTGCCACTTGTCCTCTGCTCAGAGTAATAACCGCACATTTATTAGTTCAGTGGTTCTCTTTTACTCCATAAACAGTTAAATACCTTCTAGCCTATTACAACACATCATCAAGTTTTATTTTTTCTCCCGGATTTCTAACAGAAGTTCTCTGTGCATCAGAGAGCATCACATGGGATGCCAGGGAAGTTTTGCCTCCTCTGCCTGTGTACTCCGTGAATCCCGTAAGCGCTCCTGCTCTTGGCCCCTGGCTGAATGGGTCCTTTTATGTCGCCCCTTGGCAGCTCCCCAGAGTTTTTGGGGGATGATACGCTGGGTTGATACTCTGGGGTGACGTGCTGGGGTGATACGCTAGCTCCCCTCCTCCTGCATGCCCCAGTATCTGCACAGACAGTGCTCGAGCCAGCAGCTGCAGAGGCCTCTGAGTAATACTGCCATTCAGTAAAAGTTAACTCCGTGGGTGTCAAAAGCTGATCACAAAGTAGTTAGACCTCTGTGTAGCGGGTGAATTTCCAGCTCTTCATCTACATGTTGAGAGGGAAATTGCATTTAATGTGAAGATGTGCAGCCTGATCGTTCTGTTTTGGTGCTTCAGTAACTCTGGCTTGTGGAAGCACACTGTCTGCCCTGCCCATTTTACAAACAATTGCCAAATGATTTCCATTTTATATCCAAGGTGTGAAACCAGTGAGGTTTAGCCCTGTACGTAGAAGTTATTAAAACCCTTGAACTCAAATACCTGGTATAAGAGTGGACAGGTGAGCTGAGCCCAACGGCTGTCCCCCCATGGGCCGCTGCCTACAGCAGGGCCTGCAGGGGAGAAGAAGGGAAGGGGCAGGTGGTGGTGCTTCCCTGCAGCGCTCCCCCAGCCTCCTGGGATCTCTGGCTAGGGAATTCCCACTGCCAAGCTTGGTGACTTTATCATTTAAGAGTCAAGGTTGTGGGTTGTTACTTTGTTGTTGCTTTTTGGTTTTGTCTCAATTTGTCCAGTTACTTTTTAAGTTTTACCATTTCCTTTGCCTTGTCACAACCCTGTGGAAAACAAGTGTCTGCTGGGGTGAATGATATGAACAAGAGCTAGAAGCAGCAGTCTAACAGTCTCAAGGTTTGGCAACAAAAAAACAAAACAAGAAGAGACCACTTTAGGAAAGGATTTGAGACACAAGCCAATCTCCACTTATTGGGCAACGGGACAGAACTTTTTCCAGGGGCATCCCATCTCTAAACAGACTTGAGCAGGGCTTTTTCTTTAAGAGGGCTGTCACTGAAGCCATGATAAGGGAGAGGACGCTAGACTAGACGGACTGACACCCCATGTACAATGATAATTTTACTGTTCTGAGGTGTTTTTCTCACAACATGGTAAACTAATAATGCAGGAACTCAGCATTTAAAATTCACTGAAAATTACGTATATCCCCTGCATCCTTCTATTTTAAGTTGTTCGTGAATATGGCTCCTAAAAAATAAGCTTTTCGACTAAGTCTGCCTTGTAAACCACTGCATATTCTCTGAATTTTAAGTCATCATAGTCTTTGGATCACACAAAGAAGAGAGAAAGATTAGAAGTGCCATCTCAAAACTGAAATGCTCATACAGTTCAATTACAATGTACTTTGTATTCAAGCCATGTTCACAATCAGTACATGCTTTACTGCCAAATAAGGAGAGAAAGCAGGCTTCCTTTTATAGAGTGAAGTTTTCTTTTAGTTATGCCAAAGTCATTAAAAAGTGCATCGCTCTGATTTTCGTTTAGTGGCTTCAAAAAAGGGAACAGATGTGGAAATGGCTCCATAACTCAGCTGGAGAAGCATTATTTCCTTAGAGAGCTAGATGTATGAAGTGAAATTGCATACAATGGCTGGACTTGTTGCGTAGCACTTAGTGGGCAACACTTACACTTTCTCCTCTTTTCAGTGTCCTAGGCTATTAAAGCCAAAGAACAACCGAGTAGTTCTGTAAGCTGTACCAATTTGGAACACCCGGAAGATTTGTTATTTTTTTGGCAGGAACAGCACCTGGCTGATGCATTATAAAATATAAAGACAGTCAAATGTGACATCTTCGATGACAGGCAGGAAATTTAAAAAAAAAAAAAAAAAAACTTGCCACAGTAGTCATTTGGGAGCAGTGTAAGCATGCTGCAAAGGTTGGATGCTGTTAAATCTTAGCAGAATCTGGAGCTCAGAGGCAGAATACAAACAGCTAAAGGAAAGGCCATTAAAAGTTTGGTTCAAATCTGGGTTCTTTTCTTGTGTTCTTTGATCTCCTCATTAATGCTGTTCTTCCTAGTTGTGTTGTCTTCTTTCTGGCTGCTGGTTTCCAGATATTTTTGGAGTTGCTGAGCTGAACTGTTCAGCTTTTAGTAAGGAGCATCATGAGCCCAGCTCAGTTCTCAGAGGTTAGAGACCTTAACTCCTGAAGGGCCAGACTATGTTCCCCAAATCTCCACCTCTTTCATTCTGGTTCTGCTGTGCCTGTTCGTTTCACCACCCTTTTGGACATCCCTGTATTCCATTCTGGCACACACTGTTCATTGGCCTTCTGTACACAGGGTTAATCGTGGTCTGGTGGTCAGTTAGGAAATGTGTCCCACAGTAAATGCTATTGTGCATTGCTGTGTTGATGATTCACCCTGTAAGTACCCAAACACTAGGAAAAATTTGATTTGTTATCCTTACTGTCAGAATATTTTAACCACTTAGCTCCAGCAGAGCTTACCTTCCTGCTCATGCAAAGTATTTGGTGGTTCATTTGGCCTAAATTTTGCTCTCCCATGCTTTTTTTGTTATTTTTTTTCCTAACACTTAAGTATTCTGAAGTGCACTGACTAGAAAGATCTATTTTTGCTTTTAAGTAGTTCAACCCAACAGTTGCGTGTGAACTGTAGTGACTGAAATAGCAACATGCATCTTCTATGCAAAAAGACCGCACATAAAAATTTTAGACGTTACAGCTAGCTTTCATGTGTTCCCTCTTGCTTTATGGAAAGTGTTAGGACTGCCATAAAGCCTTTACTGCTTCAGCTTGACAATTTGCCTCCTTGTAGGACTTTTTTTTTTTCCTGCTCTGTTTTTGGAAACAATGCTAAGCGGCCAATGCAAAGGAAAACAAAAATAGGTTAAAGATGGTAGGAAGATGCAGTAAAAGCAGCCATATGCCTTGACATGGGGGGAAAATGGATTGTTCTGGTTGAATTTATTAGTCTTGATAGAGTATGCAAGAAAGACCATCCACCAATTCAGGAAGGTGCAATAAGTGAGAAGGTTTGAAGTAGCAATAACTTACGTAGTGGGGTGGGAAGGATATGAAAATTGAGGTACTAGTAAAGTAATCAGAAATCTGATTGCTATCTAAGAGCGTTCAGCTTCATAATTCATTTTCAGTCATGTAAGTAATAACATTTTTGTCCTTTCCTCCAAGTTCCTGAAACGTTTTATAAAATAATTATAGCAGGGAGCATCCTTTTAAGTTTGCCAGATATTGATGGCCCTGTTCTACCCACGGGTAAACAGAGATTAATAGCCTGATTTGGCAGCTTGAAAATCCATATAGAAGCAACTCATACTTACTTGCCCCCATCACTTGGACAGTTCGAATCCCCATTTCCTTTTTGTTCTTTAATCATGTAGTAGCAGCAATGTGTGCCATAGCTGCTCCAGCAGCAGCATCTCATGGACAAGATGACTTCAAGCTCAGCTGCTCCGTCCCAGCAGTGTTCCCAGGTGGGGACTGCTCGGTTGTGTGGGTGTTGGGAAGAAGAGGAGGTGAGGGGAGAAGAAATCATCTGGGGAAGACATTTATTGGAGACAAACAGATGGCAAAATGTCAGCTTTTGTATCATTCAGTCTGTCTGTGGTGAATTTATGCTATATCTCTGCATGCTATTATTTGCAGTTTTCTCCCTGTTTTGCTTATTTTTATATTTAAAAAAAACAAACAAACTTGAGTTGTGAGCTCTCATATCATGAGAGTAAGCCATTACATTTTTGTCCTTGTAAAACCTGTTCCCATGTTTCTTAAAAGATACTGGAGTGAGGAGTGGTGAAAATGCAGAGGCAACTCTTTGAAGGTCCCTCTTGAGCAATGTACTCACAGGGGACTTATGAGACTTGTCAAAACAAGGCAATGCCTATGGGAGTTATTACTGCAAAAATAATCTCTGCAATTTCCTACACTAAAAACAGTTGTAGATTTTATTTTTGGAACACTTGAAGAGTTTGCTCCCTGACCCTCAACATTAAAACGTTAAGAAGCATTAAGGTTTTTTAAGACTTTCTCTGAAGGAGAGTTTTCCAGCAGATGGAAATTTGGATTTTCAAAACCAGTGCAAGTTAACTCTTAGGAAAGGGTAGACGAGAAGACAATATCATGAGGAATGTCTTCTAAATGTCACGTGGAGATGTGATGTGATTGAAGCATTAACTGGATAGGCTGAGGAAATTGCATATGAAAGAAACAGAAACCATTTATGTAGAGTATGAGGCATCTACTGTAAAGCTTGAAAAATCCAATTATGTCTTTACAGATATGGAATAATGGCCAGATAAAATGTGTATCCATCACCTTTCAGCAGGATGTCTTGTAGAATGCCCTAAACATGATATATGTTTGGTTTCCATAAAGATGCCCTTGCTTGGGAAGGACCACACGTAACAAAATATTTCAAAGTAGACTTGAAGCTTGAAAGAGCAATTCAAAAAACTGTACTATTTTTGCTGCACTGTATAAAATCGAAATCTCATATTGTCCAGCATTTGTGGTATCAGGCCTCTTGTCTGAACACAGATGATTTACTTGCACACTGAGTTTAAAACTGCTTAAACATATATTGGAAACCACAGTGGTAATGCAGATTGTCAGAAAATCCTTCCAATAGAGCTGTTTGATCTTATAATTTCTTGCAGCCCAGCTCCTAGGTTCCCAAAGAAATGGCAGGGAGTAACGTCACTAACTGCATCTCGTAGCACTGCCTTCTTTTCCTTGGCTGTGTCACCTCTGTTCTCTGCTCTGAACTGGACCCTGGTCCTCCCAAAGTCAGCGCTGGTGCTGCTCCACACAGTGCAGTGCTCGTGTTTTAGGGCACAGAGAGACAAATGACCAACACTGATGGTATTAAAAAAGCAATATTTCCCCTATGTTCCTAGTCAACTTCTGAGCATATAGCACTGTGGTCAAAACTACCAACAGCATTTCAGTTTGTGTGCTTACGGGTTTGGCTTATGCATGTGAAATAAGCCTTGTTTTTACTAAAGCAAATCCAGCCTTTATAATTTTGTTTATGTATGTTTGTGTAGTGGCATTAAAGCTTAAGGGATTGTTAGGGTAGTATTGTGTTCATAATATTTTCTTCAGAGTGAGAGAATTAAAGAAAGATAATAAGTAATTCTGCTTTTCACCTCGCAACGTTCGTATTCAGGATGCCGCAATTTAAGCACATTGGAAAGTGGGTTACGTGTTTTATTTCCCCTGCTCTTTTATTCCATCTATTTTTTCTATACCAAGAGTTTTTTCCTCCCCTTTTCAAACGGCTGGCATTCTGAATTATGTACTTCCTACACACCCAATTGCCCATTGTACCAGGAGGAATTATTCCTAATCTTGACAGACAAAGTAGGTACTATTGCTTTTTAACATTATTCCCCTTTTTGAGGTTCAACTCCATTTTGGGAGGTGGGGGGTTAGCCCTGGAGGGCTAACACAGAGCACAAGAAAAAAAGTGAAACATATTGCCAGATCACATTTTTAGGAAAGCAGATGCTTCTCTGGCACTGTGTGGACACTGTGCTTAAATACCCAGCTGTTAATTATTTCAGATTTCTGAAGTACTGTGTAACCCTTTGTGGAACAGAGTTACTCATGGAAATGGGGTGAACTCAGGGTTGTGTCTCAGTTGGCTGGAATTTCTTCATGTCTGCCATGGAGACCAGGATCTCTGGGCAGGGAATGAGACTGCTCTGTGCAGATTTGGATTTTATGAACTTGCTTATTACAAAGAAATATTCAGTGATTGGTTTATGGAGATATATTGTAGCCTAGAGGTTGCTCACAAATTGTTTGTTGCAAGCGTTGCCCCCAGGACTGTCAAATTACTGTTCTGTGCTTTCTACCTGGTCACCTCAATTGCAAGTTACTGCTTTATGCCCCCTGACACATTGGCTCCAGTAAGAGTTTCCAAGGAGGCTGTGCAAATACTGACAGCAAGCAGTCACTCATGAACGTATAGCCATAGAAATATTTACTTGACTTTTCCCACCAAATATAGCTGACGTCTTCAAATGTTTGTCTAAAGCGAGTTCAAAGAGGAGTAGATACAGTCAAAGCAACGTCCAGAGTTTGTCCACAGGCATGAACGAGAACATTGTCGTGGTATGAGTGGAGCTCCAAGCACTGCAGGTCCTTCCTTGCTTTGACATTGACTTTAGACCTGTGATGAATTGTTTTGCTGATGTATTGGTAGCTTTTGTTTAGAGTTCTTTTCTAGCGCAGAGAGTAATGATGATGAGGTCTCGGTAGGTACACCTGGTGAACAGCAAAACCTTGGCAAGAAGTTTTCTAGGCAAGAGGCCAGAAACAGGAAACACACAGGAAGAACCTTTTTGACTTAATAATGTATTCTTTCTAGACAAAAACCTTTGCTGATAAGGAAGGTGTTGCAACCTGATTGCTTCTGGTGCTTAAGAAAGTTTTATTCATTCATGGACTTTGGAAAATAAAAAGCAGCAGGACTCTTAAGATCTTACAGTGTGAGCATCCAGTAGTGGGGGTCTCAGCATCGCTGCGGCACACAGTATCACTTGGAGAAAACTTCAAAAGGGTGATAGTTGATTGTGGTATCTTTGCTGATAGTAGGTAACTGCAGCAGTATTTATTAGCAGTGAAACATACTGCAAGAGCTGAGCTGTGTGTTTATATTCGTGTTATAGGAGCATGTGTTAAATGCCTTACAAATGCACCATGTGTTACAATCCTAGAGTCTCATTTGAAATGCATTTATAAATATTTAAATAGACAACAAAATAAGAGGAGTTTCTTAAGATACATTGCCATCGTGAGCTGTCTGGACAGTTAACAAGCTATACTCAGGGTAACAGACCATGGGCTGCAAAAAGTGCTTTGTTGTGTTTTTTTTTAACGAACTATAAAAATATTTATCTGGAACCTTGTAAACCCTGAGACCATTAGGGCAAAAGCAGCACCGCTCAGAACCGTAGCTGCCTGGCTGGTGAACTCAGCTGGCAAGATGCACTGATGTTATGCTCTGCTTGCTGGTTACTTGAAAGTGCAATGCAACCTCCTCACAGTTAGAGGCTTTTGATGCAGAGATTAAAATTAAAAGAATAATAGGTCTTAGATGGAGCATTCTGTGGTCCAATGTAAAATGAAATGCTTTTTCTTAACCCTGGTTTTATTTTCGTTTTAGTTTCTCCTGGTCGACTCTCTTTTCATGTCATCATTACTTTCCTCCTGTTGTTTGTCTTAGATCAGGAGAAAGGTCAAGTGTCTTCATCTGATGGCAATCTCCATTGCATTTGGCTAACCATATGTTGATACAATTATATGTCATTGCCCTGGCAAGTACAATTGCAGTTGTCAGAGGCATGCCAGTATTACCTGAAATTCAGGATTTCAGAAAGCATCAGAAGTTGTCCACATTGACTGAAATTAATGACGTGCTATTGCTAGTACTATTGTGTGCTTTTTTTAACGTTAATTCAAGAGTTACCTGCTAGGTGTCCTACAAAACCTAAGAAAGAAAGAGATAAGGGGAAAATCACCATCTTTGCATTTCATAGCTCTTTCTGAAGCTTGGCATGCCTTCATAAAAAGTAGTTTCAGTATTATATTGAGCATAACAAGAAACTAATGACATACAGCATTAGACTAGAAATAAATCAGTAGGGTCATGCTTTTGACCTCCGTCTGCTTACCTTTCTTCTCAGACATGGCTGCTGCAAGCATTGTTGGATGGCTAGTCAAGAATCTTTATGAACTGTTTGTCGTGTTTGAGGGGGTTTTGATTTCTTAACAAGGCTTACGCAGCATATAGGTAGCACCTTCTGCTTTCCCTCAGGTAATATCCAGTATGCTTAGAGTAAGTTCTTGCTTCCCTGAGTGCCAAAATTGCTATTGCCAGAGCAGCTAGTGACGTTGATCATCCAAGAAGAGAGTATGGAGAAAAAAGAAAGCCTCATCCACCTTTTCCACTTGGGTATGCAGTTCAGCTCTGTGTGCCAGCAGTACAGTACAGCCTAGGCTTGCTAGGACAACCTGCTGCATCCTCAGGCAGGATCATTTAGCTCCTGGCAGATCTAAAATACGCTGGGTCCAACTGGCTCCCAAGGAACATAAACGGGTAACGAGCAAGTGCCCAATAGAGAGCTGTGTCTTCAAAGCCCCTGGTATAAAATACTGCTTCACAGATAAATGGAAATTATTTGCTATGCTAACATGTTACACTATTTAGGTATAGTAACCGTGTGTGAAGCAGGCCGAGTAAGAGTGAGCCTTCTGAGAAGTGCTGCTTCCTATTTGGTTACTGCTACTTAGAGGCTGATGTGGTGTTCCTAGGAAGGCTTCAAGAAGCATTAGCAAAAGAGTTGGGGTTTGCAGGTCCCCAGAGGTATTGCTGCTCTTCATTTGGCTGTGCTGCCTCGCTGGAAGAGGAATGGTTGGAAAGTGCATTTAGTTTTCTTCCAAGAACCTTGTTGTATAGGATTTTGGGACAGAGATTTATTGTGAAAACACTTGTGCTCATAAAGGATTGTCTTTCTTCACTCTATATGCCAAGATTTGCTTGAGACATTAACTCAGAAAATCATAGAACTGTGTACATACGCAAAAAAAGGAGCCTGTTGACTATTTTGGAAAACATGAAGCTGTGAGAGTCTAGACTTACTGGGACCTTCCTGCTTTGAAAGTGGCCATACTCTTCCATTGCCAGTTTCAGACAGTAAAGCTGAAGTTGTATAGCTGAGCTTTTGGGGATTAGTTAGCTGTAAGCCCTATCATGTAATGTAGGCTGAGGTAGTTTGTATGTTGAGGGGTTTTGAAGTGGTCAGGAGTTCTTGTGGTTTGGGGGATTCTGTTGCAATCAAAAAACCTTCTATTTGAAAATGAGAATACAGGATGATAAAGTGGTAGAGATAGCATCTGGAAGAAATGACTTCATGGAAAAAAACTTTGAGTTCCTGTTTAAATATGGTCAATAAAATTCCATTATTTTCTTAAAATAATTAAGTCAAATGAGCATTTAGTTTTGAAGGAAATAAATAAATGACCAAACTTTCAGGCACATTAATATTTGATTTGGAGATAACTGCATAAATATTGAATTTGAAGATTACATTCCAGAGCACTGCATTAAAATTGCAAGACTTTTCTATTATCCTTCATAATGGAACATGAAATTAGAAACTTGTTCATGGAAAGAAAAATTCTGCTGCTCACGTCTGCACATTCTCGGCACTGTTGTGTTAACAGAGGAGCTATTCTTCTCATACTGTGAGAAGAGAGAGAGACCTATTAGCAGGACATAGACCCTGAAGTCATTTGTGGTCCTTTTGAAAATTAATATGCACTGTTCTATAACTTTTTCTCAGTTCTTTGATTGGTAGGGAATGAAACTTTAGGGAGTTAGCGTACAAGGTGGGCAGATGTTCCTGTTTCCAGATGTAGCAGTCCAGAAAGCTTTGGTGTTCCTTAGCTTTTGCTTCTTTTCTCCTTCCTTGGGCTGCACATGTTTAAGGACCATTTAAATGTTTTCTTGGCTTCCTAACCCTAAAACATTTCTAAGAAGCCCGGTACCACAGCTGGTGTAGCTCAGTATCATTTAGGCAAGGCAGCATGCTGCCCCAGCAGTGGTGGCTCCAAGGGCAGGCGCTGGGGGGCTGTTTCTTCTTCCAGTGCAGTGTGGGGCAGGGTGATGCTGGTCTCGCACCATCTGTGCTCAGCCCAGAAGGAAATACACTTCTCAGGTTGTGCTTCTCTCTGTAGGTTCTGCAGCTCCTGTTAGCCTGCAGTCTTAAATCCGGTGAGACCTGCGGTCTTGGCCCATTAGCTTGTGCATGTTCATTACTATAAACAGTCTGGTTAGCTGGTGTTTCTTACTCCTCGGAACATGTGGGATGTATTCAGTACAGCACCTTGCTGTTATTAATGCACTCAGTCCCCATGCGTAAATGTGTGCTAATTCATGGCTGTCCTGCTTCCCTTTTGGGGAAATTATTCTGAAAATGGAATAACAAATAGAAACTTGTATCAGACAGTCCCCAAGCATGTGTGGGCATCCAGTCCAACGTGTTTGCAAACACAGATTGATTTCCCAACTCTTTTTTCTTGTTATATTGGTCTCAGATAATTCATTTCCATAACACTACAGTTCTGCAGTTGCTCCTCGTATTCATGGTTCAGCAGTAAACAAAACATTCCCTGTAGACTTGAAAATGGAGCAAACATACTCATTCTACAGCAAAGAGCAATGCAATTGTATTTCTTCCTAATTAGCTATACCCCAGTAGAAAAATTCATGGAATAATAACATAGAAGGTAATTGGTCATTTTGCCTTCATGTACAGTTTGCTGTTTTTCAAAAACTGCACATTTATTTTGAGGCAGGAGCCTATCCCACAGGTTGAGTTTAGTTCCTTATTACATTATGGAGATTCTTCAGTGTAAAGAGTGTAAAGAGTTAATGAACATTACAAATTTTCACACCACAGGGCTCTGTAACTTGCACAGTTTTGTCTTAGGACAACAGAAGGTGTAAATGACATTTAAAAGCAATTTGTTGATCTTTGCCCCTATAACTGAATGTATAAATTATTAATCATTTATTAAACCTCTCTGTGTTATTTACGAGTAGAGCAGAAATATAAACAAGTGACCTCTTTATCCTTTTCTTGTTTGAGAAAGTAGCTTCTTTATTTATAGAGCTGATGCTGATAATAAAACACAAATTAACTTCTAATGGCTGGTTTTGTACTCCCTCAGATTTATTCGAAAACAGGGACTGGATCGGCTTTTCCTGGAGTGCGATACACACATGTGGCGCCTGGGGGACCGGAAGATCCCAGAGGGAATTGCCGTCGATGGAGGGTCGGACTGGTTTCTTCTCAACAGAAAGTTTGTGGAGTATGTGACTTTTTCCAATGATGATCTTGTAACAAAGATGAAGAGGTTTTATTCTTACACATTGCTGCCTGCTGAGGTATGTGAATTCAGAGCAATCCTTCCCTGTTTTCAAAACTGCAACTTTTGTGCTTGTCCCAGAGATCATAGAATCCTCCAATCATAATGGTTGGAAAAGCCCTCCAAGATCATGTGGTCCAACCATCCCCCTACCACCAACGTCACCCACTAAACCATGTCCCTAAACACCATGTCCAACCTTTCCTTGAACACCCCCAGGGACAGTGACTCCACCACCTCCCTGGGCAACCCGTCCCAGTGCCTGACTGCTCTTTATGAGAGGAAATTTCTCCTAATTTACAACCTAAACGTCCCCTGGCGCAACTTGAGGCCATTCCCTCTCATCCTATCACTAGTTACCTGTGAGAAGAGGCCGACCCCCAGCTCCCCACACCTTCCTTTCAGGTAACTGTAGAGAGCAATAAGGTCTCCTCTGAGCCTTCTCTTCTCCAGACCAAACACCCCCAGCTCCCTCAGCCGCTCCTCACAGGACTTGTGTTCCAGGACCTTCTCCAGCTCCTGGACACGTTCCAGGGCCTCGATGTCCTTTGTGTAGTGAGGGACCCAAAGCTGAACACAGCACTCGAGGTGCAGCCTCACCAGAGCCGAGTACAGGGGGACAAGCACCTCACTGGTCCCTCTCAAGCCCCTCTTAAGCCCTAAGCCCCTCTTAAACTCGGCCCCGGCCTGCCGAGTAAAGGCTGCGCTTCGCACTAAGGGCTGGGCCCTGACCCGCGTGTGGAAGTTAGAGAGGATTTTGCCTGATTTCAGTGGGCTTGGGATCATCCTGCTGTTGGTAATGAGAATTTGATTCTCGTGATGAGTAAGCCCTTTAGCGTTAGAACTACTTCTGCAGTTGTTCAGTCGATTTCTTTGTTTGTGGGACATCTTTCCAAAGAGTGGCTTTGTTTTATACTTTTAAGCCTATTAGAGAATTTCTGAACAACCAAAAATCCGGCTGCCATTTACTTGCGAATTGTTCCTCTGCAAAGCCTTTGAAGGCTATTAGACCTGGTGAATTGTCTTCATAAGTAGCTTTCCTCACTATTACCCATCCCTTTTATTTAAAAATAAGAACTCTACCAACAAAGGTTTATTGTTCTGTTCAAAACTCGGCTAGAAGGCATCATCACAAACCATTTAGATCACTCAGGAATTGTTTGGCTACATGTGGTGCAGACAGGAGCGCACACCGGGATGGGTTTTTGTCTGGCATGCAGCAGTTTGTCGGGGAGATGTGGTTTCTCCAAACACAGCCCAGAGCACTGCAGGCTGTGCTACACCTGCCTGGCAGGTACAGTGCTGCCCTGGCGTGTCAGGCTCTGCTCCCAGGGTACGTAGCATGCAGCCATCCCAACGAGACCCTGTGACTGCCTTTAAAATGACAGCTTTCATCCTCGCCAGCAGCCCCTGAACATTCTGAGGGATTGATGAGACCAATCTTGCAAATTTAGGCTTATTAGCTTGCCGTGGAGTGCAGCGATTGTCATCTTATGATAGGAGTTTATTATTCCACACACACGTTGAGTAATCTTGCTCTAATCCCATTTCTGTTAAAAATCACCTTTTCTCTCAACTCCGATAACCTTTTCATCCATTATCTAGGAAAAATTTCTGTATCATTATGAAAGGACACAGGGCAATGGGTAATTGGGTAGGGTTTTTTTTTTCTTCCTCTCGCTTGAATGAGAATGGATGCCTTTATGGGTTTAACCACACAGTTCAAGCATAAAATCCATATTCACTGAGCTGTCATTTAACATTAAAAAGGGTAGGGGGGATTATTTGGGGGCCAGCCATGCTAGTGGTTTGCTGGTTATTTATAGATCTTGCTATTACTGATTTTAAAGAGAAGTCCCTGCTCCTAAAATTATCTCTTGCAGAGCTAAATTTGATCTTATTCCATAGCTTCTCTCTACAAGGTTTTCTTTGCAAGATACATGGCTAGCTTCTTAAAATCACCCTGCCTTCACTGAACTGTTAACCTGCTATATCAGTCCCCATTACTCATGATTTATGTAATAGCTGATACTATGGAGATATAATTAGGATAGCCCAATAGGAATTCCTTCCTGCCTTGAGTCAGCAAATAAAAACTTATGATTTCAGATGTAATTGCAGGAGGCAGAATGTCCTTCTCATGCCTGGGGTGAACTGTATACTTCAGTACAAGGCCATTCAACTAGCAGTGGTTTCGGAGTGCTGGAAGATGCATAGACCCATGCAGGAGCTGAGACCATTTTTCGTAGTTACCAGGGTGGTGGCTGGGGTTTGAGAATTGTCTTCGGAAACAACTTGAGATTTATTATCAATACATTGCTCAGGAAAATAGTCCTAAATCTGTTAGACCATTAGGACTAAGTTACAAAGAGAAATAATGGGAGTTTCTAAGAACTGCTCTTACAGCTGAAATAAAAGTAAAGTAATTGCTAGCACTGTTGCCTTTCCTGGAGCCCTTTGGATTCTGATGCCCAAAGCTGGTCATTTCAGAAGTGTGATTATTCTGTGCCAGGTTATTGTGGCATGGCCTCAACTGTCTGTTATTACAGTTTGGGAGTGTCTGTGTGTAGTGTGCTGGGATTTTTAAGACTTGATAGACCATTTATGTGTGGGGTGCTCTTTGTACATGGCAAAATGGTAGAGTTCAGTAATTCTCTCATTCTGAGAGAAAGTAAGTCACCTGCATTAGGTTCAGGCCCATAGGGAAGGGAAGGAGAAGAGGGAAGTCCAAAGACCTGGATGTACTGATCTGATCTGTTTTATTGCAGTCCTTCTTTCACACTGTTCTGGAAAATAGCCCATACTGTGACTCCATGGTGGACAACAATCTGCGCATCACAAACTGGAATCGTAAACTTGGCTGCAAGTGTCAGTACAAGCACATCGTTGACTGGTGTGGCTGTTCACCTAATGACTTCAAACCAGCAGACTTCCACAGATTCCAGGTAACTGAACCATTCTCTTCTCTGGTACCCACAAAGAAGGTTTTCCACCTCTGCCGGGGTGTGGAGAGCAATCCAGCTACTTGGCTGCAGCAGGTTGTAGGAAGGGAAGCTTCCATCCCATCAAGCAAGGTGGAGAAAGAGGTGTTAGGATGCTCTCATCTTCATTTTAGGAGAACGACAAATTTGCTGTCCTGTATTTTAGCCCTTGACTGCTGTGTGGCAAGGTCCCAAGTGGGGAGGCTCTTTGGACTGGTGGATCTGGCATTGGTGGATCTGCTGTGCTAGAAAGGAGGGAAGCTTGACGCACCTCACACTGTACCAGTTTGTTTTGGTTTGGTTTGGTTTTTGAAGTTCCAGCTCAGGTGCTTTTGTGATTTCATGAATGTCCCAGCTTTCATTATGTAGAAGTGTTTTTTGTATTTGGAATAAAGCTTAAAAATTGACTGGAGTGCCTGCTAGTCAACCAGGCTTGGCAGGACTGCCTTAAAAAGTTTAATCGGTTCCTTTGTGATATGATTTCCTCAAGACAGACATGAGAGCAAATCCTTGTGCTCAGGGGAGCACTGGCTTTCCAGACTGTGTCTGTCTGGCCTGTGTATCTTCTGTTAAGAATGAATGACTGCTTGTTTCAAGGTCACCAGATTTGCAGTTCTGTCCCTACAGCTCCTTGAGGTTCCCTGCATAAAGCATATTTGTTCAGGCTTTGTGTGGGATGGGGAATGTGTTACCCTACAGCACAAAAATGATGACTGCTCCAAAACAGAGACCATTTCTTTATTGTACTGTGCTGCCTACCAGACACAGCTGAAGTCAGTGACACGGGCGCTCACAAAAAGAGCAAATGATCTAAGAGGGTCTCTGCTGTCCCAGACTCTGATCCCAGGAAAGTGTCCAGCACGCAATAAATGGCAAGCCTTAAAACACTCCTGCAAGTCTGCCAGGGCTGACCTGCTCCAGGCTGGGAAAACAACCCACAACAACATTTCAAAAAACAATCGGGCAAACTGAGCAGCAAGGGAAAGATCAGCATTAGAATAGATGTAAAGGCAACTTCTGACACTTGCCCTATGAGAGAGCCCCTCAGATGAGCACACCGCACCGGAGGGCTTGCTGGCAGTTCCCACAGAGGCACAAAGCAAGCTGCAGAGGAGGAGATCAGAGAGCCCACAGCATGTGCCGCCTCAGAGTAAAAATGAACATCCTCAAAAGAATTTTCAACCATCTCAAGCACTTTTGAACTCCTTGGCACCTCAGAACCCATGCCCAAATACTAGCAAGGCAAAACAAAGCACTTTGAAAAGCTGATGTTTTTTGAGTAGTGTATAAACCAGCAGTGTACCTGCAATTGTGTCAAGTGCAGAGCAAAAAATCTCTATGGGACTGGTCAGAAGCTGAGAAGCCTCAGTCGCAGGTGGCATCTCTCCCAGAATCCTGTTACCACCATAGCAACAAACCCATACAGGCAAAATGCTGCTCTGCCTCTTCTGAGGCCCGTGCCCACAGGATGCTTTGCTGCCTGCCTGCCAGCCTAATGACATGTTCCAGTGCTGCAGGGTCTCCAGGCTGATACAGAGAGCCTTCCCCATCCCTCCTGCATGTGGAGAGCCTTCCTGAGCAAGGCAGCGGGAGGTGGCTCCTGGCACAACGTGGTTAGCACCTGCAGAGAAAAAGTAATGTCTTCTGCCATGACAGTTACCTTAAATTTCTTGCACAGATTTTTTTTTTTTTTCCAAAATTATACTGGTTCCTGCTAACCGGGTGTTTGGGAATAATAGACATGCTATCTCACAGTCTTGATATCCAGACGTTTGTGTTGCTTCCCTAGAAGCTAGCCATCAGACCTGTCTGAGGCAGGAGGGGAGAAGGGCTGGAGAAGGCTCTTGAATTAAGGGTAGTGTGTGGCTTAGAGAGTTCATTCTGAGGAGACCAACAAGGCATTCATGCACTAAGATAAATAAAAAGAGCATTGCTTCAAGTGACTGTTTTTTTTCTGCAAATATGCGAAGAATGGACAGCAGGGAAAGAACCTAATCTGTGCCGTAATTCTGGTATCTCTGTGGGCTATGAGGATAACTGCTTTTGAAACCAGACATGAAAGAAATTTGTGTCTGTGTCACTAGAGTCGGGTGAAAGCACCATATTTCGTCCTAAGTTACAGTAGCCATTTTTATTGTATTTACACCAATGAATGAAGCAAGACCAGGCCATGTGCTAAGAACTGGCACGCAGTAATCCACACTGTTTAAATGTTAGCATTCTCTGTGGCATATTTTTGACCCATGCCAACTAGCAATGCGTCAGCATGGCTCAGGAGAAAGGGCCAGGAGTTGTTCCCTACAGCCAGCGCAGGTAAATGAGGCCCCTCTGTCTATAGGGAACAGTCCAAGCCATATGGATGCAAGCTGCATCACACCACTTGTCCTCAAGAGCGGAGGATGAGCCCTGCCCTGTTCTATTCACCAGCATTAGCTCTGTCTAAATAACCTCCTACAGCTTTGTTTTCACTGAGACATGTTCGCACGTTGCATTAGTTATTCTGCTGTAAATAGTCTCTTCCCTGTGAGAGTATGTGCCTGCAGAGTAGTTTGTAAAGTGATTGAGGAATTGTGACCGAGTTTTAAAAGTGCACCTTACCTTAATGCGAGTTGACTTCTAGGGTTATCCTAGCCATTATTTCAAAATAACTGACCCACTTGAACCATTTAATTGGATGATGCAAATGACGGAGTTGTGTGTTATTTGTTCTGTCTGTCCTTAAACAGAAGGGATAAAATGCATCATAAGAGATAGGTATGGAAAATGTTGAATTTCTGATGTTTTAAATGGCTGCTTGTCACACTCAATTTATTTTTCTTCCAAAAATGCTTTTCAAATCAATAAACAATGTATAGTGCTCTAAAATCCCATGTCCAAGTAACAAAGGATCCTTTTCTATCAGAAGAGTAACAGTACAACCCATGATTTTCCTTAAACTGTCCATTTTATTTAACATGATTTTTTCCATATCCTACATATTAGCAACAGCCATAACATCTAGTTTGTCTTCATTTTCATGTCCTAAAACGATTTAGCATTTTCCCCTCATTTGAATGCAGTACTGCCTGAAAAATCAGGAAGATAAGGTTGTTTGCAATGACAATATACTGAGCAGAGCTGTGGAGACTGCTGTAATCACCCCGTTCATTTGGGGTTTCACACAACAGCAGTATGTTCTCAAAACCTCAGCATAGTCTCCCCTAAGCCGAGGTGGCCCACTGATGGAGAACTTCCCATTAAGGGCACTTGAAGCCTACTGACTGGTATGGAGACCTCTGCTGGGCTTCTTTGTTGGTCTGATCTGATTCAGCATCCTTGGTGGGCATAGTCAACTTATTCCTGTTTGCAAAGAAATTTATTCTGAAAGGGTGACGCTTAGCCCAGGGCAGAGCATTCATGTAGGGCCGGCCGCCTCAAGGAGACCTCGGGCTGACTGCACGCAGGTAGGCCTCACGTCATGGCCGCCTGTTCTCCACAGGAGAGGCTTGCAGGGAGGGCAGGGCTCTGCATTTCTGCAACAGAGCAGAACCATTTTCACTGAGTAATTGCATAGTTTCTATCTGAATCTCAACCACGGTCGCCGTTTAAGTCACCTTTGGCTGTGGGGAAGTTCTGTTCATGCCCTCAGCTCCAACCTATTGCTTAGGACACGGTGTCATGACTAAAAATGGGAGCTCACTCTGGTGTCTTTTTCTTTTGTATCCCCACAGCAGACTGCCAGGCCGACTTTCTTTGCCCGCAAATTTGAAGCTGTGGTCAATCAGGAGATAATTGGCCAGCTGGATTATTACCTGTATGGCAACTACCCGTCTGGCACCCCCGGCCTCCGGTCGTACTGGGAGAACGTGTATGACGAGCCTGATGGCGTGCACACCCTCAGCGACGTTGCGCTCACCATGTACCACGCATTCTCCCGCCTGGGCCTGCGGAGAGCCGAGACTTCATTTCACACTACTGGAGACAACAGCTGCCGGTTAGTTTGGGTCATTCTGTCTTTTTTCTGGGTGCTTCTGCGGAGGCAGGCTGGACTGCAGGACGCTGGAGGAGGTTCATCCACTTGGATGTCCTGGCTCAGAGCGCAATAACCAGGGCCAAGGCAGCTGCAAGAGTAAAGCGCTTATTTCCAGGAGTATTTATGCCTGTAATAAACTGTTGGTTAGTCAGGGCTGACGTTATGTGACCTGTTTTCTGCACTTTTAAGGAGCTCCTTTGCAGCCTAATGAAGACTGACAGGATCCAGTTGGGCGCTGCTGCCCCCGCTGCTGCGTTTTCTTTATTAATTTCAGTGAGTGTATTATACCCACAGCTCCTAAACCCTCTGTGTGATTGCAGCAGAGGTCACGTTCACCTCTATTATGCTTACCAAAAACACAGGACAGGATTTCAGAATTAATCTAAACCAGGCTGGTTAATGGCCCTTGCTTGTTTGCTCCCGTGGGTGCATACATGGAGCACAGAGAACTACTTGCTTGAGCTGGGTTTGCTGCTTGCTTCCTGCAGCTGTCTGTGCCAAAAATCTTGCAACAGGTGGGATCCATTAACATCGAATAAATAAAGTGTATGTATATATAAATACATACATATATATATATATAGCAAATAAAGGCCCTTACTAGGAGAAAAAAAAAAACTTATGTGAAAAAGGAATTTAGAATATATAAGCCTAGCAAATAAGAGTTCAGCGTAAAAAGGTTTTGAAGGAAGAATTCCTGGTTTTAGACTTCAACAGAAAAGACTCACCTCACGGTGGATGCTTGCTGCCTGCAAACACATTTGAGGCTGTTTAGATTCAAAGCTGAGAGCGTTCTTCTTTTAAAGTCTTACATTACAGTCTCTTAATTCCTTCTTCAGAGTGTATTTTTGGGACCCTGCCTTTTGTAATCTTAATGGAAAACACATACAGCCTAAGTCAGCAAGCATGGAAGAGAGTCCTTGTGTTTTGACAGATAGAGTTGGCCCCTCTTGTGTTCTTGAAGGAACTGAATGCGCCGTGACCTTCTTACTTAGTCATGGAAGTGCTGAGCAATGTCCTATTTAGAAAGATGTGGCAGTAAGTGGTCCAGATTCCTATTACAGCCTTGCCAGTAAAGGTTACCAGTGCAAAGCAATAAATGATCAATAACAATTAGATATAAATAATCACTAGTAGCCTGACTTCCTTATATGAAATAAAGGCAGACCAAAAGAAGTCCTGGGTCATTTGTCCTGCAGAGTGAAGCCAGCAGCGAGGATGAGAGCTATGTATAACCAGTACTGAAATAATTTAACAATTACTTCTGTGCTTATTCCTTTTGGTGGTGTTCCAATGATGATTTATATCAATAATCAGTTTCATTTCTGGGGAGCTTTTCACTGCATAGGAACTCAAGGTGCTTTTCAAGCTTGCTCAGATTATATACAGGGAAGTCACATCATCCCCCACTGACTGCAGCTGTCTCCAGGATAAAGGAAAGCTCCTTTAGAGTGGGCTGCAGCCTCACAAAACAGTGCAAGGAACAACTGCAAGCAGTGGTATGTAGTGGAGGCTTTATTTTCATACCTACCTAAGCCCCCTCAAAGCGTCAGTGTCCAGTTTAAATCACAGAAAAATGGGTAATCCTCAGGTTTATGATTCACATCTTTTCTCTCTGGATACTCTGTTCTTTCCACGTGTGCATATATGCACTTGCTCCTGCCCTCCTGTAATTTTGCATGTCTCTAAAGCTGTAACAGCAGGAATATATTTGGGCTGAACACCTTGACAATATTCCCTGTGCCGTTACGGCCCACAGCAGCAGGAAGTTAGCTGATATTGCAGTCACAACCCCGGCTCATTTCACACTGCTGCAGGCACTGCGAGGAAAGCCTCGACCGCTTCACATCACATTTGGAGTCAATCCCATGCTGCCTCCCGCAGCTGCCCAGGAGACTTTTATAAGAGAAGCTGCCTTGCACACTTTTCTAACAAGGGCTAGCTCACAGCATCAAAAAGATGTGCCCCCTGCAGACTGCTCTGGTACCAAATTAGATTGCATATCAGCATCTTCAGTGGAAGCAATGCTAATGTGCGATTGAGATTTAATTTATTTCTCTCCATCTCTAGATGTTTTTACTCACTGCTGCCAAGAGACAATTTACTCAGACTATTTCAAGAATATTGTAAATATTTGCTGCTGCGCATATATAAAACAGGAGGCCCTCGTGCTCAGCACAAGTCAGATTGTTGCTGATACTGGCTGCATAGCTTTGCTATGCTCTTGCTCGGTCCTTCAGTGCTGCCCTGTTTGTACCCCATCTCGTTACGTTTATTTCTTAGGCTCTAGAGACTTCTGGGTGTTGCTGGTGTCAGGCAATGGAAAGTCATCCTTGGTTAGCTCTCTTCCAGCTAGTGTCTTGAGCTATAATAACTAGCATAAGGAGTCGGTCTTAGCTGACTTGACTGGGAAGGCTTAATACTAGTTGGTTCTAAATGTGTTGGAAGCACACCTGACTGACAATTAATGTCAGAGTTGTGAAGTAGCAAATTACTCGATTTCAGAGCCATGAACATATTTTAAATTGTTTTTACATCCATATGTACACACACCCATCATTACAGTTCTTTCTAAGATTACAGCAGACAATTGACCACAAATTTTAATTATTTGAATCAATGACTACATGGTCTCTAAAATCCAACCTGTAAGAGAAGGCTTCCAAATGTCCCAATTAGAGGTTTTTCCTCTGTTTGACCTTTTTTCCGTTTCTTTTTAATTATGAGTAAAAAAAAAAAAATCTGTGGCAATTGCCATCTCAAATCTTTAAGGAACATGAAGTCCATTCCCTAAAGTACAGGGACCGGATCCTAGTGTCCACCACTGCTGTGCAACCCTGCCGAGCGCTGCCCTTGGGGCATGAGCTGGAGACCAGATTTATTTGCACAGAATGGTTTGGGGCGTCAGCTTGCCCTCGCCCAGCCTCGCAGCACCCTCTGCTGTCCCCAGCCTGCTGCTGTCCCATTATCAGGTACCACTGGGGACTAACCCTGGTGAGGGCAGGAAAAAAAAAGGAGAACGCTGATCTAGAGCAATAAACACATTTCTTGAACATCATTTATCCTCGTAAACAACCTAATAATGGATATCTATGGGTCGCACTTTTTTCCCACTTTTTTACCCAGTTAGTAAGGGAGGGGAGTTTTCTGGCATGTGGAGGTATCTCCTAAGGAGCTTAAAGCTGTGGGTAGCTTCTAAATGAGTTTATATTCTTAGTAACTTTTATGTTTGAGGGTAATCAGAACAGCCTAAGAATATTTGATAATGAGTCATGAACACATTTGAAATCTCTTAATGTACAGTGGTGAATTTTCTAGTTAAAATGAATGCTTCTTAAGCCATTATCTCCAAGTAAGTGGAGATTTCATGTCTCTTGTGTGTAACCATTGGGCGTGTGCATGTGCTGTTTTACAGATACTATCCCATGGGCCACCCAGTTTCTGTCCACATTTACTTCCTTGCTGACCGTTTTCAAGGTTTCCTAATTAAACACCATGCCACCAACCTGGCTGTCAGCAAACTAGAGACTTTGGAAACGTGGGTAATGCCAAAGAAAGTCTTTAAGATTGCGAGTCCACCCAGTGATTTTGGAAGGTTACAGTTCTCAGAGGTGAGTATTCATAGCCATCCAAATGATTGCATGCTAGTTCAACAGCCTTTGAAATCGTATTGCCATGTAAATTTTAGCTCAGAGTGGCTCTGCAGTGTAATGCACAGCTTTTTTTTTAAAGGCAATACTGTGGTGAACCCTCACTTCTTACGTTACCCTGAATATCCTCATTCCTCTCTGACAAACTGAAGGTGTTTACTGTTGTAAAAGGGGCTCAGAAACTTAAAAGTTTTGCGATTGTGATTGTTATGACTGCTGTGAAAGATACATGGGAGCTGAAAAATGTGATGTTTCTGCAGCTCCAGATGTGAACGGGGATGTGGTAAGCATTCCTCTCACGAATATGCTGGGAAAAAAAACATAAAGCTAGTGATAGGCAGCAGTGCCACATATGAGTATAATATTGATATTGTAATGTGAAAGAGAAAATTATCACAGCAGTGGATGAGATTTCCCACAAATCCTGTTATTTCTTGTAGGGAGTTGTCTCCACATCTGACGTACAGTGTAAAAGGTGTACCCTAAAATGTATCAGGAGAGTTGACCGCTAATAGAACCTGACATCTGTGTTCTGTTTTAAAGATACAACTGCCTGAGCAGTTAATTTTGTGATTTTTCTTGTTAAGCCACAAATTTCAATTAAGGTACAAAATTGATTGAACAAATGCGTTCCAGTCATTATGGCCAAGTCCATAAATTACCGTCTTCTTGGGCAATTAAGAAATGCCTAGGTAGGATTCAGTGTTTTGGTGTGCATGGCAAATCCATGACATTAATGTGCCATTAAAGAGATGGATGGAAGGTGTGTTTCGTTTATCAGTGTGTCTGATGGTAGACTTGCCATTTCATGCAGTGATAAATGATCATACAGGCTTTAATTCTTGTGATTTGTAGGAGTACTTCTGCTGTTTATTTGATACTTTTAATCTCGCCTGATGCCTGCTCTGAGTCTTTCTTTCGAAAGCAACTGGGCTGGCAGCAGGAAGAGTTTTTTCTAATTGTATGATAAAAACAAATACATTATCTCACTATTTTAGAACTCGAATAAAAGTATTTAGAAATACTACATCTGACTTTGTCTCAGCTGTAGGGAGGAAGCAATCACAGGATCAGAATTTACTCACTGGCCACTTGCACGGTCCCCCGTTTCCCCAGGGCATTAGAACCAAACTTTTTTTCCCCAAACGAGCCCTGCAGCAGCCATGAGCCTGGCCCACAGATGTCCTGGAGCAGCAGTGCCCAGCATCAGTGTCCCCTGATGGAGAAGCAGCAGCATGTCGGTTGCTTTGCTCATTGCTGCGCTGTGCTCACAGCTCTGCCGAGCGTGTTGTCTTGCAGGGAGGATGCCCGAATCCCACCGGACTAACAATCCTGTCCTCATGGACCACGGCTGGTCTGCAGACAGCCCTGTGTGGTCTGCTGCTGCAGTGACGCTGTGTGAGTGCAAAGCATGGGGAGGATTTAATCACCTTTCAGCTTTTTTCAGGCTGAGGAAATGTTTTCTTCCATTTGAAATCTGTGAAAACAGTGTTGGTGGCTGCTTACTTGTTTTCATTATTTTTTCTCGCCTAAACTCAGGAGTGGTCCCCTGCTTTCATAGATGATTCATATTTTAAAAGACCAGGAGGTGCAAAGTCAATCATTTAATTTTTTCTTAATTGTTTATTTTACTTTCTGCCTTCCCTTGGCCTGCAGTCATCTCTGCCTCTGAGCCAAATAATTCTCTCAGTTACCCTGGTATAAATCCAGCATTAACCTCTTCAGCTTCAGTATGGTTGGAAAGCCTCTCTGCTGCTGCTGCTAATTAAAATGCCACTTCTTTGTCAAAGTCCAGCAAGTGTAAAGCAAATTTAGCAGTTCAGCTAAGATGAGGGCACCAATGTTTAGCAGGTTAAACACCAGAAAAGAAACTTAGGATTTGAGGTTATTGAGACATAAAACTGCTGTTTGTTTTTTTTCCCAACAAATTTCATCCTATAATCTGGCAGAAATTTAAAACAGAATGGAGGCGTTCGGGCTGGGAGCTTTGTTCCCTCTCCCAGCTCACCAATTAGACCAATCAGGAAAAGCACAAATACGCTGAACGTGCTCCTGGGTGTATTTGTGATGCTGAGACACGACCACAGTGGCAGCAGAGACGATCGGGTCTCTCCAGGCAGGAGTCAGCCCTTCCTGTGCTCTGCTCCTGGCTTTGCTTTTCACATTTTGCATCCCGACCAGGAGGTTTCACCATACATCCCATAAAGGCCACCTCAAAGAATCAGCTGGCTGGGCTGCCTCACAGGCCACTGGGGTTAATAACAGTGTTTCAACTGCACGAGGCTTCTGCACTCATTCTTGGGCTGAGAAAATAAAATGACATTACAGGAAGTCCAAGAGAGAAGATTTCCAAGTGTTTTCTCCTTTTCTTTTAGAAGTTCCCACATCTCCTAAAATTGGCTTGCACATAATACTCATGCTAAGTATCCTGTTAGTCTGGATCCATGATAACTGCTACATGGAAAGCAGAAGATTGATTCGCTGCAGAGCACTAACAGTCTCAGCTCAGAGTGTATCAGTGGAACACTAAGTTCATTTCTGGTCTTGTTAAGACTTGTGATTCATCACAGAGAATAAAATAAACTAGGTGGCAGGCAATTAGTGTGCATTGTGTGAACCTAATGGTCCTGTTTGTGGTGAGCAATGAGACACAAACCCGTAATCAAGGCATAATTTATCTTGGGAAAATTTTATCTTGGGACTGAACAGAGATAGAAACAGGAGTTTTAAGCCAGTGAGTTCCAGCTTTCCAAGCATACCCCGTGTGCAGCGCCTGCTCTTGAAGCCCAAAATAATGGTGATTAAAATAATGATGTGGAAAATGTCAGCTTCTGTGCCACATCCCTTTGTATTTTATCAGTTGTTCATTACTGCTCAATTCCAGCCCATACTTTGTGCATTCCATTTGAAAGTGAAAGCCTACTTAAAATGTTTTAAGGTGCTATGAAAAATATTATAGGACCGTAGTATCTTTTGGCCTGTAAAATCAGACAATTCAGTACCAGGGACTCAGCTGTGTAAAGTTCAAGGAAAGAGATATAAACCTCTGAATAGTGCTTTAAGTAAAATTCCTTTTAAAATACTGTGCTTCTAAAACCAGCTTGTCCTGCAAGCTGCGCAGCATGGGAAAATAACTGGTAATAAAGGGCAGGCCCTGTAAATAGATGGTGACGCTCCCTGCCTGTCCTTCCTCTAGTGTCCTGTGGCCCTCTGTGAGATGGCAGGGGTGCTCCTGCCACATCCTTCAACTTTTTCTCTTGTGGGCTTCATCTGTGTTGTGGAGTTGCAGCTGAACAGGCCCGTTTGAAATTGTAGCAGCCACTGAGGCTGTGGACTCCCTGCCCCAGCACTCTTCTTGGGACTAACACTGCTGTTTGAGGCTGGTGAGGATAGGTCTGGGTGGAGTTTCTAACAGAAGGCAGTGGTCTTTTGGTGAGGTGTCTCTCTGCTGGTGGAAAATCATTCTCAAAGACAAAGACTGGCAGTACTTCCTAAAAGTTGTTCTAGCTTGAATTTCTTTAACGTCTCTAGAAAATCTCGAGATAGCAAGAGTCTTGAATAACATTATTCCCGTTCTCTTGTGGTTTGAGATCAGCCATGCTTTAGAGGGGATGCAGTATTCATAGACGAGACACAATCTTCTGCTTAGCTAGGCCTGATGCAATTTATTGCTTTGAACGTTACTGGGATTGGGAAGGAGGCCTTTAGCATGTTTAATTCTGGAGGATTAAGTCATCTTTCATAAAGGTAAGAAATACAGGGTATATTTCAGTAATAAATACTGGGTGTGGCAGAAAGAGCTGTTCCCTATAGGGTTTTCTTTTCCCCAAGAGGGTGCGCATTTGTTGCACGTGTTGCGGCTTTATCATTTCCAGGTCTCCTAAGCTCCGGTAGGTGTGATACGGCCACACTCAGTGAGGGTCAGTGGAGTAGGTAATAAGATCTGGTCAGGAAATTTCCTTTCTGAGCTTATTTCCATAAGCTCAGTCGGTCTTGTCAGGAGAGTTTGCGCTGACAGCTCCTCAAGGCAGTCCATGCTGGGGTCTGATAACTGGGCTACGCTGTCTAGTTGGATTAGCTGGTGTCCTAGGTGAAACACCTCTGAAATACCAGCCATTGTGCCGTGCTGATTGCAGAGTAGCAGAAGGCTCATTTTGTCTCTTACCCTGCAGTGTCATAGTCCTCTAGGAGCAATTCATATGATGACAGATGGATTTGGGATGTTAGGTTTTTATTCTACTGGCCTTGTGGCTTTCTGCTAGTAGTCCTCCTGTAATTTGTCTACCAACCACAGTGATTGATCTAAAAGGGACTGGGGACTAGACAGATTCCCGTGTAGAGATCAGTGGTAGCAGACATCAGGTGTTACGATTTCCAGATCTGGGGGATTCGGGCATTATATTGGGACCAGTTATCAGTTATTACCAGATATTATATTGGATGGATTGGATTGGATTATATTCATCAATTAGGATGAAATCTAGCAGAAAAATCTTTGAAGCAGATCAGCTACAATTGTTTGTCACGCTTTGAGGAAAGCAGATTAGGGACAAGGGCAGTGCAGCACTGGGGACATCTTTAATATCCTCATATGCTGAAAGAGAGGATCCTGTCTTTGTGTGCCCGGTGCTCCAGAGACCACATGAGAGAATCCAGTGGTTTCTGTGTAGGGAACAAGTCAACTCGTAGGTCATCTGTGCTGTTTGAAAACTAAGGCCAGAGAACACCCGAAGGACCGTGAGAGATTTCAGTACCAGGCTGATGAAGACATCTGTATGATTCTCCAAGGAATGACATCGGATGTCTGCTTTCCAAAAGGAGCCAAGGGGTTCTCTTGTTCTTCCCTTCAAATGGGGTCACTCAAAGCTTTTTTGATATTGATTACTTTTGATTTGAGGTCACGGGATCGGGACCTCATGGGACAAGGAAAATGGGTACTTAGTCCAAAAGCAATAGGCAACCTTCAGTACTGTGGTCCGCTCTGTTTCCTTTTGAAGAATTGGTGGAACTGGTTTGTTAACATTCAGCCTCATAAGCACATGCTAGATATAGTGCTAGAATAGTAAAAAAAATCTTTCAGTTGGCCTAAGAAGGCCAATTACTACATTTTTGTGCTATCTGTTTACAGATGTGGTTTTTTTCAGTAGCGTACAAGTGTTTAATGGCAACAGCTTGTAAATTTGTATCATCACATGGGTTATGGGTGAACCATTAAAATTCATATAAAGAACACTGAAATATGAAAGCTGCTAGGAAAAGGAAAGGTCTATTAAATATTTACACTAGATTGTGAATCAGCTGCTTTACTGTTAGTTAGGGAATAAATAAAAAACAACATAACTGTTATGACAGTAAGGAAAGAGTTTACCAGAAATAACCTCCCGCATCAGGGAGGAAGGGGGTGCAAGGAAGCAGCATCTCATATATAGGTTGTAGTAAAGGACCCAATGTGACTTCCCCTAAGTCAGCAAACGCCTCTTCCTTGCTCTTAGCAGTAGCTGGGTAGCTCTCCACAGCAGGGTCTGTCTCTAATGTGTATTATACGTGTTGCTTACCCAGCAGATGATGGGTCATATACACTGCTACACACAGCCTGTGTCCTGTCACTAGGCTTGGTACTTTATGGTCTGCTTTCATGTGAGGGAAAAGGAGAGCTGCTGTAGCCTGTGACGCCACTCTTACCATGGAAAAACATCTATATCAACCAAAGTGGGCAAATGGGGAAAAAAACAAACCTCAATTTCAAGTTTACCTCACGTGTATACCTTGTGAATGTCATCTGAGAAATACGATTTGTGTGTCTGGAGAGCCCTCACTCGACAAAAGGGTCTCAGATGCTTGCAGAGATGATGTCAGCAGCAATGTGGTCTCTGATTTCAGATTGGCACCGAGTGGGACGCCAAGGAAAGGCTTTTCCGGAACTTTGGAGGACTCCTTGGGCCAACAGATGAGCCAGTTGGCATGCAGAAATGGGGGAAAGGCCCCAACGTCACCGTTACTGTCATTTGGGTGGATCCAGTCAATGTAATAGCAGCAACATATGATATTCTTATTGAATCCAGTGCAGAATATACTCACTACAAACCACCTTTGAATTTGCCCCTGCGACCTGGTGTCTGGACAATAAAAATTCTGCACCACTGGGTACAGGTAGCTGAAACCAAATTCCTCGTTACTCCTCTCACCTTCTCAAATCGGCAGCCTATCAAACAAGGTAAGTTTTATTATTTGGTAGAGGAATAATACAGTTATTGTGTCTGTATTCACTGTAAATGCTGTTGTTAAAAATGAAGTAGCACTGCACTAGAAACAGGGAAAATAAGGGAATATTATAAATAGTAAATCAGAAGAATTTATTGCACCAAGACAGGTGAAAGCGTCTGTATCCAGTTTGTAAAGCACAGCCACTTTGAACAAAAAGCTATTTATATCTGTAAAATACGCACAGTTCAAAATGCAGAGAAGTTCAGACTCTCAGTAATCATAAAAGCCATCATTTAGAAATAGAAAGAAAAATGGACCTTTCTCTGAAGCTTTGCATTTGCTCATAAAGAGTTACAGATGTTTAAACTGCTATCTTGACAAAGTCTGTGTGTTTAATGATAAACAACTTTAATATATGAAATGCTGGATTAGTCAAAATTACCCTAGGCTGGAGCTACCTGACAGGTTGTCAAGTCCAGGCATTCACTTTTGCTTGATACCTGCCAAAACCTGCTGTGTACATGCCAAACACTCGTGTTACCAAAATACCTATAAATGCAGCAATCCTGGTAAGTGCAGTATCAGACCCAGGCTTCATTTTTCGAAAGAAAACATTTTCTTCCCTGCAACAGCAGCACTGAGCCATCCTTGGGCTGCCAGCATATGCAGACCTCCAGCCCCTGCGTCATTTGAGTGCCTGGCTCTTCAGCCAGTACCAAGCACGTTGGGCTGTGAGAAAACGTTCTGTAGCCACACCTGTTTTCTTATTCACTAAGATCAAAACAAGTTTGTTGCTAGGAGTATCTTTACCCTTCTTCTTAACATGCTCAAGTGCTTCCATCTGCCTAATATTAATATTCATAACTTTAGACATCTTAAAGTTGCTAGATACATGAATGATCCTATTAAGTTTTCAGAAGTTCTTCTTCCTGACAAGGCAGCAAATAAACTGAGTCAGGCATTTACCTTCCAGCATAACGTGCTGCTTCTGTAATGCAAACACCACCAGACAACTGCTGAGAGCTAATGTAGCCCTTATCTTGCTCAACAGGAGCCTGATTCTACACATTTCTCACCAGAACAGCTAACTTACTGATTTCTTCTTCTAACATTTGGTGGCATCGTTTCTTAAGCAGAAACTAAACCATGGACAACCTGCTGCTGTTATTAGTAATAGATAGTGATACGTTTTGAAGTAACACCATGTGTAGAAGAAATACATTTTTTAAGTTTGAGGCAACCTACTTCTAAGCACAGCTGTTACTGACTTGTCTCCCGTAAATAATGAATTCCACGTTCCTTGCTAATTTAACAGTTAAGGCATAAATTGGATTGAAAATGTGGCATGCAGCCAGCAACCTTGCTGCTTTTTGATACAATGGGAGAATGCGGTGGAAAGTCAAGTGTGTCTCAGACTTCAACCGGGAGTCCCTACTTTATGGTGTAAAGCTGAAAGTGTCTTTGGTCCAAACTCTAAATCTCAAATAATTCCACTGATACGATGGAGCCACTCCATATTGCCACATATAACAAAGAAAAAGTTGGCACATTGGTTGACCAGGAGAAGATCTGGCTCATATGTGTTGTTAAAGAGCCCTATTCTTTCACATGGCAATGAGAATCTGCTGTAGGAATGAAATACAAAGCTTGGGAACAATATTATCTAGGAAAAAACCCTCAGGAGTGATTTGCTACTGATGCTGGGATGCATAATCTCCATGTGTCTGAGGCATGGAGGTAAAGGAGAAAATTAATTACAGGGCAGATAGTGACACTCCATTCCAGTTAGAATTATATTTACAATGCAAATTTTTGGGTGTTTTGTTTGTTTGTTTTAAGGCTTTCTGTCTGACTGACACTATTGTGCTCTGTGCTGGCAATTGTCATTTAGCTTTGATTTCCAGCTTTTGTCAATTTGTCACCACTTTATTACTTAAATATATTTTTCTCTGCCAAATAAAGGCATTGTGAGAGTATGACAGAAGAATTAGAACTTCTAAAAGAATAATTTCTGTTACTGTTGTAGACAATGTGAAAGCTGCCAAAATCTCCTAAAATGAAGGAGTAGTATTATTGTCTTGTCCTAACACTGAAAATAAAACACACATCAGACTTAGCTGGGAGCTGTAAGTAGAAGAGAGGAGTATGCTTTATTAGGGGTTGTTTTGGAATGCTGTTCTTCCCACCATCTTCTTCTTTCACCCTCAATTAATAATAATAATTTTTTAAAAAAGCTGTATAACTCTTGTTAGAAAGGTCTCCCTTACAGGTAACTTGTTACTCCAGCAACTTTTTTCATACCACTTTGCTTCATTTGCTTCACAGTGATTAGGCCCACTCTGTCTCATATACACCAGACATAGAAACTGGAGTCCACATAGTTACATACATAAAAATATGTGTTTTGTGCATAATGTGTCATTCTAAAAAATGTTTGCACAAATCTGACAGCAGCCACTAAACTCTTGTATCCTGAGAGCAAGAACACAACAACTATCACTGTATTTCCTAAATCACTGCGTATCTACACGATTTCAGCACAGAGCACAAGGTAAAGTTGCTCGTAATTTCTCAGCGTCACGAAGGGAGCAACCTTCTCCTCTGTTAAGTAAACTGAAACGTGTTCATTGCTGTATCATGACTCTTAAAATTCATGTTTACAATTCAAAATAAAAAAAATAATTCTGGGACAGCTACCAGCAAAGACACTTCATTTAGCAGTTTATAAAAACAGCATATGTAGCTAGTTTATTCATCTTCTATTCCCATTTATTTATTAATTTTGGCCTAGAGTCTGTGCATGCAAGTAAAACCAAGAAGGGAAATCAGGGACATTTTTTTTCTGTGATATTATGTCCAGATGTGCATAACCGACAGAATGTGAATTGTTTAAAAACAGGGACTGATTGCCCTTTACAAAATCTGGATCTATAAAAGATCAGAGATCAGTTCTTATACAGTGTTTTTGAGTACACTTGGAAGTTTGGGATGTCTCCACAGTAAGTGAGGCTCCCAAAGCTACTTCAGTGGGAGGTTTGG
Source organism: Anser brachyrhynchus (assembly GCF_964034855.1). Classification (NCBI taxonomy): domain Eukaryota; kingdom Metazoa; phylum Chordata; class Aves; order Anseriformes; family Anatidae; genus Anser; species Anser brachyrhynchus. The sequence goes on from NC_137733.1 coordinate 8,987,228, forward strand.
AGTCCAATGTTATTTATTCTTTCTTGCTCCTCTTTCTCTACCAGGCATCCAAATCTGGGCCTGTTTTCTCTGAGTTCTGTCAGGGATCAGTTTTGCCTTTCAGCAGATCCTTCTGGCTCAAGAGTGCCTTCAAGTGTTTGCTTGGTTGGAGTTAATGGAGAAAGAAGGGAAAAAAGACGGGGTCCAGGGGGTGGAACACATGAAATACGTGAATTTGCCAGGTAACTCATTTGGAGAAATCAGGTTCGGCTTCATTTGGTCCACCAGTGTCTCCTTCCCCCTACATCCCTCACAGTCAGATTCTCTTCTCTTCTTCTAACTGGCGATTTCGGAGTTTCTCACCATATGGCCGAGTGTGTTAAAGCCAAGAACCCCATGCTCACTGTAAGGACATGGGAGAGCTGCCAAGGACCATCGGGGTGCCCCAGGACTGCATCGTGCCAAGACAGAAAGGGAGTGTAACGTGGAGGAGACAGAACAGGGAGAAGATGACTAGAAGATCACTAGCAGTGGCCATACACAGAACGGGGCTTTCTTACTGTCTGCTTTCAGCAGCATGAGTTAAAGAGCAGTTCAGAGACTCAAGACTTGATGTCCAGGTCCCCTACACAGGGACCGGAGAGGCAGAGGCAAACAACGGGCATAATCCAGGCCATTTAACCAGCAGTTCTCAGACTCATCCAAGCTACCAAGTATATTTCAATTCCCATGAAAACACAGCAAATTCAGTAGAGGCTGGATCTGCATCTCCATCATCCCCCTTTCCCACCCGTTGGTGCTGTGCAAAGTCTGTGCGAAGCGCTCGTGCCAGGTGTGATCACACACAGCTCCCAGGAGCACGGAGAGGTGCAGGGAAAAAGCCAAAGCAATTTCATTTTCAAATTTGAGTTTATATTCACGGCAAAGTTTCTGCAGTGATCTCCCAGCTGGAGTGATGCTAATGAGTTGTCATGCATTTAATGTATAGTACCCGTTTCATTAAACCTAAATAGGTTACTGTGAGCCAGTGGGCAGACTCACTTCTGGGGCAGATAAAACCCCAAACCTCAAGCCAATACCAAATGCTGGATTGAAAATAAATAATTAAATGAATTAAAAACTTCCTTCAAGTAAAGAGGGCAGGGACAGAGAGCATCCTTTTCTTCCTCCTTCAGAGAAACCTTTCGTGTTCGGTTCCTACTGCGTTCATGTGCCCCTTACGTGGGGCTTCTGCTCCTTGCTGCCCCACCACAGGGCAGGGAGCCCCGAACCCCAGCTCCTGGTCCAGTGCCCTCCAGCTACAGCTTCCTCTTTCAAAGGCTTGACGGCATCCTGTGATGCACACGCATCTCAAAAGCCTTTTAACCTAATCCATATTTATGGATCATTTTAATTAAGTATATGCTGGGAAACCTTTGTTTTGCCGTTGGTTATTTGCAGTGGCTCAATCAATTCTAATTGCATCTATACAGATTATAAAGTGGGTGGCAACTTGTGTCAGAACTGCTGTGATTTCTTTAAATTAACCGGCTGTAACATGACATGTTCTTGATAAATGTAGTAATAGCAGCAGGCAGGCACATGGCTGCAGAAGAGTAGACATGCCCTGGAATCGTCATTTCAAGAAAAACCCTGAAGACAAGGATTTGCTTCGAAATTTAGTTCAGATCCAGTTGACAAGGAGTCGATTAGCTTCACAATGAGCAAATGCAGCACTGTCTTGTTTGCTGCAAGAGAAAACAAACCAAATGTCAATAAAAAAATAACCTCTTTGCCAGAGGGTTTCAACATGATTCAGGTAAAGAAATAAAGTTGTATGTTCTGTGTTGCTTTAAAAAAAGCACAGGTCTAGCGCCTTAATGTGTGTACCAAGGTAATCACATTTTTCATTCTTTGGCCCACTCTCTGTCTAAACTCATTTGCTTTTTCTGCAAAATGAAGAACAAACCCACACAAAAATGCTGAAATCTCAGCCTGTGCAGCTGACTACAGGCTGCGTGTTCAGTCCAAAGAAGTTATACTAAGAAAAGTCAGTTGAGAAATGAAATGCCCTCCCAGAGTGAAGTGCAAACAAAAATGGGGGACAAAAATACCTTATTTTTTAAAATGGTAATTTAAAGTCTGTGGAATATATTTTTCACTGGTATATCCTCTACCTCAAAGGACTATATGGATGTCTTCGTAATTAGAAAAAAAAAAAAAAAAGTGGCTTAATGTCTGCAATCCAGTTAATTTTGAATTGGTTGCTGTCGCTGTAGAGTTTTCAGTGCATAAAGAAACGTCTCATAGTGGCAAGCCTTACATTTGTTAGGTTTTTTTTTCATGAGCAAGGACTGAAGTGTCAGTGCTTTAAAAACATGCCCAGTAGCTCCAGCCTCCCTTTGTGCAGTATTTCAGGGCATCTCCTCTCCTGTCCCAGCCCAGTAGGTTATAGTCATGGTTCTCTCTCCTTTTTTTTTAATCTTTACTACAAAGAGGAATCGCCTCCATCTCCCATAGCTTGGATGAGCAGCGTGGGCAGTAAACAAGGATGAGAATTTATTACTTTCTCCTGCGAACTCTTCAGCAGAGACTTAGAGGGTTCTGAGTTGAATCCTCAGAATTTCCTGTTGATGCGTAGCTCTGCACTCTGACTGCCATTAACCAGCTCCTCTACAGCACGTGCAGACACCTAACTTTGGGTATTCGCTCTGCTGTGGGGACAGGCAGTCCCCTCCTAGTATTGTGTCAGGGTTTCATAATTTGTTTCACATCAGGGAAGGACATGTTCTCTGTGTGCAGTTATGGCCCATAACACACTGAAAAACACCGTGGTTTGTTTCTTCTAAGTACTATCCCCAGCGGTCTTTCCTTCTCCTATCTGCTGATAATATTTTGTTTGTTGTTTTTCAAAAAACTTTCCCTTCATTTCCATTATGCACTTTTGCCGTTGTCTCTGCGGGCACGTCCTTGCAGCGCGGCTGGTTCTAGAGCAGAGCGCAGCGGTCACTTGGTGGTGCAGCGCAAAGCAGCAGTGTGCTGGGGGAGAAGTCTGGCATGTCGGACACAATTACAGCAACAGCAAAATGAAGACATTTACATGTGTTGAAGATGCTGAGGTTATCACCCTTAGATTTGCAAGAGCAGCCCCCTGATCTTAAGCAGCAGGGGCCACAGAGAAAAGATCATCTCCTGCTGCGTCGCCAGCACTGGGTCCTACAGCTTCTGTAGGTTTCAGTCCTGATAATCCACAAAGTCCCAATGCTGAGCAAGTTCTGTTTCATCCCATTATTTGTCTGGAAAAACATCTCTCTTGTTCCAGGCAGAAAACACATGCACAACAGCCTTTAATTCAACAAGCTCTCTGAATTGCTGATTTCAATCAGATGATCCTGCTAGTAATGCCAACTCTTATTTATTTGGGGATTTTTACTTATAATGTTCCTATTTAATTAATATGTTGACAAACAGTCTTCCATATTTAATTGCTTCCAAAGGAGGAAATTTAATCATGTGTACTTGTTCTGTTTCTTAAACTGCAGTGCTCTGGCAGAGCACACTTCTGACACATGTGCATGGAACAAACTCCTTTTGACTAGCGGTTATTCTGGATAAATAAAAAAAAAAACACATTTAAAACAAAACTAAAAAAGGTGGGTTTGATGAATGCAGGAACAATTAACCAGTGTATAATGGTGATGGGAATCTGCCGAACTAATTTAATAGGGGATTTGAAGTAATGGACTTGCACAGTATTTGACATTAAAAACTTTGCAAATATAACAGCAAAGCTCCAATTAAATGTCCCTTTTCCCTCTAAATAAACGTACTGATTTATTACCAGTGCCTGGGATACTGTCCTCTGTGTGGAAGAAAAGGCTCAGTGTCAGGCTGCAGTGCAAGCAGCAAGGACATGTGGAAGGAATTGTAGACATGAATATGTAATTCCTGGCCTCTAAATGATATCTGAACCCAGTGGCTTTCCTAGCCTGGAGCACCCTGAATGGGCCCTTTTTGTGTTTTAGACAGTGTGTGTGTTGGCAGAGCTAAACATATCCTCTGTGCTGCCAGGAGCAAAGATGGTAAAGAACTCAGCTGAGAACAGAAAGAAATGGTTGAAAATTTACTCCCTAGAGGCACCGAGTGAATATTTTTAGAGGGTCACATTCTGGTTTTATGAGTAGCACCGTAACCTGCTCTCAGACCTTGAGAAGTCAGTGTGCCTTATACGAGGGTGGTCAGACCCGCAGCGTCCAGTTCTCTGAAGGTGTTATCACAGTCTGTCAGTGATCTTTGCTGCAATATTACAGATTTGGGATGACAATGTGCTGCATTTTGCTGAGGTAGAAGAGTTACTGTAAGAAAAGCAACCACAATGCAAAGAACCGTGTCATTAGGAAATGGTCTCGATCCATTATTCAGTGCAAGAGCTGGAAATACGATTGTCATTAGAGTGCACTTTCCCAGTGAGACTGGAGCACTTCCAGGAATGATGCTGGAGTTACACACGTTTCATCAGCCACGTATGGTCTGCCGAGGCGGTGGTGTTGTCTTTCCAGTGCCAGGAGTGGTACCGCACGGGTTTTGGAGGCAGACAGAGCTCATAAATGTTGTGACTTCTACAGCAGGGGAAGGGGAATCAGTTGAGAAGCAAAAATAGGCCAAGATCTCAGCTCTTTCTTCCAGACAAATCATTGATAGCACTTGAAGGTCTGTCTGCAGTTGGCAGCCTTCTCCCTCCAGGTCTCTTTGAACCATTCCCTCATTTCAAAGTGTGATCGCCCATGCGTATCTGCAGAGGTAACTTCAGCTGAGCAGGGCATAGCTCCCGGGCTTCCTCTGTGCTGAAAGAAGCAGGGCTAGCTTTTCCTGACTGAAAAATGAGTTTCTTGCAGGGAACTGCACATTGCTCAAGCTCCAGGTATGGACAGGAGCTTGTAGCGAGTGCCATGCTGGGAAGCCCACGAGGCTGGGCCTGCCTTTTTGTTGTGCCGAACCCTTAAATCCTAAAGATTTTCTTTAACACACTGATTTTTGGGCTTATTTCTGCTTTTTCCAGAGGAAGCCTTGAAGTATCACAGCGGGCCTCCAAAGAACGCGTACATGGAGCAGAGCTTCCAGGGCTTGAACCCTGTCTTGAACATCCCCATCAGCGCCGCCCGTGTGGACCAGGCCAAAAGGAACGCAGCGCTGGTGGGCGCCCGGCTGGAGGCCTGGGTGGACTCGCTGGTGGGCAGCGTCTGGTCGGCCGTGGACATCTGCAGCACCGGCCCCACCGCCTGCCCCGTCATGCAGGCCTGCACCCAGACAGCGTGGAGCTCCCTGAGCCCGGACCCCAAATCGGAGCTGGGCCCCGTCAAACCCGACGGGCGCTTGAGGTAGCAGCCGGTACGCCCTCCTGCGGCATAGGGTTTTAAAAGGGAATTTAACCTTGCTTCGTACGTGAATCTCACACCAGGTTTCACCTAAGGGAACATTATACTTTTTTTTGTTACATATCGCAATATAGTTCTTAAAAAAAAATAATAATTCCGACAAGGCCTTTGGCACTGCTCTCTCCATCAGCTCTGTCAGGAACGGCTTGGTTCGCCTCTGCTGTCCCGCTGGCCCCGGCCACGCAGGCCTTGAAGTAGTAGCAGCCATGGAGAGGGCAGTGAAGGAGCAGCTGCTGAAAGTGTTGTTTTTTAAAAATAAATTTGTCTGTACCTCTGCGGTTTCATAGGCTTTAATTATTTTGCTACCATGAATAAATCACAGCAAAATTCCCTTCTATTTATGCTTCCTGGGGAGGTTGGTTACTGCAGGCTATATCCCATATGGCCGCATTACTTTACAGAACATGAAATAATTATGGTACACCCTCATTATTTTTTTTTATATATAACACAAAGCAATTCTGGACTCAGCTAATGTCTGGTGTCATCCTAGTTAGGGAATGCAAGCTGAAGCAGAGACGTTCAGATTACATTCAGAGAATTTTCAGACTAATTTCATGCTAAACTCTAAATGGAACTGGTGTTTTGCAATATTAGTCTTTCATTTCTCATGCGGTCAGGTTCAGGGTCTGGGTAGTAGCAGTATTATTTTAAAAGCCCAAGAAGCATTTTGGATTTCAGCCCTTTGAAATCTGCAGGGTCTTTCTAAGCCCACCAGCACCTATGCACATTGCAGACTTCCTGAACAGCAAGTGTGTGTGTAAATTTGGGTAGGTTGGGCTGTGTCTGCTCACGCGTTTGCTGATGAGCTGAGTTGTTTTTTCTCAGGCAGCGGAGTTGCTCAGAACCAGTAAAATGGTGGCATTTGGCCTTTGTAGTTTAGAGTTGGCAATTATTTTTATCAGTGTAAACAAGATTGGGACCTGAATCTGCAGCAACACATTTCTTCCCTATAATTGAGTAGTGGCTAATAAGTTTTAACACTAATTTCCTGCCTTGATCTCAGCTCTGCCAGCTCTTCATGAAGAAGGGTATTTTTAGGCTTGTCAGGACACCTTGAAGGCTGTGCAGGACATCAGGGTTCCTGACCAAAGCTGGACATGAAAGAGCAACACCATGTTTCTTAGTGCTTTTGCTTTATTCTCTCAACAAACTCTGTTCTTGTCTATTTTCAGAGTTTCTAGCAGGCTGCGCCCTGTTTGAAATAGGCTTGTATTGCATCATTTTAAGCTGCATTTTCTACAGTAGGAAAAAAATGCATTTACATTCCAAAAACTTTTTTAAATGTAGGTTTTATGTGCAAATTCATCTCCAACTGATGCATTTTGCATTTGCATAAAACATGCACTTTGTTTCTGTTGCTGTGGTAATCTCTTGACCCAGAAAGGCTATTAGAAGCTATTGGGTTCACTAGGAAAAAAAATCCTGTTGATTTAATAAAGCCAGGTATCTGTTTACCCTTCTGTGGGTATGTCTAACTTTCATTCCTGCTGATGAGAGTTAAGCTTCCACATCAGGGGGGAAATAGACCCTTAAATCATTCTGTAATCGCATCACACAGAAAGGATGAATTCCCTTTTAAACAACACTTGCAAGATGATCGTGACACAGAGATCCCAGCGGCTTGTTCTCTCTCCGTAGTATTGGTTTAAAGCTACTTGCAGTTTGCTTTGGACTTGAAATTGCGGTGTCAGCTGTGCTGGCATTAAGGCAGAGCATTGAAATGTTTATCTGGCATGAAAATGGATGCATAGAAGGAACAATTTAGGTATTTATTATTTATGTTTTAGTCAATGACTAATTAGTAGGTGCTGCTTTTGCAGCTTGAAGATTATGTTATCTTACTAACTGAAGCTGCCTTTATTAAGAAAAGGCCTTCCTCCCCTCACACCTCCCTTTCTTTTTTTCTTCTTGATCTCGACAGTCATGAGAGCTGTAGTTTTAGGAAAGCTTGTAGCAGTGAGAGCTGGTTGAAATATTTCAGTCAAAATAATGTTCCTGCTTTTCAGCTGGCTCTGGAGGCCAGTGTGTTTAAAACCAGGGTTGCCAACAGGTTTATGTAATAGAAATACAGTGTCATTACTTACTCAGTAGGGTTTTTTTGTTGTTCTGTTTGTTTTGTTTTTTTAACAGTGCTGATTGTTAATCTAACATTCCTTCATGAAGTGCAGATTTTCTGGGGACTTCAATCCTCATTGTGAAATCCAGGGCTTTAGTCACATTGATGCGACGGCAACTGCACAGTTAAAGCCCTGCGGATCAAAAGGAGAACATCATATTTAGGGCACACAATAAAGTTCTTTAACAATCCTAGTCAATGATTGTTCTCAATGAGACTGCTGGGGTAGTGGCAAAATCTTCAGTCTGTCTTGCACATAGGCATATGTATAACGGTGCGCCCACACAACACATGCAGATAACTTGATTTTTAAATTTGATACCCTTTTATTCTTTAACAGGAATGTTTTAAGTGCTTTGTTGGTAAATTCTCATTATTAACTAGATGAAGCAGAAGGTGACAACAATCCAGTCTTTTGTGGCTAGAAGAAAATCTGCCACTTCTGCAACTTAAAATGTAAGGCACAAATTATTTTCTTTTAGTTCAAAAAAGGAAAAGAAATCAAATGGTTGCTGATGTGTCTATTTACACTATATGTTAGGTTTAAAATGTATAATTTTTTTTTAATACTACCTTGTTTTCTGAAAGACAAAAAGCATCTACACAAAAAAGTTTTGTAGCAAGCTGGTACTCGCAGCACTAGCTGTAGAACTGAAGAGGCTGGTCCTACAGCCCTTTCTCAGGCAAAATTTCCATGGAGCGCTGATTCTGAGTAAGGACTTCAGAGATAAGTCCAACATAAATAAAAGGGGTGACAGTATCCTGTGAATAACTACTACATGTGTTTGAAATCATCAGAGGATGAGCTGCCATGTTTGGAACATCTTCTGAGCTGAGTGTCAAGTTTTGGCCCTAAATGACAAATTCAGCTATAGCTGTTAGTATGCAGCCATAGACACATATGTCCTATAGGGACGCTGTGTCTGAGTTGCAAAGTGCTGTAATTGTGCAGTAAAACCCATGGAAAGTCAGGCTTTCCATCAGGAATCAGAGCTTGCTCCAAGCTGTGGCTGTGGCAGTGCTGCTAAGAACAACGCTCTGCTAAGTGGCTTTTCTGGTTCTGAAATGGCAGGCACTTGGAGCCTGTGATGAATATTATATATTGTTAGAAGAGAATAACTTCACAGATCTTACATTTGGTGAAAAGGAGAATTCAGAGCAGGGACCACAGTTCGTACAAAACAAGCAAGTTATGCATCTTCATTTGAATGTGCTAGTGTTATTTTCCAATCACACTGGCTAGTCCTTGCTGAATAGGACTCCAACTGAAAGCCAGCTTTGATCAGAATCCCTTTCTGTGGCAAAGGGGTCTACTTCCATATGCACGCATTTGTCCTCTGTGTATAATGCTTTGCTCATTTAAATTCTGTGCCCATTCTGTGCAATAGCCATGTCACACTTCTGTGATCAATCAGTATTACACAGAAAGGAAATGTGGCAAGATGTAGAACATCTACATACGTGATTTATAAATTACATCCAAAGTCAGTCTTAGTGATATGCAGACCTGTTTATATGGTAATGTTAAGCCTCGAGGCTAATAGAAATAGCTCAAATGACAGTATATTTTTAAGTGTGTCCAACTCTTTGGCGACATTTGGACACTGAGTAATCATATTTATATTTTCATTTTCTGATATTCAAATTTCTAGAATTAAAATTATGCCTTCATTTTTTGTGCTCTCAGCAAGCAGAGAATTTTAAGAATCCCTCCATGATGGCAAGTATTACACAAGGAAGTCCATCTGTGTCTCTGTTGCTAAGCCTTCATTATCGCTAAGCCTAGAGATGCAGGAATGTGCATTTGTGTGCTACAAATTGACTTTCCTAGGTATCAGCTTTAATGCACAATGCATGTACAGTTGTTTAACAGCAAATTAACAACGATCCTGCAGCACCTTCAGAAGGATCATCTGATGTGTATTCACCTTCTGTCCATCTGCAGAGCTAACTGCAATACTAATGAAGCCTCAGTCTCTCTTAGCTGCTATTACAGTGACCAGAGCAGTGAAGTCAGTGAATCAGAGCTGGAATTTCCTAAACCTGACTGAAGGGAGAGACACAGAATCATAGAATGGCTTGGGTTGGAAGGGACCTGAAAGATGATCTAATTCCAGCCCCCCTGCCATGGGCAGGGACACCTTCCACTAGATCAGCTTGTTCAAAGCCCCATCCAACCTGGCCTTGAACATTTCCAGGAATGGGGCATCCACAGCTTCTCTGGGCAGGATAAGGATAAAGAAGATGCTAAAACTTTGCGAAAGTTTCATATAAGCATATGGCAACAATACTTTGAACAAACTGGGCAACTCTTCTGCACAGCAAGACTGAGAAATGCTGATACCGTGAGATCTTAGTTTTGACTTCCCAGATAAAAATAAAACCAAATCCAGATTTTAATTGTGGCCAGACAATGAGGACCAACTTCTGTTGATTTCTGTAGTACTCATCACAGATGTCAGAGAACTGCCAGCTTGCTGCTGGCTATCACACCCTCCTCGTTGCTTTCCCAGATCCCAAGGCTTCAGGAGTCGGCCAAATTATACCTTGGCTGACTCCTTTGGGCAGGAAGTTTTGTATTCATGTGAGCCAAATCCCTTAGGCTTCTTCAAAACCCCAAGCAGTAAATTGGAAAAGTTTGCTTTTCAGAGCAGCCTTCAGCCAGCTCAGTACTAACATACATGAAGGTGGCTGTAAAAGTGACAGCGGTTATCTCTTCCTGACTCTTCAGGCACAGATATTTAATACGTCTAACAGTAGGTCTGGTTAGTTCAGCAGCAGAGAAAGACTGACCTGGTAGAAAGTGGTTAGCAGCATTTTCCGTTGTCCTTAGCTTCAGTCTGGTAGCGAGAAGGTAATGATTTATATGTGCTTTCTTTTCAACTATTCATGGCCTCCAAGCTAGTCTTAGGGATTTGTAGCACATCGCCTTAAACTCCTAGTCAATGACAACTGAAAATGTAACAGAGTTCTCCCAGACCAAACCCTCCAGCTTCTGCCAAGACAGCTCCAGGGCTGCCGTCCATGGGCCGGATACAAGCAGGTGTTGGGGGGACAGGACACTGCCTGTCCTGGGGGCCCAGGGGGGCTGCTGAGAACAGGAGGACCTGCCTGCAGAGCTCCCCGCAGAGGGCAGGTGCTGCTGCAGCCAGGCACAGAGGAGCCAAACAAATGTGAAAGAGGGTTAAGAGCAGCCAGGATGCTGTAGACAGTATCATAGAATCATAGAATATGTTGCATATGGATCCACAGTAAGTATGGGAAGGATTTTGTAGGGAAATGCCTTTTTTCCTGTAGGCTATTCAAGGGCAAGTGTTCAGATTTGTAACTGGCCTTTGAAAGACTTCACCACCACCAATGTAAAGAAAAGGAGAATCAGGCTGAGAGCATTTAAAATTGAGGCAACAAGGTCTCACAGCCCATGTCACCCAGGACAGCAGCAGCATTAGGCTTTTTGCAGTTGAGCGTGTTGTTGGCAGCAATTAACCCTCATGATGTGAGACTGCAGGTACCATGTTGATTTTGCTCCTTTATACTAACGACAGTGTATAGATCACTCTCTTCTCTTTGCTTCTGCCTTGGTTACCTTCTTTTGCTCATGGGTGCTATCACAGCTGCTACCTCACTGTGTCTGCAAACACGTTTACCTGATAACAACAAAAAAAGGTACCAGAAATCTCCTTGAACTGAATGTACAATCTATGCAAATTCTCTTTCTACTTTGTTAAAACCTAGAAGTATTACATGTAACCTTGCCAAATAAACAGCAAGATACTGTACAGGTGCCTCTGATAACAGAGTGACAATTCTAGGCGCGGTTCATTGCGCTGCATTTGTATATTGTAATGACTTTGCTTGTCTTTAGTTCTGTTGTAATTAACACCCTCGACTGAGATGATAGTAATCTCTTGCTAGGGGAGCACCTTCAGTTTGCTGGGAATATTCTGGAGGAGGATGTCTGTGGCATTGACTTTTATTTTCTAGGTTACGTCCAAACGAAGGCACAGACCTACTGGCCAAAATTGGGATGGTGTTCCAGATTTTCCTTGGTAAAGCCTGTTGGCTTTGAAGTGCTCAGTGTCTGTTCCCATTGTGGCATCCAGTGTGTTGCCCCTTAAAGAAAGCCTTACTTTCATCCTTTCTAAATGTGGCCTTAAAATATGTTAGAAAGTTAGGTGTTGTCTGTGTCTTGCTCACTTTTTCTGTTTGTTGTGGAAGGAATAAAAGGCACCTTGAGATTTCTATTACAGCTCAGTTGTGTTGCTGTCAGCTTACACTTCACAAATACAATAGAAATTGCTTACAAATGCAGTCTTTAAGGGAAGAAAATGACCTTCCCATTGGGCAAAAGGAAGGCTCAGACATTCATATAAACCTTAGGAAATCATGAGCTCTGTCTTTTGCAACTTACTGTAGATAAGGAAGGTGGATTTAATTACCTACAAAGTGCAAACTTAATAGCTTTTTATTTATCTTCAGACTGTAACAGGACAGACTGCTCTCAGATGCACAAGAATTTCTGGAGTAATTTCACTCATTTTGACATGAAATAGTAGCATGCCTTTCAGAGTCATACTGGTAACTGGGAGAAGCTGTACCCTCTTTAATGGTATGGTCTTAAAATCTGAAGACCATCGCCACTTGGGGCCAGATTTTGAGTGATGGTTGGGAATCTAACAGTACACATAGAAGACAGAGGAGTCTGGCTGTATCATCAAAGTCATAAATTCACTTCCAAACATCTGGCCTTTGGAGACAACCAAAGTCAGCAGAAACCAAGGCCTTCTGCTAAGGCTTGGATGTGTTGGTTTCTTTAATACTTTCTCTCCATGGAGAACTGTCATGTTTCAGTAGCACCAATATTCCCGGCAGGCTGCAGTGCTTTAGGACTCCCAAATCCTACCCTGTTCCCCGTTCTGATGCGTATACAACCCAAAGGCAACTGAGAAGGGTTTACATAGCAAAGAAGATTTGTGAAACAAAAAGTATTGATTCGAGTTAATGAAATGATTTTTCTGACTTTGTTATTTTGGTTTTGGTTGATTGGATTTTTGTATTGCCTAACATAATCCATAATAAGTTATTCCTATTCTGTCATTTTCAAAGACTGGTGGTAATATAGTTTTAAGAAATAACTATTTTGTTATAGATCATAATATGCATAAAACTGTACAGAAATATTTTGTAAGCTATTGAATAAGAAAAAAAACATGTATATACAGCAAAGTTTAAAAAAAATTGGAAATTCAAATGGAACACACTGAAAGATGTAGATATTTTGCTATTTATTTAACGGAGTATTTTATGAGATATTGAAATGTCTTAAATTGACCGGTAATCAAAGTTCAAAGTCAGAATGCTTTTCTTGTAGTAGAATGTGATTTTCAGCAATTATTGCACTACCCCTTTTTGCACCCTTTTGTCTTTCATTTAGCAGAAAACAATGTGCCTTAGCTGTATTCTTTGTCAATGGGAGTTTGTTTTTTTGTCCAATAAAGCATTTTTTTTTTGCAGAAAATGAAATGGATGTATTAAATACTGTATTATACCAAAAACACTGCAGTTGTACATAAATGCTTTCTGTCATACTGTGTTTTCAGATGCAGAATTTTAAAATAAAAAAAAAGCTGTCTTTAGGAATGGATGTGCACACTGTGTTATTTTTAAACCCACTAATGGAAGTCTTTATTTAAAAGAACTTCGCTATTTGATGCTCTTTAGGAGTAAAAATGGAACAAAGCATTACTGAGCTGTGATCCCAATGCTGATGCCAGTATGCTTCTCGGTAAGTCATTTCTCAGGCCTCGTTTCCCAGCCATAGTAATTATGAAGGGAACTTTCACAGGTGCCTTTTGGAAATCAATTTTTGTTGGCCAAGGTGATGGCTTGCACATGCCACAGGACTAATGTCACCGTCAGCAACAGCATCGGGAGGCAGGGGATGGACACCACAGAGCTCCCAGCACCGCTGACACCATGAGGTCCAGAGTCATGTGCAATCTTTTTAAGCCAAGTTCTCCTTGTTTTCAATCTCAAATGACTCTTATTGGGCCGGATTCTTCTGCCTTTCCCAAAGATGCCAAGGAATGGTAGGCAGAGGGGCAGAAAGGATTAACAAGGAGCCTGCCTTAGGTCCGTTTTCTAAAGGTCACCATCTGCAAGGCACATTGGAGCAGTTTGTTCCATGCATGCCCAAAGTGTTCATCATCCCAAAAGAGGAAGGATCTGGTGATGGACATAGGAATAGGCAGCTGGGTGCAGGAACAGGAACTAATGTTAGAGCTCCCTGGTTATAAGGACAGCAAAATAAATGCCCTTTGCCTCTACTGAGAGGATGAGCTCAGAAAGACCCATTTCTTGCCTAGTTACCCCAGGTGGGTTTAAGACCCAAACTAGCCATAGCCTAACATTCACCCAGATGAACACAAATTTATTTTCTTACCCACAGGCTCCACTCTGATCACAGATTTCTTAAGAGCTGCTTTCCATAGATGTGCTGAGGAAAACCAGTTAGATTTTCTTATAAGGGTGATGGGTCTCTTTAGCATGGTCCTCATGATGTGTTGCAAGTTTGTCTCCTAGTGCTGTTTTTTTGATGTGGGATGCCTGAAAAAAAAATAAAAAAAAATCCTTGATGACCTTCCAAAAGTCTCTGACACCATCATGAGTCTGCGTGACTTCTTCATGCACCCCCAAGCAGTGCTGCAGGTTCTCTTGGCAGCCAGAGCTGCTTTTGATCTTGTGTTTTCTTTTCACCTGCTGTTCAGGAATTCCACTTTTTTGGCACTTAGATGCAATGAAAGAGGTCTGTTTAAACAGGAGGGAACACAGTGCTAATATTTTAGTCTTCGTACAAAGAAAAGATTTTTCTGCAGAGGGGAAAAAGAAAAGAAAAAAAAAAAAACGGCTCTCAGCACTGAAGCCTGGTTTTATTTATAGATGGGTTAAGTATGCTGCTTTTTTTTTTTCTAGCTCATTCCTCATCCAGCTGCTAATGTTCTTGGCATATTAAAAAAATGAAAAGCTCAACCTTTGTTTTAATTGTCTCCAAATGTGTCACTGGCCTGAATTTAAAAAAAAAAAAAAAAAAAAAAAAACTACCAGGTGCTCAAGTGTTTTGCTGTCTTTGTGGACTTCAGCTAGGATCTGAACGCTCTTTGTGGTTACGCACAAAAATCCCAGAAAGCATCATGGAAAGGGCTGTCACAACGTCATGCTAACAGGGACATGTGGCATGAAAGACTACGTCTCTGTCTCGTTGAGATAGTGTCATCACATTTTTTGCATCTGCCATGCCTAATCTTTCTTGATCATAATTAATATTTATATAGAGTAGAGTATGCTTAATTCACAATAATGACTCAAAATGTACTGCAGAGCAGTTTGTCAGTAGGAAAGCACAGTAAACCACATGCAACAGCGATTGCCTTGACAATAGGGCTTTCGTTTCAGCGCCAGGATTTTTGACTTTTCTTCATCCATTACAAAAGAAAACGTAGCCTGTTTTCTAAAAAAGAGCGAACAGTGATCTGAGGCTTCATAAACACAAGCTGCTGCACTTCTTTGCAGTCTATAAATGATTAAAAAGTGGGAGATTCATGAGTTTCTACTATATTTAAAAAACAGACACAGATGAAATTGTTAATTACTTTATGAAGGCTGAGCTTGGTCGCTGTGGTGCCAAATCAGCCTTTGGGCATGGCTTATGCCTTCACCTGGCAGCCTGGGGTTGTTCTGGGCAGCCCGCAATCAAAGTGGTTTCATGCCAGGTTCCCAGTGTCATGCTCACAGTCTCAGGCTTATTTATTAGTAGCATTAACATGATCCAGAAACGTGTTGGTTTTTTAAATTCTTTTTTCAATGTATTGCTTGGTCTCTGGAGCACGGTTACAAGGGTTTAACACAAAGTACCTCCCCTGCAGCAATGTGTTAACTTGGTTGACTGAGAAGGCACGGCTGGTGGGGTCCACACTGTCTCTTGGGTTACACACCTCTCCCACCCACACCAGGAAGCAGCTTTGCACCTCCCAGCCACCACTTGTACCTTCAGTAATACCACAAGGAGAACACCTAGGTTGTCTTCAGTCCCTTAGGGGTCTGGATGGTGCGACCTTGCGTCTTCGCCTCCCAGCGCTATGTGAGCCTCTTGCAGGGCCTGCTTTATTTCCCCTGCCATCGAGTTCTCCTCCAGCTGGTAGCACGGCCGTGATGGAGCAGCCCCTTCCCCAGGCATTTCGGTATCGCACAATGCAGAGCCTTCAGGCAGGAGCAGTATTTCATTCACGTATAAATGAGTTAAAATAATTTACTCCTCTTCGTCTGCCTCTGTAATTTTTTTCCTAAATAGAACGTGCATAATAATAAAAGAGATTTCACTAGAAACATAAAGTACATTTTAATGCGATCTCATTTATGAAAGTCTATCACTGGGTACATATGGCCAGGAAATGAAAGTATTCGTGTAACAGATTAATAGCCAAGATCAAATATTTCACTTTCTAATAAAACCCGCCTATATGTGCTTTTAATTCCTCACTAAATTTAAATTTAAAAGGGCTTTTTTTTTGTGCATTGAAAGCAAGCCCCTGCCTGCCATGCCATCCCTGGTTTCCCATTACTGCTCACTGATGGCTTGCTTTCATCAGCAGACAATGACTCCATCCCTAGCCCTCAGAAGAAGAAATAACTCTTTGTCTCCAGGAAAAGTAAAAAAGAGACGGGAAGGTGCAGGAAGGGAAGGCGCAGGAAGGCACCGGGACCTCTCCCATCACAGCAGCGCGATGCAGCCGCGCCTGGCCCTGGCTTTGCAGCTGCGTCCTCCATGCACGTGTAGGAGTTTGCTGCCAGCCAAGGCACCTCCAATCTCCTGATCTTCTGCAGTACAACTTCGTAAAGAAATCATGCTCTGAAATGCCCTTCCATAAGACAACCTGTTTAAAAGAATGTTTTTTTTTTTTTAACCCCCCCCGCACCCCCCCACATTCCCTTTTTGAAGCTTTTTATTCTGATTTAGTCCTTTTCTCTGCAGAGCCCACACATCCATAGGCACTGCCCCCTCCGGCCCTCTCTCAGGGTGCCAGCACTCGGCTGCTCCCTGAATCTGAGCTGCATCACAGTCCTGTCCTCTTACGTGGAGAAGTGCCGAATTAATTTGCTCAATCATTTAATTAATTAGCATAAATTACACTAGTTTCAATACGAGAAGTCAGGAAATAGTAGCACAAATGTAATACTCTCTATTTAATTAAGCATGCCGTAGAATGTGTGTGTGCATCAAAAGGAACTTAGTGCTGTGCAGCCAGTGAATGAAACGACACTGATTTGTACCAGCTGCCTCTCGATTCAGCCTCAAAAGCAAAAAGGCTTTTTTCCCCCCCTTTCCTTTTTTATTTTTTTTTTTTTAATTTTTTTTTCCTTTTTTCCCCTGCTTTCAACTGGCCTCGAAGATGTTATAAAACAAACCAAGACATCCCAGCAGGAGCCTAGCACAGCAGCAACGCCATGGTTTTATTTTTAGTCCCACTCTCCGGCTGGCGCACCGCGGCTTGTGCACGACGTGCGTCACGCAGGGCTGGAGGAACGTGACGGTGGCACTGCCGGAATTGAGCCCAGAATCCCCGACCCCTCCATCCTCCTGCTGGTTACAGGCAGATCGTGAGGCTGCCTGCACCAGGATGGGGCAGCAGGACACATGCTCCTGAGCTCCCAGAGGGTGTTTTCTCCAGGAGAAACCCTTAGAACACCGATGTTTGGAGTGCTGCCTGCCTCGCTCTGCTCCATGTCTGTGCATCTGACCCCTGGGCATGGAAAATGAAAAGTGATGGTCTGTTGGACACACGTAGCAGCGAGTTTACCCTTAAAACGGGGGCAGCTGCAGAGCTCAGCCAGGAGCCAGCCTCACTGCCAGGAGCCTTGCAGCGCCCACGGCCCTTCCCTGCGCACCACCACTGCATGGGGCTGCTTAATTATAACAAACAGGACGGGCTGAGAAAGTGAGGCAGCGATTTATTCTGCAGCTCTTCCATTTTGGTACCTGAGCATCCCAGTGCACAGATGTGAAATGCGGCACTGCAAGCCTGATGTGGGCTGTAAGTAACTAACCTCAAAACACAAGCAGTTCACATCAGAGGAACACTTGGAGGACTTGCGAATTTCTTTTTCTCTGTTCCACTCCAGGTAAAAGCTGTGACTAACGGCGACACTGCAGCTCCCACACAAGCAGGCTGCTCTCTGTCTGTTTGCCTGATGTTTCAGCAAGACTGCAGCCCGCCCTCTTCTTCCTTTGCTCACTCTAATTTAGGACTTTTGGTGTTTTGAGCTGAATCAACAACAAAAATACTGTTTATTTAAAATATAGTGAAATAAGCCCCAAAACTGTTGTGAAAAGAGAAAATGAACCTGTCCCTTTTCCATATATATTACATTGCAGTGTAGTTTGTATCCCCTGCCAATAAGAACTGCACATTTGCTGGCACAGCTCTGCAGAAACCTGAGCACTGTCAGCAGCTATTCCATGGAAAACCACAATTATTAAAAAAAAAAGCAGCACCCTGTGCTCTGCTGGCCCTTTTGTTCCATTTCTGACTGATTTTAATATTAATTTATGAGCAGCAGCCCTCTTTGCAGGTGGTTTTCTCCCCACAATTAGCCGTGTACATTACACTACCACCAGTTACAGCATGTTACATCGCAGGGTGACTCCTGCCGAAGCCCCGACCTGAGCACCACAGCTTGGCCCTGCAGCACCCCCTGCCTCTGGCCCACCTCCAGAACTAGTCCTTCACACCCACATAGGTTTTAAAAACTCTTTTTTTGGCTGATTGATACAACCCCACTAAAACTTTGGGTTCTAAAAACTTTGGGAAGGGAAGGTTTTAAAACTAGGGAAGGGAAGGGAAGGGAAGGGAAGGGAAGGGAAGGGAAGGGAAGGGAAGGGAAGGGAAGGGAAGGGAAGGGAAGGGAAGGGAAGGGAAGGGAAGGGAAGGGAAGGGAAGGGAAGGGAAGGGAAGGGAAGGGAAGGGAAGGGAAGGGAAGGGAAGGGAAGGCTTCAGCATTAAGGCTTGATGGTTGTCTCAGTAGAAATGACTTTACAGAGCATCAGCTAATCCATGGAAAAATGTAATCTCACGACTCTGCCATGCATTACCAGCTGCTCTTGGCCTGTTCCGTGATCTTTTCCCCCTAATCAGAGGGGGGGAACTCTGTTTTCTAATTGAGAGAGTACTCTGCTGAGTAAAGGCAGGTTTTTCGATTCATACCTTGCCTTTCATAAAATGACTGCCTGAAGGAAGACCAAATGCCAGTAAAAATGAAGTGTAACATGTTGCATCTCCCTGTTTCTTCAGAGGTAACAAAATGCTCTTTACTATAAAAGCCATTTTCATTAGCTGAGCTTTCATCTAATATTAATGGCGCACCCTGGGGAATTGTGAGTGTGGCTGAATGAGAAGCACCAAGCTCAGACGTTCGTACACGTGCGGAGCCCTCCTGATGTCACCCCACGTGGCTACCAAGTCTTCTCGTGAGGGGCCAACGCTCTAAGGCCCAGGCACTGAGCACTGAAACGCGTCTCACCTGTCGCTTAAATAGGTGCCTGGCTTTTTTTTTATAGGCAGTTCCCTCTAATTTGGATCTGAACTTTAAGATTTAGATGAGGGGACACAGGTGAAAGGTTTTGCAGTCCCAACCAATTGTAGGTCACCGTCTGGAGCCTCCAGCTGCTCACTGATTTCCAGCAATGTTCAGTGCTGCGTTTATATGCCGACAAATGTGCAATTTAACAAACATCTTGCAAACGCAAGCTCATGTAGCGGTTCCTTCATGCACAACATGTACTACAGCACTGCATCCCTGCAGGCACCAGCGCTCATTTAGCTGGGTATAAATGAGACATTACAAAACTGACATTACTTATGAAGCCGCTGAAAGGTGACGTGCGGGTTTACACACGGCCGTTTCACCGGGTTTGTCCTTTCCTCTTCCTGGTCTTGCACTTCGAGCCCCATTCCTCTGCTAACACCCCAGGAGCTTTCTCAAGGCCCTTAATTTAAGGGCTCGGGGGTGCCAAGCCCACAGCCCTCCTTGCCACCAGCCTGTGGCTGACCTGCAGCTTGCAGAGCGCCGGCAGTTCATCCTTTCTCATTTGTTCCAAGAGCTGCAACAGCCCTGCTGCCTCTCCTGGCTGCAGCCTGTTAGACAAATATTGAAGATCCAATTAGGTTGCCCAAGCACCCAGTGTATTTTATGTTTTTTTCCCCCCACAATGGCTGTTAGCACAGTGCAGCCAGCAGCTGCCCTCCCACAGCTCCTTTCGTGGGCTTTTTGTATGGACAGGAGGCTCCCCTGCTGTCCCCTGATATCTGCATGGTGTGTTGGGTCCGACAGGAGACTCTGGCATAAAAACACACCTAATAAGATATAAACGACTGCTTTGCCAAGGAATTCTTATAGTCAACTGATCAGCTCCTCAGGAGATTGCAGTCATGCTATCCCAGTTTGCTATCCCAGTTTGCAGTTTCAGTCCCAAAAGTGCTTACATGAAGACACCGGTGGCTCCCAGGCACTGCACGACAGGGGAGGGAAACCCGCTGCTCTGCGGCAGGCTCCTGCTCGGCCGTGCCTCCTCCAGAGGGGTCACTGAGAAGAGAGATGTTTGTGCCTGCCACAGGCTCAGGAGAGGCCTTAGTCCTGTACCAGAAGAAGAAAGGGGCAGCTCATTTCTGCCTGAACACCACCCGCAGCTCCTGTTGGTGAGCGCCACACGCACCAGGCTGGGACGCAGCGAGCTGCCTCTTGCCCACGTTGGCACAGTGGTGGTGACGGTGGGCACCAGCAAGCAGCTCTGGTCCCATTGAGAAAGCGTGGCTGTGGTGCCAAGGAGAAATCAACGATTTGTAACCCTCAGCATCGGACCAGGCCGGGCTGTCATCACCTCCATAGGTCGGCGGTGCTGCGTCTCCTGGGCTCTGCACAGTGTGAAGCAGAGGTCCTGGAGCCTACACAAACATCACGGCAGGCAGAGAAATAATGTATTTCATGTCAGAGAAAAAATGGGCTCCTTTTCCAGGCTCATTCCCCGCCTTCTGCATCACTCCCCGCCTGTTTTCATAAGGCACAGGGGCTATTTTTGAAAGCCGATGTGGTTTTATTAGTGACGAGGCCATAAACAAACACCCTGAACTCGCTGGTTCCCTGTGGGAAGAGCTTTGGTTCAGAACCTCTCCATTTATGGGCAGAGTCAAAAGTAAGTTCCCAAAGAGAAATGACATCTTTTACATTTTTTTTTTCCAGTAGCCACAGGGTTGGTTCCTGCTGGGGTGAGAGAATACAAGAGATCCAGAAGAGATGCCTCCTTGGAGCCCTGCTCTGTCCCAGGGCTCAGCCTCTTCCACGCACACACCAGGACTCCTGTACACAGCATAAATCTGGCTTTTCCAAGCCCTGCATGGTCCCAAAAGCAGCCAACCCCCCCCCCTAAGGTCAGCAGTGTCTATAGGGCTAACAAAAAAGCTTTTGAGGGCTGCACAGAGCAGGAAAAATTGATTTTTTTTCATGAGTTGCTGGATGTGGTTATTTTTGTCCCCAAAATCAAACCTCAGGAGAGAACTTCTGCTGCCACGCCTAATGACCGCCACTAGTGACTGCCACTGCCATGCCAGTCACCCCTGCCCACAGCAGAGCCTCTGTAGGCCGATGTGTTTGTAGAAAAACAGCACTGAATCC
Source organism: Anser brachyrhynchus (assembly GCF_964034855.1). Classification (NCBI taxonomy): domain Eukaryota; kingdom Metazoa; phylum Chordata; class Aves; order Anseriformes; family Anatidae; genus Anser; species Anser brachyrhynchus. The sequence continues at coordinate 9,008,462 of NC_137733.1, forward strand.
ATATATACGTAACGTTCTTCTTATTACAAAAATATTTTTGTCTGGAGGGAGAGGCACAAAAAGGAGTCCAATTTATTTTAATTCTTTCACTTTTGAATAAAAGGCATGGAAGAGACTCCGAAGAAATACCAACAATTTCCATTCCTCGGTGAATCCTAAAGCTTCCCTGTCCAGAGGAGCAGGACTTGGCTTGGAGCCACTTTGTAAGTAGTTAACCAACATTTAAAGGTTTGTTTGAAAAAAATAAAGCCCCCAAAACCCCAACAACTTCCATGGCTCAGTTTCCTCAAGCACTACTTAACTGCACGCTCTTTAGCAACCACACCTGACTTTCACATGCATTATGTGAAACCACAAAGAGCTGTGGCCTCTCCAGGCTGCACTTCGGTGGGGGGAAATAATACATAACACTTTCTTCCTGTAAGCTATTATCACGAAGCAAATGCATCTGCTTTCCCCACGACAAGGAGCAACGGTGCTCACAGTTGCATTTAGTCCTGCTTTGCCCAGCACAGACAGATGTTGGGCAAAGCAAGACTAGATGGACAGATGGACAGATGGACAAAGGGACAGCTGGACAAAGGGCTTGCCAGCTAAGCCGCCCTCGAATCTGGGGTAATGTTTGTGTGTTTCTGCTGTACCTGCTATTATCGTTGTTTGGCTCCAGCACCTCTTTGCTCATTAGCCTTGGGACTACAACGGGAACGTCTTCCTTTTGCTATTCCCTTCAGATAAAACAGGCGAGACGGAGGCTTTTAGCCTTGCTGCTGGCTTTCAAAGTAAACTGTTTGGAATGTCGTTTAATTTCTGTTTCAAGGAAGGATAAAAGACAAAGAAAAAAAAAGTTTTAATCGTCATATGAAAAAAATTAAAGTTTTTTTGATGCCAAATGGGAATTGTTGACTTTTTCTTTTTTCCTCTCCTTTTCTTTTGGGACCAGCTTAACCCACAGAAATGTCCTGTTCCTCCACTAAACCACTGAACTGAGAGATCAGTCACCTGTCAGGGTCCAGGTATAAATACAGCTGGAAACTCAACCCTCACTGCACACAGCTCTGTAACACTGAACGTCTCCCAGCGAGTTTCACAGGTGTTCTTTATTTTCCCAAATACTCCCTACTTATGACCAAAAAGCTAACCCCTCCACTTCCTTAAACAACACTAGCTGTAACGCCTTAGAGCTTTTGTTTTATTCTAGGTAATTAAAAAGAAAAAGAGAAAAAAAAATAACCAGAAGCACAAATTCCCACCTACAGGCATCCTTCCTAGATTCCAGTGGGCAGCAATATCTCAGCAGCTTATGGCCTGATTTGCTGCTGCTGGATGGTTCCTACCTCCTTGTGACGGGGAACGTATATATCCTTTACAGTGCAATAATACCCATCTGATAAAGCAATAAATAATGGGAGATTTAACAGTATGTGGCTTTTCTGTGTGCCCTGCAGGTTTATGCTTTGGTGCTAATATTTATGCCCTTGATTTATTGCCTTGATTTTCTGCCATCGTGAGGAACTCCCGCTGCAGGAGGGTGAATCTCCCATCCCAACCCCCCGTGCAGCTGCTGTCCGAGCAGACTCCCTTGCAGGGATGCAGCGCGGAGCAGCAACGCGACACGAATACACCTTGATAACTACAACTGTATGCAAAACCCACCGCCAGCTCAGCGCCAGGAGGGAGCAAGATTAGTTGTACCGAACAAGGGATTCAAGCAGAGAAAGAGCGGTAAATGATGTCTTTTATGGAGAGTGAAAGGTTTAGCTAGCAATTCCCAGCGGTGTATCAGTTAGCAGGCTGGACTGATCTCCAGGATGGGGAATGTCCCTAGAGAAAGAAAGGGGGAAGCTAGGAGCAGCATTGCCATTACATGGGCAGCAATTGCTTCTGCCACATGTGCACTGAGGGCTGATACGGAGTCAACCAACGACTGCTGCAGTGCACTAGGTAAGGCATAACCTGTATGGTCAGGCACCGAGCCTGAGCATACAATGTGCTTCATGGCTGCATGAAGGAGATGGACTTTGCTGTAAGGGTTTGACCAGCTAAATAAGCACAGTCATACATAAGGATGGCCGGAGAGAAGAAGAGAGCAGAAGTCATGAACTAAATGTACACAGATTGAAGTCAGGAGCCTTGGGCAAGCAGCTGTGGGCTGCTCTGCTGCCTCTTCTATTGGACATAAGGACCCCAAGAGCTATAGCCTCTCTTCCATGTCTGAACCTCCCTGCCAGGAGGTTTGCTCCATATGTATACCTTCCTTTGTCCCCATAAGGTACATATATCTACGTATATAGTGTGGGCAGTGTGGAATAAAGCCCTAGGCCAGAACAGGGAGCAAAGCAGCTTGCTGTGTGCCTGCCTTGGAGGAATGGGACCCCTAAAAGGCACATGAGAAGTTCATTACCATATGCAAGAGCAAATCCAAATGCTTGCAGGCAATATTATTAAAAGCAGACCATGGAACCTCACAAAAAAGCAAACACTAACCTGCTCCATGTGCTGCACAAATACAAACAGGCTTGCAAAGAAAGCCACCCCAACCTCAGAGCATGCAATCACTTCCTAAACTCTGCACAGATAAAGCCAAGTTTCCAGCACAAGGGCAACCTAACGCAGCTCCGGCTCCAACAAAATCATTTGACTCTTTCCATCGGCTATTTCCATAGAGAGGAAATTGTCTCGGCCTTCTTGAGCCCAGGAGCTGCACTGATGGCCACGTGAGAGCTGAGTTTTAGCAAACAGGTGCTTGAAACGCGGGGCTCTGCAGCTACACACAGATGACTAATATCCACCAGGCGCCTGTGCATGCCAATGGCAGCTTTCCTGCTGAGCTACATACCCAATTAGGACCCATAATTGCACATAGATATTATCTAGGTTGCTGATGTCTTTGACCAGCTAAACGTCTCAGTACAAACGCGCATAACTCAGCCTGTGAGCAGCTCCACTGAGGCCCAGGTCGGTGTGTTTAAGGCCATCAGGATTTGTGCAGCTTGCTGCAAGCAACCCGGGGAAGAGAAGGGTTTATCTGTCAGTTCAGCATGAGCTAGAGGTGAGTTATTGTGTACATATACCAGCATACAACACAAGTGTCTCCTTTCCAGTGCAGAGAACCTAAAAAGACAGATGCAGAGAAAAAAGAAGAATTCACAAAACATTTCCATCAGAGGATACTGCAAAGCAAAGCCCCGCAAGACCCCTCCCAGCCCCAGACTGTTACACAAAAGGCATCACCAATATATATTTCTGTATTTAGCAAGTTAGCAATACTTTTTTTGAGCAAATGGTGCCTGCAGAACACCAGCTCCCATGTGTGCATCCCTGGAAATTGTGCCACAAACTGTGTATCGTGCTGACCTAGGAGCCGAGAGGTTGCATCCTCGGAGTACCTGAGTTACCTTAGTGTCAGCAAGGGGGTTCAGAGTATACATGAACCTGATGTAACATGCACAGAAAGAGCACCAGGAAAAGGGATAATGTTTTGTTTTTTCCCTCCTGATTCCATGTCTGGAGCAGGTGTAGCTCAAACTTTAATCTCAGGCAACTTCACTGAGGGTGCAAAGGCAGCTGGCAAGCCCCAGTACCGCTCCCAAGCCACGGAGAGCTGTACCCACAGCACCCTGCTCAGCTGGCAAGGCACCCAAGGGACAGCACAGCCTGTCTGTCCTCCAGCCGCCTGCACCCTGCGGGGACACAGGCCACTCTTTGAGCCAAAATATTTGGCAAAGCACAGTAAGCAGCACGGCAGGCCAGGACATGGCTCAGGCCACGAAGACAGGAACATATCACGTACCTTTTGCCTCCTAAATCCAGACATTGAGCAGAGTCGGCTGAGTACAGACACTGGCTTTGCACGCTCGTACCCAGCTAACAGGTGTTTGCTTTTCACTCCCAACACACCTGTGGAAATATTGTCCATCAGTTATCAAGGATTTTCATATTACTATCACTGGTGACAATTTTCTGTGCAATACACAGTGGAAAAGACACACTGATGCCCTCAAAGCATGCTTTCCTCTGTCCTGTGGATAGCTTCTTTTGTTAACAATTTTCTTGATATAACTGGGACAGCAAATTATTTTGAAATTGTTCTCAAAGATATATAGATATTCCATTTTTTTGGCTGACAGCTTTAATTATTCAGCCCTGCTGTAGCACCAGACGAAATATAATCATAGGAACAGGCTTCCAACACCACAAATAATAGCCAGTTGTGGGGATGGCATGTTAAAATCAACAGTGAAAAACAGCTTATACTCTCTGACCTCTACCCAGCGAAATCCTACTGTTGCTATAGCTGCTCTTCTGGACAGAGCGGTATTTCTGTTAGCAGAGTCACTTGTGAGAGAAAAGGACAACATTGCCTTTCCCTGAATCGCTCCTGTGGTTCCCAGTCATTGTCTTATCAGCGGACTGATCACTCATTTACAACACACACCTATTAAAAAAGGTAAACATTTCTGTGCCGCACTTGACGTACATTTCCCATGTGCTCCTGTGGAGAGGCCGTGGTTCACGCACAAGATCTGTGCTTCTGAAACTTCTCTCCTTAAAGCCATCCTTCCAATGATTAGTGCTTTCCAACTCATATTAGGGCCTTTCAGTTCAGGCTGAAGGGATAGCTCACAAGAGGCACCCCAGAGCACCTGGTCTGATATGCAAAACCACCTAGATGATGATGAAAATCCGATTAAAGCTTCCTGGGGCACAGCTCCTTACACTGTGTTGTACTTTTTCCTGCAAGCATCACCATAAAGACATGAATTACAGCTGCACTACACAGTATTTGAGCAGTCTGGCAACCCCCTGAACTGTTTTTTGAAGGCTCCTCTGTTGGTGCCCGACCACGGAGGCTGTTCTTTCCCCACACACTGAGCCCCGGGACAGTGGCTTTCTCCAGAGCAAGCATTGCTCCACCAGCCCAGCAGACACTGATGGTGACCCCTGAACACGTAGACAAGCTGAGTTTTGTAGTGGTGTCTCAGGCCCTCCAGCTCTGCCTCCACCCCACCTGAAACCACAAATCACATCTGTACTTGCAGGGACATTTTACCACCAAACATAAAACTGACATTTCTTTTTTATCATTTATGGGAGCTTAAGAAAAATAAAACTTCTACTTTCTTGCTTTTGGGATGAAGCTTTTCAAGCCATCTAAGCCTTTCTGATGGGTTTATTACTTAAAACATGTGTTGGGAGGCAGAAAATCCTGCCCAGAGCCTTTGGGCACTGCACCCAGGATGACTGAAACCCTCCGAAATGACCCCAAAGTTCAGAAGTGAGCCATGGTGAGGAAGTACATCAAAGCCCAAATATGAGTGGAAAATGTCACTAAGTGCTTCTAAAACCTTGCTGAAATGGGGTACAAGAGACACTGTGAAAGGACTTTTGTCTGGGTATAATCAGTGAGGTCGAAGAGCACCAGGCTGGTTGGAAGGAGAAGGGCATCAACATGACTGACAGCAATGTGGGGCTTTATGGCATCCGAGCCACTCCCCACCTTGTGCACAAATACTCCTTTAAGTGATTTTCAGTAAGGGAGCAGCTAAATGGCCAGGCTGGAAAATAATTAAAAGCTAAGGAAAAATGGAAAGAAGAACGTGGCGAGGAACAGGACCTCGCCAACTCCGTTTGTTGAAGTGTTCAGTCTGGTTCCTGTCTGGCAAAAGTCAGAAACACAGGCTGGGAAATTCACTTAGTTAAGAAGAGAAGGAAGAGTAAGAGTAAGTAATTAAGGTTCACATTATCCTTTGAGTCTGGCATCTACTTAAATTAGCTCATTTGATCTCTACTTTCTCCTCTAATCCGAGTAGTTCTGAAAGCATTATTACAGGACCCAGGTCTCTGTTCTGCTTTACCTCTTGGCCCTCCTGTTTATCCAATTAATTTCTTTGCTATGTATTTTACATTCCTTTGTCTGCATTTACCAGGTCCCCTCCAAGCACTGTCTGATCTTTCTGCCTGTGTTCTCAGCTTCCTTCCCGCACAATGCATTTGGGTTTGGGCTTGTATATTTTTGGTAGAGGAATTTCCAAGGCTTTTCTTAAGACTGCTCAACCCTGTTTTGGTTATTTGAAAGCAAGGCAGTTTTCATTTTGCAGGTGCTGAAGGTCACCAGTGTAAGGGTTCAAAAGAGCAGCACCCTTGGGCTCTGCACTGAAAATCCTTTTTGTTCACCATCCTACTGCTTTCTGTGCGCTTGGGAAGGAAGCGGTCCTACAAGCCAGATGTACTCTCAACATTAAAACAAGACCCACTGGATTTTATTAGCAATTTTCTACTTTGTTAGCAATTTCATGCTGCCTATTAACATTTGGGTTTTTTATATATTGTTATCACTCATCATGAAAGGCTAATCCTATTAGCGCTTTCCGTATTGTATTACAGAAAACAAACAAGAACAGCACAGTTATTCCTCCCTGTGCCATTCCCATGTACTTACAGACCGCGTTCTCCTCACTGTCCACTCACAGCCAGCGCTGCCCAAGAGGCCAAGGCATGGCTGGTGGGAAGGTGCCACACCAAACATGCTCAAACGTGCAAAAACCAGAGAGGAGCTCTTTGCAGGCAGAGCAGAGTGATGCTTTTTCATGTACAGGAGCGTCCTGTTGAATCTAATCGGAAGTGATGTGTTTCCTGGTAGCATTTTTTCTTCCTCCAGTTACAAAACAATTTAATAGAAATCCTTTTGTTATCAGTTTTAGTATTTTTTCAATATTGCCAACAGCCAATACCATTCTGCTTCGGTTTGATTTTTAACTGAAACTTCAAATAGATTAATTTTAGTGAAATCACTAATGAAATATCTATTCTAAAATCTATCCTAATTGATTCATCCCCCACTAAATACTGTAAAACATTTTCTGCAAGAGACATTCATGCATGCAGATGCATCTACAAAATACAGAGTGCAGTATTTAAAATGGAAGCATAATATTCTTGTTCATTATGAGCAGGGGAATGTATGTTTTGGATATATATCCTAAACTCATCTTTCCCTTTTTTTCCCTTGTCACCCTGGAGTTCATTACAGGGTAAGAAGCAGTAGCAGCAAGAGATGTCAGCAGTAACGTCCCCGGGAGGTGCACCATGCTGCTCGGGACAAGAGCTGCCCGTGCTGCTCGTACCGCCCTGAGCCCTGTGCTAGTAAAGAAGTACGTGATACTGAAATGTCAGAAGACATATATATAACGTGTTGCAGTATCTCACAAAAAAAGGGCCTGAATGTTTGTCCTCCGCAGCAGGGCGAGTTTTCACCTTGCTGGTACATTTGCATTCACAACGTTTTTTAGGCTTCATAATCCTGTTTTTGCTTTCACATCTGGGACCACATTAGCCTGACTTCCATTTAATCCAGGGACTATCAAGAGAAAGAGAGGGGTACATCTTCTGCGTAGTGGCTGTGAAATTACCCTTATCCTTTGATATATTAAAATTGAAGTGCTGTAAATTTCTGTTGTCATGGAGATATTTTCCATGCCACGCCGTGATTGGCCGTCTGAATTCACTTTCCTTTGGGTTTTCCAGCCTAATTAACTGTTATATTTTTTTGCTGGTAGAGAGGAAAAACCCACATGAACGGTTTTTGGTCTGTGATTGCACCCCTTACAGAGCAGGCTTCATTTTCATATACTACTAAAGGCAAAATGCACCAGCTTGGCTTGTATTTATAGAGCAGAACTTCTGGGGGGCGGGAGGGGAACGCAGTAACGCTCACGAAGGAGTCAAGCGTTATTGGGTCTGAGCACACGGTTGGTATTTATATCTATAATGTAAAGCAGCAAAACCCTGGTTAAGCCTACACACTGCGTGCTACAAGGGCAGGGCACGACGGCGATGCGGGCGGTGAGGCCGTAACCGCAGGTGAGCGGGGCTGCAGGCAGAGCAGGCAGCAGAAGCCAACCGGGGCTCACCATGACCCTGGTGCATGGCACCCAGCCGCGGCACGGGGATCCCAAAAGACATGTGCAAACAGTTTGTCTGGGGCCAGGCAACAGAGGAGCACCTCTGGGCAAGGTCTAAAGCAGGCCAGTACCAATCACATAAAGAAGCACTGTGTTTACTCATGCCCGTATTTTCCTTCCCCCTGTGTCGCTGGATTCTCCAGACTCGTCTTCGGAGCCTAGGGATGAGCTGTCAGATTCAGAGAGTGGGCAATCCCACTTATTTTGGTTATATCCCCGTGCAATTTCAGCTTACTGGTATGCTTCCAAGTGTCAGATACAACAAGTTAAACACCCACGTTATCAGATGCTGTTTGAAGAGAATGACTGGGGTACAGGTTCATCCATACCCAATCCCCAGTGATTAGGTTGATAACAAATTCAAAGCTAATTTATCTGCTCCTCCAAGGTCTGCAACATGGACAGGCCTTGAGATCAGCTTCCCGTATGTTTTTCAAATTAAAGCGTCTTTGATGTACTTCCCTTCCTGCCTTTGAACATTTGGAGTCCATTGGTAACGAACTGAATGCTTTGGTACTAAATAGACTCCCTTCTCCTTCCCCCCAAGAGGATTAGCATCAGGTCTTAATTTGCTAATGGACTACAGACATCCATTAACTTAGCAATTAATTCAGTGCTAAAGTGCCTGTACGATGGAAACACGCTGAGTGCACCGGGAAAAACATTACATGTGATGTCTTCCCAGTGAGCATCACAGGGCTAGGGTAGAAAAGACAATTTAACAAAGAAATAGCGCATTTATTCCTCGTCTGCAGCTCTGTGTCTAATTACAGCATTTGACAACAATCCTACACTCGATTTTGAATTTTTGGATGAGCGTCCAGCTTTTTCCGTCTTTGAGAAATTAAGCGCAGCGCCAGCTCACGCCAGCACAAACAGCGGCAGCTCCCTCTGAGCTTGGCAGAGCACTGCCAGCAGTGGGGCAGGGTGCTGGCTCCCGTCCCGGCTGGCGAGCCGCGCCGCCGCGCCAGGAGCCTCGAGTCAACGTGAGCAGCTACAGCACCTCGCAGCAGCAGCGCGGGTGATTTCATGCACACCTCACCCTACCAGCGCCGTACGTCCGCGTTGTCCAAAAGCAGTCTGTCCTGCAGCTCTGGGGCCAGCAGCGCGTTTCGTTGCTCCCTCTAGACCTGCCTTCATGGGTGCTGGGCAAGGAGATGGTCCTGAGCGCTTGGGAAGATGAACTCCGCTTCTGCAAACCCCACCAGCGCTCTTACAAAGTGAAGCTGGGTATTCAGCATGCTGGCATGCCGCTGCTTTGTTGGTGTTTGTAAAAGACAGGACGGGTGTTCCTCGTGTTTCAGATCCCCTCTGCTGATTGAAATTAGCCGTCCTTCTGAAAATAATTGCTGCCAGTGGCGATTATTACAATTAAAATGTTTACTAATGGTCTGCAATGCCCAGACTAAACTAGGCACCGTGTGCCAGGTCACAGATGAACTTAATTAGAGATTATTTAGAAGCACGTCTTGGTTCATAAATTAAGCACCTTTCCAGCTCTGTTCATTTGTACGGTATCCATTGCATTCAGATGAGAAAGACAAAAGAGTAACAGAGCAGTTTGCGCTTACAGCTGCTCAAAGCACCGTGAAGCTGATCAGGAAACATTTTTTTAAATGCTAGATTACCTATTTTAGGAATGCACCAGCCAATTTAAATAAACACACCAAATTAATGAAGCATAACAATTACGTGAGTTCAGGGCTAGCTAACATGAGCCTTCCAATGAATTTCATGTGGCAGAGTTTAATTTGGATGGAGAAGCTGGGCTGCGAAGGATATTGCAACCTTGAAACAACCTGCACCAAGTTACTGTTGCTGGGTTTGTGGGTGCTGTTGATACACATCCATGTGGCTTTTATCATTGCTTGTGCTTTGACCCAAGGGCAAGAATACACCAGATTACCAATAAACTGATTGTTTTTACCTGGTGAAATGTTGCAGACAGTGAGTACGTACTGTGGTTCGATTATTAAGTATCAATAGGATAATGATTTCATGCTGCATTATCAGCATGAACAGGATGATGGGGGTGCTCAGGTCCCAGTGTTCCTGGTGTTGCTCATCAGTGACTGCTCAAGTAGGGTGAAGAATTACCGAGCTAGAGATACAAGCAACCCTGTTGACTGTTTATCGTGTACCTAAGGCAACATCCGTTGTGTTACGCCCTCCTTGGTCTCAGTATTGATCACAAGATGACGCTCCAGATGTGTAAATAGCTCATCTGCAAGAGGGAAAAGGTTTCCTGAGCTATGTTTTTGTTCATCCAGTGCCAGCTGAACAGCTTGGCTGCCTCCGAGCCAAACCGAGCGTGTCCTGGTGTGCTCCCAGCATAAATCCTTCGTGAACATCTTCACCTCTGAGCCCAGGCTTCCTTTTAAAAACAGGGACAGGAGTTGCACATGGTGTGGGTTTGTAGGTACACAGAAGAGGTGCAAATGCACCCTTTGGGTGGGGACGGAGAATTTTTGTTACTGTGGTCTTGGCATCATGAGCATTGTTTGTTAACATTCAGATATGGCCTCTGGCTTCAGACAAGGCATGGCAAAGGGGCTATGTATGCTGTTTGCTTCTCAGAAGGAGGCTCTGGGACGTGGTGCTGTGCTCCTTCACCTTGCTGCCTGTGGCACCTCTTCTGGGAGAGCCTCCCTGGCCATAGCACTGCCTGCTATTGTAGCCTGCAGGAGCATCCCCAGCGCTAGCAAGTCGCCCTCACCTCCTATTTATCAACCACTGAGTGCCATCCGACAGCAGGGGACTTCGTGCCCCTCTGCTTTCATGCTCTCCTCTAAGAAAAGGAGCTCACATCCCAAGCACATGTTTGACTTCAAAGCTCTTGTGATCCGCTGGTGACATACATACGTTAGAGTGGCAATCCACGTGTCGGTCAGAGCTAATAGTGGGGCTCTGCACACAGCATTCTCTCTGGCAGGAGCCAGTGTAGTATCAATATGCATGTGAGGGGTGAGCGTGTTTGGTACAGATGTGTTTACACAAGACGGGCTCAGGCAGGGACTTAGTGTTCTAGGTGGGAACATTTGGGATAACCTCAGAGCTGGTGCTACGCAGACGTGTTATCCACAAACAGAGGTGGAATAAGGTCTTCTACTGCTTTCCTTGCCCGTGTCTGCTTCTGGATCATGCCTTCAGATAGTTTTTAGAAGTTAAAATAAACATTAAAGGCGTCAGAAGCATTTTGAAAGCTGGCATCTTGGCACTTCTCTCTAATTCTGCCACTGCATCAACGAAGATGGGGTTTTTTCAAAGCACTGCTTCTTCAGTTGGAAAGAATGGATCAAAGGAGACCAGAGATGACTGATGCCTATAAATATCCTACTTAAATTCACCACAAACAGAAAGGAGCTGCATGTCGCTGTGAGCTGCGTTCACTCCTAATGCTACCAACAGCCCAGCCGGACTGGCATGGAGCGGGGCAAGGAAATTTCCCCTGAGGCTCTTGCTTCTGTGGTTTTAACGGGCTATTCTGGCACACTTTATTGGGTACCTAGTAAATAATTTTTAAGAGGTTTTATACAAGCATGAGCCAGCTACACTCAGGACTATAACTGCTTTTTTTTTGTTGTTCCAATCAATCGTCCATAAAGCTGTGAGCTGATGTTTACCTTCTTAACACACTTATCTGGTATTAATGGGGCAGGGGATAGAGGAAATGAAAAGCCCAGAGAAGATGATGCTACTGTGATAGACAAAAAGGAGCCTTTTTGTACTTTTTTAAATTCATTCTCAGTTGAGTGGGAAGTGACTAGTCTAAAGAGGAATGTGAGACACTTCCCAAGACACTCGGCTGGCTGTCGCTATATGCAGACAGTGCACCACCAGTCTCTACGTATGCAAAAAGGCATTGCACGTGGTACCAGCAAACAAACACGTGTCCTCATCCTCAGCTGTTTGTCTGAGGGCACCCAGACACATGTGAGCTCCAGTCCCAAGAAGAAATGCCCCAAAACGCCCACAAACACAGCCCCATGTGCTGTGACCTGCAGCTCCCCCCAGCCCACTGCACTTCATCACCCCACCACCTGCAGAAGTCACTAAAGTCTCTTTCCTTTGGCTTTGCTCCCTGTTTCACAATATATAGCGTTTAAACCTTGAGCCTCAAAGGCCAAAATTCCCCCCAAAACATCCTGAATTGCCTTCAAACACCACAGCTGTGTTGTCGGGTAAAACCAATGGTGCGATGCGGACCACAGCACGAAGGGCAGCAGAATGCTGCTCTTTGGGGCTCCTAACCCTCACAGCTCCGCTTCACAGCTTGCCCCCTGCGAACCGCGTGTATCAGTCGTAAGCCAAAAGCAGAAAACCTGTGAAGTTTAAAAAATCTCCCCCCAAAAGCTTTTCCCAGTGTTCAAGGCCAAGGAAAACAAACCAGCCTCACAGCATGCAGTGGGGAAGGGAACGGAGACCAAAAAAAGACCTCTTAATTAGAGCAAAATTCAATAAGCCGTAGGCTTGTTTTAAAATGAAAATGCTACCACGTTTTTGCAGTGGTGACCTTACTTTCTGCCTTGAGGATTAATACAAAGCACAGAAGCATTTGCAGCCGAAGTTTTCAGTGCAACTGCCTGAGAGCATGCCAAGTTTGGAAGATAACAGCTTTCTGGGTCAGGCTGGCGGTTTCTCACTGAGGTCTTGACTCATTTTCTTCCATTTTCTTTAACTGTCTAGCTCTGCATGGCTCACCACGCTCATTTCAGCACCCAGCCACATGGCTCCCAAATGTTCTATAAACATCGGTCACGTCCCACAGCTCCCCATGGGGACAGCACCAACTTTGCTCCCGCCCAGGTGCGACACTGAAGCTGCAAGCAGAGAGCAGAGCCAGGACTAAATCAGACTTAAATCAGACACTTGTTTCTCTTCAGACCCACTTGCTGTGTACAACAGTAGCTAATTTCAATACACCTGAGCTGAGTATAATTAGCTGAGTATATGAGAGATTATTCAATTTATTATGTAAATGAGATAATGATTTTCCTATGGGTTTGCAAAACATAGCAGGATGAGAAGGTGCTAATCTGCACTTCCAGCTCTCACCTGCCACCCCAATATTAATACAACATCTTAATATATTAGATGCTATATAAATATTATATTAACATTTGTATTAAAGCAATATGAATACTAATCTTATTTGCCCCCGGGACTCACCCAACCATACGCCTGCCTCCTCCCTAAGAGCCCGTTTGTCCCCACGATGTGCCCATGGGCACGGTGTGCACATCATCAAAGCACCCGAGGTGCCTGTGTGAGCTGTGATACCAGACTTTCCCCCGCCTCTCCGCAGCCCCATTCTGCTCAAATTGACAGAGATGTCCAAAAATCCTACTCCCTCACACTGGGCTATGCTTTAATGATCACACAGCGATGATGAAAGCTTTCTTGTCCAGCATCACTCAGCATGCTCCGCTCTGCCATTTGTCTATGGGGCCTCTCTCCTGCCAGCATTTAACGGTGTTCTGCATAAAGAGCTTTGTGGTACCTTGAGCATGGAAGGTGTTATTTACAGCACATTCTTACACTAGTTGACTAGGCGTGCACACGGGTGGATTAGGCTGTACTGTACCGGAGCTGGAGCAAAAATGATGCAGAAGACTGGAACAGAGGATGAGCATCTCCAAGCTTGCACCACTGCGAAACACAGCCACTCGGAGCATCCCTGAAAAGTCACCCAGGGACCTGCTTGTGGTGGCAGAAAAACAAAGCTTTGGTGCAAGAAAAAAAAAAAAAAAAGCTCAAAACCCATGACAATATTACAGAAGCAGGTGAGCAGACCTGAAGCTGTTCCTGGAGCTTTGATTATCATCCGTAAGGCTCTATTTGGAGGGAAGGTCAGAGATGGTGTTTTTCCTCTCCAGTTTCTATTACATGTTTTTCACATTTTTTCACATTTTTTCATGTGATAGTTTCTATGAGAACTGCACACCTTCCAGCCACTAATAGAAAAACTCAGATAATGAAGAGTACAGCTCATGATAAAAACTCTCCAAGAATGACCTAGCCCTAAATAGTAGTATTTTCTGCTTTAAAGTTCATGTTTGTATGAAAGTAAAAAAAAAAAAAAAAAAGGCTGATCTGAGAAATTGTAACTTCACTACAAATCACAAGCCGTGAAATACTGTACCTCGAGGTACAGTGGGACCATTTTTAATAAAGTGGGACCATTTTTAATATAAGATAAGGGAGCCATGACTTTGTTTCACCTGCTCAGACATGTCTGTGTGGCAGAGCAGCCTGCTGTAATGACTCCTTATTTCAGCTGTCCATTTGTCACAGCAGGTTTTCTCCCTGGTTTGGCAGTGCAGAAAAAGACCAGGGCTGGAAACTTTAATTCTCTGTTATTTTTTCCTGCCTGTAATTTGCAGATTCTCATGTTTCCTGGTATTACATGAATCCCAGCAAAAGGATTTACACCTCGCAGACTGTGCAGGTTGCTTCTCCAGCTGAAGTGCAGAAGCCCTTTCTGTGGCTGACAGATGCCCAGGAGCTGTTCAGGCATTTTCGGGATGCTCCCCAGTTCAAGGACAGCACACAGCCTGCACTGGTGCCACTGACATGGGAGAAGGCAGGAGGATAAAGCTTTTTACTAGGAATTGTTGTGAGTGCATCAGAGAACTGTGTCTGCCTCCCATTTGTACTGTGTGGCATGTCGTCTCCGCCAGCTCTGCGAGATCTTTGCACGGAGCTTGCAGTTATGCACATGAGTAGACACAAGACATCTTCATTGCTGAAAAGGTCTCTTACATACCCAAACAAAAACCTGATGTTCAGAACTACTCAGACACACTCTGAATTGCTTCTGTGGCCTTCCAGAAAAAGGATGAGGAAGGTATTATTTGCTTTCTCCCACCCTACCATATCTGTATTCAGAAGAGTGTGTCTGCTACGTTCATTAAGCCTGGCTTCTGTGGTTCCTGGGCAGCTTTGCCAAAGCATTAAGTCCGGGCAGCAGAGCTATAGGTAGTAGAGGCCACGGGTGTCTCTACAACCAGTGTAGTCAAAGCTCCTCTCTCCGGAGGGACGTGTGCTTGTTCATCTTTTTTTCACCTTCTAGGAGAGCTGGAGCAGTAACATGCTCTCTACTGTAGTCCAGAGGGAGCAAGGATGGAGAAGAAATAGTCTGAAAGAAACAGTCTGTAATTTTCAGAAGAAAATATGGGATTCGGGATCCCAGATGCTATTCACATCCTGTGGGATGTGGCTGCCCTGGATGCCTCTGGAAATCCTACGGCAGTACTCACTGTCTCACAGCGCCCAAGCAGCCCCCACATCTCCTCTGGGCTGTGATGTTGTTTGCTACACCTTTTTTCAGTGCAAACCATTTTCAGATCCTCTTGGGGACAAGCAGGGGTCCACCTTCTGTCTCAGCCCCTCTGCCAGAGTTCATTCTGAGGGTCACTGCCATTCCTCGCTACGCTGACACGTTTTCCAAGCTGCTTAATTCAGGCTCCTGGTAACAAGTGGTTGCCTTACGAGCACGCTGGGACTCAGCACCGGGTGTTCACTTTCCCTGCACAGGAGCCTCAGCTGGCAGGCAGCGTGTGGCTGCAGGCGGGGGAGCTTCTACAAGCAGAGACAAAATGCTGCTGCTAGCTGGCACTACAAAGCCAGGCTCAGATGGCATGTCGTCCCTTGGAGGTACAGAGATGAAAAAACCAAGATGTGAAGAACTTAAATATTTCATCACAGACTTTGCTCCGTTTTGTTCTTCATTTACATTAGTAACACACACTTTTAGGCTGCAAAAACACAGTGTTCCATGGTTGTCGTCTTCTCGGCTCAGGATGACAAAGAGCACCTACCTACTTGCACCCTCTACATCCCAGAGGTAATGATAAGCATCACCTAAGTGTGTCTCCACGATGAATGACCACGTCTACAGAGCTTCGCCGCCAGTCATGGGCCACGTACAGAAAGACCATCCCGGGATCCAAAGGCAGACTCTTCTGTAGGCACAAAGGAGTGCAGCTCGTGTCCTGAAGGAGTACCTCCGTGTGCTGCACTAGCAGGTGCTCTTTTCAGAGCATTGCATCCTCAGGGGAGGAAGGTGGCTGAAGGGCCAGAAAGGAAAGGGCAACGAAATCGGAGCTAATCACAGCAACTGGCAAAGGAGCTGCCTCAGAGAGGAACTGTTGTCTTTTGCAGAGGAAGGCTGGAAAAGAGGTAGAAATGTGAAAGAACAGCCAAGCTACTAATGAGGCAGGGAATAGCAACAGAATATAATAAAAGAGATAACTCCATAAAAAACTCAATCTCTCGTTTGAAATCGGTGCCTGAAATAGCAGTTCAACAGTGCATTTACTCCACCTTCCTAAATAATCCTGGGGAAAGTACTTTGTTCCCAACCTGCTTTCCAACCTGCTGCATACAAACATGGTTTCACAAGGCAACCAGCAGCACCTAGCTGAACGCTTCGCTAGTAGTGACTCCAACACCATGCTGGTGAGAACAGCAAATAGCAAACCCCCTTTTGACAGCAGGAGACCCCGGAGGAGGGCTCAGTATCTCAGACTGCGGAGGACCATTCAAAAATTAATATCAGTTAATTATTCGTGACCATTTTTACTGCCTCACTGAAACCTCCCTGAGCTCTCCTCTGCTGCAGCAGTGGCTAAGAGCAGAGCTGGACACTGACAATATCAACTTGCCTTGAGCAGGTGGCTGAAGGAGGTGACCTCCAGAGGTCCCTTTCAGCCTCTGCTATTTTCCGATTCTAGGAAAAATCAATTTGCTGTAACTGAAATCTAACTGTGAGAGCCAGGTTGCCAAATCCCAAAGAACTAAGAAGGGATTTTGGTTCCTAAGCCCCATGTGCTCTTTAACAGTTCTCTGACCATGTCTCAAAGGCCAGCGTAATTCCCTCTCTGCAGTGTACCCCTAGCGGTACCAAACTGTTCAGGCGAACGGTCAGTAAACTCCGCTGCTCGGTGGGCAGGAACCAGATGGAATGCTCGTATCGGTCTCTGTTGGTGCTGTGAGCGTGCTGCTAATTGCAGAAGTGATACAACCCAAAGTGCTAATGGGAGACTGTTCTGGCTGCAAAGTGTCACTGTTTGATGAAATCATCTGCAGGAGGAAATGCCTCAATTAATTTTTCTAGCAGCTGTTTACAGTGCAGTCCAAGAAGGCTGAAGCCTTGTCCCAGTGGTCTGCAGTAACGGCAAGACCAAGGCAGCAGCTTCGTAACCACCCCAAGTAACCAGCAGGTCCACGGAGGGCTATGGAGGAATGTGGGCTGCAGGACGGGTGTCCCCCTCTCCGCTCACAGAACCTGGCTCTGTGTCTTATGTGTAGCTGCCATTTCATTGTGCACACCCAATGGGGGAAGCCAAAGCTCATGCTGTAGGACTTGGAAAGTGGAAAACTGAGCAGCTAAAGAGCTTAATGAGATCCCCGAGAGGGTATGGTGTCCTGGTGGGTCACCTTATGCAAACAGCCTGCTCAGACGGTGCCTGGACAGGGCTACAGCACCAAATAGTCCAGGACCCAGGCAAGGAAATGGCTGTTTTCGAGGTAATTTTTATTTACTTCCTATATATTTTTGAATCTTCAGATTACACTGGGAAGATAGTTTACAGACCACAGTTTCTCTCCCCATTACCACATTCTACACTTAACGCTCACTGAGGAAAAAAATACCCACAGCAAAGCACCTCATGTAGCACACGCGTTGGGCATATACTGTACTGGAGAACATCCTGATGTTCTCATGAAGGTTTCCCGGTCAGTATGTGAGTCATTTTTTGCTGGTTTTTAGTTTTAAGGTAGAATGGCTTAATGTACAAGTAATAGTTGCTGTCTCCTGTGACTAATCACTGCCTGTGACTGCAACATGCACAGCAGCTGTCAACGTGTGCCGTGAAATAGGAATTGCTATTTCAATTCACTCAGTAGTCAACAGCTACTGACACCAGCAGGGTCAAGGAAGCACCGAGTGCAGAGCTGACCGAGAACGCTGACTGAATTGACTGAAGCTGGTAACATTAACTCGGATGTCCGCACGTTTGCAGAATTAATCCTGATGTGCAATAGGCACCTTCAATTCCCACCAACTTCAAGTTGCGCAAAGGCATGGCAGCTCCTTCAGGGACAGGCTCAGAGCCTGGCTGAGCTGGGAACTTCTCACCCCACCAAAGTGTTTCTGCTGCTCCCACCCAGTGAAGGAAGAACTGCATGGTTACAAATCTAGAACAGGTAAAAAAATTGCACCATGTAGTCCCCACAGCTGAACAAACACAACGTCTGCAGGAAAGCATCAGATCTCAGTGTTGAAAATGACTGGCATGGTGCATTTCTCCCGAAAAGGATTTCTGTTCTGCAGCAGAGACTACAAGACCAGAAGTTCTGTGTGTAGAGACTGCCAAAACACTCTGTGTGCATACACACAACCCTAACCATTAATGCCTTTTTAAGAACCTGGCACAAGGATGTCACAATAGGGTGAGCTACCAATTTCCATAATCCTAAATCACTTCTTCCACTGGGCTTTGCAGGACCGAAAGCTGCCCACAACTGGATAAAGGGTGACTGCACCCTTCATAAATATTGTCAGCAGAAATGTCACGAACTGATAGATTAATCTGTCTGAATTTAAGAAGGATTAGTACAAATCTTTCTTCAGCCCGTTACTACACAAGTGTGAGCCCAACCTCTCTGGGTGCTCCAAGACATGCAGTTGGCTTTTGTTGCAGGCTTGCTCCCTGTCCCAGGAGCCACCCAGACCAGGGCCAAACCTCGCCCAGGTTCGCGATGGGTTTTGGGGCCAGAAGCAGATGTGCTGAATTACTGTGACAGCCTCATCTTGAGGGGTTTCCAGGCAGGCTGGAAGCAGAAATCAGTGAAAATCTGGTGAGAATATCTGCCTGTGTTGGAGTTTTCAGCCTCGTGTTTGGAAAGCAAACGTGGTAAGATCATTTGGAAAAAAACTTAGAAATAATATGCATGACACTTTCTCTCCTTTCCCTCATACAAGTCCCGTAGCTTCCCTCATTTCAAATCCGCCTTTTGTTCCACTTTCTCATGGAGATGCTTTCCCTCCTGGCTCTCCTGAGCCCTTCCCATGCAGTGTCCAAATTCACCACTCCCTCTGGATCCATCTCAATCTGGTTAGATCTGTTTTTTCCCCACGTGGCACAGAACATTTCAAATGGCCTTTCCTCACCTTTTCATATTATCCCTCTCCCGTTGTTTTCAAAACTCAGGCAAAACCCAAACTTTTGCTATAACTTGAACTTTTCCAGTTTTCCCATTTCTGTGTGTTTCGTGGCTCAGCTTAACCCATGGTTATTTCAGTCCATTTGGACTGGACATGGAAACACTTGGATTTTCCCATAAAGGTTACCTGCCTTCTTTTAAAGCCACCTCTGGTAACAACCAGCAACATTAATAAAGTATTACTTATTTCATTTCTTACTGATCAGGACCTCATCAGCGCAAAACCTGAAAACAAATGCCACAAAGCTGTAACAAAATGATGGCAGAAATGCATCCAGAAAGAGCACAGCTCATGAAAATAAATTTTCAGTAGGGACAACCCAACAAATTCTGGAAAAATAAAAGACCATAAGACTACAGACAAGAAAAGAAATCTTAGACCTCCTTTTCTGATATTATGAGGTTATGAGTGAATTAACTTGGCACCATTTTCTGGAATGAGCAATGGGGCAGGCTGAAAAAGACTTCGCTGTGGTCTCTTGGCACGAACACTAAACTCTCAGCAGATGAACCAGAAAAATAGAGGGTGGGGGGTGGTGTCTCATAGAGCACGAAGAAAAATATCTGACCACTTCTTATTTCTGTTCAGCGCCACGTAGACAAGATGCATCACACAGACACCTCCTGGGACAGCGATACGCCCTGCTGAACTCACTGGGTTTACACCACGAGCTGGCTCAGCCTTCCTTTTGCCCTGTGGAAAGATGAGGCTGACCAAAGCTCTCCAACCCAGCTGTCTCCTCACCAGTAATAGAAAGTGCAGACAGCCAGCGTGAGTCATTTACGAGGCTGATGTAACAGTCTGGAATAGTCCCAGGCTTTTCCCGAGTGAGGCCTAAGAATCCCCGCGGCAGTGAGTGCTTCCATGGCATCGCTCTCGAGTTGTTCTTGGAGGGACACGAAAGGTTCAGGCTAGACAGGAAAGTCTGTTAGAGCTGAAAGTGGTTGTGTACGGGACACCTTTGGGGACTGCTGGGCTTTCCATGGCCTCAGCATCAGACCGTGAGCAGGCAGTAAGTGCTAACCTGCTAACTGGGCTGAATGAGAGGAGAAGGCGAGGAGGACACGTGGCAGCTGCCTGTGCTGCTCAGTGCTTGCAGTGCCCCAGCACCTACTGAAAGCGAGGAGGAGGTGTGCTGGGCCAGCCGTGGCTGGGTGCTCTCGTGTTTTCAAGAGTTTTGTTCCTGTAGGAGAAAACCTGTTGTGGCTGGTGCTGGGCTCACGCCCATGGAGGCAGCCAGCCCAGCGAGGGTCACCACCCAAAGAGGAGAGAAAACAGAAGGTCAGGGCAGGTAAGGGGAAGACTGCAAAGAACTGAGAAGGTGAAGGATTAACTAACATGACAGCAAGTGTCTGCACCATAGAAACACCTTAAGTACTGCCTGTTGGTTTTGTTTGTTTGTTTGTTTGTTGTGGAAAACAAGCCAAAAAGTTTGAACAGGACCGAGAAAACAATTGCTTGCATGAGGCACATCATTTTTGGAGACACACACCATCAGTCCCTGGAGGACCAGGCAACACCCAGGCATTCCTGTGCAAATTGAAATCATATTTCATGGACATATGAAAGAGATTGGCCCTGGGGGAAAAAAAAAAAAGAGAGAAAAAAAAAAGAAAAAAAAAGAAAGCCTATCTTAGCTCTTACATGAATAGTCCTTGATGAAGAAGAGGAAGAAGATGCACGATGCCTGTGGCTGAGCTGAGATGGGCCCAGCCTTTCTCCCAGCCCCCCGAATTGCACACCCGTGTGCACACTGCAGTGTGCAGCACACGAGGTGTCAGGCTGTCCATCCGCAGTGACAGGTACAGCGACACCACCATGGGATGCAGTCACTTCTAACAAACCTTACGCAGCCTGCAAACCGCTGCAGTTACTGCACAGACTGCCATTAGTGTGACTCAGGAATTTAACCCTCACACTCATCCTTAGCCAGAGAACTCAACAACATTAAAAAACAAACATGCAAACAAGTAAAGCTCTGCCAAAATTCAACTTGCAAACAAAAGTCAGTTGACATCCAAGACAAATTCAGGCATGCAATGAGCAGAAAGCTTGCAGTCCGGGTGCTTCATGAAGCCAGGGAGACGTGAAGGTCTTGTGGGGCTACGAACGTTTTCTCTGGGGCGTTCCACCCCAGTGCAGGTCTCGGCACTGGCCATGCCAGCTGGCAGCCGACCCGTAGCCAGCCCCAGCCTCTCGCCTGGCCAAAACCTGCAGGCAGGGAGGCAGAGCTGAGGCTCGGCAGGGCCCAAGCAGCAAGGATCTGCGACGTGGCAGGGGTACGGCCTGAGACTGCAGGGCTGGGCCAGGGCAGGGCCTTCACGGGGACGCTGCCAGCAGGCTGGATGCTCCACCACCGGTGAGGTGGAGACAAAGAGTGGCCTGCTGCACGCAGCAGCTCGTCAGTGCTTTTCACGGCAGTGAGATGCCCTGGGCAAGGGCAGACCTTGGGAGAAACAGAGCGGAAAAGCTACAGAGAAAGCCCAGGGAGCAATGCCTGGGCTCAGGAGGGATGAAGAGTTACAGGGGGATCCTCAGCTCATAGGTTTTTCACTTACAGAATCTGCAAATTTGCGAGCATTGAAGTGAAACCAGGCTATGAATGGGGTTGTCCCACTTAGGCGAGGTGAGATTTTGCATCGGAGAGGCTGGGTAGTAAGAAGTAAGGCATTCAGAGAGGTAGCTGCAAGTGCTACGTGTCTGTTTTAGGTTGCTACAGGGTTTTGTTCTTTTTTGCTCTGCCAGTTAAGTTTCTCGGTGCCTTTCACTGCTTTAACAACAAGAAGCCAAAGAAACAAACGCTCATCTGTATATCACATCACACCCTGCTTCCTTCACAGAAACATACAAATTGGTATTCTCCCTTTGAAACATCCCCAAAGAGCTACCAAACAATTCGTACCCCTCTTCCATCAGCCTCCATCAAGTGTAAAGTCAAGCAGATGCCGCAGACTGCACATTTCCCAGCACTGAGATTAACGTTTGGTGTCTTAAGTGCTTCCAAGAAGCCATCAGAAATTTTCAGAAGCTGCCCCTTTTCCCTTGAGGAAATTTCAAGGGAATCCCAGGAAGTTTTGTAGTTGAGGCTCTACCATAAAGCAGCAATTATGTGAATGAACCACTACAGGAAGCACCTTCAAAACCAGAGGTTGGGAGCTCACGAGTAGGCATAGCTGAAGCTTCAAGTGCTCTAAAACACCCTTCGGGTTATTTTCCTGCCATCTGGTGGGCTTCAGGCTTGAGAAGCGCTAGGAAATGGTCAGTGGCTCCCTCCCAGTCCATCTGAACAAGCAGGCAGTAATCCAGCAGGAGGGCAACATGGCTGGTGAGTCTGCTAGGCTGACAGGTTTCCAGGCATGGAATTCAGGAGCGCAGAGCTCCCCTCCCCTGTGCTTTCCTTGGCAGCGTAATTTGTGCTGTCTCAGTGCCATGGACCTCTTCCCATGGGTCTTTCTTGGGACCTAGGAAACAGTTAAATACCCATGCGAGTAGTGCCCTTGGCAAGTGGCTGACACCTGCCCTTCAGAATGCATGCCCCGCTCCTGCTGGCAAGGCAGATCAATGTCTAACACAGCACCCTGACGGTGCTGTTAATAAAGATGCACAGAGTAAACAAGGGAAACATCTGAAATGGCAAGGCCATGCCATCCAGCTTGCTCCTCGGGGTCTGAGCTGATTTGCAGTGAATTTATGGCAAGAGTTGTAGAGATGTATAAATAAGGGCTCCATCCTGGTCTCCATCTCAGCCTCACGTCTCTGCTTTAAAAATCACCTCTTCCATGAATTCCCCCTTTTAATCTCCCCAACAATAAGTTCTGCACTAAATCCCTGAACTGAATTAGCTGAGTGTTGTGCAGGCCAGACATCCCACAAGCCTGTACGCTTATTGAGACAAGCGACACAGCTAATGCTTTGCCTCGCAGGCACCAGGCACTTTAAGGAGTTTATTAACACTGGTAAATAGTAAGGTTTTATTCTCTGCATTAAGAATAAACAAACCTCCAAAGATTTTTCAGTTCAGGGAGTTATCCAGACATCTGGATGCTTACTGCAGCTTCTCCAGACTTTGTTGGCAGGTACACTGTGCTGGAAATCATGAGATTTCCAATGGATTTTTGGTTTTGCTCCAACTGGAAATACTGCAAGAGAAGTTTTTCTTTCCAGGGTTTCTAGTCCATGTGCAGGGTGGACTCAGCATATAGAGAGAGGCATGAAAAGAAAGCCTTGATTAAGAAAAGCTGCACAAATATCTGTACTTCAAAGGCATCTTTTCAGCTTGGGGTGATGGTTCTAATTAGTTTCTAATGAAGCGAAGCTAGTGAAGTCCTACTTGGTGGGAATGTTTAGATGACCATCACAGTTAAGAGACAGGGATGCCAAGGAGGTAAGATCTGCACCAAACACGTGTTTCTGATCAGCTGTTGTGGGCGATCAGTGTCTGAATCACCCAGTTTTGAGCAAGAGCTTATCTCAGTTTCTGAGCCTCTCTTATTTTCCAGCCTCCAGGCCTCACTCAAGGACACATGTGGGGACTGTTTCTGCCCCCTATTTTGCAACATCAGTGGAAAGTGAGGAGGAGACAGCTGCTCTGAGTTCAATGGCATTTTCCCATGACACCCTCCAGCAAAAGGACATAGGGAAATGGATCAAGGGAAAGGGAGAAAACTACAATGGAAGGGCAAGGCAGAGATCCAGAAACGCTCGTGTGACAAATAAGGGGAAAGGAAAAGGAGGAGGAGGTTGAGGAGATATGGTTTGAGATAAAGGGGGGAAAAAAATAAATACACACACATGGCCTCTTTCCTCCAAAATCAGGAAAGACAGAGCAAAAGATAAAGGCCAAATCCATATAGGGGGTGGTAGGAGACAAAGCAAGGACAAACTGTAGGAGCAAGGGAAGCATCACCAAAGCAGAAAAAAAAAAGTGCTACTCAGTGAAGAGGAGATGCACCTCTGAGACACCACCTGTGCTGCACTGTTGGTTTAGTAGCACCACAAAGCACCCTGTTACCACCACGAGTGGGTCAGCTTTAGCACAGCTGCAGCAATTCAGTAACAGCCCTGCTGGAAGCTGGTCCTCCATACACCAGTCGGACTTGTAGAAAGCCTGCTCCCAGTGAACTCATTAAAACCAGGATTCCAGGAACACAGATTTCACACATTTGGAAGAATTTTGCATTATATTTAGTTTCATCAGCATGGGATGAACCAACAGCAGGTTTCAGCAGCTGTGGGCTCTGAAAGCTGTGAACACATTTATCAGCGCATTGCAGGACACAAAGCACGCGGCTGGCACACACTCAAGGTCACCAACAGGTGATGATGCAGACAAAGCCAGACTAGATGTCCTGCCATGGCCTCTCACACTTCCACTGCGGCACGCTCTTCCACTTGCTCTTCACCCACAGCAGGTCAGGGGACACTGCTTGTGTCCATCAGAACAAACAAAGGCAGTGTAATTTCTTTGAAAAGCACTGCCTGTCGATGTCATCTATGGAAATTACAGGTACTTGGCTATGAAGGGGTGAGTTTTCCTCATGGAGTGAGCACAAGGAGCTGAAGGTAGGCAGAATTTTCGTTAGGGATGCTAGGTGTTGTCAAGTCTGCTGTTACTTCTGTATGCTTAAAGGGACTAAGTGTAAAATGCTATTTGCCATAAAACATCTCCAAAACTTGAGCTGATTCACTCCAGAGAACCATTCCCAACATGTTTTAAGACTTCCGGAGCTATCAGAATAAACCAGAATTCATTAACAGAGAAAATAAGATTGTAATTAATGAACTTACTGAAATAAGGAATCAAGGACTACACAAGAAAGGCTATGCATCACTTTGCAAGATATTCTGTTAATCATCTAACTGGGCAGCAATATTTTCATTAATAATTGCACTAGAAAGTGCTGATCACAATACTTAATAAATCCAGACTGTTAATTCTACAGACTCTATCTCTACTCTGAGACGTATATACAAAAAATCCATCTGGTATAAGGGGAGGTTTGGAGTTGTGTCCTCAGAGATCAGAAACAAGTTTTCACTTTTGCAATCTGACAGTCATAGGGAGGGTTGGGAACTCACCTATGTTCTTTCCCTGTCTTCTGCAGAAGGTTCAGGCCAAGTGGTGTTTTTAGTGACAACTCCTAAGGAAGGCTGATTTTGAAATCCCAAGAGGGGAACACTTATAATGTGAGAAATGCAGTAAGTCCATCTCTTGCCCTATTCTTTGGAGCCGTCACAAAAGGCAAAGGAGCACAGGCATTTCTGCTCTACACCGTCTTTTAGAGAGACAGGGGACGTCACAGCCACAAGTTGCACCCGTTTCTCACCGGTGGAGAACCAAGAGTGGAACAGTGACAACTCGTGCCATGGTTGCAGACAGAGCAGTTCTCCTGCTCCTAGTCCTACAGCGACCATGACCACAGAGCAGATCAACAAAGAGCTACAACCCGAGACGACAACCCTGGAACTGCAGTAGCCAACAGCCAGCTCTTGCATTTCCCAGATATAACTCACCCTGTTAGCACCTCCCTACGAAGAGGAGACATGGGTGTCTGCCCAACCCTAGACGGGGCAGCAGCAAATCTCCTGGAGGGTCCGCAGCCAAGCCCCAGCTCAGGAGCTCAACCTGGCCCCACGTTAACTGGGGCTGGGGGACAACAGCACCAGCAGCCCAGCACCAGCAGCCCCCCTGGTGCCTTGGCTGCCTGGTCTGAGCTCTCTCCTGCATGTCTCAGCTCTCTTTTCCTTGGCACCCTCGTCCAAACCCTAATCCAGCCCCTGCGCTGAAATTTATGGGAGGGGAAAGCAGCAGTCAGCTGGCCAAGGAGCAGCCTTCCTGCACTTTGGCAGCCCCCTCCAAGCCCACACTTACCATACGTACTGGCTTTTGTTTTCTTGGATCCCAAACCCAGTGGAACTTCAATAATTTTTACGTGTTTGGGATCTGAACGTTTTATCAAGCCTTTATAGACACATCTCAATCCAGACATATGGAAAAGCATGATCCAGACTCGTTCTCACTTCTAGGCCAAGTGAAAGCTCCTCTGCTTTGCCTAAAACACCTTAATTTTATTTCAGCTGTGCTATTCATCCAGTCTCATTTCTCTCCTCCTTGTCACTTATTCGGGACTTTTTGACTTTGTCGATAAAAGCAGTAGAACAGTCGCACGGAGTCGTGAGGTCTCCAACTGCCTCATATCGGAACCATTTAATTCCTCCATTTGATACAAACACCAGGCTGTTAATATGCCAAGTGCAGTGCTTCGCTGCATCAACTTCTTCCCTGAGTTGCAGACGTACTTTACAAGCAATGGACCTGTAAGGTTTTGTTTGGCGACACTGAGATGTAATTTTTGCCCTTTTGTCTTTCTTGCTCTTTTTCTCCCCACAGATCTATTTGCTAAAATAAATTGAAACTGGGAAAAATAATATAAGGCACAATTTATACTAGATATATCTGCAATTACTAACTCTGAATTAAACATATCCCTTCATGAATAATGAAGCAGAAATAGGCCAGAGGAAAAATGAGATAAGATCTTCAATCCATGTATTTTTAATTGCTTCATTATCTAAAATTTGGTATGAATAGCAGTGGATACAGTTTGCTGTTAATGCACAAAAAGAAATGAGAATTTCCAACCAAATCACAAAAGGCTATCAAAAATTAATTTTGTGTGCTGTGATCATTGAAAATGTAAGTGATTTTGTGGCAGAGTGACATAAAAAATATCATTTATATGCTAATAATGAACAAGTCATATTTTTACATTTTGATGCAAAATAAATTTTATTTTCATTTTAATGAAGTGTAATGAATTATAAGCTGTTTCTTTTTATCTTTAGGTAAAAGCTGGAGGACAGATAATGGAGGGCTGACAAAAAGACCGTCCCCGAATGAAAATAGGACGGAGCAGAGCACGACCCTGATTTCAACCAGTTAAACTTCACCACTGACTTTGCAGCCCATGGTAGATGGGTGCTTTTTAGACCTGAGGTGTGCCCTGTGCTCTAACAACACACTCCATCACGGGGCAAAAAATCTGAAAACCAGCCACACTGGGCAGAGGAACCCAACATTTATTTCATACAAGACGGAGCAGCCTCAGAAGGGGGTCTGGCACGTACCCGGCCACGCACGTGAAGCAGCTCTACACTTGGGGATAACTTCCGTAACTGCAGATGAAGCCAGCAAGGGTCGTAAGGTATACTAGATATATTTGCAGTCCCTAACTCTGAATTAAACATGTTCTTTCATGAATAATGGAACCAAAAAAAGGCCAGAGGTACTAAGGAAACTGATCCAAAGCCTATTAAAGCCAATGAAATGTCTCACATTGATGCATACCGTATTAATAAATAATTATGGGATGGGACTTTTTTGCAGTAATTCTTAGAAGCACTAGACGTAGTCAGGATCTTTATCACTCCAGTTGCTGCGCACAACGAAAGAGATAGCCCTGTCCTAAAGGCACTACAATGTAAGGATAAGGCAACAGATAGCAAGCTGGATAACAGTGGCACAGAGAACCCAAACAAACCACGAGATTATTGTGCTCGGTAATTACATGCAGCAGTCTCAGCATAGCAGCTGCTCCAACACTTCTGAAACTGTTGAGCATGCACCGACACCAGCTGAAATCAATAGGTATCGCAAACATTAAGCATCCAGGAAAACCTTGCTCAGCTTTTTACAATGAGCCAACCACAATGAAAAGCCACTTCTGAAACTGTTTATCCTGTTTACTGCTCCCTTCTCCCACCGAGGGCTTCCCTCAGGCTACCTGTGCCTGCCTCAGTTTGAACATGACTCTTTTTGCACCTCTCTTGCATGGAGGTTGCCCACACATGATCAAATTCTTGGTTCAATTCTCTTCTTGGGGTCTTCTGCCTATTCTTAAAAACAATCTGTCGCAAACTCTGAAGACCAAAGTGCTTCTGGATTCCAATTTGTGCTTTCATGCACCAAAATACTTTTAAAAAGCTCATTCTAAATAAGTCCATCTCAAGAAGAGCTCTTCTGCTTATTTGTACTGGAATAGTAGCAGTAAGACATTAATATTTATTTGTCAAACTTTGCCATGAGAAATAACAAGCCCAGACTAAATCTTGGCAACAGGACAAGCAGTTAATGGACGTGAATTATAATACAGGAAATTCTATTAGATATTAGGGAAAATATTTTCACCCCGAAGGTATTCAGCTATTACAACAGGAACCCAGAGAGGGTGTGGGATCGCCACCCTTGGACACACTCCAAACTGGACTGGAAAAGCACCCTTCTGTGACTGGACCTCCTTTGAGCCCTGGATTGCGCTGGAGACCTCTAGATACCCTTTTAAATATGAATTACTCCAACACTATATGTCAGGGAAGTTTACAGCCATTGCAATGTCACAAGAATGACAGATGGGTCTTATTGCTTCGAATTACCTTCTGACTCCTGCAGGCCTCCTACACAAACGCTGTATCAGAGACTACAGCCCTGAGACCCCGCCTCAAGGGAAACCTCCTTTCACAGTGCCACAGCCTGCACGGACTGCAATTCCCAACAGAAAATGTGCTGTCTGACATGGTCAGGGAAGGCATCGTGCCTCTGGGGACAGCAGCAGAGCTGGGCGAGATCCCACCAAGGAGAAATCACCATCAGCAGCTGACCCACAGCTCTCCACTGAGCACGTCCTCCCAGCCCTGGGGACTTTGGCCCTCCTCTGTGCGTGAAGCACATCGTGTTATTTGTGCAAATATTTACTTGTGTATTCATTATTCTTTGCAGCAGTTCTACTTTTGCTACTCCTCTATGAATAATGCAATTAATGGGGGAAAAATGCAGGAAGTAGCATTTTACCTGTGGGTTGTGCCCTTGGCCAAGCGCTAGGAGAGGCAGGTGGTGATTAATAGCACTGCAAACCCTGCTCACATGTCTCACCGAGATACTTGGGGAATAACCTGGGTAAAATTATGAAATAAATGAAGGTGCACTGAAGAAATGCATTATTGAAACCAGCGTCCACGCTCAAAAATAAAATAAGACAGAGTTATTTGGCAGCCCAAGTTAGAGTTCCTTGGTAGCTGATTCTCTAGGTTGATCTGGCCTTAGCACCTGCATGGGATTTCACTTGGAAGGGGAGTATCGGGTTGGAAGAAGACAATAGCAGGATCTTTTTCAGGCACTACCACTAATGCAGCTGCATCACATTTTATCCTGCCAGTTGAACTGGTTTCAAAATTAGAAAGCCATCGCACTCACAGTAAATATTTTCCTAATTCTTTACTGAAATTGTGATAACACAGATCTCCCACAGAGCTGTCCAAAAAATAAATAAATAAATAAAAAGATTGAGGTGAAAAAAGGGGGCAGAAGTATTAGATTTTGCCCCAAAATTAAGATGTCTCAAAGTGTTTCTGGTCACTTTGATCCATCTTTAACTTAAAGTCTAGCCAGCGACTTTTTGAATGAAAGAGAAATGTGTAAGCTGCAGCTAACAAGTTCTAGTATTAAAATTAGTTTTAGGAATTGAAGGGAATAGCATAGCATGGAAAAAACACGTGAGATGACAAAACTAAACCTAAAAGAAACCTGATAACTGGCAAATATTTAGAAAAAGAAAGAATCTGTGATAATAAGGCATCAGAGGAACATGTAAAGCAAAGATGACAAAGAAGGAGCTATAAAATATTTACATGTAAAGAAAATTTCATTCAGAAAGCAACTTTTAATCCTAAAATTTGAGAGGAATTTATTACCAGTTGTATTCAGTGATGAACCTGCTCATCAAAATACAGAAATAATGCAGTAGCAGTCATGTCCTGGAGAAAAAATCAGGCACAGGAGCTGGACTGGAAGAAACTGACAGATGCAACCTCTTTTTGTGATAAAATAAACATGTGAGAGGAAGCTTATTTTGTTAGTGTATTGATTGCAAATCAGATCAACCAAAAGGGCTTTTACAGAAGCAGATGTTGGCCAATACACATCCAGTGCTAACAGCAAAAAAACTCAAAGCACCACATCTCACCTCTAAAAGCAGGTCTTGGGATCAGGGACAATTCCTGTCCTTTCCTTGTGGCACTTTGATGTTCCTAGATTGGGTGTCATATAGAAAGATGTGTTGAAGTTCAGCTGCAAATTATTAAGGCTGAAGAGAAACCCTTGGGCAGACAGTATACAATTATCAGAACAAAGGAACTCATCATCTTCAAATCAGGGTCATGGAGCGGCGTGGTGGGCGAACACCTATTTTTGCAAACCCAGACTGATTCCAAGTCAAATACAGCAAAAATCAGGTGCAGAAACCCATGGAGTAAACATTAAGACTCTATAAAGGCTGAGACAACTCAATAGCCCAAGGTTTTCATAGCGTGCCCTGCCCTCCAAGCTCATCCCAAACCAGAAAAGACTGATGAGGCCAGTGCCTGCAACACTGGTTTAGCTAATAACCCAGAGGTTATTATTAAACCTGGAAATTATTTATGTTTTGTTTTAGTGCCTACTTTGATTTTTTCCTTGAGCCAAACGCTAAAATTTCCAGTTGCTACGGGAGCGAATAGTTTAAGACCTCATTTGCAAACTCTGCTTTGTTTTTCTCCTCATCTCCAAGACATATACAATACTTGCACTGCATCTGACAAGATCTCTAACACAAAGCTTTATTGCAAATCCTATTGGTTTAATGTAATTATGTCAATTAATTTGATAATTAATTTTAAAAAATGACAAGAAAAAAGGAGTTGCACAAAAGACCATCTAAATGAAGCTTGAAGAGGAATGGACTATGTTTTCACTTTTGGAAATTTGCATAAAAAGGCTATGTAAGCAATAACAGAAAAATAACAGATGTCTACAAGAAAAAAAAATGAAGAAAACAGAGAGATCAGAATAAACACAGTTCCACTCAACCAATTAGAAACATTTGTTTGGTCCAACAAAGAAGCTTTTACAAGTCTTAAAATTTCTGTTTTAGTTATTGTCCTAACATAGTTGCTGAAAATTGCCCAGATTTTTAAGGATTTGTCCTAATCATATAAAATTGTACCATCATTTTCTTTGGCTGTTACTGTGCTCAATAGCGAATCTAGCCAACAAGAGACATGTAAGTCTTAATCATGCTTCAATAAGAAAGACCTACAATTCATTTCTCAATGAGACATAACGAGTCAGATAGAAAGTGACTGGCTTGTTCACATTGTTTGGGGAAATTCAAGTACTATAGATTTTCTAGAAGCTCTACATACATTTTTGCGAAAAATAATTCTGTTATTGTATTTTCTGTCTTTACATTTTTCCTCTTCTTTTATCATTGTATTAAGGTTTGGATATTTGAGAAACAGAAATGGGGAGAGGCAAATATCTGCCCTCTTGGCACACTTCTGTCTGTTGGCATTCTGGAGAACTGTGGTCAAGTCCTCTGGGCTACATCGGGCCCCCTCCCTCCACTGACTGCAGCAGCACTAAGAGTAATTGAATTAAATCTTCCTGAACAAATCTTGCTATCAGATTAATGATGGTTTGCTCACATTTCAGCTATCTGCAGGCTACACAGGCAGGAACTGACCCTTCTGAGCTAGAAGTCTCAGGAGCAAGCAGGACTTCCAGGACCACAGGCTACAGCTGCCCCTATGCTCATGCAAAAATTGCACAGCCTGAAGCAGGGATCGAAACGTTCCAGGTTAGCCATACCTTGGCATAAACGGTCCATAGAACTGATGAATTTAGTAAAGCCTACCTTAGGACATAGAAGTGAAAAAAAGTTTGCATGAAGCCTGATCCTTTCCCGATCACCATTCAGTATATCCTCCTCACCAAGAACCACCTGCTCACCTACTGAATGCTTGCAATGGTCATTTATCACATCCTGCGCACGCATGGACTGAAGCCCAGAAATGAATCCAAAACAAGAATGGCAGGAGGGAAAAAAAACCTTCCCGTCCTGCTGCTCTTTCATGTAGCACACACAAAACCTAACCACCACGTTCTTCAGATGACCCTGAAAAGTCTCTGGCATCTCATCACCCTGCACTGATTGTTGGTCCAATGATCACCCACGCTCCATGAGTTTTCATCTAAAAGTTTAGAGGAAAAAAAAAAGTGAAGCCTGTTGGTTTCATCTTGTGTATTGTTACGAGGTTTATTATTTTTTTTAACTTTAGTCCAGCATGAAGAAAATCAAAGGGATATTTTAATGAACACATTTTTTTTCCCCCTGTAAGACAAGACTTGCTCTGTGATAGTATGCAGAAAGTATTGGGTGATAGATCTGAAAGGAAGGTTAATGAAGTGACAGGATGGGTATTGCTGTGCTGGCACCAATCGTGCCCTTCCAATATACCTCCATGATCAGATGGCTCCACGTACAGATTGGTTCCTACAGTCATTCAGTCAACAGCAGTGTTACCTTGGATGACGTGGGCATCTTAATTCACTGGCAACTAGACTGAGATCTTGACTTGCTCTATGGTTTGTTTTTTTCAGCACATAACAAATCACATATGATGGATGTGACTTCGTGTCCATAAGGAGGGCCTGAAGTTGTCCCTCCTCCAGACGTGCTTTGCTGCGTGTTACCCTACTGGTTTTCACCAAGTACTAGGCGCAGCAGCTGCATCACCCACACTACCAAAGAAGTTCATTTTTCTCTGACATGAAAAGTTTGGCACATACAGAGCAATACAAAGGCCTAACAAGAAAAAAAATCCAAAATAATGACTACTTCTCCAACTGCATGAAATCAGTTACGAAAGAACGTAAAAGTTAAGAGATGTTGATGCAAAAGGCCAGAATTCATTTTACATCATTTGAGTCTGCTCACTTTTGGAGAGCATTGTCTGCAGATTTATGATTCACCAGATAGCTCTAAGGCTGTCTAGGCAGTTTGGCAACAGCCTCCGAGATTGTTATAAAAGAGAATGGAAATCGAAGCTGAAGAGGATGCAGTAAAGTAATTGGATTATTAACTGCTTCCATTCTGAATGACATGCAGGTGCATCCAAAAAATGTTCTTTCCTATTACTTTTGGACACACTGTACCAGGTATTTCCAACACATTTCACAGAATGCCCTACTTAGAGGAGAGGTGCTTTATTCTCTCCATTAAGGAGAAGGTAGGAGCTATCAGCCAAATCGAGGTCCTTTTCAACCACTTGCTAAAGACTCTATGACTCATTTAGAAAAAAAGGAGGAATGACATCTCTGACAAATTTCAAGCTAGGTAACAGGCTTTCGTCTCCCTACATTTCCTGTTTTCTTTCGTATTTTACAATGTGCTTCATTTTGGCATGTGGTCAGAAGGAGACCACTACTGGATATGACCTCTAGGAACCTGATGCTTTTCAAGTGGCTGCTGTAGGAAAACAGAACTGCTGAGTGCACGACAGGGATGGTGTGCCCGTGTGCATTCGCAGAGCTGGTTTCCAGTGCTCCGCCTTTGAATCAAGCAGACTCCACAGGGCTAAGAAAGTCAAAGACAGAACTCAATCAAAGCCGTGTTAAGGAACCCTGCTGCTTCACTTCTTACTTTCCTTTATTCTATTTTTAAGCAATGGTAATGAATAAGGACATATAAATACAGGCAGCCTGAAGATGCCTGATTCCTACAAGAAAATCCTATAACAGCACCCCATGTAACAGTGCAGTGCTCACTTTGACAGGCAAAACGATGTGGCATGGCATGTGAAAGGTCACAGGAAGGTGGAAAGAAAGGAGGGGAAATAGAGAGAGGACTTTTTTTTTGTTGACAAGAATTGAGTGACAACTGCTCCCTGCAATTGTTTGCTCCATCCTATTGCCTTTCCAGCTGACACAGTTTCATTCAGTGAGAGCAGAAGAGGAATGGGGGAGAGAGAGCTAGAAAAGAATTCTGTCCCCTTCCATGGAAATTGCAACAGTGAGGGGAGGGGAGCGATTTGATTTGAAGTAGGACAACATGGCAAAGACTTTCCATTGTCTTTACAAGTATGCAGAGCAGCAGCACGTAAAACCACACTAATGAAGCCCCGAGAAGGCTCATTACCAAGAGCCTGGGCAACAGAGCTAGCGCTCACAGCGAGACAGCCAAATTTCTTGCAAAACACGAGTGCTCACAGACAACTTGCTGCTTAAAAGCAACAAAGTACTGTGAAACGGTAAGTTAGAACGATCTTATGGATGCCTTAGCAAAAAGTAAAGCTTCAGGAAAACACAGCCAAGTCTTGGTGAAGAGGGGAAAAAATGTACGTTGAAAGGTGAATTGAAACGTGTGTGTGAGAATAGCGTGAGACAGACCAGCAGCACAGCAGTCATCCTCTCTTCCCTCCTTGCAGAGAACAGGGAGGCAAGAGGGAAGAGAAGATGCACAAATGCCAAGACGTTGCAGGGAGGATATTATGTTTGGGGAACGTCTTATAAGCAATTGCCAAAAGCAAAATTGATAGCAATACTTTTTTTTTTTTTTAAAAAAAAAAAAAAGATATTTTGGAAGAAATTAATTATCAGAGGAATTTTGCATACCATGCATTTCAGACATATCATTTTACACACAGAACAGATCAAGCTTTTTTCTCATTTTTTAGGGGAAATAAGCCGCAGGGAGTCTCATAGCCCCTCCGTATCATGTCAAAAGAGATGTGAACATTTCAGACAGTCAGATCTTTGTGAAGCCTATTCAGAGGGTACTGTAATGTACGGTATTTGGCAAAGAGATTTTCAAAGTGTTGCCAAGCCCCAGTCAGTTTATAGATTTAAGACCCCGGTTGTTTAAGACCCTGTTTACAAAGCAATGCATCATGTCACAGCGTGGCAGTGAAGTCGTAAATGGCTCCCAAATTTTGAAAAGGCTCTGTGCTGCAGTGGAATACAGATCACCGGGACACAACCATAGGTTTCAGGAGAAAACGCAAGCATCTTCCTGCAAAATCTGCATGTTATATCCTGAGCTGGCATAAATCAAGGTGACCCTTTTTCAGAAAAAGAACACAACGCTGATTTACACATGCTGAATCATACTGAGTATCTTTTGAGTAAGACTGGCCTAAAAGCCTCAGGACTGGGTCCTCAGACAGACCTAGCTGTCTAATTCCTGCTGGCTGCACCGAATTAGGTATCCAAATCCCTTCACGGGTCTAAGCCTAAGTGAAATAGCAGCCTACAGGTGTGCTTACAGCACGTGATAAACACAGTACACTTCATTCATATCCAGACTAGTTCCAGATTTGGCACCAGAAGAGAGACAACAAGTGATGCATGGGCTAATTAGCCCTGCTTAAAGAGCCGGATGGGACTAACACAGATATCCTGCTCCCAGGAGCTGAGCCACTATCCCTGCTCAGCTATGCCTTATGGCCGTATGCACTCGCTCAACACTGTTCCACGGCTTGCTAACACCAGGCTAAGCAAGACGTTTTCATCAGAGACACATGCCTATCCGTTCACTACAGTGCTGCAGGGGCTCCCAAGATGTGAGGAACTTTGCTGGCAAACCCACAGGGAGTCAAGCTGGAAGAAGGGAGCAGTGTTTGGGACATCACAGCTCAGGTGCACTGCAACCACGTGTCACCCCACTGCTAACAAAGCCAATGCATGGAGCTGGCTTGTGTCCCTCTGCACCCAGTCCTCCAATCTTGCTGATCCCAGACCCGTGCAAGTGAAAAATGCCTTCATCTCTAGCCACCAACAAGCCTCAGACAACACTTTTCCTTCCCACCCCCAAAAAGTCTGCGCAGACTTTGCTCAGACAGGATCTGCTTACGCCTTTCACCATTCAAGGGCACAAAGGCTGCATTCAGCTGGGTTGTCCTGGCAGCTGCTCAGCAGGGTTAAACTGACCTCTCGGCCCAGCCGTCTTCCTCTCCTCCACCGCTGCCCTCGGGGTCCTCTCAAAGCCATGCACTTAGCTACCACTGGGATCTGTTCTTTTCAGTTCTGCCTGAAGGACCTGTGTTTTACAGACAAAAACCAACTATTAAGAACATTTCCATTTCCCCATGCTCCTCTGACAAAACAAAAGCACGGAGGTCTAGCACCTCTGCAGGAAAGGAGCTGGGTGCTGGTGGACACCAAGCTCAACGTGAGCCAGCAATGTACCTTTGCAGCAAAGAAGGCCATCAGCATCCTGGTAGGGCCTGGGTCATCCACGGCAGACCATTGCCAGTGGTGGAAGAGGTAATTGTTCACCTCTGCTCAGCCCTAGGGAGGCCTCTCTGGAGTGCTACTGTCTGTGGCCACTTCTGGACAGGTTGGTACTCAAAAAAGTCCAGCAAAAGGCCATTAAGATTAATAAAGGCTTGGGACACCTGACATGCAAGAGGCAGAGAGAAGTGTTTATTCATCCTGGGGAAAGAAGGCTTAGGGTGGTGGAGGACTTATTTGTGTATGTAAACATTAAATGGGACGAGTAAAGAAGAATGAGCCAGACTCTTCTTGGTGACAGCACAAGAAGCAACAGGCACAAGCTGAAATACAAGAAAATCCACTCAAACATAAGAAAAAGCTTTTTTTCTCCTGTGAGGATGATCAAACACTGGACCATGTTTTCCAGAGAGATTGTGGAGTCTCCATCCTTGCAGGTATTCTAACCCAAACGTGGCCCTGGGCAACTCTCTGTAGTTGACCCTGTTTTGATCAGGGGATTGGACTGGGCAGACCCTAGACATGCCTTCCAACCTCAGCCTTTCAGTGATTCTGTGACTACTCCGCTCCATTTAGATGTGGAGTTATACTTGCAGAGCTGAAGAGAGCGGCAAACCTCAGGGGAAAAGGAGAGGACAAGCTGTGGGTAGTGGTAATCTCTGAACCCAACACAGCTGTGGCCAGGTCAGCATGCCCAAAGGTAGCTCCACGCTCCAGTCTGCAGTCTAAGCCACACTCAGTACCGTGACACCAGCCAGGATACACCTCAAAGGCATCAAAGTGATTGCTGGAATAATAGACGGAAATACAAAATAAAGTGGGATTTAACTGGCACCTGATGGGGTAAGCAAATTGGGACATAATTGGAGGACAGAAGTCCTAATGAGTTATTCCGCTTTTAAGTTACTTGCTGTAGAGTTTCATTACATTTTTTCATACCAGCTGAGCATGAAAGTTCTTCCTCTGCTGATAGAAAGAGAACAGATAAAACCCAGAACTCTACGCAGCTTGCTGCCTCGTTCCTCTGCTGGAAAACGATAATTATCTCGGGCCTGCCTAACACTGTAGGATTTATCCCAGAGGGTTTTAGTGCGTTCATTGTTCTATACAGCTCTGGGGTTTCTTCATCCACAGATCGCAAACTGTTTTACTGTGGGGAAGGCAAGCTGATCTCTTTAAAAGACATAAAACTCTCTTCAAGCCACATGCATTTTATGATGTATTCATCTCTCTTTGTATGTGATTGCCAGAACTGGGACAAGGGCTTGGCAAGTCATATAAGACAGAGGGAAAATCTTTGCAAGACTTGATGGGGGGGAGAAAAGCCAGAAAAATGTAAAAAGCAACACAGGACTTGGTGCCCATGCAAAGAGTAAGGATGGTGCTGTAGTAGCTTTCAAGCTCTTTGCCCTGTTTGTGTTCAGGGTGGCTTCATGTTCAGTCCCAGGTGAAGCACCCCCCGATCACCAATAAAGTTGCAAGAGCCTTCAAGGGCCTTAACTGTGTCCAGGCATGCTTGGATTTCTTCAGTTCTGAGATTTGGAAATAATATGGTCTGAATGGGTCAACTGGTAGTAAGTGATGTTCTCCTGGGAACTTGTACTCAGGCTTCAGACACTGCAAGAACCTCCCAGTGGGCCAAACATCCTAAGCTTGTTGCCTTTGAGCACTCTGATCCTCCACACGCAAGTGGCAGGCAAGATTTCTGACTGGCGTAAAACAGATAAAGTTTGACCACAATCCAAAAAAACCGTCTTTCTTGCTCACCTATTTCAATAGAAGATTACCCGTCCTGATCAGCTCAGTACCCTGCCTCTGATGGCGATACCTTATGTATTTATGGAACGAGGAGCAGAAGTAAGACAGCCATGGAGTGCTCCCTCCTCTACGATCCCGCCACCTCTGGCAGTCCCCAATTTCGGGAGCTCTTAGACACTGGCAGTGCATTGCACCAGAATGCTGATTAGCCACAGATCAACCCTTCAAAAACTTGCCCAGTTTCTCCCTAAACCACTTATAGCTTTCAACTCCACATTTCCCATGACTGATTTCCACATCGTATGTATAAATGGCATAAGAGATTTCCTTTTTTTATTTTGTATTTGAAATGTATTGCCTATTTCTATTCTTGCTTTTCATTTATTGAGAAACAATGAGAAAAAAAAAATCATACCTAATTCACCCAGTCCACACCGCTGCAGATTTTACAGAGCCCTATTTGATCTTCTCCTCAGTGATCTATTTTTCCAAGACGAAGGCTTGTAGCCTTCTCACACAGAAGCTATATAATAATATTCATGCCTGTCTCCACGCTAGTCCTACTTATATCCTTTCTGAGATGAGGACTTTAATAGCATACCAAATCAGAGAGATGAGCACAGCTTTATACAGTAACATAATGTTTTGTGGATTGTTCTCACTTCCTTTCCTAATAATTCACAAGAGTCAATTTGCTTTTTTGACTGCTGCTAGAATTAGCTGATGCTTTCAGAGAAATATTCACAATGACTTTCAGAGCACCTTCCTCGGTGGAAATAACTAATCTAGACCCCATCAAGGTGTCTGAATACTTAAGGTTATTTTTTCCCATGTATATTACTTTGCATTTATTAATACCGAACCTTTGGTTCTGTGCTGCCATTCAGTCATTTTTTATCATGTGTATTCTGCAGTCAATTTTAGTTTTTACCACCTCGAATATTACATTTCAGTAAATTTTATCATCTCACTATTAATTAATCCTCTTTTCCAGACCATTTATGAATGTGTTGAATGGCATAGGTTCTACCTAAAATCAACAGAAAGCCCATCAGTAGCATCCTTCCAGTGTAAAAATAGTCATTTTTATCATTTGCTTGCTGTCCTTTAACCAAAGTGCTTTCCCTTATTGAAAGCTTAGCTGTTAGTGTCAGACTACCAATGAACACCAGCTGGATAACCCTAATATACATGATCTTCTTAGAAAATTCTCATTTCTGAGACATAACTTTCTTTTGTATAAAACCTATTTTAATTCTCTCATGAAATCATATTTATCCATGTATCTTCTGTTTTTTTCTTTAAGTAAATGAACAGAAGCTAAAATCCCATGTACTGTTTTATTTTCCCAGCAGATCCCCCCAGAGCCATGAAAGTCCTGTCTTTTAGCCTCTTGCTTAACAGACTGCACTTAATATTAACTCACCCATGAGACTAGTGGTCGATGTGGTTATCAATTTCTAATAATCAAACCCTCCCAGCACTACAACCAGTCTGCCTGTACCAGTGGGGGCATTCCTCCTGATGAGAAGATCCCCTAGCTGGTGGACGATTCCTCCCGTGTGACCTGTTTCTCCCTCTCCCAGAAGATGCTCTCCTCCTACCTAGCAGTCTCGCTGGATTGAAGGTTGGATGGCTCCATCATGTCCCTGCAAGCTTTGCCTACGTATCTCCTGGTCTCCCTAAGTTGCACCGCAGCTCACCAAGGGCCAGGAATCCCCTGCACTACCTGGAGGCAGAAACCATCATTTAATCAAATCAACAACTGTAACCAGAATACATCAGGCAAACAACAGACCTCCGACCTACACCTACTTCCTTTTTGTCTTACTTCTAGAGGGTTTGGTCTACTTGCTTCCCATCTGTTTCTTTCAGAACTTTTCTAAAAGTTTGGGTGTAAAGAACACCAGAGCTGAACTCCCCACATATCCACCCTTCTTTCACTCAATTCCAACCAAAATGCTGTTTCCATTATTAATGCCAGAAATTTGGGTGACTTTGAAGATGTCATCAATGAGGCTAGGTCAGAGTTTCTTTGCCAACTAGAGATGATAAAAAGTCTCTTCAAATTTCCTTTACAGATTGATAGCACCTATGCCTTGCTTCAATCATGTATAGTAAAAGACGTCAGTCAAATCGGTGGCAGGAGTGTGGTGATACGAAGTAAAGCTATATATTTACTTAAACTTTGAATATAAAGAGTGAACAAGACAGAAAAAGGAACAACTCCTTAGTGTGACTTCAGCAGTTGAGAGACAAAGCTGTTTTTTAGGTCTGTCTCTCCTAACACTTATTTTATTACGTATCACTGGGCCCTTTCTTCCCCTTTTAGATAGAAGAGCAATATCTGCTTTTTCATGGTTGAGTTTGCTGAAGGGCAAAGAAAGGTCCTAGGTTTCCACCCTCTGTCCATCAGTATCAGGAAATCATTATTTCTATCCTGTGTCCTGGACTAAACCCATATAATAGTGCCTTCATTTCAGCAAGTTCAAGGTTGGCCTTAGGTTGGCCTCCCTGTGAGCTTCCTCAGGAAGAAAGGGTTGTTACTAACTAGCCATTAGCTAGACAAGAATATCAAGAAAAGGATGTTCTAGTGTCAATGAGACAAAAAGAAAAAAGATTTCTTCTGCCAATTGGCTGCTGCAGCCCTGAATGGCACCGATTGTTCATGACTGACTTTTGCAATGAGCAAAGCCAGAGCTCTTTGGCTAACGCTTCTTTCTGTGCTCACTGATCCCTTCCATGGACAGAAGTCTAGAATAGTCTGGTGTAACTTGATGTGCATGAGCAGAGAACCAGGTCGCATATTTTCATCTTTGTTGGGCTGAAACTTTGAATTTAGTCTGTAAGAATTTGAGTACCTTAACTGCTATTTGCAAGAGGCGCATACGAGATCTGTATTACATTATCAGCCAACGTACTTACACCAGATCAGCCTTCCTTGTCTTGAATTTGTACCTTGCACGGAGGTGATAATGACAGATTGAGCTACTGATAGAAACCTGCAAGCTCTTCATTATGCATCTTGCAAAAGAATTCATTAAACAGTGGTTCGAGATGTGAAGAGATCCTTAAAGAGTCCTCCCCAGCCACTTCAACATTTTGACTCTTAGAACTGCAGTAAGTGAGCCTAATGTTCAGGAGCTGAAGAGGCTCAGTGCTACGAGGGAACGAGCATTCAAGTTCAGTTTGGCAGAGATGTGAGATGTGTGCAGCTCCAACAAACTCGCTAGAAAAAGGAAACACACCCTCTAATACAATCTAGAATTTAATTTATTTGAGAACATTAAAAACCTACAAAGACATTTCATTACAGCCTTGTCTCACCAATAGCAGTATCTAAGCTCTTTTTGAGAATAATTCACTCACCAGAGCGCGTATCTTAAAGATATAACACCTCACCTCAAAGCCAAAGGGCTCCAAGCATCTTGAAAATGGAGATACATGGAGGAATAAATATCTGCAGCAGAAAAAGGGCTCTTAAATGCAAAGCACTAAAGCCCTGTTGGTGTTTATGTGCACAACCATGGGGCAGCCAGACCAAACAGGGTCAGTTAGTCCCACAGATCAACCACTACCTCAGATTTCTTAGGGTCTGCCTCTTGACATGGCATGCTCAGCTTCCCAGATCACTGAACTGCCTTCCAAGACACTGGCTACACGACGTGCCCCCAGCGAAACTCCAAGTCAAAGGACCAACAACAACAGCTCCTCTTCCAGCATCACCAGATAGCCCTCTGGACTGAGGGACCCAAGGTATTGCTTGGCTAGGTGGCAACTGAGAGTTTTCTTGACATGGTAAGGAAGCCTGAACAACAGCCTAACAGTCTGTGGATTTAATTAAGGCTGCTACCCCTCACTTATTAGCATTTAGCTGAAACTAGAGTTTAACTATCATTAGAATCAGCATAATTACCATGTGCCAGAGATCCATTCACCAAGCTATGTATCTCCACTATTTATATTTCAAGACTAACTTGGAAACAGTATGAATTTTCTATCTAACACCCCTTTGAAAATTAGACTATTAAAATGATCATGCAGTGTAATACACACTATTTACTATTTCAGGTTTATCTTGCAGCCTTATAGTTTACAGCTAGCTACTGACTGGTAACCTAATTTTGTAGATGTGTAAAATGTTGCAATAAACAGATTACTACATATTTCAAACATTAATTGCCTTCCAAGGTCTAGAAATTTCTCAGTGAGCTCACCAACAGGTTTTATTGGCAGTACAAAATTTACTGTGTTGACATACCCTTTAAAACGCCGAATACATCAGAGCTAGCAAAACACCGGGGTGAGATTACAGAGAATGAGTCAAAATTTTTATATGAATTTCTTCCCACCCCATGCCCCCCATGTCTTTGACACAGCAACCCAAATTAAGCCACAGAAGAAGTGACAACACTTGTAAAGAAAAGTAATCACTCTTTACCAGAAGCATTCGCAGGGAATTGCTAATGAAGCAATGCATTTATGCCGGAGAAGTCTAAGACACGAGAAAAAGGCCTCATTATATCAGGCGTTTGCAATATCTCACCAAGGCAAGCCAACGCAACGCAAGACCTTTCAGTTTGTCAGACAAAATGAACCACTTAAAGACACTGTTGTGAAAGTCCTGATTTATATTAAATGAAATTTATTGCTATCTTATTAAGTTGACAGCTTCTGTAAAACTTACCCCTGAGAAAGGCATGCTGGCATCACACAGTTTGACCTAACTATTAATAGGAACTTCCAGTAGACAAAACGAGAGTACTTAACTCGGAAGAGAATTCATGAAGACAACAGACATTCGAATTAAAATCAGAGGTGAAGACTGTCTCTCATAGCCAAAAAGAACACGTGAGACAGAAACAGAAATAACTGTAGATAGAAACTCACAACCTTTTCCTTTAGTAAATGCACGGCCTGAAAAACAATGGTTTATAAGAAAGGTCAATAAACTATAGTTTTATGTACATCTAATCTGTTCGAGCAAATTTGATTTTATCCGTTTTTATATATCTTATTCAGTGAGGGCACACTGTATCTATTTTATTTGGTGGAAGAACTACCCAACTAAAATGCCCCTGCCTGATGGACTTGATTGCCTTACATCCTTTTAGACAGCTTCAGAAGCAAGTTATTTTAAACCTTGCTGGAGCACATCTCTGAGCCCCTCTAGAAGAGGTGACACCATGGCTCCCACAGCATCCAAAAACAGGGCAGCAAACATGGCCTTTCCCAAGGGAAAATAAAACAAAAACGGCATAGTAATGTTCCCATAGTACAACTGTGAATAAACAAATATTCTTTATGTGATTCTACAAAAAAAATAACAAAAGAAAAGCAATACTTCAATTTCCAAAGAAGGAGTATTAAAAAAATATGTTGAAAACATGCAGTTTGCTTTAAAAAGTAGCAATAAACTCAAAAGGACTCAATCATCTTGAAAAGAATAAGCAGACTCCTTCCTGGGAAACGCAGCTTTTCCTCCTTTCATGCCAGAATTGACTCAAAGGAGATTTGCTATTGCTGTGTTCTGTGAGAAATTCAGCATTAAACATGTGATCGGTGTTATCAGCATGGAGATGTCTGACTGCTAACCACAGCCCCCACAATCACCAGAAATTAGGAACAACAGTCACAGCAATCCCCGCCCCGGCTGACAGAGTAGGGTTGGTTAAAACCTAGTAGCTATTTTTCCCAGTGTTCATTTTCCATGCAAGTCCACGTTTAGGTGCACAGAGAACCCAATCCCCAGAGCCTGGAAGCATGATATAATTACCTGCAATTTTTTGCCCTTCTTGTTTGTCTTCCTTTCTCCAGTTGTTTCCCCATTTCACACCGTGGATATCTATTCCCTCCACCTAACATGATGAATACACAGCTTTTGGGAAGTATGAAATTTTCTCACCACACCTACGCAATCTCAAGGCACACATCAGTCCTTTTTGAAAGCAAGCACCTTCCCTCTTCCCTGGACTTGCACATCCATCCTGCATGGCAGCCACCTCTTCTCCAAAGCCAGCCCACTCTAATGGATGCCCATCCGTGTATAACTGTTCTCTCTGACAATCTGAAAGCTGCAGGAATTGCATCAATTTTTGTGATTTCATTTACCTGTATGTAAACCAACATCAGCTGGGAAGATAAATAAGCCCCCCCATTTAATTAACGCTGATACAGCTACCAAACCCTCTGCATCACTCACATCATACACTGGGTAAAGCCCAATTGCACTTCTCTTGAAAAGCCGTCATGAAAACATGCATCCATAGGCACCTGAATCTACCAGCCTGAATTTGGCTTCAAAAATATGTGCACGATTGACATTCAAGAGCCATAAACAAAATTAGCGGCCATCATTCAAGCAGAAAGTTATTAACAGGTGGCACTAAACAAACATGGGCTCAAAGTGGAACAGAGGTTTTTGGCGATTTTTTTTTCTTCCTAATAATGGATGTATGAGTAATTTAACTAATCGCTACAGTCGGTCTAGCAGAGCACATTTTTCTGGTACATAAACAAACAGAAACCTGGGAAGTTATAAGGACTGCGCTAGCAAATTAATCTTGGAATATAAATGTCACTCATGGAAAATTCCTAAACCCTTTCATTTTCTATTTGAACTATGGATTCATTTCAGTTGTTTTAAAGGTTTAATCTGACCTGTATTCCAAGAACTCAAATACCACTGA
Source organism: Anser brachyrhynchus (assembly GCF_964034855.1). Classification (NCBI taxonomy): domain Eukaryota; kingdom Metazoa; phylum Chordata; class Aves; order Anseriformes; family Anatidae; genus Anser; species Anser brachyrhynchus. The sequence continues at coordinate 9,053,204 of NC_137733.1, forward strand.
AAGAGAGGGAAGGAAAATGGCATCCAGCCCTACAGCGGGCTGGGCATGGCCACAGCACCACAATACCTCCCTTCTGCAGGTGGCAGGATCAGGCCCCAGTTAATTAATTCTTGCAGGTTTCTAATGAGCAGAGATGGTTTATATTCACAGACTGCATTTGCTGCTGTTTCATAATATATGCAGTAATTATGCAGCTGATGGAGCCTTATGTAGCTGCTACTTCTTTCCTATACATAAATTAACAGCAGGATTTGTGTAATGATGGGATAATGAAGGCCCAGGTCATTGGTATTCATCTGTAGAAAGCCTTGACAGGCTGGGTCAGACAGAAACGTTAGTTGGCTAACAGAGACAGAGACTGTTAAGGCATTCGTAATCTTACTCCACTCAAGACCTACATTAACTCTCTCAAGGGCTGATAAAAGAAGTTTCCTCCCCCCCTCCTTTTTTTTTCTAAATGTGTTTGAGGGAAACATTGTCCTCAAAAGACTAAGCCTGTGCTGGATCCCCCATGATTTGCCATAGCATGAGGGGAAAACCATGTGTAGCAGTCCCACACTTGGGTCTGGGCATGCAGGAGCAGATGGGAGCGGGGACAAGGCCTTCTGGAGCCCAGCTCCCTCTCCTGCCTCCTGCAGTTCTCTCTTCTCAGGGCTCTGGTTCTCCTCCGTGCCACAGCACATTTCCGCAAGTGCAATCGAGGCTGTGTTTTGGCTGCTTGGGCAGCAATGTTTTCATGTTACAACTTCTGGGTGCCTTTACTGGTTAATCTCCTGGTTTTGGCACTCAGTATCTGTGTGCTGAGAGAACATCTCATTCCCTCTCTCCGTATTGCATTCCCACTGCCTCCAAATCCTCTCCAGGTAAATGGACCATGGCTGTCTCGCTACAGAGGGGAGCAACGAGGGACACAGCCCCCTGAGGAGTTAAGGGAGAGCCATGCATGGATGATGGAAGCATAAAAAAAGATACTCTAAAACATCAGCACAGAGGACTGTCACTGGTTTACATGTGAGCCTGAGAGGTGTAAGTCCCTTTCACCCCCTATGTTTTCCAGTAAGAGCACTTAAAATAAATATTTGGTTTAACAGAGATCTTTTCCCGACACATCTGATTTTATGAAGCACTTTGAGGTCCTGTGGGGAAGAGGGATGCTGCACCACAGGGCTTAGGAGCTGTTTGAATGCTCCTTTTCCATGGTGCTGCCTGCGAGTCCAGCAGCAATACCTGAACTGACTGGTACAGCCAATGCCTCGGGGGCACTCTCCTTCAATAGTCTTAATCCCAGGATCCACTCCTCTTTGATCTTTCCCAGTCCCTGAGATTTACAGTGTAGCAGAACCAGCTCCTCTAATGCCACTGTCTTTACCTCGCCTCTTTCATTTTTAACTGATAGGCTTTCAGTCGCTTGCACATCCCCATATACCCTCTCTGCTTCCTGTGCACTGGTACAGCATTTTGTTCATCACCTACAGCATCCAGCACCCACACCTCCAGGCTTCCTAACCTCTGCAGTCCAGCTTCAGCTCTTCCACTGTAAGCTTTGCTGATCAAATCCTCCAGCTTCTCTCCTCGTGTTCCCTTTCTTTCACAGCATCAAGGTAAAGCTTCTCATCCTTGGATCCAAGCTTGAGGAGCTCCCCAGCTTTCTTCACCACTTCTGTTCACTCCTACCTCTTTTGCATTAACACCTGCTACTTAACACACCAACTCCACTGCTGCAACAACACAGACGCGCTGAAGTTATCTGTGGTTTGCAATCTCTTCTCCAAACTTACAAGAAATTGCAATATCATATTAACAGCTGAGCTAGAATGGAATTAGTAATAGTTATAGTAAATTAATATCAATGCTCCAACCAGTCATAATTTTTATAGTTAGTTTATAGAAGCCTCAGAATCATGAGCTCAGCAAGTGCACGCATACAAAACACTCATTTAGCAAGAGCTGCTGACAGCTTCTGAACATGACACAGTATCTCCTGGCTCTGTAACTCCGGTGACTCAGTGGAGAGGATCTGAACTTCCTTGTCATTATTAGCTTAATGAGAATACCTTAGTGAGTTTTTCTCTCTCCAGTTTAGAGAGATACGTTTGGCAATGGCTGAGTCCAGCCAATGGCTGGAAACCAACCAGCTTGCTGCAATAGAGATATGGTAGAAGAGAAGTGCTCTGATGACTACACATTGCTCAACAAACTGCTTTCAGTGATACAGAGAACTACTGGGGCAAGAAATAAGGGAACAGGGTTTGAAAATAGCAGGAAAGAACATTTAAAGTGTAACATTCAGAGCTGCAAAATGCTTGTCCATCTGTGCACAGCAATCTATGTCTAAACTTTTCTTCTCTGCTGAAGCTGTTACACATTTAGTGGAAGTACTGAATTTTAGGGGCAGTTTCAGCCTCACTGAACTGACATTTCTCATGCCTTGGTAGTGGATTCAGGACAGAAATAGAGATGACTTCCCATCCTATTCATTCTCATTATGAACCTTCTCTCCCTTCTGCAATCAACATACACATACATGCTTACAAAAAAGCATACATCTCATTACAGTTTCCAAAACTGCTCGCTGGACTGTTAGAGATGCCAGTGTGGATTAAGTCTCTCGAGAGAGAGATCCTCTAATAGCTTTGGAAGCTTTAAAAGCTTTGTATATTCTATTACATTTATTATTATTTGAGCAAAGTTGTCAGAATGAGATGTTTTGCTCCAGCTTTAGTCTCCTTGCCCAAACAGAAATCATCTTACCAGCCTTTAAAGCACAAGTATTGATCAGCAACACACAAGCTCTAACAAGAGTAACCACCCCACAGCCTATAGTCCCGATCCTATTGTGTGCCTGCTGTGAACAGACCCCTGTACAGCCCCAGTGAGATCGGTAAGACCCCATAAAGCCATGTGGGTTTTGCCATGCAGATCAGATTAAGAGCTCAAGGCCTGGTAATATCCTCACTTAAATCACCCATAATGTGCTACACCATCTACTATGAAGAGAGCAGGAGAGATAATGGTTTATAGCCTCCACTTTACATACAAATTCAGCTGTACATCTGTCCAATAGTCTCTTAAACTATTTCCAAAGGGCTTTGGTAAAATATGTTATTCTAATTGTTAATCATCAGAACATCACAGCTGAAATGAGAAAAACACTGAGAAATACCTTAAAATACTCATTACAGCTGAAAATGTCTATTTCTGACATGCTTTTGGAGCCAGGAAATCCCTCATGCTTTCCTTTGCCAAATATCACATTCAGTGTCAGTTCCACCATCATTTACATCGAACGCTCACCCAGCACAACGCCAATAAAATGCCATCCAAAGCCCCTATTTGCTCTCAACCTGAAAGCACACGAAGGTTTATAAGCAAGGGAAGGTCTGACCTGACCAGCGCCTTTCTCAGGAAACAGCCAACAGCAGGACTCCTGCTCATGCACTATCTTAGGATACCTTTACTGGGAGCCAGCCTTTCGGTGCAATTGGCAATATCTGCACACTCCCTGCAAACCAAACCAGGAGCATAAAGGGGTTAGAAAGTATTTAAGCTTTTAAGCCCCCAGATCTCCCTCTGAAGGTGTCCTGCTCTTCTTTTCTAATTCATTAGAGAATAAATCTGTGATAAGCAAAGTAAATTAGATTCAGTGACATTCTGCTAATTGAGTCATCTTCCCCTGCCTGGCTTGGCTGGGTTTTTAATTACCAGCTAATCTCATCAATATGGTGGATGACTGGCAGCGTGCAGATCACTGCCTTACAACCGCAGCGAAATAGAAAGAGAAGTTCACGGCTCATTGCCTGACCCGGGTCTCTTTTGTCATACACAGGAATAAATTGGGCAGATCTGCCAGTCCTGTAGTGACCTCGAAGTATGGAGAACAAGGAGGATGACGGAAGGCAAACAAACAAGCAAAGCCAGTGGAGCTGCTGGGAAGACCTGCAGCAGCTTCAGGAAGGAGGGAGCAGGAGAGAAAAGGGCTCTGCAAACCCATCCTGCATCCCAATGAAGTCCTAATGCAGCGAGGCCTTGGGGCTGCAGACAGGATGAGTTGTGCAAGACATAGCTACAGTGGTTGTCATTTTCAAACTCAAGCCAAGGCAGCTGGCTAGGCAGTGACACTACCTGCTTTCCTGCTGCCCAGTTAAACTCAGTTGCATGAAGCAAATTTTCAGCGTCACTGAAAACATGACCTGGACATTTCTTTGCTGTGGTTCCCAGCTGTCCCTGTCCCAACTGACCCTGCTGTCAGATTTATACTGGTGGATCCCAGTCTGCAGGGATCCAGCCAAGATCTTAAAGCAGGATCAAGGCTTACATTTCCCTGCATCTGTTTCTTTGACATTTATTTTTAGGCATAGCTATAAGACTTAATAGCCTAGGATAGCTTACTGCCTCCAATAAGAGATTTACTTTAAAAATCTCCGGCTGAAAGATGTGCAACCTTTAAATCAAACACTTGATTCATAAAGCACAGACCATAAATATTTCTTACGCTTTATAATTCTCTCAAGCCTCACACCTGCAGTGTTGACATCAGTGGAGTTTTATATCAACTTCAAAGGGGGCAAGCTCAGAGTTTTTATTTTTCCAAAGTATCTTTTAAGCTTAAGCTTCCTATCTATTTTTTATCTGGCAATAGTAGGTTTGTTAGGGTAATGGCCAAAAGCAGCCTTTTTTGAGCAGAAACTCAGTTCCATTTGTCTCTATAATGTAACTGTTAGTGTCTCAGACAGTCTCTGGAAATAGCCAAATAAACGGCTGCCCAGCATAAATATGTTCTGACTGTATAAAGTATTTATAAATCATCCATGTCATCCAGGAGCCCGCTCACTTAGAGCATGCTGTTTCAGGGAACAGCACTGACAGTAAGTGCTAAACGAGTCACAAAAAATGAGCATGGGAGGGATGCAAGCACCATCGCAGTAAAGCCATTAAACATTGGAGTTAATGTCTCTGTTTTAATCCCAGGAAGAAAGGAAAGGTTTTTAAGCATACACTTAGATCTCTTTTAAAATGCAGTCCTTAGAGAGCCTGTTTGGGCACACACATGCTTTCACAGGAGCAGAGGAAGTAACATTGCTGTAAGAAATAGAATTACTCCCTGCATTTCTCACCAGAAAAGCCAGCAGAGCCAATGCAGCCCCGCATGGAGCATCGAGGGGAAACGGAGGAAGGGAATTGCAATAGCAAGGGTCCTGCCTGCAAACACCACACCCTCTTCTAGTTCACGTTTCAAAGTCCTTTGGAGTCCACTGTGCAAAACCAACGAATATTTAATTCCTAAAGGCCTGGGGTGAGGTGCAATGATTACACCCCTGCCAGCGCTGCCTGATGGCAGCTGGGGGCTGCCCGGGGGTGTGATGGCCGGGGAGAGGCACTGGCAGGGATGCAGCTTCAGCACTGCAGGAGCAACTCAGTGTCCTACAACAAAGCCCTGCAATGCAAAGCTTTGTGCTTGGACTGTGTCCATCTGAGAGGGGTTAGTCCTCAACTGCCTGTTCAGCAAAACTGGTCTTTATGTTCTGCCTGCAAACACCCACCAAAGCATTCCCAGCACCCAGCCAGCCGTTTCCTTGGCTGACTTAAAACCAACCTGAGCACCTGCATAGATACCTCTGAATCCCCCCTGCTTCTCTGTAGGGCAGAGCTTAAAAGGAACTATATACTTAAGTAACTGCATAGATTTTTCTTAAACTACGTAGCCAAAGGCTGCAGACAGAGATGGATTCCCAGGGGCCAGGGAATCGCTGGCTGCATCTACTCTGCCCAAGCTGGATTGATGACTGCCAGCCTTAGATAGGAAACCCAGCAGACAGCGATGTCTCCCAAGCTGACAACAATGCAGGGGGAACAGGAAATAAAATATCAATGGCTCAAGTTAATTCTACCAACCCTCCCTCCCAAATAAAACAAAAACCCCATGTGAATATTTGCTGGGCAGCCAAGTCCCTGAGCTGGTGATCAGAGGTTGGTTCTCATGAAACGAGGCTATTGACTTCTGTGGAAAATGACTGCTCCAGGAAAATTCAAGATGAGACATCACACTTGGCCTTTCCTAGGCACTTGAACAACTCACCAGAAGAGCATTCAGATACTTTCTCAACCTATTTTGCTTCCTACAGAAGGAAGGAGGAAGTGCTACAGCCAGCTCCTGGCACACGTGCGCTGTTTTCTTCTCATCTGCTGTGAAAGCAAATTGACCTCAGCTGTTTGCTGCAATAAATCTTTTCCCATTTTCTCCTTCCTTCATTCTTTTCTGTTTAAAGTTATTTTTACATTAGACTTAAATACATTATACTCATTTTTCTAGGAGCCCTGACACGTTGTTAAATGACCATGAATCTATTTTAGTTGCACCTTAATTTATTAACTCCACTGCCTGCCTCCAGTGTTGGTGCCTCTATTGTAGGATCATAGGAGGTTTGGGTTGATTATCCCTCTAACTATTTCATATGCAGAGCCATTATTTCACTCTGCTCCACGCTATTATAATAAAGCAAAAAGCTCTCATTTTTTCATTTCAGCTCACATTGGGGGACTACATACCTTATTAGTTTCTTCTAAGTTCTTATATTCCGTGTGTTGTGTAGTGCAGTCAGAATACAGATGTGTTCTGCCTTAAAAGCTGCTTTGCAGAACTTAGTGATGGAGACAACCTGAAGGGAAAGCATTTCTCCTTTTTTTTCCTTCCTTTTTTTTTTTTTTTTTTTTAAATCAGGTGAACCAGTGAATTTTAACTCCTCTGGCTCCTTTCCCTATCAGTGCCACCATGCCGCCGTCCCATCTCCTTAGAGACATGTAATTTTCAACCTGCCCACTGATACAGCCCTGCCCACCGCTGGGATATTGGTATCAATTCCTAGCTGCCACTTGGTCTCCAAAATGCTTCTAACCCCATAGTGGACCTCAGCATCTGTTGCTCTACAAAGCCCAAGTGAGCAAAGCAGCAGCACCGCCTGCCAGCTCCCAGCCGTGCCTGGAAGGGGATGTCTCCAGCCCATCAAACAAGACTGATCCCATGAAGGCCCAAAGCTGGTCCTATCCCACTCCCCAGGTGTTTTGTCCTCCCTAAAAGGGCAGACATGGTTTCTCCGAAGAAAATAATCTTGCCCCTTTTCAGCAGCTCCATTTGCACGCTGATTTTTCTTTGCCTTGATCAGCCAGTTTCACTCGAGCTGCTCTTCAGTCTTTGACTCCCACCGCTGTTTGCAGCCCTACTGAATTTGCTAAGTGGACTCAAGTGGCCACAAGTGTCTGATTAGCGCTTGGTGGCCCCCAGACGGCCTCGTGCCACCCGGGGGTGGGTGACCTCAGCTACACCGGGATCGGAGCACAAGGCAGCACGTGCACCGCAATGCCCCTGGGCTGCCTGCAAAGAGCAGCCCCTCCTGCGTGCCGGAGTAGCTATTGATTTTTCCTGCTGTTCTCGGGGGAACTCACAAGAAGAAAATGATTTTCTTTTAAGTTCAAGCGCAGGAGTCTGCCTTGCTAAAGGGCTTATCTTCACATAGAAGTTTTACCAATTCAGCTTGAGTTGCATAATTAAAGTCGTGCAACCCCCCATAGTGTGGAAAATCCTATAAAAATGCTTTATATGGAGATAGCTGCATGAATTTAAAGCACTCTCCTCCCAGTATAAATACCACCCTCCATGAGAGCCACTACAAATATAGTTACTGTCCAAAAGCATACATCAAGGAATTTTACAACTCTTCTGTGATCTATGTCACTGTACAGCACCGAGCAGCATATAGAGCTCAAGCCTTCCAAACACAGCAGATGAATCTTTAAAATCTCAGGAGGAAAAAAAAGATCTATATTTTATATCATATATTTATATTTTATATTGAGCGTTAATTTAAGTGCCAGTTATTTCTCCTTGGATTTCTAGCTTCAGTTCAAATGGGTTCTGATATATTCATTACAATTCAGTCTGTTTATTTAGCATTAGAGCTAGCTGAACTATTCATTACTCATTTAGCCTACTTATTTATTTTTATTTATTTATGGTAAGTGAATCTTCACCAAATAAATCCTAGCTCTCCTCCTACAGTGTTCAGACTAGCGGCATTCCCTGGAGACCTTGGGAGAATGATTATTCAGACCCATGGTCTATTCACATGTATCAATTCCCCATTTATTCTCTGTGGTGTGTACCTGAATGCCTGAGCATTCACGATGCCTCCTAGGAGTTCCTGCAAACCTGTTTCCGGGACCAAACATTATTTCCCATTGAGCTGTGCTAAAACAAACAAGCAAACAAACAAGCAATAATTTAAAAAAAAGAAAAAAAAAACGCAATCCTCGCTCTGACACCCTGCCTGAGCACTCCAACCATCAGTGTGACACAGTGCCGTGTATTTTGGTGAACGGCAACAAGTAGCTCTCATCCACAGCAAGCTGGCTAATCCACACCACTAACGTAGATTCCCATTTGCATGCTCAAGCTCATTCTCTCCTTGCTTCTTTCAAAGATAGAAAGAGTAGAATATTTTGCTGAGATTGTAGATATCTTAGTAAGAGTGGGCAATATCTCAGGTTACCTCACAGTACACACTAGCAAGGATATAAATAACTGAACCTTTGCCATCATTACTGAAAGAAAAAAAAAAAGGACCAGAGAACATCATGTGCTGCAGCATCCTTATTTTCTGGAGCTGACTGTTCACTCCTCCAGAGTTCACTGCCTCAGTCTGCTCTGGTCTGCATTATATATTGCCATGTTTATTTTCAACCACTTTAAAACGCGCTGCTGGATGGATGCTTGCACACACCACTCGGCGAGATTTGAGAGGGCAGCCAGGTACAAGCTACAGTTCATTCCTCTAACAAACAGCCCTGCACACCGTGCTCGTTCTGCAGGAGGTTAGGACGCTTCCTAGGGCGTTACTTTCTCCTGTGCCACATGCCCAGCTCTTAATGCCCTAACGCAGCAAGAACAGACAATGCTGCTGACCCTAAAAGCTCCCTGCAAACCTCTTACACACCACAGCTTGTGAAGCATACGCCCCAGAGAACCACGGGGAAGCTCTCAAGCTGTCATCTCTGTGAAAAGGAGATTCCCACAGCGATCCTGGTGCTTTGCTGCAGATAGAACAGTGCTGAACACAGGGCGAGGGAGACCACCAACCTTGCCCACAGCAGCCTTTGCTGCTTTGCTTCCCCTCAAACCGGCAGTTCAGATTTCCCAGCAGCAGTGGGTATTTTTCACTTTTAGTTTCTCTCTTTCAGCACTACCTATATATTTCATTTTTTACCCCTGCTATAACCAGGAAAAAACAAAGTGAACACCAGCATCTGACACCAAGAATAGAAATCCTGCTCATCTTTCAATTCCTGCCTTAGCGGAAGTGAAATGTTCTCGAAACATGGTTTTGGGCAGGAGGGCATTCTCAGCTCTAGGCGTACTCTGTGCAGAGGTTCTCATTGCCCGGAGACATCCTCAAAACTCCTCCTCATTGATTCAGTCCCTGACCTTTCAGTGAACCGACTCCCGAATTTAAAAACACCAAAGACTTGAATATGCTTAACACAATAACGAGTACTTTCCCCAGCTGTTATCACAGCAAAATCTTTTCCATTTATTTACCCCTAACTCATTCCTTTAGCTGACCACCAAAAAGCCAAGAGTGTTCAGCTTCCACCCTGTTTGACTTCCCTTTCAGGGCTAAGAGTGATAATACATGAGATGATGCATCAATTTTCAATTTAAAATCAGTAAATGTTCTGTTTGCTTTCAGGTTGTTAGTTCATTCATCTTCTGCTGCAACAATAATATAATATTCATCTGAAGGATAATCCTGTGCAACTCAGGCTGCCATCACCCCCACATATCACACTGGTGCCCAAAGAGGCAGCGGTTTCTGCAGGGCTCTGACTCTGAGCACTGCAGGACCCTGGGCATCAGCCCCTCTCCGTGGGACCCCAGAGCTGCTCTCACACCTGCACCACCAGCATGCCAGGTCACCTACCCATCCGGAGACATTGAACGGGCAGCTTGTGCTCCATGTGAATCCAACGGTCACAGGTTAATTTGAGATCTTCCAACAGATAATCTCAGGGTGTTTTGTTCCTTGCCAGTCCTAATCTGTTTTATCACATACTCTGCGAGCTCTGCCAAAGCTTCCAGCTGGACCCTTCAACCTGTCACTCACCAGTTCTGCAGCAGCCCCAAATGTCTTCCAGATCCTTCAGTTAAAGTCTGCCTCTCTGAAGTACGCCACGTTAGCAGAGCAGTACTGAGACATCTTCAATACACCGACCCAGACCATCCTCCATGTTCCCCAACCACCACCAAGTAAGTATGTGAAGTGCATCAAGGCTATCACCCTGAGAAACAGCACCTCTGGCTGTCTGGCTTTCCAGAGGTGCTCTGCACATACAAATGCAGAGAGAAATACTGTTCAATCCTTTTCCAGCTGCCTTCAAGACTTAGCAGAGCTTTTGGCAACTCTGTTCCTCCATTCAGACTATTAACTTTTCCTTCATGGCACCATACACTTGTTCAACATTTACTCAGGGCCCAACATATTCGAAAAATCTTTTATTTCATTTTCCACCTGACAATGCCCCCACGCTATACATTGTGCTACCATTCCCAATAGCGTAAGGGGACTCAGCGGCAGCTCAGAGCAACCTCAGTATTTATGACACCTCTTGGCTGCAGGAGGAGCCTCCTCCCAGCCCTCAGCTCACAAAGTCTCTTCTAATAACCAGCCTCCCTTTGCAATCAGCAACCATTCAGCCCCCCACCTAAGGCACATGCCCCAGCGATCGCCGCTCTGCACTTACTCATCACAGATGTCCTGCAGAGCTGGCCCAGAGGCGCACCTCGGTCGTGTTTCTAGGAACTCCATGCATTCACATTCTGATGGAGGACTAACAGGTCCTGTGGGAAAAAAATGAAAAACTATTACAATCTGAAATTATAAAAGCCAAAATAAACTAATTTTCATTCTAAAAATCACTTTCTTTTCCTTACTCTTTACTTCAAAATAATGGGAAATGGCTCATCATGCTTACAGACTGCATTACTCAACAAGGTGCTGAGAGTTTCCACCTGCAGTAAAAGCCTGATGGGTCTGTGCCAGATACCTCCACTTGCACTCTCCAAATCGCATGCTTTAGCTCACAGGCTGCAGCATTAAGGCAGAGCTGTGAGTCATCTCCAGAAGACTTTCACGAAATGGTTGAACTCGCCTGTTGATCATCTTGAACTCAAAGCCATGGCTCTGGGGTCGGTCCTCCCCTTCTCCTAACCAGCGTGTGGCTGGGACACGGTGACTCATGGTGAAGTCAAGAGGGTTCAGTCCACCACTTTTCCTTTGGTAGGAAATGATTCAAGATTTCCTGCTACTTTTTGTGTACTTTTTAAAAGCATGTCTTTTAACATTGGCTTTTATAGTGATGTTTCCGATCCTCTTCACCCCACAGGGTTTCAGATCACAGATGGTCAGGGTTAAGCACTGAGCAAAGCAATTCTGGTCATCAAAGGACAGTGTGAGAACATGCTTTGTCAGAAAACAGTGGTGTTCAGAAAGGCTCTCACAGCATTCACGAGCGTGCAACACTTCCCTGCTTCAATCTGCTGCTGCCTGTGATCCTTTTCACTTCCCCCACATAGCTTCACTGGCACTGTGCATGTTTTGGGTGACCTCTACATCAGTACCGCAATTAAATAAACCCCATCGTTAATATTGAATAAACCCAATATCTTTATGCTACCTGCCTATCCAACATGATTACCCAAGGCTTTCTGTCCTAAGGACACGATGACAAGCATATTAGGTCTGGCAACTAGCTCTGGTGCCATTGTCCTGCACCACATAGGGTCTCCCTTCCCCCAGAGCACCTCTGAGAAATTCCTGCTTGCTTTGATTCCATCAGAAAACAACCTGGTACATTCTTCTATAGCAACATATGGAGACCCATGCCTGCTAGGAACAACATGCTGACCCTCTAACACAGCCAAGCCGAAGAGCTTATGTAGCTTTAAAGACGTGTCGAAAATCTTCTAAGATTAACAAAGGACCCCAAGATGAGCAATTTTAGTGGGAAAAGCATGATATTTCTTTGCAGGCAACTTCTTCCTGAAGAAAAAAAAAAAGGAGAAAAAAAATCTAATTTCAGATTGCATTTGCCAGATGTAAATTTGGTATAAAGTTGAATTCAGCTTTGTCTAAAATATGAGCCTTCAAGATTCATACAAATATTTGTGTCCTCCTAACACAGCAGTAAAACTCCAAGCAAATCCACACTCTCTCCAACCTCAGGATTCCTTAGCAAGAGGAGAAATTTTTTATTTTGATTTTTCAGTTTCATCTGTAACTTGGGAAGGACAAAAGTCTCTCGCTGTACACAGTGACCAGGTCACAGATGGGCCTTTGTTTGCGGCAGGGGATGCTGGAGGGGCTTTGCGAAAGGCCCAAAGTCTTGAATAATGCAGGAAGTGAAAAGTGATTTAAACAAAAATAGTTTCTGACTAAGCCTTCTTACAGATACTCACTATCCATGTCGTGTAAAGAAACTAATTCTAGTTAAACAGAGGTTTTGTCGTGCTTCTCATCATAAGGCCCAACAATGGTACAATTCAAGGGCATACCAGTGAGTGTCATGATCCCTTCAGTTCCCGGGGCAGCTGTAATCGCTGCTCCAAGAGGCTCACAACTGGAGCCCTCACAGAGGAGGGCAATGCACATCCACCTTCCCACAGCAATAGTATTGGATAGTTGCAATTAACTAATTGGCAAGAGAGCATGTTGAGATTTTGGTATTGCTAAATCAAAATCTAGCTTGACTTGTACTGACCTCGAAACATTCCCAAGAATTTCCTCCATTCCAGTTAAAACTCTACAGAATTAATTTCACTTTTGGATGTCATATCCTTTATTTCTTCCCATTAAATAATTTGTTTCCAAATTATCTGCCATCCTAGTCTGGGAAATACTTTGAGAGACAACTGTCACAAACTGCTTACAGGCTACCACCTACACTGCATCCTGTGGGGCATCTGTTTTGCTTTGTTGTTTAAAGGCTCATTGATGTCCTTCTCTCCACTTATTATATATACCCACACGTGTGTCCCCTTACAGGAAAACAAAAACTAAGAGATACTTTCTTCACACACATGAAGCTGGAATCTCTAACATCAAGAATTACTTGCTTACATCTGTTTTCCCTTCAGGCTTCTTCTAGCTCATCAGTACATTCTGGAATGACAACCCTACATGCAGTTCCAGTCTTGATAAAAAGAACTGGTTAAACTTCAGTGAAAGTGGTGATTTTGGCTGTATTACTGAGTCACTGAAAGAAAAGAAGGTTTGTGATTAAAAGAAATGTTAACATACTCATGAGATCTGGCTTCGGCTCCTGACCCTGCCTGGCTTGTGAACAGGCTGAGACTTCTTCCTGTCAAAGCCTTTGCTTAACGTGCCTGCTTTGTTGCAGAAGCTGCAGACACTGGCAACGTCAATACAGTGCCTGTAGCAAGAAACTTCTCAGAAAGAAGCATACATCAATTCAAATAATCCTAAATGGAAGGCTTAGAAGGAACGACCAGGATCTAGGCTTCAAACAGCTTTAAATTGCTTCTACTCCCGTTAATATCTTCCAGTCTGCGGGAAGGCTGACCTCTTTATTGGTTTGATAGTCATGGGGAAATGTTATTCTGAGGTTTACAAAATACTCAGGCAAAGGAAGCTGGGGCAAAGGAGGTCTGGAGATCCCAGCTACCGGGGAGATCTGATAGGGCAAATCTGATTAGCACCATGACCAAAACGCTGAGCTCTGCCCCGTCCCCTGTAACCGTTACTCATACAAGCAGCTGCAGCATCACTGAGAGGACCATGCTTGTCTGCCCAGCACTGCAAGACCTCCCACTTCTTTCAGCAAAGAAAAAGTGCCGCGGTTTTGGTTTGCAGCTTTTTATTCTCAGTGTCTGAAGCCCATCTTTCTTACTGGATGCTGACAGTGATAAGGAACAATGCTCCTGGCATCTCATCAGCTGTTGTACCGTGGTAAAAATGTTTGATCACACCCACCGCTCCTCCAGGGAGGCTACTGCTTCATTTTTGCCTTACTGAACATCCAGTTGAAGAACATGGGATTACACGACCGTGTTCAGCAAATCCTGTTGACAGCCACTCACAGAGGTTCAGACCTCTCTCCCCAGGATGCCACCACAAGCCATCATGTCCTTGTGCTGGGGAAGTCTCCGGTGCAAGGCAGAGAACTGATGAGAAAGAGCAAAATCTGTCCTTTGGAAATTCTGAGGCTTCAAAATTTGGCTGTGACTTGAAACATAAGAGACACTGGTGAAATGAAGGTCAAAAAGATGACAATGTGATGACAAGGTCACATGTATTTTGGGGAATTTTAATGCTTTCCTTTTGACTCTTATCTGACATGTGGTGAACTCTAAAACATTGGCAACGTTGCAATCTATAGCTCTCCAGCCCATCCCAGATCCGTAGGCGGGACTTGGCTGGAAGTTTTGGGAAGGGCTGCAGGATGGCGGCCAAGTGATAGAAACACCTAACCAGCCACGTCTGAAGGACGTTTCCCAGCCCTTCACATGCATGTCTGATCACACGACAGGGAAAAGTGCTGCTTAAAGCTCTCAGCTACTCCAGGAGGAGCAGCCAAGACTACACCAACAAAAGAGAAATCGCTACGCACTTCATTTGGCTCCTGTTCTCTATGGCAAGGGACTTGATCCAGGCAAGAATTAATCTGAGAAGTCTTTGATCTCATGTCTCATGTGCTGGTAGAGGTGAGTAGAGGGGTACCTCCAGTTTCACTTGGAAAAACAGATAATCTCTCAGAGAAATACACTGAAACTGAAAGCTGTGATCCCAATTCAAAGTTTGAACATTTCCTGTCCCGTCACAGTGCCTAGCTAAGTCACACTTGCACCCTACAGAAAACCAACAAAATTCAACTCTTCTTTTGCTTTACACGCCCTTCAGGTTGTTTCCATTCCTGTAATTTGTCATGCCTGTATCATCTATGTCTGCACTTTAAATAAGAACAGGGAGCTAGAATTAGTGAGTTTTAGCTAATGACTTTAATTGGTGTTGAATAGCTAGCTTTGAAAAGCCTCCTTTTTGACCTCTACCCTGAGAGCTGAAGTGTTTATCATGGAGCTTAGCTGCAGTTTTGCAGTGCTGTAAATGAGCGTTATATTCCTAGGTGCTGCTTCTCAGTGGCATCCCTAAAGGAGACGCCACATGAGCAGGACACCGGCATTACAGTACCTGCACACCGAGACCAACGGCACCTACGTGGCGTCGACCTCCGAGCTGAGGACTTCACCTGCTACGACCAGAAGCAGGCAGGAGGGTGGGTAACGCTGCCTGCTGTACGACGTCAGTGTAACCACACAAATTATTTCATGCTTCCAGGACTGGTCAAGAGTAGGGGACCTGTGAGACCCCAATACAATTACAAACGAGAAACAGGATGGTGAAATTCCACTAAATCTTCTGCTCGTTCACTTCAAGTAACCTAACAGGCAAAAATTTCAAAACCATCTAAAAAGATACATTCTGCAAAATCTTCAGGTGGTATCTAGCGTCCAGCACGTGACTTGTAGCTGCCTCAGGTGATGAACGCGCAGCCATGCGGCTCTCGAAGCGTCTGAGATGGCAGCACTGTAACGCAGCACAAAGCCATAATGCACCGCGTAGGTGAACGCTTGGCAGAGGAGCGAGGCAGTGTTTGATAAACACTGCCTCTGACAGACAATCCCATCACAACTGGGGCTTAGAGGTTTGTTTCAAAATGAGACTCAGAGCCATAACACAAAAAAACCACAACCTCTGAGTAATAGCACTTTGCAGGATGGTATGAGGAAGAATTGCTTTATTAACAAGTAAAAAAAAAAAAAAAAAAAAGCAGCAGCTCAGCCAGATGTTATTTGGAAGGCTTGACCTGACAATTGATATATTGATACCTAGTTATTGCCAAAGCAGGAGAACTCAATGAGATGCATCTCTCTCACATGCAAATAAATCAAACGGCTCCCGCAGTGACACCCCGAGCACTGCCTTGCATACAAGTAGCAAAGGCAGAAGGCTCAGGGAAGATGCAACAGCACACCGCACTGCCCAGCCAACGAGCAAAACAGAGCACACAGGAATCCACGAGGAGAGCATGCAGCAAGCGAGGCAGCTGAGGTGGCTCTTTGGCCGTCAAGGAGCAGCACTGAGTCACCGAGAGGGAAGGACAAGCGAATGATGTCACAACAAAAAAAAAGAAATCCATGGCTGAGGTTAATGATACACTTCTGTGTGGGATGAGCCAAAGGAATATTGCTAATTGGCCAGCACTGCTGCAGTGTTAATTAATTTGGGATCTAGTAGTAGAGTAAAATAACCAGATCGTAAATCAGACCAATTAGAGCAGTCAGATAACAAATCTATGCAAGAGAACTTCAGTATTCCATAATAATAATAATAATAATAACTCCATAAGAGAGAGATGCCATATAAAGATCATGCTAAACGTGTCTGCAGTTGAAAGGCAGAAACGTACTCTTTTAGGGGACCACCAAGGGTTGCCTTGGCAAAAGGATGGTAGCTGGAGAGACCTTCAGGGCACGAGCACAGCTCCTACTTCCGATCTCTGAGCAGTCCAGTATCACAATTTCATTCTGTTCGTCCCCTACAAGGCCAACAGAGTTGGTGCCAGGGTACAGTGGCAGTTAAAGAAGTGAGGCCAGAGTTACAAACTGACCAGAAGCACCTCATGCTGATCCAACTGCTTCAACCACCCCCACCCCACCCCACCCCACCCCCCAAAACATGCTGACCCCCAGCAGATGCAGCAGCTTGGTTTTAGGGAAGCGCATTAAGCAAGCCAAAAACTTGTAACGATGCTCCAGACTCAGCTAATATCAATTATTGTGGCTCCACTGACCACAGCAAGGCTCTGGCTCTCTGTTGAGATAACAAGCTGCATACTGCTTGTCTGCCATTAGACACATGGCAATAGTAGACACGAGAAGGACTCATCCAGACTGCAGAGCGTATCAGGCACATCTTGCCTAACGAGAACAAAACAAGGTGCTGGGGATGCAAAGGGGATGGGAACGGGCACAGCAGCGCTCGCACAAAGCCAGAGCCCAAAGCAGCCCCAAAGAACAACAGGGGCCATTTGAAGCAAACAGTTTCTCGCAGTGATCCTAGGCTCATAAAAGCGAAGTAAGGATGACCTAGGAAAAGCTATCATAAAAAGATAAGGAGTATCAGAAATTCATCGTCTTCTGCCAAAGCAGATAAATTGAGTGCTCAGCTCAAAGCGAAAGCCAATTCAGCCCATGCATTCCACTGCCTAGCCATTTGGCCGTATTTGAGCTTTTGTGGAATATTACCACTGATGGATTTCTGTGCTCATTTGACAAAAGCTGCAGCCACTAGCAAACATCATTACAAGAGCATCATATGCATTTCCTGATGTCCTGTCTGCCAGAATGTCTCCACATAACGGGCATCCCATTTTTACTTTACACAGAAAACAGTTCCACTGAACATGCTGCGGAGACAGCTGACTGCAACAGCCCTTCTGCTGGAAGAGGATACGGTGGGGAATGACGGAGGCAGGTTGTCCTCCTACTATGATTTACGCTCCACTTTTCTATTAAAGAATAGCTGTCCTTCAAACCTCTTTTCTAGGAGCATTTTCAGGTTTCTTTCTCTAGCCTCCTCTTCAAAGTAACCGGAGAAGGAGCTGGAAGGGTATTTTTCCCCCTGCAGCATCCATCACTGCAGCCACAGGAAATCCTCTGGCTGAATATTTTTGTCTGGAGCAAAAAGTACTCCAGCTTCCAAGCCGATGCCTTAGTAATAATCACAGCATGGTCTATCACGTCTTCCTGACTGCAGACACCTAAAGCGCATTATTTTTGTATAACCCTAGCTCTCCAGAAGCGCAGTTCCCTCCAGGACAGAAGGCAGCAAAGCAGCAGATCAGAGCGCACTAGCAGGCTGCGCCCCGCACAGAGCACGTACCTGCTGCCTGGGAACACGGGTGGGAAAACGCCGCGTCTTGTGCAACGAAAGCTTATCCTCCCGGACAGAGCCCTGCAGAGGGCATGTTTCCATAGCTCCCCAGAACACCAATACCAGGAAAAGTCCACTTGGTGAGAAGCTCTTGACATCAGCTCTTCAGACTTTGGTCTGCATTAGCGTAACAGTGAGATTGTTTACAGAACCGCCCACTGAAAATGTGCAGGAAAAAGGTGTGATTCCAGAAAAGCACCTCACTCCTATTCTCCAGCTCAGGAAATATTGATTTTCATAGAAAGTAGAATACTTAGCAAGACTGAGATTGCATGGGGAGTGGGGGATTGGGTATCTTCATCTCCCCTAGTGCCGCACGCCTGACCCTTTAGCTCCAGGCTCCTTCCAGGAGCACTGCAGGGAACGTGACATTGCCTGCAGCAGAGCCGGGCAGGGGTACAGGACACGGGTGTTCATCTGCTGGCCCCTCACCAGCTCTGCTGCCCGCAGAGAAGTGCGGCTCCACCGACTTCGTGCTGCATCATGCGGTCCAACCGCCCCCTCTGCCCGAAAGCATGCAGTTGGTGCTGCCCACAGGAGCTTTGCTA
The DNA here is from genome assembly GCF_964034855.1 of Anser brachyrhynchus. Lineage (NCBI taxonomy): Eukaryota > Metazoa > Chordata > Aves > Anseriformes > Anatidae > Anser > Anser brachyrhynchus. The sequence goes on from NC_137733.1 coordinate 9,071,811, forward strand.
CCTCGGGCCAAACACCTGGCCCACAGCTGTACCTCCTAGGAAGGGAGCAAACAGCAGCTCTAGCACAAGGTGCTACAGCTAAACAGCCTAAAATCTCAAACACCACATCGCAGCTCGGAAGGCCTAAGACTTGGGAAGCAGTGATATGCTCCAAGCCAGCAGCACCACGTACACGTTAACGAGGGACCTGCACTACAAAACTCAAATTCAAACACATAATTCCCAAACCCGAAACTTAAGCAAAGGTCCCGATTCATTACTGTGTATGGAACTGTACCACCAAAAAGCCAGCAAGGGCAAGGAGGATGCTCCTATTAAACTCACCCTGAGGGGGGGAGAAGCAGACACCCAGGGTGAAGAGAAGCGTGGCTGAGCTGCAGCCGGAGGGATGTGCATTTTTTTAGAGCTTTTAGTAAAGCTTGGAATTTACTTGTGAAAGTATAAAATTCACCGTTCACCTATCACAGCTTAAAAAAAAAATGTTTAGGCTTCTTCGGAACATACCACATGTGTGCTTTATTGCTGTGATTTACCTCAACCCTTCAGTTAAGGAAAAGGATTTAACAAGTGCAAAATACCTGCTGGAAACTTAGGTACTGGAGCTAGCAAACGTTCCTGCACTCAGAAGCCACTTGAATTCGGAGAACATGGACATTATTTCCCAATATAACCTCTATAGTCCTCTGTTTCTGCTGCCAAAGAGATAAGGACTTAATTTTGGTTGTTGAAGTTTTATTACCTCTCCCAAAACACTAATTAATAATTTCCCTGCTTATTCTAGCAGAAATCCTAGACAGACTGACGATACTTTCCTTCTACCAGCTTCCTTTGTGTTTTTTTTCCCCTAAGTCAAAAGCTTTTATTTAATACTTTCACATCTTCATCACAAGGAACTTCCACTTCGTCAGCGAAAAGCTCTGCTCTTCTGCCACTAAAAGTGCCTGGCACACAGGGTACAGCCAAGCAGCCTGCGGAGACGCCGTGTGATGGGAGGCTCCCCTCCCTTTCTGAGGGTCCTTCAACATTCCTGGTCCCAGGACAACTACAGGGTTGCAGGTCAGCAGGTTTGAGCCCCAGAAAGAAGAAACAGGCACCAGAGTCTTTTCCCACATCTTTTCTCAGCCTAACTTTCAACTGAGGCAATGTCAATAGTCTTTTGTGGCATAGGAGAAACTCAGGTCAGGAGCAGAAGAAACCCATCTCTCCTGTTATAAAGTATCAAGCTCATTACACCTTCAGCACTGCTTAGACATACAACTGTTGGGTGTAAAGGAGTATTTTATCTCCTGCTCTTGAGGCAGGCAGGCTGTAAATAACACTGCTGTTGGCCAAGATGCCCCAGGAACTTTGAGAGCTGATTTAAAAAGTGCAAATCGGGGATTGTGCAGTGCAGGAACCTTCTGCTGAGGCACAACAGAACAAGTTTCCTTTGACAACGTAAGCAGCTGTCACGGAAGGTGCTGCTGCTTCATTGCAGAGCTCTGATGGAGCAGGAAGATAAAGAAGAACCAGCACAGCAGCGCTTTGAAATCTAAGGAAAAAGATGTTCAAAGAGACACGAGTTCACCTGAACGTTCAAAAAGCAGAGCTTGGGAAATAAAGAACCTAGAAAAACATGTAACTAATTCCTCTCTTTGCACGTCCACCAAAGGCACGGATGTCACTTCACTTCCACTCCAAAAATCTGTCAGAAGCTGTACGTACACGGGGAGAACAGCAACGCGCAGCACTGTATTCATGCAAAAAGCCTTAAGACAGCTCTGGTTAAGTGTTAAACACTGGTGCTGCCATGGGATTATGAGCTGCTGTGAACGTGAAGCTTCATTTTAGCAACTGGTGGAAGGAAGGGTTACAGCAGAAATTTCTAGAATACCAGCACACATCTCGTTAATGGCAGACGTTTTTTCCAAAGTGCTGTAAAGACAGGGTCAGGCAGTGAGTGCAGATGATGCACATAAGGATTGGTAAGGAGCCTGCTTAGCAGCATCACTTCTTTAGGTTAAGACTCCAGTAAAATGGTCATCCCAGGCAACACGAAAACTTACTTTTTAATAGTCTTACAGATCAAGCCACGATTTCCTTCAGTCACAGAGCAACCCCATGGAGGAGCAGGATGACCAGCATCCCTCCCAGTTAATCAGCCCATCGCCACTGCCGTGAGCCCAGTTTCAGCAGGTGATATGGTAAGGGCTGCATCTGGCCTCGGTCCAGCAGGCAGCACACAATTTCTCTTTGGATGGATCACCTGCTTTGGCCACTCCTCTCCAGCAGAAAGCATCAGGAGCGCAGCAATGCGAAACATAAATCACAGCTATTCATCCTTGTCCTCTGATTTATGCAGGTGTTAAACTAAAAAATCCTCTAACCTGGTACAGCCATACTTTTCACATGAAGCAGCACTTGCGGGACACACGGTGCCCACTGCTCGGAGGCTCGTTTTCTGCCATCCCTGCCCCTTTGGGTCGAGGTCTGGCTGAGTTGAGCATCACATATGTGCATGCACGCACTCCACAGCCACGGGCGAGTACATCTTAAAGTGTACAGCTTACCATGCAGCAAACCAACCACGAAACAGTACATAGAGTAGATGTAGTACACAGATATGGAGGACGAAGAAGGTGCATCGAGACCCATCACCAAACTGCTGTGGCAGCTTATGCCCTACTTGTCCATCTGCAAAAAACAGAATAAACCCCATACACACACAAGGTGCCTCAATGACCCAAGCAGGGAAGGTACACGCAGGCTTGCAGCAAGGAATCAACCGTCCTTCCCCCAGTAACACCTACAGCACACACGTTGCTGCAGGAAGAACCACCCCTGCCTTCTGCTACTACCCATTCACACCTCATCCTCCCCGACTGCTCAGCGCTCTAACTTCACACTGTAGCAATGAAAACTAAATGCTATCAAGCACGTCTAAACATCCTCACATAACAGATGCATTAAGGGATATTTTGTTTAGTGAGATATATGGACAGGACCAGCACTAACTATTCTCAGGCAATAGTGAGGGAATTTCCCATCTGGAGTTTCACATTTTGTTGATTTGGGCCATAAAAGGAATGGTTTTTAACGTAGCAATGGACAGGTGAAATTAAAACTAAGATCTGTATCTACTCTGAATAATATTTTTCACATTATTTCCACTTGAATATGATTAACTCCATCATTTTTATTTCTTCCCATGATTTAAAGTCATCACACTGAGTTACAGCAGCTGGGGGAATAGGAAGGCACCCAGCTGCATGGAGCTATGCAGAAGATGACAAAAAGCAGAAGAATGTGCTCAGGCTACTGGATGAATAAAAATAGTTAGAAATTTACCACTGTTTCACCTCAAGAATCCTATCAGCAGCTAAATCTCTATTAGAAGAATAAAAAGGCTCAAATCAGAGAACTGGAATGGAGTAATTCCAAGGGAAAAACAACATTTTGATTTAAAATAGCCTTATTAAGTGGTATCAAGTCCTCTCTTTAGTTCTCTTTCAGAAATTGTTCAATACTGTTCTAAGTTGCAAAAGCATTGCTCTTTTCTTCTCTTCTGTACAACAAACCAAAGCAGATTATCAGGATGCAGTTACACCTGGTTACTCCATACTTGACTGTAGTTTTGTTACAGAAAGCAGATTCACCTCCACCTATGCCCAGTCTGTATTTATTCCTGAATCTTGCTTTTATGTCCAGACAAGAAAACTGATGCAAATTTCTTGAAACTCCATGATAGTCCATTAAAAAAAAATAATATCTGCTGTAATCTGATGAGGTATTTTTTGCTATAAGGGCTCAAAGAAACAACTACTGCCAGGAGGACGCAAGCACAGGGTTAGAAGCACCAGCACAATCTCATTTACTGACACGCGTGTCCAAAGCCAATTTTAATTTGGAATTCCCCAGCTTCTTAGGCTGAGGATTATAAACCATTTCTGTGAAATTTGCAGAACATTTTGCATTTGCTTCAGTGGAAAATTTGACTAATGCCACCAGCATGACATGACTCTGTACTGGGAGACTGCAACGTGGGTATTTCCTTCAGAGCACGCTGAGGGAGAACCAGCCCAGCTGGGAGGTCCTTCATATAAGAAAGCAACGACAGAGAACAACTAGTGGAAAGGTGTGGGGGGAGCTGTTTTTGTTTTGTTGTTTGTTATATCTCACATTTTCTATTTAAATTAATTTAGCCCTTCTGAAAAGCCCTGGGAGAAAAGATTTTGTCCACAGTCTTTCATATGAAAATTATCCAGAGGGCTGGTATAATCCTCAGCTTATTTTTTTAAATCAAATATACATTTTAGAAAGTCATTGGGATCCTTTTTTAAAGCAACTATTTGCAGTGTCTGAGTATTAAGAACATTATGCATTCATATGCCAAACGCATACAGACAACACTAAATACAAAGTTTCTTTGCATAATACAAAAGCAGTTCTGATGTCTTTAATGAATATTTTAGCACTGATTGAGGTAAACAAAACCATCTTCTGAAGGACAACAGATTTCACCCTCGGTTAAAAATGTCTCTCGGTGCAAAACTGCACCCAAACTAGAATACATTATTATTATTATTATTTAGGGCCAAAGGCATTATATATTGCTTCTGTGCCCAAAGTGCAGTAGCCCAGGGGGAGGGCTGCAAGGCTGGGGGATTTCTTGGGGCACTGCTGGCTCCTTGCTGTTTCCAGAGCATCAAAGTTGGGTTTTGGTCCATAAGTAGGGTTTCTAAAAGCAATTGCAATACAAATGAAGTTATTTACAAAGCCCACTAAGCCCTCCTTTCTCTGCAGCTGAAAACAGGTCAGGATTAGGCCTTCAGAAAGGTGTAGGTGTCTGGGGGAATTTCAGAGAAATTAAAATCCTGATGTTAGGGCACTGTCACCAGGACAAGGCTCCCCCACAAGCGCTAGGTGCTCACCCAGTCGGTGCTTCCCATACAGGGAGCTGCTGACAATAAAAAAAGATATTCAGAATTAAACCAAAACATATGTTCTGGGTGTTAGGGAAATGTCAGACCCTGGGAACCGTTCATTTCACAGTTTTGAAATTCAGTATCGGTATTTTGGAACAAGTCAATCCTAAATTCATCACTGAATATTTATGTTATTTTCACATTTCCTGGTAGCCTAATTGCAGGGACGCAGCACACACCACAGCCTGCCGATAGCAAGCCATAGGATGAAATCGTGTTAGATGAAACACAGCTCTTCAAAGTCAAGCTGATTACAGTGCAGATAGGCACTTGCACACAGAAAAAAATGCTTTAGCTCAGGAGAAACTGTCTATAAATTATTTTTTTAACTGAGAAATTATTTAATTGGTGTGATGATACGCATATTAAGGAAGACAAAAATGAAAAAATGAAGTGAAACATACTCTATTTGCTTTTTTACTAGCAGAAAAAGAGGCTACACATTATTTTGTACACATTTCTGAGCTGGAAATGACTATCCTGAGAGCATTCTTGAATGTGACATCTACCTAGTGGGCTGGGAAGCAGACAACACATTTCTTATGTTTTCTGCAGGTGATGCAGAATTAACTTTGAATTTAAAGTTATAAACAAAAAGGTATTTTACTGTCAAGTTAAATGATGATAGAATTTGGCCACGTTCATGTTGAGCGCAATACCTTAGAAAACTTCGTACTAAAGAACATGACAGAAACAGGAATTTAACCTGAAAGGAATTCACACCATGCTTTGACTTCCATGTACCACTTTCTGCAGAAAGAAGGAAAAAAAGCAGAACTTTTCATTGCTCCAGGACTTGTACCTTCTTTCTGCAGCAGTGTAATTCGTCAGTGAGCAAAGCAGATTTGGTTCATTTCACCAGGTGGGGTCAAACCTCTGAAGGGCTCCTGCTACATTGCATCAACTGATGGACAAGCTAGGAGCCTGGAGAAAGAAAAAATTAAAGGTTCCTGGGGAGTAGTAGCATTTCTGCTGATCTTTCTAATGCATGTACCTTTTTCATATAAGGTGAAAAGGTTTTTTTGCGTGCATGTTTCCCCTGATCAAATTATTTTAGTCACCAATAGTCAGTTTCCTATCCTATGGTTCATTTATAGCGAAATTAATGAACCATTTGCACAGCACTTCTCTGCTTTCCTAAGTCTGCTCTCACAAGTACATAGTCATTAATGAAGTGTCCACTCAGCTTTTCCACTGCTCTGTCTGAACATCCTCGTAAGCAAAAAAGTGTGGCCGGACATCCTCCGGTATCCTCATGCATCCTAATAAGCAATATATTATCGGGTCTTACTGGCTCTGTGCGTGTGTCATCAGAAACGCCTCGTGCCACAGGGGAATTCACCTTGCGGCTGTAACACGGCAGCGCCGGGTGGGGACGAGGCGCTCGCTGCTGCAGCCACTGGGAAGCGCAGGGGCAAGAGGACGGACGTGCTCTGGGAAAATCCCCCAGTGCATTTAAAACAAGCAAGTGCAGGTGGTATTTCCTCGTTGTTAGTGCTTCTGCAAGAAAAATCTAATGTACGTAAGCTAATGAACTTCTTTGTCGTAGAATAACTATTTTATTGGCTCTTACATACATTGCTAATCCTTTAGTTGATTTTTTGGGGATTGTTGTAGATTGCTACTAAGAGAAAAAACAGTTTCAAATAATTCTAGTAGTATAATCATAGGAAAGATTGCCATATTATCACATGAGAAAGTCTGAATAATGCAGATGATTCTGCTATGGTCTGCTTTCGGTACCACACATTCGGTACCTCTTAATCCTAACCCAGAATTTAGTATTCTCAGGGAACACAAGTGATTCTCGTGTTTACAGTAAATGCTTAACACAAGAGGAGTACCAGAAAAAGGAAGAAGGACCTTTAGAAAAATTGCAAAGTCAGAACCCGTTCCATATTTTCCTTTCAGTCATACAAATCTTTGGCTTAAAAATAAAAAAATAGAAATACCTCCCCAAACTGATCTGACTGCAGACACACGGCATGTCCAGCCTCGTGTACCTTTCTGGACAGACACCAAGTAGGCACGCTGTGCTGAAATAACAAAATCCCCATCAGTAGGACAGGGGTCTAATCTGATCCAACCAACCCATGCTCCTTAGCATGTCCAAAGTCCTAGAATCACAGAAGGGTTTGGGCTGGCAGGCACCTTAAAGAATACCAAGTTCCAACCCCCTGCCATGGACAGGGACACTCCCACCAGCCCAGGCTGCCCAAAGCCCCATCCACCCTGGCATTAAACACTTCCAGGGACAGGACACCCACAGCTTCTCTGGGTAAGTCACCGTACAGCAGTGATGCATTGCTACAAGATTTCCTCAAGGTGAGGTGCTCTGCTTCTCTTTGTGTCCCCTCTGCTATTTAGGCACCAATCATGGCTATTTCCCCCCAAAAAGGAAACATTCAGCTTACACGGTAGTAAGAGAACAGTTTTCAATTTCAGTTAACCTTTACAGCAGTAACACTAATTTGCAGTCTGTTCATAGTGAATGCTAAAGCCTGTCTGTTTCCTGCTCTGAATTTCATCCCATGTCAATTAGTGTTATGGAGTCGGTCTAATAATGATGTATGGTTAACACGGGGTTTGCGTCGGAAAGCTAAGAGGAATGCATGGAGGACAGATAATTGCAGTGGCGCCATCCGTGAACTATTCAATGCTTTGTTGAAGCTAAAGGGTCTAGAAATGTGCTATAAAAACATGTTTCAATGTAAGTGCTGGTAACATTTAGGGAAAGAAAGTTCCCAGCACCTTTGCTGAAGATAAGTACAGGATCCAGCAGCTTTTAGCTGTGTGAAGGTCAAAGGCCACAGAAGCGTTTCCTCTTCCTCTTCACTGAAAAGTGGTGTGCAAGGAAAACACACAACCAATACCCCCCAAGACCACTGCTGTGCTTGTTCACATTAACATGCTCAAAATACACAGAGACAAGCACAAAGTGATGCCTGCCGAGTCCCCTGGCTTTTTCCATATTACAGCCATAAGCAGCTGCCAGGCAGTGACAAGAAACAATAACAAGTGATCCTGTCAGACCTGAGATGAGCAGAGCTTTGGCCACAGGACGTGCTACGTGGCATCAGGAGGCAGGGCAGTGAGTTACCTCTTCCAGAGCAAAGGACACCCAGAAACTTTGGACCAGATTCAGCACAGCTCACTGCAGCCACCGGCAGAGCAAAGCCCATCTGGAGGAGTAACTGCTGCTTCATCAGCGTGAATGAGGAGACAAGCGGCTTGTTCTGGGTGGGCAGTGTGCTACCCACCTACACCTCCAGCAGTGAGAAGAGCTGTGGGAAGCACCTCCATCGCGGTGTCACTGCTGCTGGTCAAACACCCAGTGAGCTCTGGACTGACCATCAGGTGGTCCTGGCAAGTCCTGCTGCCCCCAGGATCACCCCAGCGTTAGGTGACAGCAGCAGAAGGTCAAGAGAATGATTTTCACTTATGCTATGGGATCAGCAAGTTATCTGGGGGATGCATGTGAAATGTAATTAAAAACAAACACTTTTCCAGCCCCTCTAAGAGCAGAGCTGGATCTGTTCCCAGGCATCCCTCCACCAGCAGAGCTCCGGTCTCCCCTGAAGGTGGGCGATGACACAGGGGATGCCCACGCTGAGCTCCCTGCTTCCCACAGTGCTGCTCGGGCTGGCTGGGTTCACGCCAGCCTGGGCAGGATGGCACAGGGCTCGGTGTTGTCACCGCTCCAGGCATTTCCTAACTTTGACAGTATTTGCTAACTGACACGTTCAGGAGCTTGCTGGCACGTCACTCCCAATCATTTCTGGCAATGGTACATTGCATCTTCCAGAAAAGAAATAAAAATAAAAAAACTTATCACTATTCCTCTCCCATTTCCCCTTCCACTTTGGGCTGTAAAAGGAGGTAGAAGGCAGTAATGATCCGATGAGCCTCAAAACTGCTACCCTTAGGCTAGCAGAAGTACCTTAGGAAAGCAGTGTGCACATGCCTGTAGATGTAGAAGATTAAGGAAGTAATGGGAAGAAGCTAGAAATGAAATAATTTTAGAAGAAAAAAAAAGAGGAATGCAGTTGCACAGCCATGATGCTGTATCAGTAAGATATATTAAAAATCCTGATGAGTTTCAATATCAGCCAACACACTGCCATAACAAACCAACGTGGTGGCAAAGGGCAGCCTTTGTTGCTAAGCTGACCAAAATAAATTAGTCACCTGTCACTACTTGCTTACAATTTCCCAGCGTATCAACTTTTGAGGAAAGAGCAGAAAATAACCAGCACATTTTTCCATTAGAGCATCACGCAGAGCGAACAAAGCGCTTCGTCTTCACCAGTGACGTAATTCCATCCTGCACAGGGAACGCCTCCTCTGGGAGCAAGATGCCGTCTCGCTGGGGGGCATGGAGCAGCCCAAGCTGATGAAGGCAGGCAGAAGCAGCTGGGGACAGGTGGGAACTAAGGGAACAACACAAAAAAGTATACAACACAAAATAGCCAGGGATAAAAGAGATTTTCCTGTAATTAATTTATATTATTTTTGTTCAACTTCCACATGCAAGCATTTAGCAAAGTAGAAAGACTAAAACACCTAGAACACCCAAGAATTTAATTGTTAAATATTAACATTGAAGTTGACTGCACTCATTCAATTGAGAAACAGAAGCATCTTCAGCAAATTCCAGCAGCTTGACTGGGGAACACCGAGTCACAGGGATCCTTGGGTGAGAAACCCCAGCCCAAAAATTATTTGCAGGAATTAGCTGGGAAATCATTACAAGTAACAAGCCTGGGAAAACAACAATTCTGCCACAGACAATTCATAAACCAAGAAAGCAGGCGATGTTCAGTCAGTCAAGTGATTTGCTACAAATTATTCGCCCAGGGCCACTCTTGCTGCTAAAGCGATCAGCGAAGATGCACGACCCGGAGCGATGCAGGGACGGAGCTCAGACTAACAAGCTGCTACACACAGCGCTTTAATTAGGCCAAACAAGGAAACAGTAATAAACCAGCAGGTCAAAAGAAAGAAATCCCTAACTGAACAGAGTCAAATTATTTCTTTTTATCATGACAAGATAAAAAACCTCTAAAATGAGATTTCGGATCTGCAGTGCTCCCCAAACTTACACCGAATGGGAGTGAACCCGTTCTGCCTGCAGCACGTCGGCTCCAGCCCCTACCCCAAGCAGCAATCTGCCGGTGTTTTATTTTAGCAGCAACAAATGGCTGGTTGAGCAGAGCTGCTGCAAACCGGGAGGTGGGAGGCAAGGACAGGTGTGCAGTTGCTCGAAATATTCTTTCAGGGCTCGTGGCACGGAGACTTCTTGCAGACGCAAACCGTAAGGCTGAGAAGCATCTATCATGCTTAGCTCTGGAAGTAGGGATTTCAGGGAAGTGTGATCACGAGGTGATAAGAAGAATGTGATTGGAAGTTGATGTGTTATTGCTTAATTTAGACAGAGGAAGGCTCTTTTTTTGTCCATGCCATCTGCCAGCCTAGAAACCCAAGAAATAAAGGGACGAGCCGCAGATGGCTTCTGTAACGGCTGTACTCAAGCTGCAGAGGAGCAAGAAGGATAGAAGCCGTATAAATCAAGCAGCAACATCGCTGTGGCTGAGCAATAACCAAGCCACCAGTGGCATTCAATAAAAACAGAGAAAACCAGCAACACTTCCCCAGCCTGCTGCACTAGGATTTGGCTGCACCTCCCTGCAGGCACAGGGAATGGCCAGGACCCCCCTGCAGTTTCAGGTAGGACCTGACCCTTCTTCTCGGCAGAGGGAGAACTGCCCCATATGCAGAGGTGCTGTTGGGAGCACGGTGCTGGTAGAACAGCAAGGCAGAACAGCAAGAAAAACTCTGCTTACAAATCGCATTCGCACACGCAACTGTTTACAGGCTAGTTCTTATCCTTTCTTTCCTCTCTATTTTTTTTCCTCTCCAAGGGATGAAGGAAAGAGAGAAGAAGCTAGTTTACTTAAAGCCAGTAGGAAGAAAACAAGCTTGGATGAGAGACGCAAGGCTCAGCGGGACGGGCACAAGCTGCTGCTGGCCACGCAGCGCCCCGGGATGACCGCCTGAGCCCTGCTGGGCGGCATGAAGGGGCGACTTCGCTTATCTTGCTCCAGCAGAGCGGCGGGGCACCGGACACAGGGCACTGCAGCACGTTACAGAGGCTACTTCAGTATTTTCCTCCTAAACAGCTACATCAAACACCCACGTTTACACAAATATAACAGTCGGAACTGGGTTTCCAGGCAGGACTGGTGGCACATGGACTGACAGCACACACATTAGAAGGCAGAAGAAAATAAAAAAAAGTTTAGTTCTGTTTATTAACTATACACACACACACACGTTCATTTCTTTGCATTTTTGTTGTTTCACAATTTCTGATTCTTTCCTGCTTCCCTGCAAAGCACCTCCAGCCCACCTGAGCAGAGCTTGCTGACAGAGCAGGGCTGCCCGACCATCAGTCCTGGGGGGAGTGGGACGTTTTCCCAGGGAAACTTGCCTAGCTTCGGAGCTTTGTTGCCAAATCACAACATTTTGGTCAGTTCACATCAATTGAGGAGAAACTAGGATCTTACAAGACATAGCAAGAGGGAGGACGTCTCAGGTGCAATGCAATTTTGAACTGATGGCACTTTAGCTGTATACAAGTGCCCTTGGGGCTGAACGAGGCCCAGGACAACCAAGAAATGTTTGGTCAGCATAACACAGGAGCCTCAAAGGTATCATTGCTAGATGCATTCAATAATCTTCTGCAGTTACACAGACCAAATTTACTTTCGGATAGTTCCAGAGCACTTACAACCTACAGTTTCTCTCTTTTGCAGGCAATCAGATGTTTCTGGGCTGTTCCGCCACACACCAGCACTCTAGGAAATAACACACGTTCAGAGGGCACCGACAGCCGGGCTGTTGTTTAAGGCTACGCAGACAAGTCCAGCAGGGGCCCTTGCCCCTCCGGGCTGGGGGCAGGCAGACTGCCCACTGCAGGGCTTTTCCTCCACCTCGCACTCGCACCAAGCGCAGCGTGGTGGGGTTGGTGGGCACTGCTGCAAACAGCAGCCCTGTGATATGGATCCATCCCTGGCAAGATGCTAGAGGGGTCAGCGAAGGCAATCCATGGGCAGTGCTGGCCTGAGCCACCTGAGAAAAATAAAGAATAAAAACCAGAGCTTGCGGACATGCTCAGCCTGCCTCAGGTGAGGGCAGCTGCAGGGACACTGCTCTCCTGCCTTCGTACACGCCAACATCAAACGAGCAAGTTCAAACACTGCATCAACTAAGTTGCCAACCCAATAACCTTTGTTATTAATTCATGACCCCCTGGAGTTTGCTGGGATCAGGAGAGATTACTTTTCATGCGCTCGCATTCGTGAGTGGGGGAAAAGGGAGAGAACAGGGAAAAGTAAACCAATGATGCAAGAGATGCCTCCAACTCTGAGTCTATCCATTATGACAGCGTGAGCTGCGAGAAAGCCCCGAGGTCATCTGCCCGTGTGCTCATCAGGAGTCTGACACGTATACAGCCACGGCACGCGGTTAGACAAGTACTGCTGTGGCTGGAAGCGCTAGCGGAGTTCATCCTGCACATCCAGAAAGGAAATTAAAAAAAAGAAAGAAAAAGCTAATCACCAACAGAAGATTAATGACACCCTGTCTCTTCGTTAAACCCCACACCACTGCAGGGGCTGCTCTGTAGCGTAACAGTGTATCTAAGAGAGGAACCGCAAACATTTTCCTTTGTCCTCGTGCAACTCCATTGCTTCTCAGCTGCTGTCCCTTCAGGATGATCTGGCAGAGGAGCTTCAGCAGCCCCTGGCTGTAGGACAGCCCTTGCCTAGGGCCCCTCTACATCCCCTCAGCCTCGGCAGCACCAGGATCAGGAGTTGTGAATTGCTCAGACTGACCGTGGTCAGCACAGAGGAGTGACCCTGGGCCATGTCCAGGGGGTAGTCAAAGACCCCCTCGCTTCAGGCGGGAGCCCAAACTTCCACTGGGAACATTTTAGGGTTCTGTAAATCCCAGCAGATGCAAGCTGCTGCTTTAAAGCTGCTCTGACTGTGCCCAACAGCTGTTACGAAATACCCTAGACAGCATTAACTGCCCCCCTACCACCCCGCCCCAGAACCTGGAGGATTGCCTCTCCTTTGACGCCACAGCCAAACAGCTGTTTCACGCAGCCACAAGCAGGCAGCGTCCCTTCAGGAGCTCTGGTCGATGGTTTGGCAGCTCAGCTAGGGAACTGTTGCTAGCTCATCCTTCAGTGATGCTTCTTGGAGTACAAGGGGCTTTTGCTGGAGTAATTCAAACAATTAGTAACCTACTCACAACTCTGGTAAAAAGGGAGTTTTTTTCTTGAACCTGTTCTTCACCATCACTGCAGGGCTTCAGCTCAGAGACCACTTGCAGAGCTGTTAAATGATCATCCCCATTCTAATTCAACATTGGTGCAGCCAACCTGGAAAACTCTCTCTAGGCTAAATCCTCCCCAGGACAGCCTTCCAATCAACCCTTCTTTTAAGAGTTTAATGAATAAAAACCTAGCTGGAAATAGAACAGAGCAGTACTTGGAGGCAGAAGACAGAGCAGCACACTTGAGCCACAGATCAGACCAACACAACGCGGCCCTTACTGGGGCTGATGCTGTTGGACACGTCCACTGACACCAGCTCAAAAGGCATGACCCGGCACAGACAGCTTCCTAAAATGCTGGAGGAACACAGACATCTGAGTTGGGTAAATCAATAAACACAGGCACAAGCCTCTTCCAGATTCACGTAGCACTACTGAGGTTGGGATAGGTAAAGACATGTTTAACTCAAAAGTTGGAGTAAACTCCAATATTAAGGTATGTGCCTTTTAGAATGATGGATGAAAAGAGATCAGAAAAGATACATAAAGTGAATAAAAATAAACACAACATGGAATTGAGAGAATAAGTAAATATAAAGGGAAAAAAACACTTATCTAGTGAAAAAGCAAACACGATGATCCAGCCCCCAAATGTCTCATTTATGTGAGTCTACAGTGGAGCAGGAACCACTCGTGTGCTATCGCTCAAATGCCTGGAAGCAGCTTCGTACAAATACCTATGTTGCATGAGGACAAAGAGGCTTATGCATCAGCAAAAGCATTCACCACTCATTAACGTTAATTCTCTATTTCAAAACATACAAACTACTCGCAAAATAGCAAAAAGGCAGATAGAGCAAATGCTTTGTGCGATCAATTGCATAGCATGAATAGCAAATAATCAGAGAAAGCTCTTGGCAGATTCCTCACAGATTAAATAAATGCAGGCAAATTATGCAATAAAGACTTACAAACAAAGCCATTAGTGGATTGGCTTATAAAGAACTCTCATAAGAGGGAGCTTGGTGTTGGGTGACCTGTTTGCAATGAACTCAGCCACCCGTAACACTGAAGTACCTGACAGACTTGCAGCGCTGTGTTTACCACGAAGCATCACAGCAAGAACCTTTTGTACCAGTTTGGATTGGCAGCTTTTCCGACTCCCTTCATAAAACATGAATTTCCATTCAACTGGAAAGACAAGAATTTTAAGAAGCTCAGTATCTTAGCAAGTAGAAGAAAAATAACAGGGGAAACAATGGGGCGAGATGAAAATAGTTTTCAAAACAGGAAGAAGTGTTCCTAAATACAGGAAAAGAAACCAGTGGCATGAACAGGTCTAAGCAGCACATTCTGACAGACCGAGGACAGAGATTGGTATAGATTCCCTGGACTCAAAGCACACCAATATTCATCTTATAAACAACCAGAGAGCATCAGAGGGCAGCTTGCTCCGCGCAGGGTTCACAGAGGGGACACATTGCTATTTACAACACGGCACATTAAAATGACAGTGACACACACCACTCAGAAGTGATCATTATTACTGGCTGCTTAAGGGATGATTTGAGAAATGATCTGTAAATTTAATTTTTAATTAAGCCAGAAGCCCTAAGGGCCTTCTGAGTTCAAGCATAAAGGAGGGGTAGAGGGGGAAATCAATTCTTGGTGATGGAGAGGTCTAGCAGAATCTAATAGGCCTGGGTAATACATCAAGAAGCTTTTAAGATCAGTCACACAGCTCAACAGAGGAAAGCCTAAAACCCAATTTCAGATTAAAAAATATGCTGTAAAGTGGAATGGATAGTCACCATTGTTCAAGCCTCTGGAAAGCTACTGTCTTGAGCTCTGACACACAAATTACTCAGAAAATAGATAAATGATCAACTCTGGTGCACAGAACCTCGCAGGGAAGCCCTCCTGCTCAGCTCCAACCAACTTGGAAAAGCAGCTGTATCCCAATGACCTTGCAGCCGCAATAAAACCTCAGCATAGCCAGAAATATCTACGTTAACAATTAAGAACCGGTCATCAAAACCTTGTGGAAGGTGACTTTGTGCTTAAAGACAAAACCTTTTCCCTTGATGCACAGCACAGGTTCATCACAGGTGCCAAGAAAATAGGCTGATGTCACAGCTAGGCTACTCTTATCATCTTAGCGATGTTGTTTGTCATGATTGAGGGAGATCCCAATGACCGGAGAAAAACAAGTGTTGCACCCGTCTTCAGAAAAGGCCAAGAAGAGAGTCTGGGGGCAGTCAGCTTTGCCTTGGCTGGTCCCATCATGGACTGGGTCCTCTTGGACCGGGCTTGGAGAAGGCAGCAACTGGAACCAGTCATCATGGATGAGGCAAATTGTGCCTAACCAACCAAACTGCCTGCTCTGGAAGAATGACTGAAGCTGTGGATGACGGGAGAGCAGTGGATGTCATTTACCTTGACTTTCACAACTTCTCCCTTTCAACACCGTCTCCCACAATCTTGTATACAACTCAAGATGCAGTCTGGATGCCAGTCTGGAAAGCAACTAGATGGGTAAGAAGCCAGTTGGGTGGTCGGGCTCAGGGGGTAGGAGTTACTGAGCACCTGGAAGCCCCTGTCAGGCAGGGTACTGCAGGGATCTGTACTGAAACCTGTCCTCCTCCATACCTTTATCGGAGACAAAGCAGGAGCTGATGATAGCACTCTCATCAAGTTTGTAACAGACACTCAGCTGAGGAGAAGAGCTGATATGCTCAAGTACAGGGCTGGCACTCATCGGGACACAGCCACAGGCTGTGGGAAACACCCCAATCTCTCCTTGAGGACACATCTAATTCCACATGCACATTTTCAAGAAGAAAGTTGGGCAGAGGAAACGAACGAGAAATGAGATGAATGGTCTTGTTTTCACAAACCTTCTCTTCTAAGAAACAAGTCATTTATCAAAGTGCTGTAATCCTACCAACTGTCATAACACTTGGTCTAATTACATCTGGAGAACAATAAGCTGTATGTTCAGGAAGAAACTGTCTGCAACGCGGTCGGTAGGGGAACTGCTACGTGCGCTCCTAGCTCACACATCCAAACGCAAGCACAAACACCACCAGGCAAGGAGCGGGTGACATGTAAAGCAGACGCAGCATATTTTGTGATTAGAAAAGTGTTCTTCCTTCATTTTCTGTATTTTCATAAAATACCATTCCTGTTGCGTTAATCTACATCAGAGAAGGTCCAAAGTGTGTTTTCAGGTTAGACGTTGATTGGGGGGGGGGGGGGGGGGGGGGGGCGGGGAGGGAGGCAGAAAATGCATCTTTTGGAACAATAAGCACATTGAAACATTGTTAAGTGCTAAAAAGCTGACTCGGCTGAGGCTTCACACTGAAGCTTGCTGTAGACTTACATTGCTGAGAGCCGTAATACAATTACTTATTTCTTAACTTTGAACCTCGAAGGAAGTGTCCTTCAAAGCTCACACTTTAAAACCCACTGGAGTTTAAAACCCACCACATAAGGAGTCTACTACTCCTCCTCCACAAGAAGCTATTCCAATGTCCCCTGTGCATCCCCTGCCTCTGAACTCTACCAGGCACCTTTGGCCCCAGTTTTGGGCCTGGGACTCTAGAAATAACTGTTGCTCTGCATCTGTGACAAGATGTTACAGATAAACTGGAAGGAGTAAGAATTAATCCCTATAAATTTTGCTCTTTACTTAATATATATATATATATATACACACACACACACGCACTTTCTGAGTTGTATTGAAGCAAGTTGTAGGGAATTCTAGTTTAGTACTTTCTTACAAAAAGTGTTCTCTGATGAAGAAATAGGCAAGTGGAAAAACAGACATCAGATGACAGTATAGTTTCAGACTCAATCAAAACCAATTTAACTCAAAGAAATTCTGGCACCGACACACCGCCTCCAGTGCCTTTATTTGCCCAGGCAGGCACTCGGCAGTGGCTTAGACATCCCCAAGCTCCCGCTCCAGGATCCTGAGCCTCCTCGGGGGAGACAGATGGCGAGTTTTTCCACAAGTACTTGTTACCTGTCAGCTCCAACTGTGAGTCACAGTTAGCAGGCAGGTTAAAGCACTGCACCATGCCAAGGTGCACAGAAAGCTGAATATTCAGGCGAGCAACCCGGTGTCCAGAGAAGAGGCAGGGCTGGAGGCTGTGCACCTCCACACTCGTGGGCTGGGCTCTCGTGGTGAGCAAGAAGTGCAGGAACAAAGGCCAAAATCAGTTTGCTTGATAGTTATCTGCCAAGAGAAGACTTGACACCCTATCCGGTGGCTTGAAGAGCACATGGAAGAAGAGTTGCTCCCCTCTTGCCTTGCTCGCACACAGCTGCCCAGGCAGCGCTGCAGGAGTTCCTCCAGCCCCCGTGCCTGGAGGCACCCTCACTGCCCTGGACTCGTGGAGACCCAGCCCACCACTTTGTATACACTCACTGTGGGAAGAGCAGCCACTGTTAGAAGATGAGAGTCCTCTCAAGATCACATTTTATGGTTACTTGAAAATTAATAGAGGGAAACATTAATAGAAATGTGAAATACAGATGCAGAAGGACATGCAAGGAGTGCCTGTGCTGCGAATGGAATAATCATGTGTGTTTTGGTAAGCAAAACTCTGATGAACATGGATGAGCCCTGAAAAAGGAACACATTAACCATGGAGACCATGCCAAGGGCTCTGGCTAAACCCCCCCCCGTCAGTGTCACACCACTCCTCTCCCTTCCCTGGGGCAGCTGGAATAACTAAAGATGCAAAATGCTTCATGGTCCTCCAGCAGAAGCTAAAAACCCTCAAAAAGCCAAATTGCAAAGCCAGTCCACAGTGGGAGTGGGGCACCAGTTAACTTGCTGGACCCCCGTCCCAAGCATGGCCCCCGCTCTGCCCATGAGCGCAGCTCAGTGAGCCAAGGGCAGATGCGTAAGAGCAGTTCAAGGTCTCAACAAGGCAGAACTTTAAAGCCATCCAGTTTGTTCGGATTTTCTTTTCCTCAAGGATAAAACAGGATATGTTAGCTTATTTTGCATTTTTATGTCCTAAGCAAAAACAAACAAGCAGGAAACAAACAAAAAAAATCCAGCAATACCGCCTCTTCTAAAGTGAGCAGCCTTGAGAAATCTTTTCACCATTCACTTGGGTACGATGCTAGAGCTGGCTCGACTTTTGGCAGCGAGAGAAAGAGAAGGCAAGAAGGGCCCTTGGGAAGGTGGGGAATCTCTAATGTTTTCAAGGTTAGAAATCTGTCACCTCTTTAGGGGAGAAAATTCAGAATGTAGGAAAGAAAAGTTTTCATTTTGATACTTCTTAAAACAGCATTCACTTTTCATTATTTTTCAGTTAAAGGAGCAAAGCTGGTAGAAAAATCTGATCAGAAACCTTGCTTGATCTTTTCTTTCTCCATAACTTTAGAAGAAAGAAGCCAAGAATGCCTCCTCCATAGACCCCCACTTTTTATAGCTATTCCAACTTTTCCTGTGAAAGGATGAGGGGAGGAAGTGAGAAAAAACAAGTCCTAGATTTGAGGCAAAAATAAGATTTCTACAAAAATACATTACATAAAAATCCTACACATAAATCATTAATTTTTAAAATAAAACCCATTAATCTACAACCTTTTTTGTTGTTAGAGGTGTTTGACTACCAGTCGCTGATGTTTTGCAAATATAAATTCAGCTCTCTGTAATTCCTTAAATTATACATTTAAAGCTTCATACAGATGCCTGTTATTCACCCTCTGCTGTTGTACCACTACAAAGGCTGCCTCCAACCTGGCAGAAAAGCATCACCAGCCAGGTAACCAAACACTCGGTGTGAGCGTACAGCAGCCTGGCCGTAAGGAGCAGCAGCGTCACTCACACGACCCACTTGCCAGTTGCTTGCAATCCTTTAGCGTACCAGAAAAAAAATGAGTTAGATTCATAAGTTGTCTCCTGACCAAAATTATTTGGTGACAACCTTTTTAATATTATTATTTTAATAAATGGGCTAAGGTCCCCCATAGATGCTGTCCACGATGTCTAGATGACAGCAGCTGTAGGGGTTTTTGTGTGTGTATGGTTGTTTTGTGTTGTGTTTATTTATTTTTTTTAACAGGCCCATATTGGGTTTCAGCTGGAATCAGGACAATGACTGTGAAAACCAGATGATGTGCCGGCAGGAACTGAGGAGTCTGAATAACACAGACAGAATTAACCTCCTGAGGTGTCTCTGTGGAAGAAAAACCATAACCACTGCTTCTGCTTAAAGCCTGCACTTTCCCAAATACAGCTTGAAGTTCAGAGAAATGAGAATTACTCAGACACCACAGGCGACCAGTGCTGGCCCTGAACCATACAGCACACGGGAAAAGCTGCAGGCTGAGCCTCTTTGCACCACCACCCAGTTTCTGCTCCAAAACATGCGCGTCAGCTCGGTAGGAACCATCTACTGGTAGGATGCCAGGTCAGCCCAGATAGTGCAAATCTTGTCCGCTCCAGTTTAACAGCAGAACTCCTCAACTCAAACACAGAACAATCTAGTCCCAGAGGGGAAGCCCCCAACCCCAGAGTTATTTTCCTTCTAACAAATGCATAAATATTTTCCTCTAACAAGGATGTGAATAGCATAAAATAATTAATTACACAGATATGCAACAAAGCCAATATGAGAGAATCCCTTGGTTACACAGTGTTAGCATTGCAGAGGTTGTAATTAAACTTCGATTCCTTTACAACTCGAGACAAGTTCCAGACAGTGGGCTGAAAATACATTTCAAACAGATCTTCAACATTCAGGACCATCTGTTTCCTTTTTGTGTGAAGTATTTTTATTTGCTGCAAGTAATAAGCTTAAACAGATTTTTAAGAGGTTTGTTATTAATAAAGGAATCTGAGAAATTTGCAGAAGGGTGAGAGAACCACATTCTACAGCCTGGGGCTGCTCAGGAGGACTCTGGGCACGTGCTTTGAAGACGCCATTTTCTGTTATGTCCCTAAATCCAGTTTCAGGTTCCTAAATAAAGGGGATTTCATCTCCAGCACTAAACACCATTTAGGAGAGGAAGATTTTCTACACCTAAATTTTCATCAGGAATATATTGGTGAAAGGGCAAAATGCAATTAGGCAGGCTGGAGTTTAGCCAGAACATTAGGGTTAATGGCCCTACTGCTGCTAAGTACCACGGGTGCTTAGGAATACAAACAGGGAAGGAGGCCATCAAGGGTGTCCTCCGGGGCAGGACACCTCCTGTCCTGCCACAGTACCCTAAGGAGCATCCCTCTCACCAACATGGGGCTTTACACCAAGGCTGAGCTGGTCACTTGCCCGCACCAAGGAGCCAGGTGATACCATCCGTGAGGGCAGACAGGGACCTAAATGTGTTAGATTTCCGATACCCAGTCAAATCTTACTTACATTATGCCAAGAGGCTGCATCACCACTTAAAACTCAGCAACCTTCAGGCATTTAGTGTGTCTATCATTAAAGCTCTGCTTTGGCCAAGACAGATGTGTGAAATACATCAACACCAACTGGCAAAAATGCATTAGCTGCATCATTTAAAAAAAAAAAAAAAAAAAAGAAGAAGAAGAAGAGACCCTTTTCTCCTTGGTTGTTCTTTTGCTCACAGGAGCACAAAGGACCGCAGCCCTCCTCCACACCTTTCCCCAAAAGCCAGGCTGTAACATCTTCTCTCACACCATACACTGCCACGGTGTGAATTCCTCATTGCAAAAGCAACAAAGCCAAGGCAACACAACACCCCCTGGGCCAGGGTTCCACGTACAGCCAGGAGGCCACCAGCCCAGAATGGCGTCACTAGAGCAGCCACCACCACCAGGACTTGAGGCCCAGCACCGCTACCCTGTGGTGCCTGTTCAGGCTGAGCCAGGGAGAGGCCAGCA
Source organism: Anser brachyrhynchus (assembly GCF_964034855.1). Classification (NCBI taxonomy): domain Eukaryota; kingdom Metazoa; phylum Chordata; class Aves; order Anseriformes; family Anatidae; genus Anser; species Anser brachyrhynchus. The sequence continues at coordinate 9,092,991 of NC_137733.1, forward strand.
TCTAACTGCACCTGAAAATATGCTCACACAAGCAAACAGCCGTTCTCCAAACATAATTATGTAAATAAATAACCAAATGAGGCTTCAGCCTTCCAGAAAGTCAAGGTCTTCATCTGAAGGAGCAAGCAGGAGTAACCAAGAGGAACAACTCCTTCCCCCGCCATCTTGCACCAGACCGCTCCCTCACAACCACACGAGCCCTTTCCCCTCCCGGCTCCTCACTTCCCCACCACAAAGCACTGGCTGCAGCAGCCCCCAGGTCACTCACCCATGCTGGTCACAGCCTGCACTGCAATACCTCGGAGAACAAAGCCGTGTGGTCACATCCCAGGCCTGGAAAGCTCCCCGTTTCCTCAGGACAACTTTCCTCCTCACCCCTGGGAGCAGCCACGGCCCAGGTGAGGGCACAGCTCTCGTTAATTCCTCCTCCAGCCTAACAAGGCCCTACAGGTGCGGGATCAAATTCCACTTAGCAGCCAGCCAGTAAGGCTCCACAACCACTGATGTCCCCAGAGGCCCCGGCACTGTCTTATTTGCCCCAGGTGAAGCTTGGTGGAAGGGACAGACATGCAACTTGTGACACAGGAGTTTCTTAGACAGCCTCACCACATGGAGCCTGAAGGACAAGCGTGTGGTCTGTGCTGTACACTTACCCCAGGACAAGGGCACCATCGGGTCTCAACTCTCCTTGCTGGCACCCAAAAATTGTGGTTTGGGCAGTGCTACTTTTAATACCGATATCAGAGCATTTACCACTGGGGTTAGGACCTAAAGCTTGCGTATTGGTGCAATAGCAATGAAGTGCTTAAGTGTTTAATGCATCTGGCTGGGCCATGTCAGCCTTTTATTTACTGCAGTCAGTCCCTAAATCTGTACTGCATCTGCTGTCTGCATAAATAATGAATAAAGCAATAAATTTGGCAGGGTTACCCAACACTTCACTCAGCTTGTCTTGAACCTGTTAAATTCTGCTGTGGTTCACCCACCTGGCTGGGCTGCAGAGAGATGCTTCTGGGGGAAGAGGAGGGGAGGGGAGGGAAGCAGAGGAAAACTGCATTTCTGTGTCCTGCTTTGGAGCTTCCAAAAACCAATTCCCTTTCAACTGAAATCCTGCTTTTTCTCTCTCTCATTTTTATTTTGAGGCATGGAGGGAGAAAGAAGCTCTTTTGAACTACAGAATCTTACCCTGTTACAGGTCCAAGTCTTAGATTTTCAGAAATCTCAGACACCTATATTAGGCTTTCTTTTTATGAAAATCCGTTAGCAATTTTTCTTCCGGGACAATGCCACCAGAAGTCATTTGCTATTATGCTTTCAGCGAGAACCACGTTCACTTCCCTCCTGATGTGGTGGTGTGGGGAGGTGCCACCGTCATCCATGGGGCAGGACAAATTGCCAGGCTGGGGCAGGACGAATTACTGGGCTGCTTGCCAAAGGTTTTTTGGATGACCACAGCTCGAGCCTTTGGCAGAAATATTAAGCAGAGCCTGACAGTGGTGTTAGTGCCGATGGGCTATTCAAGAGTCACAGATATTTGGGTCATCTCTTAAAAAAAAAAATGCATGATTTAATTGATGAGTTTTCCTGCTGTTTTCTATGACTATGGTGAATTTCTAACTTACAGTATTATTATCATATATATTACAAGGCAATACCTTCCAGACAGAATAAGGATGAAATCCATTGCACTGGTACCTTATAACCACATCCAATATTCAAGGCAAGAGCCTATAGGATCTGATTTGACTGAGCAAACAAGAGGAAGAAAAGTTTGGTGCTTTTATTTTCCAGAGCAGAACCTGACCAACACTTGGTAGCAAAATTGGGCAGAGCTGAGAACATGTCTCCTGGCTCCCAGGCCACAACCTTAGCAAGACCACATTTAACCATGGGAAGTGTATTCAATACCCAAACAAGCCCAGAGACTGCCTCTCTCCTCACGCTCCTGTTTAGAAGTATTGCCTAGCTAGGTATTTCAAAAGAGACCAGAGTAGATTTTATTGAAGTGAAAATCAGTGGAACAAGAATAATCCAACTTCATTATGACAGTATTCTGGCAGTAATATAGTGTGTACATGCCTGCATCTTTCCAATGGATTGCAAGGTTATACACGTGGAGGATCTGACAATGCAGTCAAATACAGGTTCTCGACGCATTTCTTTATGTATTATGGTATTTTTTCTTTCTGCTATTCTTGTTTAATTCACCAGTGTAGTACATAAACTTTACACCAGTAGTGGCACTGCTTACTCTACGCTCCCTGTGCTACCTCTGCTTTGATGTTAAATTTCAAGATGTCATCTGATACTAGGTATGAGACAACAACTGATAGGACTTGGTAGACCTAATATGCAAACAGCCTCAAAAAAAAAAAAGAAAATATGTTTTACAAAAATAAAGCCAGTTTTATATCTGGAAAAAATGCTTCTTCCAGCTTAAATTAATTGCTGTTGCTTCACTATGTAAATCGTTAAAGCTTTACTTTCACTATATGGCTTTTTTCCCCACAGAATGACTGCTCTCTGTGCCATGCACACTTACTGTTTTCTTCAGTCCTTATACCTTTTTCTGGATCTCATCATGCTCAAAGCATATTACATAAATTTCTGCTTGCCCCAGCTGACTTATTTGTTAATAGATGCTCCATCTTTGGTGTATTTATTTCTTTTTCCCCACTGTTGAAAGAAATTATCCAACAGCAGTAAAATCACAGTTATACTAATGAACAGCTCCGTGTCATGGATTTTTCTTATTTTAACAGCAGAAAAAAATCAGCAGATTCAACATGCTATTCAGTTACCTTTCCAGTCATGTTTCTCCATTTCAAAATAATTCATATTCTTTTACCAAAAGCTCTGCCAGTTTGTACCTTCGACATCATTTTGTCAGCTTGATGGTGGCTTTGTTTTTTGCCCTGAATTTTGAGCTGGCAGTGTGAGAGGCGTATTCCTAGAACGTGCGAGACATCAGGACCTGCCTTTTACTCTAGATCACCGCTATTTATTTTTTGTCATCCAACTGTATTTTTATGCAGGAGCACTTGATATGCAACAGTGCACACGCTGTCAAGGAGACCCTGACCTGGGACAAATCTCCAATCTGTACTTTGGTTTTGGAACCATAAACACGACATGCTCGGAGCACAATCCTGCCCTGTCGTCCAAACAACCATCTCTATTCTCAGTGGCAGATGCAGTCTGATTCACCTGACTGCACTTGTTAATAATACAGAGGTAAGGTGTACTTCATCAATGGATGCGAGTCATTGTTCCCTTCCAGTTAAATCCAAAAAAAAGATTTAACCGCCGCCCAAGGAAATTTGCATTTCACATATTCAGAGTGAATAAAATCTCCTTTTTTCCTTGTTCTTAGAAGCCCTTATAAACTGCCAAAGTCAACTTGGGGGGGGGGGGGGGGGCATGATAGAAGAGATTTACACAAAAATCTTAATAAAATTCCTTTGGATCTATTTATCTATTTACAAGACTGAATGTACATGACAGATATCTTTTAAGAACCTGCTTGAAAATTGTATACATATAAGCCATGTCTTAAAAAAAAAGCCTGGTGCCATTCCCCACACATCCTTCTACTTAATGGTACTTTAAACTCAGCTGTGAAATTCTTTAAATCACCCTGAGTAAAATCACACCATGACTGCACTTGCGCCCCGTTTGTGGCATTGTGGCTGAGTGCCATTGGCAGCAGCTGCTGCTTCGGGTGTGTGGTTGAGAAATGCCCCAGGTGGAGGTGAGGTGTCAGCTTTTCCCTCTCCCCCAGCTGTGCTCCCCACCCCCTGCTGCCCTCTCCAAGCCCCCTGCCCTGGGAGCCACCCCGGTCACTCGGTGCAATGTTCCTGCAGCACCTCTGTGCCTGCAGCACCTGAATCCAGGTACTCCCAGGACTTTGCACATAAACCGCCTGAATCCAGGCCGAGTTCCAGATGTCTGCGAATCTCAGCTGCCCTCAAAGAAGGTAAAATCAAGTTCTTGGTAGAAAAGAACCCATCTTGTCTGTCCAGGCAGGCTGAGGGACACGTGCAATGTCCTTTCTGAGTGTACTTTCAAGACCAAGCCCCTCCAACGTTTCTTCTAAGGCCACCTAAAGCTAGCCTCAAACACAGGCAAGTAGCATGGACAGGCAGCCAAACTGGCCTTCAGCCTGCTCAGCTCAGTACTATAAATGCAGCCCAGTGGGTCGGGAAGGCAGGAGACTGCCTTATCTCCCTTGCCAACCTGCTTCACCTCCAGCCTGCCGCATCCAGGAGCTCTGTCTGAGCCTCTATCAGGTCTATGTGCTACGACAGATCCGTGCTTCTCTGGTTTCTCTCTTATCTTCTGGTTGCTTTGTGATCTGTCATCCACACATTAACCAAGCAGACAGCAACAATTTGCAGGCAATCACCAGGAAAAAACGACAGTCCGTTTAGCACACTGTTTTGCATTGTCTCAGGCTGTCCGGCTCCCCAAACGATGTTAAACTGCTTCCGCCAATTGGTGTGAATGACGGCGGATGCTGTGCCCGTTAGCATAAGGCAGCTACATCAGAGGCATACTTCATGGAAGCCATTAATATCTTTTAAACTGAGTACTTTTTTTTTTTTCTACTGGCATTTTCTTAAATGTTTTTAAGCTCTAGAACTACCTTCCTTCCTTCTTTCTTTACAGAATATTACCCTTTCCCTGCCAGATCTCCAGCTGGAATAAATTTGGCCTCCAAACCCTGATTCAATTAAATGATGTCAACATGTGCATTGAGTTAAATAGGCTGTTCACATGCTTAAAGCCTACAGATAAACGCTTGGCTTGTGGAGGACTTCAGATGCAACTCAGAGAAGGACATGCCCAAGTCCAGCCTGTGGACTGTGATATACTTCAATATACCTGTGAAACAACACAAACAAAAACGTGTCCCAAACGAGCCTTTCTGAATTAGGGAATACCAGGCACTTCCCAGGCACTCGTTTAATTACAACCTGATATTGTGGAACATAAACATCACTGAATAATGTAATTCATTCAAACTCAGAACAGTAATCTTTGACTAACTGAAGCATAAATACAGTTCACCTAGGGCAAGAGATAAATTACATTAATAAAGTGTGGTGGTGTTAATTAGTTTGCCCAGGCGTGACAGAAGATGGTATTATTGAAAAGCTCCATTTCCAGAAGTAAGGAATTGGTGCTGTAGATCCCAATCTCTGTTTTGGTGTTGTTTTTCTTTTTAACAGCTTCATGAATTGATAGAATATTGCTCTAAAGAGGATTTCACAGAACAGGCAAACATGAGCTCGTCAGCAGAGGCTGACACTGCTGTCCTTGTTGTTTGGTGTCCATAACCTGCTTCTCTCTCATGCCTGCATTCAGATGTGATCTCCTCCTAATAGATCCTACAGATTTTCACGCTCAGACCTTGAACCCATTTCAGGTTGTGTCAGTTCCCTGCACCATGCTCCCTGCTGTGGCCCTGTACGTTGTTTTTTAAAGGCCAGATTCCTGCTTCACTGATGCACTTGAATAAATTCCAAAACATATCTTAAGGTACCCAAACATGTATCTGACTACTGGGAAATGATACCTGTCTTCAGAAATCGGTGAAAATGCTTCCTTTGAATTTGCTGAATCAGAATTGTATTCTTTCTGAACTCAGCAGCTGTTTTTCTTTTGACATGCACAAATGTACAGATTGTGGCTAAAATTTACAGCTGATTATGGTTCCAGAACAGCTTGTATCCCCAGACAGCAGACAGTCAGTCCTGCCAGAATACAGGCATTCTGCTGTCACCAAACCCTAGTTTTGTAAGGCAGCTCCACTAAGGTGGATAAAAAGGTCTTTCCTGCCCATCGATCACACAAATCCAATTTGGAGACTTGTTTTCTCTACATGACAGTTACAGGAGATAGACCTGATTAAATATTTCTGTTCTGATCAAGAAGCATCTCATGGGTAATCCCGTGTCTGCAAGCCGAATCTTTCCCCACAGCTCAGCCGCACGCTCTGCCCCAGGGGCTGTGCTGAGCTCTGCTTCTTCCAGACCCGTGAAACAACACACCTGGATACCAGCGCACGATGAGATTGTAGCTTCAGGAGCAGAGACCAGGCTTATTCGTCTCTGTACTCTTATCCTTGAGATCCAGCCAAGAGTGCTTCCAATCTAAGGACACTCAAGGTTTTCCCAGGTTTCCTGAAGTACACGCAGAGCAACTGTTCATCCACTCTCGCACACCTCTCCTTAACACCTTCCAGTTAAAACACTGACCGAGTTGATGGCATACTTCATTAGCGCCCAAACGGCCAGATGTCAAAGCTCCACATGCTGCCTATTTATCAAGCAGCACTAAAGGCTGTACTAACAAGTCCAACGATACAGAATTTGATTCACATTTCACATGCAACCCGTTCCCTCCAGGAATGTTCTGTTACAGGTCTTTTCATGGCACAGGCACAATAACTGATCGAACGTATTTCTTGAAGGTATGCCAATAGCTATTTGCTGTGTTTTTCTGCTTAGTAGTGGAGACTGTGGCGTTGATGTTGCCCTCAATTGAATAACTGAGGATTAATTCCTACAAAACAGGTTACCCCAGCATTACATTTGAAATCAGAATCAACATTACCATAGCTGAATAATTACAGTCAAGTAAAGAACAGCAAAGCACAGAGGCTTTGCTGTTTTCTCCAAAACACTGTAGCTCAGACCCTTTTGGACCAGTACAACTCAAAATAGCATTCTCACTGATGCCAACTGACATCACTGCACTTAGTCTAAAGGTAACGTGGAAGCACAGTGGACTTCCCAGGGTGAGCACAAATTTCAGAGTGCATTCTTGTTTCTGCCAGTCTGCTTCAGCGACATGCTTAGCCCACTGCTGTGCTGCCCCCGACCAAATGTTCTGACAAGTCTGACAGTATTCAGCTTAAATCACTTCTCTTGTCCTTCAGCTCCTTTTACAATATCGTGCCCTTTATTCGGCTCACTGTGGAACGTCTGAAACACTCCATGACACACTCATTAGGTGGATTTGAAAGAAAATTCCCCCGAGAAAACTCGCCTTTGAAAAAGTTCCTATTGGAAAATTTTAGAGCTCCCAGAGGATACAAAGACAGCAGGAGGAAAGCAGATTTCATGTTTGCACGTAGTGTTAAATAAGCTTTTGATTCCAAGCTAAGTGATACATTTTTGTAACTGGGGACAAAATTTAAATGATTTCCTTTTATTCTAAGAGATTATTGTTTTCCTTCCAAAATATCTCATTATAATTGTTTTTTTTCTAAAATTAAGGTTCTAGACACAGAGAAAAATAATTACTCTCAAAGCTCTGTTTTCAAAAAAACCCTCACTGGGTTGCTTTTAAAGTGGCAATATCAATGACTTGTATTGAAAGAACAACAAATAAAGGCACTTTCTGCCTCTCCCTAGCTACCTTTTAAAAGTCTGTCCACCAATCCAATGGTTCCATCTGTTTCCAAAACAAAATTGCATTTTACTACTAGGATATTCTCTATCCAAATGCTGAACAGCTTGTAGCTAAGTATTAATCCATAAAAACCTGAAAACAATATCTTATTAATTCACAAAAGTCAATATTCCAGTACACATTTTGGAGCCAGTTCATTACAGTTAAGCTCAAATTTATACCACAGTCAATGGAAAACTTTCCAGAATGTTTCACTTATAATGAGACAAACTGGTTGCTAAACCTCATTCTACCAAATACAAGGTCTGTGACAGAAATCTGGTTTAGGGAAAAAGAAGTGACCTTACAGTATATGTAATCCTGGTGCAGTAGTTATCTCTTCTTTAACACAGAATGACACAGGTATTCTTTGGTTTTCTAAAATATCCTGTAGTTGGGACATTTAAACGAAAAAAAGAAAAAAAGACCAAGCTCTATACCTGTTCCCATGACAATTTTTCATGAAGTCTGTCCTTCAGTTCAAATATCCTTGAAAAGCACGTGCCATCAGAACAGGCTTAATCACATCAGTCTGGGTGTCCCATCACATTCCTTTGCAAACTAAATCCTATAAAGGCTGATTTTCCTAAATAATTCTAATATCTTCAAAAATAATTGGGGGTGGGGGGAGTAAAAATATCCAAAGTCTGTAACTCTAACAATGGTGTTCACACTAGTAATTCAGATTTCAAATACAACAACCATTGATACCAATGAGAATTCTTACACTGGTTTCAGTATGTATCTGTTCTGAGGTCCTAAAAATAAATGAAGCCTAAAATTCACAGAAATAAAAGTCTATTGTCACTCAATACATACATATAAGCATACATATGTATAGATATATATACATGTTTATGTATGCATGCAAATATATGGGTTTTTTTTTTTTGCTAATAATGGAAAAGCTTTCTGTTTCCATTACTGACAAATAAAATATGATCATTTTTCACATGGCAATATCAGGCTCTAAGATTTTCCCTCCTGTTCTCCCTTGTTCCCAGAATGAAAGTGCTTCATGAATCATGAAGGTTAAATACAAATAACTTGCATTACCGCTCACAGAAGACATGTGGTTAATCGCTGTCTGCCCTTATTGTTAATTGCTGAACAACAGCGCACTGACACACCTACCACAGGCTTCTGAGGGTAAACAAACACAGCATATGCCCTAATTGCTTGCATTCTCTTTACATCACTTTTTTCTTCCAGAACAACAAGGCTAAAATTCACAGATCCTGTCCCTAAATCTCCTTTCCCTTACACTAATTTTAAACAGGTCAGGTCCTCTGGCTGAGAACTCCTGTGCTACTCCAAGTCTGAGAAGAATCACGCCAAATAAATTAAGTAATCTGCTCTCCATCCTCTAAGACTAAGATTTCTTCTCCACCTCTTTTCCATACACGAGCTGGGTTACTACCACTCCTGCTTCTGTTGAAAACACTGAGCTGAGCTGATGTTCCTTCCAACACCAGAGAGTAAGATGTTCTTATCAGCCACACCCTGCTCCAAGAAAAAACAGAATGGAACAAAAAAAAAAACAGATAAGATGGTGTAGGGAGATGGAGCAGCTCCATCATTTGACCGATCATTTCGTCCAGGTTAAACTCCCTGAAGGAAAGGTGAAAGCTTTGGCTGAGGGATGCGGTCACCCAGCTCTACCCTGATGGTGTTCGCAGCCCCCCTGAGCCCTTGCCAGCCCTTCCCTGGGTTATCGAAGAGATTTCTCCTTGCTGTCAAGAAGGAAAAAAGAAGGGCCAGCAGGCAGGAGCCCCAGGACGAGATGCCCCACAGTACATTTTTTCTGAGAGGCTAAGCCTGGCTGGTCACAAAGGCAAATCTCCCCTTTTGAAATAAATCCTGATCATGCCAGGAATTGTCCTGTAACACACAGCACTTCAGCCTCCCTGCAAACTGTAAACGCATCAGGAGCCTGGAGCCCGAGCCTCACAGTATGCAAATATAATTGGATTCACCAGATGAGATTGCATTGTCAAAGGGTCTCCAAGAACGGGGAGTGCACAGATTAGAGACAGCACATTTCTCTGATCAAATCAATGGATTCTGACAGGAAAACAGCAAAGTATTTGCTGGAATGATACCCCATCTGTGTGCCGTTTCTCTTGAGCTTCCATGTCACGTTCGTGTTAACTTCCTCATTACTGTCCCTCACAGCCATTTTATTTTCTCCTCACTTTTCTATGACATGAACAAAGTTCTGCTGGAGAGCGAGCGTTTCTTCTCATTGCATTTAATTTCCTGTCTATAGAAGCAGACTAGCAAGAACCATATTTGCCAGTCTATTCTTGGCCATGCCATGTTCCTGACACACAGGCTGAAAACCTTGGAAGGCAACCTTGCCAAAAAATTCAGGTTGCCACGCAAGGAGATAAAATCAGTAACAGAAGTCATTAAGGAGCTGGAGGTGCTACTTTGCAAGGGAAGACTGAAAAACCTGAATTTGTATAACCAGGCTGAATGACAATTAAATTAGCATACCTACAAGCTACCGAGTAATTAAAGCCCGAATTTGCAAAGACTTGGGAATCAACAGGATTTAGGCACCTGAATGGCTCCCAAAAGCCAGGTCAGCAGGCCAGAATCTCTTTTTTTCTCACTCTTTTAGGGAGGATTTTTAGTTTTGCCATCACATCTCGGAAACCAGCAGAGTTAGTGAAACTTTAAATAACTCCATACAGGAAAAGCAACAGAATCACAGCTGAGGGAATTAGAGGATAGTTAGGGTCATCTATCGAAGCACTGACAATTAATGGGATAAAACTGAAATTAAAAAGCTGCAGTATACAGTATAAGGTGAGGTTCTCTTACTTCCAGATCAGTGGCAATGGAGAAAAGAGTAATAGTGGAAAATGAACGTATCAGTTTCTGACACACTGAAAAGTGGAGCAGCCAAAAGACCACCAGTGAGGAGAGCGTTGCTCTTGCAGGTGAATGAATGCTTATATGTAATTCATACACTGCCTTTATAAAACACCGCATCTTGCAGCTCTTTACAGCAGTATTCCTGGATCCCCACAGCCCTCTGCGAAGCTGGCAAGTGGCAGTTCTGTACTTCCCAGGTGGAGGCACAGAGGAGGGTGCGTGATGGGCCAAGGCCAGGGGCCCAAGGCTGCGGGGTCCTGCCTGGAGCCATCCCACCTCTCCTCACTGCCTGTGTCCATTCCTGACAGCCATCACTCTTCACAGATGTCATTAAAATCCAGATAAAACACAGCAAATACTTATTATGAATTTCCTAAGAATATACAGGGTTGTTTTTTTTCCATTGATTCCTGGCAGATTCTTTCTTGAAATTTGCCGGATTGGTACAAAACCAAATATGTACAAATTAGCAATATATGACATGACATGAATGAGAACATTCACACTCTTTAATCATTCCCACAAGCATTTTGTCATCTTTCTGTCAGTTCTGCTCATAGGAAAGGAAAACACTTCGCAATTTTAATCTCTTCTCCCCAAGCACATTTAGTTCTTAAAGCTAATACATCCGAAATGTGGGAGACTACTGAGAAGTAGGGGGAGCTCTCTGTTTCTTCATATTTCAGAGGGAACAAACATCCACTGGCACTTTTTGCAGCCATCTCACTCCTCCCCTCATCTCCTCACCTCCCTAAAATAAGCAAAGACATTTTCTCTGTGAACCTTCCCGAAAAGGAAAAGGACAGATACCTCCAGCCAGTCCTTGTGATTCAGCCAAAAGTCTGCAACAGCCACTGGCTGCCTCTGCCCAACCTTGATGTAAGGTCAGAACTGCACAGCTGTATTCTCACATTTTCAAAACTGCACCACGTCAAAGGCATGGAGGCACAGGAGAAACAAATGGGGAGCTCAAGAGCTGGCGATGAGCACCATGGCCCTGCCATCCTCCCTGCCCAGCCTGGGGGAATTTTGCTGCTGTTTTCGGATTTTGTTTTTGCACACCCTTTCTTGCACACTGCAAAGCAAGCCCTGAGCTCTGCACAGCACATCTAGGCATAATCAAAAACAATATGATAAATCTGCGACAAATATGATGCAATACAATGTGCTGCAATAATATTACTACTGCACAGAATATGACATTGCACAGGAGAAAACGAGAATGGCTGGGAAAATATAAAAGGATACAAGAGGCCATTATTTGTTTGACAAGAACTGAGTAAGATATCACAAGAAAGGAAGGGATGAGGAATTACATCATCTCAAGGCTCTCAGCTCCTGAAACCCATGACTGCCAGCGTTCACGGTACAGCTGAGACTTGCAGATATCAGGCCCAAAGGGATCCGAGGGCTCACCTTGTGCCCCAGAAGTCAGTAAAGCTCCCAGCAACTGCAGAGATTTTTAATGGGGGCAGCACATAAACAAAAAAGCGTCAATGACTTTTGATTAATTAGGCCCAAAAAGCTAGTGTGGTCATTCAGAGGGTAGCCTGGCTCCACGAGACACAGAATTAACTCGTCAGAAAGGGATTCTTCCATGTAACAAGTCCAAAGCATGTCTTATAAACAAGAAAGACAAGTAGATCTTGTGAATGCAGGTATTTAGCCATCCCCCAAATTAGAGGCATCTAATAAAAATCTTCTCTCATATCAGTTTATATTGCATTTCTTGGCTAGGATCCATTTTCTATGAATATAAAGTGCGTGTTTGTGCCTATTGCTTTATCTTTTTCATGCCTCTCAGACCTAGCTATTATCCATCTTGCCAACAGTTATTTATTACTCTGTGATTATAGGCAAAGTAGGTAATGACCTATTAAATCACAAACCAACACTTATTATCACCAAAACCAAACTCCAATTGCCAGAAAAGAATTGCTTAATTTCATATGTGGTTAAGAGTTTACTTTTTTTTGCAGCGAGATAATAGATGGTCGTTGCAAACCTTTTTCCCAGGAAACTGGCAGTTGCAGTAAGTACTCTATAGCTCATTTTTAAACTGTAAACAGAGGAATTGTTCTTGATACATATTCCAGGCATAGAGCTATGCCCCAGGGTAGATGAAAACAAAAGCACATTTATTTTAGGTTTTACCTTATAATGTGCTCTAAAAAAGTGTTGGCATTTGTCAGCACACTACCATCTCTCTTTGACCAGTGAGAGATGGATTATGCAGGCAGGTGATGCAGACAGCCTTCCTCTGATCACGTTGAACTCTCTCCAAAAACGAGGCATGACTGCCTGATTGAGGACCAGATCCAGCATAGATACAGGCATGTTCTTCCACTTTCAGCAGGAGAAACAGAGAGGCAAAAAAGGGGTGCCAAAGCTAAATGCCATCTTTCCAAGGAAATGCTCCTTTTACAGACGAAGAGACCCAAGTATCAGCCTGCAACATCACTTGTGCATTTATGTCTTTATGATTCTGGATATATCATTTGTATTGGCTCTGAGACGCACACCAAGTCATACAGTGGCAGAAACAAGCCTTAACAAGGAAACATCAAGAAACAAACGCGATAGACATTTAGATCAGGTATAAATCAAATGCACATATTCTGTATCAGATACTATATTTAACTGGTAATCAAACAACTTACCCAAGAGCCATTGCTAGCGAGAGGCTGAAAAATATTACTTGGAAAAAATTCAAAATCAAGGCCAAACAACAAAGAAAAATGTAGTTAGGTTTGACATGCCTAAATGAAAGACTTCTTTGATAAGCAACTGTAAGCCTTCTGCCAGGGCCTGACTGACTGCCAAAAGGCTGCGTTTAAAAAGATTGCTAGCACATCACAGGCTCAGGTCTCCCTCCCAAAACCTGTGAAGTTGAAAATAAAAAACTCTGCAATGTTCAGTGTGTTACCTTCCCCACTCCCAACAACAACCAATGTAGCACAGAAACACTAGTGCAGTAGATAAAGCAATTCTATGTTATCTGCACGTAACACCTAGTTCATGAAGAATTTCATCGTCTCTCCTCCGGGCAGGTGGTTCCTAAGACAGCTAGGTACTACCTTCCTTTTGCAGTACCACCGCACTCAGAGGTCAGGATTCAGCCAGCAGTAAAACCTAATTCAAGTCACCACAGGCCTGGGACAAGCTCCATCTCTGCTGCCAGGTAATCCTCTCCCCACTCCCTCTGTGCTGACCTCCCTAGAGCACGTTTTCTCCCACTTACTTTCTTAGCAAAAGCACACATGGTAGTGAGCCCTTGCGCAGTGCTCGGACACACAGACCCCCCCCCCCCCTCAGTGTCACTTTCGCTTTCCAGCTGAAGGAAGCTTTTCCAAAAATTGATTTCCAGGCTTCAACTTCTGCATCCTAATAGCCGAAGCCATCACCTGCCTATATTTAAGGAGGTATTAAGCATGCTTAGGAATAATAAATCATGCGCTGGTCCAGTGGGGAACTTTTCATTATAATACGCCTCATTTTTAACAGAAATTTTTCTCAAAGAAAACAAAACAAAATATGATAAATGTTTCAGCCCCTTCAGGCCCTTACATTTAATTTCCCTTCACCAGAGCGTTTTGCTTCTTTTGGGATCCTCTTGCCTCTGAAAATCCAACTCAGCATGACGGGGTATTTATTTTGATCAAGACTGCAGTGCCCAGGTTTGTGCAGCCTGAGACAAAACCATGAGAGAGCATTATTCCCAACCAGTTTTGATCAGGTTTTGCTGCTCTGACAGCCTGAGTTTAAAGTCATTTCTTATGCTCACTTAAATGGCTGAATCCTCAGCTGATACAAGCAAGCATAGCTCTGCTTTGACTTCAGCACAAGATGTCTAATGAAAATACACCTCGATAGCTTTCGAACCCGAAGTCAGGTGTCCCTGTGTGACCCCTCATACAGTCATGTGGAGAGAAGGGTAAATAATACTTTTTCTTCAAATATGTTACTCATTTCTCTTCCAAGAATAGCCCCTATAGACTATCAATAAAATGGCTTTTTCAGATGCAGTTAATTACACAATGGAACACAGAGATCCAGCAAATCTCCAAAGTATCAGCAGAAAACAATGATGAGAGACTTCTGCTCAAGAAAGCACATAAAATGTTAGTTAAAGCATGCTGACTTCTTTCAAAAGAGCCCAAAGGGTCTTAGTTTCCAGACAACTTTTTTCTATTATGGGTTTGCTAATACTAATGTGAAATCAGGGTGCTTTGGGCTTCGCCTGTGCACAATCTAATGGATAGCTTAACTGTCCTTTTTTTTTTCTAGAGCCATTCTCTTGTTTTTCTTCTCCCCATTACAGGCACTTTCAAACAAAGTCCTGGAAGAAATGTGTGCTGAGGGTTCTCAAAATCCTGCAGCTGGGAGAAAAGTGCAAGGGAATTATTACTGTTTCTATTTATTTATTTGTCTTGAAATACTGCCCAGAATGTCATACAACATGATAGGATGCAGGACCTCTGCAGAGAATAATTCACAATCTAAATAAAAAAGCCCAGCCAAATGCCTCACTGGGTGCTTATGTCGTGCCAGTCACTTCTTAGATTCTATCAACTCAGCTGCCAAAGCCAGCTCGCAATCACCACCGATCTTTCCCTTCTTTTGTCCCCCCCCCGCAGCTTTGCATTAAAGCCCCTGCACAGGAAGAGGCACAGTGGAGGCTGGAAAGAGTCAGACCGATGACGCCTAGATAAGCAGCCTTCCCAGCCACGAAGCAGAGGCGCTCCTTGACCAACCTCATGTTTTCAGGACCGTCCTGGGAGTTCTTTTCTGTCTTCCTTGCCAAGGAGTTGGAGGATCCTTCTTCCCGTCAAAGGTTATGTGGGACCACACTTGCCATACAACAAAGAAACGTAAGAAGTATATTGGCCATTTTAACTGGGATACATATAACATTCTCTGCACAAAAATAAATAGTCCTTAGAATAAAGGAAGAGACCTTTACTGGTTACACAGATACTATTTACAACACATGAAGATTAATCTCTTGGTAAATTTTGTCCTCCCACTAAAATAGGAAAAATGTCAAGAGTTCAACAAAGGAAGTAGAGAAAGTTTACCTCCATCCTGCAAAGCAATCTCCCTTTTTTCCTGTTGTTGGCTGCAAGTTTTGTTAAGCAATTCATTGGGAAAATTTTCTATTAAAGTACTTGCTAGGACAGTCTTAAAAAAGTATTAGATTTAAACAGAATTCACAGAACCTATCCAACTGAGAAATAATCCACAGAAAAGGTTGTTCTGTAGAGTCCAAATTCAAAGGCCATGACATTTTGTCTTGTAAGTTGCTTAAGGAAAATTGTAGTTGAAAAAAAAAATGATCCTGGGGAAAAATCTGTATGAAGCCAAGTCTTTTGAATTCCAACATGTATTTGCAGGTCAATGACTGATAAGTATCCATTAGCTCCACATAGCTCATAAATTTCTTTAACAAAAAACACATGCTTGGAAGGTAATGCACTGTGCTAGTGCCTAGTTTTTTTCTATTTCAGAAGGAGTTTCTATGAATTATACCTTCTCTAGCCCAGGGATCCATACACTACTATGTAGCTCGCAATTATATCTAAACATGCTAGGTAGACGGCCCCTCTCGTGCATTAACTGGGTATATGTTGCATCAGCACTGCTGAGAAGTGAGTGTCAGGACTGCACAGTATTTGCTGTCCAGTAAGATCTGATAGCTCTTCTCCTGGTTGATTTTTTTATTATTTTTTTTTTACTGCAGTTCATCCCACCAGATGGGAGCTAGTCTTCAGAATACAGGCCTGTAAAATTCTTGCACAACGATGGTATATGAGGAATCCTGTTCCAGCCAGGCGCAGGGCTCATCAAGTCTCCCTTTACCACTTACGTTGCCTTTACCAGCTGAGTAAGTTCCACAAATACTGATCTCTTCTGGAACACAGACCTGCTACAGCTGAGCTTTGGGGTAGTCAGGAATTTGGCCAGAGTTTTGGGCTTTCTTCTCATTGTCTCTGTAGGCCTTGCTTTTGACCTGCTTTCTGGAAACATCCAGGACTACGTTAAGATCAGAGAGCTGAGAAACTTTCTTCCAAAAATCAAAATAATTATTTAAAATAAAAATAAGAATTTCTTCAGTCCTCATCTGATCAGCATATAGCTGTAGCTCTCTTTAGATCTGGCACCACCACCAAGTAACAAAGCCTTCTACAGACCTAGTCTATCCCTCCCAGCACCCTAGATGTTCAATTGTGTGAAGTTATCCAGGGCCTACAGAATCCAACTTGCAAATCTGAGGGTACCAAATTCCCTTTCAAAATACCTTCTTTTTTCTTTTTGGAAAATTATTTTTTGTTTTGTTGCTGGTTTTGTTTGTTTGTTTTTCAGCCGAGGCATATACTACTTGTCATAAATAAGAGCTGCCAGCTATGAAAAACATTCAGTTCACTGTTCTAAAAATGCTTTATAATTGTTTCTCTCTACAGCAAAGAATCCTCTAACTACTCTGTGGTGCATCCAGCCGACCGGGGGGATGTAGTGCACGGAGTACCCATAATCTATCACTGTCAGTCAAAGGGACTGGAGCCCCTAGAGTGCCCTCACTAAATAGAAAGTGGGGCGTTTGCACAACACCAGCCAATCCCTTAGGATTACATTGCAAATGAGGATGCTCAAGAAATACTATCATACAAAATGAAAATATGATACCAAACATGTTAAAATCATGCCCTTACCAGACCTGGGATGTAGTTCTCCGCTTTTAAACTGTCATTTGAGAAAGAGTGGGTATTGATCACAGGAAAGAACAAAACAGTTTTTGGTAATGAATGCCTAGCTTACAGTTGAGAATGAATAGCGATGCTGAAGAAGACATTACTCTTGCAGATGGTATTGCCTGCAGATGAAGACTGCAAGAAATTAGCAAATTGACTAAAAAAACTCTTGCTTTAGGTAACTTTCTTGCAGTGTCTGAAACAGAGCTGGAGCATGGAGAGATGAACTGCTCCAAACTTGCTTGTCAAGCAATTCACACCAATTCAGACAGATTTTGTTGAGCAAAGTTTTACATTTCCCTTTTATATTTATAGTCTGAACAATACTAAAGTGAAAAGAAAAAAGTTTTAGTTTAGATAGTCAGGGACCAGTAACCAGGAGAAATTATGTTTCATCGAGCTTTTGAACTTTGGGGGGAAACCCAAAATAAGAAAAGGAATGAAAAAAAAAAAGAGCACTAATAAGTAGCTGAAGGAGTTCACAAAACAGAAAGCCAACGGCGTAGCCAACAATTGTCTTTCTATACGCTGAAAGTTATTACACAAAGACAACAAATTCTAGGTTATTCTCCACCTTCGTGAGTGAGAAAGCAGGAAGGAAGAATGATTAAAAAAAAAGTGCTTTATTAGCAACAAAAACTTTTTTTGGAAGAAAAACATTATCTTAAGTTAATAAGGAATTGAGATGCTGCCTTTGGATGCGCATAAAGCACTGCACTGCAGCTGTTAGGAACAGTTAGATTGTGAGATGTCCTGGGAGCTGTGTGGGCTGACTTGATCCTTCCTCAGAGTGGCACCTTCAGCTAGAAGGTCTCTGGAGGCTCTGTGCAGCCTTTCACCCCCAGCTTTGTGTGATACCCTGGTGTGACATCAAGGGGAAAGATTAATTCTGCCTTCCTGTGGCCAGAGTTACACTGGTAAATATCTCACTGGGGAACTGAGAGGAAGAAGTTTTCATGCCAAATGAGAGAGCGGATGACAAAGACAGCCTTCAGGCTGTAGCCTGGGCAATGAGGGAACGATCACATAAATGCTCGCAGCAAATCCAGCTGTAAAATAAAGCCCACAGTCTGAGCAGAGGCAATACAACTTTGAGGGAGAGGTTTTCTACAGGAATTAATGTTGCTGTGTAGAAATGCACAGCTGCTGCTTGGCAAAATGAAATACTCTCAAATGGGGTCATGATTCCCACAGCTACATTTTGGTGGTTACAAAAATGATTACTTATACTATTAGGAAAATGCTGGCTGAGGACGTAGACTGAGGGTTTGTAAAGCTAGGTCTCACTGTGCTCTCGATAAAATCAAAATACTTCCATGGGAGAAAAGCTAGACCACTGCAAGGGAGCAATTTTGCAGCAAACAGGTTGATTTTTCTGTCCTGTGGCAGCAGGATTTTCAAGCACTCACTTCAGTCACTGAAGCAGCCACCTTCAGTGTCCACTGAGTAGCACCTCACCGCCTGGAAGTCCTGCTTCTTTCGCAGGGAGCACAGCATTGATGCAAGCAGTTGCTGACATTTGGTCTTCCTTTTTACCCAGAAAGAGGAATGGATGTCATTGCTTCTTCACGCAGTTGTCAAGAGATGGTTGGCTGTCAATGCTCCTTCTTATCACTGAGCTCTTCATCTCTCACCCAAACCTGTTGGCTCTCATAGGATATTCTGGTTTTGATGAAACACATGCAGGAAGGAATCCCACCACCCTCATACTAGTTAGCAGTCATGCTGCTGCTAATCTTGTTATGAAGCTTGGGATAAAAGAAATACTAATTAGTCATTTTAACATGAACATACAGAGAGCTCGATGAGAATCAATATTTTCCAAAGAGACCTATGCTTAGATGTTTTCAGGTTTGGAAAACATTAATAACCCCATTTTCAGAAAGCCCTGGGCACTCATACTTTGGGGAAGAAAAAGAAAATTAGGATTTGTATCTGAGCATCAGAGGCCACCTCAAACCTGTGCACTCAAATGCAGAGTTATATGTAAGTCTAAGCAATTTAAGCAATAAGCATTAAGGTGAGAAATTTCAGGTGATAGATCTGTACTCCAGGAGGGAGCAGCAGGCAGTCCCCAGAGCCCTCCAGCAGCTTTGCTGACAGGGTAGGGTGCGTGATGCATGTGCACCGTGGCTAATCAGTGGCAAGACTTCAGTTTTGAAATGTTCATCACATGGTTTAATACGTCAACGCAGCAGCACAACGCAATTCATTTTGGAGGTGATCTATTCCCATTTAACATAACAGTTGGGCTGTGTTTACAGTGAAATTTCTTTTGTCCTTATAGTGCTGGCTTTTCAGATACTGAGAAAACGTAAATTCTGGACTGATGCGAAGTCTCTACGTGGGTAGGTAATTTGGCTCCAAGCTAGTATCAGACAAGGGGATACATTAGAGCCTACACGAGAGCTCAGCATAATACCTGTAAGGGAAGGTCGGGATGTGAACGTTCATGCAGTTTCTCCCTCACTGCATTTCTGCTCCATCCACCCGACAGCCCCTTCATGCTGTGCACAACTGGGCTCTGTTTCACCACCAGAAGTGACGCGCACAAAAAGAACACTTGTACAGCTGTGGTTTATGCCCAGTGCTCCAGCAGTGGAGATCACACCTAGGTACCGACAATATAGTATCAGCTAAACAGGATGCCAAGGCGTATTTCAGCAATGATAAAGTAGACCATGCCAAAAGAGAAGACAAATTTAGCATTTGTGCACGGAGAAGGTAGCTGCTGAGCTGGAAGCTAGGTTACCTGTTGCAGAGGTCTCTGTAATTCTCATGGTTAAGACATTTAAATTTTCATAGCCTAATTTCCAGCAGTGCTCATCACCTCTTGTTGGTTTAACAGCTTCAGGGGGAGCTCAACCATACTCAGTAAATGCCTGATTTTCAAAGAGACTTTAAATTTGTGACTTTGTAGATCATAATTTGGATCCACAGTCTTTCGAAGGCTGAAAGGGCTAAAATTGCACTGTCAGAGAGGTCCAATTAGCGCCATCTGCACCCGCAATTCATTTACAGGTTCGAAGACATTGACCTGGGCAATTTCTATTGAAAAACTGAGCTTGAAAAATAAAAAGATGTCATTTTAGAACATCCTCATTAGGCAATATAATTTGCTTGTAACATAAAGAAATCAACCACCCTGAGTGGCAGGACGGGGAAATCAAATAGTGCTGTGCAGCCAGACCCACCCAGCAAGCACTTGGACAGTCCTTACACGCAAATCCAGACCTTTCTTAAACACATACATGCAGGAAGCTACACAGATGATGCTAAAAACTGACACAAGTTATGCCATTAAACCAGAGTAACAACCTTTGCCATGGCCAGGATCGCCCTGTATTCTCCCTACAGAACTCAGGATCAACACTGGCCTGTTCCTGATGTTTTCCTCATCTGCTGGTAGCAATTGTCAGATACACCAAGACAGTACTGCAAGCTGAGCAAAAGGAAACTGAATTAATTGTATATTCACACTTTGTAAATTTGTATTGAATTTAGCAATGAGTTTAATCAAAGAAAGAGAAATACTTAAAAAGCCTACTGGTCTTACTTTGTTTTCAAGATTACTAATACCACATTTCACACAAATTTTACTCATTTTTTTCAAAGGAAAATTAAAAGATTTAGAGCATTTGAAAATAAAATTAGCTATTCGTTTCAATTTGAATAAAACATCTGGGTTGAAGCGATGCTGAGTTTTTTCTTTTGCAAGAAAGAACTACCTGGATTCCCCCCCTCATCCCCCCCCAATTCATTTTCTTATTGCTCTTCTCATAAGAGGTGGTAGCATGTTGATGGCATTTACTGCCTCTCAAGGAACCTTATGCTCATGCTGGCATAGTGAGGCCACAAATCCAAATCTCAGACTGTATTTACAAACAGGTACACAAAAGCCTTTATGCATGTGAAAGCAAATGACAGCTTTAGAAAAGGAGAAGGGGAGAAGAAGGTCCACATACAGCTGAAATTTAGTAATAGCTCTGCAGTTTGTTTTGTGAATCAAGTCACTCCCAGATTCCTTCATCACTCTGCAAAGAATGGATCCTATCATATTACCTGCTGGTACCGAAATCAACTGATTATATATGACAAAGTGCTCCCAGAACCTATTACGTGTGCTATAGGAAGGTTTTTATTCTCCTACCTCAAAGCACTCAGAGTATTATTTTCACTGCTATGATTTAGCATAACTTGAATACAGGTGCACACAACTTTTCGAGATGCCAGAATGATTATAATGTTATGAAGTCGAACAGGATAATGGGACGGTATTTGTCACCCCTGTGATACCTAGTACTTTTGGAGGGATAGTGCATGAAAAGGACAACCAATCCTGTCTACATAAGTGTAGAAATACATACAGGAGCTGAGTTAGAGCAGTTCTGTGGTGTAGGATGGATTTGAGTACATGGAATAAAAAACATGGAGACATCTCATGCAAGCATTATAACACCATGCACTTCATTGCTGGGCAGCCCTAAGGGAACACCAAAGGGCAGGAGAGATTCACCCACCTTCGCAGCACTGATTCACATGACTTTTAGTGTTAAAAGGGCCTAGAAGGGTCACTGTTCCAACTTGCATAAGACATAATTTTGCCCAGGAAGACCTTCACCAGACACGTAACTTCTGAGTTGATCTTATTTTTAGAAAAGACATCCAGTTTTGATTTAAAGACTTCACGTGACAATGAATCCAGCACAATCCAAGGTAAATTGTTCAAATGATTAATTCCCCTTGCAGCACAAATGTATACCTATTTCTAGACATAATACATCTATTCCCCCTTCACTGGTTTTTCGGTAACCAGGCAAGATGCTTCAACCGGTGGAATAGCTTTTTGAGAAAGAAAACTCTCTCACGGCTGTAAATATTACAGTCCGTTCATCCCTAGAGTGGAAAATGCCTTGTTCCTACAGCTTGGTGCCTGCAGAGCTAAATGAGACCTGATGGGCACTTGTTCTGTGAACTGACACTGGTGCGGCGAGCCTTTGTACATTGCAGGGAGATAAAGAGAGGGGGAGCAAGCGATGCGGGGAGAGAGGAGGAGGCAGAGCTGCCCACCACAGGGCCAGGCACAGCACAGCTCCCTGGAGAGGGGGCAGCAGGCAGAGGCACGTGGGACGCCAAGCCAGCAAACCCCCCTGGTTTGACTAGGACAGGAGCCCCTAGCTGTTCATCACAGCATCCCGACTGCCTACACAACTTCCTGTGGTTTAGCCGGAGGCAGATCCAAACATAAAGGATACCAAGGGTATACAGTAGGGCTGGGCAACCTCTTAGCCTTGCCCCCATCACAGGATATAAACCACAAACCTGCACAGCGCTAACAAAGGCTACAGTCAAGAATCTGCCTCTTTTCTTGCCAGGATCAAGCAAAACAGAGTCCAGAGACAAGCCAACAACCTTGTAGTACCGAGCGTTATGGATGTATGAAAGCTCAAAACTTTTCCATCTTGACAACAGCAGTGATTTACAGCAACACAAAAGCTCTGTAGAACAACTTAAAGCAAGGCTCCAAGGAGCCAAGATTAGTTATCAGACAGTAGAAAATAGGAGTAATCAATTTTGTTCAGCCTGGACTGAAGTTCTGCACCTTTCCTGCAGATCAAAAGAAACACAAAGGTGTTGGAACATTATTTTTTTAAGCTGTTGAAGAGAAGATGATCCAAAAAGTCATAGAAGGAGAAAAAAAAAAAAAGCATTGCTTGGCTTATGTTTGGCAGTTTGGGACGTATAAACCAAACTTAAGTAAATAGGGGTTAACATAAACGAGGATGCAGTTAAGATTTTTCTGTGTTTCTCCTGGGGCTACTTTCTGCCACACTCACTGCTATTAAGTAGGACCTTGGTCCTTAAACAGTTCACTGTGATCAGCAAGATTATTCAGAGAAAAACACTTTATACAAGAGGCTAGATCAGACTACAGGAAAAGCAAAGGCAGGATCTGAATAAGCGGGTGCTTTAGGCAACTGGACTTCAGCTGTGCTGAACTATATCCTTGGCTTCTCACTGCTCAGTGTGGCTTCTTGGCTGCACAGTCTCATTTTATCTTCAGTAGGTGAGCCAGAAACAATGGGAAGCAGCAGACTAAAGGAAACGATGAGTGATGAGGAGGGCTTTGAACACTAAGGGGTTTATAGCTGTGCTTTTTAAATAAAATGCTCTCACAGAAAGGTTTAACAAAATTTACCTATGTTGAAATACCCTGCTAGATTAAAGACTTAGGCGCATTTGCAAAACCAAAATGAATCCTGTGTTTAATCATTGTATTATAATATTCATTAATATTGCAACAGCTTTGAATTACACAATTACACAAATATTTTGCATTCTATGATTTGATTCAGTAATCTCATTTATTTTAGATTTTATTAGCTGTTTGCTTCAAATGCATTCAGTCAGATACTCATTTGGTTTGCAGCAGTGGGAAGAATGATTTCTTCTTCCTAATGGGAAGAAGAGAACCAGCCCTCATATCTCAGTGCTGCTCGGAAGACTAAGTCTCTTCTCCCTGGAGCATTGTTACTCTCACAGAGGGAGGTAAGTTAATCTCCTACCTTTCCCGTATTTTCCTAAAGTAGAGGGAATACACTGGATAAATAACTAGTGCTTTCTGCTTGGGGAAGTCTTCCCAGCTCATCATGGACCTCACTGCTCCCTTCCCTCATTGCTGCAACACATTTGATAAATTTCCTCCTCTCCAGAGGGCATCTCCCCCACTTTTAATGATTTCCCTTTCATTCCTCCCACGGAGTCAGCATACTATAGTGCAGCCTCACGGACAAGGGCCAGTGCAGGTTTTTGTTGCTGAGACTACTCAGACCTGCAAAAGAGCACATCATTTTAGCGCTTTAGACTCTATGCTGCTGCTGTTTATATGCAGGATGAAAAAGGAGGATACTTTAAAGTCGGAGATGTGTTCAGTCCAAGCCTTCGAGGATTTTGATTAACTGTGCTGCAGTTATATACCCTTTCCTCCCCATCCTCCCCCAATACATAGGTCATAACCAAGCTAGCTTATCTGAGCTTAATAGAACAACCGAGCAAAAAAGAGCAAAAAGAAAGTCCCCGCGAGAAGTCTCTGCAAACACAAATACCATTCCTGCTCCCTACTGATCTGGGAAGGAATTTGTTTTAGCAAGAAATTATGAGTTAAATATACAAAATTGAAATGTGCCTGTAAAAGCAACGGTCCCACTCCCTTGACCACTGCCCAGGCATCTTTAACCCGGAGATGATTTGAGCATCAGGAACTGAAGACCACTGGGCGTAGTCCTTCTGCAATCACAATGGATGCTATGAACGGGTAAAGTAAAGCCTGAAGGAAGCATTTCTCAGGCAGGTCAGCCTACACAGACACGCACACACACATTCTCCATTCCAAGTGTTCAGAGTATTTTGTTATTCGGAGACAGGATTAAGAAATGTAAGCCCCCCAAAGCCTTTCCCTGAAAGCAAACATGTGATAACAGTTTGAGTTGAATCATAAAGCAGTGAAAGTTGAGATTGAAAACAAAAACAAAATGAATACTGCAGATTCACAAGTAATTCTTTTTAGGGGTTAAAAAAAGGATAAAGCAGGATTACAGCAGCCATCTTCAGGCTTTGAGGGACTTTGAAGGCCAAGAGAGAAAGAAATATTTCCAATGTAAAAGGCTTCCTTCCAACTTGAAGGGCAGAGGGAGGAAAATAAGAAATTATAATGGGTGTAAAGTTCTAGTTCATAGACAACTGAAAATCTTATTTCCATATTCATTGTGGAAGAATAAATCTGGAACCACAGTATGATAAAACCGCACAAAATAAAATCTGCAATCCAGTACTCCAGGGGCTGAAAAAATAAAACAGCTCTTTTAATGCCATGTTGGCAAAAGAGGGTGAAGTATATAAAATAACTGAGAAATACCAAATATCCATTTGTGAAACAAATCCCTGCTCTGTGCAAGTGTTTATAAAATATTGATCCCATTTAAAAATAGCTTATACATATAAAAACATTCAGCTTGTTTAACCACTCACAAAGATAACATCTCAGTGCAAGCATTTCCATTTGCTGCTAAGTCTACAAGAGCTGAAGATGTTAAAGCCTATGTTTAGACATCATCCACAAAAGGGTGCCCAGAAAGAATACAGTAAATTCAAGATACACATTTTTACCAGATTAGTTAAGACCATATTACATTGCTGAAAAGTTCATCTATGTAGAAATGGTCTTATTTCATTTTCTTATCTGACTTTGGAAACGGATTGAGAAACTGAAATTGAGTACTTTCAGCAGGGTGCATAGCAGTTCAATCCAAACTCTCAAGCCCCTATAGATGTTTCGACTTCATAATAATGCACTTCCCTAAAACAGGTTATATACCTCAGCCCTCCCCAGAAACACCTCGCTTGTACCAAAAGTAGATAACACAGATGTTAACTAGAGTGAAGAACTCCCTGCCACCAAATGCTCTGCCCTGTGCAATGCATTCAGCACAACGCTAGGGCTGACCTGTGCCAAACCCTGCTGGCGCCAGCCACCCCACTGCTAAAGTGCCCGCAGTCTGCAGCCTGCTGCTGGCTCAGCTTTCTGGTCTGCTGGCAGCACCTGGGTCGCCTGCCTCGTGTGAAACAATTTCACCAAGCTGCCAAATAACAGGTCACCCCAAGGAAGTTCTGTAGGCCACCTGCAATAGCGGTGGGCTTTGCTGCTCACTTCCATCAGCTTGTCCCGCCGCAGGAATAGCACCTCACCGACAAACTGTGGACAAATGGACTAAATTTAAGTCAACTCCTAAGGGAAATTACAATCTCAAGGAAGGTTTAGAACCAAAGCACTGCCTATCAATAAGGTCTCAATTGTTATTAATGGGAGGCTATACCATTATGGAACTTTTCTCAGCCCTTTTTCCCTGCTGAAGTGGACTTCAAACCCCCTCCCAGCACAGGCTTGTGGTGCTACACAGATGGAGCTCAGAGGATAGCAAAGAGGTCAGCGATTTCCTCACCACTGGGGAACTCTGAGATGCCTCTGGAGGCAGTTCTGGCTACCCCCAGGAAGCTGACTAGCTTGGCAGCCTCTCTCAGGTTCAAGGCAAGGCACTGACAAGAAGAGAAGTTCGACCACTTCTAGCTTCTCCCTGCTGCTGCCAGTCCTTTCTGATGGCCTTCAATCCTAGGCCAGCACAGCTGGGATGCCAGGGAACTCTGTTATTTAAAACGCCCACTGAGCTTGGGACGTGGTCAGCTTCTCCCTGGCTCTCAGAACTGTCAAACGGATCCCAGAGCAGGCACACTGCTGCAAGCATCACCTCCTGGGAGCAATTCCTTTCCCTTCGAATGAAAAGCACTTATAAACATGTAGGTGTACTGCATTTCTCTGAAACACGAATAAACACAGTGCTTCCAAGGTCATTTGGGTAAGAATTAGCATTATTTTGCAACATCTCTTCTCACTGACTATCATTTAAGAATAGTTATTCCTGCCTTTGCAGACCAATTTTCAACGGCTTAATTCTGTTGCTTTTGTACATAGAACAAAGTATTTTTAGTTATACTGAAATCGGTAAAGATCTCTTTCCTGAAGATCAAGTGTCTTTTTTTTTTTCTAAACTTGCAGACCCGAAGTCGCTTTAAGACAAGGAATATCTTCATATCATATTTAGGGACCTCAGTCACTGTTTCAAGGCAGTGAAAGACATGCAGGGCCTCGAGACGGGTCTTCTTATGCAGTAATACCTGTGGCTGAATGAGAATCAGGCCTATTAATTCTGTCACTGAAATAAAGCTGCAAAGTTGATGCATTTGTTAGGCTTGCAATTTTTCTATCATTGCCTTCCCTTTAGGTACACATCTCAAGGGTCTTTCCTCTTCTCCACTACTTTCCTGGTCCAGCTGCCATGGTACGTGAGCTCCCCCGAAGGCAGTTATCCTCCTGGCCCCAGGGAGTCAGAATTACCTGCTCTTCGTACTTGGGAGACAGGGTGCAGGTAGGCTAAGTGCCTTGTTCAAAGTCACGCAGGACATGCACAAGCTCCAGACTGCTAACATCAGCCTGGACAACCCCTCCTTCACGTTAGGTGCTCTTTATATAGTATCAGCCAGCCATTCTCAGCTAAGCGAGTCTTATAAAGACATGGAGCAAGGCATGCATGAAAAGAAAATGACTGTGCAATAGAGGTAGGGGGTTGACACTAACGGGTATTTGAACTACAAAACCAAAACCAAATTAAAATTAAATCTCCCTTATTAAATTTTTAATTGTCGTGTGATGCTGCGCCATCATTTTTAAACCACCAGCATCTTCCTTTTATGTGAGACAAGTGGAGGAAAAAATGGGCTGAATCCAAGTCTTTGTTTGGTTTTATTATGTGCAATTCCTTTTTAGCATTCTGAGCATTTAACCTTGAAAAATAGTGTTGTTTTGCCACTGTGTTTTCTGATTGTTAGTCTCAAGGCATCTCAGTGGCATCTTTATAAATCTGCTGTAGCTGGTAAATATTTCTTGCAGTCCAGTGCTGAAGACTGAAAAACCCAGATCACTTTTAGCTGTCAGGCAATTAATGTAATCCAGAGGAAATGAAAGGGATGTGCAACTAGGAGTGCTGTTAATAACGCAGGGTTCCTGACTCACACTTCTAAGGGAAGACTGAGGGGGGGGGAAATTGCTAAAATAAAGCATGAAGAGGGTGCTGAAAACCATCTTGAGACTCTGAATGCTGCTTCATTGCAGATTATGTGACAGCTAATATTTGGACAGACTAGTATTTGGAGAGAAAACAAGATAAATGGATTTATTGATCACCTGTTTCAAATGACAGCCACGGTAAACTTACACAGGGCTGCATCATATCACATCATCAGTTTGTAATTTTTCCTCTCCTGTGTTTTAGGTACAGTCAAATACAGGAAGGAGGTATTTGTGTTTAGGGATGCAATGCCAGTATTGATGGCTGTGTTCCTAGCCAAAACACAAGAGGACAGAGGGAGCTAAGCCAGGGAGATACGAGGGTAGTAATACACAGGATCTAGCTCTGCATATGTGCCAAGTCTGAAACAAGTTCCAGGCTCTGCACGGGCAGAGGGATTTGAGCCTGAGTGCTGTTGCTATCAGCAGCAGCAACTGCCCAGCAGGTGCCACCGAAGGCCAGGCTGAACTTTGGGCTGCTGTCATTTCAAAAGTCAGACCAAGGTGTATGGTATGAATCTGGGAACCCACTGCAGGTCCCAGCAACCTTTTTATTTGGTCTATAACCATCACTAGCTGGGGACGTTACTGCTCCAGCTGAAAGGACGACAAAATCTGGGAGGAAACAAAACCACATCTTCCAACCTGAACAGTCCCTCTAGAGCAGAGGTGGGACAGCATCAGTGTTAAGACACGGGATTTTCCAGATGTTTCTCTGCCTGCTTCTACCCTGAGACCCACTTAAACAGACCCCTGTACCACCAGCAGAGCTTCTGTGTACGTCTCTGCAAGCGTCTGCAGCATTCCCATTTGTGTCTCCTGACCAGTTCAGCTTCCATCTAGCCTTTTTTCCTCTGGAGCCAGAAGGAGCTCTGTCTGTATTAAGATGGCAATATATGAAACCGCCAATATAGAATAATTAAAGAAAACTAAATGAATAATTCCAGCAGACAAAAATTAACTCGGTCACATAGGCAGATAAAAGCATTGCCTGTTATTTGAAGCATCTGTGGAGCTGTACCTTTAAACGCCATGGCAACCAATGCTATTACTGAGTTCTTTTTTAGATCTCATTTAAAATGTAGGAAAACTGATGCTTTATTCACTCAGAGTAAGGTGGGTTTTCTTTTTTTTTTTTAATATGAAAAAAAATTTTGAATCTGGTATGGCCCTGCTTTTAACAACTAAATCCCTTTTTCTGTAACAGCTTTTCTCATCCTTCCTCACACTGCTTTTCCTTCTCTAGCTCCCTGCAGGTTGACCATTTAACTGGCACCAAACATTCCTCTCTGAGAACCACTTATTGATCTGTTTTCTACTCTTTAACGTATCCTTTCCCAGCTCTAAGGGCTGCATCTCCACTCAAGGCTAAAAGCACTGGCTTAGTATGCTTTCTTCTTGGCACCCAATTCTCTCAACAGTCCACAACTGCCACATGCTTTTCATCAATGAAACAATCTTTTGTTAATCCTGTTTACTAACTTACACCCAAGTATTTGCCTTGGCTAAAGGACAGCCATGCCATATCCCCTTTCATACACTGCAGGTGCTGGGAAGGGTCTTCCTTGGTAAGGTATCACCCAGCTTTGCTCTCCCTGGTTTGGATGGATGGTTTATGGTCAGCCATTTCCTTTCAAACACCAGTACAGGTATCAGCAAATATACGGAAAACTCAAATTTTCTCTCGGACTGGTTTAGCTTTAAGAACAGAAAGGCTGAAGACTGTGTAGGAATTACCAGGTGGGATCAGCCAGCCCAGACAAGCATCTAGAGACCAGTCCCTTTTCAGGAAAAGCTAACAATTAATACCCTGCCACAGGAATACGCCAGCAACCTCTCCATCATACTCTGCCACACATCTTCACCTCAGCTCTGCTGGGAAGCCCTACAAGATTTAAAAGATATGTGAGAACTGCCAGACTGGATGAAGCCTCTGGCTTGTGTGGTCCGGCTGCAGGACACCAGGCAACTTCAGATCTTCCAGAGAAAGGCTGCAACATCCCTGCAGCAGGGACAAGGCGATAATTTTGTCATGACAAAAATGCTTAATTCCAGCCACTAATAAAGTTTACTCTATAATTTGATGGATGACATAATAATTCCCTTCCAAAATTTGCTAACATCACCCTTCTGGATGTTCTTTCCTAGTTCAATTACAAGCCCAATCCCCTTTTTATTCTTGCTGTATCTTAGCCACAGTGAAGTTCCTCAGGACAGCTTTAACACCCCTGCTTCCATTCTGCTTGCTGTCATCATCTAAGTGTTCGCATCCTTTTAGAAAGGCCAGAAACCCGCCGTACCACTAAAATATACAGGAGGCAATTTATATCTGACGCATCTAGCTGGGAGATGCAACCACACTCCTGAGTCAAACTGTTCATTAAATGACTTGTTCAATAAATTTAGCCATTTTTCAGCTCATTAACTGCCCCTCCAAAAAACAGATTAATTTTTACAAGTTTGTTCATTACTCACAGCTGCTGTTTAATGTATCCAAGAGTGTAGACTATTCACAAGGTGGCCATAGAGAGAACTTAAAGTGTTAGTGGCTATTTGGAGCTCTGTATTTAACTCTGTCTCTCTGTGGTTATTGGGTATTGATCCTCTCAGCCAAATCAAACATTTCTGGTTGTTTCAAAAGTAATTTTTTATTGGTCCTTACCCACATTCTGCTTCATCAGACACACAGATAGAATTCACCTTTTTGTGAAAAATTACCTAACTAAACTTCATCCAGACAAGTGTCCACAAACAGTAAAATGGAGGAGGAATGAGTCCCCAGGTGCTTCTGGAGATCATAGGACTCACCTTAACACTGCCACTGACTTTCTAGGTGATGTGAGGCATATCATTTTACCATTCTGCTTCTATTCTCCATGTTTAGGACGTATAAAAGATCATGACTGTTACATAAATCAGTTAGGATAATAATTCGACCATGTGAAACATTAAGCAAATACCAGGTACAATTAATGGTGTTGAACGTATTAAATCCATAATCCTTCCCACCAAGAAGTTTTACTTTGAACAACTCTTCCACTAAACTGCTTATTGTAAATGTGCCATCACAGGAAGGGCAGATAGTTAGATCCTTCTGAGGAGTTTAAATAAACAAGGAAGTTCTGCAAGCTATTTCGTTTCATGAAATTTGGCTTAATCAGCAAATAAGTTACAGCAAAGCTTGTACAGATCCATTTAGTCCTCAGGAGAGTTAAAACTGCTGCATAGTCCATGATTTGCACATTTTCACTCACTTAAACATAAAAGTAACGACATTTTCTACTCCATTCTATACACTTTAACTTAAAGCAGCAAAAGCAAGCTCTGAGCTTTCAGCTCAAAATACTCCTTGCCATCACAGATACAGCAACAGAAATTTTCAGGGATGCAATTTTTACTTGCTGGGTTGCCTTTTCTGCCGCCTATTAGTGCAGAATATATTTTTTATACATATCTATACACACTATTGGGAGTACACGTGCTTAATCTAAGATGAGGTTTAGACCCTTCACTGAAAGGGCTGTGAAACACTGGAACAGGCTGGCAAGGGATGAGTCACCATCCCTGGAGGTATTAAAAGACGTGTAGCTATGGTGCTTAGGGACATGGTTTAGTGGTAGACTTGGCAGTGCTGGGTTAATGGTTGGACCTGATGATCTCGGAGGTCTTTTCCAACCTAAATGAAAATATTTTCAGTAGCCAGAATTGTCATACACGGTACCAGTAATTTTTGTTCAGAAACAGCTTGTTAACCAAATGAGTTATTGCACCCAACTACCAGCAACACCTTAAATTCATTGTTAGCTTTTTTCTTTTTTCCTCTTTTTTTTTAAAGTTGATTCACTTAGTGACCTAGAATATGTTTACAACCACAAAACGTAAGCACAGATGTGCTATTAAAAAAGATTTTAAAGAACTGAGGAAAATGAAATATTGTACTATAAGCCAAAATGTTATCTTCATAGACACCATCTTACTAAAATCTGAGAAGCAGCCCTTTTAGTACTATTCCTTCTATTGCTATATGGAAGAGTGCCTATGATAACATATTAGCTTTCAGATTCACCCACTTTGTTGCTTCTATGTCAGGAGCAGCACTCCTTCTCCTACGGCCAAACAATATATACTCTATTTACATCCTTTATATTGTGTGGGCCCCTGTAAACAGTTGGCCAATTTTTGCCCCATAGTAAGTATGCCATTACAACTGCAAATCATCAAACCTGTCTCCTCCAGAGAATAATTGTCCTTTGTGTCCTTAAAACTTGATGTTTTTCCTAGAAAGTAACATGCTTTCATGGAGCTGGCTTTGACCCCTTGACGGGGGGAAGAGGAAAAAAACAAAACTCCCGCTGACTTCTGTATACTGCTGGTGAAAAAACAGGATGTATGACATATTGATATTTGTTTCCATTTGAAATTGAATGAGAGCACAGAATATGCAGTAAAAGGAAAATTCAAGAAGATTTCACTCCAAAAAAATACTGACATATCTGATTGTAAAACGCCTGGGACTGTGCCCATGGCAGCTATTAGCTGCATACCTCCTGTCCTCCATCTCCTCTTCAACCAGGCTCTGCTGCAGGGCTGCCATCTCCCAGATGAATCACTGACACACAAATCCTGCAGCTCCATGAGAAGAGAGACGTCCCAGTACCAGGGGAGCTGTACACAAGCTGGAAACCTGGCCAATGAGAGGGAGATACCCATCACTAAAAATACATCATCTCTGGCAGTTCGTGTTAATATTGAAATGATCCACAGTATCTCCTTGAAATATTTTCTGTAAAGAAAAAGAATTTTGACAAAAATCATAATTTTCTTCTAAAAATATTTTGATTTTGTGGAAATAGAGGCAAGGAGTTGCTTGGGGACTTTGCATTTGAAATTTACAGGAAACTTGCACCAAGTGAATTCCCATCACAACAGCAGCAAAAGCAAATAAAAACCACAAAATACTTGAAGGCATCCTTCAGTAAGCTGGTCCAATGTAATTTACTATAAAACCCCCACACGATCTTATAATATATATGTTTTTGTAGCACAGAAACTCACGGACATTACTGATGTGCCCATCCTTTTTCAAGGCACTATGTTAATATGCAAGTCAATCACTCAATTACTTTTGCCATGAGGTGCACACATCAGATGAAGTTTCATTACAAAGAGATTTCTATAATAAATAATTGACCTCCACAGAAGAGAAAAGATTTCATCCTTTGTATATAGAGCCAAGCTATATGGATGCCCTTAATGAACTCCACAACTGCACTTAGACAAAGTAGAAAAGTTCCCATAACAATTAAGACCTATGCCCAAAGTAACAAAACAGACATCAGCTGAGATAAGAGAGTGCTGAGATTTTACAGGGACTCTGCAGGATACATAAATGGTTCTCCACTCTTCCCTGGTCCTTGATAATATCTACCTCCACAACTCTTTACTCTCCTTCAATGATTTGCAGAATACATTTGGTTTATGGAATTTCCAAGATTAAATCGCACCAGGAAGTCTTGGTCATGCAATTAAAGTGGTATTTGACCCCGTTGTTTCCATCACTTCTCAAGAAGGCAGGATATCGTTCAAAGACTTGCTGTTGCCAAGATGCCTTAGCCAGGATCTTCATTTTCGGATATTCATGATACAGGAATGTAATCTGATGAGACTAGCAACAATATAAATATATATATATATATATATATATATATATATACACTAACTACTTTTTGGGCTCCAAAACAAACCAGTTTGACCATCAGAAATAATGCATCAGACAATAACCAGCCTTTATATTCACGTACTCGGAGCATGTCAGAAGGCAGAGATGTAAGCAGGATACAAGTCACAGGCTGGGTGATGAAGGAAGGGAGCAGCTCACGTGGAAAGAGCAGGATGAGGGGCTGAGGGCTCCTCCTCACCTCCAGAGAGAGGTCACCGCCTCACCAGCAAAAAGAGGTCTGATTCTACCCTCGGCCCAGTTCTGCAGCCCTCTGCACCAGGCTGCGTACCGCCTTGGTGCCTAAGAGCATCTCGGATAATTTCCCTGCCTAATTCACCATCTGACCATCTTCTTTCTCTTTTTTCTTTTTAAATCATTCGCTTGGCTTTCTGCTGCTGCACACTCACAAACAGCCCTGAGGAACAGGTCCCTTCACAATGGGATTTTCTGCCCTGACAGCTTGCTATAAAGATCCTCCTCAGCCTGGCTCCATAGTGTCTGTGTCACTTCACATTAGAACTTAAATAATAGGAATAAATCAAGTAAATGAAAATATGCATCCTGAAGGCCTAACGTAAGTGATTTCATCCATTTTAAAAGCCACCAGACCTAATTTACCTTAGAACCTTGCACCTTCCTTGAGGGTGCCTCTGAAGTACCCTCTGACTGATGTCCTTATTTTTAATTTTGTAGCAGAAGCCAAGGAGAAATTAAAGAAATAAAATGGAAAAAATAATGAGAGCTCATTTCAGCTTATAATGGTATTTTCTCAGGTGACTAAACATTCATTTGACTTTTGGTAGTGTTGAATTTATTCTCCATTAGGGCAAATATGATTTGGAGGCTAACTTGACCTCTGGAGTGTAGAATTTTTCTTTATCTTTATTGCTGGCTTCAGTTATTTATCAGGTCAGTGTGTGCTCAGATTCCAGGAAAACTGAGCAAAGAAATGAAATTAGCACTGCAGACAAACACAATTGGAGGAGCTGGCTGTTGACTCAGACGAGCAATTTCTTTCAGACTGTCACTAGCCTCAATACAAGATGAGATGTCTGTCAGAGTCCAGTATCTGTCATCTAACGGTTCATTTCACTGTATGACAGGAATAAGAAAAAGCATTAAAAAAAAGTCAAGTCTGCAAGAATTTGCAACGTGTTTTTATGAGTACCTACTCCCTTTGGCGTGACCTTACAGTGTACAACTTCTATGGGAGAAGTCTTAAAAGAAGAACAAAAGTTTGGAGATACATTTTCAGGAAATAAGATTGCTGTGGAAAACACACCTAGTAATAAATTTCACGTAGAAGAAACAAATGGTCTTCTAGAAAGACAAAATCAACTTACTATTTGAAAAACAGCAAACTCTGTCTGTCTGTGAGAGAGAGAAAGAGGGATCGCTTTCAGATTCTGTGAGGAAATAACAGATTTTCCTGATTCATCAAAATATTCGTTTATCCCCCTGGCTCATCTGAGTACACGTGTTGGGTAACGGCTGCATCAAGGCTTAACCGTGTCAAGTGCGCTGCTCCTCTCCTGGCATTGCTTAGGTTATCTTTGCCACAGCCCCGCCGTAGCGTACCAGTAAGTTTGCACCGCATCCACAGGGGTTAAGAGATTTTGCTAACTAGAGCATTGCTAACTTATTTAGCAAAAAGTCATCCAGGACAAGGACCTTGCTCGAGTCTGTTTTGCTGAGCATTCGCATTATGAAGAGAGAGACTAAAGTGGGTTGGAAAGCTATTAGCAATCCTTCCTCCGTCCCTTGAGAAACACTGAGCCAGATTCAACAGGGCTCAGAAGCTCCATGATACAAGTAAAAATGGCTTCGAGCTGCAAAAAAAAACCTAGCAGGACTCCTGCTCTGTCAGTGGAAAGTGCTCCATTTAACAAATTCAATTCTTAGAAATGCAAAGTGCAAACTAGAATGCTCCCCGCTGAATAAACGGCACAACTGGTGAAGTTCAGCCAGCCTATATGAAAGGTGACATTTTGCTGAGAAATGCTTCTTAGAAAATAAAGGATTTTTGGTGATTATTTTTTCACAGATCACAAGGGGAATTTCTGCACTAGTGAAAGGTGCCAAAAGCAGCTGCAGATATTCAAATGCTATTTATTGCTCAGCTTGAACAGCAAGCAGCAATGCAAGCCTCTTGAAAATGTCCTTGGAAGGGCCGTTTCCAGAGGCGAGCAGGAGCTGCAGTTCCCAGCTCCATCAGCATCCATCTCTGGGAGGGGTTTGCCAACACGGGTGCCAAACGCAGCCTCTGCAGGACGTGGACATAGTCACATGGGAACAGGGGGGCAATACAACAAATTCCTCCTATGGGGGAACAGAGGCAAGGTGTTTGTCCATGCACTAGCCAAAGCTGCATGAGGTGGACTCACAAGGCAGGGACCAGTGGCAGGACCGAGGTCCTGAGCTGCCGCCCTCTCCTTGGCAGTAGGTTGAAAAACTGCCGAATGTTTGCTCCTTGCTCCCTCTCACCCTCCCTCACCTTAGAAGGGGGAAAAGAAATAAATGAGGCTTTGGGTGTGAAAGAAGGAAAAGCAATTGCCTTCACTAATTGAAACTAATTTGCATAAGAAATTCTTTCTGAGTAGCTGTGCTTCTTTCAGTACGTGCTAGTTACCTGCTGGCCCTGCTGTTAGAGCTGAGTGGCTCCTTTAGACAGAGCACTTCCCTCTTTTGTTTTTTTGAGGACATACATCCTTACCATATTATTAGCTGGATGTCGTATCCCAGATCCCTCTTCAGTTTTTGTTCTACTAATAGTAAAAAAATTCACAGTTTCTACACCACGGTGTGTCCCTATGCATCAAGTATACTCAGTTGTGCTGTTAATAGGAAACATACAGCCTTCTTCAGCAAAGTGCTGCGCACAGGAGCAGAGCCTTTTTGCAATTAATGCTGAAAGGATAAGGGGATCAGCTCAACTGCTGCAGCAAGGACCAATACATGACAGAGCTTTGTTTGCTTTTCCATTTCAATGGAAGAGAAATAACCTGCCTGAGAACATCCTGTTCGGGACATTGGAGTGATCATACCGGCTATTTCAGCATCCCATCCCCACAAACTACAGCAGTGCATGGAGAGGTAAGGGAAAGAAAAAGTGTAAGAACCCATACTCCCAGGGTAGACTCAGAAAGATCAGAAGGGGAACAGAACCACAGCAAATCCTGAAACTGGGACGGGTGCTTTTTTAATCCCTTGCACAGAACTGAGGACCCCTTGCAAAGAACCAAGTATCCCTTTCTACAAAAAGACTAAGTTCTAGTTGTTGTTTTTTCAAATTAATCTGTGAAGGCTGCTATTCTGCTTTGGGTAGGATTTCTGGTTGATAGCTGCTCCTTCCAGTTGTTTAACAATTTAAATTACAGTCACAGCGCCACGTCTTCATTCCACCGGTCAAAGGATTTTGCCTCCCACAATGAATTAGAAAATGCACATTAGAAAAAAGCTGGCAGACAGATTATTGTGATTATCTTAGCAGCAGGTATTTAAAGCTCATTGTTGCTAAAGCTCTTTGCCAATGCCCAGATTCTTTGTCACAGTCGTAAGGTCTGTGCTGCTGGGACGGTGCTCTGACAGCCATCTCCACCAGTGACGGCTCTTGTTTGGACTTTGCAAGTGCGGCTCAGCATGCGCTGAAGTAGTGCCACGGTGACATAGGCCGTTCATGGAGAGGAGATGCGACCTGCCATCTGCTCATCTTATATTTTATGGTCTTTAAATTGCACTGTAATAATTTCCTGGCTGTCATCCTGGAAGGAGAAACAGGCAGCGTGAGTTCAGCCAGCCGGCGAGGCAGAGGTGAGCAGAGCTTTCAGGCATTGAGAAAGATGCTTTCACAGTATACATGGCTAAACTGGGAGGAAAGAGATCTTCTCTTTCCTCCATCTCTCTCTTCAATATTTGTTCACTTCAGACCACGTTATAATACAAGGTGTTTCTGAAGGGGGATACCTGGGGGCTTCAGGACAGGTGAAGTGGCAGAGCACAGCTCCATGGGAGGCTGGTTTTTCAACCTTTTTTATCACTCAGTTATCTGGAGCTTGAAAGTATCTTTGCTCTAAAACTGTAAGACGTACAAGACAATACAAAGTGGTTTAGGGCCAGCTCTGATCACAGGACCACCATCTTGCACTGCCCACCTCTGAGGTTTTGACCACTGAAGCTGCACCCCAGGCCTGGGATAAAGGGTGAAGCTCCAGGTGAAGCGTGACAGCCAGGCCTCCTGGGCGCACGAGGCTGAGCCAGAGGATAACTGTGGCTACCGAATACAAATAGCAGGTCAAAAAGGCAGCGGGAAGGGCATGACACCGAGGCCTGATGAGAAACAAGAGGAAGGCTGTTTGCCTCCGCAGGCTGCGGTGGATGCACACACGAAGAGCCACGTGCTGCCGGCAGCTGTCCTCCAGGCAGGAGCCAGCATCCCCAGGGATGGCGGGAGGCACTTCTCAACGGGAAGGTACTGGGGTCAAAGGCTGAAGTCAGAGCAGATTATAATTTCTGCCCTTTCTGTTATTTTTTCCCCATTGAACCAATTAATAGTGATTATGAAAGGTCAAAAGCCAAAGGTCACATTTTTAAGAAGAAGGAGAATACAGAAGTAACTAACTTCCAAGGGAAAGCACTGTTATTAACAGTGCAGGCGATGTAAGCGCTGGAGCCAAGCCTAAGGAAACATAGGATGCTGGCAAAAGAGTGAACTCATTTGGGGCTCCTTTAATTTTTAATTTACTCTCTTCTCTGCGAAGGCCAATTGTCAACTCTTAAGGATGGGAAAAATATGTTTGTTTGCTTATCAAGTCACAGAGAAAGGCGGCTTCCTGAGGCATTTTTCCAGCAGCACGTAAGCACAGCTCTCTGTATGGGCCATCAGTGACTGGGTTACTTGCAGATCTGCCCCTCGTTAATTCTTCTGATTGTGCAGGTCAGCACGTGTGGCGTACACAGATTCAGTTAGCGCCTGCCCCGACGTACCCTACTCACCCCATAGCAGCTTTGGTGGCTACTCCACACAGAATTGGTGGCTCTCATCTTCTGGCCTTCTGGTTATGCAAGGTCATCAAGTCACTGAAGATTTTTGAGCCAAATTCTCTACCAATGTAGATGAAGTTTTCCTTGGCCTTTCTTTCTTTTTTTTTTTTTTAATTAAAAAACACAGAAGGTAAAGAGATCAGGTGATCACTCTTGATAAGTAATTTTAAAACAAATATTTCTGTGAAGACAGACCACATTTTACGTTCCAACAGTGGCATGGGCAATAGGCATGATTTTTTTTCCTCCTGTTGTACTAAGACTTTATGTCAACCTGCAAATGAATTTGATGCAGAAACCACTCAGATTTCAGTCACCTTCACTTACTGCCCAGCTCTGGACTTGGAGAGTCCTTCAGACAAAAGGCTTCATTTCTTTGCAATAATCTACCCAGCAGCCTGTTTCTTCCTGAGACTTGTTAAATCCTGACCTGGAGCTGGTACAGAAGGATGTTTGATCACCATGCATCACCTCCTCTTAGCAATGATCTGCAGCACCACATTTCCCTTCCATAGGTGTAACCTCTATTCGACAAATTGTATTAAAATTTAAAAAAAAAAAAAAAAGGAAGAAACCATAAGAAAACATTCCCTTGTATTTATTTTTCTGTCTGCATAAATCACAGATATCCCACAGCAACTGGAAAATGTGAACTGGCAGAGCATGCCACCACTGCTCTTCTCAGGGTATGGGCATTATTAGCAAGAAAAAGGATCTTATTATTTGAGCCATAAATAAGGCTCCAATTGAGTCTATTAAAGAACATCAGATAATGACACAGCTACTTGACATATTCCACGTAAACTACAGCAGCTATTCAAAGGACAAAATATTTAATCAGAAATACATTCAATACATTTAGATTAATAAAGTAGCAGTTTTTCTTCTGGCATCTATTTCAACTGAAAAAATGTTCTTCAGACCTCAGCTCTAGTTCTTTTATCATTATTTAAAATACCAATCCAATATCCACTGTATATTTTTAGTAAGGCTTCATGTGCTAGGACAAAGTGACCTGCCATTACACCCTGTGTCTAAAGACCACTGCAATAAATGTAAAGTTTCCCAAACCAATTTTGTATTGCAAAAGATCTACCAGTTTGGGCCTGTTTCTCCTCCTTTTTGTGTTTTGTTTTGCTGCACATTCTAGGATCACGTTGGAACAAGATTTTATATTACACCGATGTAAAAGAATCAAGAGGAAAATCATTCCAGTGTCACCCTGGGGTAAGGCTGGCATGGGAGGAGACTCAGGCCCAAAGACTTCAATAATAATGCTCAAGTCGAGGGCTCTGTGTGGATGCTTCTGAAGCTGAAGTGGGCTCTGATAGTTCAAGGAACCCCCTGCAAGGACCAGCTCCTCCGTTGGAGCTGAGGGTGTTTTTACCGTAGCCCTTGCCCATCAGCAACATCTCGCTTGCTCAGGCAGGACTTCAGGTGAAGTTTCTCCCCGTTACCAACCAGCTAATATCAAATCAGTAATAAAACCAACCCCAACTGACAGCCCGTTGCTCTTCGGGGGGTTACAGCACCTCTCACCAGCTCCCTGCTGGGTTTGGGGGCAGCTGGATTAAAACAAAGGCAGGGTTTAAGAGGGAGGAGAGGCAGAGGTAAGCTGTGTGGCCACCAGAGTGGGACCAGATCGCGATAAGTGCTGCCTCCCGCAGCATCACACTGCTCCCCCAGCCAGCAGTGACAACAGGAAACGCTGGCACGTGAGCTGCTCCTGCTTAGCAAGACACTAATTTCAGGCAAATGAAGAAAAATGCAGAGCGAGACCCCACGGGTTGTTGTAGCTGGGATAACTCTTTACCTTTCCTTGTCAGAAATGTCAACGCAAACAGGGTGAGCTATGAACTCAGGAGAGCTGCTGGTGTTTGCCAGCTGGCTGCATCCAACTTCCTACGAGATGTGATAAGAGACACACGGCGCTGCCTCCCGTCAGCCAGACTCGCTTGTCTGTCAGCCTCACTGCAAGTAAGAATTAATGCTCTTTATAAAAACGAGGGTATTTGTGTTACCTCTTTTTGGGGAATCCATACACAGAAACAGGGAGCAGTTCTCCCTATTCCCACCTTCTGGATTTCAAGAAAACAATAGAACAAGTCTCCAATAGGAACGACATTTGGTCACTGCAGTGTAGAAATCACCAGTTCCATGCCTGATATACATTTAAAAAGAGAAGTCGAGGAGTGGCACCCAGGGACGGCAAGCAAGCCTTTCCTGTAAGATGCAGAGGGAGCTCCAAGAGGGTGCTGCACACCCCTGCAGGGGGCTGCAACACAGAAATCAAAGATTTCTCCACCTCCACAGGACTAAACCCCTCCAGTAGATTTGAGGGCATCAGGCCATACCCTAAACGACATGTTGTTTTGCCCCACATTGCCATCCACTGACATCCTGTATCCTTCTCAGGGCCCCCAGGTGTGCCCCCATCTTAACAAGCGAGTAGCTTGTGATAGAACCAGTTGTTTAAATGAATTCATTATTCCTACATTTATTAATTTGGACAGTTAAGCTGTAAAGGAAATTTACAGCTGGAGGTAGCATCATTTGTTTGTGCTTATATTTACAGACTATGCTATGGTGCGCTGCTGTCTTCTTAATAAATCAGCGCAAACCCCTGCTGTGTCTCCCTACCCCGATACATTCAATGCAACAGTCTCTCTTCTATTCTCCTGCACAGAGGAGTATCTCACATCGGCCAGGGAGATTGCTCCAAACGTCAGTGGAAGTCAGCAATCACAAATCCCCGAAGTACTGAGTGTCCCTGACAGCGTTACAGCGCACGGACAGCTGAGCACCACGTCGAGCTCGGTACCTGCTCCAGCAGCAGGAAGAAAAGCGCTGCCTGGAGGGCAGAAGTCCGTGCAGGACGGCAACCACGCAGCAGAGGGATTCCTGGAGCTGCTCCCATGATAACTATTAAACCGCAAATCTGCATTTTGCAGCAATGCTGGTTAGTTTTCCAGGAACCATCCCTTAGGAGCTGTGGCTCTCTCACCAGAAGGGCAGAACAAGCCATCCTTCATCAGCCCACACCACATTTCAGACACGTGAGAGCTGCCGCCACGGGGAACGAGCCAGGCTCACCCAGAAAAGCACACCGCTGCCGTGCACACCGCGCTGCCCAGCACCTCCACGTTCCCTGCGCCTTGGAAATACCAAGGTGACCTCCCCAGCAATCACCACCAGACATCACACCCCAGCCGGGCGCTTCCGCAGGTTGCCCTGCATGGAGGATGACCTCTGTGGAGCTAACACCGCCCGCCGGCTCCGAGCGGAGGTGCTGAGCCACCCGAGGAGGACGGCCCCTTCCTCCCACCAGGAAGGCCAGCCCAGGGCACCCGCGAGCTGCTCCCGCAGGCTGCCCAGCAGGCAGAAGCCGGGGGCAGAAGGCTGCCTGCCGCTTCCCACCAAGCCGCCCTGAGGGAAGCCCGGTCCCAGTCCCAGCTCCAGCACCTCCGGGGCTGCTCCGGCCCAGCGGGGTCCGACGCTGCCACCTACCGACCCTGCCCGGACGGCCACCGCCACGCTTCCCAAGCCAGGCAGCGGAGATGGAAGCTGCCACCGGGCCAAAGACGTCTTAGGAGCAAGAAATCTTCTGGGTTTCACCAAGTGCCGTTCCTGGCTCGCTCCAGACTTAGCAAGCATCCCACAGACACGAAGCAGATCAGCGAACAGAGGTCAGCCACGGGGACAGGCTGATAGGCACTGGGATGCCGGGGTGCTTCTAAAAGCCACGGTAACGTCTGATACTCTCAGCTTATTAACACAGAATGAACTAATTGTTGATGCCAGTGCAGTTGGTCTGAGCGCTGCGCTCGTTTACAAGGACAGCCAAAACACGGACAGAGCGAACACTGTTGTGTATGTGACCAGGTCTGTTTTAACAGGGGCAAGTTGGGGATAGTCAGACCAGAGACAAGAAAATCAGCACTGGTCCCATCTTCATTAGCTGGTGCCCACTTTGTGTTAGGGGGCCACAAACAGCTCTTCCTAACGAGAAGAATGGTGTGAAAGCAAGACTTAGAGCACAGAGGAGAAAACGCTGCAGCCAGCCTTTATACCGGGTCAGGCAACAAAACCACCACAGCTAGAAACCAACAGAACGCAATAAAGCAAAAATTGGCATTTTTTTCATCCTGCGCGGTCTCCAAGTACCGCGAGCGGAGGCATGCAGACGGCAGCGTCTGACAGCTGCCCGCGAGGCGCTCGGCGTTGGGACTGCAGCGATGGCGGCGGGGGCTGCCAGGGGCACAGCACCGAGCCCAGCCCTTCCAGCTTCTGGCGGTCGGTGATGTTTGCTGCTATGCTCGTGTCCGTTTTCCAGCCCCTGTACCACTGACCAGACCGGTGGCGATTTGGCAGCCACGGGCTCTGCCTCCAAGAGCGTCACCAGACACAAGGCACAGGGCCAGCCCCGGTGCCACCTTCCCATCCTCTTCATCCTCGGGCTGCCTCGTACCTCGGGTCCTGGTGGCACGGCACTCGGTTTGCTCCCTTTTCCTCCTCAGCCAAAGGATTGTCCGTAGCTTCGCTCCCCCGATCTCCTCCCACTCACACTATTTGGGAGCTTTAAAGAGATGATTTAGTGGGGATAACGCCGCCCTCCCCAAACCCAGCACACGGCCTTACCTCGCACAGCTGCCTCCCCTCTGCAAATACCCACCAGACAGCGAGGTTTAACCACCTACCCTCAACTCCTTGGGCTCAACCCCTCAAGAAAACTCAGATCTGAACCAGACATCTCAGAATTAAAGCACAGATCCGACAGCAAGTTTTCCACCACATCTTCCGCTGCTTGCAGTCCAGAGTGAGTGGCCAACCTCCCTCCCTGCACCATCCACTCAAGGAACTCGGCACTTACGAATTCCAGCCACGCGTTGTGAACTGTTTGTTCTAGTCAGACCAGGAATTATTTAGGCAAGAAACTCACAAACAATTTGTTGTAATGAATCGTTTGAGAATTTAGCAATCTGCTCACAGGCCATTTTCAGACAGAACAAAAGAGGAATTCATCCAATAACTTAATTGCAAATTATTTTCTCATGTGTAACGGAAGGACTTTGCACTGAGCTGCACCTCCTATGCAGAGATGTCAGAGCGCTTTGCACACAGGAAAGCAGCAGTACGACTGTGCCGTGAGGGGAGAAAATTGCTCTGCTGTAGAAATGGAGAACAATGGATGGGAGTTAGATGTTAAAAAAGTGGC
This sequence comes from Anser brachyrhynchus, assembly GCF_964034855.1. Classification (NCBI taxonomy): domain Eukaryota; kingdom Metazoa; phylum Chordata; class Aves; order Anseriformes; family Anatidae; genus Anser; species Anser brachyrhynchus. The sequence continues at coordinate 9,136,733 of NC_137733.1, forward strand.
TAAAATAGCCAAAGTGCTAAGTGACTCAACTGTGACGTTCAGATAAGGATGACCCAATAGATACGTGGAAAATTTTTTGTCCTGGGGTAGGGAACAAAATTGAGACTTGGTCCTTCTCCAGTTTATCCCAAGAAGTAAGGTCAAGATTTCTACATTTTTACATGCAAAAACAAGCAAACAAACAACAAATGGAGGAGTTTCACATGTTATCCTGAATTCTTTGTTATAGAGCTAAGAAGATTTGTAAAACGTTCTAAAATGGAAATTTAGAATCCTTTTTCTGCAATTTCGGACGGTCTTCAACAAAACTCACTTGGGGAGTCTCGTGGAAGCCAGCACTTTCCTGTGATGTCCCTTTCCATAAAAAAAAAAAAATCTGAGTTCTCAATCTCTGATCCCAGGGAAACCCTGACCTCCCTCCCTCCTCACTCCACACCATGCCCGTGCCTTGTAACCCCAAAGGCAGCCGATCTTGCAGTACACTCTGCCCAGGGCACCAGTCACTCCAGGTCTGATCTGTTCTCCGCTTGCCTGTTCCTCTTGTGGCCCATGGGGCATTTTGCTGCTCTTTTACATTTTGGCTTCAACTGTCTAATGCACTGCAGCAGGAGGATCAGAGGAAATTAATCATTGATAGAGGAACGTCAGAGAGATTGGGCTCCAGTACAAAGTGGCATCCTCGGTGTCCCCAGGCCTCCTGGCGCGATGTGCCCCGAGGACAGCCATGGGGCATCAGCCTCACGCCGAGGGCAGAGCTCCCAGCTGGGGCGAGGTGTGCAGAGGAGGGGACTCAACGCGGTGCAGACACTGCATGCAGCCCTGCAGCAGAGGAAAGCAGCTTGCCCAACTCCTGCTGCAGGCAGCAGCCCTGCAGAGGAGAAGCCTGCCAAGCTCTCTGCTCCCCTGCCCCGCAGAAGATGCGGTTTAGGGGTGCAGCCTGCCCGTGCCAGGGTCAGGAGCATCCTAAACCTCCAGGCCTGCATCACCCAGCCCAGGACATTTCAGCTGAGCAGTTAACCCCCAGCAAGGGCTTTGCTCTTCTCAGCAGAGTCAAGGTGAAACGTCAGCAGATGTGCCTGGTCTCCTGGGCTAGCCAGGACTGGTGGCTGCACCTGGCTGCGATACACGCAGCGCAGGTTACAACAGCTGTCAGCTCTAACCACCCAAACTAGCTATTTACAGCTTCTGTGAACTCTCAGAAATAGCGACGCCTTAGAAATAGTTACAGCAAGTCCCTCTTCCGAGAGAGGTGGTATAGGACAAGAATAAAACAGTTGTGCTCACAGCTATATGCAGCAATGCAAGCCAGACCAGATGCAGCTCAGTTGCATTTTTTTTTTGCTTGCTTGGAGTAAGAGGTTTGTTGTTCTTCCTCCGCGTCACTGAGGCCTACTCGCTTTCTGACATGATAATGCCAACTTGGTGCCGAGTGCCTTTACAGAGAGGTGACAACACCACAAACACAGCCCGAAGGGCTTTCGGACCCCTTTGAAGTGACACTCCAAAACAGTTTGGCTTCATTCAGGCAACTCTGAGCAGCACAATCCAAAACACACATTAGGATCCCCTGTCTAGTCCAATTAAAACTCTTTCAAGATCTCCACTGTCAGGCATAAAATAGAGCTTGCACGGAAAAGTATTCACCTGAATGCATCCTTACAGTTAGCTTATTTTCAAAAACGCTTGGCTAGAACATCACGTCAAAGGATCATTATGCTTTCAGCAAAGTTAAGACTTCAGAAGAGGCTGTTCTGGTGTTTTAATCGCCTCCTCCAGTTCCAAGGTCCTATTGTACAAATAAAGTATCTTTTAATTGTGCCACATAAATTAGCTCCACATACAAAAGGGAAGTCAAATACTTCAATTAAGGTTTATGAGGTACAAATATCCTCATCTAGATTAGTTTAAAGGAAAGTAAGCTCAAGACTTGGAAAATCGTTTTCATTCTTTATCTCAGCATAGGAAGAACATCTCTGAGACGGGGGTTGTGGGGGGATAGCTGCTGCTCTAGTGCTTCAGGACGTCCCCTGCACTTAGCAGAAGCACTCAGCCTTCTGGTCTCAGTTCCCCATGGCTCCGCCGCACCTGGACGCCCACCCCAGCCCCCTCCTCCTCCTCCTCCTTCCTGCCCTGCTTCATGCCAAGGCCAGCCCTCCTCGCCTTCCCCTACCTCTTGCTGCACTGAAACTTGTTCATGCCCAAAGCACTGCTGAAGAATACTGGTGAGAAAGGTCGTTGTGCTTCTCTCCTTGGGGCCAGGGCACGGGTCACCAAGGTTTGAACCATCTCTCACAGGGCACATCTTCCCATGGATGCTACGGCTGCCTTCACCCACACGAGCTCCTCTCTCAGCCCCTTGGCCACGCACACATCAGAACTTATCTTTGTGGAGACCACTCAGGAGCTTACTTACCACTTTGAGATTAATCCTACAGAACTCAATCCTTGACCCAACTGAACTCCCAAAGCGTCTTCAGCCTTGGCTTAGGTTCCTATGCCATCATCACCTCAACATTCCCAGCCCAGAGAGAAACCTGGTGATTATCTGATGAGCTACCACAAGACTATGTTAGAAACAAAGCACAGATGACATCAGTAGTCCAAGATATTCCATAAATTGCAATAAACCCTCAGAATTCAGCCCGGTTCTGTCTCTCAGAGCAGCTGCTCTAGCAAAGCGCTCTCAATGGTTGCTTAAAAGCAGAGTAAATTCCAGTTGTCACACCATCAGCACAGCCGATTGAATTAGAGGAGCATATTTATGTGCCTAACAAGTTTGAATCTGCAGAAAAACCTGCTGGGAGTGATTTGAAAAGACTAATGAGACTTTTCCCATCACCGGCCTGGTATACTCTCCTTTAAAGGTTTATGAGCATGTCATTTAGTTTCACTACAGCTTTTGCAAAATCATTAATGAACTTGTGAAAACAATTAGAGAGATAAAAGGGCAAGAAATGTGTGTGTTAGCTTGAAACCTGTGATAATACAGAGCAAGTGAAGCAGAGAAGAATGCACTGCTTTGAAGGCATCAGACAAGATCCTGATGTTTTATGCCTGTTAAAACTATCATTCCTAGCTTTGCTCCTGCTAATCCTAAGGTGGAAAAATATCTTTGTAGAACACGATCTTGGAGTCTCTGTTGCTTATTAAAACAAGAGGAACAGCAGAACAATCTCGTTAGAGTAAACAGAAGATATGAATGTCAGGCCATATAAAATGCACCTCATTAATATCTGCATCAACTGAACAGCAGAGCTAGGAATGCTGTAAGGACTGGATCTGACTTTGATCTTTGGAAGCTACCTTTGAGTAACTCCCAGCCAAATCAAACACACATTGCAGAAGAAAACGGACTGCTGAAAGGGAGAAAAGCCCTAGAATTACAGGGGTCTTTTCTTGCTTTGGGTGCTCATCGGTTATTTTGGCAGGCAGACCCAGCTCACACCACGACCAGTGAACACGCCGACATTTTTCCCTTGGAAAGACATTCTCCTCCTGTGCTAAAGGGAAGGAGAAAATTACACAAGCGGGAGTGGACATGGAGAAAGTCCATCTCTAACCAGTTCAGCTTTAGAGCAGCACATCCCCACCACACAAGCAACCCCAGCTGTCCAGCAGCACCGATCTCCCGTGGCTTCAGGCACCAGTCTGCCTGTATCACCACTCGAGTGCCAGCCTGTCCTCGTGGGGCCGAGTGGTTCCTGGGCAGCGGGGAAGGGGCTTCCTGGTGGGGACCAAGCACAGGACGGAGCAGAGCACAGTCCTGCCACTAGCTCAGCACGGGACTGAGCTGCACAGCAGCTGCCGACCACCCTCCAGCTATCATACTGCTTCTCCGCCAGCTCCCAGCTGCTTGGCAGCCCCCAGCACGTCTCTTCCAGCAGAGACAGAGCCTGCTCCTCAGCTCAGAGCCTGGGCTCCACCCAAAAGCATACACCTCTTCGTTTATATCTATCACCATTAGGAAGGAGACACCAGGCTGCAGTGACAGCAAACGAGAAAGTAATAACTAACTTAACTCCTACCACTTTCCTCCTCTGTACAGCTACTGGGCTCTTAGCCCTGTGCAACCGGGTGCAACTCGCTGTGCTTCCACTCAAGTGATTCTCTTCTTTGCTGGTCTGTCTGACCAGTTTTCTGGAGCTCTCAGAAAAACAATTGCTAACTCACAAAATGGAGACTGAAAACTTCACTTCTTACCTTGGAAGCACTGCAGGTTTGGCCAGCTATGCAGCAAAAATATAGCTAAATATAGGTCAAAAAACAATGCCAGTTCTGGATGATTTGTAGGCTAGGTTTGAATGTGAACTGCAAAAGAAACTTGCTGTCCCTGGGAAAGTCTGAAAACAAGTTCCTTCCCTGCACGTTAATGACCTGCAACTGGCAAATGGGATCACGATAGTCTGTCCCATCCCAGCCTGATGAGTTAGGTAATGTCTGGAAAGCACTTGGACCTCAGGAAGGAGAGCTTTTTCAGTGCAGTTTCACTTCTTAAGTAACTAAGTCACTTTTAGAAATAGAGCTTGGCTGCCTCAGCCGTGGCATCATTTGTAAGTGGTTTAACCTACGTGCTGGGCTCTCTTCTCCAGTAGCTGCGGATAGTTCCAGTTTGGGCCTAGAGTCCCAAGGCCTGGGACAAATACAGAGAACTCCTGGCTGCGAGTCAACCCATCCTGGAGAAAAAGAAATCCGTACAAGTGGCTCAGAGTCAACATACACAGGGATGGAAAAAAAAAAGTAGGATGTGTCTGCCATCCCCTACACCCACACTAACTGGACTGAACAGGATTGGTCCACAGCCCAGAAAAAGTACTGGAAACCTTTGCAATGACTTCAGTGAATTTGAATCCTGCTCAAAAGCTCACAGGTTTTGGTGGTATGAAACCCGAGCTGGAGTCTTCTGTCTCTAGGATATGCTTCTAGGAAGAGCTGCATTGTGCCTTTTGCTGCAACAATCGGCATCTTGCACGGACTGCCCTGTGCACAATAGCCGGGACTGCAATCCCTGCTGCCACTCCACAAACCTGTGCACTCCAGTATTTGCTCCACTGTATCAGAATTTGGCCCAGCCCCTGCGTCTGGCAGGGAAAAATGCATTTAAGAGTTGTACATAGCAGCCATTCCTCCTTTCCATAACATGCTCCAGTCTTAATTGCCTTGTTTGGATTCTCCTCTCATCCCTCAAACCTTCCTGATGGGAATAAAACACACAGTAGATGACAACTTTCAAGTAATTTTCATGTCACATCTGATAGCTGCTGTAGTAAGGTTATTGATACTGTTATTAATTCTTTCATTTCAATTTTCCCTATACGTTTCTGCCCCCAGCAAACCCTCAATATGAAATTATTTTCTGAACTGTTTCCAGCCTGCTCCTGATGTTGCTCTCAGAACGATCTGAAGACAGATAATACAGCTGTCATTTCTCAAGGCTCCCCTGCCATGCTTTGATAAAACCCATATCGTGGTTTTGATGGTGCCAGATTTTACAAGCCTATTAAGCTGTCTCTGCCAAGCGATGGTTTTCCCTTTACAAGCCCTGGGCTGACACAGAGTTTCCAGGCTCTCCACAATGTTTAACATCCCATCTCCACCCAACTGCCTCCCATTTTCTCTTTTTTTTTTTTTTTTAAATCTGCCTGCCCATTATACCAGCAGATTCAAGTGAGGAAACCAGCATAGCCACGAGGAACAATTGCCTTATTTGTCCTCAAACAGGATGATGAGGAGAAATATTTGCATTTAAATAGAAAAACATAAAACCTGCTAAAAAAGATATCCTGCTGCATTCTGTTTCTGATTTCTGTGTGTTTTTTTTTTCCTAACAAAGAGATCTCCATTCACCAAAGCATTTAGCACATATTTCAGTCCCTCCTAAATCTGATAAATTAGAAACTAAACACATGCCCAAGCACTTCATGGAAATCCCATCAGCTTTAGTGAGAGTCAGCCATACACAGACAGCAGAGACGTGGCACAGGTGGGAAGAAAGAGCTGTTATTCACTCCAGCACTGTTTGGTACTGTCAGACATTGACTGTTCTGATGTACGGAACGGGTCTCACGGGTGATATCTGCCCTTCTGCAGCCCTCCCAGATTTTGCTCATGTGGGTCACTGCACAGGGGAGCAGACGCATTAAATTAATCTTTAATTAAACACTGACTCCCCATAACGTTGCCCACTTTGAGTTTTCAAGGATTCATCAATTCTTGTGGTAAGTAGCCAAATAACAGAGTTCAGAGAAGGAAATATTCATCATAAACAGAGATGGCTCTTCTGGACAGCAGCACAGCCTGCCCACAGCAGATGGTTGCTTTGAATCACAGTCACTGGCTTCTCTGCAACTGCCTATAAAAGCTCATACACCTCAAACAAGCCATCTCGTTGGTACCCTAATGCCTCCACAGTGGGCACCAGACCCAGCTTCCCCTCCACATCCCCATCTTTCTCTTGATACGCAGCAGAATCCCAACAAAGCGAGTGGGAGCAGTTCCTCTTCCTCCACGCTGCTGAAACCCAGCCAAGCCTGAAGAAAGCTGGTTAGGAATTTTCTAATGTTGACAAATGTCAATTAAGTTGCAAGCAAACTGTTTTGAAATGGGGTCACAGGGAGATGTCTCTCATTTCCATGAGCACTAGTAACACGCAGACTACTGACCTGGCAGAAAGCAGCAGCTTGGCAGGCTGTGCCGATGCCCACGAGTCTCGCGGAGCCCCAGCTCCCACAGCCCCAGCTGCACCGGCTGCAGCAGCGAGCATGTGCCGCACTGGGTTGCTGCAAGGCAGCACGTTCGGGAACCAAAAAGATGTGGCTGGATTTACAAGACAAAAAACGATACAGAGGAGAAAGCAATGATCATGGAAAATAATTCTCACTTAAGCTCTCCGCAGTGCTGATGATGGTCTTGCACAGCTGAAGTGTTGGGCAGCATGAGGGTGACCTCGATTTTGTATGGAGACCTGAGAGGCCCCCAGGAGAACTGCATCCAGACCAGAAAGTCAACTTTCAGAGAATAAGAAGACACAGAAATGAGTTTAAACAAAAGCCAGAAGAAAAACAGGACCTGGAGAACAATTCCCGCTGAGACAGACATAAGGAATTTAATGTGTCTGAGCAAAACAAAGGGACAACTCAATTGATGCTCACAGGTACTTGCACACAAAAAAGATAGCCAGGAGTAATCCTCATCAAAATAGGACCCAATGAGCAGAAACTGAAGTCAAACACATTTAAGCTTTGAAATAAAAGCTTGTTTCCCAGCAGTGAGAGTAATTAAACCATTGGAACAGCTTCCCTGGGGAAGTGGCAGACTTCCCCACTGGGAAGTGTATCACTGCTGGGTGATATACTTTAATCTGCTTCATCTGTCCCCGCAGACCCGCGCATGCCAGGCCGACATATTGCAGTGGTCCCCTCCCACTTGGCCTGCCTCAGGGCTGAAGGCCCTTGGCTTAATCTGTCCTGCTGGGAACCAAGAGCGTGACGCCAAGGAGCTCCTTCCCAAGCCAGGGCTTGGCTCTGGCTCTCCTGGCAGGGTCTGTGGAAACCCAGGGACCTCCAGACCATGCCAGGCTCAGAGCTCCTAAGCTCTCAGCTAACTCCCAGAGCAGCAGTTTCCATCCCCAAACAGGGAGCATTGGTGCAGGTATCCAACAGCTCCACTGCACTGCAAAGCACTCCAGTTCTTCCCCTCTCCTAGGGAGTGTTGAGCTGTTCACTTCACATTCAGAAACAGAACCTGTTTATTTCACCATATTCTAGTCGAAAGACCTCTAAGAGGACAGCCCGTTGCTGAGAGGCTCTCTGCTCCCAGCTGGACAGCCCATGAGCAGAGCTCACCAGCAATGCTGCCTGACGAGGTCCCTCCAGCCCTGCAACTACAGAGCCCAGAGCTCCGAACTGGCAAGAGCAGAAAACAGACTGGAACAGCCATCTGCACCATCTATCACCAGGCCACAGATCATCCCAGAGCAGTGTCACAAAACGGGCTTGGTTTTCCTCAACACTTTGCACTGTGACTGGAAGCACGCTTCCCAAACAAACACGTGGGGCACCAGACCAGAAACCCATAGTGTGAGTAGCAGGACCAGTGTGCCTTCAATGTGAGGCTCAGGAAACAGTTCTCTTTGAATTCTTCCCTCCCAAGCATTCTAGACCTGGAAGGGGGCAGTTCAGCAGCCAGACAACACCACTCATTCACCTGCCTTCCATTCCTTATACATGTTTCCAACCAAGAGACTTTGCTGCAACCTGATAAGCACCGGAACCCCATTTGCACTTGCCTCCACGTTGCTGACTCCCCAGTAACCACCTTAAGATGGCGAGAACACTAAGTTAAGTGGCAGTCATTTTCCAGCACGGAGAAATGAGGTCAGTATCTGCCTAGTCTACCTTAGGTTTTCCAGCGCAAGCGCGAGCCATTTCTTTTTATGCATTGCAGGCGCCTTTCAAGCATACAGTAGGTTGTTTTCTAACGAGCCAGAACATCTTGCTTGATGAGATCTCTGTTCAAATTGTTATTTTCCTCCAGCGGGGTCAGGGCTTTCTGGCTTTGGCACAACAAGAGAAGCACACACATTTTCTGAGATTTATGTATTGTAAAGACTCAAGTGTCCACACTGGCAGAAGCGGGGCTCAGACATCCACCCTGCTCCGACAGGTTGCTTCCCCTTCCTACAAAACACTGCCTACAAGGGGACATCTCTCCTCCCTCCACCCTGATCCCACCAGTCTCAGGGGAGCAGTCACGGTCCTTGCACTTGACTACACATGCAATTGTCCTGTTGCACCCACCAGGCAACGTGACGGAAATACAGCATCATACAAAGAGGAGGAGCAACGCATGTGTGAGGCGCACGGTGCAAATGTTGCTCTCAAGAGCAACACAGCAGTGCAGCAAGGCTGCAAGCGTCAGTGCCAGACGAGTTCACCTGTCACGACTGATGGAGCCCTTTCAGCACTTGGCCAACATGCAGTTATTTGCTTTTATAACATCCCCTGTTTGATGACAAACCTACCCAAACCTACCTGCTGCTGCTTCAAAAAAAGAGATGTTTCACAAATAACCACGCAGGGCTTTTATCTTCAAAGGCAATTCCCAGCGAGGCCACTGTTTCCACTCCGGTACTCTCCCTCCACTGCCACCAGGTGTCCACCCTCCCCAGCATGCAGGGAGCAGCAGATGTGTGGCAGACCACATTGCACAATCTGTTAGATCAGGGCTAGAAAAACAATAATAATCCTGCCTGAACTCATGAATAAACAGACTGGTTTAATTATGGGTATGCTCTAACAGAAAGAATTTCCCATTTAAGCCTTTCATAGCACTCTCTCAAAAATACACGAGGACCTCAGGAATATCAACATGTGTATCCTCACATTACCCTGATGGGTGAAGCAAAATCCATTTTACAGAGGAGAACCTGAAGTAGTGTTTTTGTGTGTTTTGACTAAAGAAGTCTGAGGCCTATGATTATCTACCAGCCCAGTGAGGTGACAGCAAGAGCCTGATGGTGGAGAGCTGGACTTCCCATCCCAGGCAGGCAGCACATTGCACTCATGTGCCATATTCTGCCCAAAATGCCATGGTGCTTTATTAAGTTTTGGGCTGTAGTGCTTGATTTATCAGTGGAAAAAAAAAAGAATAGAGGCAATTCCTACCTCTTTCCATTCTCCTGGCCTGCCCTCAGACTATCCAGTACCTAGACTGCAGAACACAAAAGCTATCACGTCTTTCCTAGCCATGTTCCTTAAAGCCACCCAGTGTGCCGGCTCTGTGTGGTGTTACAAGTTCCTGCAGACACGCAGCACCAAGATTACTGGATACATCCCTTGGTTTACTTGGTAAAGACTTAAGGTCAGACATCTCTACAAGTCTATCCCACTGAACCATAGGAAGACTTCTGTCCCTTCAGACACGGAAATGTGTGAGAAGACAGCAGAGCAATCATCACCTGATGGATTTAATTTTTACTCATGCTGCAATTCCTGCTCTCTGCTGCAGGTAGCCCATACACAGAAGAAAAAATGCCAGCCAACAACTGAGTATCTAAGGAAGGAGATAGAACCATCGCTACCCAAAATGCCCAAGATAACGTCACAGGGAAGGTGCAGCCCCGCAGAGACAGTTAGTGCCTGGTGTGCACAGAGTAAATAAAGCAGTGCCTTACTCACCAAGGATTCAGTAACCCCTCACCCTGACTTTACTGAGGTGTACAGATGCCATAGGAATGGAAAAATGGGAATTTGGGTCTACTTGAAAGTCAAAGGTCAAGTAGATAGTCAAGTGTAAGCCAGAGTAGCGCTTCAGCTGGCATTTAGGGGCTGGGTGCATAGGCTCTCACCCATACGTCGGAGCACCAAGAGCAAAGAGAGGGACAAATGTGCTCCCTGCACCTTGTGTTTCTGGTCAGACATTATTTTGTGGCCACTGCCACCTCGTGGCACTGTCACCAACAGAGGGGACCAGAAACGAAGTAGGGACTCCTTCACCCCCATTACAACTTAAAACAAAGGAGCTCTCTGGACTTCACAAGAGCACAGAAGCAAGAAGAGACCAGGCTTGAGTGTTTTTACCTGGCTGAAATACCCTAGCAAAACATTGTCTGCCTAATTCCAGGCCTGTTAATTCAGCCCGGGGCTTTGAAGCCCATCCCTGTCAACACAGGCTCTGCTGCATGCAAAACAAACTTGGAACTAAAACATTTTGTGTGTGTTACAGTTTCTTTAAAAAAAAAATAAATCTAACATTTAAGAGAAGAATATGGCCTGGATATATCTGAAGTTTTCTGTTCTGGCAGATGGCTGAGAAGAAGCAATGCTCCTATCACCACAAAAGTTGTCTGGGGTTTACTGGACAGTACCTCCCTGCAGGTAAAGTGTGATCTGCTTTATTCCTGCTGCCTCTTGCTATCTGAGAAGCTTGTCCAACAAATTTCCATCCATTACTGCTGCTCACTAACAGATTGGTTTCTTTAGATCCAACACCAACAGCCCAGGTTCAGTGATCCGGACACCCCGGGTTCAATGTGCACCCACAGCCTCCTCTGAAGGCTGACATTTAACACCTCCAAACTGTTGCTACACCCTGTTTGCACACAAAGTCAAGGACAGACTCTGCCCGTGTCACCAACAAGGACCTACTGTGAGGCTACATTACCTTCATCATGAAGGCAGGCCCTGGTTCTCCCTGCAGATTGACACTCAAATGTCCTCAAGGCCTTCCAGCTGGAAGTCCTGTTTGCCAAAGGTAGCCTACTACCACTAATGAGTCTTCCAGGGCAACTTGATCACCAACCACCATTACAATATGAACTTCTGAGGACTGCCTTTAACAGCAGGTCTTAAAATTCAATGGCTAGTGCCATTTGTGCATGCTTTCCATTACTATGTTCTTAAAGATCACTGTGCACGTAAGCACAGCGAGGCCTAAATCAACGTACACAAACTACAGATGAAATTGTAAGAAATGTCTCCTTGAAAGTGACTTTCTTCCTTATAGGGGAAAGAGAAAAGCTGAGGTTATATTCTTAACAATCCTGAGCTTCCCTTCACCATAGCTGAACAACCACCTGACACCATTTGAAAAGATCTGATGCAGAGCCCTTGTTTTCATTGCCTGCACGCGGTCCTTTGGAGAAGGATCACTATGGGTTAGTCCAGGCAGCGCAGCAGCAGAAAACATTTCCACCCGGGACACAAAACCTTCCCCAAACTTCCCCTCTGCAACTTCAAAACACTAGCAAAGGTGGTGTAAAAATCTGTGTGAAACGTGCAAGCTATACCTTTAAAGATGAAATATCTGCTTTCAGGTGCCAGACAGCAGACAGACCTACTTCTTACTCCACCAGGTTATATTACAAGCAGATCTGGGAGTACATGCACTGAGCAAGCACCCCGCATGCACACAGCCTTAATTATAACTTCAAACTGCCTTATCCCGACCCTTCTGCAGAAGCGTGTTAGCAGGAACCCTTCTTCTCTCTGCTGTGTGACCTCTGCCTATTGTCTGTAGTGATATTTACCGTTGCTTTTGTTTCCCCTGCTCTGTAGGCTGGTTCCCAGAGCCTTTTCATACTTGGAATGTGTCAAGTAAATAGAAACACTGACAGGGAGACTAATTTAAGCATCAAGGAACCAAACTACCATTAAAACACTAACACGCACAGGAACACATTCTAATATGCTAAGGAATAATAGCCAATCTGAAAAACAATAGGTAATTTTCTTCTGCCTCCTGCTCTTTTTATGGTTCATACTACCTGCCATAAGTAGCGATTACAGAGCCCATAACGCGGCATGGAGGAGAGGAGGCGGGGAGCCCAGCATACACTACAAAACATTCACCCTCAAACTCTGCCCATCAAAGGGAATTTAATCTCCAGATGTCTACCATTTAAGAAATATCAAGCAAAATGGTGAGAATAGACTGCAAAATGCCTTTTTTTTTGCCATTATACTCACTACTGAGGGAAAACATTTCTGATGGGGTGACCTTTGCATTGAGCTGTGTTCATACTGAAATGCATTTTGCAGACCATGAAAAAAGCAGCTCCTTTTGACAGCTGAACTCAATACGTAGGAACTATTTAAGAGAAGCTGCTTTACAAACAGCAGGCAGCAGATGACAATTAGTTTTATTCTTCTATTATGGTACTGATAGGAAAAAAATTATCTCCATTAGTCACAGTTTGCTTGATACTACAACAAAGAGACACCAGGCTCTCCCTGTCTTCTTTCCCTTATTTTCTGTGTGCCTGCCCGCATCGCCTTAATTCCATCCTACACATACACTTACATTTACTCTTCTGTCTGTTCCCAATTTTGCCTCCCCTGGGTTTAATTCAGCCCTAAACATGTTGCATATTGAAATACGTTAAATGCAAACCCTAAACTATAGCAGAGCTTTACATTAGCCTTTGAAGACCAAAACACAAAGCTGAATCCATAGAAGACAAGGACTGAGGAGGAGAAGGAAAGCAGCACAGAACAAGCCCTTTTACAAGATTATTTTCTTTCAAACCCTCACCTTTTACCTCACAGTGGTGACTCCAGCAGCTGAGGGAAGGCAGGGGCCATGCCAGGACCCACACCAGAACCACTACTTCCCTGCAGGGAAACCAGTTTTGCTGTTCCTGCTTAGAGCTAGAAGTTTTGGGGCAAACCAGCACTTGTGGCTGTACACAGGGAACACACAAACGACGAAGCCCACCAGAATGCCTCAGAAAGAAGCACTGAGACACCCTAGCGCACCTCCTGTCACGCCCAGGTCTGCCACCATTACATGCCCCTCCCTCTCACAGCCACCCCGGCCCCACAGGGAGGACCCCTCACTCACCCACCCTCACAGCTAGAGATGGTAACAGTCTGCAGCTGCCTTCCATGTCATCCTCACCAGCTCGCCAGGAGGGGCCAGGCCCACGCAGCACAGCTGTGAGGGGCCTGCACTGGGGCGGGGCCGGCAGCCATGTTAGGTGGCGTCCCTCAGCTGTGGCGCCCCCCTCAGCACGGCCCTGTCATGCCGCTGGGGCTGGTGGAAGCCCTCATCTGTTTACTGCCAAACACTGGGATATTTAATTCCTTCAAAATACCCTCCAGAAATGCATCTTCCTCCAGCTGGGTAACAGCTTCTCACTGATGGCCCAGTGTGTGAGGAGAAAAGCACGTGGCTGTTTCGGTAGTGGCAGTGTGGCTGTTAAAGAGCTCTTAAAGCTCGGCTTCTATGTAAACGTCTTTCAGCAGGCACAAAATCATGAAAGTCCGAGTCTGGTGGTGATTGCTGAGACAAAAGAGAGAGAAATGGGACACTGGAGTGCTTTTGGAAGTAGAGCTGCAAGAGCATAGGGTATCAATGCAATGTTTGCTGGCACTTGTGCTGTATATACGACAAGGGCCCATTCCCTTCCCTTGCTCATCATGTTACCGAAAATGACAGCCAACTGCTTTTGGAAATAAAAAGAAACACAGACAGACTTTGCACCCACTTCTGAGTGCCATTTGGGGAAGCACATGCATCTGGTGCCTCTCTGAAAACCCAAAAGGTGAGGACAGGGCACCAGGACTGCAGGTTAGCAAAGAGGGAGAACCCCAAATGCGCAAAGGCAGCCCAGCACCACCAGTCTGGTCCCTCTGCATGAGGCTGAGGAGGGCCAGGAGGGCAGCAGTCCTTGTCTGTGGAAAAAAACAAACGTGGGTGTTGCTTAGCCTCTGAAAGGCCCGGCTTTGGAAGCACCAGCTCCTACACAGGAATCCCCAAAACCCCACTATTACCTTGGTCTGCCCCAGCTGCCACCCAGCATGAACATCACAGGCGGGAGCAGACATGGATCTAGAAATGCCTCACCAGTGCTCGTCTTCCCATCTCCTCCCTGTCATTCCCAAGCTAGACAAAAGGATTAACCCCACCAGCATGGACACTACTTGGAGCTGGTGTCCTCACTAGTATTCAGTAAACCAGGAAAAGCTACAGCACACACTTGCGCTTGTTGTAGGTGTTTCACAATTTTTGTTTCTTGTTCATATAAGTGCATAGTAAGTTTCTTCAGCGATAAGCTGAATTTGAGAAGAAAGCTTTTTCAGTCTCAGGCTGGTCTGAGTATGCAGCATCATTTTGCTACAGAAGGGACTAATTTCACTGCACCATTTGCAGAAAAGTGATCATTTTCCTCAGCTTGTCAGACACCTCATAAGAGTGATGGAGCAGAGGCCACAAAGGTGGCAGAAGAGCATTCAGTGTGGTCTAGGGCCTGAGAGTGCTGTGTGAGACACCAGACAGTGACCCACAAAGACAAAGAGATTTACAGAACCCATTCTCATCCAGGCAAGCGTGTAAATGAAAGGGCAAACAAAACTAATAAAAATATATATCTTATAAAGAAGTTATTTGGCCATAAATGAACACCAGGGTGGCAACATCAGGCATGACAGTTCCCAGATATGTTTTTTCCTGAAGGTCAGGCAGCCCTTTGACTAATAAAATTTGAGAAGCATGCCTATAAAGTCTATTCCTGCCTCTGTTCTCTGCCTGCAGAGAGAATATATGTGCATGAGCCTGTATTTCAGATAGCTGTGGCCAAGGATAACTCAAAAGATCTTCCTTGATAAAAATATCCTGTGTTGCATGGCAGCTCCCAAACAATGATTTTGGTAGAAAATAGGCATAGTCACATGAAAAGCTACACACAGGATCCAAAAGGCAACAAACAAAAGTATGTGAATTCAGGCTGTTCTTTAAACATTTTAATATCAGCTGAAGCACTGAAAATGTGATCAGCATATAGTTAGGAGACACTTCTTTGCATCTAAAAATACCAGGCCAGCTCTGGAAGAGAGCAGTCATCAGCAGACAGGAAAGTTACATGAGCCTTTGTGTGCCATTGTCTATGAGAAGCAAAAGGGCCCCAGGTGCTTTCTTGGTGTTGTGGGAAATAGCACATACTTTATCAAGCAGGTTGATTTTTATGACAACTACTGTAACAAATCCATCAGGGTCATCCTGAAAGAACCACAAGACACAGGTATTCATGCTATGCACTGGCCTCCTTTGATAAAAGGCCAGGCATCACCCGTAGCACTTAAAAAATAATACCTATTTTTAAATGTACAATCTCCAAATAACTTCTTAAAGCCTGAAGTGAGAAACAACATTTGGGGCCAATTTTGTGACTCTGCTTTGCATGAGGCCATGCTCCCAATACAGCAGAAACAATAATGAACTCCATGGACGGCTTCCAGTTGGATTTATTGGGCAGTATTGCTTCTCGGAGCCATCACAGCCTGGCGGTGTTTGGATCTGTGCCAGCGGAAATCTTCCCTTCAGTTGTTTGAGCTTTGGATCACGACTGACTTGCACAGACCTTTAAATGTGAACTTCAGCGAGATTCACTGAGAAAGGTGAATTCAGCACATATTGCCTATTAAAGGTCACTGGTTCAGGGACAAATTTCAGCAAGCAGGAGCAGGCAGTGGCCAAGATCAGACATTATCCTCAAGACTGACCATAAATTACTTTATCCTTCAGATCAGCTAAAAGCAAGGACCTGAACATCTCCTAGACTGCTAGAGACACCTGAAATCTGGGGCCTTCTCAGGCCTACACAGAGGTTTTTATCCTCCCTTCCTTTGTGGCTGAGGAATGGTGAGCACTGGCACGGCCCCACACCAGTCCTGCTGCAGTCCCGACTCAACCCCATTCCCCACACCCCCATGTGCTTCCCATATAATCTCAGTTGTTGTTCCAGGCAGATGGCTCTGTTTTTACTTAAGGCAATTCCATGCCTTTCATTGTGTTTTTAATGCTCATTTCACCAAGATTCACTCCCACAACTGTGCTTTCTGGCTTCCTCCAGCTTTTGTCCTTTATTTTTACTGCTGGAGTCAGAGATGATTATCTCTAAGAAAAAGATTTCAGCTGAACTATGTTGATGGTAATCACTGTTTCTCCTGTTCTGTCTGATTTTCCATGCAAGATGTTTTTTGTACAGCTTTAAGCGTTTTATTATTTGGAAATTGGTAGCCACACCTCCAGGTCTCCCTTTCCCTGCTGTGGAAAGCTCCAGCATTGCTGCAGGGAGGGGACTGTAGCCTCTGGCAGGCCTGGATAGGAGAGGACCACAGAAACATTCCACAAACACAGGCTGCTCCGGGGCACTGTCACCTCCTGTGGTGGCACTGAGGTGGCTCTGAGCACCTCTGTGTGCCCCTGGAGGCAGGGATCTTCCTGCACCAGGGCACATCTCACTGAGAGGCAGCAACAGGAATGCAGGCTTCCCAGCAGCAGCATGTGCTCCAATGTGACACAGAGATAGATCCTCGAGCCATCTCTGTTGCTGCTGGTGCTGGGAGGTGGCCAGGCAGTGGGGAAGCATTGCTGAAGTCCGGGACTGAAGAAGGATCCTGATGTCACTCCGAATCAGCACAAGTTGGGGGTGGACAAGACTGTCCTTCTAGAGCATCCTCTTCCCCCTGGCACGAGGTCTCAGAAGATGCTACATGCATCCGGCCATGACTAAGGTCCTCATGAGAAGCACTTCCCATCCTTTCAAGCAGAAGGAGCCAAACCCTCCCCAGCCGCACTCTACGTTAGACCTCCCCATGTTTTCTTCCCAATGCTGTCGCTGCCTACTCACAGTTTGGACCACCAGATCTCAGCTGCTTCTTCAGCCACTTTTCACACATCCACAGCAGCCTTGCTGTCCTACGCACCTATTACACAGGACCTGGCAATGATGTCAGCCCTCTTACATCACTTAGTGGGCTAGCACCCAAAGCTAGTAGAGCAGATGACCCTGTAAGGGAAGGAAAAAGCATTAGAAGTGTCCCCACATTGCCACAGGCTGCCAGCAGGTCCAACAAGGTCCTTGTCCCCTCAGCTGGCCATGCTGCCCAGGCACTACAGGGGAGACTTGCCTGACTTCAGCCAAATCACTGCTGTAACCCAAGCATCTGGGTTTTTATTCCCTGCCTACTCATTGGATCCCTGCATCAGTATAAATTACCTGCTTATCTCACAGCATGCTGAGAAACGGCAGCTTCATGCCCATACAAGACCTCCTCGTACCATGCAACATCCCATGGGCTTGTGAAATAATATGTGGTCAGAACCAGGAAATAGAGCAAGAACTATTGATAGCCACTGCTGGCTCAGCATTTTTGTTTTCATCAAAGCAGCGGGTTTTTTTGGTAATAGTTTTTTCCCCTTTTGGCATTTTCATTAGAAAACCAACAGGGAAAAAAAAAAGGAAAGGAAAAAAACCCTCAACAATCTCTGAATAAAAGTTATAAGCGGCCTGACACCTGGTAATGAGATATTTCAAGCCATAGCCTGGCACTTTTATAGTATTTCTAAACTATGCACTCAATCAAGTGAACTTCAGAAGAATGGAAAGTCTGTTACTCCCAGACATATGTCTTAAGGTTTTTCATCTTATATTTCAGCAATGGAAGAATACAGTACAAATAAGGCAGGCAAATAACTGGCAAGTAAATACTTTTGCCACACTATAATTATTTCCCTCAACAAAAAGACTTCCAAGACAGCTCCTGACACAGTACTCAGCACTCACAGCCAACCTGAGAAGATCCTGGCTCCTCTCATTTAAAATACTTCATGACTTTTCTTAAGGAAACAGAGCTCAAACATTCCCTTTGTCTGTCCAGCCTGTTGTCTTCCCTTCCCCAAGCAAATCTGCAATCCCCTAGCCAATTTCACTCAAAGTTTGAACAAGGCACTAGAGGTCCAAATTTTCCATTTCTGCATGTTCCCATTAAATCATAGTAGAAGAGAGAAGAAATCCTAGAGCCACTGCAGAAAAGCAACTGGAAGATGGGTACCCATGGAGCCACTTGTCCAGATTTGTCCAGAAGCTGCTGCAATGGGACCCGATGCCCCACACCGGTGTGGGCACAGTGAGGTGCCTGGCTGTGGCAGGGATAAGCTCTGCTCCAGAAACCTGAAAACAAATGGCAAATGTAGTAGGAAGCCCTCATTGAACCAGGCAATACTTTTAAGATTAATCTCAGGGATCAGGCCAAAACCCTGCAAAATCAGAAGAGAAAGCTCAGCAGCGGGGCTGACAGATCCCAGCACAGCCGGCAGGACTCGGCAGGCTCTGGGCACGCAAGCAACAAGCGCCTCCCTGCGGGGCCCCAGCACGGCTCCTGGCTGCTAAGCACTGGGGACAGGGGCATCTGAAAGCACCCAGCAGAGAAAAGCAAGGCAGGGAGCAGGAGACGAGCAGGTTCCCATCAGCAGAAACATGGGCAATGGGCACACTCAAGCAGCCAGCCATATCATCATCACCAATCTCTACTCGGAGCATCCAACTCATCATAGGACTTTTTTTTTTTTCAAAAAAAATGTTTGTATTTTCTCAAAGCACAGCCGTGCCTAGGCCACTTGCTCAGATCCCGCACGTGATGCCATCCATTGGTGCTAATTGTGGAGACAGAAAATCATCCGCATTCTGCCCATAACGATCCATTGTTATTTTTATGCATGCACACACAGACACGAGTAAAGAACCCTTCTCATTTCAAGCTGTGCTATTATGCTAACTACAGAGAAATAAATATGCCACACTGTAGCTAATAAGTGTCATTCACATCCGTATTTATTCCAAACATGTTTCCCCCATCATGTCTGCTCTGCCTGGAACTGCTCATCACTAAAGAAGAGACCTTTATTTCTAGTGATTTAAGCAGACAGGAAAGAGTTAGCAATTAAAGCACACTTTTGTACAGTTTAATGCTTTTTATTTCAGCTATGAGTGAGTGTCACCTGCCATCACAGTATCTTTCTATTTTTGAGCCACTACCTACTGGCACTGGGCTCTTATTTCTCTGATTTGCAGGTTGGGTTCTCCCCCATGTGTGGGTGCCTACCAGGAAGACAGGCTTGGGGTCATTTTTACCCAAGCCCTGGTACGTTCCCCATACTACTGCCACCAGCTCCTGCCACCAGGAGGTTGCTCAGTGATTCCCTTGCAGGGTTACTTCTCCGCTCTTCAAAGGCTTGCTGGCAAACACTGAACATCACTCAGGAAAAGTGTTTCAGAGCTGAAAATAGAGTCTCCTGATTTTTGCTTTCCTCCCAGAACAAACGTCTGTCTGCCTTGCAGGTAGCAGATGACTTTAGTGGTCCTACCACCACAAACATCTCATCTTTCGCCTGACAATGCTTCACAAACACAAGCATTGCACCAAACTCAGAAACTCCCTCTGCCCGGACTAAACTATAATTATTTCTTCATTTTTAAAAATAGAGCCAAGCCAGAAATCTTCCACCAGCTGTGGAAAACAAGCAAGGCTTTGACTCCTGCCCAGGAGGGACAGATCCACCTACCCATCCGCACCAGAGCAAGCACCAGCCTCTGCACAAACACAGCTCCTGGATCTGCAGCCTGCCCAAATGAAGTAAAAATGGCTTCAAAATCGAGGACTGCAGATGCTCAACTCAGGGGCTGATGTTGCAGCCCTAAGGAGTGAGTCCCAAGGACTGAACGAGGGCCAGCACTAATTACCTGCTCAAACAGACCTGGATTGTATATTCAGGATCCTGTTAGGCAAGAATGTAGCTGGGCATGCCGCTGCAAGTGAGGAGACAAGCAGCCATGGGAACTGCAGAGGTGTAGGGAGAAAAGAATGAAAAAGTTATGGGGAAAATTATTTGTTTTCTTATTATTAAAGGCTTGATTTATAAAGGTATTAAAAAGTATTTAACCCCAGAATTCTCACTGATTTCCCTGGACTTTACTTTTTAAAACAAACTCATACTGCATGAAACAATGGACCAAACTATTAGGTTAGGCTCCATCCATAGAGTTGGTAAGACTGGGGAAGTCAACCAGAGGTGGGTTTCAGCAGCAGCTTTTATTTTAAACTCACTCGTTGACTGCTTTTCTCCTGCTGCTCCCAGACATAATCCTTGCTCCTTCCTGCTCACAGCCTGGTCCAGCTGAAAACACAATTTATGTGCATCAGTGGAAAACAACAAGAACAGCTACACTACGTTTCTTCCCCACAACAGAACAGACAAATCCCAACCTAATCTAGCTGTGGAGAAGACAGGCAGATGTTGCACACACGTTTCTATCCCAGATCACTTACCAAGTGTTTTGCTAGCCCTGCCTTTTTCATATTTTCTTGTGTTGGGGCAACAGGGACATCTAGAGATCACAGGCAGAGGAGTGCAAGCTTCTGGAAAAACAGCAGTTTTCTGTAGAAGGGGTAGCACAATGTGATTACAGAACTGGAATAACAAAACGAATGGAATTTGAAAGAAATCAACTCCTGGTTATAACCAATGGGACTCATGGCTTGCCCCCAAGCTGTGAAGAGAAGCACCCCCCTGGCAGACCAAGCTCAGGTTGGGTCGCTCAGTGCACGTACCCTGCTAGGGAGCCCTGTCCAAAAGCAGCCAATACACAAGGAGTGCAAATGCAATGAAAAGTGCAGCACTAGTAGACATAACACCTGATAAAACTTAGCTAAACTAGACTCAGTACTTGAATCCTGCCTTTTCAATTCCAGTGCATCTCTGAGAGCATCCCTTTGAGCTGTTGTTTTCAAACCAAGGCATTTTCACATGACTTTCTTACTGGATCAACATCTCCCCTGGTAGAAGAAGCCCAAAACTCTTCCAGAGCCATTTCGCCGTCACCAAGTTTGTGGCGTGTTAGTGCAGATGCAGGATGTGGGGGGTGAGGATGCACGATGGGACTGTCACTTGGGGCCAGTGACACCCCACAAATCCAAGCCTGAATATTTCATTGCCCCTGTAGGGTGCTGGGACTCCTCCATGAGCCGCAGGAGCTACAAAACTGCGAGCTGCCAGGAAGGCCTGAGCACTCATGAAGAGCAAAGTTGTTCCATATGTAATATTTTGCAAGCAGTCGTGGACACACAGCCTCATTTCCGATCAGCTACTGGGTAGCCAGATATATCCGAAAGCTGAGCATGAAAACGAGTATTGCTGCAGTGTAACAGAGCATTGTGCTGGGCACCAGGTAATTATATTTGCTTTTAACTAACTCAAAGAGTAAAAACTTCCTTCGGTTTACTCATTTTTATATGCCTACAGCCAAACTCACAAGAAAAGTCATCAAGCAGCCCAGAGCAGGTAGAATAAGCTACCTATTTCATTACAATATGCACCAAGCCCATTTGCTTTTATAGAGCGTTCGGCATCGGCTTTAGCAATGTTTTATGTCACTATAAAAACCTAAGTGGTGGTTGCTGATCTCAAGCGCCCTGCATTATGCTGCTGCATGGCACTAAAATTTGATCAACTACAACCGTGCAGTGACTGTTGTCCTGGTGGCAGCCCAAGAACAAAATACACGTCCCTGGAGGTTTGTCTTAAGCAGCTGAGTGCCACAACCAGCACATGAAGGAGCAGAAGCAGGGCTGCAGGACACACAACACGGTTGCAGCACAGTCAGCTACAGCTAATCCATTACAAAGAGCAGATCTTTGATTACCTTGTTAGACTGAAACTTGTCACCAGCATGTACAAGACTTTCATAAACTTGCTTGATGCTTTCTGGAAGTAATTCTTGTAGCTTTGCTCTGCTTGTGAAGGTGGCTTCACCACTACAATATCTTCCTGTTCGTGCTCACACCTGGACAGCACCAAATGGGGTGAAATTCAACAGGAATGAGGTCTGGGGCCTTTGTTACACAAAGTCAGAGAAGGTAACCGAGTGTCTCTTCTGGACTTACTTCCTAACTCAGATGTTAGAAGGAAGAACAATTATCCTAACGACAAAAGTTTTATTTTCCCTAATTTTATGTGGTGTGCATTTTTGGCCCACAGTTTTCCTTCCTCCATCCTTAGCGAAACTACAGCTGGAACGTGCGGCAGATGACGAAGGAAACCCATTTCCCTGCTTCAGGAGAACTGGCACACCAAGGAGTCAGCCCTCCTGAAGCACTAGAACCCAGCTGAAACTGGTGCTACACAGACTGAGCTTGATGAAAGTACTGTCATATCACAAGTATTGCATTTTTCCAGGTTGCAGTTTGGTTGTTAATCAAGTATCTGCTCATCCTTTCATTCCAGGTAAGGCATGGGGAAAAAGCAGGCCCAAAGATATTTTTTCACTGTTGTTTTTGAAGCATCCTAGCGAAGCACACATCCTAACCACACACACAGCACCGAGTTATATCACAAACTCTCACAACGTGCAGTCCCATCTGTTTCTAACAGACACAACAATCCCGCCCTTCCCCAGCTAACAGCGGTGCCTCCCAGCCTTCCCAGGAACAGGCTGAGACGCTCTCAAACACCACAAACGAGCAGGAAAAGCCACCGCTGTTAGCTGCAGCCTGTACAACAGTGGATGGAAAACCCTACTGATGTTCAAGCAGACGGGTCTGGAGAACACTGACCCAGACAAAACAAGCCCCTATCCACAGGAAAAGCTGCCTCTGTTTTGAGACCCCTGTGCTTTTGCCTCCTGGTGTGTCTGGAAAGCCTTCCTCACTGACCAAACTCTAAAACTGAAGACTATCATGGGCAGCCTTCAATGTTTTTTGCTGCTTACTCCAGCTGCAGCCACCATCCACCATCTCCAAAGCATCCCCTCTCCGACAGCTCCCCAGTGCCTCCTCTCACCTCCCAGGCCCTTCAGAGATAAATGAAGCCTCCTCTACTTCACCATCAGGTTCTCCTGCACATCTCCATGACATGCCCAGCACTGCACCCTGTTCCTGCACCCTTCACTCAGCGCTCCCCACACCAACCAAAAGCAACTTCTCTTTCACTGCCACAAAATTACTCGGTGCCAAATCCACTGAGGCAAGTTATAAAGCCTTGTTTGTCACTTCAACCCATTTTCTCTCCCTGCTTTCTGTAGCACAGCAATGTGCATCCTTGTCTGTCACTGCTGGGTTTTGTCTCAGCTCCAATAGGCGTGAAAGAGTCACTAAAATATCTGTGCAGACATCCACGATCGAGGTTTAATTACTGCTTGCATTTCTGGTGCAAGTAATTGACACACAAGTTTGAGAAACAGAACACCCATGCTCCACTCAGAACTGAGCTGACCGAATTACCTGTGGCAGAAAACAAACACAAAGGAAACGGAGGAGAGAGGGCATTTCAGTGAACTGTCACATACGAGGGTTTACCCTGGTGCAGTATTTTGAAGGTCCATATTTATTCTTATCTCTCATATTATCTCAAATTAGGCTCTGTTGGATCAAAGAGAAGAAATTTCTTCATGGACCAGAGTACAGGCCCGGATATTTAGCTCCGTACAAAGAGCAGAGGCCGGCAGCAACGCCAAAGCCCTCTTAGGACTCCTCTCATGATACAGATTGCCTTCGAAGTCTCCAGTGATACAAAGCTGGATGCTGCCATCTGTTGACAACTTCCCACTGCAAAAATAGATTTGTATTTCTCTTAATGCACAGCAGGCTGTTCAAACATGCTTTATTCTGTTCTTAAACAGCAGCATAACAGGAAACAGCAATCAGCATCAGGAAACACCGACCATGTATCTGACAGCACCAGTGTGGCTGGGCTGTATGAGTGATGGATCACCAACCCTCTCCCGACTACACCCCTTAGTAAGCAGTTTTCCTAACTCAGACCAACTTCTGACCCCGTATCACCACGTGGGGCTCAGGCTGCTGCTGCTTACTTACCTTGTAGTCAGCCAAACAGAGCAGGTACGGAGGGACCGCAGGCAGCACAACGTTGCCACACACTGTCCGTAACACAGCAGCAGCCTCTCCCGCAGCACAACAGCTGGGCAAGCTGGCACTCTGCTGTCCTGCTCACACAGAGCTTGGTGTTGAGTTTGGGCTTAGCAAGTAGAAGCAGCACTCTAGCCAAAAGGCTAAGACCTCTCTCTACATCTTGAGAGGGTATGGAGGTGAAACAACCGCTTCCAGATAGCCAGGGCAGCACCAGAACTAAAACTGTTAAGAAAGGGGTTTGCAGCACATGCACTTTCTGCAGCTGTCACTCACCCTCCCAGTTTTCCCCATATGAAAAGTCAACTGCATCTGTCCCACCAGGGTCTCCTCCATCAGCACGCCCTTCCGCTCCATAGGTATCAAAAACCTTCTCTCAAATTAACGCTTTGCTTTCACTGCCAGTTGTAACCTGTACTGAACTTTCAGGTTTGTGCCATCCTACCTGTCACCTCTGTTAATCCTTTTGTTACCCCAAAGGACAATGAACTTTTACCTACAAACATTGCTTTCCCAAGGTGTGCAGCCTCAGCTCAGAAAACATCACTGAGGCTTAAAAAAATACCCCTTTCAGGTTTTAAACGTCAGAAAATGAGAATTTCTGCCGACCCACATAAAGCAGCTGCATTCCAGGGCACGTCACAATCCTGGTGTCAGCTCCTGAACCCCACTTGAGAAGTTTCCTGGACCCCAGCCAGCAGTCACCACCCAGGGGCAGAGAACTCTCACTGGAGAGCTGCAGGCAACGTACTCAGAGATCATCTTATGAACTCGGACCAGCCGCATTAGATTCCGCATGTGGCACCTCAGCATGTAATTGAATTACCTTTGTTAGATACACTGCAGAAAAGGTGCATCTGCTGCTGCATGTTTCCCTGCAAGTCTTTCTGTTCACACTGGAGCTTTCATTTCCATTTTCTAGTTCTAAAAAAAGGTGTTGGGCTGGCCTGTGGAAGAAGTTAACACAGATTGGTCAGCTGAGGATATTAGAAACACTCTTGCTTCAGAAGTCTCCGTGCTGGGGTCTTAACAGAGAGTGCACTTGTGCGGTAGCAAAGCACATACACAGGTAAAGTTGTTCAGAAAAACTCATGTGTTGTCACTAATTGGTTTAAAACATGAATGTCTGGGAATCACAAAACCGTCATAGAAGGGGTTGGGTTAGAAGGGACATTAAAAATCACCTATTTCCAACTGCCTTGCCATGGGCAGGACACCTAGCATGTCCTTCAAGGTACTTGAAGCCCTAGCAAATTCATCTAAAGGAAGCCTTTTTGATGCACCTCTGATCTTCTTCCATCAGGGGTCAGGAACATTTGTTCTATTCGGGTCTGATACAAATCAAGATTTTATAAAAAGGAACAGAGGAGTCTGGGTACAATTTTCAGGGTTACTTTGAACAAGAAATGTAACAGCTCAGCTTGTATGTGCAGTCAATACTGCAGAATTACCTCCACTGTGGGTGCCAAGACAATAAAGATGTACCAAAATAGCTTGATTTGGCAATAAAAAGGACGAAGAAATATATTGTTTTACTTTGTAACAGCTCTGTAATAGCTTCAGCTAAGCAAATTTGTCTCAAGTTAAACTGAGAACCATACTGATCACATCTGCATGTTTTGATGCCATCCGCAATTCAGACTTGGCGACCTTTAGCTGAATGGGACTGACAAAGCAGGAAAACTAGCTTTTTAAATCATTTCCCTGCTCTTCTCAGGTCAGCTGCAAGTCTCTACTACAGGACACTAGTGTACACCATGCTATTATTGTAAGCATGCTTTTGCAGCTCAGTTGCTAGCTTCTTGTTCCTCAAAGATCCACATTAGGCAAGACTGTATGATTGCCTGGAAAGAGTTAAGACCAGTTTGTTCCTCAGCCAGCCATCACATCTTCCTCTGTAAAAAACAACAACAACAAAAAAAACTAACCGACTAATTTGAAATAGGTTACATAGTTACAAACTATAGTTTAAAGGGTTGTGCCTACAGTTGCTTCCATCCCAAGCCTCTCTGAAAGCTCTGTGAGGAAGCATTGCCTTCAAGGCACAGTACATCTACCCAAGCAATTGTACTCCTGACCAGAACTTATCACCAAGAAGGAAAATTGTGTCCAATGGTTTCTATCAAGAACCACAAATTCAAGTCGTTTTAAGCTGTTGAAACAGGTTTGCTACATTTCAATATGAGCATTCCTAACAAATACTCCAAAAAAGCAAAATAAGGCAAAGATTTCCAACTGGTGTTGAACAAGAAGCCTGCTTCCCATTCTATACCATCTGCAAGCAGCTCTTCAGCAGTAGTCATCTGCTCTGTGTGCTGCTTTGAAGGAAGTTTGCTGATATGTCTGTATCGAGCACACTACACTGTCACACATCACATGCCTGAAGACTAACAGCTCATTCCATACAGAACACACTTTCTTCCTCACTATGACAAGTGACTTACAGAAATCCCAGTTCTTTGCAATCATGCAAAGCAGACACACAGCAACTGCATTGCCCAAACTCTGATGTTTCACAGGACTATCAAACCAGAAATGCAAAGGAAAAAGAACACTTCACCCCTGTACCTCAACTACTCCTTAACACTGTATGATTTAAAAGAATTCTGTGATCTAAAGTCAAACTTCAATCATCTAATTACTCCACAATCCCACATCTCATAACTTCTAAAATAATCTTAAACCACAAGCCTTGCCAGAACGCTATTTCCTGCATCTTCTATTACTTGGCCAAAAAGTGAAGCTATGGAGTTGCACTTCTGTAACTGTGGTGACCCACATATCTAAGAGCTAAGAGGCGATCCCACCAGCGGGTAGCAAAGTGCAGTTTTGCACTTTGGTGCAAATGTGGTAACTATTACAAGTATGTCATATCATTAACAGAAATTAAAGTTGTAACCAGGAATGTGTGGAAACCAAGTGTCATTTGAAGTACAGGCAGAGCTTAAGCACTGTTGAAGAGCTTGCTGTTACAAGCACTATTGCAGATAGCATTACAAGTCTTTAAAATACCAACTGGAAAGACCAGAGTCCATTTGAACAATTTATTAGTAACCTCTTTTACAAGTTTTAGAAAAAGAATCCCAGGATTTTGCCTCCTGTGTGTTTTCGCCTAGCCTCCTCATGGTCCATGATGCCAGCTGAGGTTGTCAGAACTATGTACCTATTAAGAAAGAACAAACATTCAGTTTATTGTCAGTTTTGTTCTGTGCTTATGCAGAGCTGATGGCACTAACTTCGTTTTTGTATTACAATAGTAAGATTTGATTCTTTCAGTAAGGGCCCAACATAGCTAAGATTGTGTTATCAATGAAAAAGAAACTCCTCTCACAACTCTGAAGCACACACAGCACATCCACAGCCTTCTGTTCTCCAGTGAAGTTTACTCACACATTCCTACCAGAAGTCAGGTTAGCTGTTCCAGCAGTAGCAAGTAACAGTACTCAGTCTGCTTCTATTTCACACAGACATTTTTCTTGGGAGCAGGTAGAGTTGCCATGGTGCCAGACAGCTCAGCTCCAAGTGCTTTGTCACTCACTGTTCTGAACACTGCTCAGCCTGATGCAGATGAATATCTGGACCTGGACTGACAACTAAAGCAGCCTGAGTCATTTCTAATGCCATCATTTGGATTATCAGCATACTTCACACATCTTCGTGTTTGAAAACCTCCTGTCCTACCACTCTATAAATACTCTTGAAAAATCTCCATATGACAACACACAGTAGTAAGCCATATAGGTATAGCTCAACTAAGCAGCTTATCACCGGAGCTTTAAGAAGAGAAATGACATGGAACTGTTAATCCTGCCTTTGACAGGGCAGAGTAGCTGAGCCACTGCAATTTATTACTCTTGACTTAGTGAGTTTGGGGAGGGAAAAACAAACTGTAACATCTACGTTTTGGAGGTTCAAAACGCACTGAGTCTTGCATCACTTAATATCTCATTCAACTTGTACACAATCAGGAAGCGTAAAGCACTGCAACCTACTTCCAGTCATCTACTGACTTCCACTACTCCTCTCCCATCTCTAAAGGGCCATTCATAAAATTAAAAAGAGCAAGAGAAAAAGCTTATTTTCTTGCTAAACTACAGAAATGGTGAAACCAGAAAGTACCAAAGCCAAGCAAAACAAAAAACCGTTCTTGCTTCATAGTGCCCCTTTAGAACTGGTTAAAAGGAGTATTTATAAGGAATTTGAATTTTTAGGCTCTTACCTACTTTCAGACTAATGAGAGATGAAAGGTATCAGGTGACTAACTCAGGCAATATCAAAGTGTAATTAAAAAAAAAAATCAGTTTCACGTATGCCAGCCACGGATTCAACTCCTCTCCATACTCACCCAAACTGACGCGAAGGCAATAGGTTGTTCTGCCACTTTTCCAAATCCTTCAGCTGAACATCAAATCTGGGACTGATTACACCACACTATAAAAGAGAATTCCATTACAAACTGGAGAACTGTATAAAGTGCATTTGTACTTATATATAAATATAAGTACAATAAATATAAATATAATATATATATATAAAGTGCAGCTGTCATTCTAACTCATTATATGAAAGAGTTAAACAACTGCAATTAAAATATTTTGGCAGCAAAAGATAAAGCATGTATCATCACCGTAGTATGAAATAGCTTTCTCTCAGAGAAACCACGACTCACGCAGTCATTCAGCTTTTATTTCCTTAGCCTTGCCTCCTTCCCCTTGCCTAAACAGAGTGACATACACTGCTGCTGATGCTAAACAACTTAATGACTAGACCTGGGAGAGCACAAAAGCATGCTATAAACCATTAAAGATTAAGTAGTATCCTACTTCATCAAAAAGCTGAGATTATTCAAGGACAAACTACTTCTAATCGTCATATGGAGTTAGCAAAACAAAACCTAGGTTTTAAACAGGGAGAAAGTAACACACACAAAGCCACCAGCATTGCCAAGTTAATCGTATTACTTATTGACCATAACCACGACTACCACCTCCAGTTACCTCACTGGCTCCAATTTTCTTAACTTCTAAGAGCAAAACAGGACACCTTACTGCAGTGACGGACATTTTCCTGAACCAAACAACTGTTCCCTTATTGTAGCTGTTGAGAGAAACATCACATACAGCTGCACCCTGCAAGATCTGCTACAAAATCATCCAGAAAGAGTTCAAGAAACACTATTCTCTATTCTGACACAGATTATTCTTATGACAGACACACAAAACTAGTAACTGGGGGTTGTGTCAGAATTCTCTGCCACTACACTGAGGCAGTTTTCAGCTGCATTATCTGTTCATCATGGAGACAGACCTCAACATGTTTTTGCAAATTAATTTTAGCTTTCTTTACTTAAAAACCACCTCTCATTCAAATAGCGTAACTGGAAACAATGGTGCATGGCATGTCATCACAGAAGTAGAAAACTACTCAATATCTTAAGTCAAATGCATTTAAAAAATGCCAAACACCTATAAGTACCTCATACACCCCAGGAATCCGCAAAGCACTTGTTAATTAACATTTACCTTTCTCTCAACCATAAGCAATGCCCGTCTGGCAGCAGCAGGAGGGCTTGTCTCTCACCATTTACAGGTATTAAACATCAACTGGAAAGCAACTGGGTTGCTCTCTCTTATGACACAAGTCTCCTAGATAACTAAGGTGTCAAATAAACTGAGAAATCACTAGGTAGCAAGAAAGTCCTTAAGAGAAACACACCGTACCTACAAGCTGACCTCCCTGAAGATGTGGCTTATTGTATGGTGTATTTAAAAGAAATGTAATTAGCCAACTGAGCTGTTATGAATCTAAAGTTTAGCATCTAATAACTACTGGTACCACCCATATTACTCTCGTTTACGTGGACTTAATTAAATACCCTCTCCTCACAAGTAATTCATTCAGAATTGGAGCAGACAAGCAAAAAAGCCTCATTTAAATATTCCCCCAGAGAACTGAATTCAGGAAAACGAATCCTACCTTGTTGAGTCTGCCTGTGAGATTGACAACAATCTTCCCAGCTCTGTGATCGTCAATTATCTCAAATTCACCAATGTAACCTACAGAAGATCAGAAAACAGACAAATCAAAACATGGTAACTAGATCCAGTACAGCTTACTTAACTCACTTCAAGCATCTTGATTTAAGTCAAAAAAACACCTTAACGCTACAGCATCCGCAGAATTCCAGAAGTTTTCAGCAATTATGCTTTAAGTCCCTTTACATGTGCCTCTGGTATGGCTCAGCTGCACCCAAATATTAATTGCTGTCTTTAATTACACTCTGTAAAGGTAGAACCCAACTGGAACAGTGAAGAGGGAGGCTGGTTGGTTGGTTTTTTCTTCTCCAGAACTTGTCCTAGACAAGGACACTTGTGGTAGTTCTAATATCTGGAGTTTCTTTATAAAGAATACAGTAATCAATAAACTTAGCCCCCCAAAACAATTAACAGCCCATTCACCTAAAAACATGCCTGCATACATAATTTAGAGCAACAATTACCACCAATTCACTGTGAAAATTTGAACAGAACCAAATCAATTCCACAAGACGCTCAAGTTTTACCCAAAGATCTCCTTCATTAAAGCAAACCAGCCACAAACCCTGAACCAGAGCAACATCAGCGCTGCAGGGTCTACACTCACCATGTTTCATCATCACAGTTAAAAACCGGACGATTACTTTAGAGCACGGTCTGATGAGAACTTGGCGTTTCCCACGTTTCTCTGCATTGTTGATGCTTTTGAGAGCATCGGCCAGTACGTTCATGCGCACCATGGTGCCTGGGGGGAAGAAGAGAGCCAGTTAGGTACACCAGGTTTCCACCAGGGCCACACCGACAGAAGCAGACCTTTTTAAGACTGATTTTAGATCTAAGAGACCTAAGACTGATAAAGAAAAAAAAAAAGAAGTTGCACTAAACCTCGAAAGCAAAAAAACTGAAGCAAAAAAGCAAGTCAAAACATGCACTCAGGTGTGCTCATGAGAATTCACAGCTATTGTAACTTGGGAAATCTTGACACAGTGTTGTTTATACTTGGACTTTATCAATAAGCACATGTGAAGATGTGAAGACCACCGTGAAGACAACGTCATCCGTGTGACATCTCTCCCAGGTGAGCATTTGGGGTTTTAAAACCCAGTTACACACTATTAGCCCCACTCAAGGACCAGCACGCACAAAGCATTAAATATGCCAGGTGGTGCTTAGCTTGCTCATCACCACGAGAGCTACAGGACATCAGTAACACACGGCTCTTCCACCCAGGAGCGTGGGCATCAATTGTTGCACTCCAGGGACGAAGACAAGCCCCACAAGCCATGACATGCCACCGTGCCACCCCCTAACCGAGCCAGCGCTGCCGCAACCCCCCGGGCAGCCGCCGGGCCCAGGGGCCGCTCCCCGCGGGCCAGCTCCCGCAGCACTCGCGGCTTCACCGCGGAGCCGGGCAGCCCCCAACGTCCCCAGGGCCGAGCGCAGCTCCCCGCCGCCCGCCACCCGCCTCCCCTCACGGCCCCGCTCCCGCCGCCTCCCTCAGCGCCCTCCCTCCCCGCCCCCCCCCGGTTCCCCGCGGGCCCCGCAGAGGGCCAGGCGGGGGCGGCGGCGGCTCAAAACGCCCCGGGCGGGTCGGGGGCAGCCCCCGGGTCCCGGCGGGGCGGGCGGGGGCGGCGGCGGGGCGCGGATGGCGGCGGCAGGCAGCGGATGGCGGCCGGGGGCGGCGGCGGCCCCCAACTCACCGGCGCCGCAAGATGGCGGAAAAGGAAGGGGCCGGCCGCGCCGCGCGGGGTTATGGGAAGGCCGCGGCCGCGGGGTGGTGAGGGCCGCCCGGAGAGATCTCGCGAGAGCGAGCGAGATCCGGGCGGGAGGCCGCTGCGCGCGAGGCTCGGCCCCTCCCCATTGGTCGGGAGGCGCGAGTGGCGCTTACGGGGCGAGGCGGCTGCCCGCGTTCCCATGGCGACGGGGACGCTCCCGCTACGGCGGCGCCGAGGGGCCAAAAGAGGCGGCGGACGGCGTTGGGTAAGGGCGGGGAGCAGCCGGGGGCTCCCGCTGTGCAGCCCCACCGCCGGCACAGCGCCGGCACGGCAGCGGCAAGGCGCAGGCGCTCCGCTGGCCGGCAGCCGCACGGTGTGGAAATCCCTGCCGCGTTCTGCTTCCACCGAAGCAGGGCCACGCGCACAGCCACTGCTGCTGGTGAGAGGGTTACCCGCGGGCTGAAGGGTTGGGGGTAACCCAGCTGCACCATGACGCGCTCGTCCTGCTGAATTTTAACCCAAAATGGGTTGTCACAGACAGCTCACGCCATCTGAGCCAGCACCAGAGGTGCCAGCAGAGCTGCCAGCACCCAGCCCCAGCCCCCAGCCGCCTTTTCACACTCCCCCTTCCTCCCCGCAATGGTTTGTGCCAGTTAAGCAGAGCATTTCCCAAATAAACACATCTCTGCTGCTGAGATTTACTCCAAGTTTTACTTACTGAGCCTGTCTGTCCACAGCCCCAGGGGCTTCCACCAGTGTTAATTACCCACAGGTAGCATTACAGCCTCACAGCCCTCCCCCTCTCCAGCAGGAGCTGGCCCTGCACTGCCAGGGCAGGACAGCAGCTGTGCTGATCAGTGCAGTATTTCAAGAGGACCCAGCCACACATGGGACTGCCACATGACACAAACACAACTTCCTCCTCCAGTTCTTCAGATGCACGCATGGGATTTTTTGTATGGTCGCAAAGAACAAGTCTGAGAGAAGTTTCTTTTTAGTCTGTATTTGCCTATTCAACAGTTACAATACACCAAGAGTTCATTTTAAAACAGTCAACTTTTAAAATGCATTAACACAGGTTTTAGCTTTTCAAAGAAAAAAAGTTCGGTTTTTAAAAAAGGGAGGTCATAGAAAAGCACAAAACTCAGACAGGCTTATTTACAACAGACAAACTTAGGATATTCAGGGTGATTTTGTGTACAGACAACATTCATAAAAACCAAATGTGCTACATGGCTCCGTGACAACAGCAGTTTCAGAACAATCAGCTGTTGAGGTAACACACCTTACCTCATTATCTACAGTCTCAGTGCAATAAATTGAGGTTGACACTACAGCTACATAACGACTACAATTTATATATCCAGACCCCAATCTAGCAGACGATCCGGTCTATGCAGCCAAAAAAGCAGACAGATTCAGTCAGACAACTAGCTCACCTTCTGCCCCAGATGCGGGTACGCCCCCTCAGCTTTGGTCATTCTTTCCCAACTAGCTGTGCCCCTTCCACAAGGCTCAGTAGTAGCAAGCTTTCAAGAAGCATAAGCTTTCAGAGCTTTCACACTTGCCTTAACTACAAGACATTAACCAGTGAAGCTACAGGTTACAAGAACACTGTCGCACATTACAGCTGGGATGGGGCACTTACTGAAGGGGCCTCTCAATTTGCTGAAGAAACTAAAGCTCCGCAGGGCAAAGGCCAGGATCCTTCCTACAAGACAGCTGCAGAACCTTAACCTGGACAGCAAGAGAGACACAAACCCAGAGCAGCTGCTAGAGCAACATTTTCACTTCATCAGGGAGCCAGTAAAAAAAAAAGCTAGCCAGTGAGCAATACAACTTCTATTATCTTATGTATACATTAATTCTCAAAACTCTTTCCAAGGAAACCTTTTACAAGAGCAAACAGCAGTCAAGTCTTCATTCATTTTTCTTTTCCTTGTGCTTGAGAAGCTTGTTTATCTCCCTTTTTGCCATTCCAACATACTTTGTAATGATCCCATGCTGGTTTAGTCCAGGAAACAGCAGCAAGAAACTCACTGGAGAAACAAAACCAAAAATTATTTACTAACCCTTTAACAAGCTTCTGTCACCTTGCAATTCCTCACTTCCCTTAAGCCCCGCTAACTGCTGGAAAACAAAAATAAAACCCCAGGCCAAAAAAAATCCCCCCACAAATCAAATCTTAGTTCCACCAGCCTCATACCATTTTAGGAAGCTAACACACACAGTTTTGCTTTGCACACTACACACTTACCAATAAGATAGGTCAGAAAAAGGTTGTGAACTTGCTGTCCAATCCAGGCAACCACAGCAAGGGAACAAAGCATGGTCATGAAGTACTAAAAAAAGAAAAGGGAACAGTTACCACAGATTTCTCAGGAATTTTCCACCTTCCCTTCAGCATTCAGCAACATGTCAAAGTGTAAAACCTGCTAAAGTTCCCTGGGTCATCCCCATGCAATACTTACACGCAGCCTTGTTAGAATTGTGATTACACAGACTACATCTGTACATTCCCTTTTAGTTCCAGACCATCACTATTATAGTAAGGCAGCTCTTTTCTATCCAGATATCCCTCACACTTTACTATTCCCATTGGTAAAGCTTCTGCCTCACTCAGCGCCTGAAGCTTTATTCTGATCAGTGTACTTTGTAGCTCCTGGACTTACCCTGACACAGTATTAAGGTCCTGTTTTTCAGGCAGTTAGCGTGCACACACCTATTTTACTGTGCTCTTTACAGGCTGTTTCTAAAAACTGGCCTATCCAAAGAAACCCAATTTATCTTTATTTTAACTTCAAGGGTATGCTCCTAACTGAACAGTATTGCAAGTTTATCGACAGGTATCCTGCCACTCAGGGTTTGAATAGCATGTGTGACTGGCATTAAGCCACAGGCAGAATTGTTGGTTCTTGCTTCAGAATACGGGTTTATTCAGACATGTCCCTTGCTAAAGTACTTAGGACTGAACAAAGCAGAGATCACTTAAAACCAGCTCCCAGAACTCATTACCATTTTAGGCTTCTCTTCCTTTATTGTGAAGAGACGTTTCCACCAGCCAACAATTCGGCGACGAGACTTGACCAGGTTGCTGCAAATTTCATGAAATCTTTGCTGCTGTTCTGTAGTCCTTTTTTTTTTTTAAAAGGAAAGAAGACAGGAATAAGTTTTTTTTTAAATGTCCCATACTATTTCCCAGTAGAAAAAAATTGTCCAATACTTATCCTGACATTTGCTTCACTTTGTTTTGTGCCCTATTTTTAACTGAGCATTATAATGTCTCAAATCAACTCCGAAAGAACAACCCCTATTCAAAACAGGAGAGCGCTGCTTTTAATTATTAAACACCAACGTGTGTTACTTTGGCACATTAGACAAGAACATTTATCCACTAGTCAAAGTATACTAAAAATTTTTAACACAAAATTTAGTTCAAATATGGTTCACCTCCAACGTACTGTTTTTATATAAGCCTTGCCCTTCTTTGAATCCATTTCAATCACTTATGATCACATTCACAGTCTTAAGATCCCTGTACATCACTTCATCTTCATCATATTTACAGCTACTACTTTTTCCAAACGTAGAATACAACCCTCTTCATATTCTTAGCAGAACTAGAATCCTTAATGGACAGCAAAGAATGTACCCTGCCCCTTCAACAGGAACAATAAAGACATGTTGCAGTAGTTACATTTCAAAAAAATAATGCAGGACATTTTACACTAGTTCTCACTTCATATACTATAGAGATTGTCAATTGCAATGACTATATAGGAATCATTTGACACTTGCCAAGTGGAAGATATCCATTTTGCTAAGATTAATAATTTCTTTACACTCAAGCTATTTAAATTTGAGCTTTCCTCACCATTTATTAGAGCCAAAGATCCTAGGTGCAAGAGCAGGAACCAGATAATCAGCTAAACAGAGGAACATAACGAAACAGGAGACACCTGAAAGAACTGATGGATCCAAGTAGTAGATCATCCTGGAAAAAAAACAGCAATAATAAATACTCAACGTATTCATCCACCTTAACAGATTGGCTAGGGACTTCAAATAGCAAACCTACCCCCTTGCCCAGCCTCATTTTTTTTTCCAAATTTGCTTGACTTACTAATAAAAAGAGATTTAAGTACTTCAAATGCATTACAAGCAAATTCAGATGAAAAGATCAAAATACATTTTTCTGAACGCACTAGAACATAAAATTCTAACATAAAAAACAAAAAAGTTCTGGGCACCACAGTATAAAAAGGACATGAAACTGTTGGAGAGTGTCCAGAGGAGGGCTACAAAGATGGTGAAAGGCCTGGAGGGGAAGACGTACGAGGAACGGCTGAGGTCACTGGGCCTGTTCAGCCTGGAGAAGAGGAGGCTGAGGGGAGACTGAGGAGGCTGAGGGGAGACCTCATCACAGTCTACAACTTCCTCGTAAGGGGGTGTCGAGAGGCAGGAGACCTTTTCTCCATTAACACCAGTGACAGGACCCGCGGGAACGGGGTTAAGCTGAGGCAGGGGAAATTTAGGCTCGACATCAGGAGGGGGTTCTTCACAGAGAGGGTGGTTGCACACTGGAACAGGCTCCCCAGGGAAGTGGTCACTGCACCGAGCCTGTCTGAATTTAAGAAGAGATTGGACTGTGCACTTAGTCACATGGTCTGAACTTTTGGGTAGACCTGTGCGGTATCAAGAGTTGGACTTGATGATCCTTAAGGGTCCCTTCCAACTCAGGATATTCTATGATTCTATGATTCTATGATAAAATGCTACAATACAGCAAGCACAGTATGATGTTTACTACAAGTAAAAACTCATTATTGCTCTCCCAGAAGATGAGAAGTTGAGTTTGGGATAGGAATGAGTTAGGAAACATGTGAAACAACCAGCCAGGCTGAAAGCTCTCATCTTGTTGGTTCTTAAGTAAATCAGTGTCCAGATCCACTCCAGGCTGCCATTTACTGCCTCACCTGTGACAGCTAACCAAACCTGTTTCAGACAAGGAGTCATAAGCCTCCAAGGAGGACAGTACTGTGCTCTTATATGCAAAGTTTGCCACCACTTAAATGCGGCTGTACAGGTAGTGGCCAAGAACTAGCTTTTCTCATAAGCCTGTTAACATTCCATTGAGCCCTGTGTTACTTATTTGCACTTGCAGAACTTCTTGAACAGTAAAGAAATAAAGAGACAAACCACTGCAGGGCCAGCCTTTCTACGCATCTGGCACAGTGCTGCTGTGCTGAACGTCCATCTTCAGTACAGCACCAATTAAGAATTCAAAGCTGTTCTATTTCCTCCAAGTATTATTATTCAACACATGGTATTTCCTGCAGTCACATTACTTTTTAAAATTACAATTACTTTTTAAAATTACTCTTCAGTTTCATTTGACTTACATCCTCCTCACCTCTCAAGGGCCGTAAAATCTGTATTAGCCAGAAGACAGACTGTTCCTACCCCACCTCATTTGGTATTTGTTCATCCCCTCTTTTCCTTAGTCCAACAAAGCATGCAGCTGCAACTCTCCAGCTGGTACAGACACTTACCTGTACAAGGTAGGTAGGAGCCACCTTGACTACTACCCTGGCACACAAAGGCATGCACACAGGCCTCCAGCAAGCCCATTTTGTATCCCCAGTCAAAAAACAAGTAACATCCTCCCACTTTGACTCAATGCTGCATTCAGCCTGTCCTTCTCTTTCTTTCTCAAAGGAGAAAAGAGAATCTAGAAGGATCAAGTTGTGTGAAACCAGCTGAATTTGTCACTAAACACCAGAGAAAAGAAACAGAATAGCTAGTAAAGAAAGTTTGCCCTATGGAAGCAGGTTTTCCCTTATGACCATAATGACATTGCTGGTAGCTTAGGGAAGGCGGCCAGAAGATGACCAGATCTGACAAGCAGAATACAAACACACCAATGAACAGCATACAGCTGAGCATGCTAAAGAGATACAGCAACTACGCCTGCCAAACAGCTTTTGCAGAATGCAGTGTCCCCCCAGGTAGGATACAACTTATGTTACTTCCTGTTCCCAATACTTCTAGGTTCTTCTTTTCAAAGTTTACATGCATTCAGAAATAGAACCTGAAGAAGCTTCCTAGTAGATTTTTTAAGATGTCTTAGTAGTCTTCTCTTAGCAGTTTTGCTACTAGCCGTGAGAGTGCAGTGCTCGTGCTCTCTCCATGAGCTACTTACAGGAAAGAAAAGGAAACAACACTCATCAGTGCAAGAGGAAACCAGGCCCTCTCCCAGCGAAGAATCTTATCAGTCATCAAAATCACTTCTCCCCATCCTTGCAACTGCTCTTCCAAGCTAGCAGTTTCCGCAGCCTACACAAAAAGAGAAGAAAACGTTATTACTAATCAGAATCAGGTTAGCTCCCACACAGAGTAGCTGAAGAAAATGTCAGAGACCCCAGCCACAAATCCAAACAATTAAATTATTAGTAATGCACTAAGTTATGACACTGTAGGAGTGAAGCAGTAGCGTATCTTATCAGACTAAATGATACCTCCTCACAGATTTTATCAAGGTATTCTCCTTGAATCTTCCCTCCATGGTACTCTCTTCCCCCAGTTTAGTGGAAAGTCAAATTTTAAAGCCTAGCTAAAACCTCTCAAATTTTCAGTGTCAACATCAGGAAAACATGTATTTTAAACAGCTCTCACATTGCAGTATTTTCAAAGATAACCCTAACACACTGAATCAGTTTTCTAGTTGTTGTCCAACACTAACTTTTTGCTATCTGGAAGATGGTTGAAAACACTCAGAAGTACAGTATGGAAAAGTTATCCAGCTGATCACATTTGGCATGCAAAGAGATAGTTTTCCTACCAGTCGCCCACAACAGTGACCAGACAAGCCTTTAAACTCCTGTTCCCATATTATTCCTCCATTCCTCCCCATGTACCTTTTGCAAAGAGGCCCTGTCTGCTCTGGCAGCAGCTTGCTAAGCAGTTCACCTCAGGTGTGCCACATTTAGCATGGCTTAATAGTTTGCCCTCAGGGGGACAATGGATCTCACAGATTACAAAATCCTTGTAAACATGAACAGAGCTGACTTCCCCCGCAGTAATGGGTTAAAAGTCTTCGAGACCAGCACATGTGCTGCGCAGAGATAGCAGAGCAGATTTAGCTCTCAACCGCATGATACTCTTATCTTAAATGAGAGGCCTGACACCACTAAATAAAGACAGCCGAGTGCAGCTACCACTGTAAGGCATAGTTTACTTTTGTCATACCATCAGAATTATTTGAAAACCACAGTTCAGGGCAAAAAAAAAGAGCAGAAAACTGTCTCACAGACTGCTGAATACCCTTCAGTCATTACATCTACTTCATGTTATAAACACAAAACCGCACATAAAAAAAAGCTGCTTTTCTCCAGAAATCATTTTATGACAAGCTGTTTTGGTTTTATTACCTCCAGCTGCGTGCATTTATTGCAACCAAGAGAAAACTTAATGGGAAGCACACTGGGATGTAAGAGCATTATTGATCACGGTCAGACTACCACAAGTTGTCTTCCCACTACGCCAAGCCAGCTTTTGCCAACACCGCTCCTGTCCTAAACACTCCTGATGGCCAGGATCTAAAATGGGGTTGTTGTTTTTCTTTCCCCTCATTAAACAGAGTTTCTATAAACATGAACTTCTGTTGTGAACAGGGCATCCACTCCTCTAGGATATTTGCATCTAAAACATAGCCTTTTTCTGCAGAAATTCAAACTTCCCTTCCAGCTCTGAGCTGCTGAGGGTTTCCTTCACCCCTTCCCAGGTGAGGGACAACAGACACTGATAAATAATGCACTAGGAAGCTTCCCTTCTTCACCCGCTTTTGTTTTTTAACGCTCCTCCAGCACCCATCGCTTCCTATTACAGACACAAACGCATTTCTTTAAGCTTATCGGTATTTCAGCCCACCCCTACACGCTTCCCGCAGACCAACGGCCCGGCCGCTGCCCCCTCCCTCAGCCCCGGAGCTGACAGGACGGCCCAGGGAGCCCAAACAAAGCCGCGGACGTTAAACGCTACGCCTCGCGCACCGAGCAGGGCGGGATATCGCCACCAGCTCCCGCCCGGGCACCAGGGACACCAGCCCGGGAGCCCCCCGCCCGCTCACCAGCTGGTAGGCGCTGTTGTTGTCGCCCTCCGCCATCTTGTGCCGCCCTCCTCACGCCGCCGCGCCCCCGCCCCCGCCGCCTTTTGTAGCCGCCGCCGCCCCCTCTCCGCGCCCTGACTGGCCGGCTCGAACGCCGCGCGGGCCAATCGCCGAGCTCCCGCCGCAACCCCGCCGCAGCCGGTTGGGCGGCGGGGTTTGAGGCGAGGCGGCCGCCCAATCAGCGCGCGGGGGGGGGGGGGGGTGCCTCCTCCCTTCTCTCCGTCGCAATGCGACGGCGGCGGCGGGCGGGGCCGGGCCCGGTGCGGGCGGGGGCTGAGGGGGCTCGGCGGGGGGCTCGGCAGCAGAGGGACTGTCAGCGCTCGAGGCGTGTTTTTAGTTTAAAACTTACCCCCCCCAGGGCCTGAAATGTCGTTTTTAAGAGGCAAATAAGTGAAGGTTCGGTGTTTTCTAAAATTCACAGAGCCATTAGGGTTGGAAAAGCCCTCCGAGATCATGTGGTCCAACCATCCCCCTGCCACCAACGCCACCCACTGAACCACGTCCCTCAGCACCACCTCCAACCTTTCCTTGAACACCCCCAAGGACGGTGACTCCACCACCTCCCTGGGCAATCCGTCCCAATGCCTGACTGCTCTTTCTGAGAGAAATGTCTCCTCATTTCCGACCTGAACCTCCCCTGGCACAACTTGAGGCCGTTCCCTCTGGTCCTATCACTAGTTACCTGCGGGAAGTGTAACACATGGCACACATGGCTTGGGGATGGGTTTGGGGCTTAGGAACTGGAGGGCGCATTGCTGAAATAGCACACTGCCCAACCTGCGCCACCACGCTGCCCTTGGTGTAAAGCTGGCACAGGTATTTAACCAGCTCGCAGGGCAGCACAGCAGCTGTAAGGCAGCCCAACGCCCGTGTGTGAGATTCCTGGATTACCACAGAGGAAGGCTGCCCGGCTCCGACAACCGCAGCTGCCTGACCCAGCTGGTGTAATTGACACCTGTCCTGCAACTTGCTATTTTTTATTATTTTTTTTTAGAGGCCAGTGCAGCATGGGAACGGACGTAGGAGAAAGGCATTAGGATATAAATATTTTTTTTCTGACACAGCTTCCTAAATGTTTCAGTCACACACAACACGAGCTTAATCATAGTCTCTGCAATGCAGTGCCAAAAGGAGAGCAAAAAAACCCCACATTTTTAATTATTTCCAGCACAAAAACTGCAGTGCTTTTACACTCTTTCTCCCCAGCTTCATATAGCGGAAAAAATGAAGGCCAGAGAGCAGGCTATCATCTCAGATGGTGCCAAGCATACTTTAATATGTGCCTGTACGGAATTGTTTGATCTGTTCCAAGGTTCTCTTTGGACTCACTCAAGATTGTGTATAAAGAACATATATATGATATTTTTGAACAACTTTCAAATTAATTTACATGTTATTAAAATTAAGAATATCTTAGTGTACTGTTTTGCACTAAGAAATGGTGGAATCCACTCTCAAAATCTGTAATTGCACCATAGCAAAGCTCAAACAAAAGCTAATTTCTTAAGGAAATGATGCCAACGGTGATTTTGATGAAAGTATTTGAGGAAGCATGGTCTCAAGCAGAAACCGAAGCCTTTACCATTCCTAGGAGCATTTGCAGCCTCCATAGCTACTTGATATAACAAGCCAGCTCCTGGTTTCATCCATCTGTATGATTCTCGCCGAAAACCACAACCACTTACCACTGAAAAAAGCAGGAACTTCCATCATCTCTAATGCCGCTGTCAGATTCATCATCTTCCAACCAGTCTTTCGAATGCCAGCGCCCGCATCAGTCTCCCATTAGAACTTTCCCCCCATCCAAGTGAACCCCCGCAGATGCCATTTCCTTGTGTGCTTCTCCGTGGCTGAGGGGCAGGTGGGACAGCGAGCCTCGTGGGACAACCTTGCCACCCCGAAACAGCATGCACCAGCATGCTGCAGAGAGCAGAGCACAGAGCCCTGTCCCACTGTCCAACGCTCCCCTCACTGAGCAGCCAGACTGTTGGAAGCACAGTGTAAAGTGGGCATTAAGCATCACCAATGCTTTTAAAGAAACTTCATTCCAAAAACTTAGAGGATATTTTCTCATTTTCATTGGAGAAATGGTTCCCACCCTGTTTTTTTCTTTTAACTGAAAAGAAAAATGAAGCAACTTAGTCTTACTAAGGAACATATTACCTTTTAGAAGACATGCAATTAATGCAGTCTTATTTAATATGCAACATGCAAGTACAGAATCTACATTTTAGGTTTAACCAAGTCTGTACCAGTGTGCCATATTGTCACCCTTTACCAAGAAGAACATGTCAGCTCACAAATGCTGACAGTCCTACTAACTCCTAAGCATTAGGTGTTTAGGTGTATCTTCAACATTAGCTAGGCAAATAAGTCTCTGTAGAATGCTGTTCTAATTTGGGATTTGTTTTAAATTAAGCATTTTATTCTCCCCCATAACTTTCAAAACCACAAGTAGTTTGACATAAAAGGAAATTATGAATACATTTTATTTTTTAAAATTTTATTAAATTACGCAGTAAAGAACCCATCTCCACACAAGTGTTTCATTTCTGGATAGCAGAGGTATAATACATGAGCCACAGGTGAGTGCATTACCCCTCCCTTCCCCCCAGCTTCCAAGAAATAAAACAGCATGTATAATACACTCTTGTTACTCCGGTACTCCAAACAGATTGTTCGTAAGGTCATTTTTAACTGAAGTAAAAAAGGACCAACAGTGTAAAGTGTCTTGTTCTGCATATGAACGTTCTTCATGCAACATTCAAATACCTTCTTTCTTGCAATACTGGGCATGGCAGAGGGTTCAGGAAGCAATGACAGTGGAATGCATTTGCAAGGGTATTGTTAAATATAAAGCCTGTGATTTCCCTAGAATTATTCAGGCAATCAGAATGAAAAAAAAAAAAAGGCCGTATGTCTGTTGAAAATTCTTACACTTCAAAGTGCATGTCCACAAAAAATTGGCAACAGAGTAGAAATTGAATCCTAAGACCTACTGAGGAGGCAGAGCAGTTAGTCAGCATAGTGCAAATAATGAAAATAATACAAGTTCTATTACTTATGCCTGGTGTTAATTTATATTACCTGAAACTAGCCACGCTTTCTACTCAGATGAACTGCTGCAAATCCATTCAATTGAATGAATATGTTGCCAGTAGTGAGCTTGGCTCAAATCCTTTAATACTTAAATTTTGATTGAAAAAATGCTGTATTTAAAGTGTGCTTTTACTCTGAAAAGTGACTAAAATGGCATAAAGGATCTTCCCATACCTCATTCTTCAGCAACTGCGTGTAATGAACTCACAGAGTTTACAGAAAAGAAACACTTTTCATATATAGCTATGCAAATTTATCTTGGTTGAGAATGCCAGTGTGGATTTCTGCTTTAGCTATCAGCACCTGTAAGATTCTGTTCTTGTAACTGAATTGTTAGATTTATTTGCTGTAAGAAAAAGAGGTTGCCTTTTCCTAGAGGTGTCCCACTTAAAAAAAGGAAGCAAGAAGTATTTTAAACAACTCTC
Organism: Anser brachyrhynchus; assembly: GCF_964034855.1. Lineage (NCBI taxonomy): Eukaryota > Metazoa > Chordata > Aves > Anseriformes > Anatidae > Anser > Anser brachyrhynchus. The sequence goes on from NC_137733.1 coordinate 9,180,374, forward strand.
AGACAAGCAGGACATAGATCTAAGAAGATGCCACTTTTAGAGAGACTCTTCCGATCACAATCACACTTTGTGTGCAGAACTGATTTGAAAAAAACTTGGTGGAAGATTCGCTATGGATGCATTATTGAACAACCATCTATAAAAGCAATATGGCAAAGCAAAATTACTTTGCAGAAATCTTTACAGATCTGGTTGAACAAAAAATCTGAGAGTCCTTCATTTCTTGGATTATATGTATACCCCTGTGAACTGAAGCACTATAATTTACAAGTGTGAACTAAAAGTATTAGGAAAGTGAAGTAAAAAGCGTATCACTCTACCTCCACCAGAACATCACTTTATTGTTTATCTGTCATCAACAATGTAAAACTCTACTAGATACTCTATCCTGGTTTTTAAAAAGGTAAAGATTACATTGGATTAGCTACGTCGTACGAAAGAAACTACAGCAATCACAGTAGAATGAGATTGGAGGGACAATTTGAATTACAAGAAAGTGTACACTGCAAGCAGAAGGAAGTGCACATTAAATCAAATGCCTGTAGGATTCATTACTTTTAAATGCACAGTGACAATTTTGAGAAACTGTACATAATAGAATCACAGAAATGACTTTAAAATAACCAAAATTACATTTTGCATTTGACCATCCAACTCATAAGTAATCATTGATGTTCCATGTTTTCAGTGCTTTTCGAAAATTTGTTTACCAAACAAAATTTAAGTTGTTAATTTGACTAAACTGTGAAGTAGAAGGATTGAAATAAAAAGTATATTGGAAGTACGCCTAACCTACAAGAATAAGCCAAGAGGGGTGTATGCAAGGAGAGGCTGGGAGGGAGGAAAGAAAGGAAAGAGGAAAAGGAGAAGAGAACAAAGGCTTTTTCTTCTATCTCAGAAGTTCTTCCAATGCAGCGTATTCCTGATGTACAGCTCTTTGCTTTCAGTCCATTTCTGAAGTTTTGTAGCCTTTTTCCGTACTAACTGGTCAACTCAACCAGCACTGTTGCCAAGCAACAAGAGTAACAAGAATCTGAATGCATCAAATCTTCCTTGCTGTGATTTCTTCATGGCCCCATTTTTTCTGTTTTTCTTTGAACAGGGTTCGGTGTTTCCTGAATTGTTCACAGGGTCAGGTGGAATTGAGTTCCAAATCACTCTGCGGTTTGTAGCATCCCGATTTCTTTCTGCAGCTAACCCCCAGACACGTTTGCAGTTCTTCCAGAGCAGAAAGACAAACCGTGTTGTTCAAGCGGTGAACGTGCACCCTTGACCTTGGGGGTTGCAGACCATTGTGTTTAGCGTATCCCTGAGTGCAGCTATCCTGCAGGATTCACTTCCCAGTGCACCGAGATTTCCTAGGTTTCCTCAGATTAAGCCCCAGTATGCATCACCACCGACTGTGGTGCGGCTATGGATGCCTGAGGCCGAGTTGATTCTGGTGGATGTCTGACCTCGCTGAACCAGACTGATCTGCTTTCTCCCTACTCATACCCAGGCAGTCCAACCTTCATACAGCTGAGCCAAGTTATCTAGATTAGTTGCTTCCTTAATCACAAAGTCAACCTATTAAAAAGGTCAAACAAGTAATTAAAACATATTAAATTTTTTTTTTTTTTTAAGAACGCTTAAGTGATCTTAACATTTACTGTCAAATTTCTTCACCTGCCCATACAAAATTTCAGTAAGAAAATCTATAGTCACTGTAAACTTATATAACTTTCTGTATTCCAGATAAGAAATAAGAACTTGTACTGGAGGACCAAAAAGAGATGAAGCATCATCTCGTTCATAACCCCTACACTGAAAAGTCACAACGTTCTCAAATTTATGGGTCCACTGAGAACTTCTCAGAGAGAAGCATGGCTGTGTTTGTTATATGCCCGTGAACAGATAAGTCTTGTCCTTCACGCAGCTATAGAAAGCTAATATTCTCACTGGATACCAACAGCTGTTTAACAAATGTTAGCTTACTCATGTACAAAAAGCCATTTCATCATTTCATTAGTTTATATAAATCTGATAGAGGAAACAAAAATATTGGATAAAAAATATTGGATAAAAAATGCAGCAATACAAGGGAACAGCCTACCTTCACTTGCTTTGGAATTTAAATAGCTTATCTCTAAAGGAACCACAAAAGGATTTCAGTCTTTAAGACTGAAATGCATGCATGTGTGCATGCATACACACATACTTACTATGAAGTATTTAAAGCAAGGACTGGTACTTTCCAACTAACCTGTTCAGCAACAGACATTCTCCTGTTGGGATCCACATCTCGGCCCTCTAACTTGGCTTTGACTCGCTTCCACACGCTAACAGCATATGAATTCCTTTCCTGCACAGCTAAAGGCACAAAATAAAATTCAGTTTTACATTCCTGCATAGAAGCCAACCGAGGGGTTTTTGCTGCTGTTGCCCATGGTACTCCTGTATTTACCTTTTCCTGTTTTAGGGTCCCTGGCTGTCTTTTTGGGACTACAGGCAACACTTTTGCCAGTTCCTGGGACTGTGCTCGGAGGAGTATCTGCTGACGTGGCAAGATTTTTCTGAATTAGCTTTCTTGCATTCTGTGACATCACCTCTGGCTGAGTTTTCTGCCCCGTATTGCTACGTACAGCTGTGAAGAAAGTTTGAGTGTTTAAGGCATTTTAAATAAATATTAGATAAAAGAAAGCACAATTAAATGTGTACCAAATGCAGCTACCAGTACTTCATCATAAACAAATGCACTTTACATGTGTAGTTTAAACTCTGCACCACTTCTCTCTTCAGTCTTACCATTTTCTAATTTCTTCCACTTTACGGAATTAAACAAGAGGTTTTATTCTATTGCAGAACATTTTCATTAAGCACAGTTTAATGGGCTCTCTTAACCTCTCTAACTTAATTGTTTTATACAGTTCTAAAACACAGTTATTGCTCTTAATGGAAGTCAGAAACTTGTGTTTAGCCTAAATATTCAGAGTAGAATAAGTTTTTAAATAGGAAGAAATCCATACTTCGGAGAAAGTTTATTCATGTTTTTAACTGTGAAGAAATGAGATTATTTGGACGTGAATACATTTGTTGGGTTTCATGATTAATTCTAAAGTTTAATAATTTCAACAGGAATTACAGTTCAGTTTATATACGTGACAACAGGTTCTGTGTATTCTGGGCTTTGTGGAGCAAATCCAGATCTCAAAGACTAAGATCAAATGGTCGTTCAGCCTATAAAATTAATGTCATTCAGCATATAATCGAACAAATTTTATGGAGACTGCATTTCAGAAAGTTAACTCCCTCTCTAATATGAATTCCTAGTATTTGCACTTCTTCAATATTACCTGCAGCAAATGTTGGTTGATATGTAGCAGCTGATGTTGGGCTTGAGCATTCATTTGATGTATCCGTGACTAAGGGTGATGCAAAACTCACTAGATTATTGTAGACACTAGAAAACATAATGGAGTTGATAAATATTCGTGGCACTAAAGTTATTGAAAACTCAAAATGAAAGTTATAAGTCAAACTTAGCAAACAGATTTCTGCATTTTAAGACAACCACCAACTATGTACTCCTTGTTGCATTTCTGCTATATACAAATAGATTTGAGTAATGCCTTCAGCTGACAGAAGGTGACTTTCTTACCTTTGGCTCTGTGTTTTTAGTTCTTTCAAGGTGGGAGTTATTTCCTGCAGCATTTCAACATGTTCCTGACTGCGGACTTGACCCATAACCTGAACTAATGTAAACAAAACTGTCTGAATATTATCTTGCCACGATTTATATTCACCCAAGAACTGCCTAACACTATTCTCATAGGGAACATCTTCACCATCTGCCAAAGCCGCTTCTTCATCCTGCAACAAAGGTGTGCAAGAAGATTAAGTACTCACTATATCTTGGCAAATAGAATGAAACTGAACATTTGTTAGCCTTATCGGCCTCTCAGCTTGCCATTTGATTACAAATAACCACAGCTTTCAGTAGCTACATTCCAAGAAAACAAATTTGAAAATGATTAAACGTTTTCCTGATGAAAATCCAAGAGGATTTTGAAAGCATGAAGAAAATCTTTGAACTAATAGATGATGAAACAGGGTTTAATTTAACCAGAACCTGATTAACCTAACTGCAAAAATAAAAGCTTTATAAAATTTATTTAATCTTTAAAAAAATCATGTATTGAACTCCATACGCATGAACGCATTTCACTGTTTTTATATACTTCAAAAAGCACAGTTACAAGTGCTATTTTTCTTCCACTGTACTGACGTGGTTTTGAGCAATAAGTTCAATAAAGTTTCAGGCATACCTTTGCCATAGCTTTCAGTAGATGCTTGACATCTCCAAGTTGTCTATTATGACCCGTGAGCACAGTTTTAATACTATCCACCAGATTCTGAATTGTTTCACAAACTGTTTCTGTTTGTTGTTCTCTCTCTGTCTGTACTGTTCTCTGTGTAGATATTTCTTGGGTCAACTGCTTGTGAGCCGAGTGAAGCCATTCAGAGCTGCCAATAGGATGTTCAAGACCAGTGCCCTAAAAATAAACAGAAACATTTCTATATCTCTATCCAGAGATAAAACTCAATTATTGCGTCAGTGCCACTGCCAAGTGTTTAGCAGCTGATGGAATAGCTACATAATCCACAGCCCATTAGGAGGTACACATAATATTGACTTAGAACGGAAGACAAAATTGAGAACTCTTGATTATGGCAATTCTGTAAAGCTACATATTTTGTTTTGACTTTTACTCACCACTCTCTGAAGTAACCGAAGCTCCAGTTCAGAGACTGAGCTGTTGAACTGCGATGCAAATGAACACATTTGTTGACAGCGTTTGAGAAGTTCAAATAATGCAGCATCAAGATTTAAGGCTTCTGCTGTTCTAGTACGTAAACTTTCAAAATGGATGATATTACTGCAGAGGAAAGTAACCTGAAAATGAAAGCAAGAGTGAGAAAGAAGACATTCCAGTTAAGCTGCATATTACACAAACTGTATTTGTTCCATATCCTTAGGAGGGAGAATTTTAAATACAGAAGTAAAGCCGCCCTGTTACAGTAACAGTATCATTTCAGGGTAATCCAGCCCTGTGGCAACTCTCCCTTAGATGATTCCCATTACTTTTAAAGTGGGATTCCCATAAGTATTTGGTTATCTGTGCCTGCTCTTTAAATGCTGAGTAGGCAAAATATCTGCTATGTAAATTGGTTAATCTCAAATAGGAAATAGAAATTGAATGCACTTATCAAGTCTGTACTACACGTATAGTACCTGACTTGCTCTTTGACTTTCTTTCAGGACAAGGTTTCTTCTTTCAGCAATAGTGGCATCAAAATCTTGCAAGACTGGTGCCAGCGCAGGATTAGCACCTCCTGCCCATTTTAAACGCTGCTCAATACTTGCTTCGAGTGCTGCTAGTTTCTCCTGCAATGGGGGAGGAAAAAAACCACAGGTATATATCAGTATGTATCCACTATATCATATTAAGCCTAACTTAAAGAGAAATTATGCATATGTAGCACAAGCAGATATATTTGCAAACCCATATATTTAAAATACAGAGGCATTCATTAATGACAAATATTAGCCTATGCTGTTTAAAGGTTTATTTTCAATACACATCACAACTGGATTTGATTATTAGGGAAACTAAGTCACCTGCCTAGATTCTACCCTGCCAGAAAAGAAAACACACAAAACCAAGTTAGAGTAATCATGTTTCTAGAGATTAGATAAAAACTCAAGGAGCCCTAGATTGTTTTACAAATAAACTTCAAAAAAATAAAGAGGGTCTTCACAACTAAAACCAAAATTAGAATTCAACAAGCTAAACAGTATACATATATATTTTTAAAACAATTAAACGACCTATGTTGCTGATATCCAAAAGTCTAAAAAGATGAGCCAAGCCAGAGCATACGGGAATCTTAACACAGAGTAAGTGATTTGCCCAGACCTACAAATGAAGCTTCTGAGACTTGATAGCAACAAAAATAATAGTAAGGATGATTTAAGTCTGACATTCGAAGACTAGGGGCATGATCAGCCTTCAGAATCGAAAGTGTTCTGTTTATTTGTTTTTTTTAATGTATCAAGGATTTTGCTCGTGAAACGGGTATTCCAGAGAGAATATTGTGTATTAGGAGACAGCAAAACCAAACAATGTAAAAGTACACATAGCACAGAAGTACACATAACAGCGCAAAACTACACAATCAGAGCATGACAAAGTAGATAGGAAAATTGATGAAAATACCCCAAATTTGTGCTTTGAGAGCAAGAGAATCTGGAGGTGGCAGATAAATCTTGCAGCGAGCACATGGTTAGAGTCACATTCCAACATGCTACTGAAAAAACTCCCCAGAAACAGCCGTACCTGGACTGTCGCAATTGAAGCTTCAATCTGACTGAGTGTATGAAGTTTCTTCTTCATGCTGGCTAAAATTGCAGAACGAGGTGGAGGAGTAACAGAAATGGCTTGAGGGCGACTGATAAGGAGATCTTCATGCTGCCACTTTAAGAAAAAAAGAACAACTTGACTGTCAATAATTGTGAAGCAAAATATTTTGTAATGAGCAGACAGCAGTTCTAGTACTCTGGTACACCTTTTAAAATGCTCTTACTTTTAAGGATTAGGTGTCAGAAGATGGAACCAGAACATTTAAAGTTTTAAAACATTGAGTACTAAATTATGTAAGTAGTTGCGATCCATGTTTTGTTTGCTTGGACACTTATATCATTAATCAGTCATTAACTTAATAGGAGTTGTTTACTCACATTTCTTTGATCATCAATATTTGGAAGCAATTTACTTGCGATGCATAACAACCAAAACAGACAAATTTTCTTACCAGTCTGTGAAATGGCTTAGTAATCAACTCGGACAAAGCCTCTGACCTTAACCTACAAATCACTATAAAATGAAGATCATTGATACTACGGTACAACTGGATACCAGCATAAAGTTCAAGGTACACAATGGTATTTAACTAAAGTCTCAGAACAATGCTTGAAAGGATCAGTCCTGCTACTATTTATGTTTTCAAATGAGGCAACAAGGGGAGCAAAGAGAGATTTCACACATTAAGATTTAGAAGAAAAGGAACAAGATGACATTCAGCAACACATACCCTCTGTTTTAAGCAAGCTCCTCCTCTACAATCATACTCTATATAAAAAAAAGCAGGAGGGAATGGGACAATATTGCTAGTATGAAAGCCAATGAATTGCTTCTTTTTTTCTAATAAAAGATTTAATGGTTACTGAAAAAAAAGTGTATTCGCTCAAAGAGAATTTTCACATTTGCATCTTACAAGACAGGAAGTCTTCCAAAGAAACTAGCTGTAACACTTCTCCTTACGTATTTACAGAACAGTCTAAAATCTAAATATGTGATAAAGTCCATAAAAATACTCTAAAGCTCATTCAGCAAAATATACATTTCCTGTAGTGCTTAGACACAGTAACTAAAGCTCCTTTTCCACATGCGCAATAAACACATGGTGTAGTCTTACCTGGAACATGGCAATATGCAACTGCACTCTCTGAAGACTGGTCTTGCAAGATGAAATACTAGTTTCAAGTCTGCGCACTAGATCATGCTTCTTCCACGCTGTATCATACGAGCTAGCTAATACTGTTGCCCTGTTCATAACCAGCTGTGAGAACTTGCCAATTTGGATATTGTGCTCCACAGCTTTCTTGCACAGGTCATCCACAGAAACTTTGCTTTCTGCTCCGAAGTCTTTAGCTTCTACCTGAGCAATGATATCTACACCCAAAGCACTGATGAAACTGCACAAAGTAAGTCCCAAAGCTTGATTTGGAAGGCCAATTAAAAGCTGTCTCACAAAGTCAGCTGTAAAAGCCTTGATTGGTTTGGCCATTTGGTCTTCACTAAAACAAGAGTTTCTGTAAAGAGCTTTCACATTGACAATCTGAACAGGTCCATTTACTGCATTCTGGTCTTCAAGTGAACTGATTCCTTTTAAAAGAGAAGAAACATTTTTGTTTTAAACATTTGATGGATCTAGAAAAATATTATCAGACGTAAAACCAGCAAGATTACAGGAATCTATTTTTAACTTCTAGGTACTTGCCATGTATGAAAGGGGAGTTACAATAAAATACAATAAAAATGACTATCATTTTATGTTCTCCTCAAAAGAAAATGGGATGAACAGCAGACAAAGTGATGCTGCGTATTGCTAACACGCACTTACCTGACAATGTTTTCGAAAAGGTACCACAGAGTCTGAAAAATTCTTTAATTGTTTGCAATCTCTTCAGAAAGAAGATTTCCTCTAGAACTTGCCGATTGTTGTCATCATCAAAGAAGTTAACTTGAGTGCTGCGGGCTTCCCTAATTATGTCAATCTTACGCCAAGCAACAGGTATTTCCATCTTGTTTAGCTGAGCAATGTAAAGGAAAAAAATTGTTCTGATTTATAAAACTCTCATACTCCTGGCTTAAAGAGTACTTTAAAGAATACTTAGAAAAGAACAAATCCATACCTTTTCAATCAATAAACCAAATGCAGTTTCCACTTGAGCAAACATTCCATCAAATGCTACCAAAAGCATCTGACCAGCTGACATTTTGGGAGTTTCATCAACAGAACCATTCCTTGGCTGAATCAGCTCACCATACTGCGCATGAAGTACTCTTAAAATAAATATTTTTTTAAAAGAAGGAAAAATTACATGTTTTTACTTAGTCTCCAACAAATAAACAGAAATAGGATTTTCTTAAATTCATCGTTCCTACAGCTAGAGCAGTTTAGAATTAAGCCAAATTTGAAAAAGGTCAACTTTTCCCCAGGCTCTTTATCCTCCCATTTTCCATATGATTCTGTATATGAGTTCTGACGCTGGACTTGTGAGAATAGTCAAGGATATTATGTAATACAGGAATGTGTTAAAGAATCAACTATAAAGTCAAATTATAGGTAAAGGATACAGTCTGCACTTCCTCTGAGCATGGTAAAAAAGTTACGGATAGTAAATAATGCAAATATTACCTTTCCTTCCTTAAAAAACAAGTACTGACTTTGACAACATACACATATATAATTAACTGAATGACATATGGGCTAGAAGTGTGGAGGATGAGATCTTAGGTTATGGCTGAGATGGTTTAACAACTTGCCACTCCTGAAGGGATGGTCTTACTCTCCCTCCCTCGTATCACTTTTGACCCTCACCTACCAAGCTGAGCAGGCTTGCCAACAGGTTAAGCAGGAAAAAAATTAACTTAAGAGGGAAAAAAGTAAATTGTTTTCAACTGGTATAGCAAGCTTCATTATACCGCTTATGAAGCCACTGTTACTGGCTCAAGGGAAGCAGCAAGACCACTCCTTTTACTCGGCAGGAAGCTTTTGAATCAGCTCAGTTGACCAGCAAGCACTTTCCTAGAAAGGTACTGTCCCACATTATAAGATGCATAGGCGTTTGTTTTGTTTTTAAATCACGTCACTGATTCATTATGCAAAAGCTGCTCACCAAAGCTCCAAATGAGAGGAGAATGCCACAGTTGCAAGCTCTCCTTTTCGCAGGTTTCTCCCACAAACTAAGGGGACCAGTTCCTATTTTTAGCATCCCTCAAAGACTTCATGCAAAATCCTAACTACAAATTATGGAAAAAGTCAACTACCAAACAACTCAAAAATCTGTTTTAAGTAGATGTAAATGCACCTCTTACCATAAGCTCTGTTTTGCCATAAAATCTATGCATACATGTGTGTAGATAAATATATGTACATGCACCCAGAGGAAACGTACACATTTTAGACGTTGCACTTTGCTTAAGGTATTTTGGGGCAAGAAAAGTCTGCACTTCAAACAATCAAATTCAGACAAACTAACATGATTCTACTGTCTTCATTCTCTCTCACACTAAAAGTAGTAAATTACTTACCTTGCAACATCAATGTAATGAGTATGTGTTTCTTCCTCTAATCCCATAGCTGCATTTCTTAAGTAGGCTTGAAGAGATTCAACCAGCGTTTGCAAAGGGACCCCATCAGTTGTTTGTTCAATAAGGTTATCTAATTCATGGAGCATACTTTCTAAAGTATACTCTCCTTTCATTAAGCACCTCAGCGCTTCAGGAAAAATAATCTGCCGGAAGTTTGAGTTCAATTCCTGTTGGAAATTCAGCAGGAAAACATAAGAAATCTCCACCCTTCAAAAAGTATCATATGCAACAGCTTTCTAAATTCAGTATTACACCTGTAGTAGATATTATCTACAATCTTAACATGATGCTGGTCAGCCAAGGGTCTTTTTTTTTTCCCTGAACCATCAGGAATATTGTTCTCTCTAAATTTAGGTTTAGCAGCAGATTTTAACCACAGCACATTATAACCCAAACTAGCGCAAAGGTGTAACATTTGCACAATGCAGCAACAACTACTACAACAGCAACAGCAGCAATACCTTACAGCAATCCTCAGCAAAGGATTAGCGGTGCATAGACCAAGCACACTTTGCAAATCAGTTTTATAAAATGACATAGTTGCACCATAGAAAAGAAAATGTGAGTGAGTTAAATTATTAAATGTACGATTTGCTAAACTGTCTGAACTAAGCAAGGGAAAAGAATAAAAAGTTTTCCAGATAAAGACCTACTCATGCCACAGTAATCAATGCAGGTAAGAAAAAATACCTTAAGTGACATAAAACAACCTTCTACATGCAGAATACAACAGAAAGCTAAAGGCAGCTACAGAAAGGACCAGCCAATGCACCCAGTCTCCAAAGTTAGACAAGACACCAAAAAGATTAGTTATACTGGCTGCTTAGTTAGTGACACATCTTATCCCAAGAGCTCAACAGGGACTTCTTAGATACAACAATGTCTGGGTGAAGCATCTCAGCTACAACAGAGTGAAACTGCATGCATGTTTCTGAAAAAAATCTGAAGTAGTAAGAAAATATTTTTCAGATATAATACAGTGGAACCAAAAGCCTCAAAGCACTATTTATAGCAGCCACAGTTTATAAAACCTAAGTCTTCAGCAGATATTTTACTCAAGCTGTCACTCATTGATTTTGTTGTTGTTTAAAAGGGAAAATATTTCTAAAACTCATGATAAAAAATGAATTTTTTCTTCCCAATCTTGGAGATAGGGGGCCTATAAAACAGGTTTTCAGGATTTGCTTCCAACTACTTGTTTCAGCTGAGAATAAGTAAGGCTTGGCAAGAGCACAAAACAGAAAGGGCACAGATTAAACAATCTGAGAGCTGTTCTCGACCACCAGAGTAAAAGAATGAAAGCAACACGAAGCCAGTGTGTCCACAAATCTGCTACTAACCTCCTGCTTGTGGTTACCTGACAGCAGTTTTTATAACTTGCCATATAAAGATCAAAATGTTTTCCTTCGAACAATGAAAATCTAAGTGGTAGTAACAGTAAATGGCTGGTAAACTCAGAAAAGTAGAGCAACCAAGTCTAAAGCCCCCCTCAGATATCACAGCAGCATTGTAAACAATTATTTAGCTGTTTATAAGGACGAAGCTGTTAATGGCTTAGATGAAGGCCTAGAAGGTTGAAGATGAGGGAAGAAGATATAACAAAAATAAGTATCACCTGAAGTGAGATGTATACTCCATTAGCTAAATGAACAGCTTCTGATGCTTCAACTGGATTAGGAATATCCAAGTCCTGGGGTACAAGATGACACTGCTTCAGCAACTGCACAAGGCACGTGACATTCCCACTCATGCTGCAGAGCTCCTCCAAGAACCAGGCTCCGTCTCTTGAAGTCAGGTCAACCAGCTGCTCTCCAGCACTAGATGCTGCACCTTCCATCATCAGATTTCGCCTAGACAGATTATGACAGTTAAACTATCTGTCCGATACTGCATTCTCTGCATAGCTATGAATATTCCTTTTACATGGTCTCAAGCATGAATGCATTCAAAAAAATTCAAAACAGGCAGCTCACCTCGTCAGTGTACAAAGAGCAGAGATGATAACGCTTGCTAAGCTCAGTGAGCCCTCCTCTCCATTTTCATGAAGGAAAACTTTTATGCAACGTTCGATTTCTTTCAGCTGCTCTTCACAGACAGGTACAGTAACTGCTTCCTGTTTCAAACGCTCCACCTGCCTGATAAGCCTGCTATTTATATCTGCTGCGTAGCGCTGCAGAGTCATTTCCGTTGCAGTTATGAACTGGCACATACTTGGAGGTGGTTGAGGAGCATACTGCATTTCATACCTGTAAAGCAAAAATGCAATGACAAAATTCACCCTTCTCAAGCTCTAGCATGCTGCATTCTGCTCTATGGGGAAGAAAATACTCCACATCTGAGCAGTTATTTATATCACCTACTTCGTATCAAATCTGAAATACCACAGTTGACGCCTACCCAAGTGACACAATTAAGTTCTTCAAACAATCCGTTATTCTGCCAACTTACTTCCTAAAGATATCCTGACAACGCTCTATTGTCATGTTACAGATGAGTTCTTCCATCCAAGTTTTCCATTGCTCTATTCGGTGCTTCTGAAACACAGCTTTTGGATACTGAAGAGCCACTGTTGCATAGTTGTGCAATTGTTCAAGACAACCACGTAGAACAGATCTTCTCTGCTGGAGAAGAGCACCAACCTCTCCTTCTAATTGCTCACACTGACTGATTAGATGTGCTTGGCCTGCATTTTGCAGAAACGCTGTTGCTGGTACATAACTTGGAGGACCTTTAAAGAAAGGCATTTAAAAATTAGGTTTTACTTATCTTTGAAACATACACATTTTACAGCATACAAATAAGCATTACCATCATTAAAGAAAACAACAGTCTTTTACCTGTGGTAAAGGAGGCATTAAGAATTCATATTGGTAATTTTGCTCTCAACACAAGTGAATAATCTCATATACAGCTAGGGCAAGATGGACAAGTTCCTTCAGACAGCTAAGAAGAGAAACCTCGAAGTGCTCTAAACCACTCTTTGAAGCACCCCATTTTTTTCATTTCATATATACAGGTCTTTGCCTTTAAATTAGAGGATACTCAAAGTCTCCTGATATTAAACTCTAGTTATTTTCAAACCACTAAGACAAACAAAAAAACCCACCACCACCACTTTATACCTAGGTCCATTTGTGTGCTGATTTCTTGAAGTAGACTTGCAAGTTGTGTTGCCTCTAAGTTATTGAAAGCAGCTTGGTAATGTGTTATCCACTGCTCAAATTCATTCAGCTTCACCTGAATTGCTTCCTGGACAGCTCTTTGTTGAGTTTGCAATTGTGTGTGCTCAGAATACCTGAATTAATGAAGCCAAAGAATCAAGTACTACAAGAAAATAGCACTTCGATGTACTAAATACAAAACTATATTGAATACTGCACTACCTTGTTGACTAGAAAATTAATACATTCTCATCTATTACATAAAACTTAAATGTTGTTAATAATTGGGTTCCTACAAAACAACAACTGCACGTGCATGTACACATCCATACAATTTTGAAATCATTGATCAATTACAACTGAACTTGAAGAATAAAGTTAAGAATTACAAACAGATGCAAGAACTTTTGTACTATATATCAATAGATGCATATATCAATAGATGCATTATGCAGTTAATCCAATGGTAGCCAGCTTTCAACATACTCTATCTTGCTTTGTGAGTCAAATGTGGAACATGGAATGGCGGAGGTTATACTGATGGAATATAAAGTCTAGGACATAAGAACATTCATCAGGAAAATGGATTTAATAGTTCTTCTGTAGAAGGAACAACTTGTTTACTGTAAGAATAGCTTTTATCCAGCTATTAATCTCTTTCATATACACATTTTTAACATTTAACTTACAAGTACAAACTAAACTAACAACTGTATTAATATGAGATTTCCAACAGAATTCCTAGCTCAAATGTACCTGTGCTGAAGTGTGTGAGAGGGATGATCCACTCCTTCTGCACCTTCAAGAAATTCTATCTCCTCCAGTAGTTTTCCTTGCAATTTTTCTACATCTGTCAACTGTTCTTGCAGGTTCAGATACTCTTCTAAACTACTGTCCAATTTTGGAAGCACGGCCAGCATTTCATCTCTGTTCTTAAACCAGTTAACCTATAAACAAGATACAGAACTTATAGAACTGCACTTAATTCAAACAGTAAGAGAAAATGTATGACAGCACTTAACTTCAGTGATGTAGTTCATATCTAGGATTACCTCCAGTGCCACAGGTCTAAAGCTTAAGGGAAATTATTTAGATGGCTCTCTCCAAGCATCTATTTTTTATACCCCTAGCCTCAGGCCAAACATTAAAAAAACATGTTTTATAGTTAAGCACACAAAAGTGAAAACTAAACACTGTCAAGTTCCGTACAAGCACCTCCCTAAAAAACAAATGCTGTTTAGCTCAATAAATTTTGTCAACTACTTCTAACAAATGACCACCTGTTCCACCACCCTCAAATGCAAATAAACCAAGTGTGAGCACATGGGCTACTTCAGTTATATAATGGAAAAGCATTGTAATGAATTCACCTTTATCTCAGCCACTCTTGAAGAGAAGAGACTACGTGTAATATCTCTTTCCATTTCTCTTTTGCTTTGTTTGTTTTCAGCCTGCTGGCCACCACCACCATAGACTGCTCCTGCAAATCCTGCTTCACCTCCTGCTGTCCAGTCCACCAGAGGATCATAAACAAAAGCTTCAAGCAACGTAAGCAAAGTCTCTCTCCCACGCCGCATGATATGAAGGACCTGTATCATGTATTTTAAACAGGCTCATTTTGATCTGGAGTTATCCTTGCAGAGGAGTGGAATTTTGCATTTAAAGTATCATGTTTGAGTAGGTACAGAAATCCATCAATTATTCCTAAACACCTCAAACACAGGGAAAGCACCACAGTACATACAAACACAGCTAACCTGTACTAACATCACTAACACTAAAGTTTGCATTCTACCCTCCCACACAAACTCTAGCAACAGCCACTTGAAAAAGACTCTTTTGTTCAGAGCTTTAAAAAAAAAAAAGGAACAACCTTCTGTCACATATATAAGAGAGTCCTGAAAAACTTCAAGGCATTTAGTCTTTATTCATTTGGTGTCAAACAGTAAAAAGATAAAAAATGCTCATGTCACATCCCCTCTGTCCTCCCCCCACTACCTTTTTTTAAAAGCACATCTATAAGGCTAAGCCACAAAATAGAAAATTGTCACAGCTACGATCCTTATGAAAAGCCACCTTATCTACTTAGCATGGACGAGAAAAGAATAAGAAAGCTAATACCAAGACTGAAAACACCTTTAGGGAAAAAAGAAAGCCCTGGAATGCATTTGTTAAGACTTGATATTAGAGCTCAGAAAAATATTCCCTTTATGTGGCATGAATCAGTATTTTCTTAAATTATGAATTCTTCTGAATTCATCTGAATTCTTTTAGTAAACCTGAGTATCATCAGAAACTTACCAAAAAATTTAGCTACTTAGTAGTAGTAATTCACTGAATTTACATAAAAGAATACAGAGTGAACAGTCTAGTTTTGGGCCATTATGTTTTCTTCCAAGTTCATCTTAATCAAATGACTTATACTTGGCCAAATATGTGCTTTCATCAAGTATATATTCCAGAACGGTAAATCAATCTGAATGTCAAGGCTTCTATTAAGCATTCTGCTGTTGATATATAAAGGTATCTAAGACAATATTTGCAAGTGATAGCCCTCATTTTTTTTTTTGTTTGTTTGTTTTGCAAATTTTTGAGCTTACCTGTTCACAAGAAAGCCTGAAAACCCCTTCTACTCCTGTCACTCCAAGTGCTGTTTCAATATTGTGTGTCATCCGGAACGGAACCTTCTCTGGTACCCTAAGGCTTTTCCCTTTAAGATAAAATTTTAAGTTGCTTCTTGTAATTAACAAGAAAGGAAACCTTTTATTAGAATAACATAAGGCATTTTTTTAAGTTACCTTTTTCAAAGCAAACATTATAATCTATGTGGACAACTTCTCCTGTAGTCATATCTATAAGAACATTATCCAGATGTCTGTCGCCAAGACCAATGATGTAGCCAACCATGGACATAACTGCAGTGGATCTTGCATACGACTTTAAAGAGAGTTTCAGGAAAAAATTATTTGTGGGAATCCTCTGCCAACGCACTGGACTGACTACCATCTTAAAACATTATTTTAAGTGTAAGACAAATTAAAACCAACTTTTTCCAAGCTGTTTTCTATTTGATGCTCTTAGAAGAGTTTTCATTTCTTAGGCTGATAAACCTAGTTTAATACTGTAGAGCTATCAGGTATATACCCACTTTTTATTCCAGATTGGACAAGTACAACACTTCCTACCAACATTTCCTGTTACTTGAAACTTCAGCAGTGCTAGCTCACCTAACTCAGAAGCATCAATTGATTGAACACATCCCAGGCCTTTGTTGCCCCCACCCCATTCGAAACATAACCTTTCAAAGGCAACAGATAGTTGTTGTAACTTACCTGCGTAACTCTCCACCACTCATCCGGTGTAGTACATGATGACCAGAGCTCTTTAGCTAGGAGGTTTGGGGGAGTTGCTTCCATCAGTTCTTCTAGAACGGCCCTCATGACATTCAAGGGCCAGTCACGACGCGACACATCAAGACTAAGTCCAACCGCCTTTAAAGCGGGTCCAATTTTACTGTAGTAAAGTTCACTGGGCCTAGGCACTATTCCAGGATTCTGAGGAGTCTGATAAGAATCCTGAGCCTAACAGAGGTTAAACAAATGTTAGTTTACATATCACAGCTCACATTACCACAGAGAAGTTTCCAGCATTCCACATGAGAATAACATGAAATAAACTCCTCTAACAACGACTTTTATGGCTCAGAAAAAATTATTTTAAAGTTCAACAGTTAAAAAAAACTCAAGATACTGAAAACACTATGTTTTGGCCTAACTTTACTCTTGCCAAGGTCAATTTTGGAAACACCACCATAAAAACTACACTGAAAATGGAAAAGGAGTGGAGAATGAGATGTGAAATTAAAACAGTTTAAACCAATTTTAACTATTTGTTCAAAAACATTTCTCCTTGAATTATCATGACAGAAAAGTATATTTACGTTAGATACTGTAATACATATAATACACATGTATATATATGCAATTTCTTTGACATCTGGTAAAATCCCAAGACATATAAATACACAGAACCATCCTGCTTAATTGTGAACAAACCCCACATCTTTTAAAACTGTGCTGTTTAGAATTGCAAAAGCAAATGAGAATAAATGCTGCCCTTCTGATTTGTCCTAGATGTCAGAGAATACTGCCATTACCTTTTGTGCTTGTAAAGCAGCTTCCCGCTGTTGCCACCGCTTGTAAAGACCAAACAAAGGTGTAGCTCCATCCACCCACTGGATCAAGCCAGATCTTGTTCCCAGAGGCGTCACAGAGTAGTGCCTCGCATGGAACCTTGGTGTCTCTTGACGGTTAATGGTAGCAAACATTGTGTTCACAATTGATAAGAATTGCATAATTCTTTCATCTAGATGCAAGTCTTCCAAACCTGTGTTAATTTAATTTAAAAGTTAGTTTCTAGGCAAAGAAAATCCTTTTCTTGATGCCCAAAACTTAGTATTTTTTGAAATCCTATTTCATTTCAGACTACGAATAGCTTTATAAATTGTGCAGATTAAGGGTGAGTTATTCAGCCTAAACCAAAATGTTGACATATAGCATTTACATACTCGAATCAGTTTATCACAGCTGTCTGTGAACAGTA
This sequence comes from Anser brachyrhynchus, assembly GCF_964034855.1. Taxonomy (NCBI): domain Eukaryota; kingdom Metazoa; phylum Chordata; class Aves; order Anseriformes; family Anatidae; genus Anser; species Anser brachyrhynchus. Next base: position 9,198,114 of record NC_137733.1, read on the forward strand.
CACACAATAACTGACACAGTGAATAGGTCTTTCCCTCATGGGGAAGGCATGAAGTCTCAAAAATTCTCTTCTGGGTGCTACCTTAAGCTTCTGGAAAAGTATGTCCAGATACTTTAATCAGTGTGCAGGCAAAGCACACTGATGCAACCCTTAAAAAAAAAAGATCTGAAACAACCCTGACTTACAGGTTTGGAAGGCAAAAATCCTTAAATATATGAGGCAGAATGAAGGGAAGAGTGAGCAGATAGACCAAACGTTTATTCTGTATTATGCAGGTAGATACAACCACGCATCTTTCCAACTCTAATATAGTCTGTGTAGTTTGCAAAAAGAAACAGTAACTTGTATGAGAAAAACAATTTCTTACCTTTGAACAGGTAAGGATAGTTCTTCCCATCTGAACCCAGGAAAAGCAGCTTTTTAGGTTTGGTTTTGGTAGGCAGAATTGTGATGGTGCTGCCCACACTATGAATTGTGACTGTGTCTCTGGTTGATACTTCTCCAGGGAGTGCTATTTCAGTATTCATCATGGCAGCCAACCAAGGACTGATTTCTTCAAGCCGTAAAATGTAACTAGCTCGTTTCTGTGCTCTTTGCTGCAAACTTAGCATAACCTATTACAAAGAAATTTTTTGATTTAGGTCGAGGTTCACCTTAACAGCTAGCACTGAACTGAAAAAAAACACTTATTGGTCTTATTGGTCTTTCTCTTCCAGAGAGCATGGAGATTTTCTTAAACTGCTTTTCACCCCTGGCACCCTATTAATCTCTTTATAGCTTAGGATGAAGGTGACAAAATCTAAGAGAACATCCTTTAAGCAGCAAGTGTATCCTGCCTTGTGATAAACACCAAAGTCACAGTAAACCAAACTCCTCAATAGGTTTGCTCCTGAATTTCAGTTGTGGTCAAAGAAAGCAACCTTCAGCAACATCCTGTTTACATATCTGCATGCCTGCTTGTTATGCAAAGCAGAAGGAACTACGAAAGAAGTCTGTTTATAAAACAAGTTTTATCAGGCTTTTTTTTAAAAAACACCACGTTGGCTATGGATATCTAAGTGGACACCAAAAATATATATTTGTTGTAGTTTATTAGAGAACTGAAGAGAAACAAGATCACATAAACCTGAAGCCCACTGCCCTCTGTTCTGACAGCATCCCAGACACCAGAAGATGGAGAATTTTAAAAAGTAAAATAATTACACTGGCTAGAGAAATGCAGTAAGGCAGACAGTTGAGGCATCAGTAGCATTCATTATAGAGTTAAAAGTCACCGTGCTTCAGTGTGAAGCATACCTACATGGTGATTGCAGAGAAGACAAAAGGCTGCAATTTCAGGCTGCAATTTTGAAATGCCAAGACAATAGGAATACAATACTAAGGAGAGATACAAGCACACGCTGCAGCAATAGTGTGGAGAGTCTCTGCATTATACTCTTAATCTGTATATATAATACCTCTTTAAATGGGAGCCAGCTGCTTCCAGGTTTAGCAGGATTCAAAGGATTCTTAAGTTTCTCTAGTGCATTTTCAATTGCATCTCCATAGGTATCCTGAAACCATTTCTCATGAGGAGTTTCTGCAGGAGCTGCAGTGATGCTCCGTACATGTTCCAAAGCAAATACAATGGGCTTCATTAGAGCTGTATGCTTTTCACGCATGATTGCTATCTTCTCCTCTCTATTAAAAAAATAAAAATCCTCTTAGCTCCATGAAAACAAGTTACTTCAAAAGCAGAGCATTAAAATAGAGTGCAAATGAGACATCTGAGATGTCACAAAAAATTAACCCTCTACAATGAGGTCTTTAAGAATAACCGTATTAAAATGGAAAGGAGTATTTCTTTCCATGTGAAATGACTGTTACACTGAATCATACTTTGTTTTTCAAACTGAAAATTTTGATCAGTTTTTTTTAAACCACTGGAGACCTAAAGGAGAAGCCCAGGGAGTTTGAAGCATCCTAAGCAACTGATTACCATTATTAAAAAAGCTCTTAACTACTAATTCCTGAAGGTGTACCCCACCCCAAAGAAGGGAAAGAGGATGACTGATTGCCCCGTTCTCCCATTCCATGTCAGACTTGACTGTAGAATTCAAGGTGTTTTTAAGCTTAGCCAAGCGTCCAGTGAATGGCTTTCCTCTTCCATTAATCCATTCACAGGAGAACCTAGATAAAGACCTGCTCGACACTGAAAACCAAAAGCAAATTATGATGTTCTGTTTACTCCAACTATGTGCATTTACTGTAAACTCCAAAGAGGTCACACCCATCAACACGTTTGTCCTCATCTCACCTGACTTATAAGAAAAATTGTGGAAATGGGGAAATATAGCACCACAAACCACAACTCTATACGCATTGGGTTCTAACACATTATTACTAATGAATCTTAACACAGGTTCACAGACAGACACTGTTGTTGCTTCTCATTTCATTGGAGTACTAGATGTATGTAGCTTCAAAATGCTTTTGAATAAGGTCAGTAGCTTACAAAGCAGCAGCTAGGACAGCAAAATTTAGGAGCAACACTTGATCAGTTTGATGGTATCCTTCACTAACAACAATTTTTAGTTACTATTTTTACTTGAATTATTCAAAAAAGACCTACTTCCTTAGAGTGTTGTTGTTTTGGACCCTCTTGACTTCATCTTCCAGTTGCTGAATCCTTCTGAGGACATACATGTGCTGCTGCAGCAGAACTCCCAACCAAAGTTCATCCCACAGAACTGTAACTCTGCGCAGCTCAGCCACTAGCATCTGAACCTGTATAAAATAAAAATCCAATCACTTTTAAGTACTAGTATTATGACTTATTATTGGATATGAACAACTTGAGAAAGATGACAGCCAAAAAGCACCTAAGATGCACCAAGCTTTCAGCAGCCCTACACAAGTTACACAAAGTATGTATTTCATGGTTCGAAGTAAGAGCACAAGTAACATACATTTGGGTTATTTACCTGCAAGACCATTGTTGGATTTGCAGCAGAGAGTTTCTCAACAATTTTGCTGTAACAATCTTGCATCATTGCTTGATCTTCATTTAATCCAACTTTTGTGTCATCCTTACTGCTTTCTTGGGAAGCTGGGGGGCTCCCTCCATCACATTCACCACCCAACAGTTCTTCTCCTTGAATATTACCTAGCAAAGTAGGAATGGCAGAAGGAAGCTTGTTCCCTAAATTTGAAAAAAATGGAAATAAAGGACGTTAAAATATTATCTACATCAGGCAATACTTCATTTAGTATCAGGGCCCCATGTTATATCATATACTTGGCCAATAATTAACGATAAAATTGAGAACTTATTTGCCAAACTGGTAAATCAAAATACAAAGCTTCAGTGAGGTCCCAAAATACCAAAGTTCTTAAGATAGGAAGTATCAAAGTCACTGAAAAAAATTAATATCACTTTATCCAGTATATTCAATATGGCTAAAATATTTTTGAACATTTGATTTTTCCTCCTTACCTGAGGCCTGGGATTCACTGCTAAGTGAAATAGTTCCCACTATTGCAGGATACAGTATGAGATGAGGAGAATCTTGAGCCACTCTACAGAGAAGGTTGCAAATACTCTGACGAACATAAACTTCTGGGTGATTGAGGCGGGAGAAGAGCTGAGGAATAATACCTTTATAAACAAGAAAAAGCATACTGAATCATTTCTGTACACTTCAAATGATACTTTTTTTTTTTTTTTGCTTTTTAAAAGCCTATCATGCATTAAGAGAATGTAAATGTCTAGTTTTCCAAAAAAAGCTTCTCCTGGCTTTAAATAATTGTCTTTCACAATGTGGACGATTACTTGCTTTCTCCTTCAACTCAAACAAGCATGACATCAGATGAAATTTATACATCCTTTAGTCAAACACTAGAAATTCAATTTCACACATTGCATGTTTTATGATTTTTCAAAAAATAAGGGAGCCACACTAGTAGTTCCTGAAGTTAACGTAACCGGATGTTTCAAATGAATGCCCGATTTTGCAATAGTTGGCCTCCTTCTCTGCTGCCTTCTAAACTTTGACTCAGTAACGTTCTGTGGGAAAGTTCCTGATCAATCTGAACCAGTAGTGCAGAGACAGACAACTACTGAGACATCTGGCTTTAGCCACATATCTTTCTCGGAACTGTAGCTGGGAGAAAAAAAACAACATTATTTTCAAGTAGTAAAATAATGTAATGCTTCACAAACTACACTTTCTTTCTCCTTTCAATGTCTCAAGACAGGTGGAGAATCAGTGCTGTTTATGTATTCTACAATCAGAATGCATGCCAGAAACTGGAAGAGCACCATGAATAAAGTTATTTACTAGAAAACATACTTTCCCTCCCTGAAGTTTAAATCAAAATTTTATGAGAATGCAATGAATAACTTCCTGCTTATATTTAGTGAAGGCATGAAAAAATAATTTAACAGCTAAGTAACATATACCTACCTCTCCAAGGAGCAGTAGGTGTAGTTTCTAGCCCATGCTCTAGATACTGTCTAAGTTCTCCAGCATGTTTTACAAGCAGCCGCAATAGTCTTAAGGTTGCCATCACAATAACATCATCAGTGCTTTGTTCAGAAGTATTTCTTAAATGCAGCCTAGGATCATCTTCATCAAGTGGAACCTTGAAAGAAAGAAATACTTCTCTAAGCTAAGTATATAGTTCACATAATCACTTAGAAATGTTTGCAACTGAACTTTCCTCATCAGCACAACACTAACCTGACCAGCATTGAGTTTGAGGAAAGTAAAATATGCACTGCAGGAGAGTTTATAGAGACTGAAGATTCTGTCTACAACTTTCCTCCACACTTTAATTAACCCTTCTGTTGCATTTTCATCAAGATCGGAAAGCCAGGGACAACTTGTTAATAACAGACGCCATATAACATCCACCATATCATCTTCTTCATTGTCTTCATTTTCAGTGATTTGTAGAGTCATATCTTCATCCTAAATGCAAATAAAGAGAGAACAGATTTTTGACTAAGTCTTCCAACCTTTTTTACAAGCATATATTAGTTGCGAATCCATTTTTTGTTTGGGCAACTCACCCAACTATATTACATCACTGTTCTACCACAGTCCTTAGAACAGATGAGTTACCACTTAGTTAATAGCTGGTTTCTTAGAGAACTTGTAAATGCTTTGTAGTTAAAATTCAGATAAATACACAAGTGTTAATACGAATGACAACTAGAGGAAAAATAAGTTTCACAGCAAAGTTGAACATTTAAGCAACCAAATTTACACTCACTTGAATCCCAGCTGGACGACACACTGCCTGACCGAGAATCCCATAGATTTTCTCTCTATCTTCCTCTGTAATGTTGCCTGGAAGCAAGCTCTGAACCTCAGATTTTTCCCGGGGCAGCAGACGAACACCTTCTCCCTGACTGTAACATGTAACAAATTATTGATCCCCAGTATATTCGTATTTGCAGAGCCCATGAACATTGTATATAAAGAACTTCTTTAAGGAGAAATCCTCACCCTAGAACTCAGAAATAAGTTTTTTAGGAAGGGCATGAGAATAGTTCCCTGCTCGTATGTGTCTTCTGACCACAAAGAACTGTAATAATAAATACAATGCTAGGTTTTATCTTAAAAAAGAAAATCAATTATGCTGTATATATTTAATGTTAGGATGAATTTACCTGGCATTATCAACTACTTTACGGCCCCATCTATAAGCCCAACTAGCCAGGGCTGCCCAAGACTTGGCCACTTCAGGTGCCTGTACTGAAGACAAGTGATACAGCTGCCCCAAGATAAAGTCAGGTTCTCCAACTCCAATATTTACTGTAACAGAACAAACAGAACGACATATTTTATGATGCAAAACATACTTCTAATTTCCTCAACTTACAAGATAATAGCGAAGTATTATAAGTACGTAATTCTTTTTGGTCATGCTAGTTCCCAAAGAGTCAAATTTTCCAAAACACAATTATTTTTCAGTTCTGACACTGGCTGCAAAACATCAGTTTTCCATTTGCTAAAAACCACTGCCTGTGCTCTACAATTGCTTTCTCTTTCACAGAAAGCAATAGATTCATGACCTTCAAACGCAACAGATTTTATGCTTCAGAAAGCAGATTTCTACAAAGTACCTAAGGCGGCGTGTATGTTTACTTGCATATTTCATTTTCTTCTTCATCATCAAATCAAAAAGCACCAACTACTTAATATCTAATAACAGTTCTACAAATTCTGACCCTGGAAAAAAGGTACTGAATTATAGGCTAAATCCACTTTTAAACAAAGAAAGAATTATCTTGACATTTGAAGAAAAGTCTGGCAAAAATTGGGAATTAGAGTGCATTTGATGGCAACAAGAAAAATGTTCAGATTAAGCACAGATTAAAGATTACGAGAAAACCTAAGGTAAATACTTCTCACATTTATCAGGGTTTTCAAAATATAGGTGTTTCAATGCTTAACCTAAAAGATCTCCTCTCATTCAAACTTTAACAAAAGTAGAACCTGACAGGAGACAATCATAAAAATATTTGATATCCTCCTTCTATAAACAAATTCCAGTTTCTCCTTCTAGCACAAAATGACAAAAATACCAGAAGATATCATCTCATATTTTCTTCTCATTACAAGTAAGTATCATTTATTTTTATTTTTTAAATTGTGGATACTTACCTATAGACAGAGGCACATTGTTCGTATGTATATTAGTAAAATAAGTACATAAGTGATGGATCGCTCACTCTATCAATATAACTGGTGCTATCCCTCACTGGAACCATCAGTAATTATTTATCAAAAAACAAGGAAGTAGGAGAACACTTTTACCTGTAGATTCACTTTCAATCCTGGGATATTCTTCTTCTAGTGTATTAACAGCTGGGAGATCAATCAAAGTATATATGTTTTTAGACAAGGTAGACAGGCCAGTGTGATTCTGCTGCTGTCGAGCTCTATATACTTGTTTCAACTGTCCTGAGATTTCTTTCCATTCAGCTTGAATCCATTTAGCCAGTGTAAGAATAGATTTAGCAACTGCATATTCAGCCTTGGCAGATTTGCAAAATGATATGGCACAAGAACTCAGCATTTCCATGGCATGTGTTGACTGACCTGCACATCATGAAAAGTGTATTTTCAGTAGTGTTAACTTAATTTCAAACAAATCTGAAATTCAGCATAATCAGATACAGCTTGTAACAACATATGTCACAGTGAAAAAGTCTCTTTTAAAGTCAAAAATAGAAAGTAAGAAAGGATTGTTTGAAGACACTAAGATTGAGACAACAGTTATAGGATGAAAGCAATTCCTAATGATACTGTCCTATTATGATTTACTGAAGGTCAGGAAAATTAGCCTGGTTATGAGGACAAGAAGCTCAAGGATCTACAACAATTAGCAAAAACTCACCTGCTGTGTATAACAATTTTGTTTTCTCAATATCAAGTTCAGGACCCCATTTTTCATCTATCTGACCTGGCGCAGACAACTTTTTAAAGTGCTGGACTAAGTCCTGTGCGGTGGTGGTTTTTCCTAGCTGAACTTCACTGCATTGAGCAAGCAATCGTGTAGCTAGGGCAATATTTCCTCGCTTCCGTGCAAATTTTGCTGCTGTTAAGCCCAGCTCCATTAGATGACTTTTAATTGGGACTGTTGGTTCTGAAGAAGAAAGCAAAACATTCTAAACAAAATTATTAAACGAACAATATTGGACAGAAACTATGCCCCAGGTACAATTATATTCTGTGCATGGCTATCAGTTAAAAAAACGTGCTCAACCCTTTTTTATTTCCTAAAAATTCTTTAAGAAATTTCAACTACTTCATTTTTATCTAGAATATTTATCTCCTCTGATATTATCTCCTCCAGACTGTCTGCTGGACAGAACTTTTTGACTACAAGCAGTCTTTTCAATTAAGAAATATACTTGTCCAACATTTTCCTTCCATTACCTTTTAACAAACTGCACATTTAAATCACTTTCACAACCCTTTTTAAAATCTCATTGATAATATTGAGGCATTCAAAAGTGAAGCATTTAAAGCATGAAGAGATGAGCAAGCAAAGCTTGATTAGAAGAATAAATACAGAACTTTTTTAAAGACAGTGTTGGCATTACAGTAGTAATTGAAACCCCTGGATGTAACGCAAGACACCCACAAACCTTGAATTTAAAAAGGAATCTAAATAATACAAAAGGATACAGATGTAGCTTTTAACAGAAGTTTTAAGTTCAAATTCTGCATTTACCTTTTGTAACACTAAAATAAGAGCTTAAATACCTTTAAGTTTTTCCATCAATTGATTCTGGTACATTGTGTACCTCAGTGCATGCATCCATGGCCTTACATCATGCTGTTTGCACGACCTCAAAGCATCATTGAAGAGAGGTATAAGACAGTCCTGAAAGAAGCATAAAGGTTGTATAGTTGTCACAAGAAATATTTATTAAGATGCATTTTCATTTGTTAAAACCAAAGGCCATTTTAGTGCAAAGTAAACTTTATCATCTGTATTTGTAGCCAAATTGTATCATTAACTAGTAAAAAAAATTGAAGTAACTTTTAATATTTGAAGGTTACTTTAATCTTGTTTTTAGAGCTTTGTTAGCTGTTTTTTAAAGAGGTTGATGTATTTATTCTAAATACCACGTAACATTCTTACCACATAGCTGTCATTTACTGTAAATGCAACTGAAAGAAATGATATAGCTATAGAAGTAAGTCCAACTCAAGTATAAGTTGAAAAAAGTCCAAGGATTTTAGAAAACTAAATGAGATCTTTTTACAGTGTGATTAACAAGGGTCAAAGGAAAGGGTCCCAAGTTGCACTGGGGAGGTTTAGACTAGATACTAGGAAGAACTTCTTCATGGAGAGGGTAGTCAAGCATCACAACAGGTGCCCAGGGAAGTGGAAGAGTCCCCATCCCTGGAGATATGTGCCTGTGGACATGGCACAAAGGGACATGGTTTAATGGTGGGACTTGCTGATCTTGAAGGTCTTTTCCAACCTCAATGACTCTGATTCTACATTCCATATTCAAAACTTCATTACACAACTATTCAATAAAAAATATTACTCAAATTTAGGTTTTAAACACATAGGCATACCTCTGATGTCAGCCTGTTGGATACGGTGTTTTCTAAAGCAGAAGAACAGTACAACTGAAGAGTGCTCAACACCGGTAAAGACTGAGACACAGTGAGTGTGGAAAGTCTTAAAGGTCCAATAGCTATTCGTGATGTTTGCTTTAAGTACTTTATAACATTTCTGAAATGAAAGTTATCGGAGCAGTTATTTTCATTAGACTATTTAAGAGGAAATAATGATACCAAAAATACTGAACACAACAGCAAATTCAACATCTTAATTTGAATGATGAGGAAAGCTTGCAAAATCATGCACAAGTTACAATATGATACTACTACTTAACTGACAAGAAGCAGAACTCAAAGAGCTAACAATCTCCACGTTAAAGATCAATTTATGTCCCTCAGCCTAAGCTACAAACAATACCATAGATGCTGAAGTACAAAGCAGCGTATGTTTTTAATAGTTATGTTTAACAAACCAGAACAGCTTTTTACAGTATCTTACGTTCATAGCACAGCACATTTTAACCTACTCAGATATTGACTGCCACTTTTGCTCCTGTTCTATGTGGTTTACAGCTGTTGCCAGACATACTGAACTTCTCAAAAGTTGTACTTCGACTGCTTTTTGAAGTTCTCTTGGGTCAGGACTTAGCATATTAGGAAGGAGCTTCTTCATGTCTACAAAGAGATTAAAAAATTGGAAACAACCATAACTGCCAAATGTTGCAGTTTAAAAATGCATTTTTGAAAGCAGGGAACTTTGGAAATAAACTATTTTTATGTGTATATATTCATATTCATTGATGACATGTTACTTAAAATATTAACTCCAGAAAACACAGATCTAAAAAAAAAACAACCTTGTGACAACATTTAGAATTATCATTGCCAATCATTTTGAAGCTTGATTCATAAAGGTTACAGGTCAGTCCACTGAACAGAGCAAACTGCATTCAAAAGTTTCAGTTTGTCATTTACACATACACACATGAAAAAATATTTCTTATTTGAAGTAATATACCTATTTTTTCTTTTGATCCTCCTGCAAGTAGGTTGATATTTTCTCCTGGCAATAATTCTAGTTGTTCAGTGCATTCAGCAAGTTCTCCAGACTCAAAGCTGCTCAGAGATCTGCAATTCAATGTTTATAGGTTTATTTTCACATTTCTTTCTGCATTCCAGAAGCTTAATAACTTATATTCAAACAGCAAAAACTAAAGACTCAAATGAAAACCCTGAAGTTTTAACAGAGCGTAAGTGACCAATTCTAAGCAAAAATCCAGGTTTTGCAAAATGAAAGGCAATAATACTGTACCAAATGGTTAGATTCTCTCTCTGAATGAATGGAAGAACATCCTCTCCAGCTAAGCAGCTTTTCATGTTATCACACTATATATACTACTCTTCTACTCTTCAGGAAGGAAAGGAAAGTCTAACTGCACAAGACTTTTAAAGACAAAAACTTTTTTTCTTTATGTATAGAAAAGTAAGCTTTTGGATAGAATGTCATGATTTTAACTCTTGAGTTTACATTAAGCTGAAATTGCAGAAATATTGCAATATTGTACATAGTTTTACACTAAATTGTAAGTATTATCTTTTAAAAACGGTACCATGACATGGATTTTTAAAAATTAAGTTGTATGAAGGGATTCATTTTCTGCCAGTAGAAGTAAATTAAGTTTGCTAACTTTTACTTCCAGTTGAGATGTTTTTCTTGAACAATAAAAAAACCTCAATAGTCAGAAAGCTACAGCAACTATTCATAATATTAACAAGCCATACAGATAAGCATATTTGTCCCTCCTAAGGATACAATTTTTTTCTTATCATAACTCTATTTCAATGACATCACTTCTAAAAGCCACAAAAACTTAAGTATTTCAGTAATCTAAGATACAGTTGAATAAATTGATTATATTCTTACTTTATGTAGTTAAAATCTGCTTTCAGATTTATTGAGGTATTACTAGTGCTTTTCTTCATTTCATGGACCATATTTTGCCATTCCTGAACAGCAGACCAATCAGCAATGGAAATGTAACATTCACATGCTTTGTTACCCAAGTAATTTATAACTTCAGGTGAAGAGTCACTTGGCTTAGTGAGAACAGTTTTTCGACTTTCTCCTGTGGAAAAATATAAATATATATTTGAGAGTACGTAACATTTTAAAGTATGTAACAAAAATTAACTTTATTATTTAAATCTAATTTCCAAATCTTTTTTCAAGAAATACACTTTTAATTAATGTTACATAACAGTTAAATACAAGTGGAGCAAGAATGGTTGTTTTTTGTTTGCCTTTTTTAAACATACAGAAAATTTTCAAAGGAGGTTTTGGAAAACTGCTGTCCATATCTCTAAAAAAGTTTCAAAACAGGAAAACAGAAGAACTAAATTAGGAACAAAGAACGTCTCTTCTCAAAGATGAAACAGAATACCGAAGCAAAGTCTCAGTTTGAAAAACCCTTAATAAATAGCACAGCTATAAGATTTTGTCATAAATACTAAGTCTTAAGTTATGATGATCTAAATAATTTGGAATTAAGCTACAAAAATACAAAATATTTTACTTATTACTTTTAATTTCATTCAGCTAGACATCCGTGTTGCAAAGCCTCATGTATAGATAATATTGGTTTCAATGGAATTAAGTAGTTAACTTTAACTGCAGACAGAAGCAGTTCTTCAGATTTAAGAATTCAATGCTATAATTACTACATCTATATTGATGAATGTTCTATTTCTACACACACACTTTTCAAAAGAAACCAATAAATACTCACCATTCAAGGAATGCTTTGGGCTGGCATTGTTTACACTATTTGAATTGGCCAACTTAAGAACAGTTTTGTCAAAGCCTGTTATGCAGCAATCCACTCCTGTCATGGCACACAGGTGCTCCTGGTATTCCACAGTTGCTTTTTCAAACCTTAAGTGATTTAATATTTTAGTTAGCATTTTACAGTATTAGTTTTCTTCTCTGGTAAACTGAGTATATTTTAAGCATTTCTTTACCCAAAATAATGTGTCCCCTTCAGCAAAAGAAAGGTTGATTAACATAGAATACTAGTTTGTGAGTTGAATTTCCAGGTTTTAAGAGAGGATAAAAGCTTTTCCATTCAGATTTAATGCCAACTTCAAACTAAGTACAGGCTGAAGGAGATGCACACATTGAATTTGACTGTCACACCTTCTACCCGAATGAATGTGAGTTAAATATTATTTAATAGAGGATTGTAAAATTGGGTCTAGGACAACAATTCATATCTTAAATTTGACATTTCTGAGCAACTGCTCATGTATTATTACAAACCTGCATATTATTTAAGAAAGTTTATTTTAAAAAAGTTTACAACGATTTACAAAGTTTACAAAGAAAGCTTACAAAGACAGGAAAAATACTTAAATACTAAAACCTCAGGTGTGTTTGTTAGCAGATTGCAGCTAAATAATTAAACGTGTCCTTTTTTCATTTCACACAGGAGACAGTATACATTGCTTTAAAGAGATAACATCACAATTTAGGTGTACACTGTCTTGAACACTGACCCACCTATTAGTATCTGCAGCCAAAGATTCTACTTTAACAGATGTAGAAGCCACTTTTTCAAAACAGACCTAAAAGTGTAAAGCATCTCCCTCTCGGCAAACTGTGTCAAATAATCAGATCTTGCCATGCGCCAGAAAGTTCAACAAGCAATATATACATTAATAATATTTTGCAATGGAAAAAAAGAAAAATAGTATTGCTATGTACAAGAAACTAAGAAGAAAGTTTATAGAAATTATCAGGACTTGAGTATAAATGATGTTCATAAACTATCTGAAAACCAATGCATTAAATATCTCTGAGAAACACGGTGACTTTAACATGGAAACTGTATCGACAACATCGATTCATGCCACAATTTAAAAGATTCAGAAGTATGATTAAGCATAAGAAAGAAAGTCCAAATTTGTAACACCCCATTATCTGGAAGAAAGACTTACCGCCCTTCTGCTTGTTGAGCTACAGAATTGATCCAGGCAAGACTCTTCCCAACTACAGCAGAAGACCAGACAGCTATACCCTGAATAGCTTCAGGACAGTGAAGCTCACATAATGCTTCTACCAGCATCATAATGGTCACTTCCAATTCATTTCCCTAAAACAAATACAAAAAACCTTTAACAAATCTTACATGGAGTAAGAGTTATATGCGTGGTTAAACGCTTGGAAATGGTAAGGTAGTACTTCACTTCACTATAGAGGGATATAATGAAGTGTTCTGTGTATCCATCCATTACACTGCTTTTGGAAAAGCACAGATGCTCAGGGAAGAGTTCGTGCTATGAATTCCCAGCCTGAATGTCAATAGTTAGCAAACACTGTATGGTGGGTCTACTGCTATATAAAAACAAATACAAGAATTCATAAAGCAGCAGGAAGGTAATTAACAGCAAGTCTTGTTAAAGTATTTAAGCAGATCAAGTCATGTACTGTAAGAACTATTCAACTTTTTAAAAACACTTAACCACTTTATTCCCTCATCCCACCCCTGCACTTATCTACTGCTTACTTCATATCAGAAAAATTCCCTCGTGATACATCCCCCTCCTGCTCAGAGGAGCAAGTCAAAGACACTACCACAGGACTCCTCACAGTAATACAACAAGAGCATCAGGCAGAACTTTCTGCTTAAGCAGGAACCACTCAGTTCAAATTCAATGAACTATATCATTCATTCATGTGAAGTATTTGACCAAATGCACACAGTACACCCTAATCTCCAACCTACATTATCACCTAAATGCAGAAATCTGTCAGTACAGAAGCATGAATTTAAAATGTTGCTTTTGTGTAAAATATTAAACCAGATGTTTTGTAAGAGATTCTTAATAATTGATTACCTCAGCTTAGTTTTTATAATATAGTGGGAGTATTTTGATGACAGTCCACAAAATTTGAAAAAGACAGTACCTGAGATAGACTGTTATTAGTTTTCATTTCTGTGAGTAAATCAAAACCATGTCTGACTGTCACAGCAGGCTGGCCAGCCAGCAATCCAACTCTCATGATGGAAAGTCTAATCCGCGTCAGCCAATCTTGGCATGTCTGGCGATTAGTATAAAAGAATGTCCTGATAACCTTTTAAAACAGGAAAAATGTAACAAGTTTTACAATATTGTTCATGTGTATGAATCAAAATAATTACATTAAATACTTAATATTTATAAACACCAAAGTCATAACAGGTTTTGCTGCTGCGATTGACTTCTCAACTGAGGGGTGAAGAAACAGATTAAGTTCTGCATTTTGAATTTTTTGTATACAGGCATTCTGAAATCTTGCACAGCATGCAGCTGGCCAGGCATATTAGCAAGCTACAAATCTTAAAGTGAACTAACTATAAATTATATTTTACTGTCACATTGAATTCTAGTAATTAACTGATTTCAACAGTGAAGAATGTTTTGCAGCTAAAACTACACAAAAATGTATGCTGTTTATAAATACTTCAAATGACAATCTGGTCTCAAATAATTGTTTCTTTATACTGCTGATAACCTACAAGTTAGAGGTACGACAGAATTGCTTACTGTTGTACCTCTATGCAAGTTGATATTCCGGAAATAAGTCCTGTTTTCACATGCTTTCTCGGAATAAAATTACAAAGCCAAACAAATTAATAGTCTCAAACTTGCGTTAGAAGCTATTCTTCTCCTTTAATTAGGGTACGAGATTAAATGCTAGGAAACAAAGCTTAACTGCAGCATCCAAAAAGTTCCACAGTTAAGACCTGGACAATCCTGAAAACACTGCTCATTCAATAGACTGTTTCAGGTAACGTCAGCACTGTAAGACAGACAAACCTTGGGTGGAGAAGTGAGAGCATTGGCACATCCTTCATATGCATTGTACATCAGTTTTTCCAAGTTCTCCAGATACTGTAGAAGGAGAACAAGCCGAAGCTGGTTGCTGCTGTGTCCTTCATCATTGTCTGCAGTAGTCCACTGGCTAACATCTTGATCTGGGTTTAATGTATGGGCTGCAAGGCTCCTAATAATACCTATGTATTTTTACCAAAACATGGAAAAAAATTACCAAATACACTTTAGAATTGCTGTCTTGTGACACACTTAAAGTAAAATCTCTCAAAAATTAATAGTACTTATGAAACTGCTATTCTGGCGTTGCATCTCTTGATATGTCAAATACTTGCTAAAATCTATAATCACTGAAAAAATAAAGCCACTGTGCTTCTTGCCTTGAACATGAAGTTCTTTAGCTGCACAATCTCTTACATAAAAAGAAATTCCATGAAAATAAGCTATATTCTTTACATTACCTTCAATTGTTTGAAATGTATCTTGGGCTCTACCCAGAGGAGTTCGTAACTTCGAAAGAACAGTAAACTGAGCTGCCTCCCAAACAGCCCATTGCCAAAGAACAGCATCAGTCTTCAATAGATTACGAGGGATGGTTGGTTGATCTCGCTTATCTAGCCTTTGACAGCTGTAGAACAGCCTTTCTAACCAGTTATCTTTCCTGAAAAAAAAAAAACACATCGGTACATAAACAGAAGTTCATATAGTAACAAGATTGTAATGTACACAGATCAACTATCTATTGCTATCAAAATCTCTCACAAGATTGTTTTCAGCAGCCATGTACATAATGCAAATATTTACAAAAGTTGTATATTGAGGCTATTTATAAATACTTAAAGAGAAAGGTAAAGAACTGAAAGAAAAGCAATGTAACTTCTAAAATAGTTATAAAATTTAAACTAGATACAGTTCGGAATTCTTCACTATCAATTCAACAGTGATGAATTTCAGTTTTAAAAGAAGTTCTTACCCAGTTCGATGAGAGCTTCCATACAAAATAAAACTAATGACATCAGAGAAATCCTGTGGATGGAATGTGTTACTTGGAGCTTTGCTCATGTGACTTCTTATAGCCAAAGAAATTTCTTGTATTTCTGTGTGGGTACGGTTACTGCAGGAAGAGGGGAAAAACAAGTCATGTTATTGAATAAATCAGACACAAAGTTATACAAAAGAAGATATACATATGCATATATAATGACTGGAAATAAGTATACTCTGGTGATAAGACAAAGTGCTTTAAGAGTTCAGGTCTTTGAGACAGACTGCAGGGCATAGTGTTGCTGAAGCTCTGAATAACATGGACCTTAGAAGTATTCATATTTGCTGCAAGAAGTATTGCACGGTTTATCAAGTTTATTAACGACTTTGTGTAATATCTACTGTTCTTAAATCTGCAATACAGTAGAAGAGACATTAAGACATTCTGTTATGCTTTTTGATTTTAAATTAGGAAAATACAGTAACATTCATCTGGCATTTTTCAGATAAATTTCAGGGAAGAAACCAAACCACTCTCTATATTGAAGAGAATCTGAACAACTTACCTCAACACCACATCTAAAGGAATTGACTTCAGAAGTTTTCCAAAAGTTTGCCTTACACGAGCACCACTATGTACTAGTTGAACACGACACACATCAACACATCTGCATCACCAAAAAGGGTGAAAAAAAAAAGGTCATAACATTTCCATTAACAGTATAATTCAAATCATATACGTAATTCTGTGCCATTACCTTTGTAAAAGGTCATCTGGTAGAGACGAAGACAGGGCATGGAGGCTACTACATGCTTGAAGACAAATATTCACATCTTCCAAAAGTGCTGAATTAAGGAATTAAAAGGAAAATGTCACTTGGCTTGAATTAGATAATTTACAGATTACTCTGGTAGTAGAGGAGCATCTAGACATTTTTACAGCACAGCTAGTATAGACACAGGCTTTATGCTTTATCTTTATTTTCATTTAGTTGACTGGTTTTAGTGTACCAGGTAAATACTTAGTAACAGAAAGTCACTTGTCTTACATGTTACTTATGTGGCCTTTTCTGACCAATGACAAGATTAATTTCCTCATGGCCTCCATACACTGTCATTATACGTAATATATTTTCAGTAAGAAGAAACTAAGGCCAAGTTAGTTAACTCCTAGCCTTGGGAAGTTATTGTTCGTGCTGCTACTATAGGAACAAATGCTTTTGGTAGAAGCTCTCTATATTCAGGTTATTTTGAGATCCAGAACAATATAACAAGTTATGGAAATGTTCCACTGCTTTTGATTAATACAAAATCTTACTTGCAGGATTTGGCACGTCACTGATGGTTTTGGAGATTAACATCACAAACACAAAGTATTATTTTAAGAAAATAATCGTTTGCCTAAATAATAGGTAGGGATGTGTTTGAGAAAAAGGACAGAAGGAGAGTGTAAGTTTTTGTGCCACACAAACTGGAGGTACCCCTAAAATTGATCATATAATCACAGTCACTTATGTATGGAATCATGCCATAGAAAAGACAGTTAATAAACAGAAGTTTGTGCTATCTTACTGTTTGCTAAAAGTCCTTTACAAAACTTATGGAAAGATGGGAGAGAGAATAAAGGTGCATATGTCTCTGATTTTTTCATCAGAACAGCCACTTCCAAAGCCCATGTCATTAGTAGTTTCCTACAAAAAAGGAAAAGTATTAGTCACTCTATGCAGTTACAGAAAGCTATCTTTCAATATAACTTAAATTACACTTCAGGTTACAGATCAGCATCATAGCATAGCTCTTGTTTTTTAAAGAAAAGGTTTTGTAACATCGAAAACATCCTTAAATTTCACATCATCTTGGTAATACAGGTTTGCAGTTATTGTAAAAGAGTTCAATTAGCAAAATCCTCCTTTCAGTAAAGTTTGACGGCTCTGCTTTTAATATATAGATCTTATAATAGTTTCCATTTTCATAAATTTTGTAAGTAAAAGCGAGCAACTATTTCTGCCCCCCCCCCCCCCGATATTGTTATTTGTATTTCATGCGAAATACATACTTCACTGGTTAAAGTTACCCTAAGCTTTATGGACAGAAATAAGACCTATTTTCTGAGTTAAGATATTCTATTGATAAAAACACCTCCTGATTAATAAGAAAATTATAGTTACCTGGTATCTTGAGTAAGGTTATCCTTCTTAAGCAGTAGCCCCAAAAGGTTTAGGATGATTGAGAAATGTTTTTTTGTTGCTGTGGTTACAGTACTTATAACTGCTCCATCAAACAGAGAGGGAGAGGAAGAACTGAGGCTACTGGATATGAAATGGTCATGCCTGCATGGCAAAGAAAAAAATATAAAAAACAAAATGAATAATTCCTTCAAATGTATAAGAGAAAAAGAAAGTTGCAAATGTTATACAGACACGTGGCATTATAAGGACATTATGTCAAAACTCAAGTATTTTGATGCCTGGACTAAAAGAACAAAGCTATAGTTTTACATCAGTCCATGCAGTCCAATAACCTGGTTTCAATGGTGGCTGATATCAAATGCAGAGTGAAAAGTCACCCAAACTGAGATACGTACAAAGTAACTTTAGAACTAGTGTAATTCCTTTAGTTTTGACAACATTAACAAGGTCCAAAGTGTGTTTAAATCTGTTGTTTGCTTTTCATTGACCCTCCTAGATCTCACAGTAAGCAAAATAGTAACTAATCTTTCTTTATTCACTTTCATCAAAAAGTTCTCCCTCACTTATCTCTATTCAAACCCAAGACTCTTAATCCCCACTTTGAATAAAATGTCAAATTTTAAGCCAGGATACACTTTCTTGGCATTTATCTACAAGTTATGAAAGTAAAAACTGACTAGGCTAGTTTGGGCAAAACCTTAATGGCAAGTCTCTTAAATTTATCCCCCCAACAATATATTCCATTCAAGTAAGTCCATCCTACTCCTCTTAAAATACTAATGAATTATTTGTCTTCATACCTGGAACAATGCGAATATAACGTATACAGTACTGCATACTGGACAGCAGGAAAATGAACTGCTATGTCACCATGAACAATCATCAGATTTTTACTCAGTAGTGCAAACACGGTTGGTGAAAGGGCCCACATCTGTAAGAAAAATTGCAACATAAGCACAGAAACATAATAATTAGGATCTATTTTAAACTGTAGCTTCCACACTGTTAATCATTGTATTTTATTTATAAAATGCTATTTTCTGTGACAATAACTCCATTAATTTCTTAATCTTCTCTGTTTAAAAAAGGAGAAAGAAAGTAATCACAATCTGTTAAAAGCAGATTCTTTTTATTTGGAATAACCTGTAACAAATATTTTCGCATGGCTGATATACTACCAGCAGACACAATGAAGATGCTTTTATCTGTCTTGCTTTTCACAAAGTAGAATTACTCTGACAATATTATAATCAATCCAAGAATAACCCTGGTAAGACACTTCCCTAGAAACTATTTTTCATTATGCACAAACTAGATATAAGAACCACCTGGTCCATTTCCTCCAGGTTTTAGTTCTGAATGTCTTTTTCTATAACCTATTAGGAAACAAATATGATCATTTTAATTATACATACATACTACTAGTGAAATGTATTATGATATATTTTAAATTAAAGTGAGTTTGCGCAAGAAGTACTAAAAACAATCTGTATATTTTTTACTCACCCCAATTAATGAATTTTTAGCATTTCCAATAGTACTTAGGGCACTGAGGTCAAATATAACAACAAACTTTGCATTGTCCACACTGAATACATGCTTCTTGAAAGATTCATGCTGGATTTCAGAACAGGCCTCGGGAAGATGTAAACTATAGAGAAGACTATTTAGGGCACAGGTCATTTCTCCTAGAATCAACCTGTAAGCAGTCTCCAGAACAGGAATGTTCTTCAGGCTCAGTACTGCTTGATATACAGCATGGGCTGCTGCAACAACCTTGGGAGTATAAAAATAAAGAAACAACTTATTAGTCTGAAACTATGTCCTGGTTTCAGTTAGAATAGAGTTAATTTTCCTCCTAGTGGCTGGTATGGTGCTGTGTTTTGGGCTTAGGATGAGAATAGTGTTGATAACACACTCATATTTTAATTGTTGTACAGCACTGCTTACGCTAAGCCAAGGACTTTTCAGCTTCTCATACCGCCCTGCCAGCAAGGAGGCTGGAGGTGCATAATGAGTTGGAAGGGCACAGAACCAGGACAGCTGACCCAAACTGGCCAAAGGGATACTCCATACCACGCAATATCATGCTGAGTAATTGGTGTGGCTGGCCAGTGGGGGGAGTGGGGACTGCTGCTTGGGGAAGGGCTGGGCATCGGTCAACAGGCAGTGAGCAATTGCATTGTACATCACTTGCTTTGTACATATTATTATTACTATTATTATAATTATTATTATTGTTTCTCTTCCTTTTCTGTCCTATTAAACTCTTTATCTCAACCAACAAGCTTTTTTTTTTTCCCCTTCCCAATTCTCTCCTCCATCCCACTGTGTGGGTAAGGGACAGTGAACAAACAGCTAAGCACCCTGCCAGGTTAAACCACAACAAATCATAAAAAATATTAATTGCCAACACAGAATTAAAAGCTGTGATTCTTTATCTATGAATAGCCTGGTCTAGTACTCGCACCTATCTTCATCTCTCTGTAATTAAGCACTACTCACTCACAGAATCTGTGGATAGCTTTCTAGACCACCCACATAGTGCACACCAAGTATGAACGCCACATTAACTACAGACCTCTCTATCTGGTATGACTGTAAACTTACCAATTCCGTATCAAATCTAAATGCCAAAAGCAAGAACTAGCTACATCTGCTTTCTCATAGCTTATTTAAGATGAATAAAATTTTCCAGCTTAAGAAATATATTTTAACAAATGCATTAAGACTGTTATAATACATCTGTAAAGTCACTCTTACCTCTTTCTCCTTATGATAACGAAGTACAAGTAGTTTAGACTCTGGTATAAATAATTTTTCTACAAACGAAGATGGTAGCTTTGTATTTATTTGTTCAACAATCTGGAGAACAAACACAAAATAAATACTTTTAAGTATCCAATTTTTTATTACAACAGATTATTAAAGTTGAATCAAAATACTGTTTTTCTAGCCTCTATATGCTATATTTAGAAAAAAGCTTCCCAGTAACACAAGTATTTTGTATTTGCTTTCCCAAATACACATGCAGAGAATTACTTTCAGGCTTTAACGTGACGGCTAAGAGAGAAAATTGCTTGATTAACCTGCATCCATATGGGCTTTCAAAACTTATGGCCTACTTTTAAGAGCTATGTTTTGATTTCTCAGGTCACGGCATAAGCAGATATACAGTAGATAAATAGCACATATTAGCACTAAGGTTCTGAAATTCATCAGATGGTGGTATCAACTGCAGAGACCAACAGTCAAGCAACAGAGGAAAAAAGCACTCATACTAAAAACTAAAAGCCATGTTAACAACCCAATAGCATGAACAAGCTAGCAGCATAAGCTATACAGTAAAGTATTAAAACAGAGGGATTTCTTGCTTGTGGTCAGGAAGAGTTTTAAATAAATATATGTAAAACATATGCAGAAAAAAACATTTTGCTTAAAAAATAACATTTTCCAATGGGAAAACATTAATAATAATAAATAAGTACAAACCAGTGTCAACAGATTCAGGACTGAAATGATATAATCAGTGCCACACGTCTGACAATTTTCCATTTGATCTAATCCGTATGTGATAACCATGTCACAGTGTATAGTCATACTTGGATCTAGACTACCAAGTAAAACACCAACACATTCATTGGCAGCTGTGAGTACTGCTTCAGAGAAGAACACTTGATTTGCTGCAGTCACACATCTCATTACTCTGTACAGAACCTGGAAATTAAGAACCTAAATTAAGATCAATTTTTAAAAAAAGGAGTAACTACTTGCTATTTAATTATACTGAACTTCCGTTTGATATCCTATCTCATAATATCTGTGGCAAGGTATATTCTGTTAAAAGAATATTCTGAATAATGTACATCATGGCATTACGCTCCAAAGTGTAAGAAAATAAATGTACCTTTGCTTGATTTCTTACTCAGTTAAGGGCCTAGATAAACCTTCTTGCATCACCAGAATCCTCTGTAGATTAAGACAAGTTACATAACTATCTTGGCTTTAATTGGGAAATCCATACCATTATTTATTAAAGAAGTTTTTCTGTCTCTAACAGAATTCTGCAGAGGAATATATTCCAATTGTACAGCTCATCCAACAACAGCAACAAGATACTTTTACTTTGTTAAATCTATTTAGAAGTCATTTACACCCTCTACAGGTCCTGTTGCAAAAGTATAGAAGTGACTTTTCATGTTGTACAATATCATGTAGAATAATGAAAACTCAACAGAAGTTCTCTCTAGAACAAAAGGACTTCGCTGTTATATTTAGCTTAGATACAATTTCAGCATGAATAAAGTAAAAACTACATTTTATAAATCACACAATTTGAATTTGAATAAATGGTAACAAAGACAAATAACACAGACACAAATCTTGCTACATAAAATCAAAATGCCTACAAAAAAACGTTGGTTACTGCTACATGATTCCAATACCTCACTGTCACAATGTATGCCTTAATATTTAATACAATTCCCACAGCATATTTCTTAAAGGAAATACATTTGCTTAAAGCTGAGAATACACATTTATCAACTAACAAACATGCACACAACCTAAATAAACTCAACAGTAAAAAAACTGTCATTGTATGGTGATAAATCATGTCAGCAACAAAGAAAAACAAAAGCTTGAATTCTTACATCAGTTACATATGCTTCCGTAATTGGAGGTCCTCTAATTGGGCTGAAGCGTTCCCCAATACTCCTCACCACAGTACTGAACACCCGAAGAAGCGCAGCCAGTTTAGGCAGGGACACAGAAGGAGGAGGAATATCTTCATCTACTGATTCCCCGGAAGCCACATGGCTGAGGTCCTACAGTGCACGTTTTATATATCAGTATACATAATTAGCGGTTATAAATGCACATAATTATTTTTAATCACAGATTTTGATTTTTGTGTCTATTTCCCAGACACATTATAGATATTACACAGTTGTAGACATATTTAGCCAACACATTTAACTTCACGAAGACAGGATAGAGGCACACAAAGATAAGCAACTCACTGAACAGTAATGAAATTCTGTTCAGCAGTTTAGCTGCTGCAACAGAGTACTCTTAGACTGTCTTGTAAGTGAAAACAGAGGTTTATTTATAAGCCACTGTAGCATGTTCTGCTGCAACAGTTGCCTGCACACTTTTACCACTCTCCCAGGCAATTCCCAGCTTCAGGCTGGCATCAGGATGTTTGAGAGGCCATTCCCAATACACTGTTTACGTGCAGCTACCTTCATCTGGAGACTGAGTTTACTACCAGGCTATCTCATGCCAGCTGGCAACAGTGCTGGGAACCTTCCCAGAAGTGCTGATCTCATTACGACAGATACTGTCTACCCCTCTGCGAAATAAAACACACTAGCTTGAACCACCTTCTCCGTGATTTAAGGTAACACATTACCTTAAGGCTCTTCCACACGTAATATGCACATTGTCCAGTTCAGTGGACAAGCTGATAAGCACTGACTTACTGTGCTAACTTAATAAGATAAAGTCTAAGTGCACATATAAGTACACTAGCAGAACTGAATGATTTATTCTGCTTTTAGTGAAACAGACTGCGTAGGAAGTACAATCTTACCCATAGAATCTGCAGGTAAAAACAAGGCAATAGCACTTCTGTTAACATATAGACTGTAGCCCAATCTAGTTATAAGCATATATACATGAGCACACATACATTAAGATCCCTTCCAACAGTCTTGGTTTAATGACAGCTTCAAATAAACTCTATACTGTATTAACAAGCAAAGGTTACAGTGTCAAAGCAAAGTATCTGTTAATTTGTTTTAGTTTTCTAACAGGTTTCTAAGCTCCTGCTACCTTGTTTTCTGCACAATATAACCTGTTACTTTGTTTAAAAAACAGGTTTACTATTAACTATGGAAGCATTAAGAATCTCTCTCCCCATGAATAATCACTTCTTCCAAAAAAACTCTGAGGCTGGACAATTAGAAAAAATTACCAAGGAAAGACAGCAAAATGTCTTCACTTTAGGTTTTTAAAAATAAAAGTATTCCTGTTTTGCTAATTACTTTTATATACCTAGCTCCCCAACCTCATCAGGTAAATGCATATTCTTACTATAGGCAATTAATAATCTAGGTGCAAGGAAACAGCCTCAAGTTGGGCCAGGGGAGGTTTAGATTGGATGTCAGGAAGAATTTATTCACAGAAAGTGTTTTGGCATTGGAACAGGCTGCCCGGGGATGCGGTGGAAGTATTAGCCATCCATGAGCATTCCAGAATTGTCATTCTATGCACTTTGAATATGCTCTGAATTTGATCCTGTTTTCCCCAGAAACATTCTATAATTTCCTTTTCTAAAAATGTAATACATCCATAAGTCACATCTATGTATTTTTTTAATAAAATCTATAATAGTAAACACTGGTGTGTATATATAATAAAGCCTTACTTACCTCAGCATATGCTTCCATATCTTCTAAAAACTGACCCAAGAGCGTGGTAGAAAAAGTAAGATCAGCCACCCAGAAGGGCTCCAAGCTCTGCAGCCACCCTGTATAAAAATACCAGGCCAATTAAAACAGGGGTACAAGTTAATATACAAAAACGACATTTTTTGTAAAGTACAATATCTTTACCACAACGTATTCTGCAGGTGCATCAAAGACAAGCTCATTTTTTCCTAGTTTTTGAGAATTGACCTGTAAACCTACTAAAAATTGCTAAGGAGTCACACAAATGAACTGACGTTTACATGTAGTCTGAATAAACATCCCATTTTTCCATCTACAACATGAAATGGCAAACACAAATTTACTAAAACATTAGGACCAAAATGTATTGTTACACAGCCAGAAACTCATTTTGGTTTTGTCAAGTTCCACATCAGTAGGACCCAACCTGTGTAAGTAAACCCATATCTCCTGCAAGCCAGACTGGACATTAGCAGCTCTGGACAAACTCACCGGACACCTGTTGCGTCAATGAAGGTTTCTGAGTGTGATCTATATGCCACCCAACCAGTATGTCCACTGTGTCCTGAAAAGCAGTTTTGGGGGAAAAAAAAAAAAAAGGTTGGTTACCCAATACGTTACAACAGGTTTTCTAACTAGGAGAAAATGAAGAGGACATATGAAGCTTACCCTAAAATTGGTGCTGAAAATGTGTGGGTAACATCGTGACACCAAAAGTATGCACTTGACACATTTGCACAGTAACTCTGGTGTATCCACATTTTCTAGAATGGACTGCAGGCTGGTCATTACAAGCTAAAAAGTAAAAAGCAAAGCAAAGCTATTAGACATTTCACTTCATTAACACATGTGAAACAGTTACAATGTAAAGACATGGATTTACTCAACTTTCAACAATTTTTAGCAAGCTACCTGAAGTCAAACTTCTCAACACTCTTTTTGCAGGGAGGAAAAGAGTAAAAAGCATCACATATAGGGCTTCAAAAGAACCATTTCAACAGGACATTTGCTTGAGTTATGGTATATCCAGACTCAAAGTTTGCAAATACAGTTTTCTTAAATTCCTTAGCCACAGAACAATTAGTTGTTTCTAAGTCTGTTTCTCCTGCTGAACCTTTTTGGCTCTGGAACTAAAATATTAAACAGGAGCACAGACCTGAATGCAGTTCTACACCCAAAATAAGACCCTTAAAACTAGAACCACGGGATAAAGGATGCACACATCCTGTTCTGTCCCAGATCCAGAAAAAATTCAACCTAGACACTACAAATAGGAGGTGGCAAATCAAAGCAATTAACACACTAGGCTGTGTGTAGCATTCCACTTTTTTTTGTGTTTTTGTCGATTTTTATTATTCTCAACAAGATTCTTCATCTTGGATCTGCAACATACACCAAAAAGTAGCATCAAAATACGTACTAAGACTTGACATTTTCTTCTAACAAAACCAAACAACTCCATTCAAAGTTCCCTGCCAGTTTTAATTACACTTATGTCAACATAGTATTACTTATTGTTCATCCTAGTTTAAGAGTTAATTCAAGCATTGCACTGGAAAAATCATTAATATTCCTGCTTAAACTTGTAGTCTTACCTGCATTAAAGATGAAAAGGCTTTCTTTTCTCCTACAGTCTCTAGTGCTTTGTAGGTTGCACACAAATAAAGAAGTTTAACTTCATCTTTTGTGGATGAGCTGAATTTGCTAAAAATCCATTTAAAGATCTTCTCAGCCTCATAGCTCAGAGAAGCACAAAGAAGGCCAAGACAGCAAGCTCCTTCCTGTCTCAGTTCTTGAAGCAATTTGCTACTGTATTTTCAGGGAGAGAAAAAAGAAATGTAGAGTCTCCAGACATTAAAGCAGAACAGAAGAAACCAAGAACAAATTCAAACATTTTCTCAAGCAGAAAAATATATGCATAAATGAAGTACTTCCCTCCTATTTAACTGCTGCAGTGACCGTAAAGTTAAAATAAAAATGTGAAATAAATTTTCAATGAAATACTATTTCTATGAAATAAATTAAATTTAAATAAAAGAATAAATTGGCCAATCTACTTGCAACGCGTTATTCAAGAAAGAAAATTTTTAACACAGAGCTGAGTTGGGGTAACAGCACTGAACACTAAATACCAAAAGTTGTACAAAACCTTAAGTTCAATTCTAAAGCTAGATAACCACAGCAGCACAATACTACACCTAACCAATTAAATGTAGCTGAGAATTCATGCTACCTACAGCATAAAAGCCACACGTGTACAATAAAATTTTCTCCATGAAGTGTACTCTAGACAATCTAACAGTATCATTGGTATGCCTATGAGTCTTAGCTTTCCTCCAATACTCTTCCATTACTAATTTTTGTCACGCCCAAGCAAAACTAGGGAATGAATTTCTTTTAACCTTTTCGATTTTTTGAAAATCAAGAACTTAATGCCATTACTTTTTTTCTTCTTTAAAACCTCTAAACTGCTTAAATTTTCTAGCTTACCTTTCATTGAGTACATCATGAATGGCAGTCAGGATATTATCCAGTTGTTTAACTAGTACCTATAATACAGGATACATAAAAGGCATAAACATCATAATGCTACAATAACTTGTGCAAACTAGGCCCTGTTTACACCCACATTAAAAACACCCCTGGCAATTCTGTTTGCTAATAGAATGCTATTATGCTTTCCATAGCCACTGCGGACTAGCAGGAACTATATTAAGCAATACTGCAATATTATCCTACATGTTGTATTTCATATTTATTTCTAGTAGCCACGAAAATACACTGGCAGCCTGCTATCAAGTCTTGTTCTAAATTTAGTTCTTGTTAATAACATTACATCATAAACGTAAGACTCACCATACAGCTCATCAGGAACGTCTCCTGAAGACCTAGGCTCCTACATTAATAACTGAGTGTATCAGCAGAATATTTAATTGATCTGATAATAGTCTAGAGTATTACAATTTCTCCTTAGGCAACACTTACAGAGAAATGGAGTACTATTTTCTGGGGATGAAACATTACTGATGAACCACCAATTCTCAGTAAACAATCAGAATTTTTTTCTTAATACGCACTGAAAAAACATTAGAGGTAAGTTGCAAAACAATACATTTAGCTACAACACTATTACAAACAAGGTATTATCAAGAAGCTCTTTTGACAGGTTAATGAAAAGGTCTGTTCTCTTTTGTTTAGAAAGACATTAATCTTCTAACAAAAATTAAATAACATCACTGTGTTAAGTTCTGAGCATGGGGGGGGGGGGGGTCGCATACTTGGCCCCTTAAAACTCAGGCAGACATTTTAAAAGAGTACCTGATGCCTGCAGAAGAGGCTACAAAAAGAGAGGGGAAAAAAGACATCTATACAATTCAGAAGCTGGAGCACAATGCCATTACATGGCAATGGCACTGCCCAGTTACTTTTACTACTTCACTTTGTTCAACACACCTACATTTTGACCCCAAGACCGACAAGAACTCTGTTAAACTACATTTAATGATGTAAAGAACTGCAAGAATGACTGCTAGGTTAAGCACCGTCCTTTACAAAATGTTATGCTCAACATTGTGGGATCACTTGATAGCTGATCTTGTTCTCATTAGCTAGCTGGGAGAAGTTTTAAAAAGTTTTTCAGTGACAAACTTTTAACATTCTGCCTGCTAGTGAGTACAAACTTTGTCACCACTGAGTTAGGCATCAGAATGGCAATTCCCATATGCCCCAAGAAATAAAATAAAAATGAACCTAACTTACAAAAAAAATGTTTTGTGAATACAAGAACAAAATTTAAAAAAAATAAAAATAAATTTGGAAAACATTTACTTTTCCAAGCCCCTGTATTAACAAAGATTTTGTTTGAAATAGAAGCTGAACTACTAGCTAGGCTTGCACACAGTCTGTCT
Source organism: Anser brachyrhynchus (assembly GCF_964034855.1). NCBI lineage: Eukaryota > Metazoa > Chordata > Aves > Anseriformes > Anatidae > Anser > Anser brachyrhynchus. Next base: position 9,226,595 of record NC_137733.1, read on the forward strand.
GCTTATGTCTATGTGCACAGAATCCAGGTCTCGCCGTTTAAGTGTCACACCTTTTGGAAAAGAGCAGAATTACCAATGGTTAACTGACTCAGAGAAATAACCAACTTCTTTTAAACACGGATAGAAACAGTCAACTTTTGCAGACAGATTTCAGACAGGCAACTAAGCTATCACAGCACTGCCTACAAGTGTGTATCAGGGTATTTAAACTTGCACCTCCTGCTTTTTAAATAATACAGAGGTAACTCCTAAGTTCTCAAAAAAGAGAAAAAGGGGGAGAGGTGTCAGACAAAAACCTCTTAATACTTTACTTCAAAATAACTAGCTTTAAATATTCATACCCACACTAGGATATACTTTTATCCCCCCTGTATCCTTCAGAAACACTTCAGGATATTAGAGTTCAACAACCCATTAAAAACAAAACAAAGGCCTAATGAAAACAGACTTACTTTGTTCCTTCCACACAAAAGAGGATCCACATACAAAGGTGTTTTTTTCTTTTTTCATTTTACACAATGCTGAAAAATTGTGGGCTCCCTTTCAAGTTTAAAGGACACGAAATATATATTCACCACCTGGAACATTACATCCTAGTTTTTTCCAAAGAACACATTTTGTTTCTCCTCAGATGCTTGATAAACATCAGGAGTCTTTAGGGATTCAAGGTTTCCTTAACTTCATTTATCAGTATCTAATAATATGATTGCTATAACCAAGACAAATGAAAAGCAGAAGCCAGTACCAAACAACTATTTTCAAAAGATACTGCAGTTAATTTTTAATACCTGTAGACAGAGTTTAAGCTCGCAAATTTCAAAAACAGATGGCAAAATAGATAAGTATGCATCAATTACTGAAAAACAGGGGCTGCAACTGTCACACTTTTCCACTCCTCTCACTGTAAACTTATCTTTGTACATAAATATTGACAAATTCACTGCCTATCAAACAGCAAACCTGTAGCATCAAATCTCTGCAACTCCCAGTGTTAGAAATTGTTCCTCTGTCCAAAAGCAACTCAATGGAAGCAAAGTGATTTTTTGTATCAGCAAAGCCTTTGTGGAGCCTTAGCCAAAGATGTTACATGCAACAGAGTTTAACAAAGATGCTGCCATCCTCATGGAAGAATTCTGTATTTATGAAAATTCTGCGATATTCCTGGTTTTAAAAAAGCTAATCAAAATGCAATTTCTTTTCCATGAGATTGCAGCTTTCTTCATGAAAACCAGTAATGTGCTGTCAGACTTGCAACCCGAATCTGGACAAATACCCATTACAACAGCTGCCTTAAAATAACCGTACACATGCCTTGAACTCAAATTACCAAAAAGATGTCAAAGTGGTGTGAAGCCTCCTACTTGCTCTACCAGTCTCCATCACAGTTATGAGCACACATTGACTATGTCACAGACTCTTCCTATTGAGCAGTTATTGAGGAAATACTACAGCAAAACAGCACCGTTCACTTCTCGTGTTCTCTGAAGTTAACCTCTGCTTGCAGTACCATAATGGTACAAAGGCTGACAGTTAATGGTCAGTTAATTAACTGACAGCTAATTGCTTTGAGCAATTTTATTCCAGGTGAGATTCAGATTTAAGTGCAAATTACTGTAAGACTAATTATAAAAAGACTCTTTACTTGAATATAAACCATGGAATCAAAGTATTTTTAGTATTTCCATTCTTCCTCTCAGGAGAGCCTATTGGCTTGTACCACACAAATAATCGTCCTTCCAAAAATAAGGCGTCATGTTTACTCCAAAGGATTAGACTGACTCTTCTTCCTTGCCCAGCATACAGGAAGCTACTGAAAGAAACACTGATGTTCATCTGAGGATGCTACACAATCCAAATGGGGATAGCATGCTCCTGGATAAGACAGTGAGAGAATTTCTCCTGTAACTCAGTTTTTGTATACATTTAGCCAGAAAGCTCAGTAACTATAAGACAAGCTATGTGTGAGACTGTAAAAATATCTGCACATTTTTAATTTAAAATACAGAAACAGCTCTTGAACAAGATAGCAGCATGTTTGGTTTGCTTCTTCCTTATTTTCTTGCTAAAGGATCTAGAGGATATTTAAAAGACCAGTCAAAAACAAACAAACGAATGCCAGATTTATTTCTGCAGCTAACATATTCAGTAGGGCAGTTTGTCATAAATAATCAAGCAATAGAAAGTTTACTGAATGCCAGAGAAAGAACAGACAATCCAGGAACACACTTCCCTTTACTGGATATAAAATATTCCCCATAAACGTACCCCAATACTCAAATTTAAAAAAAAAAAAAAAAAACCTGTTTTGTAAAAAGATAAATGCCCCAGTGCTGTGGAAAAGTAAAAACTACTAACCAGTTTGTTTTCTGGTTGCTGAATGAATTCTTTCAGTTGCTTTACAGTAGCCAGTCTTCGGTCTCTGTCGTCTTCCCGAGTAATCCTCCGAAGAAGATTTGACAGTCGAGACTCGTCAGAATAAGACAACGATCGCTCTGGAAAAGAAAAGGCAATTATTTCTTGTTTCTACAGTGTTCTATCAACAATAACTATATTGCCTAAAACGGGCATTTGCATACTCAATAAGACTTAATAGTAATTTAGGAAAAAAGCCAATAAACTTAATTTGTTTTAAAGCTAATATGAGGAAAATAAAAAACAATTTAGCTACCAATATACTTCATCTCTTCCAGTGGACAGACTAGCACCTGGGTAGAATGATTTAACCTCATCAAGGTTATAAAATGGATTTCTGGCTGAACATATGAATAAAACAATTCAACAAATAATATTTAAAGAAAACCTTTTGGAAAAAAAAAAAGCAAGCTGTTTCTTGAAGCAAAGAAACAGATTTAAGCCCAAGCAACCACCAAGAAATAGCATTTTCTCCGTCATTTTGGCACGAGAAGACAGATTACAGTTAGTCTTCTGAAACCTAGAAGGGTTCTACTTCGAAAAGGAAAACGTATACACTTGATCTGTAGAGGAACAGAAGCATACATCTGTGCAAAGGTGCAGTGGCTACTCATTTAAGTCTTTTATTTTAGTGGATCCTAATACAGGAGAACTAGCAGCATCCTAAGAAAATGGATAGCAGCATCTTAAGAAAACACTTCCTGTAAGTTGACCAGCAGAGCTACTCATACTAGTGAAGAAGGTCGCAACCCAATTTCCCTGATTTAGATATCAATTGCAATACGTTCTTCCTAAAGTCATATGAGTAACTCCTCTCCATTTTTCGCACAAAAGAAGCAAGGTTTCTTTTCAAAAGATTGACATTAGATATTTTTGTGGTGATAAAGATCAGAAGATTCATGGAACATGAAGATTTTCTTAGTCACTGACTATTACGAGAACACAGAGGTCTACCACAGATGACTGATCTCTCTGCTATGTAACACATCAGTCATTCCCACGAGAATACCTTCTGCATTATGGTCATGAAGAATATTCTCAACCTTACTTCCAGGTCTTTATTTTTTGAATTTTAAAAGAGAGTATGAATAAAATCAGCTTTAATAATCGGTTTCTCACCAGGCATCAGTTTAAGCAATGAACTTTGAAGACACCTGACATTCTGAAAGATTAGGGAGGCTTAGCAAACATTAAAATAGCAAGATGAGTATGAGGATCAAATATACATTTTGTTCCTAGCTAGAACATCTACATAACACATGCTGAGATGTTATCTGACAGGTATGAAAAGAGCTTGTTTCAAGATGTTGCTGATTTTACAGAAGACTAAGGCATTCATATCCACTGAGGAAGAATTACATTTATTTTCCCTTGCTTTATCTTGAAGCTGCAGTCTTCGGTAGTGGAGGGAAAGCTGCGTGGCTGGTGAGAATCACACAAGGAATCATGATCAGAAGAGACATCTTCTGAAGCTATATTTGAGGTCTTCCTGAATGATGCTGCCATCCCAAGAACTACAATCCACACTAGATGATTGCTCATCTGAGGATCACCTTTTATTTCTGCCCAGAGTTCAGCTAGCAGCTGTAGCTGAAGGCTTGCCTGCCAATGGCCAATACATAGCCAAACTTCAGAAAAAGGGAGCTGGTACAGTGACCCATATGGGAAAAAGAATTCATATCAGCCTTGGAAAGGAAAGAAGAGGACTGATACAAAGGACGCAGCCTGCCCAGCGGTATCCCACATCTACCATTTTCTTTAAAACTTGGGCAGTAGTAGGAGGTCACTAGACATTTAGGAAAAAAATGTGTTTTTTTTAAAGTTCAAATGGAATTGTTTGGAGACAAAACATACATAAACAAGAATGAAAGTTCTTTAAAAGCTTGGTTAGGGTGGAAATTAATTCAGACTACAGTACGCATAACAAAATGTGCAACTGCTATCCATAAATAATTCCATGTGAACACTCTGCTAGGAAAGTATCTTGTCATACATTAAGCTTTCATTCAGTAAGCTGAACAGAATCTACACGTCCTTCACTGCTACACTGTCCACACACAAAGCCTCTCAAAACAAAACGATGAATCTATCCTTGAATAATTCAATGCACGGACAGCCCCTCAACACAGTCCTCTCCTCTTCAAGAAAACAGATGTGGCTCATGAGAAAGAGAAATGTCTACTCTACAGTGTTTCCAGCTACACTCTGCTGAACACTAACCAGGACCACAGTACGTGTCACCTGCCTCTTCTGTAACTCCCAGCTTGTGCTGACCCCTGACACTTCGCAAGCATGAGGGAAAGTACACCAGCATCAGCTGGGTTAGGTCACTAGATACTGCTCTTGAAGGGCAAAACAGGATACAGTGATTTGGAAAATACTTAAAGTTAGTATTACTAAATAACTTTTTTTTATAAACAGACTCTAGATCTTTGCAAGTTATCTCCTATCCCCTGAATAATGTTATTTAGCTCTTCAGTTTCAGAAGAGCCAATTTTTTTTTGTTATTTTTTCCTGAATTAGTCCAGTTTTCTTGAAACCTTGAATTAGTTAAATCCACATCTTGCATCTTCTTAGGGTTGTCTTCTCTGTGTTCATCTTTTTGCTTATAATCTCTTCATGGAAAACTGTCTAATTTATTTTGAAAACATTGCAGTGTCCTACATTAAAAAAAATCCTAAAACCAGAACTGTGTAAATAAACCCACCAAGGTTACTGGTAGAAGAGAGACATTTCACTGCTGCTAAAACAAGACATCCTGTTCAAAACTCTTTACTAAAAGCAGCTTTTTTTTTTTTTAAATCAGTTACTGCCTGATAAACATTGACATTACTCCATAAAACAATAACCATTAACTGTCTGTTGAGCCATAATCATAACCTAAAAAAAAATATCAGAAGAGAATACAATAACCATCAACATGACTGACTCTATCCTATCAAAGCACTGGCCAATGAACACCTGTATAAGACTTTCATTTCAAGACTTCCATTTTGTGAAAAATCTGCAAAGTGTCGGCCATATGTAAACTAACTCACAGAAGACAACTATTTGTATTTAAACTTTCTGAATGCACACACCTATCAGACAGGAAAACAAAATTATTTTCAAGGATCCTGTTGCAACATAATCCCAATTTATTTACAGAAGCTATGAAAAAAATCAAAATGACTTACTGAAACCTAAAAGCATCACGAAGACACCCCAGTTAACAAGGAGACTCAAAATCTGACATCTAGAGAAGGACAAAATACATACACAAGCATACAAGTCATAGGTAGCGACTTCAGCCATACAAGATTGCTAACATTTTACTGATTAAAGAGGTGCTCACATACATAGAACAGTATGAATTTCCTGCCAATACTAACAGCAAATTCCCTCACAATTTCACAAGTATTATTTATACTTAGTTCTGTTGGACAATTCTCTTTCCTCTGCACGTATGTGACTTAAGACACTAAGAACACTGAAAAATTTTAATGTCAAGACATCAGAACAGGATTACAAAATGTGAGTTTAACCCATTCCAAAGATCAGGCCTTTCCAGCAGTCATGTCACTGCTTACACCTCAGTTCCTCCACCTGCAAAGCACACTGAATAGGCTTTTCTTTCACTTCTGAAATGTAAAACCCCACGTCCCTGTATGTTTAAAAAGTATCTGGCATAGAGTAGTCAGTTTTTTTGTCAGTGGCTCAGCTACCACTTATAAATTATAAGTGATGCAATAAATGACAGTGCTTAGTCATAACCGAGTTTCTATTTTCTTTCAAATGTCCTTGGAACAGTTTTTAAGAAACAAAACAAAAAACAACAAAACAAAAAATGCACTCCATGATTTAAACCCAAACAGTGGGAAAAGTAAAGCCTTCCTTCTCAAAATACATGCCCAGCATTCTTGCACCCTCTTGCAAGACCCTTCCAGATTTCCTTTCGTTTCCTCCTCTTATGCCTCCAGCTCCTCCCTGATCTCTAATCTTCAGCTGAGCAAGAGGTAGCATGAATTGTGGCTGGTTCAGGAGTACACATCCACTGACTAATCAGCTAGTACGATGCGATGACTGTTGACCTGCAGGCCAGTGAGAACAGATAACGGCTGAGCTCGCCGTTATGCATTTTCCCACACTAGGAACCCTTTATTGGTGACTTTTTACCGAAGCATCAATTTTCAACAAATCTAAGAGCATATTCACTGCCCTGGAGCCCTTGGTCTCTTCGCCAAATTTGGCCACATTGATTAAGGTTTCAAAAGTTTTTAAAAGGAAATTGAAAAACTGATAGTATAAGCCTTCTAGGTGAGAGGTCTAACCCATGCAGGAAGTCTCGTTGCAGGGAACAGTAAATATACCTTTCTTTTAGCCTTTCTGAAATTCTACTCCTTACCTTTACAGAGGAATAAAACAATTTATTTTTTTTTTTCTTGGTGTTTCTTTTAGGAACATTTCTGAAGATGACAGTTTCTATCAACATCATCAAATTGTACATTACAAAAAAAATCCACACAGGTTGCCTAACCATAATGAAATTTTCACATTCTGAACACGAAAAGTTGCCAAAAAAAAAACCCTTTTCCAGAAAAATTGTGGAATTCTTACCCTGTGATTTCCTCATGTCTTTTGTGGCTAAAGCACGATTCCCATGCGGAACACTGGTAAAATCAGGATTGGTCACATTGTTAACTCTCAGCTCTTGCCCCAACGACTTCCGACCATAAGTATTTTCCCCAGATCCTCCATTGACACTGTAGCCACCTGTGGGAAAAGCAAGGTGAGATTAAAACAGGCTAACAAACTATATGTTTAGTAGGGTAGCATGTTCTGAGTTATTTAATTCATATGGACAGCAAAGTTTCCCTTTTCACTTTCACATGCAAAATTGTTTTATCTTTTAAGTTTCCAGGTCACACATTCGGAATCTGATCATTCTTTCTTTGAAGTAAATATGAAACTCTATTGCAATAGCTTATTTTTAATATTTTTTTCATATAGATTTCGTTGTATTTTAGGTTCTCATTATTTTTGACCTTGTATTTTACAAGACCTTTCATATTGACCTGCTATTAAACAAGGCCTAGATGCATTCACTTATTTGCTCCTTGATTATGCAAATCAAATTTCAACTCCATTTTCATTGTACATTCACAACACAGCGTCAGTAAAATGGCCAAAATAACAGAAAGCTTTGAGAAAGTCATGGATTATTCAAATGACGACACATAAATTGAACAAATTTCCTTGAACATACAACAGTCAGTATTTTCACACATTAATACTGACATTATCATAAACAATTGCATGCAATCCTACATTCTCCCACTTGAGATAAACATAGTAAATCTTCAGTAATGATACAAAATAGAAATAAGTGTGTCGTTTGGAGTAATGCAATCGTTTTTACTCCTAGATCCCCAAGTATTTACATACTCAAACGGTGAAACCAAGTGTTGTTTTTTTTTTTTTCCAGTCTGCCACTCCACTTTGAGGGGCAAGTCTTTCCCCTGCACTGTGGAGAAATTAAATTGCCCACTGAGCCTCTTCAGTACTTCCCTCCATGTGTTAAAGCTCACTTTTGAGGCCAGCTGCACAGCCAGCTTTCTAAAGTGCCCTCCCTGCTTGAGACAGTGAAAAATCACCTAAAAAAATGAAACCCTGAGCAACAAAAGATATGCAAAATTTCTTTTAAAAGGTATTTCCACAATTCCACCTGCAGTGATACATAAAAGTAAGCCTGGGGCAAGGAGAGGTGGCTCTGTGTAAGAAGAGGCAACCTTCTGAGACTGAAGGATGGATAAAAAACATCCAAACATCAAGGTGAATCTGGACTTCAGTAGATGTAAAAAGAAATGTCATCTTAAAGGCAAATTTTTTGATAAAAAGAAGCTGAGAACTATCAGTAGAAGTTTGGGCAATTTTACACTCATAAAACTACCTTACCATTACAGAGACTCATATTCAAAATCTCAGTTATAGTTACACCTACAGTAAATATAAATTATGTTTATTTTGATTTACATTAAAATAGATTTTTAAACAAAGTAGCACGTATGCCACCTTAACATCATTTTATCATAACAAACCAAAACCACCCTATGAAGAAAATGACTTCTAACAGCAATAATTGTATTTATGAGTGTAGAGAAGTGTATCACTAAAATTCAAAGCAACAAAGAAATTCATTTAACTGGAGATGTCAGATAATCATGCATTCAGAGCAGAGATATCAACTGTCAAAAATATACATGCTACCAAGTACAAACAGAGTTCTTGAAGTTATTTCATACACTCCCTCTAGCGCACAAAAAAAATCCTAGTTGTTTTTGGTTGCTTGCTAAGGAATCGGTATTTGCTACAGCATTTTTGACATTATCTTAAATGAATTAAACCAAACCTATGTTATCTCAATGTATACATTGTACATCTTTGGTAACAATATCAAACATAAAATTGCCATTGTTTTGAGTAATTAGAAACAGCTGTCAATTAGGTTTCTAGGCATTAAGGCTCTAAATATTACATTATTATTCTCTTCAGACAGTTATCTGCTGGTCTGAAAATTTTCTCAAAATCTTAAATTAAAATTACTCTTAAATTAAATAACTCAATTAAAATATCAAATCTGAGACCAAATAAGAACATGATGAGCTATGTCACTTACTAATTTTAGCAGAAATACACAGATACCGCAACATGGATACTAGTGTATTATCTTTTTTTGCAGTAAGGACTGAGCACATCATATAGTAATAAAACCAAAAGGCAGAAAAATGATGCTGATAGGGAGAATATCTCATCTATATAAGTAAACCCCAGGAGGCCTTTGATTTAGTTTAAAAAACTTAAATCTGCAAATTCACCTGTCTTATTTTGTAAAATAAAGGACAGAAGACAAAGGGGAGAGGTCTAGATGCAGTCTTCCACTATTTAATGTGAAAGATAGTTTAAAAAAAAAAACAAACACTAATCTTAGAGATGCAGAGCAAAAGGACAGGAGTCAGTCATAAGTTGTAACAAGGGAAATTTGAACTGGTTATGAGAAAACAATTCTTTACCAGGAGAACTAAACAAGCTGCTAAGGGAGGCTGCAGAACTGCCCAGCCTGGGGGGTTTTCAGAACAGAACTTCCAGAAATTATCAACTTGGAAGTCATTTTTATTATCAACACCAGTAACTGGAAAAGAGAAGAAGTTTCTGAAAGATTCTATGTCTGTTATGACATACTGTCATCCCGGAGAGAAAAGCTACAAGTTCTTAAGATGAAAACTCCGTGTTAGCAGACTCCAGCAGAATAACTGAAAAATCTCAGCTAAAGGCACTACTCGGCATCTGTAAGCTTACAAGTTTCTCCCAAAATAAAAATGAATTAGATATACCTGAACTCTGGTTTTACAGCACAGAATATCCTAATCATCTCTTTTTAAGTCACAATCAAACAAAATAGCTGAGATAAGGTGCTGAGCTAGCAGAGCATGTCCTGTAAAATACAGTACGTGAGGGAGAGAGAGGTACATTTTCTTCTCAGCTGGCACTTCCCCAGCATCTTCACAAAAAACTACCTTCCTGAATTCGTATAAACCTTACCATTTCACTATACTCCTGCCACACTTCTAAGTATTTAAGAATAACCTAGCACATTTGAATCACAGTAGAACTTTCCATGTTAGCAAACACACTGATAAATAAATGTATCTGCTTTCTAATAAGTTTCTCTGCTAAAATTAACAAGCTTTGAAGGTTCAACAAGGTATGCATATAAACAAATACCTGTTTCATGCTCATTTACCCTACTCACAGAACTTATTACTTGTAAAAAATAAATTTGCATCACTGCACTTGGCTGTAACTTTCCCTGAGTTGCAGAATGCAGTTGTTTACAAAAGTTACAGAGTAGACAAGATGGGGGAGTGTAAATGCTTCTGAGGTTCCAGAATAAAAACTTGACACTAATATTACCCTGAGATTTGGAGTTCACTGATCTCGCATGTCTGAAGAAAATGTGGCCTAGGAAGTGATTGTGCAAGTAAAAAAATCCTCATATTTCATCTCTGTATTAGAATTCTGAATACAGGTTTATTTTTCATAATGGATACTATTTTAAATTTTCAGCTGTTTTCTAGAGAATGTATTCCCCCCCTCCCCAAAGAAAAGACAGGCAGAAAAAAGTAGAAGTCTCCATTCACGACAAAATATAGATCTGATCCCCAAACTAAGATTCCAATTTGCTGCAGTAAAGCTGCAAAAATAGTATACCTGAGTAGTAGTCCATTTAATCAGGCAGCCCATTTTCAATACCAGAAGCACCAGACACTATGCAGGAAAAAATTACATCTTCCAGACCAGACATATCCAGAATACTCCTCAGGAAAACGTGCTTAATCTGTTAACATACTAAGACTTCTCTCATATTCTTCGCTTAATGCGATGGCATATTGTCTCACCACTCACATCAGCCACAGCTTTTCTTTGATCCCTGATAAAGGGAATTGTATCAGCTCACTGCATTTTTTTTTTTAAAGGAAATAAGGTTTCTCAACCATTTCAAGTTTACTGCCTTTCTCTAAATGTCCCCTCATTAATTACACATGAAACAGCAATCTGTGTACCTTTTTCTTCATTCTGTATGTCAGTGTGGACTCTGATATCATCGTGTCTTTGTCGAGACACCACAGCTGAATTTGAGGGTTGTAATCCATAGGAGGCAGAACTGCCCCGATCTCTGGATGAAGAGTATTTTAAATTGTCCTGGTCAGCTGATGCACTGTCAGTTCTATAAAGAGAAAAATATTTTTTTTTTATGTAGGGGTATAACAGGAGTGGGATTCACATTTTCACTTATAAATGCAACATACTTAAATGACAATCCCAAATGTATTTTCCTGTGTTAAAAAATTTGCATGTCTAACCTGCTTTTTAAAAGGTGACCTTAAATTCACATTGGGATTAAAATTGATTAATTAATACAACCGCATGCAAAGGAAATGCACTCCAGTGTGTCAGTGCCATGTATCAGGACATTCTCAAGTATATTTTCAGTTAGATGTCCACACGAGATATAAGGACAAGTTACTTCCAGAAGTGAAAAATAAAATACAGTTAGGAATAGCTCTATACCACACTGTCTGCCATTTGTTAAAGTCATTACTAATCCACAAATGAACATTTACATAATAAAATATGGGCCTTAGTGAGCAATGCAAAACCAGTTAGTAAATGGAGGTGTTACTAGCATGTAACTGATCATCAATATAGGAATAACATACTGAGTTTTCACCAAAAAAAAACAACACTGCAAAACAAGAAAACAGGCTTTACTGCGGAAAAAAATGTAACGTAAATCAATAGTTGTTATCCTTTAGAACAACACCTGCAAATAAGTGATTTAAAAAAAAATCTGCATGAAGGTTAAACAACTCATATCAGAAAGCCAGTTTATATCCCAGAATAAACTTTCAAGGAACAAGGTGAAAATTATCACAACTGGCCTCCCTGGACATGCTAAATCATTTTGTTTTTAAAAATACCATTACTCTAATGTAGTATGAGTATAATGTTTGTATGCATGCGATTTCAGAGTCTGAATTCAACCAATCACTGTAAGTTCATTCTTACAAGCAATACTGGAGGTTTTACATTAAAACCAGTAAAACAATACCCCTCCGAAACAAAAACTGGCAGAAGTTTGTACATCTCAAATATATCTGGAAGCACACTATTGAAGTTACTCACAGCAGTTTGTGTGTTTTGTTTTTTAAGCAAACTCTAAAGCTTTGGATAGCTCATATGGTTATTTAGCAAAAAGCAGGACATGTAATTCCTTTTTGTTTCTGTAAATTAACTACAAGTTGTATAAGGACAAACACCGCAAGTTCTTGGGAAAAAATATTTCGTTTTTACTTTTTAAAAGAACACTCTGATTAGAACCGGTAGCAAAACTCGGGGAAAAGGAGTTAAATACATCTCAAGGCCAAAAGGGAAAAACAAAGTGAGATAAAGATTTTTGAAAGCTACTGGTACTTCAGCTATCTCCAAGGCCTGCTATTTTCAAACACTGCTCTTCCTCAGTACAACTGGAAGAGTAATATCATGAGGGTTCATATTTGCAAAGACACTTGAAGAAAATCTCCAGCTATTTTACCCCTTTGAAAATGTTAAAGACAATATACTATCAAATTGGACAAGGGCTCAAAAGAAGAAACTTGTACTTTTGCCCTTTTCTCTGAATCACTGCATTCAGATCCCAGCTAACACTTTCACAGTGAAAGGCTGACCCTAGGTTAGCTTGGCAGGTGCGAGTGCCTTTTGCTCTGTAAGCAGGTTCACCTTTAGATACAGACATTAAGGCTATTTCCTTCGTTCAGTAGTCACCCTGGCATCACAGCTACTGGCCTGTCAAACACTTGCTGGGGCTACCACATACAGCAGGCTGCTCCACTCAAGAGGCAAAGCCTTGCTGCAACTCTTGGCTCGTGACAGTCAACCAGGACTGCAGAAATACAGCTGGACCCCCATCACTCACCTAAACTACGTTGAACAACAAAATTCTGCAGGGTTTCTTCAAATGGTATGAGCTTTAAATGTGCTTACAGCGTGCAAGTTCTCCTAGCAGTTACACAGCCCCCAGATTTTCTCCCTGCCCTGAAACCTCGAGGGACTCTCAGCCCACTTTGAGGAAGGGCAGTCTCTTACAGAGAACTCAACTTGGCTTAGCCTTTCAATGAAACAGATGGACAGACTTTCAATTAATAAACTTAAGTACTAATGGGTTCTTAATACCACACCTCCCCAAAGAGCATTGCCTTTTTTTTTTTTTTTAGGTGATGTGCTGTATGCTGTATCATCTCCAACTGCCAAGCACAGTCTGCAATTCTCAAGGCTGACCGCGAGCTGATTAAGCAGACAACTCGAGACTGCGTACCCCAGTCAGCTAGAGGACGACACGTGTTCTCAGCTAACCTCAGCACTGCCTTTCAACAGTTTGTAGTATTTCCCACTGTGGCAAAGTACATAAGGACATAAGGGTATTGTTTCTCTGGGAAGAACTCCACACTTAATTAGTCCTGTCTTTGGGAACAGCTTTCTGCAAGCTACCCAGCTCACAGCTCATCACCCAACCAAAAAGGTAAGATCTTATTTAAAGTGTATTGTCTCCCTGCCACTTATCCCCGTAAGATACACTAGTTCCCACTGAAGACATTTTTCCCACTACAACAAACGTGCAGTTTAGATAACCAGCAGTTTCTGCCCTTTCTTTACGACACAGAAAAAAAAGCCATAGAAAGATATTGCTTTCCGCAGAACCAGGTTCTGGGACCCAGCTGCCTTCTAGGATCTGCAGTGACCTGAATGATCCTGCACGGAGAGAAGCCTGGAGTAAGATTCACCCGCTGCAGGCACCCCAGTGGACGCCAGGCAACGCAAAGAACTGTGTTCCTGGCCATGTGGTGCCTGCCCATGTTTCAGGACAGCATTTCTCCTGCCCACATGGCACGACTTCCACTGCACTGTGCCAACTGGCAGGTGAGGTTACAGGACAGACGCAATACTCACTGTCCTCTTTCAAAAGGCGTCTACGTAAACACGAATTTATCACCTACATACATTGATGCTGTCACTGAAGTGAACACACACGGCGCACCAACAAAGTCAACACACAATGCTAGCAACAGACGAGCAGAAGTACAAACACAAGCATGACATTAGACAATGCTGGAATGGGAAACTGCAAGAATGAACATGACGTTATCTTGTACTGTAGCTTCAAAAGCTTATTTCCCACTTCATGAAATGCTATGTAGCTTTATTTCCACTCAAAAAGCTCTCACTGATGAAGACCAAAAAAGTACTTCAAGAGCTCACGTGAGTTTTTGGTTGTGCCTGGTCCTGGTGGAAGGCTTCCCGACACCCACCAACACAGGCCCAGCTTTCCACACAGGCTGTTTTCACAACGTCACTTACACAGAAGGGATCGCATTCAGTTTTCCTAGGGGGCAATTTTTAACTCTGTTTTATCTGTCAGGAAATAGTTCTCCTGCCTAAATACACTGAAACAGCCACTGCAGTTCCCTCAGAGAAGGCCACTTAATTTTCTGTAGTTTCGAGGACATGCAACAAAAAAACCTACACGCCTATTAGTAGACAAATCCATCCGATCCCATCAAAAGTATCGGCAAGATTTGCCTACACCAATTTGTACGACTGAAGAAAGCATGGCTGAGAACAGTTAGCTTTAAAAAAGTCTTTATCTAGAATAAGCAAAAATAAGCTGATCAAAAATATTGTGCTTCTTTGGTTGTATGGAAACCTTAAGAATTTTGGTCCAAGAAACTTGTTACAAGCAATCTGCCATACTATTCATTATCTGTAATTCTTTCTGAGCGACTGTACCATATGGATATTATTCTGAGACAAAAATTGCTTAATTATTCTATTCTATTTTACTTTATTTCCAAGTACACACTTCAGATGAATGATTTATTCTGATACATCTATCGTGTACTAGAGATCTTATTTAAGTCAGTCAGTTTGATTATTTGCCAAGTTTATTTGCTATCGTGCCCATCAGTTCTTCACTACTTAAAATGTTTATCAATAAAACATCTAAAACAAAGTGACTGTACCCACTCAAGTTAACAGCTTCCCAGTAAGTTTCCAGCCCTCCTTCCGCTGGCATGCAGAGCAATGACAACCCTCTTTCGCTCTCCCCCTGCATTTACCTTTTTGCCAAGCTCTTGTCTCATAGCTTGAGCCAAGCCCCCAAGCCTGGCTGAGCACACCCCAAACCCTGTTTTTGCTTCTACTCCTGTGCTGAGAGAAGCTTAGCAAAATTGTAAACGGCCATGTTTACTGAAGTAACAGCGAGTCCCCTCTTTTCCTCCTGCAATCCTGCCACGTCCACCGCTGGACAACGACCTGCAGCCACAGCAGCTTTTCCAATCGGCTCTCAGGCTGCATCACTGCTGCTTGCTCAGTAGCTCACCAAAACTCCCTTCTATCCTGGGATGGACATTAGAAGGGAAGGTCAGGGAAACATATTCTGTCCTTATTCTCCCACAGGCATCTTGTGATAGCCCCTTTTTGGGCTGGTTAAATCCCTGGCCTGCTCCTGTCTGGAAGACTATCTGCTCTCCAAGTTCCCTTTGCTTCCCGCTGACACACTTTTGTGTTCTTTCATCTTTCGCATATCTCGGTCTCCCCTGGCTTCACATTAAAAACAAAGGCTTTCACCTTACAAACTTAGGCTCCCCCATTTTACCAAGGAAGAAAAAAAAAAAACAAAAAACAACCACCTCCCCAAACCAAAAAAGCTCTTTGATCTCACACCTTCCCATCTTATCAGCATATTCAACAAACTCAGATGTGAAAGGAGATCAAGAATTACTTGTTACCGGTTCAGAAGTGAACCCATTCCTGTTCAACATCTCCCACACAGTCCACTGAACCTCTTCCCAAAGTTTCCCTTGACCTTTTCATAATTACTTGTCAAAACTGATACTGCAACTCATTCTCTAGCCATAAGCTTGCCTTTGACATCTGGGACTACGTGGTCTCTCTATGTATGTACATATACATTAAAACTCACTTCCTTTTTTATTGCAATATACACAGTTACTAGTTCTTGCTTCTTGTAAAAGACCCACCTCTGCCCTTTACGATCACAGAAAACGCACTGCTCCAAACATCGTTTTCTTTGCCCGTTTCCTCTGCTGGGTCTCTGCGCTCCCTGCTGATACCTCCTGCTCCGACTCAAGTTAAACACAGGGTACTTGTCCAACACCGCTCTCCTGCTTAGGAGACAGCTACCTTGAAGGAGAATCATATTTTCCTGTTTTCTCTTACGATTTCTAGACTGATGGGGACCTAGAACGTAACTTGGTTTGTCAGGCAGTGTGGTGACAGAAATTAGGAATTCCTAGCACTGACTTACATTTCACGAGAAGGATACACTTCATTTTCAGGAAAAAATTCCGAGACTGAATCTGTGTCTAATAAGCCACCTCCAGATCTTTTATCGCATGTGCAAGACTTTCTTTTTCACTTCTCCACGTACACCCCTGCTAACCTGTATTATTATTAGAGAACCAGAGGTCCCGTTAATTAAAATCTTACCTCCTTTTCTCACTTTGGCCTAAGAACAAGAAAGCCATGGCGCACACAGCACTGGCTGACCTGCCACCCTCCACTCTCCCTCCTGCTTAGTACTACTACAAGTGCATAAGAACTGTTTTGCCACCCAGAGCATTTCCTATGAAAGAGAAGTATTACTTATTCCGCTGTATAATCAATCTTCAGTACTACATTGAATCTACTCTGCCATACCTTGACCTTTGCACTGACATGAAGTTATTTTCTCCCCCCTGAAGTCATATCAGGGAAAACACAGGACAACCTGTCAAACAAAAAGGAAAGGGAAAAGAATGAAAGGTCTAGAAAGCTGTTAAGATTGGAAGAGGGGGACAGGATCTCACCAGGCTTTCTCAAAACGAA
Source organism: Anser brachyrhynchus (assembly GCF_964034855.1). NCBI lineage: Eukaryota > Metazoa > Chordata > Aves > Anseriformes > Anatidae > Anser > Anser brachyrhynchus. The sequence continues at coordinate 9,243,488 of NC_137733.1, forward strand.
GAAAAATCCACAACCACTGCCTTATTGTTCTCTCACATACACCCAGCATTTGTCCAACAAGTTTTGTGCTGCTATTAATTTAGGGTACGGCACATCTCTGTGCACACACTAATATTTCCATATATATGAGCACAGCTTCTTCCTCTGTAACACTTGTTACTCTGTAAGGATCTATCACTACACACACCGCAGTAAGACCAGTCCATATGCACCTGACAGATACAACTGCATTTATGCAGGTACAAAAAAATGATCACGTTCTGATCAAAAACTACTCTCCCTTAGAGAATCGTCCGAGCTCCAACTTTCAGTTTGGCCATTTTCACCCCAAGCCCCGGTGCTTATTAGCATTACTAAAAACTGAGGGGAATCGAGACCTATAATGGCAATTATCTAGCCACTTTTACACACACATGAATGCGTTTGAAAACACAATCCATCTCATAATACATCCAGGTATCAGGAGCTTCCGTCTCCCCCCTCAGCAACTTGAAACAACAACATTTTTCATTATTTTAGCCACGTACATCCCTTCTTCTATGCCCTGCAAGAAAGCATTTACCAGCAGTATCACCTGTGCTAAAAGAAACTAACAGCCAACAGAAAAGAAAGAGGAAGGAAACTACACTTGGATATATGCTGCACTGGGGGGCTGTCCAGGAGCACATTCAAAACAGAAGAGAAACACTGCCCAATGCACGGAACACATGTCCTTTCAACAGCCCATGTGAGTCACTTAAAAATTAGTTAATGTCAAAACAACAAAGATTAAATTAATCTCTAGTTCAATCTTAAAAGTTAGTGTAGACTCACAGGTCCCATACAGCCAAAGTTATCAGTTTAAGATTTAGAAACCCTACGCAAAACACAAAGAAATGTGAGATCTGTGTTTGGGACCAGGTGAACATTTCTAATTCCTGGGTTCTCTCACCTGACTAAAAAACACAAATATTTAAAGGAAGAGATAAAGTGTAACTCTTACAAGTATCAGTGAAGAGATGTTAGGTGTTTCTCCACAGGAGACCTAATAACACAACCTGATGGAAACAGGTCTAGACCCCATCCACACACCATGAAGTTCCCCTTCCTGACGCACTTTCTGTAGTGCTTTCAGATTTGTTTCTCATGTGGCTTTTTGGACAGTTATTTTAGCAATGCCATTTACAGCAACTGTACTTGAGAGTTAAAACTACAGCATGAGGAAAGGAACAGAATCAGACACACAGGGAAGAGACTAACTTCTTAATCCAGCCTTATCACCACGCAAAGCATTTCTGTGGCTAGGTCCTCATTCTCACTCCTAACGCAACTGAAACCCCTGCAGGCAATGGTTTACTGGAAAAAGTCTTTTTTTCTAGACGCTGCAAGACATTTTTTAGGCTAAAACATAAAACCTGTGATAAGTTAATACATCCAACCAGGATGCATTTATAGAAGCCATCCACTGCAAGGACTCAAGGTGTACACACGATTTCTTCGACATGGGAACTGCAGGTGAACGGTTAGGGACTAGAACTCCAGGCTGCAGCCCACAAATCTGAAGCAAGGCAGTAGGAGAGAGACCAGACATCATACATGCCAAAAAATCTTCACTAAGAACTAGATGCTGTAAGATGTCACCAATGAAGTTTGCTCCTTTTAAATGTGGAAAAGGTTATAAAACCATAGACTATCCCGAGCTGGAAGGGACCCACAAGGATCATCAAGTCCAATTCCTGGCTCCACACAGGACCACCCAAAAATCAGACCCTATGTCTGAGAGCAGTGTCCAAATCCTTCCTGACCTCTGGCAGGCTCAGGGCTGAGACCACTGCCCCGGGGGAGCTGTTTCACGGCCCAACCACCCTCTGTGTGCAGAACTTTTCCCTAACATCCAGCCTGACCCTCCAGTCACAGCTCCATGCTGCTATGGTAAGTTATTTGACCAAGCAGCTCAACAGCAGAAGAAATTAGAATTTAAATGACCATGGCACACACACCATTAAGAACCGAATATTTGAGCCCTTAGCATTACCCCCGGAGGTGGCACCGCTAGCTGTTCAACCACAAGGCAAGCTTCTTTCATAGTAAATACTGAAGTGACATCTGTGTTTCGCAAGATCTACCCTCATACGCACCCGTTTTCCCCAGTCCAAATCACACGTGGCTAGGACTGTCATCGGTGAATACATTCCCAAGCACATGGCCCTCCGCTCTGTGCTGGCAATTTTAAAAGCAGGATCCCATACCACATTAGAGTTTCAGAAACAGTAAAAAAAAAAAATCCCCAAATTTCCACATTAAAAAAATAAATAAGTAAGAAACACCAACAATTTCTCCACAGGAACGTAGACTACTAAAATAGCAATGCTGGGCGGCACAACAAACACACCGGCACAGGGTATAGCCGAGGTAATCGAGGCCCCAGCCACGCTCTGTACACCTGACCGAAGATGTCAACAGACCTGGAGTTTCACTTACTACGAATTAAAGCACTGGGCACAAACACACCTTTAAACCCAGCGCATTGCACAAGCTCCCACCCTGCTCTCCTTACAGCTCAGCCACTTTCCCCAGCTAAGAAAACAATAATCTGGCGCTACTTCGTTAACCCGCACGAGCGCTCCTTTGGCCTCCGAGAACCAGCCTGCACAAAGCTCCCCCGAACCCCCCAGCCCCTGTAGGCCCCCCAGGACCCCACCACCACCCTATGACACCCCATCCCCCACCAGGACCCCCCCCACCACCACAGGACCCCCCCCCCCCAGTCCCCCACCCCCCCCCAGGACCCCCCCACCACCACCCCAGGACCCCCCCTCCCTCAAGACCCCCCCCCACCCCCCCCCACCAGGACTCCCACTACCAACCCCCCCAGGACCCCCCCCACTCCCTGCAGGCCCCCCCCAGCCTCACGGGGACCCCCGCGGAGCCGCAGCCGGGGGGGGCAGCGCTCTCAGCGCCCTCCCCGGGACCCTCCCGGGCCGGCCGCGCTGACAGCCGCGGCCCGTCCCCGCGGCCCCGGCTATCCGCCGCGCTGCCCGGCTCCCGCCCAGCCCCGCCGGCGCCCACCGCCCCCCCCACAACCACCGAGACCGGCCCGGAGGCCCTCACCCCCCCCCCAGCCCCGCACCAGGCCCGACAGCGGCCGCCGCCCGCCCGTAGGCCCCGCAGCCAGGAAGCGGCCCCGCCGCCGCCCCGCTCCCTTCCCCGTCCCCCCCCTTCGGCCTCCCCGGGGGCCCTGCCCGAGCCCGCAGCCCCGCGCCGGGCCGTGCCGCCCGCCGTGCCCACCTGGGTTGCCAGTCATTCCAGCCCCGCGGGTGGTAGTGCTGCCTGCTGCCGGTGCCGCTCAGCCGAGACCCCGGGGCTCTGCGGCTCATTACCTTGCCCGAGACGGCATGGCCGGCCGGGCAGCGGCGCGGGGCGAGGCGGCGGAGGACGCGGAGGACGAGGAGGAGGAGGAGGAGAAGGACGAGGAGGAAGGGGAGAGGCGAGGCGCGGGCGGCTGCTGCTGTCTCACACCGCAGGGAGGGGACGCGGCCGCCGCGGCTGCTCCGGCTGCTGCCCGGCCGCGCGGCACGCCGGGATGGCGGACATGGGCCGCCCGCCCCCTCCGCGGGGCAGGCCGGGAGCCAGGCGGCGGCCGCTCCGCCCTCGGCCCCGCGGGGACGGGACGGGACGGGACGCCACGGGGCTGCCCCGCGCCTCAGCGCCGCCCCGAGCCCCTCAGCCCCCCGTGGGGAGGCGCTGGGCTGCCACAGGGGTCCGCTCTCCCCTCCTTCAACCGCGAAGGTTGAGGGGGGGTCGCCCTCATGGCGCCAGGGTTGCCGAGGGGTGAGAGGAGGCAGCCCCAACAGTGCCCAGACCGTGAGGGGAGCAGAGACCCTCCGGGGGGACTCTTGGTCCCTAGGGAGGAGCTGGCTGCTCTCAGCCCCCCGGTTGTGAGGGGAGCCAGCCCCCAACTGGGGTCACTCCTTCATGTCCCCGTGCTGTCACCTCTCCTGGGGCTGCCTCTTCCCGCAGGTAACTAGTGATAGGACTAGAGGGAATGGCCCCAAGTTGTGCCAGGGGAGGTTCAGGTTGGAAATGAGGAGACATTTCTCTCAGAAAGAGCAGTCAGGCATTGGGACGGATTGCCCAGGGAGGTGGTGGCATCACCGTCCCTGGGGTTGTTCAAGGAAAAGTTGGACATGGTGCTTAGGGACATGGTTTAGTGGGTGATGTTGGCAGTAGGGTGATGGTTGGACCGCTTCCCTCTCTTCCCTCACCAGTCACCCGTGCCCAGGTTTGTCCCCATGAGGACGTCACCCATGCATGGCTGCCAGGGGAAGTCTGATGCTTGGCAGTGGTCAGCAAAAAGCTGACTAATCCCATACTACTAGTTTCTCCTTCTTCCAGCTGCCAAAACGTTTTTCAAAAGCAGACCAAAAACACAGCCTCTTTCGAAGCCAGAATGACCTCCGTGTAAAGCAGCCGCCACATTTGTTGGGAGGGCGTTTGATGCATACTGTGTCGAAAGCCTACCTGTAAATTGGGAAGGCAAACAAATCTCGGGTGAAAAAAGTCTCTTCAATGTGTTAGATATTCTGGGCACATTTCCCAAAACATGATGTGAAGATTGTCTCAGGCATATTTTTGTTTCTCCTGCAAGACCTGAAAACTTACATGAGTGTGTATGATAAACTACATTCCTGACTGCAGAATATTTCCTTATTTATGAAAAATTATAATAGCGTAGTCAGATATTCAGCAAAGAGACCTGAGTAGACTGAACTATTTTAACTACAGTATCCTAGATTTGCCATCGCTGAAGGATTGAAGGAGCCCTTTAAATTCCTACGTGCTTAATAAGCCAGCGTTCTGCTGGTGCCTTGGCTGAGACAGATGGCATACTGCCGCCTCCCTTGGCTTCTGCTGGGCAGCCATGATCCCACTGATACGGGCCTGTTGGCTTCTAGTCCATAAGTAATGCTTACAAGACGTGCACAGATTTCAGACACAGTTCCAGGACAACAAAAATTATATCACGAGGCTTCATTGTGGCACAAGTCTGTTTTGATGCAGTATGACCCAATGCCCATCAGACTACACTTCAACTGTCATACGCTTGTATATCCTGATTAAGTGAATTGGTTTTCAATTCCACAGGCCATGATAAATAGTTTTATTTTTCTTTTTTACAATTGAGATGGACAGCCACAATTACACAACATGCAGCTAAACAAAGTTTTCATAAGTATAGCAACAATATCTGCTGCAAAGTTACTCACCCTTTCAACAAAGTCTAACAGATCCTCTGCCACTGGTGATGCAGCAGGAGGTTTTTCTTTGTATTTCTTGACTAAGTAGTATCCTAATGGTAACAACATAAATCTCTTGTAGGGAAAGGTAATATCAGAAATGTATTTTTAACTACCTTTCAAGCTGATTTAGTGAGCAGAGGCAGGAACGAAAGCTGGCACAAAATGACCAATAACTGCCTGCATATAGCAAGAGTTTAAGAAACACTGATTTATTGTTTGGTACAAGAAATTTTGTATCAGGAATCCTGTATTCTAGTGGTGAATTTGCTGCAGTCTTGTGGTCTAATGCAGATCACTTCTGAGTGTTGATGTCTCTATTTGTCTAATGGATTGGTGATGTTTAGCTCTCTTAACTGGTGTTATACGCAGCCTTAAACACGTAAAATGTTATAGAGTTGCCAAATGCCATTAAAGGCATACTTGATCTGTTTCTACAAGGATGATTATGTTGTGAATTTCAATAGTCTTACAGATAGTAGTTAATATTCTCATCATGATCTGTGACGTAGAGCAACAATTATTTGTATAGCACTTTTTCAGTTGCAGATTTCACTTAGCCACTTTGCAAAGATGGATAAGGCCATTCAGGCACCACTTTATGGATGAAAAAGTGCAGGGAGGCCAAGGCCTGGGTTTTCAAAACTGCCTTCTAATTTTCTGTCCTGAATTTTGGGACTGCAATTTTAGATACTTAGGGGCCAGCACTGCCATCGGTTGAAGCTGCAGGTCCTTGAGTCTTGCTAAATAAATAAATAAGATGTCTAAATGCGGACCCCCCAAAACAGAAATTTACAGACTTAAAAAAAATCCTAACTCTCAGAATGAGTCAATGACACTCACAGATACATCTCTGGTCTCTCTCCCAAGTGTGTGCTCAATCCACTCCATCAAACTGTCCACGTCCATCATAATGAAGAACTCTGGAGTGATGGAAACTGTGAACCACACTTTTCATAGTTTATAATTCACAGTAATGATTTCTCTTTTAATAATTAAAAGCAGGCTGTATTAATCTGAGTATTATTTTTAGTTGGAATAAAGTATAAATTGTATATATTTAATGTGCTTAAGTAGGGCATTAAGCACCATATTAGATCTTTTACCCCTTTCTGGTTTATTTCCTTACTGAGCAAGTATGTCTAGAAAAAATTAGCTAGTGGTGAAGATTACAAGTCACTTCCGGCCCTTGGCTCGCTCTGATCCATAACAAAGCTACAGATTGAGAAAAAAAGAAAAATAAGAAAAAAAAAAGAATCAGCAACCATGAGAGGGAAAGAGATGCTATTTCCTCTTCTAGAAATAGGACAGGAGCCAAGGAGCAAAACAGTACTTAACTAGAGCAGAGAAGGACCAGATGCCAAGATCCTGTGGCTTGAATATTGCAGATGGATGCCTCTTAAAAATTATAAAAGATTCCTAGAACAGTTGTTTCCTATACCTGCCAATTCTACCGCTTTGATGGTAGAATCCTGTTTTTATCAGTAACCCACCAGATTTTCAGTTGAATGGCCCCATACCCCACCAGCCCACTATTTTCTTGACATTGTGGACTCAAAGCACGTGTGATGTGTGGCCAATCTGCGCAGGCATGGAGAGCCCAGGGTGTCCAAAACATATTGTACCGGTGGTGCAGGCACAGCTCGTCAGCGCATGCACAGGAGGTCCCTCAGGACTCCTACTGTTCTCTTCATTAAAAATGTCGGCAGGTGTAACTATCTATGGAGATAGTAGTGCTGAGCAAAGGTACTGTGTATCATGAGCAAATGGTGCAATCTGCATTGGGGTCTACTTTGTTTCATCCCAAACTGCTTGTCTTCCTGCATCCTTCAGTGTGTATTAATACAGAAATACAAGGAAAAATAGTCCCCAAAGCAAGGTATATTGAACCATTCTAGGGTTTTGTGTTGAAAATCTTTTTAATGAAAAAAAAAAAACACACATCAGTCTTACATTTTAGAATTCCCTAGTAAATGCACCGTGAATAGAATACTAACAAAAATCACATACCTTCTTTTCTTTACATAAAAGACAAAGGAAAATATTTTACTATTCTGAGTATTTATTAAGCTACTTTGAGTGTAAGTGGGATAGCACATGGAGCCATCTGCTCTATTTCCTCAAGGTCTTTTAGAGGATACCTTTTACTGAACAGCATTCTTCTACATCAGTGCAATAGATATAATAAATTAACTTTGTTGCAACTCACATTTTTGCTTTAGTGGATTTCTTTAAGGCTATTATTTTAAGAGGTGAGTGTTTTACATCTCTGGGTAAGGTAGCATTAGATACTTCTGTATACAGAATCTGAGAACATATTTGAGTTCCTATCACAGATGTTCGTTATAGTGTTGTTACACTACAGACTACAGAAGTCCTTGGTTGTACATATAAGCTGTTTCTTGATGCTCTGTTTATTATCTAGATGTTTTGCTGTTTATTATTTATATGCTATCTTAAGTGTTCTAGACACCACTTGCATACTACCAGCAATAGTCATCAGTCATATATAATACATGAACTGAGCATTCCATTTAAGTGAATGGTACCTAAACAAGTAGTCGTTCAACTTACGTTGACCTGACAAATCCATAGACTGTAACAGGTTTAGGTCTTGAAGTATTTAGGTCTTGAAATGTCTAAGGAAAAATGGCAGAATAGTAACTTTTTCTGTTCATACAGTTGGTCATATTATGTCTGTTAAATTTCAGCCAGGGCAAAAGCAGAAAGACAGAAAGCCCAAAGTAGTAGTTTCCATGCTGGTCTTCAGGAGAGCATAAACTGCAAGTATTCTCTTAAGAGTTTTGGAACTCACACAGAATGCCTCAGAGGAAAGTCATGGTATGCATGCAGTGTCTTATGTAGTTCAATTGACAACATCAGAGCAACTCAGTTAAAAAAAAAATTACCAACATCTCAGAAAAATCAACCTCTTTGTGAAACAATTTCACATACTATTGGTAGACAACGCTGGCTGAGAATAAAGTATGCTTCTACTCATGCCCAATAAACGCGTGCCACAAGCAGCAGTCCCCTCTCTTTTGTTCCGTAGGGCTCCAACCACACTCCCTTTCCTCCGCACCATACCCACGGCCCTGCCCAGGGTGTTCTCTTACCTGCTACAGGTTAATTCATATTACTGCACAAGTTGGCTCTTTTGATGGTCAGTTTGGGGAGATTTGTACTATTTGCATTATTTCTGGGGAGCCTGGACTGAAGCTTAATGAAAAACACGGCATCCTGCAAGAATGAGAAGCTGAATCAGGACTTATGAGAAATTGCATATTACGAAATGCTGCACAGAGCTGGAACAGAGCTGGCGTTAACTGTACTGCACTGCAGAAAAAGACAAAGTTGGAGCAAGAAGCACTTTTCTCTTAGTGTGGATGCCAAGAGTACAAGACTTACACAGTGAAGTCCTCAAAAAATTAATAGTGTACTTGATGCTGTGTTACCTTTCCAGTGAATCTGAGAGCTTCCATCTAGTGAAACAGCTGCCCTCCCACATGAATTTTCAGGCTCAGTAGACCCAAGTTTATATCATGTTTGCTGAAGGGGCAATTTGAAAGAGGCTGCCAGGAAAGTATCAAGCCCTTAAGGCATAATAAGCCTAGGGAAATTTGTTTGGATGGTGTAATGAATCCAACTTGTTAATTTAGCTCAGTTTGGTGCTGATAGCAGAGAGCTGTGAAAATTAAAAGAAAAATTGGTCTAAGAGGTGTTGTACGATTAAAAGCAAAACACTCAGTAAACTCCCCCAAGGTATTTGTCCTTTAATCTTCTCTAATTTTAATTGCTTTTTCCAGGCTTATTTTCCTACCTGTTTTTTTCATGTGTTCCAGGTCTCAACATTACCAAGTCCATATCTCTCAGTCTTTGCTCAGTCTCAGGAAAAGACATTGGTGTTATCACTAGAGACGTCACACAGGGTCATACTTCGAGTGACAGCTGGATAACCAGGTTTTATGACAGAAACAAAACAAAACAAAACAGTATCAGAGCACAATAGGGAGGAGTCGTGGGGTGAGCCAGAGAGAGATTTAAGCAGCAGATCCCCATCCGCCAGAGTACACTGCTCCAACCTGGGCAGCCTTCCATAGGACTGATTTTCTTTGTGAAATACAAGAGCATCTGCCAATTCTGCACACATTTCTCAAGCCCCACTTAGCTTTTCTCACAGTCCTGAACGGCGTTTTGGTGGAAACACACATCGAGTCTTTTGACTACAGAGCTGGCAGTGGGTGTAAGCATTATTATCAGAGAACCCATGGCCCGAAAGTTGGTCAAGGGACTACGTAACTTCTGCTTCCTTAAGAAAGCAGCCAAAAATCAGCCTTTTATGCCACTTTGCATGGTCATGAGCTACAAGGACGTCAGTATGGGCTCTGGTGGACAGATGTCCCTGTGGCCATGGCCACCTGGCTCAATCCAGAGCAGCCCCAGGTGGGCTCAGAGTCTCCCCAGGGGGAATTATGGCCCCAGGAACAATCTGATTGAAATGTCACCTGCATAGCTGTTATTGCATGTTATTCTTGTGAGGAAGGCTGCGGCCATATCTGAATAATGACACAATGCAATTCAAACTGAACCAAAAAAGTAAATTGTCTCCCACTGCCAGATACATTCAGTGCAAAGACGATACCAATTTAAGCCCACAAAAAGCTTGGTTTGAGGGAGGTGTCTAGCAGTAAATGAAAGAGAATCTGATTTCCTAAATAACACACATGCATCATAACCAACAAATCATCTTCCTGGAGTACTCTATCTAAATCACTACAATTTCCAGCTTCTGCAACAGCAGCCTTACAAACCACAGCTTCCTCCAATACACGGCTTTGACTCATCCCCAGGCCAGGATGAAAAAAAGAGTAAGTGGTCTTGCACATAAAAACTCTACATTATTGATATTCAACCTCAATTCTGGCTTTTTCCCCTATTTGCAGGTTTTGATTTGAGAACCCTCATAAAATTCTCTTAATTCAGCTTTTGCATGTTTACAGAGAAAACTCCAAGGGTTTAATCAGAAAGAAACAGAAGGAAAACAGCAGATCTCATCATGCTATATTTACACGTTCTTTTAACTCCTTTTGGCAATTTACACCTAATTGATATTCCTCAGTCCCCACTAATTTTAATCTAAAAACATGTTATTCTGCAAAACTCTAAATTTTAAAGCTTTCTAGGCAGAAGTGACATCTTTGCTTATGTTTAGCAGAGCAAGACCTTGACCTAGTTGGGATCTCTGAGCACAACATAACATTAATTTTAATAATTCTCCTACAGAAGAGCTCAAGAGCCTGGAGACAGTGGGAGCCTCATCATTTGGAGCAGAGTGAGCTCTTAAACACAGCCCTTCCCTCCCTCCCTTTGTTTTTCTGGACTGTAGGCTACGCCACACTTTAGCCCCATTCCTTGCAGTACAGCTGTCCTCCTTGGGGTCGCAGCTCCTGGAGCTGATGCGCACGGCAGCTTGTAGTCCTTTAACCCCTAGGACCTTTAGCAAACATGACCAGCCTTTCATTCGGCTGCAAAGTAATCAGTAAGTGTCATAAATTTATTGTCATCTGTCGTCTAGGTTCCTCCAAATTCTTACTTGAGATATTAATTAGATTGTTTTCAGTCTGCAGTTTGTAATTACTTAATTCTCTCAGCTCCTTGAACTCGTTGTTCTTCAGTCTTACAGATACGGAGACCATTCAGAATGAATAAATTTAACCTTGAAGTAATCAGTGGTGCGCAAGGATAGTGCTTCATCATGGTGCTTTTTCTTGTTGTTTTTGCTTGCTGAATATAAAAACAGACAATGTTTTCCTCTCCCAGCTCATTCATTCAGATGTTTTTGTAAAACACTGACACTGGGAGCTGCACTGCATTTATGCCACGTCTGATGTGCCCATTAGTAAAACACCTACTCTCCAGATAAATGGATTTCAGCTTCATGCGTGCAGACCCAGTCCACACACCCCATTAACGACCTGCTCACAAATCCATAAATCCTTTCACCAACACACGGTACCAGACAAGCTAAGCATTTAACCACGGAGAAGAAAACCCATGATAAGACAGAAGAGTGACACAGAAACGCAGCAGCACAAACCTCAGCTGGACAGGTTAATTGCTGTTTCAGCACAGGTACCGCTCTGAAATGCATGCAGTTTACATACATACACATACATTTCCACTCACACTATCTGGAGCAACATAATCAACTTTAAATCTGGAATACAAGTTGCAAAAACAAAACAAAATGAAAATCCCACATCTGTTCGAATGAAATGTCCTCTAAATTTTGAACTTCATATAATTAAAAATGACACTGCAGTGAATTACAAAGCAACCCATCGTTTCTAAGATCTACTGAAATCAGTCCTTCAGGGGTATATTTTTAATGCGTTTCCCTCCTCTTTTCATTTTCTTCTGCCTGTGAGTGTCAACTGCAGCGTGGTGACTCCCTGAGGATAACCCAGGGCATGCCTCCTAGACCAGCACAGCTGGGTGCTGAACTTTGCTGACATGGCTACAGTCCGGTGTACGTAAACGCAGCCCGATGCACTTCAGGGAGATGCACATCACCACCTTAAAGCAGCTTCACATGTAACTCACTGATTTTTTTTCAATCAGTGAATAGAGAGCAATTTGCATAAGAGGCAGGATACATGTAATTCCTCTTCGTTCCCCAAACCCTACTTCATTATAAATCACGTGCCTTAGTAAATATGTAAATTAATGTATTTTTTTAAAATGCCTGAATTGATTAATTACATCATTTTATTTATATATTTAAATTATTTTAGCAGGGTTCAGCTGTTCATAATACCTGCTGAATATTTATAGGTCTGTATAGCACTAAGGTGATGATTTGGAGAATATCTGGCTCCTTATAGATTTCTGGATATGGGTTGGCTCTGATTTGTCTAGGGAGGGTAACGGAGTTACTGTCCTCACCTCAGAGCCCTCCTGTGGTCTTCTAGCCCAGTACCCAAATGACAGCATATCTATTCCTGAGTTACTGCAGGGCACAGACCAACATATTAATGTAAACCGGAGTTGCGGATTATGTTAATATGTCAGGCTGGGCACTGGAGTGGGGAAACAGGGCAGGGAGCTGGGAACTGCAGCCTCAGCTGCCATATCTCTGTGAGAGCTGCAGAGCTCAGGGAAGGAGCAGGAACTCCCACCTTGAACGTGCAACTCTGTTATTTAATAGGCTGCCCTATTTATGTCTAATTTTTGCCTGCTCACTTGCATATGGATTGCAAAGGGTCTTTCCATGGTATTGAGTCCCTGTTGGGCTGAGTCGTGAGGATTTGTCTCTGGTATGTTCAAACCCACTGCTTACTGACCATCAGCCCAGCAGTGTCTGCTTTCCTAAATATCAGCTGCTGTAAACCCCAAATGGTAACTTTACTTATGTCTTGGTTTTCTAAGTAACAGCCTACGCTTTCTTATGGGCCAAAGTGGTTTAAGTGCACGCTGCCAGCGCAGTTAGGTTTCTCCAGCCAGCCCCTGCCAGGCTGTTGCTGCTTCCAGTGCAGCTGCCCCACTGCTCACTGGGGGTCAAAGCACCACAACTTTACAGATTTTTTACCCCACACACTGCCCTGAGCAGGGTGCAGCCTCTGCCTGCAGCATCAGGACGCTGACAGTCTTGGGAACTGGTGAAACCAACTAGCAGATCCTCGTCCCGCTGTGTACCCCATGCCCCAGCCCTGCTGCGTGCCTCCCTCTCTCCTACCCTGCAACATCAGCCTACAGAGTCATTCTGTTTCACTCTTTTACACCATCATCTTGGCACTTTCATTGGTTTGCTTCCCTGTTTTGCTTCATGTGGCATCCATGAAGGACCATCACACCTGCATTCTCTGCCCTGATCCTTGAGTCCGCAAGCTTCTCTGCTATTACCCCAGCAAGTTCAGTCCCTCTTGCTGTCTGGAAGCTTATCCCTTAACAACTTTTCCTGTTTTTACATGCTCCCAACACGAATGATTAGGAAATCCTTAGTGTCTCCAGTCCTACAGTTCTCCTACACCATGCAAACACGTATTCGTTCGTCTGCAATGGCTTCTTTACCAGAGATAGCAACGGCACGGGAGCTCAGCAGAACACAAGGTGACAACCTGTAGAGGGTTTTGTATTTGGATAGCCATGCCGAGTAGCCAGGGCAAGTCTCTGAATGCCTTCCACATGTAAGGTTTGTCCCAGTTTCAGAAATGGCCCCGCTGAAGCCACCCTTTTATAGCCCAGCCCTTCGAGTTGTGCTGTACCGGCTCAGAAGGTCTCAGCACAGACGGCCCCTTGTGGAGCCAGGCTGGGCAGTGCAGGTGAGAGGCCAAAAATTAAACAGCACTCCACGTTCTGAGCAGTGAGTTATGAAATACGCATCCCTAGTGGGGCGCTGGGAGTTGCTAAATGAGTTTTTGATAGTCTCCATAGCAATGGAAAAGCATGCTAAGATGAGAAACCACAGAGATGATGTATGCCAGAGATAGGTCTCCTTGACAACAACCGAGGCATGGGACCGAGAAGCTAAAGCTGGATCCTCCCGTCCTCCCCTGCCACGGTGACTCAGGACGCCGTACGGGGGCTACTCTAAATAAAAGCAACAAGCACCGAGACGAGAATAGATGGAACCGCTAACATCAGCGATGAAACCACCCATTTACACCGCTTGGAAATATGTGTGTGTCTGCATGTCAGTTCTTTTGCCTACCCAGAGATGCTGTGTGTTAACAAGCTGCAAAATCAAGTATACAAAAATTGCCACGCTTACTATAAGCCCTGCAATCATATGCATTCCTCCTGTTTATTTGCCTTATGAGACATTCCTTAATTACATGATCAAATGAGATTTTTCTATAGGAACCCTGCCTTGTTCAGCATGCTAGGCAGATGATGCCTACTGAATTGGTGAGTCAATATTTTGTCTTTTCCTTGTTGTTCAATAACTTGCCTCGGGCCTTCTTTATTTCATGCTATACAAACATATTCACGAAGACAGAATAAATTCCCCCCTGACAATTTCTGCAGCAGTTATTATAGCAGCAAGGTTAAACACTACCGAACTGCAATAATGCTAAAAATACTAGCTAAAAAATAAACTCCAACTACAAAGGCAAAAAAGCAGGAAGAAGCAAGCCAAAAATGTTCTACAGCTGTGCTGTTCCCCAGCTTGCATGCAGCACTCCAGCAACCAAATGATCCAGCTGTTCCTTTTGTTCCCATTTCCCTCCCCACTTCCCCAGATTTCAATAAGGTTTTATGGCACAGGCATGCCCAAATGTCCCGCTCACATCCCTTTGCCATGCCCTGCAGTCAGCAATGCCCTGCAAGGGACTAGGATACTTGGGGTGTGTGTCTGTGCGTTTAAAAACCGTAGTTAATAACTGATACCAAAACAAAAAAAAAGAGGTGCTGGGTTCTCAGTGGATGTTGGCACTGGGAACAGGTACTGCCATGCAAGCTTGGGGCTGTAATGTAAACACAAAGTGTCAGTCCCTGTTTGATTCTTCAAGCAGGTGCTGGGTATTGAGAAAAGTCCATGCCATGGTTTGTCACGTCAATGGCAAGGATAAATAAAGCACAGTGTTCTCAGGCAGGTGAAATATCGCATAGCACAACATTCTGTCACTTTTGTAATAAATAAAAATCATAGTTGGGTAGCTTGAAATTTTATTGAAATTAAATCATATTTAATTCCTCCAGCTTTCTTGTAATTAAAAGAAGTAATGGCCCTTTGATTGTTTAGGCAATTTAAAATTAATTCCATTGTTATATCCTACTTTGGTTATTAGCTGAAGACTGCAGATCCCACAGGGCAGCTGAGTAGCTCTCCCTCTCCCTCTCTCACCAGCTGACTATACCCTGCACTGAGGATTTCAGTATTCCCTGGAAACCAAGAAGAATCTCTGAATCTTTCTGTAGTAATGTCAGCAGATGGGTTTTTCACCTTTGTAACCGGCAGTCAGATGAAATTAAAAAAAAGTAAAATAAAAAAGAAAAGGGGAATCAGGTCAAAACCCGGGGCCCAATAATCTCTAGGCTAGAAGCAACTGGTTCCTAGGACAGGAGGCCTGCCGAGGAGCTGTACCTTCCTCCAGGCCAGCTGCTGCCTAACATTGGAAGGTAATTTTGGGCCACAGTTTGCCCCCATAAGGGGGAGAGGGCCACCAAGGTGCAGGGATGAATCCAGTGAGAGCTGGGCCTCATCCTACGGATGTAGTTGCTGGTGCAGTGCAGAGTGTAATCACGTTGACTTTGGGCTCATCCAATGCATCATCTTCTTGTAGTCAATGTTGTTAATCCCTGTTACCTTTCTAGGCATATTTTTCCATTTCTGCACACACACAGAGAAGTCGTTTTGTAATTAGCACAAGGCTGCAAGTGCTGCCCCTGCTCCTGGAGGAAGTTTCTCTTCCAGAGACCAAGGTGTCTCAGTGCCTTGGCTTTGGCCATGCTGGGCACCGCATGCAGACACTGATCTGCCAAATTAAAAAGAACAATGGCAAAATATGTCACCGGCCGCCAGCAAGACAGACTGCATCGCATGAGGTGTCTGCCTGTGAAGCCAATTAAATGCACACCACTGGAAGAGAGTCTCAGAGTGCCTTCAGCATGAGAGCGAGTCCCAGAAAAGACAGCGCATCTGAAAAATCAGCGAGGTTTTCCTCATGCCTTTCATCCAGGTGTGCAAGGCTGGCAGCCTTCACAAGCCTTGGAAGAGATTTTGTCCGTGTTGTGTGAGGAATACCATTTGTCTCGTGGCAAGAAGTGCCTCGACGTAGGCTTCAGTTTGACCTCACTGTTCTCCACGCCGTGGTTTCACCTGCTGTTGTGCAGTGCAGCCACCTCTGGATCAGAGAGCAATAGCCTGAAATACAGCTCAGCTGCTCCCTGCAGCACAAGCAGGCAGGACACCTTTCCCTGCAGGGGGCTGCTCATGCCCTTCAGAAGTCACAAGTTCTTCCTGAGGCTAGAAAAATCCCATGAAGATCAACACGGCCCAAATAGCCTGGCACAGACGGGGTTCTATTTCAAGCAGACCTCAGGGATCATTGGGATCGCTAACACGAGCCCACAACTACCTTTTCGCTTCCCCTTGTTCTTCAGAGCTTTTTCTTTAAAAAATAAAAATAAAAAATAAAATATGAAAGGAGAACATTAATTGTATCAACTACGAACTCAGATTAAAATGAAGTATTTGTGAGTATCCTCATCTCAGGCTTTGTAACTGATAGACATTCGTTCTGCACCAGATGTGACAAGTGTAACAGCAGGGTTAAATGCTACCAGGCTGTTATTAAACTACCAAATGAGAGAGGAAATCAGAACACAATTGGCACAAATGCTCTTAGGCTGCAGGCTGATCTTAGCCACAAGTGAAGATTCCCCTTAGGATTACAGATTGTGATAAGACAGGATGCACAGCTTTCCACCCAGCAGTAGGGCAAAGGAATTGCACAGTTTTTTTCTCAGAAGGAAAACCCCATCCCCAGAGGTCAGACAGTGAATTTGTCCCAGCAGCTCTATTCAATAGCACAGACACATCCTGTAGCTCTGACACAGGTACCTCGCTCTTCTGTATGATATCTCTATCAATTCCTCTGATATACAACATTTATTTTTACTCTAGGAAAAAAAGCAACAAACAGACAAAACAATAAAGTGCCACAGGAAAACCAGCTGAACTTCTTCATACTAGAGGGAACTCTGAACAAAACACATTCCTGGCTGCGCTCATTTTAAACAGCATCTGGATCCAAATTTTTCAAGTCATTCACATCTTCAGAAAAAGCCAAGCTAAAAGCCCTTGAACAAACACCCCCATCCAAAGTGTGCAGCTCCAAGTCTGAGGATCTGCCCCGTCACAGGGTGCAGGATTGAATAGCTTCCAGAGAGACGATGAGAAATGTTAAACGAAAAAAGAGTTGGAAAGCAAACAAGCATAAGTGAGCCAACACGCTGCCTGTCAAATATAAAAGCAGTTTTCAAACTGGTGAAAGTTGAAAGTAAAGAATTAAATGCACATATTTAACAGACAACAACAACAGCACCCCTACCTGACATGAATTCAGTGCAGCAGTGGATGACCCTGGGCTCAACCAAGCTCTAAGGGGCTTCAGGTGGTAACTTTTGACAGATGATGATGATTTCTCCTTCTGCCCCCAAGAAAGCCAGCAGCAATGCACAAAATTGCTCCTCAAACCAGAAACGCCTGGTGCTGGCCAGCCCACTGACCATGTTCCTACTGAACTCCTCCAGTCCAGCATCCCTGCCATGTCCTTGTCCCCTTCCCTGAAGCTGTGCCAGCTCTGGCTGCAGGAGTGCTCCTGTGTTTGTGGCTCACGGCCTGCAGCTGAGCCCAGGGAGTGATGGATGTGGGCAGGACAGGCAGTGCAACCCATGCCAGGTGCCCCCGTCTCTGCTGGGTGGTTTTCAGGGCAAAATGCTGGCTGTGCTGAGAAAATTCAGGAATAATTAAGCAGAGAAGGATTTGAGGAAAGTAGGAAAGTTCTGAAGAAAATGGCTGTGTTATTATTTGGTCTATCTCTTCTAGAAACCTTCCCTGACTCGTTATGTTTGTGTGGGTGTAAAAGGCAAGTCCTCGTTTTTCACCTCCCTGGTACCTTGGGGTGGCAGGGATGAGAACCTCTGCAGGCTCCCTCTAACGGGAGGAGGATGAAATAATCAGATTTTGCCAAAGCTCACCTGCCTCCATCCACTGGAAGGCTGTAAATTCACATCCCCCTATGGACCCTTTGGGATGTGCCCATTTTGTACAAACACAATGCCAACGTCCTGCAATGCACACATATGATAGGAGGAGAGCAGGAAAGGATTGTGAAGGGCATAGCACCGGGTTTCCCCTACATGACATGCTGGCATGTAAAACGGGACAGCGGCCACAGGCAAAACAAAACCAGCAACTAAACCTTTACAAATTCCTTTCAGTTCTTCAGTGGAGTTGGGCAAATTTTGCCTGCACTACTGCTGTATGGTTCTTGTAGCTCTGCCCTCAGCCCAGCTCCTCATCACCCTCCAGCTCAAGGGTGTCAGAGCTCAGCCCATTTTCCCCAATGTACAGGGAAAGCCAGGAAGCTAGGATGGTGCTGAGACACCCCATGGTGCCCCGTGGGACAGGATGTCCCACAGCCCCAGAAATACAAGCATCAGTGCTGCCAGGGCTTGGACACGAGCAGAAACATCCTCCACCTTCTTCCCATCCCTGCTATCCCATAGCCTGTGCCCAGAGGGGAAGCACAAGGGACTTCTGTTCACCTGTCATCCCACAGATGCTGTTACCTCCATGGGCACCTGCTCCCAGGACCCCTCGTCCTGCCCACCCCAGCACCCTCCGCTCCCTCAGAAGCGAGCAGGAAGGGACTGCTATGCCATGCAGTTCTTGCTATCATCAGCAGATGGCCAAATATTACCACACATTCCTCACATTTACATCAAAAAGGCCACCTAACTGGGTACAAAACTCCTTTCCCTGCCAGAAGCGTTTATTTATAAAATGGCATATGTACACTTGGCATTTACTTTTCTATAAGCAATATTACAAAATGTGTGACGAATGTTAACACTCACTTCCTTTCTCACTCTTGGTGTGCTTGCCAAAGTAAAAAGCACTAAGCAAACAAGGAGTAGGATAAAGCTCTGCCCTCAAACACCTAAGTATTATTTCTTATTCCAAATGGATTTCAAAATCAAGAGAAAAGCCGAGGCCCAGGGCCGGCACCCATGTTCTCCCAGCTGGCAGGAGGTGGCAGAGCAAAGGCTCTGTCACACAGAGCTGAGAGGCAAGAGGCATTTGAATGCAGAAAGTGTTTCATTAAAAACGTGGAAAAGGCCCAGTGAGGGCTGGTTTTTTGAAATACATGGCCTGATCGCGTGTGCTGCTTTGAAGAAAAGCAAGCGAAGCGCCTACCACGCTGCTGCACCAGGGTGTAGGGGCTCCAGCTTGGTGCTTTAACATTGTGTGGTGTCTGAAAATAATCGATACGGGCACCGGCACCGATGTGACTAACAGGAGCAAAAAGCCAAGGAGCAACCTTTCCAGCATCACCTCGGGGCACGCCTGTGCAGACGGCTGGGCTGATTCAGCTGTGGCACGTGATGGGCAGGGGAAATGAGCAGCTGTAGCTCACAGAGCACCAGGAGCTCAGGTCCCACATTATCCGATGCTATGCCATCTTTGCAGGCAGAAATGCATGGCTGTGGCCTGGGCTCTGGGGCCGTTGGCCTGCCAGATTCACCTTTGCTGGGGCTGGACAGGAAAAGCAGCTCAGCACCTGCCTCTGCATCCCGCTGTCCACCTCGGTCACAGAGGACAAAGGGAGAAGAAACAGCTCCGTCACTCAAGCACACTTCGGGAGATTGATATTCCTGAAACGCTGAGCTTCCAGTAGCTCAGGAATTGCCATTTAATGTCTAAGTGATGAAGGATTACTCTAGAGTGCCAACTGTAAGCAGACTGACATGCCTCCCCCTTGGTGCAGCACTCTATTTCACTTCTCCTCAAGCTGCATGAGCTCTGTCCCAGCCAGCTGGGTGGTGATGGGGGCACAGGGAAGGCTTTTGGTGTCACCATCACCAGCAGGAAAGGCATGACTGCCCCACTGCCATGTCCCCACCTTGGTCCTGGATGATGTTTGTCAAGGCTGGTGGCCCATTACTCTTAGTTACATGGAGGAGGTGAGATGGCTTTCTGGAAACACATAGGACCTAATCTGTGGACTGAGATGGCAAAGCAGGTAAAAAAGAAGGTAAAATTCATACTTGGGTTCTGCCTTTTGTGCTAAACCGTTAGGATTACGTATATGTCCACAGGGCTTTCATGCTGGGAGACAGTGCTCCCACCTCTCATCCCTGCCTGCTGCCCAGGAGGGACTTGGAGATGCTCCAGATGAGGATCTGGGCATAAGAGACACAGTGAGACTGAACAGGGAGAGATCTTCCGAGATCACCTCCCTTGTGTAGGAACCTGATCCCTGGCCTGGATTTGAATGCTGCAGTCATGCTCTGAGACATGAGTGCTGCAACAGGAGCTACAGCGCTTCCCAAGGCTCTTGGACTCCTCTGCCAGCAGCAGCTGGGATGTGCTCACAGCGGTACATCATCTTGGGCTCCTGCCATTTTGGAAACCTGTCCCTAAAAGTCCTTTCTACCTACCGTAACTCATTTCAGGGTTTTCTAGCTTTAAAAGAAGTCTGTCATGGCATGGAGACTTAAAAGATTTTTTTCTTCAGCTTAATGTATTTATAAGGTTATCTGTGGCTCAGCAATCTGATTTAATCAATTTGGGCAGATATAATTTAGGTATCAAACTTTTCTATTTGAGAAAATAACTCCCTTTGTCTTCTGAGAGCCCTATTATGACTAAGAGCATCACCGACTTTACGACAAACATAATTCCACCCAGAGACACCAGCAATCTTGGTAGGCAGTTTGAGAAACATGCAATTCTATATATGTCAGAGAAAACAGATGATCTGAAAGTAAAATGGCTCACTAAAGAATAAACAGAGCATCCTGCCAATCTTTTGTGCTTCGTGTTTTCTTGGCTGCAGGTTGGGGACTTCCAGAGGAATATTTGGAGCCCGAGCCCTGTTTTGATGCCTGGCCCCAAGCAGGGAGGAAAGGGGTCTGCTGTGCTTAAGGGGTGAGCACGGGACAGGGGACACTTAGACCCAAGGAAGGTGGGATGGAGGCTGAAAAGCACATCCCCAGCCCTGCACACCTGCGAGATGCTAGATTTTCGGACGGCGACTGAATGGTGGAAACCGCAAGGTAATCTCCGCACATGTGCATTAATAACCGCCTGCTCCCGTGCTAATCACGCCAGCCACGAGGCGGCTGCTAAGCAACTAAACCCTGGCGAGGAGGCACTTCTGAGATAATTCTAAAAATAGGCTCTGGCAGGCGAGACAGCATGAGCACCCGAAGCGGTGACGTCAGGCTCCTTGCTGCCGCCCGCAGCCCGGGCAAGCACCTCCGGGCATCCCCAGGGACCGGCAGCAGGGACTGACAGCGGTCCCCGACACGGCCAGCAGCCTCTGACATGCTGCTTCTGAACATCCAGCCCCAGCCTGTGCCCAAAGGCGGGTGCAGCCCCACGGCAGCCTTTGGCGATGCTGCAGGGCACAGGGATACCCCTGCTGCATCCGTGCCTGGATGGGAAAGGCTGCCCTGAGCAAATCTGACGTTACAAGGAGCAATTGGATTAAACTGACAAAACCACGCACATGACTGGAAACGAGAGATGACATCTGGGGCTTTGGCAGAACCTGTCCTGCCCTGCAGGGCTGTGGCGGGTAGGATGGTGCTGTGGCGGGAGCTGTGGGCAGGGAGGGCTGGTTCCTCGCAGGCGCTGGGCATCCTCCTCCTCCTCGCTACACCACCACAGGAACAGGAAAGTCCGGGCAGCCACCACCCACGCTTCAGGATGACTGCTGCTTTCAGCAACGCAGACGTTTCTCTCCTCCGAATACCACTTTCTGGTAAAACGGGGGCCTGAGGGAGCTGATAAGCAAAGCTTCTTGACAGCAGTAAGAGCTCCATGGTCAAAGGAGCGGAGGGAGATGAGCACCCCAACAAGCAGCAGGTCTTGTGCCACCCCCATGCAGACAGCCAAAGACCAGTGCCTCCAGGAACCCCAGCAAGCACCTTTGTCGTGCTTTCTCCTGCTCCATCGCTTCTCCTGAGAGAACAGGGTGCGGAATTTGGCACCAGCCATTTGGCTGCCCGCTCTTCCCAACAACTCCCTCACCGAGCATAAAAACACACTCAAAAGTAGAAAGAGCAGAGCTAGAAACTTTCACACCCCTTGCAGAGGAAATGACCTCTGAGCTGTGGAAAGGGCCATAAATTTCTCAGCAAACATACTCCGGGCGTGGGTGTGCGTTCATCTCCCAAATACCAGCGTTGCCTCCAGTGGGAGCAAGAGCAAGCCCACCATTAACACACAGCGCTTGATCTCGGCGCCTCTAGTGCATCAACACTGCCAGTGAAACAAATACCAGGCTTTGATAAAATGAGTATGTGTCAACATACTTCTGACTCACGAGGTTTCAAAGGGAGAGTCGGGAGGATCCTGTTTCAGCGCTTTTTATCAGGCCATGACACAGACATCCAGGCTGGAAATCCTGCCGTGCCCTGGGCCTGCCTCGCTCAGAGCGACACTGAGATCTCAGCGCACTTGGAAGGAGATTTCCAAGTGAGAAGCCCTGTACCTATTCACTCCACATGCACCATCTCACAAAACCTCTCTACAAACCCAGAAGGAGGGCTCGGCCAAAATACAATGCCCATAAACATTTTACAGAAGGTTTCTCATCACCCATCCCTGTCACTGATGTGACAACATGACAAGTGTCACGCGTGGGGTGGCACCAGGATGCCCAGCTTGTAGCTGCTGCTGCCATGAATGTATTCACTGCTCCCCTTCATGGGTTACTCTGATTGCTTGGTAAAAAGCCGAGGGTTTGATACCTCCCAGCTGTGAAGTACAAAGAAAACCTTTCGAGAGATCTTGCACTGCAAATGCACTTGCCTGTGCTGGTCTGTATCTGGGTGATAAATGAAGCCCAGCACACTTGAAAGAGCTTCTTACTCTTTGAAAAGCAAACCAAACCCAATAATCCTTTGTACTTTCATTATACCATCCACCCAGTTTCTTTTGCTCTCCTTCCAGAAGCGCTTGTGTCTCATGGACAGCCTGGCCTGGTTCCCTCGTGGGTTTGGTCGCACAGGGGCACCGGCACCTGGGAAGGAGAGGGGAGAGGAGGGCAAGAAAGGGGAGAAAATGGGACCTGGAGGGACAGCCTTAGAGCAAGGAAAAAAACAGCCTCTCTAGAACGCAGGCACGGCACCTACAGGCAGGTTTTTGCCCCGTCCCTCCTACCTGGAGGTGGAAGCACCGTGGAGCAGAAGTCCCAGGGCGGCCGGAGGGACCTCGCAGAGGTTCACTCCCCACCTGCAGTCAGCTGCTCTAGCAAAGGGTCTCCCCAGCACCTCTGCCAGCAGCACAAGCATCGTGGTTTCTTCTTTACAAATGCGAGTGATCTTTTCCGAGAGATATTGTGGAGCCCTTGAGGCCACCTCTGAATGTCCTGCTCCCCACAAGACCTGAATTCAGCAGGCCGAGATCTGCTGGTGTCTGCTCCAAACTGCCTTTGCCTGCCACAGCCTTGACTCATCCCAGGCAGCCAAAGGGCTTCTGCTCTGCTGTCTTATCACCGCTTCAAGGAATACAGGAAGAGATTTGAGCTCTCTGGCCTTGGGATGTTTTGAAAAATGACTCAAGGGAGCAGTGAGTTTGGCAACTTTTCCCTGCATCTCTTGGTCGAAGGCATTTTTACCCTTTAACCATCAGGGCATGTTCAGGTTCTCAGTGAGTGGAAGGGAAGGAAGTACTCCTAGGACCAGTTCTCCAGGTGTTTGCCAATAAGAGGCATTAGGATGACCATAAACTTCTACTTGCCAGAGCTCCTCGGGCCACCTGTGCTCTCCTGGTGACTCCTCACACATGTGCACAGGTCCCAGAGGCCCACCCCAGCCTACAGCTGTCCACAGCTCCCTGCAAACCCAAACCCAGCCACAAAAAGGACCTACCACCACTGCACCCCTCCAGCACAGTGGGAGGATGCTACAAAACCAGAAGCCTGTTGCTAGGCTTTATTTCCCCCCTAGGCTCCACCATGAAGTCTCTTCAATAACATTTTTATGGCTCCATCAATCTTATTTAAACTTCAGTACAAATAAATTGCAGCACATTCACAGTCCCATCACGGTGCTCTGACTCACCCAGTCCCAGCAGACGTTGTATATTAAATTAATTTTGGAATGTATTCCAAAGAAATTGTTTCAGCTGGAGAACTCCCCATGCCGTTCATCAGGGCAAGGCAACACAGGATAGCTAATAGGAGGACTTTAATTAGCTGGTGATTAGCCTCATTAGGACTCAATTCATTAATAATGTAAGTCACTCCCCTCTCCCTTGGCTCAGTAGAGGAGGGGGAAATAATTCTTACACTGATGTGGGAGAAAACGCAGCATGGGTTCAGGGCTTCCTTTCCTGCAAAGGCCATGGGTCCCTTGTTGGATGTGGGGCCAAACTGCATCCTGTTACACTGGGGGCAGCTCTAACACACCAGACAGACTTCATATTTACTTTGGCATTACTCAGAGCAGGGTTAAGCCCACAGACTAAAATGTTTACCAACTAGGTGGAAAAAATGTATTTTCCAGCTATTAATTTCTGCTTCATCCAGCACATGCAGCTTCACTTACGCCCGTGGGAAGCATGTGAGACTGATGAGATCAGGGACAGAGGTAACCAGGCCACCTGCTGAACACAAAAATTTCTGTACAGCTGGTTCAGACCCACGTCTCTCATTAAAAATATTTGGGCTATTATTTTCCAGCTAGCTTTGGCCCTTGCAGACTACCACCCTGGTACAGCAGGCTGAAAGCTTGTTTGCTTGAGTTTTGTCTTTTGGTTCCATCCTTGAGATGTAAGTCAGGGTCCTGTGGAATGTAAAAGAAAATATATATTTTTTTAAAGGAAAATGTAACCTGAACCCAACATTTTGTCCTGTTTTGCTCTGACACAAGGGTGCAGTGTCAACCCCGGGACCATGGGTGGATGCCAGGGCACCTTCCTGCAGCGCTGGGTGAACGGGCTGCAGCACCACAGCGTGCAGGGAGAAGCCGAAGTGCCCAACATGCTTAGAAATAAGAAAAGTGTGATTAAACTGAATCACTATTTGACTGACTGGCTGACAAGATAATTAGCTGTCCCACACAGCTAATTAGCAAATTCCTGAGGCTGCAGTAACCAGCAGACCTAAAGCATACCAAACTCCTTGCTAATTCAGCCTTGCTGCACGTCTCCTCTTCTGACGCAGCCTTATCTCCTCCGAGCGGAGCCTGTGCGTGAGCAGGAGACACCTGCCTGCTTAGCTGCCAGCTCTGTGGTTCCCAACCAGGGGACATCAGCCCATCACTTTCTCCATGGGGAAATGCCTTCTCCCCGCACCCTGGGCTGTGCAGCTCTGCTGGGGGTGCAGGCACAGACAGCACCAGTGCTTCCACAGACCAGAAGCCGAGCTGTGCCCGGCAGCTTTCAGCTCTGCTCCCTTAAAGCCAAGCCCGTTTCCCAGCAGGAGATGGAGAGGTGCTGCAGAGACAAGGACTTCCCAGGCAAAAGGGCATTTCGACCAACCCTGACAAAGCTACTGAAATACATCTCAGTGCAGCGAGCCGAACTGTGCCCTGCCAGCGTGTTTCATCATGGTTTGCCATCTCTGGCCGTGCCCCGGGTACCGACCTGCACCTGTACTGCACAGCCCGCCAGCCGGCTCCAGCCACCGCCTGACCTTTGCTCGGCCGCGCTGTTCGATCTTGGAAAACAACTACAGGCACTGAGGCTTTCTGCTTTTCCCTCTACATCACATCATGCTGCTCGGCAAGGGCTGCTCAGCCGCATCCACCCCCTGCAGCTCTTCTGATAGCCCCTGGTCCCCGCTGGAGTGCAGGAGGCCGGGAGGAGAAGGCTTATCCAGCCCTGCTGCTCTCCCCATGAGGCACCTCCATGCCCTGCAGGTGTCCCAAACGCATCCTGGGGCACCACTGGGAGAAGTCCCCGCTTCCCCACCCTGCCTCCAGGCCACAGGGTGCTGCGGCACAGCCCAGCCAGCCTCGGGCAGCTGCCGGCTCCCTCCCCTGCCCCATCTCTGCCCATCTCCCATCCCTGCGCAGGAGCAGGGCACTGCTTGCTTTGCAACTGGAAATAAAACCCAAGGTCTCTGGCTCCTGAAACCACACTTCAGTTAACCAACAGATTTTTTGGTGCCGAGTGTGGCCAGAATCAGCCCTGCTCCTGCCAGCAGCGCTGGAAAGCAGCGGGTTTGGGCAGCAGGCGCTGCGAGACGCTGCGAACGCCATGGCAGCTGACAACGTCTGCCCGTGATGACTCACCGCTGTTGATTTGGGCAGAGGCAAGAAAAACAGCCTGAAATGTGCCTGTTCGGCATTCATATCCTCAGCGATGGGATATTAGCTCTGAGCATGTCCCCGATCCCCCTCCCTCTTTCAGTTCAGCATCGCTGAAATTTGTTTTTCTGCATTGGAAAGGTGATATATTGACAGCCACGTATTTGGGGAATCAGTTTGTGTCACGGCCAGAGATGTCACGTTCAAATGGATCACATCTACATCAACAAAATATCTGGCACTGTTCGACCTTCTTATCTCCCCAGGCAATTTTTCTTCCTTTCTTTTGTCCCCCGAAGCTGCTCAATTATTAGCTTTGTCACCATAGTGGTGACTGACGGAGCCAACGCTCCCGATGGCTTTTCAGGGCTGTTTTTTCACGGCTGTTCTCCCCAAACAGGGGGACGAGGTATTTTGTCACAGCTGCCGGGCTGGACCCCGACCCCAGGGAGCTGCAGAGGGGACCGAACACCGCTGCCAGCACATCGTGGCCAGGGACGGGGTCAAACAGCACAAAGTGACCTCAGACATCTAACCACCATGCTGCAGCGTGGGCAGCAGCTCATCTCGAGCTGTCAGGTCACATTTCTGGTGCTCAGCCTCAGCGTACTGAGTCCTCAAACATTATTTTTCAGACACTGATATTTTTCCCCTCCGAGAAGTAGCATCTCCTAAAACCATGGGTGTGAATGAGCCACGGCAGCTCATCACAGCTTGCCCTTTCTCAACCCCACTGCTCACCAAGAAATCAGGAGCTGCTGCAGTGACCACGTGGCGTCACAGGGGCTTGTGCTCCTGGCTAGCCCTTTGTCCTCTTCTCCTCTCCCTTTCTATCCTCACTTCAACACGTACAGCAGTGCTGTGTGAGCACGAACAGCCTCCCCATGGGAAGGGTGCAATGCAACTATTCCAGCTTTAAGTACTAACAGGTTCAAAACAACCATCCAGGTGTAAGCATCAAAAAGTATGGATGGAGGGAGTTTTTCAAGGGGCAATGACTTCAGCTATGCCTGGAGAGTCCTGGCCATGATCCTGCAAGTCCGCATCAGCAGCCATGCTCGTGTTCTGTCCAAGAAGTACTTGCAAGGTTAATGTTTCTCATAAAAGACTTATTTTTGCAATTATAAAATTGAAAAACCTAATGATCCTTATATTTGAGCAAAACTGGCCACGGATGAGCCACAGCCATAAAACCTTACTTGCAGGGAAAACCAGCCTGCCCATCCAAATGACCATTTATCTTGTTATTACACACATCCCTATTCATTTATATTTTTTTCAATGATTTCCATTTTCTTTTCCCTTTTCAAAAGCAAAGAACCACAGAGGAGCTATCTGAAACCACATGAATGAAGAAGAAAGGCTGCTGCACCACCGAGCACCCTCTGCAGCTGTAAAAGCATACATAACCTGTTCTCTTTGAGAGAAATGGAGCTGGTGGGGCTCATGGTTATCGACGGAAGGGAGGACGCAGAGCAGGATGTGTGAAGTCTCTGGTGATCACTGGGGGGGGGGGGGGGGGGGCAATAAAATTCATTTCTGAAGTCTGTTGTACTTAGTGGTAGCATTTGCCATTCAGCCCTGGGCAGCACACACAGAGCAGCCAGCACAAGTACCACGCAGCGCTCACTTCTTGGTTGGAAACTCCATTTACAAACCCAGGGGAAAATGCTTGTTACACGGTGCCAGATGTGCCGCCACACCAAACAGGAGTTTCCATCATCCAGTAAGTAATTCCCAGTTTTACACAAAGTCTTTATCCACGTTGGGGTGAAACACCAGGATAGGGACTTGGTGAAGCGTTTTGCTCGGAAGGAAGGGGACGCTGGTGGTCCCACACAACAGCACGTTTGCTTGGAGGCACAGCCAGGGCTGTGTGGAGCCCCCACAGAGCATTTTGGTGAGCCCCCCAGCCAGCGCTGGGCCTGGGGCAGGGTCTCTGCCCCCAGGGTCACTTCACACGGTAAAGAGAATAACACATGGCCATGGGGATAACGGGCAAAACACGCCAAACACAGCAAGGCGGCGCACAAGCAGCAGTCTCCCAGCCAACACAAGTAGCTGCAGGACTCCTGTGTATCTCCTCCACGCCTCACCTGATTTGCATAGCCAAAAGATGGCAGCACTTTCTCACATATGTGCCACCGCAATGCTCCCTCTCCCCTAAAAATGCACATACATGTGTACAGCTCCAGACCAACCCAGCGGCCGCCACGTCCACCCATCTCACCTACTGATGGCCACAGGGCTGGGTGGGCTGCGAGGGGCAGCGACGAGGCTGGTGTTACCCACGGCCACTGGTGGCAGAGCCAGCGGTAACGATGGCACGGGCACGTGGGCGTCCGCACCGGCACCCCGCGGGCACGGGGCTGCCCAGCCAGGCAGCTGCAGGAAAGGACTCGCTCTTGGTCTTCTGAGTGCTATATGACCTTTTTACTATTATTTTTTAAAAAGGGAAAAAATTCAAACGTTAACAGGATTTGCCCTCAGCCTGATTTGACATTCAGGAGATGTTGCATCCTCTGCCACGCTGCGTGGTGCGGCTCCCAGCACAGCCTCTGGGTTAGGTGCAGTGGCAGACAGAGAAAATGCTCAGCTTTGATTTTCCCCTTTCCCAAGGTGGCAAATCCACCCCAAGTTGTGAATGCAATTAATTCCACTTGCCTTTCCCCTGCCCCTCCTCCTAACCTGCATCCATTTCTCGTGTCAATCTGCTTCACTCATTTGCTGAGCATTTCCCGGCCGGCCCCTGCAAACCCCCTGTTACCCGCATGGCTCTGCCAGGTGACTGCCAGTGCCCAGGACCAGAGCAACGCCTTCCTCAGTCAAACAGTCCCCTGGCACCAGTGGGAAATTTGGGGAGAGAAGCACCTGGGACAAATTAATTAGTGACATCACTAATTAGGAGCAGCAAGGGGTTTCCATCCACAAATACCGCTGTGTTGTGGCCACCTTACCTGGCACCGAGGGAAGTGCTGCCTTGGGGCTTTTGGCTTAAAGAAGGTGCCTCAGACATTTTCATCAGAGTGAAAACTTGTCACATGCCAGCTGCTCCTTACACCCAGCTCCAGTTTTGGTTTTCTGCTCTGTGAGGGTGTCACAGCTTGAACTGCTACTCTCTGGCTTACATACATACAAGTGTACATATGCACATGGGGAAAGACAGGCTGAAAGCACAGATTTTCTTTACAAAATCAGGAACCTGGGGTTGGGACTAACTGTAAATCAAAGGGGGCAGAACATCCTGAGCCTACTATGTGTAGTATTTTGTCCTTGATTCCTCACAGATGAGCTGAATTTCCATGACAGCACTCCCCAGGCCAGGCAAGGCATAGGCAGCGAGCAGGACTGCCGCACAGTCACTGGTAATCCTTTCCCCTCCTTGCTCTCCGCATTTTCCATGCTGGCTGAGCTGCCCAAGCTGCTGGACACTAAGCTCCCAGCAGTGACCAGGCTGGGGTGGATGCTGCCTTGCCCAGAGGAGCAGCAAAGCCAAGGAGAGACAGCTCAGCAGCATTGCTAGGGGACAGGCAGCAACAAACATTACAGCAACCTGCACGGGAAACATGATCCGTACTGTGTCCCTTGCAAAACGAAAGCGCAATGTCTCTCAGCCTCACTCGTAGGGGCAGGCATTTCGTTTTGGTCCTGGCAGTGCTCGGGGATGCATTGCTCGCACAAACCAGGCAGCTGAGCTGCTTGTTTAACAAAAAGCTGCAGGGAAGCAATTTTGCTCCAACCTCCACCCCAGCACCTGCAGGTGATGGGCACCACACCCTGGATTTTGGGGATGTGTTAGCAGTTTTTGTGTTGCATCTGAAATACATGTTCAGAGCATAAGTTTGTGACTCCTGCCGTGGCTGCAAGGGCGTTAATCCCCAAAAGGGCCAAGGCAGACCTCTGGGATAAACATGGGTTCCCCAGGAACCCAGCCTTCTGGGGAGACAGAAAGCCCCAGCAGGGAAAATTGTTATCCTCTGCCGCAATTTATAACCTTCGAGAACAGGCAGAGGCCAGCAGCAGTCATGGCTTAATAGCAGTGATTTCAGGCTTTGTTTTCAAACTGCTTATTTAGTATCACGTTAGGATGCAGATAGGAGCCTTTCTCAGTCTGGCACTATTTGACACCCTGGATATTTCCAGGGAAGTCAGTGGAGGGGCACAAAGTAAATCAGTGCAGAATTGGGCTCCATGAAAAAAAACTGTCCTTAGTGGAGAACCCAGTTCCCAAAATCAGCTAGCGGAGACAAACCACTTAACTAAAATAAATCATTGCAAAGGCAATTCAGAGAACAAGAGAGAAAATTGCTTTTGTTCTCCAGTCACAAACTGCAGACTGACAATCACACCGGGTACTTCCATGCTTACTCGCTGGCTGGCCCTTTCCCAGCTATAGGGTCTTGTTTACACCTAGTCTTGCAGTCCTCACAGAGCAGAAAGAGGCCACTGGGCCAGATTCAGGTCACATAACGGTTTGGTTGATGGTAAAGGAATAGGAAAATAGGTGGCCAGAGATGCTGCAAGTATGACCCCACTCTTCCAGGGTTACCTTCCTGGCCTGACTGCGGTGCTGGTCTGGTGCTGGTCTGACTGCCCCATTGCTGCCCATAAAGATCATATATTACTGGTGATGACAAGACTCAGGCTGGAGGCAGCCTCATTTCAGCAGTGGGAGCCATGATTCATTTCCTGTGGCCTATAGCTTGCGCGACATATGGCAATGTTTTTTTAAAACCCTGGGATGGAGACAAGGAGTGACAGCATGCGCTCAAGGAGGGTGCATGACCACGTCCATCTGACAGCAAAGCTGGCACATGGCTGCTGATGGGCTTCTGCCTCCCTCCCTGCCCTGAGGAAACACGTGGACCCCATGAGAGCCACCTCCGATGCTCTCCATCCTGGCATCCCAACCTTCTGCCTCACCCAGGTGACAACGGAGCTGTGCTGCAAGTGCTGGCTTGGGTTTGATTTTGTGTTTTTAACGGTGAGTCCAAGCAAGAAAACACTCATGGCAAACCGTGTATCTTTTGGTGAGCTCCAGGAGGTTAGGTTCCACCTTGAAAAAAGTATTTGGGGTGCTTCTTGTCCTGTCCTGGGGGATCTCACTTCTCCTGAGATGCCGAAAGGTGGATTTAACCACCCTGTGGAGTGGATTTTATCTCCATACAGGACCACTGCCTGGACAAATCTGATGTGACTAGAACCTCTTGGGAATCCAGACTAAATCATTTAAAGAAACTTGGAAAAAAAAAAAAAAAAAAAGGTAGCCAGAAGTACAGAGTGCAAGCTCTAATAGATTCAATAAGTCATCGGTGACAGCTGAAACTAACTTAACAGTGCAGTTGTGGAAGTGGTACTTAATTAACATTCTCATGGGTTCCTGCTCTGAGCATCCAGAACTCCATTCAAAAAGTGGCTGGAGGAAATCGTGTTGATGCTAGGGATGCAAGTATTAAGCATGTTGCATCTAAAAGTGCCCATAAAAAAATTTCAAAATAATAAATAAATAAATAAAAGAAGCAATCTATCCTTCAAAAAATCCCTTACATAGATACCAATTTAGTTGCAACAGGGCGCAGCCATTTAGCATATGCCATTAATTGTGTAGGCTCCGTCACTGAGTGGAGACATAGCCACTGCCGGAAAATTCAGATATATTCCCCAAATGGCATATTAATAATGAGATCTTTCATAGGAGGATCCATGACTCATTTGAGAAGAAAAATGGGTCATTCACTGCACTGAGCCATCTGAAGAAAACGGCAGCTTTTTTGGGAGGGAGTTGTTCAGTTTCAACCAGAAAATGGAGAAGGCAAAGGGGGAGAGGACGGGTGGCTGGTGCTGCTGGATGACATTAGCAGTGTTTCCATTTTAGAGTTAAAATCCCCACCCTGAGAGGCATTTCATGCCTTGTAGGGCTGGATGCTAAAAAAAAAAAATAAAATCAGGAATGGAAGAAACTGTGAGTGTCACCCAGCATCACTTCGCCCTGCCTCACCCAAAGCCACAAGCTGCCCCATCCTTCCCAAAGTCCCGTCCTGGTGGCCCCTGGGGTGGAAGGCACCATGTGCATAGGGATGCTTTGGATGCCTGCAGGTTCTCAGCTACCTTCCCAGGTAGCTGAGGTTCCCAGGTTTCTGGAATAATGTGCAATAGAGGAAGAGTTAATGGTAGATGCTGAATACACGCAAAAATGTCAAATCAGAGCGAGCCCTTTCGGTGTCCTGCCTGTGTTTCTGCCTGCACTCACTCAAGCAGGAGCTGCTCCCTGCTCCTGTGTGATGCTGCTTGCATGCATGTGGGGCCCAGGGTGATAAATAATACAGAAATCCTCATCGGCACAACTATGTAGGGGAGATTGGATGGGTTACATGCAAAATGACAGCCAGCTCCCCCGCACAGCTACAGCACAGCCTTTGTGAGGAGTTAACGCATGATAACAGGGCAGGTTACAAAGCTGGCGTTTAAGATTTCATTATAGCCATAAATCTTACTGCTACTATAGAATTGTAATCGCTTTCACAACCCAGCTAAATCCAGGGTAACTTTCCGTATTAGATGAATGCATTCATCATTCCCATTCAGCAGTTACTTGGGCCCATGACTTTCTGTGATGCTTTGGAGATTAACAAAGACCACAACCCCTTCCTGAGGGCATTTGCCCTCTGTCCTGATGACAAGACTCACATTTCTTTGCTTTATCCTTCCCTTCTGCTGTTGCCTTCCCCTCCCTCTGCCCTCAAATTCAGATCCATGGGTCCAGCCAGAGGGAGGAGGCGATGGGGAAAGGATGCCCCTGTGCTGCAGGCAGGGTGTTCCCTCCTCAGGCAGACACAAAACAACCTCTGTCTGTAGACCTGCTGCAGTGTCCTACCTCCCAATTTAATTATCTCAACAAGATAAAAGAGGAATTAATGGCAAGTGGATTTTCTCGGTTAAACAAGTACTTGACAACCAACACCGAGCTCTTAAACTGCCACTGGACTGTGGATAAATTGATTCTCATGAACCAATGGCCACTGAGTCTAAACAGCATCCAAATCAAATTAATTTCCTCTTCAGGATAAAAACACCTTCCCCATCCCCTTCAACAGCCACCTCTGAACATTGGAGCTGGTCCTGCAGCACCTTTTTCCCCTGGTGCTCCACAGCTTTGCACCACCAAGTGAAAATCAGTGAACATTTAATCCAGGCTGGCTCTTTCCCAGACCACAAAGCCTTCGGGCACTCTGGAAGCTGAAGGTGGTGGTTATTTCCCCTGAGAAATAACCCTCCAGCCCCCAGCTCCTGTCCCCATCACACAGGTGATGGTTATCCACCAACCTGCCTCCTGGTTAAGCCTCCCCACCTTCCTACCCTGCAGCACCCCCAGACCTCTGAGTGCACCAAGATGAGGATATTTTATTGCAGTCCTCTCCATGCTAACAGAATGCAAGAAATAAATCTCTTCCTGCAAACCCTTTCCTTTCCTTAGCAAGGTCTCCAGCAACTTGGATTTACTGTTATCCCAAGCAACTTCACGATACAACGAGCAGACTTCAGACAGGATGAGCAGAGTAAACCCACCCTGATCGTGGGGTTGTGTTACCCGGTCTGGGCAGGGGGATGTGGATGTAACACACGTCACACCCCAGCAAAGTTTCCATTTGGAAATGTGCTCTGTAGCCGTACCAGTCACTCGTGCACAGCCCTGACAAGTGCCGGTACATCGGCACCCTGACAGGCAGCTCCACAAACACCGCAATCAACAGCCGAGAATAATTTTCAAGAAATACAAATGAGCAAATATCCGGTTGCCGTGGCAACCCCAAGAGCCGGACGGTATTTTAACAGATGACAAAACACAGCTCCGGTTAGCCAGTGCAGCAGGAGCTCTGCATGCACAGCCCCCTCTGAGGACACCACCCAAAGGAGCCCGAGGAGCGTCACCTCCTCCTGCTGAGAGCAGCCCCGGCCGAGGTGGTGGCACAGCGGACACAAAGCAGCAGGGTGGCTGCAGCAGCATCCTCTTTAAGCAGCTCTGGTGAGTTCACTGTGCTGGTGCCAGCTGTGACTCCCTTCTCTACCACATCACCTGCCTTCTGGCACAGTGACCGTCAAGGATGACCGGCTTTACCAGCAGGAACCAATTACTCCCTCATTAGATCTGATCAACAGCGCCTTGATGATTTGCAACCGGGAATGGAAGTTTCCAGCCCAGGTGCCAAGTCCCTGCCAAGCGAAAGCATTTAGTAAAAGAGCTGGTCACCCTGTCTACACCACACCAAAAAGGGCTGCAAACCCAGGGGCTGGTGCTCTTCATCATGCCAGATTCCACCGGAAGCCCATGCCTTCCCTGTTACCCCCCGGTGCGGGCAAAAACCGCCACGACACAGAAGGGAAGCCCCCAATACACCAAAGTCTGTCTCCTGCTCAGGGGCCACATCCTACTCAATGCCTTCTTGTAAATGGCTCCAGAACATGGCCGCACCCCTGTCCTGGGGCAGCAGCAGTCTGAAGGGCTTTAAAAAATGCGCTTGCCTTCTCAGAACCCTGAGCTTGGCTTATCAACCTCGCACATAAGTGCTAAACGCTTGTGTGATGCACAGACCAAAGACAAACCGGACTCTGGGCAGGTTTTATGCATAATCCCAGGTTTTCAAAATGTAATGGCATTGGCAAAGGGTGGTGCAGGCTGCTCGCAGCTGTACAAACCAAGTGCACTGAGCCCAGCCCCTGCCCCCTGCCGCCCTCCCCGCATCACAGCACCCATGAGCTGTTTTGGTGGCTCAGAGGCTGGAGCTTGTCCTTACAGCTTCCTCTCCTGGACATCCAGCAGTGAATTTCAAGAAATAAAAATAAAATAATGATAGGAAAAAGAGAATTAAAAGGCAGTTGGTCCAGGCAGTCCCATGCATCCTGCCTGTCATGCCAGAGCTGGGGACAACATCATCTCTACAGACCAAGAAATGGGGTACAGGAGGGCAAAGACATTTGTCACCAATAGGTGATTATTTTGTTTGCTCCCAGTGTATGCAACTGGCTTATCCTGAGTTTCATGTGTTACAGAGGAAGATATTCAGCTCCTAAAAATCTCAGAGAGGTAACAGGAACCTCCTGCATACACTGCTTGCAAGTGGAGGAGCGCGGGGGAGTCCCCTGCCTCCAGCCTCCCAGTGCCTGCAGCCAGCAACGCAGAGACAGCCAAGGCAAGAGGGCAGCTGGGGATCACGGGCAGGGGCACAGAAAAATAAATAAATAAATAAATGTTCAGCCTGAGGAGCTGCAGCTCCTCCTGGCCAGGAAAGCACCAAGGGCACGGGCACATCTCATCCTCCACCAAGTAGACCCCATGGATCCAGGAGTCCATCTGGGAGATGAAAACTCCCTTTTTTGTTTCACGAGTTGGATTTGACTGCTGTGAAACAGAAGACACCAGCAATGGAAGAGGTGTGGTTTCTTATTAAAGTAAGGATCCTGGAGCCTGGGGAGAAAGCAGGGGAGGTTTGCAAAACAAAGCCCTTATTAACTCTGGCCCCAACTTTCTGGTCATGCAAGTTCACTTCTTTTTACCTGGAAATGAAGACATTGATTGGAGCTGACAGCTTCCATAGGCTCTCCCCATTAGCAATATTTTTAGTCACTGTAGGATCCAACTCTTCAAACACTTTCCCAAGGGAACTTGTCAAACCTTTCCTTCAAAAAGTCTGAAGCCACTTGCAGGGAAAAGTGGGTTTATTGGCTTGAGGGGTGCCGAGCTCCCAGCTCCTCCGAACAGGAGCACAGGGGAAGCAGCAGTGGGGAGGCAGCACCAGCCCCAGGCCCAGCACCGCCCGCACCCAGCTGCCTCCTTCAGCACCCAGCACTAAACTTGTCGGAACCAGGAAGGCCCTGTTTCCACAGCTGGTTCTTTACAACCCTTGTTATCTGTATGCATTGTTTTCTGATGGCAGATGAAGCACAGGCCTGGAGAAACCACACACATTACTTCCTGCCCCACATGCCAAAACCATCCTAAAAACTTTATTTTCACACATAAAAGGAGGAGGAAAAGCACAGAGAGAAGGTAATGCATGCGTGGTATCAACAGTAACTGGTATCATTTTATGGGTTAACCCATGTATCAGTGACCATGGTGCCTTTGAGGAGCGGGGCTGCTCACGGCACCCACCCAAGGATGCAGCCTCTTCGGCCCAGATGCTTTTGCTTCCCTTCAGCACCATTTGTTCCTCAGCCACCAATTCCAGGGGACAGCAATTTGTCTGACCCATTAGCCACTAAAAGAAAAGCAAAGGAACCAACCCACAAAGGCCGTTCTCCATGGGGAAGCAGGGTGAGTCTTCCTCAGTTGACTCACTCCGGCTATGCAGCAGCAATAACTAACCAAATAACGGAGAAGGTTTGCTCTCCTGGAGGAAATAAATGGGCTTTGTCTTCTGGAATCTCGCAGGCTGACAAAACATTGAGCGTGTGCCTGCCTCCTGTCCGTCTCATGTCTCAACCAAGAGTTCCTGCTGGGGTGCGAGGTTCCGCATGCACCCGTGACCGAGGAAAGACACAGCCTCCAGCCCAGCGCCAGGACAGCCCAGCGGCACGAGGCATTCCCCACCTCACACCCTGATGCCAGAGGGGTTGATTTTCAGGGTGGATTATGGCACTGAGCCCCGGTCCCTGGTCTTCGGAAGGGCAGAGAAGCAGAGAAGCTGGCTGGAAGGGCCAGCCAGCAGGTTGAACATCACAGCCTCCACAGGCCCAGGAGGACACAGTCCTCGGCCTCCTCAGCCTCTGTGATTCCCAGAGCACAGGGGAGCTGGAAAAGCCTGAACAGCACACACTTTCTCCCCATATATATTTTTCCCTTGCCTTCCCTATATATATATTATATATAAATACAAATTTATTTTATATATATAATACATTTTAAAATGTATATCTTTTAAATACATACCAGGGATGATAGCATTACCTCATTTTAGAAACTGGCTCCTACACACGTTCCCACCAACAACCACAGCCTTACCCCCACCAGCTTTCACATTTTCTCTCCAAGCTCCCAGTTTAGCCAAAAGCAGCAGTGACACTGGGGGAAGCTGTGTCAGCCCCATTGCCCTTTACCTCATTGCACCCGATGTAATCACTCTGGAAAGTGTGAGCTTTCAGATGTTATGGGTTTCAGATGGTGACATCAGGGGCGACCAAAGAATTTTATGTAGATGCTTTTAGTCGTCTTCACAAGGGATTTGCCTTGGTTTTGTGTCAAGAGGTCCCTGCCCTGCCTGGGACACCCTGTGGAGAAACTCCTGTACCTCCAGAGAAGCCACCATGCCTTGAAGCTGGTTTTAAAAGGAGAAGGAAATTTGGTTTCTTATTTTATTATTGTGTGGGGAAAGAAATCTCTATCTCTATCTATCTATCTATCTATCTATCTATATGTCCTATTCAAAGGACCTGTGAAAACAATGATGTTTTATATGCCAGTGACAAGTTAATAGGAAGCAATTAGGAGGAATTAATATTACATTTTCTCTTTAACAGCAAAAAGTCGAACCTACCCACAGCTGAGAGGCACAGACATGCCGTTTAGCACGTGTGTGTGTTATATGCATACACATACACGCAGATATCCCCTTACAGCGCAGCCCAGCTGCTCCAGGCACTTCCCTTCCACCCACACCGAGTTGCTTCACCCTGACTAGGCAGCGCCCAGCCCCAGCCCCAGCCCTTCCCCTTGTCCCCTGCCTCCTGCTCCTCCGCTTCTGCCTGAGGTGCCCTCACAGAGCTGCGTGCTCTGAGAGAGAAGAGCATTTCTATTTTTTTATAATTCTCTTTTTATTCTATCATTATTTGTATTTTTTCTTTTTATTTCTTATTTTGTTCTTTTTTTTTAATTTAGTCTTTTGTTATTACTATTATTAATTTTTTATTAGTTTATTTGTCTATTCTATCTTTTAATTCTATCTTTTTTATTTTCTCATTTTTTATTTGATAATTTAATCTATCTTCTAATTCTATCTTTATTTTCCTTTATATTGTTTTTCTTTATTATTATTATTATTTAGCTGTTGATTTTATGTTTTAAGGAAGCTCAACAGTGCTGCTCTCCCCTCAGGCACCCCGCTGGGCTCCCCCACAGCCCGTTTCACCAAAACCCCACAGATCCCCGCACACATGCAAGAAGCAAGGGGTGCCAACCCCTAGCAAGCGACTGAAACACAACCACCACCCCCCGATGAGCCTCCCCCATAACGATGCCCCTGCTGGGTGAGAGCACCCCGCCGCCCCCAGCTGGCACACGTCAGCCCCCTGCCACCCTCCTGTCACACACCCAGCCCAAATCGGGTGTTGGTGGCCCAGTGCTGCACACCTGCCCTCAGCCCTGGGGGGCTCCAGGTGAGGCAAGGGCCAGGCATGAGGCTTGTCCCAGGAGGACAGGTTGGGGAACCCACTGCTGCCCCCCAGCTCCTGCTCACCACAGAGCCAGAGCCACCTCCATCACTTACTTCAGCAGGGAGAAAATAATGCCCACAACACAAAGGCATTTTGTGTAACTTAACAGAAAACCAACACCTTTTCCCTGCTCGTCTCACATCAGCAGACAAAAATCTTTTTTTTTTTTTTTTTTCCTAACGGTTTGGTGCATTGATAAAATAACAGATTTCCTCCAACACGGTGCAATAGTTTATTTAAAACCCAACCCCAGGGTTAAATCTGGGTCCTCCTTTGCTCTGCAGCACGCCTCCTGTCACCGCTTCCCTGCGGGGAGGGCTCCACGGCTCCAGCCTGCGCACGAGGCCTCCTCCATCCCGTGACGTCCCGGCCGGCTCGTCCCCGCTGAGGTGGCACAAAGCCGGGGTGCAGGATCAGTCCAGGGCCAGCGAGGGGATTTTGCAGACGAAGGGGAAGGCTCGGCTGCAGGCGTTGTCATTCCAGGAGCGCAGCGCTGCCCCAAAAACAAGGCGTTAGTGGGGATTGAGGTTCAGGGCCTTCAGGGTTTTGGCTTGTGGCACAGGCAAGGCCTCGCTGTGCTTCAGCAAGTGCCTGTGGTGTGAGTGAGGGAGGGGACACTGGCCAAGGGACAGGTTTTGCAGCAGGCCATGTGTGGGAGGGAGAGATGACAAAATTTGACCTTTGACTAAATTTAGGGATTCTCTAAAGTGATGTTCCCCTCCTGCTCTGGGAGAGGAGATGGGCTGTAAGCAGAGGGAAAGCATGTGTGTGTGTGTGTTTATAAAGAAAACACCCTTCTCTACAAAGAAAAAGAGAAAATAATAATAATAAAGATTTAAAATGCAAATCACCACCCTGCCAGCAGCCTCTCCAGAAAAGCCCGAGCAGCAGCTGGAATTTATTCACATGCAAAGAGCACTCAGCGCGCCCTTGAGCGCCGCGCGCCGCGCTTACCGCTGCTGGCCCGGTACCAGATCTGCACGCAGTCCTCCTCCTCCGGGATGGAGTGGATGCCGTCGTCGGGCTGGCTGCCATCCCAGTAGTTATAGTCGTAGGAGGAGCCATCCGTCCACTCGAAGTTACCCTCCTGCAGGGCACAGGCAGAGGGAGAAATGTGCCCACTGCAGAGCTGCCAACCCCCAGGCACCCATGGCCACGTGCCCAAGCAGAGATGGGTGCGAGACAGCCCAGGGACATGGGGAGAACTGGCCAAGCAGCACGTGGGGGTTGTGCAGCTGAAAACTTACAGGGAAGTGAAGTTTTACAATAAATTTTGCAGGTGATGCCTGGGACCGCTGTAGGAGCAGAGGCAGGGGCCACTCACCTGCCGCAGGTCGTTGAGCCCCGTCCAGATGTCGGTGGGGATGCCGGGCACACGGCTGTTCACCAGGTCGTACACAAAGACATTTTCTTCCCAGCTGGCAAAACCGCACGAAACACAGCAGTTGAAAGGTTACAGCAGGCAAAGGGTCGTGGACATGCCCCTCATATTCCACCCCCGGGCTGGACAAATGGGCTCCTGTTTTGTGATTGCTGGTGATTTGGTGCTGGGTCTTTGCAAAAGGTGTGTAGGGTGAGGGAGTAGGAGCATGTGTAATCGTATTAGATCTCTACCCCTTTTTCAAGGATAAAAAATGCACTTTGCAGGGAACTTGGGGAATATTATAGCACTACTCCTGCCAGCACTGCTAAAGGCATTTTCTACACCATCTTTGCATGCCCAAGGCATCGGGCCTGTCCCAGTTGTTGCACAGAGGTTGTGCTGCCTCGGTGGCACCGTGCCTGCATCCCTGCTTCCCCAGGAGGAGGACATGCGGGTCTCACCTGTGAATGGAGGCCAGCTTCGCTGACCTGATGCCGATGGAGAACTCAGCACAGTAGAGGTCGGCTTCAGCCCAGGTTTTGTTGATGGGGAAGTACCGGTAGCAGTGGCCTTCATACTCCGTCCAGAAGAGAGGGCAGGAGTAGGCGTGCACGGGCTCCGGCAGGGCTGGGGCAGAGCAGAGGACATGCAGGTGCTACAGGAGAAGCAGCGCCCAGCCCTGCTCCCCACCAACAAACTAAAGCCACATGCATGGGAAAAAAGCAGATTTTACAGAAGCCAGGCAAAAGGTAGCTAAAACCCAAATAAATTTTGCAATAGCCACAAGTTTCCAAATTTTAGTGTATGCCTAGGAAAATCAGGAGGCTTGCAATGCAAGCCTGTTTGATGTGGCTTCAGGCAGGGGGTGCTTTAAATGGAGGCACTCACTTGTGCTACTGCAGATAAGATAAGGGCTGCTCTCGCCTCCATCAGACAGCACTGGGGCCACCGTGCTAGGACAGAGCTGGCGCTGGGGCTGCAGGGTCGTGGCCATGCACTGCCCTCCTGCTCACACCTCCTATAAGACCAGATCGCATCTCTCCCCCCCAGCAACCACCCTCGCCGCCCCCTTGTCCTGGCCTGGTGGCAGCCATGCATGTAGGCACGCCTTAGATTTTAGACCAAAAATAGCCCCGTGGAGGCCGCAGGGAGCGGTGCCGCTCTATCTGCCTCCCTGGGAGATAAGAGCTGGGGCCCCACAGAGCCACCACAGCTCTTCAGCAGGACAGGGGAGCTCCCCCAGATGAGGCTATTTTGGGGGTGCAGGAGGCATTTCTGGAGCCTTTGCACAATATAAACACTGCAGTAGTGTTAACGGGTCCCTCTGCCAGCCTCCTCTGAGCAGAAGGGAGGACACAGAGCACACACTACGCCCCGACAAATACTAACACATGAATGGTGCCCAAAATCATGTAGTAAATGGGCTCCTGGTTTTTGAGCCTTGGGGTGTCGCCAATTCCCCCAGAGATGGCTCCTGCATCCCTGCCGGGTCCTGCCAGAGAGACCATGGTGCTGGGAGCAGGGGTTAGGGCACACCCTGAGTCCTTGGGAGAGGCAGATGCCACCGAGCTGCCCAAGCAGGTAACAGACTTAAGCCCAAAGAGGTCAGGGCGCTGCTGAAGGGCCTCCTGTGTTGAAGGGCCTGGGGGGGAATCGCTGTGACCGCGGGTCATTGGTGGGCAGAGTGAATCCCTGCCAACAGACACATTTGATGTAGTAGCAGTGAAGGCAATGTTGGTATGGAGAAAAAGGAGAAATGAGAAGAATTCAAAGCTGAGTGGAGCTGAACTCTTCTCCAGCAGCTCCAAGTGGTAATTTCATGTTTCGTCAGCTCTTTGGTACAGGGTCTCTGAGCATTTCCCAAACACCCCTCCTGAGGCTGCTTTAGAGCACACAGCAGAGGACAAGCCACAAAGGCAAAGAGCAGTTTTGTTCCCCTGACATCCGAGGCAGCCCTGCTTCACCCCCCTGCCCAGCTCCGTGCAGGAGCCGTGGCTTTGGGCAGCTCGGAGGGGCTGCAGAGCCTCTGAGGAGTAACCTCAAGGCACGCCTGGTTGGAAACAAGGGGAGAAGCTTGGCAAAGCCAAAGGCAGCTCAGAGGCGGTGTGGGGCTCAGAAACACATCCAGCCAGCCTTTCTCTGGAAAACCCTTGGAACAGCCCT
This sequence comes from Anser brachyrhynchus, assembly GCF_964034855.1. Taxonomy (NCBI): domain Eukaryota; kingdom Metazoa; phylum Chordata; class Aves; order Anseriformes; family Anatidae; genus Anser; species Anser brachyrhynchus. The sequence continues at coordinate 9,285,710 of NC_137733.1, forward strand.
CAGAAGGGCGAATTATTGCTGTTGTGCCAACAGAGCAGAAGGACCAGGAATGCCACAAGCTGATGTGATTTCCTGCGGCATGGCACTGGTCAAGGGCCCCTGTCCCCACCGCCAGCAGCCCGGGGCAGGGGCAGAGGGCCAGATCCAGGAGACGGGGCTGCAGCAGACAGACACGGCCAGCAACTGGCTCTTTTATAGAGGTGTAAAAAGCCCCGACGAACTCTTCACCTCCAGCAGCACAGTGGCAAAATTCACGGGGCTGAGGCCAGCGGCTCCCTGCCTTCCCATGGCACTGTGAATCACAGTGGGCCCCCAGCACCCCCCTCCTTGTCCCAAGCAGCCAAAACCTAGTGTGAGATGGAGACAGTCCTCCTTTGTTATTCTGCGCTGCTTCCCATTAGGTAGCATTAATTTGATGAGCTTCAGCGAACCAGAGGTGCCTGAAGGAATTTAAGGTTAAATATACCAAAAAGGAAAAGAAGGGAGGTCAGCATTTAATTAGCATCCTCTCTGTCGGGTCAGGATCAGAGGCTTTGGCACTCTCTTTGGAGGAGGACTGCTGCTCTTACATTTACAGGCAGCAACAACTGGGGGTGCTGCCCTGATCTGGGAACTGCAGGGGCTATTTTTAGCAGGAAAGCCGTAAGAAATTGTATGCATGTGTGTATGAGCATACTCACAGCTCTGTAGGAAAACCTCATAACCTAAGCCAGCAGCTGATAGTGATATTTGATGTAAAAAGAAAGGGGGGAAGCATTGGGGGGGATATTCAGACCAGATTCTCACCTTTAAGTGTCCCAGTAAAACATTGCCCTCAGCAGCATCAGCTCCTCTGGGCTAGAGCTGCACCTGCAGCAAAGCCACCACCCGTGGGACCACGTCCCTGCCATCCCTTTGTCCCCAAATTTCTGGCAGAAAATGAGGGCATGAATCCTTCCGTCCTTCCTTTTCCTGTTTGCAGTGCAGCAGTTTTATGGCCAGGGACGTGTTTAAATGCAGCAGCAGCAAAACGGTTGTCTAAACTTGGCTGAAGATAAGATCTGTGTCAGGCAGATAATACTTACTTACCCAGAAAAGCTGGAAAACAAGAATTTGGGGTCAGAAAAAGAGCTCTGCGCTCTCTGAATTTGTTTTGGTGCCAATACAACTGGACTCTTCCTAGTTAGTGATTTGCTGAAACCCAGCTCAGAGGCACCAGGATCCCCCTAACTGGGAAAACTCCGTGTCAGAGCTGTGTAGAGTCTGACACAGCTCTGGCAGAAAGCTTCACTTCCCCGAGTGGCTGCTTTCCAGCGACAAATTAATGAGGGAGAAAACCCCAGGCAGTCCAGTCCCATCAGCCTTTTTGTCCCGGGATGCTACTGAAGAAGCAAAGCACCGACTGCGCGACTCCCTGCCTCATCAGCGAAGGTGAAGGGCAGGCTTTTCCCTACCAGCTCCACGCCAAGGCTGAGTGCTGCTTCGCTGGCAGCCAGTAGCTTTGAGAGACAAAGTCTGGGGCTAGGACAGGGTCGGTGAGAGATGTCCGTGTAGGGAAGACCCCTGGGGGGATGCGGCTCCACGGAAGTGCTTTGGACAGTGGGTAGGGTCGGTTCAGCAGCTGATGGCTTACCAAAAGCTTGTAGGTGCTAGGAGAGACCTCACTGACGTGCACGGTCTTAAAACCGCGTTCCTGGCACATCCGTAAGCTGATGCTGCCTTCTGACCTCAAAAAGAAAGCTACCCTGCATCTGAGCTGCTGACTGATGGGCAGTCAGAGGGGGGGCTGAGACTGCAGGGCCGGGACCAGGCAGCCCAGGACCCTCCAGGATGGCTCCGGCTGAAGCATGGCTGGGGGTGGGGGAGCACAATGCCACCTGAGGCACAGCCCACGTCCTCCTTATTGACTTAAACCAAATAATAAGGGGAGTTTGAGGGGCAGGAGCATGTAGCAGGGGCTAAGACAGTGCTACCGTGTGATGCTGATATGCCTCGGGTCACCAAGGGCTTTAGGAGCACGTCCTTAACACTGACACCGTGCTCGTTACTGACGAACAACCCCACCTTCGTGCCATTTGTAACACGGATCTTTCATTAACAGGTAAAAAAGTCTCATGCTCAGTGGCCACATTCAAAACAAGCAGCTCATGGAGGGTTTTTGGTCTCCTTGTGTCTGGGGGATGCAGGGAGCTGGAGGGGAGGGCAGCCACTGCTGGACACGGAGACCATTTAATGACCCAATGGTACCTTACACACACTGAAGTGGGGTTTTTAAGCGCATGTTACAAATGTCCAAGTAAAACTTTAAACAGCTGTTGAAGCACGTTGGAAAAGTGACTTCCCTTCACGCAGAGTGTTTTGCCTTTTAAATCCCCGTAACAAAACCAAGCTGTCTCTACAGATTAAAATCTTCTGCCACATCCATTTGGAGATGCAAGGCTGCCACAGCCGCCCCCCTGCAGCTTGCAGTAACAGATAGGAGTTATCTTGCATTTTTTCTCCTTAATTAGTGCTGGTGAAGATTGGCCAGCTGGGAGGAAACCCATAGCTCCTTTTTCTCACAAAGTCTCTGAACGACACTTAAGGGTCCTTTCCTGCTCTCAGCAGCCGTAAATGTGACGGGGCGCACCGCGATGAGCACAGGCTCCCGCTCCCCCCAGCCCCATCAGAAAGTTTGCAGGAAACCAAAGTGACACAGAGCGGCTGCCGCCACGCCATGCTTCAGGCTTACAACCAGCTTAGGAAAAAGAAACGGGGAATGAGGAGGGGATCTCACATCGGTGACCTTTTTTCAGGGACAGGAGGTGCTCCTCTGGCACCGTGGCACAGCAGCTCACATCGCTACGGGTGAAAGCCCAGCTGCCTGCACACAAAGCCAGCGGAGAGAGCCTCAGCGTCCAGGGGAGATAGCAGGGCTGCTTGCGGCACCCAAGAGAAGAAGAAAGTTGATTTCGAGGCAAGCCTGAGATTTCTGGAGCGAGACAAACTGCCGAGCCAGCTGCCGCCCCTCCAAGACCCCTAAAACCCCCCTACGAGGCCATCCCCACCCTGCACGGGCGGTGCGGGGTTACATCCCCTCCTGGCGCTTTGCACTCACCTTGGCTGATCTTGATGTTGGTCTGGGGGAAAGCCCCGGCGGCCAGCAGCCCGGCGGCCAGCAGCGCGCACACGGCGCGGCCCCAGCCCATCACCGCGGCACCGGGCGGCTCCGCGGCCGCTGCGGGACGGGGGCGGCTGCGGGCAGGGACCGCCCCGCACCTCCCCGCTGCCGCCCTCCGCCCTCCACGGCCCACGAGCGGGGGGGGAAAGATGCTTTTCGTAGGTCCCCCCCCTACTCCAGAAGCAAGGCTGAGATGCTTTTCGTGGGTTTCTCCACCCCAGGAGCGAGGCGGAGAAGCTTTTTGTGGGTTTCTCCCCCCTAGGATCAAGGAGGAGATGGTTTTCGTGGCTTTTACTTCATATTTTTAAATCCTTTGCCGCCTCTTCTTGCACCTTCTTTAATTTTTTTTATGGAGCAAGCCTGCTCCATTCACTCACACGCTGCCTGCGCCGTGCTCGTGCAGCCCTGTAACATCAGACAGCCTGCAGCAACAAACAGCGATGGGACGGAGGCTCTTCCACTTCTCCTTTCCATGGGCAAAACTGTATTTGGAAATAAACTTCAGTTTTTAAAAATCTTGTGTCAAGTCTTTCTTTAGGAACAGCACGCAGGTAAGGGGAACAGAATACACACACGTGCTATGAAACGCCACAGCCCTGCTCCACTTCCAATTTATGCCTTCAGCCAGCACTGAAGGAGCTGCTTGGGAACACAGTCAGTGCCAGTCCCATTCTATTCTCATCCACAGATTAACATTTTCAATTTTTTCTGGGACTTGAGTTGGGACGACTCCTGTTTTTACAGGCAGGATTCAAGTAGAAAGAATTTGGGATGACACAAAGTTTTCAGTAAAGTATCCAGGCTTATTCCAGAGACAGCAGCTCACGAGATCCTATATTAGATTTTCTTTGCATTAAATAAAACGTTTTAAGAAAACTCCTTCCCCTTTTCATTTGTAGTTCCATATACTGATCCAAAACTATACTGCTCAAGGAAAAGTCTATTGATACACCAGACTATTACAAATGAAGGAGTTCAGACTTAACATTAGAAGACCATCACATGCCTTCTCCCTCCTCAGCTGTGCACAATTCCCAGATAAAGCTGATATTATAGGCAATTATCAGCAAACTGTAGAACAAAACTCTGGTACGTGTTACCTCACTCAAATTTTCCATCTCCAGTGCTTAAGCAAAGCACACGGTGGGTCTCAAGTTGGCTTCAGGGAAAGCACAAATCTCATGCTGCTGCCCATAGACAACAGGTGAAAGAATAGTGAGGCCAGTGACTGCTGAAACCACCAGCCCTTGCCTGAGCCTTTGCAAGCTGCAGGAACAGGTCAGCATCCTCCCGGGTGTTCGCCCAGGGCTCCCTCTGCACCGTGATTTAGCAATGAGATGAGCTGGGAGGAAAGCCAGAGAAGAGAAGGATTTGCTATTGCCCTTGCTGTGGGACAGGAGAGGAATTTCACCTGCAGAATTACCATTAACTCGCAGAGACAGACCAGAACTGAAATCCATCACCCATGGCAGAGAAGCTCGGCAAAGACACCCACGGGTAGCCCAGCGGCAACCACTGTCCCTGCAGCTGGGGCTGCCAACGTGCCAGCTGTGCTGGAGAGCAGCAGGGAGGGATCCAGGCATTGCAGCTGTGCCGTGCGGGTGGGCAGCCAGGGGCTTCCCCAGGTGCAGCACGTGAGTGATGGCATGGCAGAGAGGCCACCAAGGCTCTTTGCCACCCTGTGCCTGGGGACGCACGGCGCTCTGCCCTGGAGCTGCTGCAAGATGGCTTCTTGAAGCAGGGAGGCGAGGACATCTCCTGGAGGAAACCACAGGCACCCGAATCATCCCTTCCCTGCTCAAACCCATCATGCCTGCTGCTGAAGAGCTTCTGTTCGACAACACTCAAAGACAGTGGGCGCTCAAATACCAGAAAACAGACACAAGGGCTCACAGCTCCCAAGGGGTTTGGCTCCATCCAATGCCACCCTGCTCACGTGCCGTGAGAAAGATCTCCTTGTGCAGTGTCTCCGTGCTTGCACTTCGTGGCTCCAGCATGGAACTGGGTGCCCCTATTCCCCAGCTGCAGAGCACTGATGTTTGCGTTGGCTGTCAGACAGCTGACGGGCTTCCTTCTCCAAAATGAATATCCAGAAAGTCCTGTGTTGAGCCCTGCTGCCTTGCAGGTGACATCCTTCTGTAGTTTGATTTGTGAATGAGCTGTAAGCAAGATACAGATTTTCATGCAGACACAATGTTGATAAATAAAGCAATTTTAAAACTACATAATAATTTGGGGCCTACTCCTGCAGAGGACAAACCCACAGCCCCGTGCAAACGCACACATTGGACCCCTCTGCTTCAGGTGTATGTACACTGGGTGGGAGCCCTGCCCAGCAGGAGCAAGGCACTGGGCTGGCCATCAGGTCACCAGCTCTGCCCCAGTTTCCCCTAAATAATTCCGGGATCACTGCAGTAAGAAGGGGTGAACTCCAACCTCCCAGCTTTCTTTGTGCCATGGATGTAACTGAGCTCAACACAACGATGAACTCTGCCAACAAGTACCACCTCAGCATGCATGGCACAATTAAATAGATTTTTATTTTCAATAAATATACAGTCTGCATCATACCAGACAATATGCTGTGGAAAAAAAAAGAAAAATGTACAGAAGCAACCAACAGGACAGCCTGACTGCAGCTAAGTTCACGTGGTGACCTCGAAAACTACCTCAGTTAACATACAACACAGAAAGAGCCACTGCAGTCTGTCAGGGAATTAAAATTGTGCATTTTGGGTGTTCTTAACCGCAAAAGTCCCCACAGCAGGTTTCTTTTGCACAACACAGGGAAGTATTGGAAAGTATAAGTGCTACTGGAGACGTTTACTTCGCTATATCGTCACGGTATCTACTTGACACACACAGACTGCTATGGAGAGTGGCAGACCTCACTGCTGATGGTACATCAGACCTGCGTGCACGGGGCTGCGTGTGCCTGGCACGTACTAACAGGAGCTTAATTCTGTTGAAACGAGTACAAGGACAAAACTGGAGCCAGAATCGATTTCACCACAGCTTCTACCATTTAAAAAAACATCCTAGCCTAATTACCACGTTCACCAACGAGAGCACACAGGTACGTATATCTCTGAGAGGACGAGTCATGGATTTGGACCGTAAGGAGAGCGGAGGCAACTCAAAACTCTTCCCCATCTCGGCATGTCCACCGGCACCTCCGCCTGCAGCCCGCCCTGCTCTGGACGATGCTCTCCATCGCTAAAAAACACCGGAGCCGGACGCGGGTAGCAACAGGTCCTGCTGACCAGGCTGCTGGTGGCCCCAGGGGAGCTGCTGGCATGGGACCTGGTGGGACATGGTTGGTGCTGCGGAGGTTTCACTGAGGCCAGTGCAGCCAGGCGGGTACCGGCAGCTGCTTCAGTCCAATAGAGCTGCTGTGGGGTGGGTGTGAGGTTGGGTGTTTTGGTGGTTGGGTTTTTTTTCCCCCACCTCGTCCGCCTGCTTGGTTTGGCTGCCGCTGGTGTCACAGCTCATGTCACCTCCAGGGACGCGGGGGAGACGCGGTCGCACTCCTCCCGGGAGCGCAGGCTGTGCCACTGCTCCACGGCCGTCCGGTGCGCGTTGAGCATCCGGCGCCAGTGGTTGGACTCGGGGGCACCCGTGGAGTATTGGCCGATGACGATCCTCCCGATGAAGTCGTTGCTGCTCTTCACATTGTGCCCGTACACTGCGGGAAGCAGAAATGGGGACAGGTCAAGGTAAGCGCACCACCCGTCCAGTCTGAGCCCTGCCTGCTTGAGGATGGCCATCTCCTGTGGCTGTGCCACCCCAGCACCACACGGGGAGGCTCCTGTGGCCTCCCCAAGACCAAATCCACACTTAATAGTGAGCATCTCGCCTGCCACACACGGATGGTAGAACACCATAATTTTTGGCATGTAGCTTAGCACCTCAAAATCATTCAAAAGACCTGCTGAGCAGTTTGGAAGCAGTAAGAGAAGCTGTACTACAGATTAAAATACAGCTCAAATAAATAGGGCCCACAAATCCAGGGTGATATTTAGCAAGAACATGGTGAACAATTACACCTTCTAAAGAACAGCCGGAATCTTTGTCCAGGCACACCGGGATGCTGAAACATGCGGAACAGCCTAGACCTGGGTGAATGAACAAGAATCACTCTCTGGAGCATGACATCCTTGTCATCCTTCAAATGCAAACGTTAATGACTCCTTCTAACGATAATCGTATCATTCCCAAATTAAAGACACGAATCACACACACACAGGCTGTCAGCAGGATGTTTATACAGAACCAATTTTCCATAATTATCACTTGTTAAAAGTCCAGGGAAGTAACCAAGGGAGGGATGCAAGCCTAACGCCCCGTCCTTTGTATTAGCCCAGCCTCGCGGAACAAAAGCTTGTAGACAGCCGCAAACTATAATTACGGGTCTGATCCAGGCAAATGCTGCACACTCCTGTTGGACAGGCATAAAAGCACTTTGTGTTTTGAAAAATAAAGCTTCATATCGTTAGAAAGTTGAACCAAAAGTCTGCGAAAGCTGAAGCCAGGATATCCACAGGCATTGGCTAGAATATTAAAGATTAAAAACCTTTCCCATGAAAGAGGGGGAGTTTTAAGAACAAATGTCTGCAGGGACTCCAAAATCCATGCAGGTTTGTGCAGCCAGAGGAGGTTCAAAGGTGGGTGCTGGCACAGAGCCCCTCCAGCACTGCCAAATCCAGGATCCCTCATGGCAGTACCAAATGCGCCCTTCCAGGCAGGTAGGTCACTGTGCAGCAGGCACCTGGCCCCTATTTAGGGGTGCATTTGCTATCATAATATATCCTGTGATTAATTAATATTGCTTTATTATGCCACCTAGCATATCTGCCATCTCCATCCTTATGCAAGTGCTGACTGCAAGCTGCTGTACCAGGATGGGACCTTGCTCTGGGTGACTCAGGTGCTGCCTGCTAGTACAGTCCCAAAACAAAGCCGCACAAGCTTGCATCTCACTTCATGCCTTCTGACAGCTCTGACATACAGTTTAAGGGCTGAGATGCTCTGCTCATCAAATAACCTGGGGATATTTTTGGCAACAGCACAGATGGTGCTCTTGTGTCCACGGGAGCCATGCGGGCTGCTCTGTGCCACCACGGCATGTCCAGCATCACGGCCAGTCCACTTACTGCTAGCTCAGCTGTCTCTACACCACAATGCTCCTGGCCACACAAGCAAAACCGTCGCATGTCCCCAGCAATTCTCCAAGTTAATGCAATAATAACATTGAATGAAAACTCAGATCATGTTAAAGAGGTACCTCCCCACATTAGGAAGTCCACGTCTGCCCAGATTGCCACCACCAATTATCTCAAGGTGATGCCATCAGCTCTCTGAGTGCATCTGCAAGTGCCAGTGTCCAGAGGACAGCTCTGTGCTCTTTGGAACGGCCACCTTCTGAGGATGTGCTGAGGAACTTTAAGCCGTCCATTCCCAACCAGTTTGCAGCCTGCCAGAGTTAATAATGAGCTCTCCTACAAGGCAATGGATCACAAAGGTAGCTAGCATGACTATGCTAAATGACCTGCTATGATTTATTATCCTAGAGAAAACAAGTATTATGATAAAATCACACAGAAGTACCCCCAAATCTTCCCTATTTTTTTCCTTTTTTTTTTTCTCCTTCTTTATTTCAAGCATGAAAGAAGATGAAGCTTAATCCTAGGAGATGATACCAAATCAAACCATGAAGTCTTAAAGCCACCAACTACTCAGTTTAAGTTAGCAATGGAAAAGTATCCCAGGCATACTGATTCTTCACAAATAATCCACGTCAGGACTGTAAAATGAGAAGGTGCGTTACAGCTCCTCATTTTGGGACAGTTTATTTTACCATTGATCCATGTATTTTGAATTCTTATAATGTAAAGCACCTCACCAGAAGTGTTACCTGTTAAAGAGAGAAGGCTTTCTACATTTCTAAGGGAGCTGTTTGAATCCATAGGACTCATCCCCTCATCTCTACTGGAGAATGTGACCTCTAATATCATCCTGTTGGGTAATTAGCATGCTGATTCCTTCAGGGTATTAATGTGCTAATTATACACGAGTCGTTGCTTCTATCATTAACTGATTTAGATACCACAGAGGTAGACCTACTGCTGAAGAACAGAGGAGATGTTTTTCAAGGCCAAATGCTTATTCACAACACATCTGCGGACCATAAGCAGCAGCACTATATCCCACACAGGTTTACAGACTTGCAGTTTCCCATGGCAGCTTTCCCAAAAGATGACCTGCCATTTGTGTGCCCACAGTCCAGATCCACAAGCCTTTAAAATTCTAGGACATGCCTTTCTTGGAGGTTAATTGCTTTATTCCGCTCTCAAAAAGGCCATTGTTTGCTGAGCAAGTTTGCTTACAGTTCAGATACACGGAGCTCCTGCATGGACCTTACCCAGGAGCAGGTGCTGACAGCACCATCGCAAAAATAAGCCCTTCCCTTTGCCCACACTCAAGAGCACCATTTCCCCTGTTGCTGTCACTGGTTCTTCCAAGAACAGGTCAGAAAGCAGGACTGCAAAAGCCCACAAAGCCAGGTGAGGAAAGCTGAAAGCAGAGCCTGGCTCCGCTGGTCGTGCACGATGCGCAGTGGGCTGGAGCAACCCACTCCCGTTCTTCACTCCTCTTGCAGCCATTACTTTTCTCAGTCAAACAAACAAGGAACTGTTTCCTCAAGCACCGACCAGCGTGTGCCGGCCACCACCTCGGGAGGAGGAAAGCCCTGGCTCTTCCTTTTCACCTCCTGCACCAGGCAGAGGAGCCCCTGCAGCTCCGGTCCCACAGGCCAGCGGCCGGGCACTGCTCCAGGCCGTGGGTAGGCCACGAGCGGGCTGAGCCACGCTGCCTGAGGTCTGAGCACTGCCTTCCAGTGGCCAAAGGGAGTTCAGAGGAGATTTCAGACTAAATGTGCTCCTAACTCCGCGGGGCTGCTCGGAACCAGACAATGAGGTAATTACCGTGTGGGTCTTTCAGAGTGACCCAGCCTCTGGTTGCGGACAGGTAGGCACTGCTTTGCAGTTAAGAAACCTATTTTCCTGACAGAAGCCACACACCTGATCTCATCAGCTCTCTTTCCACCATCGCAGTAACTTACACAATAGCAACATCCATTTCCAGGCCAACGCAGAGCAAAAAGCAATTAAGGAAGCAGAGGTCAAACCAATTCCTTCTGCAGCTGCTCTTTACTGAGGGATGCATTTGGAATCAGAAACACTTCTTAAAAAAAATAATCTCTTTCTAGTAGAAATGCTGAAATATAAAAGAAAATTGGTTTCACTCATGTCCATTAAAAGGGTTGAATTCTTGAGGACAAGCACTGTGATGTAAATCAAACATTTCTATGCTACCTGCTTATTGATGCATTGATCCCAAGTGATCCATATCAAACTAGTGGCAGCCTGCGTACTCAGGGAAGCTTTGCCCTGGGGCAGGGACCAGTGCAGCAGCCACAGGATGGCCCATTCCCCACGGGGCTCCTGCACAGGACAGGCTGGATAGCGCCCCAGGGCCAGGCTGGGCACAACCACACAACCACAACTGCCATCAGCCTGACGCCATCACTCCAAAAGTTGGCTCTGGTGTGAGCTTTCCCTCCTCTCCTCCCAGCCTTTGTCACATCAAATTGCTTTTAACCGGTTGACAGCTTTGCCTGTTGCTGTGCCACCAGGCACTTGCCTCTGACCCCTGAGTTTGCCTGGACGGCGTCAGCCCAGGCACTGGATCCAGCCAAAACGCCCTTTGCCTTCCTCTGCCTCTGTGCTGACACTTCCACACAAGTTTTTGTGAAGAGCATGACAGCAAGATATTAGTGATTTATGACCGATGCACACAGTAAAGTTTAAGCTGGCATTTCAAATATAAATTCCTCCTTTAACTGAGCATAACAGCAGCCCTGAAATAGCCAGGAAGACGTACTAACTCACAACATTTTCTTAAGCTATCTGCAGAAGCATCTTGCTTAGCTGGGACCACGCAGCATCTGCATCCCCTGAAAGCCCCAGGCCAGATGTGCCCGAGCTTTTCCCAGCACCGTGGTGCTGAGCGCCCCTGCTGCCACCTGCAGGCGTGCTGGGCCCAGGGCCCCAGCCCCAGAGCCTCCCCCAGGCACTGACCCCAGACCCAATCCCAGAGCTGGCGGACAAATCCCAGCACACAGCAGCGGGTGGGCACGAAGAATATAACTTCTCCAGCCTCCTCCATCAGTTACCTGCAAGGCAAGTGGAACCTCACAACTCCGAGAGAGGGGACAAATGGCAAGCAGGAATCGGCCTCTGGTTTTTCATCTGTGCTCTCCTTCAGGTTAGACATCAAGCAGAACACCTTGACCCAATTTATACGTCTGCCATCAGCTTATTTACAGAATATTCTCTAACAAATAACCCCTAAAGTGTGGTGGTTTCACATTTATCGATTTAATCTCCACCAGGCTCCAACTTGCATGCGAAACTCATTTCCCAGCATCTCCTTCATCCTCTGTGGACGCCCAGCTGCAGCTGCAATCTGAACCAACCGAGCGCGTGGCCAAATCCTAGCCATGCACGTACCCATCTGCTGCTTCACAGGGACACCACCACCAATTCAAGGGAACTTTCTTTGGAAAACCATTTTCTCTCCTCATCCTGCTGCAAGGGCAACCCCAGTGCTCCAGCTGGAGCACGTGCAGACAACTGAGAAGAGGCAAAACCAATTTACAAACTCCTGCGTGGCTTTCTCCTGGTAAGCAGCACTTTGTGGCATTCACAACAGCAAATCGATTATACAAAGCCCTTTTTTTTTTTCCCTGCATGTCCAATCATTTGTTTTCTAATTAAACAGATCTAATCAAAGCAGAGCTCCAAGTAGCCAAGTTACACACAGAAATTAAAGCAGTGACCAGAGAAGCGTGTGCTGTCCCAAAGGGCGCTGCGGGGCTCAGCCCCCTGGCAGCTCAGATCCCTTCCAGGTCAGGGGCATTTAACCAGCACAGTATTTCATACCCAGTGGTTAGAAAGCAAATTCCTAACCTGTGCCAGCAAGGCAAGCACGTTACCAGTCTCCTCACCTGTCATAGATGGACCACTGGAAACAAATGAGGGGGAAAAAACAAAACAAAACAAAAACACTAAGACATGGAAATACAGAGGTCAGATTTACGCACAGAGCATTATGCCTCGATGCAATCGAGTTTTCATAGCTTTGGAGGCAAAGCAGACAAGGCAGCAGGCCCCAGCGCAGAAGCATCCCAGCTGGGAGGGGGGCAGCGCGCTCCCGCACCTCCGGCAGCTGCAGGCATTTCATCTCCAGGCTGCCCCACCGCCTCAGCAGCTAGCGCCAAGCAGATTTCTCCTCATTTGATACACAGGAAGATTACACCCAGTGAGACGCTTCAGCAATTTCTTTCACCGTGGCATGAGCAAAACAAGATAAAGGAGCAAGGTTGAGAGAGGTGTGACTGTTTAAATTAATGGGCTTGGGAAAATCAGCGAGTGCTGGAGGTTGGCCTGGACAAAGGAAGTTTTGGTTCTTTCCTTAGGAGAAAAAAGATTCCTAAAAAATTCTAGAGACGTCCAGAAAAATACTATTCTGCCATGCCTGCAGTGATGCACATACTGAAGGCACAGACTTCTTATTAACAAGGTCAGTCAGATTGAAGAGTCTTCACTCTGCCTTGCTTGCAAGCAACAGATTGGCTTGGGAAGCACAAACATCTCGGTGCTCTCGCCACTATTAATCCTGTCTCACTCATGAAAGTGGACAGTCTGTGCAAAAAGCTAAACCCTGCCCCAAGCATCTTCCCTGAGCAGCCCAAAATATGCGGTACAGGCAGGGGCTGCTGGACCCCTGGCATCACAGGGAGACCAGTATCTTCTCACCACAACAGCTTGCCCACAGCCTCAAGGTCGTATCTGATTATTTTTATAATAATCCTGGGTGTGGTTGCTTGGTCCCATCACCCCAAGAGCAGAGATGCCCTCGCAGGACCTGCTGGGTCACGTTGTGTGGAGCAAAGCAGCAGCACCGTTGTTCTCGCTAGAGCTGGGCACAGACCATATGGTGCCCAGTGCATAAATGCATTTAGTATTTTATAATGCCAGACACAAAGGCCAATTTCTGATCTAAATTAAACAGGTATAAATCCTGAGAAAATCCTCTGCTGACATCAATGTTTTTCTTTTTATTCGCTTTGACTAAGAATAGGATTACACAGATTTAAACACAGATTAGATTCCACTTCTGACCTGCAATATTTATATATTCCTGACATATGGAATATATAGATACCACAGTGCTTCAGAAGCACAGGTCTAATAGAAAAAATTTCTAGCAGCAAATTGCCTATCTATTCATCTAAGAGAGATTATGGTACCCAACACGATACCACTAAAAATCAGAAGCCACCTCTTATTCCTGTGCGCCAGCACAGAGAAAAAATGAATTTGATTCTTATTAAAGGGGACAATTTTTCCCTATACATGTGTGCAAAAGACAGTGCCTGAATATATATATATATATATTTAATAAAAAGCAATAGGAGAAACAAGAGATCAGCATCTGAAGCAGCAAGTCAGAAATTAGATGTGTAATGACCCCAAACAGATTGGGTTTTCCATCCCTGCAAATGGGCACCTGAAGATGATGAAAGCATGACCTTCAGATGCCAACATACAGCCAGGCAAATCAAAATTCACACGTATTTCCAGAGAAGCCTGAGGCCAAATCCATTATTTGCCTTCAACCTGGTCAGCTAACTCGAACATTTGGAAATCAGCCTGTTAATTAAAAAAATACCATTAAAAAGCCTCGATATGTCTCCATCCCATTCCCGGGACTCTTAAAAATCTCATGCAGTCCCAGCAAAAACCAAAAGCATCACCCTGTCTCCAAAGCCTACACCATGAGTCTGACCACTCATCCAGGATGAATGAGTTAGTTTTATTTCAAGCTGCTTTGGGTAAACGTGGATTTGGGATCTCTAAGCCTTCGGTACAAGAGTTTGCCTGTCTGCCTAGCTTTGGCTCACCTGGAAGGTGTGGTGCTGATGAAGACCTTCAGCTTTGGCCCATCTCTCCAGGGTTTTCAGCCCGGTGAAAGTTGCTCTCCCCTTCAGCTACACCAATAACTGTCCCAGAAACACTGTCGCATGGATCAAGAGCACCCCAAACCATTTTCTACCATGCAAAAAATACTCAGTAGACAGTGTACAAAATCAAATGGGTTTGTACCAGACCATCTCCACCAGCCACAAGAGCAAAGGGCTACAGTTGTGAGCCTGTGCTCCCAAGTGTCTGTCTGTGCCTTTAGTGACTGCTTATTCCAGACCTTGATCCACCTGAAATATCCGCCTCCAGCAAGAAGTCAGGATTTCAAGGGAGACCCTGTTCTTCCCTTCTCACGCTGTAATGGCACAGAAGGAATGAATATGCTCCAGCAGGCAGTATTTCCTCAAAAAGAAATCATTTCAGCCAAAGCAAACTGAACTACCCCAAACTAAACCATTATCAACACATCCTGATAAGGATTTTTCTTCCTCTAAAAATTCAGATTTCATTAAATGGTCCTTAAATTTTCCCAAAGGCCAAGGGAAAGGGAAAATGAGGCAGTAGAGGAACAAGGTATATTACTATTGAACAGCAATCTGTTATTTTAATTAAGCACTCTCTATTAACTGGAAGTTAATTAGAGCCGCGGGATAAAGCATCAGCGTGATCTTGTGGGCTGAAGACATGAATTGTAACAGCACTTGGTGTTGTTGTCAGAGCCCCCATAGTGTGTGGAAGCCCTTGAAACCACGGATGTAGGTGTTCAATATCCCTCTGTTCAACAACAAGTCCTTGAGAACTCAAAAAACAAACAAACAAAACAAAAAAGAACAAAGAAAAACAGCTTGGTCCTAAATCAGCATTAAAGCATACTGAACAGTGAAGAGACTCATAAAATCCTACAAATGGTTCAGAAGATAAAGTGCCTGCAAGCTGTAAGCGTTCAGAAGATGTTAACGAGTCACCAAGATGCGGTTTGCCCCGGAGCTCTGGTGGTTTTTATTGGGCCATCTGGGCTTTGCTGCAACGCAAACAGCATTACCACCGATTGTTATTAACAACGTTATAATCATTAACAAAATACCACAGTGCTCAGATTTCAGGTGTCATCTTACCTCCTGCCGTGTAGCCGGGGCTTTTGGAAGGTTAGGCTGGGATTTAGAGGACAGCCTGCCCAAAACCCATCAGCGGGGAGAGCACACCTCTACACGCCAGCATCCAGCCCTTTGGAGCACAGACCCTGACGTTGCACCTCAAATATCTCTTTCTGTGCTCCGAAGTGCCCTCAGAGCATCACTGGAAGGCAGCAGCCGACAGCCCTGCTGCTGGGACCAAATTCCACACTCCCCTTACCAAGGGACAAGGAACAATTAATGCCTTTGTTCACAGGTATATCTGGCTAGGAGAACATGTCCTTGAAAGCCCTGTTTGTCTGCAAGAGACAAATTCTGCCTGCAGCGAAGCAGAAGATGGCCCATGGCCACGCTGCCAAAAGCAGCACGCGGAACAAAGCACCACACCGAAACGTGCCTGTCTGTCACCATCTGGAAACAGATGCTCATCACCTAGACAAGGTGTTTGGTGGAGTAAATTAAAAATCAAACATCCTCCCCACGAGGTGTTGCCTCACTGATTGTCTTTTTACCAAGTACCAATCATTTTCCTGGTTTTAGCCTCTTTTGGCGAGAAGCCATGTACAGCTGACATTCTGGTGGAGACAGCCTCCCCCTGAGCTCATCCCACCTCATTTTAGGCATCAGGGTGGGACACTGAGGCAGTGACACCTCCAGCAAGCATCCGAGGTAGGCACAGAAGGGAAGGCAGACAGAAAACTTGTACAGGGGACCCTGCCCCAACGGAGAAGGAAGGAGAAGCACTTTGGTCTGTAAATGCCAACAATTTCCAGTGTACAATGATGATATACCCAAGGAGGATAAAACATCTAAGAACTGGTCCAGAATGCCCCAAACCTCAGCTAAGGCAGTTTGTGTGCCCTGACCTGGAGGCACATACTGCCTGTCTCCCTCAGAGGCTATACTTCAACCCCACGGTCAGTCCAAAGGACAGGACACCACAAGGAAAACAACAGAGAGGTGGCTTTTAGAGAGCTGCCCATTTTCAGGGTTGGCATGCGCTGTCTTTGGGAAAGCCACAGGAAAAACATGCACAAATTGTTATTACAGTGCACTGAAAGCCAGACAGTCTATTCAAGACAAAAAAAAAAAGCCACCACCACGGAAAAAATAATAATCATACTTTGTCTAGATAGCGCATCACTCTGTGGTGGAGCTACACAGAGGGAGGCAGGAGCCCCAGCTGATAGGGACTGGCACGGCTCCACTGGCTTCAAATGAAGCCAAGCCAATATAAAGACAGCTGCAGACTGGGTCCAAAATATGAAGCCACAAAAAGGGCTCCTTTAAATTATTGAAGATATACTCAATTTCTGGCTCCCGCAACAGCTTTTGCAGCTCCCTATCCATTCAAAGCATCATCAGCCACCCTTCAAGCAGGATTATTTTCCTTTTCAATTGGACTTTGACTCAACAGCAAATTTAATTAACTGACCTAATGGACTAGAGCTGTGGATTGAAAAAATAAAAAAATAAACATCGACTCCCACAAAACAAACAACAAAAAGAACCACCATTTCAGCAAAAACAAAACAAAACAACCTAGAGCAAAAATGTGGCTTGTGCTCCTGCTTTGTAGAGATGCAAAATACCAACAAGACCTGAGCTGTGCTCCTCACGCTGTGAGGTCTAGAGAGCTCCTCTGCTTTGGCAACCATTTGTTCTTTGTTGTCTTGTAATGGAAGATCCCAAAGCCCTTTACCGGCTTCCCCAGCGTGCCAAGAGCAGGCTACGTGGGGAATGCTGCCTTCCCCATCCCGGGACTTTCATTTCACTAAAACCACAAAGATTCACCCATCAGTGCCACGGTCCCTGCTGGTGACACACTTCCACCAGTGTACAGAGACTGAACATGGCTCTCAGCCTTCACCACCACTACGTCCCCAGGACCACGACATCCCCGTGATGCCACAGGTGTCTGCGCAGGCTTCCTCAAACGTCCTCATGATGGGACAGGTCTCGGTTCCTCTGCTAACCGGACAGGAGGCTCACAGCAGACCAGCGAGCAGAAGACTGTAAACACAGCGATGTGAGTGACACCTCTCTATGCTGGTGCCCACAAACCCCATGAGTGCCTGAGCTGATCTCTACACACTTGGCTTTTGGACTCTTCCCACTGGTTCCTGCTAGCAGCTACTGCTGGAGACAGGACGGAGCTGCATGGAGCTTTGGTTTCTCCTGGAATGACAGATTCAGGCTGATCTCAACTTGCTGCATGACCTTGGGCAGTCTCTTTGCTTGATCGCTTCCCGTCTCATCCAGACGGCCACCTCCACGGTCACAGCACCACTCACCTCCCATCAGACAACAGAGTCCCAACTGCAGCAACGATGCCCACAGCCATGCCATGCCCGCATCATCCCTCAGCAGCAACAAGAACTTGGCCCCGCTGCTCCTCTGTGCACTCCTCACCAGCTCTGGAGCTGCCATTGACATTTCTGGATTATTTATTGCAACTTTCAAAGCAAGCACTGCGTTACTTAACAGCGAAGTGCCACTTAAAAGACATGCCACTGAGATCCGGCTGCATTACGTATGGTTATGAATCAACTAGCTTCCAAGTGACTTATTTTAAAATACATCCATTTGCACACAACAACAAAAAAGTAAAATAAATCAGGCATCCACGCATCAATGCCAACTTCATCAGCTGCTGTGAGAAGCATTGCATTGCATCCTCCCTGATTGCGCAGAGCTGATACTGTTTGCCTTCTGTTGCTCTCTTAGAAAAAGGGGAAAACAAAGAAAAAGAGTATTTCACATCTGTCACGTGAGCACCTGATAGAAGCTTCTAAGAACAAATTCATCACTGCACATGAAGGGTACAGTCAAGAACGATGTGCACGCAAAGCAGTGATTAATTAGGCTTTTTGCTGAGGAAATTTTCGTACATGAAGGGTAGGATTTAAATCACTGATCAGCATCACTTCTGCTATGACACGTTTGGAAACAAGTTAATGGGTTGGAATTAGGCTCGTGTGCAGGCTGTGACACCTGTATCTGCCACGTAAGAAATAAAGTAAGAAAATACTTCAAAATATTTTCTTTCAGATGCAGATTCCTTTCTCTTCTTCAAAAAGACAGTGAGTAATGGGTGGAAAGCTATGAAAAATAGAAGTAAAAAAAAGGTTTGAGAAGCACAGGAACCCAGAGTGGCCAAGGCTGCAGGTATGTCCCCAAATCCACCACTGGGACCCAGCTCCTGCGCACCTGCGGTGAAGTTGTGCTGTGGGAGGAAAACCCACCACCTCCTGGGGGTCCCACACTTCCATGGAGCAGCAGAAAAAGCCATCAGCCACAGCGGTCTCTACAGCAGCGCTGCCTGGAGGTCCACAACGCTGTCTCAGCTCTACCAGAGCTGCCCAACTCCCAGCCTACAGCACATCCCCACACTGTGCTACATTGGCTCTGAACAGCACACCCAAGTGCCAGTTTCTACTGAACGTTTTCATAGCTAGAGAACAAAAATAAGAGATTCAGAACCAATATAAAGTAATAATTCCTATCCAAGCCAAGCATCTCCAGTGCTGGCAGAGCTCTCATGTGAGGTTAGCACCTGCGAGGTCCGGGGACCCCATCTGCGATGCTCCTCCGGGCTTTTCCCCAAATCCCAGCCTCTCAAAAACAGAGATATGAACGAACCCACTAATGGAAGAGGTGATGTCAGTGTCAAACACCTGCACCTGCCTGATCTCCCAGGCAAAAGTTATCTTTGCCAATGCTTGGGCTTCAGTATCACTCAGTGCTCCTCTCTCATTTGTCCAATTTTTGACTTTATGTCAAGTTGGCTACTGCCAAGAAGTATAGTTAATGCACAAAACCGTTCCCAATGGCACCAATCAAGCACAGAACAGCCATGGTGCTTCCCCAGCAGCTCCAGCCTTCAGCTGGGAAAGGCTTATGCAGAAGACAGCATGCTGACTGAGCTTCCCTGGAGACTCCAGCGCTGGTTGCCTGTTGCACCGCAGTTACCAGACAGACACCACCCTGCACGGGTTCCTCTGCACACCTGCAACTACTTCTTCATTCACCTCGGAGACAACCAAGGCCATGCTAGACCAATAACGGCAGCACATTTACCTGTGAACACCAAGCTGGCATTTTCCAGTTCTTCTTGGGGAACCTTGAAGCTGAAGGACTCGTTGTAAAAGGGATCTATGGTCCCTCGCATGCAGGAGGTTTTCTTGGTTTTGGTTAACTTCAATCCATGAACAAGCTGAATTTTCACAAAGGGATCTGACAAAAATATGAAAAAAACACAGGCTGCAAGTTACTGGTGCAGTGAGCTGATGCTCTGGTTCGGGAAGGTTCTGCACAGCTGGGCATGCGGGAGTGGGGCTGGACCACGCTGGAGAATGGCACTGGGAAAGGAGCAGGACTCGTACCGCCACACAGTGGAGAGACAAAAGTCAGGCAGCTGGCTCAAAAATGCTCCCTGCCAAAACCACGCTGAGCACAATTAATGACAGCCTCGACTCAGACCAAATGCACTGCTCTTTCTGGAAAATGCCAATGTTCTGGCAGCATCAGCGGTTGGGGCAGGGAGCATGGCAAAAACCCATCAGGACATGTGCATGAAGCAATTACCAGCTCAGAAACAGCAGGGAACAACGCATGGACACTGTAAAAACTGAACATCGCCTCCAGAGCAGCTAGTTACCCTAAATAAAACCACTGCAATATTAACATTCATGCAGTGCTTGGCACCTGCAAAACAGAGCACAGCCTTAAATGGGCTGCCTTAACAGCACGAAGCGTCAGGGTAGGCTGGGCTCCTGGTTTCTCACTTCGCTCTGGGTCAGAGATTTTGACTTTAAGCAAGATGAAGGTATTCATACTCTCTATTTTTGCTCAGGGTAAATGTTCTGGACACTGGTTATTGGTAGCTATACATATAAAATGAATATCTGCTGCCTTCTATTAATAGGAACTGAGCATCCAAACCCTCTTGGGTCCCCACCCAAATTGCAGGCTTGCTGTCGATCTGCTTTAGAAGTACATACAAGCTGTGCATGAGTAATGTGAGAAATACCCTGCCCTTTACCTGAACCTTGGCTCATGTCTGTCTGAAGAAGCTGTTTTGCTCTAATGATGTCCACGTTCAGTCTTCCTGCGCTGGGTAGGTAGTTTAGTGACAACAGCAGCTCCCCCAGCTCGACTTCATTCTACAGGGAAAAGGCAATGTGGAAATTCAGAACAAAGCTTGGAGGGGAAGAAAAGAGCAGGAAGATAAATTAAATAAAACCCATTTGCCTGAGTGCCTGAAAAACAAATTTTAGTCACACTCTAAGCTGCAACCAAGAACCATCTGGTGGTATCTTGTGCTGAGCAGAAACAAGAAACAATACTATCCCCAGACAAAGATCTGTTCCTTAAACCTCTGACCACTCATCAGCTTTTCAGAAGACACTGCAAAGAGGACCTATATGGAGGAATGAATACAGGGTCAGTAATTTCTACTCCCCTTCATTCTGAGTAGTTCCAGGTGGAACTACCTGTAGTTCCATCAGCCTCACCTCCTGATTAATGCACACAACATGGACCCCATTGGAGAAGGCCTTCTCCTCCCTCCCCAGCCCCCATGGACCACCACCAGCCACCTGGGAGCTTCAGGTATGGTTCAGGCAGGAGATGATTAATGCATCCCTGGGGCACATGAAGAAATCCAGAGACATCCCCTTGGTACCTGGCTCTGTCCTATGCAGAGACCACAGCAGGATGCACTGCTGCATGCCCAGCTTAACCCTGCCCTTGCTTCTTGTCAGGCTATATCACAGCCATCGCTTCACTTGAATATAGCTGTTCAGGCGTTATTTCTTTTCCTTTCACTTAATGGTGCTTAAAAACAGGAATTAAAATAAATAAATAAATAAATATGGAGAACTGAAAGCACTGCTCCTCAGACATGGCAGCACAGAACAACCTCTTCCCCTTAGCACAATGTGGCTCAGAGACGCTGCTGTTCTCGGATGCAAAATAAGCACACGGAAGCAATGCTGGAGGTGCAGAGCACACCCACCTGCCCTGGCAGGTCACCGCTCCTTCAAAGTTGTCCCGGGTCTATGCAGGAGCCCAGCACTAGCTCTGCATCCCTGATGGCAGTGTAAGTCAAAGCCCAGCCAAGACATGACCGCCACCGCCCGCTCACAGGAGAAGAGGAGCTGCTGCGGTACTGCAATCATAGCAAAAGGCTTAAATATCTTTAACGGTGCCCCAAATATTAGATTACAGAAATCACAAAGTGACTGGCTAGGCAATAAAGAAAAAAAAGCTCTGAGACACAGCAACAACCTGAGCTGGCCCAAAGAACCAAATTCATCAGCAGATGGGTCAGCACACCCGGTGCCCACCCCAGGCAGAGCTGTGAACACGAGCGCACCCAAATTCTCTCCAGGCGCCCAGGTCCTCAGCGTGGCACGGGGCTGCACCCGCTGCCTGGCAGGAAGGCAGCACACCAGCAGTTCCTGCTGCCCGCCGGCCATTCGGCTCCTCGCCTAACAAGCCCAGCACTAAATCTGACGTCAGGTAATCATATTAAAAGTTCTCCCCCAGGCATTTTGTCTCCTCTGTTCCCGTTGACTACTCCCGGCAAAGGCAGCAGGATGCGCTCGGCATGCAGGAGCAGGTGGCAGGCTGAGGGAGCCCTGCACCTCCGATGCAATACAATCTATTTTTATTTATTTATTTATTTATTTGCCTTCAATGGAAAATATGCCAACAGGCTGCCTGATCCTAAGCCAAAACCACGTGCCCTATTCACACACTTAACTGCCCCAAAGCCACGCCAGCAGCATCAACCCCCAACTAGCCATCCTGATGGCACCTCTGCACCTTTCCTACAGCCTCTCTCCCATGCCATAAAAAGCATCTGATTTCTTAACCTTAACTCTTTTCGTCACAGCATCTCTTGGGTCGCATTACGTGGCAGGATGTGATTACACAGCACATGGACTCCTATCCACCATGTGCTGCAAACTGTTCTGCTGCTGCTGCAGTACTTGTGCTTTTCCTGGAAGGCAACTTGCTTCCATCAGCCTTCATGAAGCCCCACATCACAGTTCTCTTCAAAATATGGTATTTTCAATTATTTCAATCAGAAATACATTTCCCAGCACCTGACCCAACACATACCCAGTGCTCACAACCCTTGGAAGGTCAAGCCACACCTAAACAAACCATTGTGCCCACCTGTAGCACAAGGTAAGGATCTAGGAATCTAGGACAGCATCACACGCAAGGTAATTTAAATGACCAATTCTATCATCTTTGCTTTGATCTTCCCCCAAAACCTCTGACACATTTATCACTGAGAATGGTGACCCCAAGCAGGACCATGGTAGCAGACCTGGCCAGGAGCCCATGGGCAGCACAAAGCCACCCCGATGCTGTCACTCAGGATGACTTCTCCTTCCCCCCTCCTGGCTAACAAACCACAAGGGCTAATCTCAAAGTTCACACCTGGCTTGTAAAATCTATTACCAGCATGGTAACGAAGCACTCAGCACCCACAGCACACAAACAGGGTCCGCCTGAGATATCCCTCAACCTCAGCTCATTTTTTTATAACACCAACAACGTTTTTAATGCATCCAGGCTTGTTTTCTGCTCGCATTCACTGCTGTGCTGGGCTCTATGCAGACTTTAATTCCTAGAAATTCAGGTACATTTAGACAGCACAAATTAGGAAACTAATTAGTGATGCTATTACCAGCTGGGAAGAGACAGTCAAACAGTTTAGCCTGTAAATATCAAGTTCCTGACACAGCCAGGAGGCAGGCTGACACTGGGCAGGAAGGTAGGACTTTTCAGATCACCTCAAACTTAGAGTGCTGGAGACCCACGTTAAAATTTGGGGTAATTACTTCTGGACCCACCCATGGTGGAACCTGTGGACCTTAACCAAGACGTGCAGGAATTAAGAGGCTCCTTCGGCCAAAGGAGAGGCTGCAGGAAGGGGTCTCCCTGGGAGGCGAGGGGAGGCTCAGCAGGGACACGCAGGTCTCCCCCAAGGGTCTGCGCCAATGGGAGCAAAATTGCTCCATTTTTTACACCCACAAAAATCAGGCTAGGTTCCCTTGAAGCCAAGCCAAGTTTATTCAAAGAGCTCCTGCAATGTAAGCACCATGGTGCTGCCCAACATGAGACCTTGCTGGGGAAAGGTAAAGCTAAATCCCTGATTTTCAGCAGGACCCAATCTACCAGGGATATCGGCAGCTCTGCAAGAACCTTTTTGACTGTTTGGGCATATATTTGAGTGAGGAGAGATATAAAACACTATATTTTGTAAGTGTGATCCAACAAAGTCAGAAGACTACAACTGGCTTTAATGAGCCTCAGCTCAGGCTTAAATTCCCAAATCCCAGTAGTGCCTTCTGTCTCTTGCTGCTTTTCAACTGTGTCCAGATTTTTGCTAATTATCTTAGGGGAAGTAAGGTACAAGCCAGCCCAGAAAGACCATGGCAGGATGAGTGTGCTCAAAAACAAAGCAGCCCCATGGCAAGGCGGAACAAAAGTGTTCCTGGTGATAACAAAAGGTGCTTTCAGAAGGAAACCCAGCTCCCCGAATAGCTTACAGTATGAGTGACTCAGACCTTTAAAAGCACTTAACTCGAGAAGTGAACTGCCTCTGATCCTATAAACACATTATTTCTACTTTAGCTGCAATGATCTAGGAAACATGTCTCAAATCCTGCCACAGTGGCCAGGGGGACACCAAGCGCACAAGAAAACATCTGTGGTTGGTAGCTACCATGCGTTTCTCCCCAGAACATCGGAGGAGCACCTCCACCCTGTGATGCCCAACCACACTCAGCAGCCTTCCCCTGTTCTTTGGTCACTTGTCATTTGCCGTCGTTGTTAAGCAACAGGCAAGGACCCAACTGGGTGCTCCAAGAAGCCCTAGGCACAAGGAGGTGCACCTCCTCAGGTTTTTGCTCCCCGCTCTTTCCCCAGCAAGCTCACACCAGGTGTGCCCTTGCTGATGTGACAGCCTCACTAAGGCATGCTGATGGCACACTTTGTGTTGGACGGGGAAATGGGGATGTAGGCAGAGGAGCTGCTTAAAGGACTCGGTGCTCAGCAGGCAGAACAGAGATAACTGGGGAGCTTCTGGAGTTCACCGTACGATGGACAAAAAGGACCCTTCTCATTACAGGATGGGCAGGAGACCCAGCTCAGGGATGGATGCATGGATGTAGAGGTCTCATGTGGCTGGTGGGGCCCGCAGGGCTGGCCAGGGTGCTCCTCCAGCACACGGACCTGCTGAGCTTGGGCATCCACACTGCGCAGCCGTAACCACTGACCCCCGTGGCCACCATGCTGTTTACAGGTATTTTTATCAGCAAGAATAACGTCAAGACATGTTTTCCTGGAGAGACTCCAGGCACAGCAGCACGGCTGTTGTTCTGTGGCACACCGAAGCCTCCCCAAATCTCACACCCATGTATCGGCTGAGCGCAGAAGAGAGGGATGCAAGCTTAAGCACAAGACGTGTCACCGGCACATTGGTCATGGCAGGGGGGGAAGTGTCTGAATTTTCCTTTTCCTCCATCTTTGCATCGGAAAACTGAAACGCTGCTGGTTTTGCCTATGTGAACACAAGATGTTCACAGAACACAATGTGCAGAGGTGCCCCTCAGGCACGGCTGCGCAAAGGCATGGTTGAGTTACCATTATTATGCTGATGACGTGCTGATTTGTGCCGAGATCCCAGATGACCCTGGGAAAGCAATTTCCTGTTTGATTAGGTGCCTAAGTGACACAAGCCTAGATGTCTGAGACTCTCCTGAAGCTCTCATTTACATTTCACTCCTGGCTGTTTCCCTCCACAGCCTATTTCACAGCCAGCCTTGGGCTCGCCTTGATCCAGAACCTTCTACCCTTACTACTTGGGTTGAACCAAACACACAAAAGATATATTTTTTTTTCCCTCTTCTGTCCTCTCTGAAACACAACAAGGCTGTCCCAAGGGAAAAAGAGTTTTTAATTAATGCCACTTGCACATCTTGTTTGGATCAGGGCAATTCCTTACTCGCAGCCCCCCCCCCAGCTGTTCATTTCGTACTGCTACAACACCAGCAAAATCCTGCAGCTAAAAACTCTCCCCAGTTCCCGACGGGAACCAGAGCACATTACATCAGCACAGACATCTATGCAACGCTCCTAATGAAGTTTCAGATTGATTTTCCTCCTCAAGGTTATCTGTGATGATACCTCCAGGCACAGCAGAAAACTGATGGCTTAGAACAGTTTGCTCTAACAGGCTCTCTACAGCATCCCGTGACACACAGCAATTATTTCTGGAAGGCTGGGCTATTAAGGACCAGAACCTGAAATATATACACACACATATATACATATATAGACAGATATATATATACACACACACACCAATGGAGAAGAATGTTACCTGTGTAACAGGCTGAGCAGATACATAATGAAGAGAGTCACAAAATCCTTTCTAAAGTCTTTGCAAATTCACATGGCCATGAGGAAACCATTTATTCCCACCCACCCTCCCAGGAGATACTGCCCATCTTGAGGTTCTCTGATACTTTTGAGCTTTCTGGCAACAGGACAAAAGCAGCTCACGAACGGCGCGTTTAGAGGAGCCGTGGCACAAGTCCTGCTTCTGTAGACACAGACCTCGGGGTAAGGGAGGTTCGCAGGCGTTTGCTCTCTGCGTGGCACCTGCAGCAATGCTGCGGCTGGAGCAGTTCCCCCAGCTCTGCCAGACCCATCAGCATCCTCTATAATGACACCAGCGAGGAGAAGCAGCTTCTCATTTTCACCTCACATGGGGAGGCAGTGCGAGGGGAACTGCCCACAGGGCCAGGGACCCGTCCCTAGAGGAAGGACTGTTTCTGATCCAGATCCCTGGGCTGTACGAGTCAAACAGCCCTGACGCTTCAGCCATAAAGCAAGGATCCATCTGGGAATCTGAAACAGGAGCAGAACGGCCACCTGCCACCTGTTCCCACCAGCAACTGCAAGAGAAGGTATCTCTGATTTGCCTCTCTCATGAAAAAGCCTCCGGGCACAAGATGCAAGGTTTCCTGCGGGGAGCACCAGCACCTCCTCTGGGCTCCGCCTCAACAAAATAATCCCCGCAGCATCGCGGTCCTCTGCAAAAAGGGCAAGGAGTGACTGACACACGGGTGAAGGGAGGAGGTGACTGAGGTGACAGCTGGAAGCAGAAGAGACAGATGAGGGCAAAAAGAGAAAATGTTCAGGAAGAAAAACTTCCCAGTGCTGGGGCTTTAAAGACTCAAAAAGGGGGGAAACCAACCAACCAAAAAAAAAAATCTGGAATGGACCTAAAATAGAGAAAAGATGCAAGGAAAAACGGCAGAATGCCATAGGCCAAAACACTACAACCAACCACAGGTTAAGAGCTGAAGTGTTGTCAGGAGACAAGGCCAGCTGGGAAGGGAGTGTGAAGACCTCGGAGCCGGCTGTGCTGCTGCTGAGGCTGCACCACGGCCACCGCCACCGTCCCGCAGCACCAGGCACCCATGGGTGGTGGCAGCTCCCCAGACCCTGCCTCCAGCCAGGCACGGGCAAACCACCGGCTGGATTTCAGCATCCCATTAATGAGCAAGTAGATATACATATCCAAGCCACGTTCATCAGCAGTGATTCTGCATCACCCCTTTAATTAAGCAGCTGCTAAGCTTCTGGACAGCTTTAAAAAAAAAAAAAAAAGGAAAAAGCCCTGACAATGCTCACTTCCATATTTAATTTCCTGCAACTCCGTTTTACCAGCACGGAGCCCCCTTCCATGCCGACACACACGAGGTTGAACCAAACACTGCGCCAAGGCTCTCTGAACAAAGTCTCCGGACACCTTTCCATCTGTCCTACGCCTGTATGAGAGATGTGTGCTGGCATGTTTTTTTAATAATACCCTGTGCTACCAAATGCAAAGCATAGCATGTTCCCCAAGGATGGCTCCTTCTCAGACTGCAGTGGGCAAGCCCGGGAGTGTCAGTGCCAAGAAAAAACGTGGTGCAGGCACAACTGCTGGGCTCCAAGCAGCGTGCCAGGGCCGCCCGCCTGCACGCCACAATTCAAGGTAATGTGCAAAAGAACTGCCCCAAAGTGAATCATTACCTGAATTTCAGATTCCCTTCTTGCTTTTCCTTCCCAAGCAAGGCATGGTAAGAACAACAGAACAATGCTTGCCGTAGGCTTATCCCTGAGATGGGAATCAAAAACTGTAGAGCCCTGCCACAGGAGAGCTATTTGTGCAGCACATGCTGTTTTGAATGGACAAAGATGACAGCTCCTTAAAAGACTGTCACTCTACTGCTCTCATAGTATGAAGTTAAAAAAGCAAGTCCAATACTTATCCCCTCTATTATATAAATGGCTTAATTTGAGGGGAGAAGGAATTTTTGTGCTATTTTCCCCAACTACAACCACGCAAGTTTTTTTCTTTTGCAGAATGATCTCCAAGCTCTCATTACTGCTGGTCTAAAACGTTTATTCCTGCCTACTCAAATCTGCCAAAAGAGAAATGAATCATATGTCAATAAAACTTGGGGTCCTGAACATGTGTTTTGGAATTAATCTTAACAGAGAAATGTGTGAATCTGAGCACAGCCACGGCAAGGGCTGCCAACTTCATTCATGGTAATTAAGCAAAGCCACACACATTTAAGGGGATATTTAAGGAGCGCAGAGCGTTCCTATGGGGACTGGACTCAGTGCTCCTCCGTGAACAGCTACTGCACTTTAGAAACACTCTAATTATACTAGAAAAAAAAGTCATCCAGAACTACTAGGGATAACGAATTTGGCAGTACCTAAACTGACATTTCTACAAGGAGTCAGACCTTCTGCGTATTCGCTGGCGCTGATCATACACTGGGCAGCAGCTCACCTGTGCCTCCGTGTTGGACACAATCCCACCAAATGCTGCACACACTTCCCAAGCCACCAAAAGTGCTTCTGTACAGGCACAGTCTTTCACCTGATGTTTAGCACTGAGTATCGTCTTGTGCTGATTCCTCAGGAGGACAGCATGCTGCTCGCCCATATTGAGCTTCTCTGGTGACACAATATGCTCCTGATATAACAACTGTCTGTATCCCGGTATGATGAGCAGTCCGGTTCATCTGACTGGCTAGACCCAAGGTAATTTTTAGGCTGTCTGTTAACGAGCAGCTCTGTGAGGGGGTAATGGAGACGTTCTGCTACCAAACACACCGTGCCTGTGCCCACCCGAGAGCTGCACACACCATTGTGTGGCTTGCAGGTGGTTATCCTGGTCCAACCCCAGTGCAGCCGATGGAGTTGCTGCTGCAGGAGCTGGACCATGGCTCAGTTTGGGAGACAGCCACCTGTCCCACCAACACCGCGTGCCCCAAAACTCTGCTGGCACCCCATTTGTGGTCCTGTGCTGAGACACAACCCCACCTCTGGGCTTGATGGGGCTCATGGTGAGTGTGGGACCAGGGCTCAGCACCCGCCCTATCAGCATGTACCTTGGCAATGGTTTCCAGGCAGCAAAGCAGATGGTTATCTTAGCTGAGCCCATTTAAGCTGCTTTCCCTGCTCTTCTGCAAACCCCGTCCCGTCCCACCCCATTGGTATGAATCAAAACCCCTTCTCCTCAGCTCCTGCCGCCTGCATTCACTTCCCTCCATCTCAACACGCTTCTGTCTATAAATACCAGCTAAAAAACAAACAAACAAAAAAAACACCACATATTTTCTGTCTTCCATCTCTACATTTCTCATCTATGCCTGTCTGTCTTTCTCTCCCTCTGTGGCTGGTTTTACAAGCACCTGTTGCAGAGCTTTCTTCAACACGGGCTCCATCACTGGTGGTGGAGCTGCTGCCAGCTGCTGCTCAGCCTCGCCGCCCCGGGCAAGCCAGCCCAGCCCGGAAAGTTTTCATCACCTAATCACCAGGGTGGCACCACTGCTGCTCTGTCTGGCTCTCAGGAAGCCCACAATACCTTCTGTAAAAGAAAATACCAGCGGCGGTGGGTTGCTCTGTCCCAGTCTATCCTGATCTCACTACACAAAATGCACTTGGGCAGCCCCAGGTTCAGTCAACAAGAAGTGAATAAAGGCTGCCCCACAACTAACCAAGCAAAAAAAAAAAAAGAAAGAGAAGTATTAAAAAGAAAAAAAGTCAACATGTCAAATCTATCATGTCAAAGGCAGAATCTTTCAATTGGCAAACAAAAATTACAAATTTCTAGCCTAAGCATTACTGTTATTGAAAGGCATTAAAATGCAGATTTTCAAAGTAATAAGCTTTATTGTTTTACTGCTTCCAGGATTTATTTTAACCCTTTGATCAATGCTTTTATCTTTAATCTGCACAAGCAGAAAATGAACCCTAGTCAATGAGCTTTAAAACCTTATCAGTGACAGAACATGGAAAAATGATATAAAACATCCTGCCTGGATGTCCTAGTACAAGCACGGCTATTCTCTTTGCATTCTGCCAGTTAGCTAGCGCCCAGCCAGAAAGAACAAGGAAATATGAGAAAACACTTAACTAAAGCCACAAAACAAGGCACTTATCCAACCAAGGTGCAAAGGACTTTTTGGTTAAATTAAGATTTGACTTTATCTGCTTTCTATCTTATGGGAAAAGTCTTGTAAGGTTAAGCCTGTCCATTCACAGGGAGTTTTCATTTTCTCCTTAATTTTACAAAAATCAAAATGCCAATTCCTGCATAAATAATTTAGCTGAAATCCTGCTGGAGCAGACAGCACTGCTGAAAGCAGCAGCAGCTTTCACTGAAACTTTGGAGAGGCCGGAGGAAGGGCTGGCTCCAGGCCAGGCACGTGAAGGCTGAGATGGTCTTGGCGAACCAGGGTAGGCATTAGCTGTGCAGTGACTCCAGGTTACTAATAAAGAGATGCAAAATGCAGAGACAGGTTTGTCATGCAAAGGCAAAGAAAAAAATAAATAGCAAGGCCGCATGGCATGAGTCACGGGAGGATAAGAGGGATGCAAAGAGAACTCTGTTCTCAGATACATCAATACTGAGCCCATGATGAGCCACTAGTACCAAAAAGAAAAATAAAATCACGTGCATTCATGAATAAACATTTGGGAAAAAAGGTGGTGAGGGGAGCCCAAGAATATCTGTTCTTGTTTATTTTCCTTATGCACATTTGCCCCTGCCTCTCCAACCATCATGCAAAGCAGACCCCAGCACAGACACCAGGGAGCCCACGGTTTTCACTTGCACTCAATTTTCACATCTTTCCTTTTTGCATGAAAAAATGTCCTGGCAAATCCCATAATGCCACTGTTTCTACTCTAGCAAATCCAGCCAGCTCTCCTCCAGTTATCAGGGTCTTGTTTCTCTTCTCCCTGAGCTCTGAGGAAGCACAAAGCTCTCTCCAGTCGCTGCGCGCCCAGAGCCGGGCAGAGACCTCACCGACTGCACACAAACGCTGCCTGGCTTGCTTTTCTTCCCACCAGCACCTGATGACAATTCCCATTTCAAATCATGCTCTCAGACTCACTATAAAACAGAGGCAAGGTCATTGATTTGTCCTTCATCTCATCCAACACTTCTGGCTATGACATCCTTTCGTAGACACACAAAAATCAAAGGAACTGTGAACTGTCAGTGTTCACATGGGGTTTTTGATTCAGCGAAGGCTCTAAGGCCTAGAAAATGCACTCCCAGAGCTGGTGACACACAAACAGGGGCAACCATGTTAGACCAGCCTTCAGCGATACTCCCATCCTTAGCACAAACAGGTAGGACACCCATGCCTGGCTCTTGGCTTGGCTTTTAAATTGGTCACTGCAGGTGATGGTGCTAAAAGCAAATCTGGTAGCTAAGGGCAGGTCCTGGCTGCAAAGCTCAGATCTCAGAACTCCTTCCCTTGCTGCAGAGGAGGTGGCACTGCCGGGGGCCCTATCCTGAGAGGACCCTCTGCAACCTTCTCCCATCCCACCCAGAGAAAACTGCAGACCCAAACCTGCAGCAGGCCACGTACATCAGATATAATCTATGGCAAGTTTAATTTCCTTCAGGGACATGACACAAATAAAATTATCTTGCAATTTTTTGCTCTGGGATAGATTTGTCTTCCATATACCTTCTTTGCATCAGATCATTACTGAACTGGTGCCAGTGGTTCTCCATGTGTACAACCACAGGAGTGACCCAGCTGGGACAGTGTCACTGCAGTCTCTGGGAAGAGATGCAGGTCACTGCAGTGACGAGAAAGATCTTCCACAAGGTGCAGATTTCCAAAGCAGTTTTGATTTGTTCTCATTAGAGTTGACATAGATCTTCTGTCATTCCACCTCCTCTGAATATAAAAGAAGGCAGCTCCTCTACCTCACCGCAGAACAGCTACAAGGCCAGCTACAGGCCCAACGTTATTTCAGCCCAGCAGATGCTGTATTAACAAGATGACGATGACTAATCAGAAATAGTATCAACTGCCAACAAGCAAAGGAACTACACACACACACAAAAAAAAAAAAGTGAGAAAAAACGTGGCAATAATCTGATAAATTCTGTTACCTGAGAACTAGGAACAAGGGCTTTCCACCAGTGACCGCCTTTCACAAGGTCTACATCACTCAAAGGCATTGACACTTTGCCAATAACACAATGGCGTGAGAATTTGTCAAAATCCACTACGGTTAAAAGCAGAGTTCTTCTCTGGGCTTCTAAAAATGGGATTTCAAATGTGTACCTCTCTTCAAACACTGGGTTCTGAGTTTTGCGCTTAACTCCGGTCTGCTTGGAGTTCTTCTGGTCTGGAAGCAGGCAGATCTTCACGTAGGGGTTGGAGTGAGCCATATCTTGCCTTGAGCCGTCGTATGAAATCGGGGGAGGCAGGTCCTTAGCCTCAATGACTCGCACTATTAGGTAATTATGCAACAGGTCATACTGAGTGCTAAAGTGCAGCATGCCCAGCTGGTACTTCGATAAGATTTCCTCATCTGTCAAGGAGTCCATATCATCGCTGTTTGAGTCAAGAGAGTACAGTCTTGGTTCAAATTTTCTAAAATAGTCATCCGGGCTATAGGTTTTCCGCAGGATAGTTGGCTGAACTATTTCTTTCTTGGCTCCTATTATTCCAAACTCAATAGGTTTAATGTCAATTAATGGAGAACTTGGCCTCCTCGACTCTAAACCTAAATGAGAAAAATGCACAAAAATGATTATTAGAAACTCAGTTCATTACAGGCCCAAGTCACATTGTTGTTCTTTGAGTTCAGCTACTCTGTATCCGTGCAATGCCTCGCACAGCAAACATTGCTAAGTGGGACTTTTCACCATTACATTTGCGAACAACTAACAGTACCCTTAGTTATGCTGCAGCGCAACCTCAACTACAAATTTTTCACCTTGTCCATTTTTTCATCACACACACGTTTCAGCAAGAAAAACAGGACTGGCCCCTTCCACTGTGCTCCTGTAGAGCAGGATAAGATTTTAATCAATGTACCTTCAGCTCTACTTGATTCCCTGTCTAAGAGACGAAAGAGCAGGCAATACACTCTGATTTTTTTTTTTTTCCACAAGAATTACATTAATGTTGGAAGGACGACCTTACTTGAAATCCGCCTGGTGAGGCTGTAAGTGGACCGTGATGCATCTGAAGATGACCGCCTTCTGTCAGGGGAAACATCCTGAAGAGTGGGAGGCAGTTCACTGATTGTATTATCAGAGTCTCCATCTTTGTCCTCATTTTGGCTGCTTATCCTGTTATAACAAGAGACCTTTAGGTGATTCAGCCCAGTAAAAGGACTATATACAGAATAAAAACGTATTCAGATATTCTGTGTCTAATCTTGTGTGCACATCCCTGGATGCCGCAGGGTATCTCCTTCACATCTATTTGGCAAGCAAAAGGCTGAGCAACTGACTACATGCCTATGTAAAGGGGAGATGCTTTATCTTTCTGCTTGCCTTTCAAACAAGAGCATATCAGCACCAGTGCGTGACACAGGCTACAGAGGCACGTGTGACTTGGACCTCAATCAGCAATACTGAATTCATCTTTGAGGAAAATAAAAAAGAAAAAATAAAGCCCTCATAACATGAGCTTATTGCTGTAAATCTACAGCTACCCTTTGGAAGCATGGCCATCACCAGGAAATAACTAGCATGGGAGCCACCACGCTCAGACACCTGAATCCCTCTCTGAGTAAAATATTATTTTTTTTTTGCAATACAACACCAAGGTTTCAAAACTCAATAAGTAGGATTAATTAACAGCTATCTATTGACATTTTTTTAAATAACTGGTTCCATAAACCAGAGGTGACTCCCAAAAGACAGGAATTTTGCTGCCCAGGGGTCTTGGTGAGGGAGGAAAGGGACAGAGGGAAGTCAGCAGGATCTCACTAACAAAGTAAATGTTAGTGAGAGCTGTAGCACCCTTGAGAAGACTCAGTAGGAGACTTGGATCATAAAGAAGCCTGCATACAATTCCCATCTCAGCTTAGTTTTCATCTATAACAGCAGTTCAGTTAAAAATCTCAACTTCTCACAGCTGCTGTGGTTTGCGCCATGGGCCAGGGCCTCCCAGCTTTGGCTGGAAGAAGAGCAAGAGCCAGCAGTAACCCAGCTGCACCTTCTGAGGCGAGCCACTGCTAGAAATCTGCAGGTGGAAATGAAATCAAGCAATGGTATGAGACATGTAAACCATCATGCTAAACTAATCCATGAGACAGAGTACTCAGAAAAATAGCAGCAGATCACAAGGAAAGCATCAGCGTGAAATGAGCGAAGCAAGGGGAATACCGCTTGAGCCTTGCTCCTGATTCACTCATCCTATGTTCATGGCCAGGCTGGGTATAAATGAAGTATGTTGAATCATTCGCTCTAGCAATCAATGACTGAACTACAGCAATAAAAATGTTCTGGAAAAAAAAAGTTGGAAACTCATAGAAAAGGGCCCCTGAATATAAAATAGACTTAAACTAGAATTTCTTTTCCAAATTCACAAAATTCCCAGCAGGATCTAGCGTACATGCAAATACTCACCAACCCAGACTCATTCAACTCATCCACATCAAAAAATAAATCACATCAAATCAAATCTAGGAATCAAAACAAAACCCTATATTAAAAAGGGCATGCAGTATTTGCACAATCCGGCAGCCCATTAAAGGCAATCCACACCATGCAGTTTGACATACAATCAGCACTAGGAACACAAACAGCTTTTTCATGCCTAAATGCAGGTCTGCACAATCATATGTAGCATTTGGACATCTTTGTGTTTGAGAAGCAAATGCACAAAATGAGGAGAAGGCAGGGTGAAAAGGGAATCAGGAAGAGAGGCATTAAAGATGTTCTACAACGGGTAAACGTAATAGTGAGTTAATAACGTACAGATGACCTTTAGTAAGGAAATTGCTACTGAGCCACAATAATTTTTCCTCAAATAAACTTTGGCTCTGGTTAAAGCAGCTCTGTTTCTGTTTAATCAGAGCCTTTGGGAAGAGGAGTCGCGTTCTGATTTCAATTTAATCTCACAGAGTGTGCAGCATTTATCTTTGGGTTTTTAGGGAGAATACTCCATAACAGGCAGTGCCGACATACACCCTCCTTCCCAGCCCATTTTTGCAAGGACTGGGATGCAAGCACTCATTGTGAAACAAGCAGCAGCAGCTACCATGCATTCAGGTCAATACAATTAGCCTCAATTCAGTAAGACTTTATTTATTTATTTATTTATTAAGTTGCTACTGGAGGCTACTATAAAAAATTCAGGAAGTGAGAAAAATCAACAGCCTCCCAGGAGGAAAGGCTTCAGCTTGCAGCTTTAGAGTCCCCTCCTGAATTTCCAGGACATCAGGTGTCTCACAGCTGCCAAAGGGAAAACCTCTGGCAAAACACAAAGGACAGGCTATCAAGCACGGGCATTCAGGTGTTTGCTAAGTAGGCAAATGAAGACCATAAAATCAGTTCTTCCCTGGGGACCGAGTGGGGAGGTAGGGAAGGATCAAACTGCACTCTCCATGTATCAGCATCCTGGGTGCATGAAGAAGTGGCAACAATGAAAGATCGCGGCAGAAAACCTAGATCTGGTTTTAAAACACTTGCAGGCTGTGAGCAGCGAATACAATAAATTGATTTGCTCCCAAATTCAGTGCATGTATAAATGCAGAATAGTGTTATCAAATCCATCTTCCACTTGAGAGGTTTCCATTGAATCTAAAAGCCTTTTTTTTTAAAAAAAAAAAAGTGTGTATCAATTAGCCTATACAGATGTCTGAGCACTTTAAAAACACACCCATTAAACATGTTATTCTGAGACCAGTTCCAAGCCCCTGCTCTGCTCACACATCTAACCCCAGACATTGTCTCCTACCCCCAAAAATGCATAAGGAGATTGGAAAGCGTAAGATTAACAAAATGAAAGTAAAAACCTTCAACTTGTGAGCTGCACGCCAGCCGAGGCTGCGCAGCATCATTTCCACCTTAAATCCACACGCACAAACAGTGCAGCCCTCCTATTGATCCACAAACAAAATACATCACTTCTGTCTCCTGCCTTTTACTCTCCTTTCCTCTTCATTTTCCAAACCCTTGCTTCCCTACAGTTCCTCCTCTCTCCTTTTCCTCTCAGTTGCATCTCTTCGGCTCCTTCCTCACCTCCTCACCCCAGTCATTTGGGGCTGCCTCACCGCTTTCCAGCAAGGTCAGCCCAGAAGCTTAAAGCATCGCCATCCTTCCTGGCACTCCCCTGGGTCCATCCCTGCTGAGGAGCAGGAGCCAGCAGCCTTCTTCAGCAAGCAGAGCCCTACAACAACATGTGTCAACAGCCACACTTAGAGATCATGAGATTTACAGTAGTACCAGGGGAGATGGTGATTCAGTCATCCTAAGGCATGACAGCATCCATGCCTCCACTCCAAGCACAATTACTTGGCTCCTGCCTGCCCTTCCCAAGCACTGGCTTTGGGAACTTGCCTTCTCTCAATGCTACAGCACAGCAGAGAGACCCTAATTGTACCAGGCTGCCTGAAGCTGGAAGGAAAGAGAGATGTGACACTGGAGACACAGCCCTGGGATGTGACCCAGGCTGGGGGGTCCTAGGTCCATCAGTAAGTGCAGCACGAAGCATGACGTGGTTGAAGAACTGGGCTTTTTTTCCTAAGTGTGCTGCCTTCTGCTTTTGGTCACTGCAAGAAACTAACCACCAAGGCTTTCAGATGGAGCAGGAATGGGAGAAAACAATACAGGATGGAGACAGCATTTTGTGAGTCCAAAGGTCACCGTGTTTTCAGCCTGTGGCAAAGTCCAGCTCATCCACAAAGTCACCACACACCTGAGTTTTAAGGCCACAAGAGGAGCAGAGCCTCCACGCTGACAGTGCCCTAGAGGCAGACAGAAGGAGCCGGCAGCCCAAACCCAGGGGGCCAGACACCCCCCACCTGCCCGTCGTGTCCCTTCTGCTCCCCAGCAGAGCGGAGCAGCTCTGAAGCACCCTCTCGCACCAAGCCTGGCTGCTTGTTCCCAGGTATGTAATTGTTTCTGCAGCAATCTTTCTACGTCCAATACTGCTACCTCATCGCTGTGTTCTCTTGTGCCCAAATGCTTTCCTATTTAGCATTGATTTTGCTTCCATTTCCCACTAATTGCAGGTGAATCCATTTCTGGGCATATATCAGACTCTTAAATATGCTGCTCCAAATTTAAAAACCACTCTAACACATCTCGAGCATTTCTATTTTTATTGCTTCAGTATTAATTACCATCCTATTCTACCATGATTCAAGAAGGTATAGAGACAAGACTGTGATTTAAACATGAAACAACTTATTTCGTGCAGCCACAGCACACGGACCTTCCAGACCTAACAGGGTGGATGAAATTAACTGAGTGCCTTAGCGCCCAGGCACAACATCTCAGCATCGTGTGGTGTGCTAATTGGGCAACTCCTGTGCCCCAGTTTCTGGACACAGTGAGGTTTAGCCATCTCCATCAAGTCATCTGCCCTCGCAGAAGACAGCCCAGCCCAGCAGACAGAGCCAGCATTAAAATACAGGAGACCTCTATTTTCTTCCTGGTTTCGCTAAAGCCTCCACAGCCACCTCTGTGATTCCCCAAGGAGAGGGAGTAAAATGGGGAAGACATCACTGCCTTTCTTTATATTAGGTATGCAAAAGCACCAGCCAAAGCACCAGGTAAAGCCCGGTGTTGTCACTCTCGTTCTTTACTGATTCAAGAGGAAATCTTGAAAATCACTAAGGTGACGTAAGAGATCAGGTCTTGCTAATTGAACCTGTCGATGGATTTCCCCTTAGAACTCATATGAGGTATTCCTTTCATCTTCCTAGGTTATAACCACCTTAATGCCAGAATAAGAAAATTTTCTGAAACAACCTCATCAGCATTTCAACTAAGCTAAAATGCTCCAAAGGGCTGGTCCATGTGCAGAGGAAGTAGGACTTTGGAAGAAAAGCATCTTTAGATGCCAACCCAACAATTAGCTTGCTATGCTAACTTACAAGCTAACTTCTGTTTTACCTAGCAGAAAGTGTTTTACAGATTCCCGTTATTATTTGAGCTAATGGGACTGCTGGTTTTTACCTTGCCATTGAGTAGCCTACATTTCCACCCTCAGCAGGAGACCCTTCCTTAGGATATGGCATCCTCTGAACTCTGAAAGTCCTCTCGCCATTTCATATCAACTTTCCCACTGCAGCTGAACAGCCCTACCCTTCGGTTAGAGCTGTGAGATTGTGCATCTAAACTTACAGCCAGGCTGGAGTCTGAGCAGGAAAAGGTCCCAGGATTTCAACTTCATCTTCATTTGTTTGACAACAGCTACAGTCGAAACACTTCTGACAACAATTTCTACAAGTCCACCGGCACAGCAAGAGATCCGAGATTCTAGCGAGCAGACCCTGAAGCCATTGGAAACCAAAGTACAAGATTACAACCCATCAATAGCTACTGAGAAATAACATTCAGCTGTATTTATGTTTGTGTTTCTGCAACAGCACGTATTTATTTATAAAGAACTATATTTATTCCCTCTATATCAACAGACAAGTGCTGTGCAGTTACTAATCCAACTTCAGGGATGCCATAACAAGGCAGGAAAATAAGCATTCACGGCAGGTACTTTCCCTCTGGTAGTGACGTATTATTACATAGGTTGGCAAAAGGGTGATTTGCAAAACACTATGGCGTAACAACGTGCTGGAGTGGAATCATGCTTATTCTACCACACACATCAACAAACTAATAGATCGGCAAATGTATAACAAAAGGAATTTAAACCAGAAGGTAAGTGAAAGCCCCAACTTAATTCTGCAAGAGTCTATTTAATTTGAAAAGCTTAACATAGCAACATGAATACATTCCATCCCTGTAGATACATCAGCATGTAATATTCATATGATCCATTCGCATACAGCATTACAGCCCAACAAATTCACTGCCAAAATGGATTAGCAAAAGCAAACTGTCCGCGTGCCTCCCCTCTGCTAGGACGATTAACTTAATGAAGAACCTACAATGATTTTTTTTTAAGTTACTTATCCTAAAAAAGTATTTCATTTGTGAGGTTTCCATGGCGGCACCAGTAGCA
The DNA here is from genome assembly GCF_964034855.1 of Anser brachyrhynchus. Classification (NCBI taxonomy): domain Eukaryota; kingdom Metazoa; phylum Chordata; class Aves; order Anseriformes; family Anatidae; genus Anser; species Anser brachyrhynchus. Next base: position 9,324,585 of record NC_137733.1, read on the forward strand.
TTTCCTGTAGCAGTGCTCCTCTGCTTTCACAAACCCATCACACGCCCCATCGGAGGGAGGACAGATGCTGCACCATGCCCACACCATCCCCGCAGCCTTCCTCCTGCTCCAAAGCTCTGCTTGCTTCAAGCAGAGCAGAAAGCCCAAACTGAGGCCATTTCCCACCCATCCCAGCTCCGATTCTGCAGTAAGAGGCCTTACTGAGCAGCACCAGGACACTGCCAATGAAGGGCATCGCTCTGTGGTCCTGGGGGACACACAGCTGCGAGGGCACAGCATGTCCCCATCCAGAGTGGAATCACTTTACAACTGCATGGGAACTTGGAAAGTTCATTAGAAGCTGAACAAATAAAGCGCGTGAGCATTTCTCCACAGATATCCCCCAAAAGTACTTGGTACAAGGGCGCTATCACACCGCACTAAGGGTGTGATTTCTCTTGGGAATGCAGGTCTGCAAAGAAGGCTCCACAGGAACATCTCTCAAGCTCCAGTAAAACAGTTTTTCCATAAACAATATCTGAGCCTTGCAAAAAAAAATAAATTAAAAATTACCAGCCCAGAATGTGGTGCATTACTTATATCTAGGACATCAGTAAAGAGTCAGAAAATACGAGACAATCCCCTCAGGATGGAGCGAGGAGACAGAGCAGAGAGTGAATCATCAGATTAACTCACCTCATTTATTGGTTCCAACTGTCCTTTTAGACATCCATGATGAAGCAAAGGGGAACAAAATGAAAGAGACAAAAACAGGTTAGCAATGCTCAAATAACTTCAAATGTTCTGCCATGTTCGTGCCCCAGACTGGGACAGGCTTTAATTTCTGGCAGGACAGTCAACGTTCGGCGGAGGCAAGGTCTCCAGGGCAGGCACCAGCTTCTACTGCTTCCAGCCCTGTCCCGCTAAGCTCCCTCTGCTTCCTGAGGAGCGAAACTCCCAAATCCATCCTGAAGCACGAAAATCCTGCTCATTGCTCCCTTGCTAAAGGGCTATCATGTGCGACCACTTTGCTTTTTCCTAATAACCTGTCTCTAATTGCAGCCAACAGTGAACCGCATCCAAACGCTCCAGTTACACGCCGCGGTGGAAAAGGCTTTCGTCCAGATCCTGCCCTTATCAACAGAGCTTCAAGGACAGCTCGTTAGAGGCAGCGTTTCTAGGAGCACCTCTCCGTTGTGCACACATCACTCGAGGTAGCCGGGCTTCTTCAGCCTCACCCTCCGACTTGACTCGGAGGAGAGAAGACCCGAAGTCAAGTGCTCAAAGCCTGTGTCACGCACTCCAGCTTGAACACTTGCACTGCAGCCACTTCCCCGAAGGCACAGAGAAAATCTACAGCAAAGGAAGAAATTATCGCGAGCCAGTGTTTTAATCACGAAGCCATCCTTGCAACGTTATACCCACCTTGCTTCAGTTATAAACAGAGATTTAGCAGCATTTCACGTGCCTGATGAAATGCTTTTCCTACCTTTCTCTCTTGCTAATGACTAAGAGTTTCTTAATTGTCCTGGCTGTCCTTCTGTAAAGGGGAAGCCCTAAAAAAAGAAAAAGAAGCAAAACCAAAACCCCTCTTCCCTACCCTTCCACGCGTACAAAACTATGCTCAGGGACAATATGGACAAGAGCCGGCTTATATGAAGAAGCCAGGATGCCTAAGTTGAGTTCAGATCCAAGATCACTTCCGCGGGCTGCCCTCCAGCACAAGCCTCCCTTCCAAACTTCTCCAAAACCAGCACTTGGCACGAAGGCTGCCACTTGTTTGCAACAAAAATTAGAGACTGAAAATGCAGCAATGCAATGTGACAAGAGCAATTAGATACCCGTGGACCAACTGGTTAAGGAAATCCTGAACGGTTTAAAGGGCTCATCAGTCCTTATTAATGCGAACTTGCAGCCAAGGTGCCGCAGCCAAAGCGGTGGTGGTTTAGCAAAGCTGCAACAAGAATATTTAAATTGCTGTAAAATGAACCTGCTGGATTCCTGCCACGCAATCAAACGCCGTAGCAAAAGAGGTGGCATTTCCGAGCGGCCCGTGGGGACTCAGGGCAGGCTGGTGTCACACAGCCATGCTGGCGGCCACCACCAGCCACCAGTTATGGGAGAACGCACGCGTGTGCCACCAAGCCACGGAGCACGAGTGCCACAGGCACCATAACAGTGACTGTGACCACCCCGAAATCTCTGCCAGGAAAGGGGAGGGCAGAAATAACAAGAGCTAGGCATTACAGCGCAAACGGACAAACAAGTCAGCGGTGCCATACAGGGTATAAGGGCAGGGACCCATGAAAGGAAAGCAAACAGGAGCAGCTGCGTGCATCCACCTGAGTAGCGCGGAGCGGGAGGTGGGCGCTGGGGAAGGGCAGAGGCTTGCAGAAGGATGTGACAGACGGCAGCACGGGGCCAGCACCCCCGGCAGCACCCACGGGAGGGAAATCTGCTCCAAGTCAGCACTCAGAGCAGGGTCGAGGCACACGGCAGTGTCCCCCCGTGATGCTGGGATGGGGTCTCCATCAGTGATGGCCATGTTGTGCCCCTCCTGCGACACCCAGCACAGCAGCATGGGGACAACAGGGTGCCCCCAGCCCCACCACCCCAGCGCCACAGCCTGGGGACAAGGGGGTGACCACCGCCAGCACCAGCCCCGGGGGTGCCACTGGGGCGCTCCCCGAGACTCCTGCTCCACAGGGGGATGGCAGGAGGGGAACGGCCACGGATGGCAGGGGGCAGCGGGGGGCTCTAGCAGAGCTCCAGCACCCGGACGTCTCTTCCAGCTGCAAACGCTCTGCTCATCTTAAAATTGGGGGTGCAGCCTCCAGAGCTACAGAGACTGAAAAACAAGCGGCTGGAAACCGCAGGGCTGGAGGGACAAAATCGCTCCGGATTTTACAAAAACCGCCCCAATTCAGCCCAGCCTTATGGGGGGCTCGGGCTGGCCGCAGCCGGGGGCGCTCGTTTCCCCCCCTCTTCCCCAGCCTCTACCGGGCCATGCCCAGGCAGGGGGGGCTCCCAAAGGCACCGCCACCCCCCGGGCTGCCTGCGGGCTTCTGCAGCCCCCTTTGGCTCAAGGCACCCAGTCCTTGGGGGGGGCTCTCCCGCACCCGGAGCCAGCCCGCTCCTACCGACGGACAGAGCGGGGCTGTGTGCGACGTCCGGAGCACCTCGGAAAGCCGGGGTCTCGCTGCCAGCCCCCCGCCCTCCTTTCCTGGAGCCCCCAGAAGTTCCCCCAAAGTTGCGCGCACCAAGCGCGCAGCGCCCCAGCCCCGCAGACGGCGCCTACAGCGCAGGGCCACCCCCCCCCCTTGCCCCCTCCCAGACCCCCTCCAGGCCGGGTTCTGCCCCTCAGCACCTTCGCTCCGCACCCACCTGGATGTACGCCATCTTCCGCGGGGCTCCGCTGCGCCGCGCTGCGCCCCCCGGCACGGCACGGCACGGCACGGCACCGCCCCGGGCGGGGAGGGGGCGGCCACGAAGGCACCGCGGGGCCGGGGGGCGCCGTCAGGGCGGGGAGAGCCGCCACCGAGGCCCCCCCATCCCCGGCTCGTCGGGAAAACGCGAGGGGGCTTCGTGCTCCGGGGGTGGGGGGAGCCGGCGGGCGGCCACCCGGCACGGCTCGGCACGGCTCGGCGCTGCCCGCGGGTGCAACAGGTCCGCCGCAGCACGGGCAAACACTGACCTCCAGAGGGCCCGGCGTGGAAATTCAGGGCTGGGAAGCCCTCCTCGGACCCCGGGGGGACGCTCGGGAGAAGCCCAGGGATGTAAGTGTGGAGCTGGCGTGGCCGCGTTGGGTAAGGCGGTTGTTGCGCCTGTGCCTTCCCCCGAAGAGCTGACGGTAAGAGGAGATGCCCTAAACGCACCTGAGCTGTGACAGGGACGCGGTTGTTGCAGGAGGTTAAGTGCACGGAGTTATAGCACGTACGCTCGCGTCTCCCCGGGTGAGGAGGAGCTGGAGGAAGGTGCCCACGGTCCCTGCTGAGCATCGCTGCTTGGCTTCGTGCCCACCTGCTGAGGGGTCAGTCCCCGGGCTGAGGTGGGGGCATGGGGTGCAGCCCAGCGATGGGACCTCTCGGGCAAACCCCACCGAGTGGGTGGCTGGGCCTGGGTAGCATTTAAAGGGAGCTCAGTTAGGCAAGTGGCCCATTTTGAGGTCAGTCTCCCCAAAATGAAATCTCAGGAAAGGTGGAGATTTGGGGCTGTTCCTCTTGAGCACCGCCTTGGCAGCACACAAATTACAGCTTCCCTACATGCCGCCCTAAACGAAGGCTCCTGCCCACAGCCTCAGAGGAAATTCTGTGGCTGGCACCTCCCCAGCCCGCGGGTTTCTGCAAAACCCTGCACAAAGCCAATGCTCGTGCTGTTGGAGTAGAGTTCCCGTGTCCATGTGCCGCTCCTTGGGGAGATGTAGGACTGCCCACCAGGCAGGGGCTCGTAGCCATCCTGCTGCCAGCACACAAAGACATACCTTCAATGGGAAACGGCCTCCCAGATGGAGATTTTCTGACAGATCCTGGCCCCAAGCTTTGGAGAGGACCAGAACTACGGGCGCCTTGCATGAGAAATTGCAATGCAATTTCCTGCTTTCCTTCCTTGAGCAAAGGTGTGCGTTGAGAGGAGAAGAAAATCCCTCTTGTGCCCAACATGTTCACCGTGGGATGCGGAAAGGGCCTGGTTTGTGCAGCACTGATGAAAGGCGAAGGGGACTTTGGTGGCCAGCCTCGAGCATGCCACTCTGAGCAAAGCACAGATGCAGCGAGGCCAGAGGTTTGCAGCCCAGCCTGGCCAAGCATTTGGGAGCCACGTCCCTGCTGCCCAATGCTCCGATGAATTGCAGTTCGGAACGCTGACCAGCCTAAAAACACGAGTTGCTACTGCTCCTTGTGGCAGCGAGCTGGTCTGGGGGACTTGGAAGGCTCTCACCCCACTGATCTCATTTAACGGCCCGTTTAAGCTCTCACTGAATTCAATGAAAAACTCCCATTGACTTCCGTGGGAAGGGTGGGAAGGGCCTTACTCCCAGTTAAGGACATAAATTCTCTTTTTCCCCAGGGAGAGCAGCTACTGCTGTAGAAGAACTACCACAGTGGAGATAAGCAAGACAAAAACTGTAATACTTTGTTTCAGGCAGTTTTGAGCGTATGATTAAACCGTGGTACAAGCTGTTTGTCAATTTGCGCTCTTGGATTCTTTGTCATTCCACAGCCTCTTTCCAAGTGCCAGTGTTTAAAATGTCAGTCTTTACTTTGAATATCACTGCTCTTTTCATCTTGACTCACCACCGCCTTAATGCAGCTTGCAATAAGTGAACACATGGATTTTTTTTCATGTTACAATGTAGTAGAGAGAGGTTTAAACTTTCAAGACAGATTTTTTTTTGACTCTTTAAAGCCATAATGCTGTGAGTCACAAAAACTATGACACGCTTCACTGTACAAACACACACACGTTTGTACTTACTCCTTTGACAACGTAAAGGAGAGAGGAAGACCCGATGCCGTGGCCATCTTCCCTCACAAACCGGAGCTCGCTGTGGTGTACCTGGTATGTCCACAGGATCAGTGCTCTTCTTCGTCCTGAGGCAATGGGCCCTTTGGCTCACATGTAAAAGCATGAACCCAAAAAGGAGAGCAAAAGAATGAAGTTTACATGAGGTTTCACTAATGCTATTGATTGTTATGGGGAATGAATTCACGTGCTTTAGTAGCAGACTGGAGTACAAAGCTTCAAGATAGATGTGCCTCCACTGCACGCTCATACATATACATGCATTTAGGTGCCTTTTACGCTGTTGCATGAAGGCTTTTAGATTACATTCTCTCAGCAAATATATTCAATAGGCAAACACTGCTCTAACCCAAAGAATCTGATGGATTCAGAACAGCAGACAGGTGGTTATTGTAAAATCTAATTTCAAATCTGCATATGGCTGATGCTCTGATTAAGCTCTGCCTCTACAGCATTCAGAATAAACAGACCCATTTGACATGATGACAACATAACCTTTGGATGTCCTTTGCTGTGCACACTCTGTGTCTGATAAGACACATTCCATGCTTCCCACATGCAGTGGCTGCAATGCAGATGGTGAGGCTTACAAATGCAAGATTTCAACACAGAAAACAATGTAATTAACACCGTGTTCACAAACTATTTTTTTTATGATAGATTTCTCTTCTTACTTGTATTAATACACAATGGGAATAGCATCAGCTACATCCAGAGGATGCACTTGAATCACTACAACCAGCCAAGCAAGTAGCAAAATCTACCTCCAGCATAGGAAATGAGTTCAGCAGCTTCTCAGGCAAACCAAAATCAGGACTAGCAGCATTCAGAGAGCCATGTCTGCATGTGTCCTGCCAGCACTAGTCAAAGACTTTCAGCTACTTCATGCCTCTAAGTTAACAGAGAAGAGCATCACTTGGAAAAAGCAGAGAAAGGAAGGAAAGGAAAGAAGTCTGAGGGCTACTTCTAAGGATTTTCATTTGAATCCTCCTAAAGCAATTGGCACCGCTTTCTGCTGCAACAGGGAAAGTGAGGAGAAAAGTGGCTGTGCAAGATAAGATGAGATGTCTTACTCTGCTGTTCATATGCCAGGTCCTTATCGTCATTGCTTGAGCCTGCTGGAATAGCCAGCTACCACTCTGCCTAAAAATAAGACCCTTATCTCCAGAAGTTTTTATAAATGGCAAGCCATGGTAGCTGGTGCTTCCCCGCTGCTGTTGGCAGCCCACACTCTAGATGCTCCTTTGATTGCAGGATTAGCTTTGTTCCCCCACAGCATCATCCCTCTAAAGGCTTCTGAGATTCACTCTTCCAGAGCCTCCTTTAGCAACACGTTTGTCTCCTTGTTGGTTTCATGGAAGCGCAGCTTCCCTCTGTGGTTTTTGAGGCCTTTTTTCTGCCTTGGTGTTTGTACCATGATCAGGCAAGTCCATGAGATTTCATTCCAAAAGCTCTGGACCACCAGCTGCAGGACTGTCCTCTGCAACCTGCACCCAGCAGAGACAGAGAGCACTGCTCGTGGCATGGCAGGGATTGATGCAGACATCAAGCAGTGAAGTGGCACACAGCAGGGAAAAAAAGCGGGCAAGTACCTCTACTGGGGAGTGCAAGCCAGGCTCTGAAAAGCAGATCTGCTCCAGCTGCCAAAGTAGAAAGCAGCAAGCTCTGCTCACCTACCTCTGCCCCCAGCTGTGTCCCAGCAGAGACTGGACCTGCCTGCCCCGTTAAAGTCCACTGACTGCGAGACTAAACTTTTATTTGTATTTCATCACACTCCCCTCCTCCTTTTGTGCGATGTTCCTAAGCTCTTAGCCCCTTCTGGCTTGGCACTACCTGCCCCAGGATCTTTCTCCTGTCACATCTCTTGCAGCTTGTGCTCTTCCTGGCCTGCTGCTGTGCCCTCAAAGCACTCCTCTGCCTTCCCCCACTAACAGCCTCTGCTGATTCTGCATCTTCTGCGGCACAGCTGGGTTATTAACCAGCCACCTGGCAGCTCCCTAATTGGCAATACCGGTAAAAGCACATTTTTCTCTTTTCTTAAGTCTCCAGACAAAGTGGGTAAATTTGATCTAAAATCCTCAAATCTTCCTTGCCTCACATAATTTACAATGTCCTAGCTCATGCCACAGAAGTTACAGCTATTGTCTTGCACTCACATTTTCTAGTGTGTCTTTAACATACATTCTGGCAGGGAACCGAATGACGCAGCATAATCTCCTCAAGCTATTTCTATAGTAAACACTGATAAAAAAAACACAGCCAAAGGGCACGCAGCCTCTGAGGAAGCAGGCACCACATATTATTTTATGAAGCCCTTGGATACAATCTCTGGCTCAAAAGAAACCCGTCACCACTGGGTTAAGTTGCGTTCGGTCACAACGTGCTGACCGCAGCCTGGTCCCCTCAGAGCGCGGCCCTCGGTGGCTTTTGGCTCCTGCAGTAGTCACTAGGCCCGAACCAAGTGTGCCAGCCAGCAGTGCTGAAGGGAAACATGACTGCTAAGTCACAAGTGTAAATATGAATTTAAGGCCACTTTCTTTCACCCACCTGATTGCGCAGTAAGGACAGGCCCATCACGGCCCGGCCGGCCTGCTGCCTCGGTGCAGCCACGGCAGTGCAAGCGTCCCATTGAGAAGGCAAAGCGCTGCCAGGCTCTTCTGCTTGGAACTCGCTCCCTGCGTTTAGGCCAAAAACGCTTGGATACGGAGTATGAAAAAAGCCCGGGGTATTTTCAGACTTCCGAGGAGAGAATGCTGTATTTAAAGGAAGTTCAGTTTTACAGTTGCTTTTATAATCCATTTTGTTTACGATTGGTTTATTCAAGCTGTATAACTGCTGAGTTAGCTGCTAGATTTCTTTTCCAAGCTCCCATTTCTAACTGTTTGCAGACACAGGACAGAGCTATTTTTGTAATATAAATCATTAGAGAGAGAATATCTCACAGTCCCCACTGAAGCAAATTCCTAAGGAAGTGAGATCTATTTTTATAGAAAAATTCTACTTAGTGTTTGTTTTAATACAATGACTGAGAAGCAAGCACCACTGGCCTTTCTGAAGCAGAGGAGCAGTGTCCCCGCTTGCTGGCAGCACAAGGGACATGGTGCCAGCCCAAGGGAGCTGCAGAGCTGGGCTCCCTGCCCCAGGGGACACAGCACAGTGCCGGTGAGCGGGGCTGAGCAAAGAGCTAAACCGAGGCCCCAGAGTTGTAGACCTTTAGAGAGAAAGATACTCGAGTCTTAAAAGCGTGAGAGTATCTTCTACAACAGCCAGGATGTGTAATTTTATAGAGTAAGGCAAACTCGGTCTCTCATGCACTCAAGGTCATCTCTCTGGGACTCAAAGATAAAATTGTAAGATGAATGCTGAGAGTTTGGGCTGCACTAAAAACTCACAGAGGACTTATTCTAGAAGAACAGTTTCATCCTCTGCAAGTTCTTTCATATAACTGTGCTGTGACTCTTCCTATTTGATTCACACTAATAAGTCGCATCTTAAAATATTTCTTTCCTAATCACATGAACACTAAAAACCGTAACAAACCTAAAAGAGGAGGGGGAGGAATTGACATCTACAGCTTTCCCCTTTCCAACAGTGGCCTAGAGATGCAAGTTAGCACAGAAACAGATGTGGTCAAATGCAGTTTCTTCAACTAAATCAGCAGAGCTTTTTAACTGAGCCCCGGGGCTGTACAGCTGTAAAATGTAGCAAAAATTATCCAGTAACATTTAAATACGGCTGCTAAGAGAAAAGCTTTTAAGTTATGAAGCAAATGACCAAAACAGAAGAAAAGAGATTGCTTAAGGGCTTAGGAAAAAAACAAAATCAACAGCAATGAAACCAGCTTCTGAGCCGCGAAGGAAGAGCTACAGAGATGAGTTTAGGATCATTTAGTTGCAAATACCAAATCATCATTTGCAAAAACATGCCTGTGTCTTCTTCACAATTCAACAGGTTCAAAAGGGCAGGACTGTTTTTATTGCAAAAGGCTCCTTTTACAATCATCCTGTCACACCAGCAGAGACTGTTACATCTGGTTTTCCCATCTCATTAAGCAGATGTGCAAATACAGTATCACACAGTAGACCTTAACTTCGTGGGTTAAAGAGGTAATTTGTATTCTAAAGCACTGCAATGCTGTGGCTAAGAAATACATGGAATTACTGAATATTTCTGGCTTGGAGGGACCTTGGTTTCATCCATCTTTTTCTGTTGTTCAATTCTTTCTCCTTATACCCCCTTCCGAGGAGTTTCCCTGCAGTGTTTTTGCTAGAACATAGCTCAGCTGATGAGGGAAGCTTCAATCCAGCTACAAGGAACCAGCAGAAACAAACCAAGCCCCTTCTGAACTAAAATTTCCTTCTCACAAGGAATCTCTTCTCTGGACATAAATGGAAACCAAAATCACCATGCAGAGGAACGCACTGTGCTCACTGCAGTCCAGATTCAGACGCATACTTTGAAAGGAAACCTGTCTTCATCACAGACTGAGCCAACATCATATGCAACAGTCTGCTAAAACCCAGGTCATAAAATCTGTCCTTGCTGCTGGGTGTCTGGCTGCAGACACCTGTTTTAAGGATTAGACAGTAGCACTTTTGATCTTGGTTTTGGCCCTGCATTACATAGGCAGCAGCACACCATGTTCCTCCTCCCATTTGGGACCCCGCAGCTCACAGCTGATGAAGGGATGCTGCTGGGAAAGATGTCTGATGCTGAGGGACTGTCCTGGCTCCTTCCAGGTGTAGGCTGAGCCCCATCTACCATCCCATCCTGCCGTGCCAGTATTTCAAACACTATCACCTGCCATCAAGGGTGACTGACTGCATGCCCCACTGCCCTCAGAAGGGCACTTTATGGGAGCCACGTATCATAGTAGCCCTAGGGCACAACGCTTGCTCGTCTCCCTCCCTGCAGCATCTCTTCTACAGTGTTGAACTGGGGACCTAAGTAGCAGAACAAATCAATTTCCAAGAAGGGAAAAAAAAAAATAATCCTATCTCATCCTGACCTCCTCCCCTGCTGGAAGAAACGGAGCGGCTGTAGGCAGAGCGCAGTCACCATCTTGTCTCTGTTCCTCCGGGATGCCATTAAAAGGTTATGAAAATACTGTGCGGGAGGGAGAAGGGAGTTATTTTCTGCTCCCTTCTCTGCAAGGGCCTGCCTCCTCCACAAGTCCTGACCCATCACAGAGGGGAAAAACTGCTGAAAACCAGCTCCAGTCACTCTCGAGGAGCAAAGGCATGACAGGGCAGCCAGGACAGCAGATCACTTGTGCTACTGTGTTCAATCAGAGCGCTGTGCTACCCACCCAAAATTAATTTTCTGTGCCACTCGCATGCTTCCAGCACAACATTGCACTGTCTGTGTGTGTGCTGTCACCCACTTGTTTATGAGGGGACCAGGGAGCAGAACAGGAGAATGTTGAGGGCGGCTGTGTTTGCCAACCACTGAAAGCAAGAATTTTTATTCAAATAAAATACCAGTGCACTTGTAGATACTATGCACAAGTAGCTGCTCCAGTGATGGTCTAACAAACAGATACTCAAACTGTTGGGCTCCTAGAGCCCTTAGATATGAAAGTCTTGTTATAAGGGTTATTATCGACCAAAAAGGTCAACTTTGCCACTGAAGCGGCCCTTCCTCAGGCAGCAGGTGGCAGAGCTGGGGGAACAATGCTTTCACCAGGTGACATTTCAGATGGCGGGGAGCAGAGCTCAGACCACAGTCTTCTACAAAAGTGACAAACCTTGACAGCTCTGGCTGAAAAAGTTCGTGCAAATCACAGGCAGCTCTCAGAAGTGCTGCCACTTTTCCTGGAGAGGGCAGACTCTTCTGGTGACAGTCGGGTTAGTTGCAGCTTGCTCCCAAGTGATGCACCTGCCTCCTCCTTGCAGCAAAGCTGCTGCTGCCCCTGCCTTCCCCTTTATCCCACCATCTCCCCTCTAGCTTATCTACATGGATATTTCTGTTGTCACTCTAAGTTGGATACTAATTTCATCCCACAGCATCTCATTATAATTAGCTCTTAATTGCCACTAAACAAAGAGATCGTTTTGGAAGTCTATAACAATCTTCCTTGAAGAATTATTTGAGCATTGAAAGCTAATTATGTGCCCCATATGCCCCTGTAAACATTGTGGATAATGAGAACTATTTCAAGAGGAAAATTTAAAGTGCTGTTACTCACACAAGCTCTGGAGGCCTGCGTCGTCTCTGCGGCTTTCAGGTGAGCACGGGCTGCATTGTGAGCCGGCACACCTCGCCCGGAGCAATGTGTTGGTCTCTTGGAGACTTTGTAGTGTTTGCAAGGCATAGACCACACCAGTCAGGGTGTTTTGTGACCAGCCTCCCTCCCTCTGATGCCCACCATCTCTTTATACTGAAAGCATGAACATTTCAAGGAGCACCTGTAAAACATGAGGGGTAAACACCACGGGCAGTTGCTCTGCCCTCATGGCATTACTGCTGCTGTTGTAATTGGCACTCTCAGCCAGGTAAAAGCATGCAGAAAATCCTGAAGACTCGGCACTTCAGGTCAGGCAGCCACTCAAGGAGCAAAGAGAGAAGCAGACTGTTAGAAGAACCTCAACATCATCCTTTGGCAGACACAAAATCTTTGTCTAAGACTTGCTTTGTTCCTGAACAAGTTAAACTCCTGCAAGATTTGAAAACCAACTGGATGCAATTTGACAAATTCCTACCAAGAACCACTGCCTTTTCCAGGCAGAAGGTACAACAAAGTGCCAATCTGCTTTATTTAGTCACCTACCTACCGCAGCAACAGCGAGATGGCACACAGAGGAGATTTTGCTCTGCCTCACACGCATCATGCCTCTTAAACCAGTCACCCTACCAAGAGACAGTTTAATGTGTGGTTGCAGATCTCTGGAAAACACCACACTGAAATAAAAGTGCAGACACGGGTTTATGGTTTGCCAGAGTCTACTGATGTGCTCTTCTTTCCCCCCAACCAACCTTTTTTTTTTTTTTTTTTTTAATTTTCAGGAGATTTTTTTAGTTTTGGTAGGGTCTGGATGGTTGGTGAGCTCAGATAGCTTCTGGGAAAACACTTCCAGGCTCTGCAGAGACATACTTTTTGGAGAAGTGCCCATGATTCAGAATCCTTATGACTAGCAAGTTTCTCCTTTTTCAATTGCACTTAAACAAGCCTTCAATGGTTTAAGACAAAATAAGGCGCTCTGAAGCCACACTACCGAAACAGCCCCCTCCAGCCACCCCTTCGGCAGCAGCCCATCTACCTGTGGATGGAGCCGGTGCTGAGCTGCACGAACTAACTGCGCAAGGAACACCCTGGGAAACACCTCCCTGGAGAAGCCAAGCCTGCACAACCTATTTAATACCCAGTGGAAGTCTGTAACGTGCCTGTTAATATGCTGGTGCTTAAACCCCTGACCGTGGTCCTAGGGGGTGAACTTCCAAGAAGCCTTAAGAATATATTCCTAAATGTATTGTACAGCGCAGAGAAGTCTTTTGCAACAGAAATAGAGGAATGACTCATTTCCTCCGTAGCTGCTGCTCCAGCACTCCCCTTGCACAGGAAGCGGAGCAGTTACCTATGCCTTGCCGGCAGGAATGAGCAAACTCCAGAGCAGTTTTCAGCGTGTATAAAAATACCTGAAAGGCCTAAATTTCAACAGGTGCTTTTCTTCTAAAAAAAAAACCTTATCCCAGGTGATAATGTGGGATAGAGAGGAGACGGATTAGCAAACAGTTCCCAAGGACTCCCTCCCTCGATAGGAGTATTGTGCTTCAGTGTTTTTGTTCTGCAGACTAAAACACGGGAACCCAGAGCTGGGAGTTGCCTTCTCCCTCGCCCTGCAGCACGGCTGGTAAGCCAGCTGGGTTACCAGCGATTTCAGCTCTAAGTTTCTCTTCTCCCCCACTTGAAACTGGAAAGCAGTGGACTAAAATAGAAGTGGAAAAATGGCCCATCCTGTCACGTTTTGCTGTTCTTCCTCTGTGTCTTCAGCCAGCGGGTTTGTATCAGTACAGAGACTTGTCACAGAACTCTGCCATTTTCTCCTCTAGGAATCTATCACAAGAGGAATTTTTCTTCCTTAATTTGATAGCTAGTAACCTTCACAACATAATCCCTGTCACTTCTGTCATCTTGATTCCTAACCTCCCATCATTTTTTCCTGCCCAGATTATTGAGGAAACGCTTTGTGGCAGGGATAGGCATCTATAGAGGACCACGAGTATCATGAAAACAGCAGCAAGCCATTATTAAACCCAGTCCAAGCCAGAGAACTGCTTATTCTTTATGCAGCTTTGGTCCTGGTTTTAGGAAAAAAAAAAAAAAAAAGAAAGAAAAAATCCCAGGGGTTTCAAGAAATGCAGACCTGTAACTTGAGTACACAGAAATTTTCCAAACCTCTGAATCAGTACTGCTATCCTTTAAAGGGAAAAAAAAAAAAAGGCTTCCTTAACGCAGAAAACTGGTACGCAGTGACATTTGATGCATATGCGTTTGTAACAACCTTTAAGAGTTCTGCATGTAAATCATTATTTGAAAACTAACAGACTGTCATGCAGATACAGAGCATATGTTATCTACAGCTCTGTTGCTGATTTCATAGCACAATGCTCTGAGTCTCTTGTAAAGCAGCTGCAAATGTGCCAATTCTTGGGTATGGATTTAAAATAGGACACTGTAGGCACACACACAAGAGCATAGGTAGTCTCTTAACTAGGCATACCATCAGGTTGAGAAATCCAAGATGGCAATACAATGCAGAGGAAGCTCTGTGCCAGCCCTCCATGTCCTGCTGATTTTGGGGTTGTGAGCTACTCAGACCCCTCAAGGAGAGCATCAGCAAGCACAGAAGCTGAATCCACAAGCCTAGAGGGGTGCAGGTTCCTTGCCCTTATGTTGATGGCAGCTTCCCAGCACTATCAGCACAACAAGAACGGGGCTGGCTGCTCTGCTGCCAGCTCCTCAAGTTAATTATCATCAGTCAGAACTTCACTTACCTCAGGAAGACTCAAGAGGCAGACATTTAAAGATGTGACACAGGAAATAAAACAGCCTAGAAAAGCATGTTTCTCCTGCCTGAACTCTTTGAAAAATGGGATGAAAAAAGCCTTATGAAAACTGGATGCACACATAAGAGTCCTTTCCCCTCCAGGCAGCTTTAACTCGCATTAGCAGTACTTAATCAGCAATTCGCTACTGACCTTGGCTGCATTACAAGGGAGGTATTTGCACAGAGGTGGAAGGATTTTAAACAATTTATCCAATGAGTTGGATGCAAACGGGCTTTTCTTTAAACACCAAGCATGCAAGTCCTTAGGCCAGTTAATTTTTGGTTAACAACAGATTTATCATGAAAGAAAATCCCTATGTTTCTCTGATGATTTTCTGCTGAATAGAAACTGAGGATTCAAATGGAGAAACACTTCAGAGAAAGGAATTAATGGAGACCAGAGACTTGCTACAGCTTTTAAAGGAAGCCATTAATATGAGATAATTTTATTAAAGAGGTAAAGATCTAAATACACTTCCTCTGTTCTGACTTGGGTGAGTGAGTGTTGACGCTAAAAAATTGATATTCCTTAAATGTTTGCAAGTGAGAAGTCCATTAACCAGCTGGACTTCCTCAGTTTTATAAAATGCTTGATGCCCCTCTTAGAGAAGCTACTGTCAGCAATGTAAGAGGCAGGCACACAAAGATCTGGAGATAGTTATTTGCAACATAGCTTTGATTTAATGATCAAAAACGTAGAAATCTTGCTGTTATTCCATTCATTAATAGGGAAAATCAGCACAAGCCACAAGTGTTTAATTCTGGCTTCTTACCAAAGAGTAGTAAAGGACAGGTAACTTGCTGGTCCATCCACTCAACTCCTGCTGGCTTCAGCGGGAGTTTTTTCCATATTTAATAAAGCACAACCTACGTGGTTTGGAACGGAGGCGTGTTTGTACATGCCATGCTGCAAAGCTCACAGAGATACCGTGAAATGAAGTCCTAGCTCGTCAGTAAGCACCAGGAAAAGCAGATTTTGTGCAGTGACCCGAAACAGAAGGTGGGGAAGCAAGAACCGATACCTTCCTAACCTCAGAGCACTGTAGGCACAAACCTCAGCGTGCTCCATTTCAGAATTCAGCAACACAACCACCTGTGATAGCCATGCTCCAGTCTCTCTCCTGGCTTTCCTCCCGTATCTCTCTACACAACTCCCAAGGCGTGGACTTCCTGGTTTCCCATGGTTTTGCCACTTTAGTAGTCACCTCCTGAAGAGCATATAAACCTGCAGATCACAGTTTCACAGCTGCGGGTAGCTTTTACTAAGACAAAAAAAATAAACAAACCAACAAGGAATTTCAATCTTGAGGCACAGGTGCTTTAAAACGGCTGTTTATTACTACAGTGAAATATTAAAACAAGAACACCAACTTCATGGAAACAATAAAAGTGCAAATGTATTTTGATATTAAATAGGAAATGAATTTATAAATGTTTCATTAAAATGGGCTGACATTTTGAGTCTATAAACACTTTTTTTTGAAAACAAAACAAAAAATAGCAATAGCAGCCAAACACTTTAGTTTAATCTTTGGTCTAATTATTAACCAGCAAAAATAGTTGTACCAAAAACATCTATTGCAGACAGACATTTGAGATTTACATTACTCTGTAGAGATTCAAATTCAAAAGAGGAGGAATGTTTTTGAGACATTTGGTCAGATAAGAAATAATGATGTCTTTGAGAAATACATATTATTTTTCAATACAATGAGAAGTCACGTATATGCATTTTGGCATTGCCATTGCATTGCCAATATGCATTTTGGCAAATAAACTTACTCTTTCGCAGGTGTGACTCCCCGTCCCAACCAATGTTCAATAAAACCAACTTCATTTGCACAAAGTCTCTGTAACATTAGCTTGCAGATAAAGAGAACCAAGAACCCACATTAGTGCTAAATAACATGCTCTTTCTTCTGCATTTGCGTTTCAGTTTCCGTGTACAGAGGCCACCATGCTGAACCTATAGTACACTGTAACAGCTACGACCTTAACACATGGCACATATTCAGAACCTTGGTGTATTTAGTACAGTATCGCCAGGTCAAGTTCTCTACACACCTCCTTGCAGATAAGGCTCCATAATGGCACCAGGACACTACAGTTCCTACCACTGTCACGTTTCTTGTGGAGTATGATGAACAGTGTAACAACCCAACTTCGTCAGCTCCTTTTGTCAATCAGACTCATGAACACGCTTTGCAGCGGATAAAGAAAATACACTTAATGTCTCAGCTGCCCAGCAGAGCTGCAAGTTAGTCTAGAGGTCTTCCTCAGCCCTCACCCAACAGCATGCACATGGTCACCTCAAGAAAGGTTGCCAAGATGGATTCAATTGGTTTCGAAATACTGTCAAAATAACACCCAGTTAAATCTCTTTTCCCTCCACCCCAAGTCTGCCTAACTCTCAATAGATCTCCAACCTTAACCCCATGTCCCTTGGCTTATTTGTAGTGCGTCTTCACTGAGAGTTTACCATCAGTCTCACTCACCCCTCAGCCCAACTTTCATTTTCTATTTATTTTCTCCATCTCTCCTTGCCATGAACTGCCTGACGCAACCATCTCTTCCTTTTACTACACTTTAATGACAAAGTTCTTACCAGGTCTACTACAGACTCCCACCAGTGCAGAATCCACACCAAACACGCATCCCTTTTCACAGGAAAGATCACTTTTCAGAGAGAGGGATGCGCAGCGATGTGAACAAACCAACAGCTGACTGAAGCGGTTATGATGCCAGGATTAACAGCTGGAGTGTTTTTGTCATGAGCTCAGGCAGCCACAGTACCCTGGACTGGCCATCTAGTCCTTCGGGCAGACCTGCATCTAGTCCATTGACCGCAGACCTGCATCTCATTTCAATCAACAAATAACACAAGTCTGCAGAAACAGTACATATCATGGTCTGCTACAAAAAAAACCAACCAAACTAAAAAAACCACCACTGACCAAGGTAGCTCACTTAGCCTTAAATACCATGTGCAAAGAACATTTGATCAGTACTACCTTTAAATACACTATTCGTATTTGTAGAAAGAAGCACAGCGCTTCATATATAAAAATAACCCAACTTGCGGGTGTGACCTACACTATAATTACCTGAAAATAAGACAGCAAGAGCACTTAAAAAAATACACAGACAGAAGTAGGCAAACATCTGCCTGGGGAGTGTTTCCATTTAGAAAAATAATTTTTTATAAAGCTTCATAGATTTAAAAAATGTTTGTTTTGTGCTTTGTTGCATAGAACTGTGAATAAAGCACACCAGTATCTCTATGTACATCAGGGAGAGGAGGAGTGTATTAGTAATTTCAAGTTATCCTGAAGGTTCCCAGGAGTTACATTTAGTAATTTATAATTCATTTCAGATTGCTCACCTAGGACACAGTAGAGTGGGTAATCAGGCAAATGTTAACATCCTGAGCATCAGCAACTCAGTAACAGGTTTTGGCTTTCAATACATCAAATACTTGAGCAGGTGACCCAAGGTTTTAACTTAAAGCAAAGATTTGCCATTCTGCGTTTGCTGACACCCTAGGATACATCAGGCTCCTGTACCAGGAACACAGGACACTTGCAGAGCTGCATTACACCTCGCCAGGTTATTCCAGAGACCAGGACATAACCAGGCAGAGGCCCGCAAGCCCAAGCACTCCTTCAAGCTGAACTTCACCACCAAGACCAATGGGAGAAGTTTAGCAAACAGTTAAACGATGCCTGTTCAGCCCAGTAAGACCCTATGTGAGGTGTTCTCAAACAATCTTTCCACTAGAAGTGGAAATTATCTCACTGATGCTTACATTTAGGAGACACCATAATCCATAGCCTAAGACTGCCCCACTGTACCATGAAATCGTGCTACAGAATTATCAAGTACCCTGAAATATTTTACTTCCTCCTCCCCACAACAAGATAATGATTTGCTATAGCACAGCACTAGAAAATCCCATCAGGTTATTTGGTCAAAACGCTGCCACAGTCAGAGAACTGGCTAGGCATTAATCCAAAAATCCCACCACATTCTTACTGGAGAGCGCAAGGGCACAGCAGTCAGCTTACAGCACTGAGATTTGGACTGGTTGAAGCTTTGTTCCAAAACAAATATAAAATGTCTTTGTTTTGTTGTTGGTCCTTGTATTAAAGAAAATTCTGAGAAAAAGTTACTCAAAAAAAAGAAAAGGTTCAAAACCAAGAACCCACAAATGGACTCCCGAGTATTTCTGTCAAAAGAAGGTTTTCTTGGGGATGACTCAAACATCATCCGTTTATGAAAATACTAATGCCTCCTCCATAGCAAGTATTTAGAGCAGCCAATTATGGTAGAATGAAGGCCTTTGTGAAAATAAAGTGCTATTTGTTTCTTTTTATCCATATTTCAATCCTTCAGTAAAACCTTCATTTAACACAGAAAGGCACAACTAGATTCTTCATACATCAGAGAGGTTTAACTTCTTCCCTCGATGCCACATTAGCATGCATATTATATTTCCATTCAGCATGATGTATTAGATTACACAGGAAATTTAAATCATGTCATTGAGCATTTCAAACTGAGATCAGCACCCATGCTCTAATGCTCATCTCATTTTAAGAGCATCTCGGTACATTAGGAGGTTTTGTTTGCACTCATGGGATTTTTAAATCCCAAATGGATTTTGTATGATAAAAAGCAAATCTCAGAAAAAGGTCAATTTTGCCACTAAAACAACAAGTTAAGACAAATTTCCAGAATTGTTGCTTGGAGCTGACCAAACTTTAACACTTCCCCACTAAGGCATTTCCCCAGAAATTTCACAATTCTCCACGAACCAAGAAGGATGAGATTAAAAAACTGAAGCAATCACAATTTCCTTAAGTCTTGGCCTTTGGTTTCCTAGTTTTCTCAGGTCAGGGACAAAGCCGCAGAACATTTCAGCGGATCCCACCTTCCTTGGGGAGACATGGGCTCTGGGCAGACGGGCACACGGGCAATGTCGGTCACTCTCCATGCAGCTCCTGCCGGGCCTCGGCGACATGCCGGCATGGTGCAGGCGTTGGCCGCAGGTACCGGGGTCTGCTGTACACCCTGATGAGGTGCGGGGCCTGGCTCCAGGTGTAGAGCAGCTGGAAGGCGGCCATGTCCAGCGTGGGCCCGTCGAAAGGAGCCAGCAAGTTCACAGGGGCGGCTTCCTTGAGGAACCTGGGCAGCGCCACCGCCTCGGGGAGGCTGGTGTTGCCCAGGAATAAATGCATCAGCACCTGCTTGCGCAGGCAGTCCCTGAGGTACATCACCAGGTCCTCCAGCCGCTCCACCAGGAACCGCTCGTCCCACGCCTCCAGGGGCCCCTGCAGCAGCAGGGAGAAGAGGGCCGTCTTCAGCACGTAGGAGGAGAGCACCCGGCCCCACTGCGTGCAGAACGGCTCCTCCAGGCCCTGCCTGCGGAGGTCCCGCAGGCCCTTAAGAATCTGCAGGCACTTGAGGTGGCAGGAGGAGGCCGGGGCTTGCTCCTTCAACCAGCTCAGCAGCCGCTGCTCCTGCCGCGAGGCGTTCAGGCCCCACAGGGCCTCCTGCGCCGGGGCTGCCTGCAGACCCTCGGGCGGCAGGGCCGTGAGGTAGAGCGCGTCGCCCAGGGGGATGGCGGGGATGAGGCGCACAGCCATGGAGATGTGGCAGCACACGTAGTCGGAGCAAGGCAAGATGTGAAGCGTCGGTGGGCGCCCTGGGCAGGCCGAGAGGCTGATGCGGCAGCGCTCCTGCAGCCGGTACCGCACGGCGCCCAGGCAGCGCTGCAGGTGGCCCTGGAACCAGCGCAGCACCAGTGCCGACGAAAGTAGGCAGCGGCCCTGCGGCTCCACACAGAAGCCCTCAGTGAAGGGCCGGTAGCGGCGTGGCCAACCAGCCCCCGCAGGGGCCCGCAGCCCGCACACAAAGGCAGCTCCCGGTCCCAATCCCGGCCCCAGGTCCCGTCGAGGCTCGGGCTCCAGGCGCGGCGGCAGGCGCAGCGGCACCAGGACGTCGAAGCAGTCTGGGCTTCGCACCTTGTGCTGCTCGTAGGCGCTGCCGATGCGCACGAAGTCCCCTCGCAGGCTGAGGGCCAGCGGGCCGGGCTGCAGCCCCTGCGCCTTGGCAGCGCGCACCAGCTCGGCCACCACCCGGCCGACGTGCGCCTTGCTGTGCCCCAGGACGTGGGGCGAGAGCCGCAGCTGCCGGGCGTGGAACCCCTCCAGGGCTCCCCGCCGAGCCGCAGCAGCCCCCCAGCCCGACCCCGTGCCGTGCCGCTGAGCGCCCCCCGCCGAGCCGCAGCAGCGGGCCAGCAGGCTGCCCAGCAGCACCGCCACCAGCAGCAGCAGCGCCGAGCCCTTCAGCAGCGGCACGGAGCCCGCCTCCGCCGCGCCTTCCTCCTCCTCCTCCTCCTCGCCCGGCGCCGCTCGGCCCCGCGGGGCCTGGCAGAGGCAGAGCAGCGCGGTGCACAGGCAGGTGGCCAGCGGCCACAGGACGCGCGCGTCCAGGCTGTCGGACACGGCCGGGGCGCGGCGGGGGCTCGGGCCATGCTGGCCGCCGCCCGGCCCTGCGGGCGGGGAGCGCCCGGCCCCGCCGCCGCCGTCCCCTTCGGCCGCCCCCAGCGCCGCCGCCGCCCCGCTCCCCACCGCCGCACGCCCCCCTGCCTGCTGCCGCCGCTGCTGCTTGCTGCGAGGCTTCCTCTTCCGAGGGAAGCGGCGCCGCGTCAGCCGCCGAGTGAGCTCAGAGGAAATGCCACGGGCCCGGCCGCCGAGAGAGGGCCGGGGGCGTTGTCAGCCCGGGGGCCGGCCGGCACCGAGCCGCCCGCGGGGCGGGGAGCGGCGCCGCCCGCTCCTGCCCGGGCCTCCGGCGGGCCCGGCTCCTCAGGGCCTGTACCGGCTCCTAAGGGACCGCCCCGGCTCCTCAGGGCCCGTCCCGGTTCCTTGGGGTCCGCCCCGGCTCCTCACAGCCTGTCCTGGCTCCTCAGGGCCCGTCCCGGTTCCTCAGGGCTTGTCCCGGTTCCTCGCAGCCCGCCCCAGCTCCTCACAGCCCGGCACCGCAGCCAGAAGATGTCCTCACAGCAACATGCCCCCGGAGCAGAGCCACAGCCCCTCGGCCAGCAGCCCCCTGCCCCTGAGGGTTCTGGCAGGCAGCCTCAGACCCATCTCACCGTGCCCCCATCACGGCCAAAGAACGTTTTGGGGCACACGTTTGGTGTAAAACTGCGTGATTCTGCAGCTCCCCGTCAAGGGGTTAGGGAGCAATGGGGCCAGGGCAGCGGGACAGCATCACGAGCTCAGCACCGTCCATTATTTCCACAAATAAAAGTGATAAAGGTCAGCCCCGTGGCAGGGGAGTCATTGTTGGTCACAGCTCCGTGGGCCTCAGTGCCTACGGAACAGCAAAGTTGTTGCCATCAATACATTGGGGTGCCGACGGGCTGCTGTACTAATAGCTGCTTGCATTGCGGTCTGCTGCTTTACCCATAGCTGCTTGCAGACTCTTAATTCAAATCATGAAAAAAGCCTCCTTTGTTTTGTTTTGATCGTTCCCCCTCCCCTCCCTTTTGCCCAAATCACTCATCGGCTGACAAACTAAAAGGGAAGAAGAAATAACCCTGGGAAAAGTTATTCATGTGTTGCACAGGGCCCGTTTCCTTGCCTGCTGTATGACAGCTGCCATGATGTCAGCCCTGCTGCCGTTAACGGCGGCTGTCTGCACAAACCAGATGGGAGAATTTGAGATTCATCAGAAATACACACCCAGGGCTACGGCGGGAGTCATCCTGAGCCCACGAGCGGCAGAGCCAGACAGGTTGGAAGACAGGCACAGAAACATCTCCGCGCTTGCAAAGCCTCCGGCACTGCTGACAGTGTCATCGCCTTTCCCTTGCAAGCTGTGGTCTGCGGGGAGCGAGTGGCAATGTGACTGGAGATTGCACCGAATCGTGCTGACCGAGGGAGACGTTGCTCATAGTTAACCCTGCCTTTTGTTGCCAAGAGCTGGAGGGTCTTGAGCTGAGCCTGATGAGGATTGTCCTGGTTCCCTCGAGAACAGCAATGTTTGGGCCCTGTTCTGGGACCGAGCAAGTGGGGCCAGGTGTAGGAGTACTCACATAAAGCTTTTGTGGCAGGGTTTGCTTTTAGGAGAAGACAGTGTGGGCCAGGGATCGGGAACTTGTTTGCAGAAGATGTAAGGAAGCACACATTGCTTCAGACTGCATGGCTGGGCTGTCACAAGGTCCTTACATCAGCAACCACAGCCAAAAATGACGGTCTGACAGAAAGAGTTTCTTTGTTTGAGCCCTCCCTTGACAATCCTTTGAGGTCCACTGCACGAGGAGAGGGTGTGAAGCAGATTCAGTTGTGTGAGCAGCCTGCTCCACAGGAGCGATGTACAAACACGACTGCTGCAACCGCTCACATGGGTACTTCTCTTGGAAAGCAGAACACCCTGGAAGCAGGGTTACTGCAATAAATATGAATAATAGAGCTTGTAAAACCCCCAACGATAGAAACTACAAGTGTCGCTAGTTTGTTGCCTCTCAGAGGAGCAGGATAAATCACTTCTTCATCTGTGGTTCCCTTCAATTTCTCAAATACCCGAGCCATGGGAAACTGGAGAGCTGAGGAATTATTGCTCTTCACTGGACAAGCTGTGCAGGTCAGCCAGGGCTGCAGAGAGCAGCTGTGGGCCAAAATCTGGGAGGAATAGCCTATGTCCTAGAGGAGACAAGGGGGAAAATAATGGCAGCATCATTAGTTAACCTGCGAGATGTACACAGCTCTGTGTCACCGGGTTATGGTTCTGACCTTCAACACTCAGCATAGAAGCCATAAGCAAGATAAAGTGTTGGGTGTGAAACAAAATATAGATATGACAGCCTACTACATTTAAAAACATATGGCCATCAGTCCACGTGCTTGTAATTTGCATTTTTTTTAGTTATGCTTATGAAGGAGCAAATCAGATTCCTCCACGTTTCTGCCCGCAGCCCACATCAGTACTCCAGACTCACCGAGAGGAGGTTTCAGCAGTCGCATAAGGCCTCCGGGACTCGTCTGTCACCGAGACCTCCTCACCCAACCCTCTCCCTCAGGGCGCTGCCAGGTCCTGATGATCTCTTCAGACCTGCTTTTCCTCATCTCTCTCATGGCGTCTCCCTTGTGGTTTGTACCAAGCCCACTCTAGCCAAGCTGTATTTTTGGATGCATCTCTGTGTCCTAACTAGCTTTTGCTTCAAGAGTCCTGTGGTGACGATGCTTAAAACCAAGAAATGAGCATATTGAGTTAACTGCTCCTGAAAGACTGGTGTTTGTGATCGCCTGGATATCTGCAAGCAGCATCTCACATTTGCAGCCAAGGAAACTCCTGCCACGCAGTAACACACAAATCCAGTCACCGAGCTGGTCTGACAGTTCAGGACATGACTCCTTTACATAACATTTTCCTGTCACCGTTTCTCAACCATAAGTCCAGATCTTGTACTGCTGTTGTTTTCTCAAGAATTCCTCCGCTGCTTTCTGCACAGATAACTCAAGATCATTTTTAAACACGTATTTTGCTGGCAGTCTGTTAGCTCCATCTCAGATGTCAATACAGACAGGGCAATCATCCCTGGCTCCTCTTTGTTTAGTAAATGTTTACTGAGATTTGAAGCTGCTTGCAGAACTTTAAGAAGCATCTATATAAACATCGCTTGTGGTTTCATTTCAGGTGATGGAGTTCGAACTGCATTTCTGCAACACAGCTGCATCTGCACAAGGCTGTGGGAGGCCCCGCTAAGGCATAGCAGCAGCACTTGGATGCGAGAGATTGAACCCAGTGAACTGAAAATGTAACAATCTGAGAAAGGAGTTAAAAGAAGGAATGAGTCAGGGAAATAAGTGCAAGAGAGGCTGCATAAATGTTTTTGTAATTTGTCTTTAAGTAAAACAAAACATTACTTCGAGTACATAACTGTACTTTCCAGAAAGAAGCTCACGCTCAATAGCCAATATGCTACACGCTGCGACGTCAAACTGGGTAACCAAGGCCAAGCAGCCTGAATTCATTCCCAAGCAGCCAAACCAGAGTGAGACTTGAGATTATATTTGAGAACTACAGGGAGCTACTGCTCCAACACTGACCCTTGGAGTTATAATCGGGATTTTTTATTTTATTTTTTTTAAATAAAGCAGATGAAAAGGTAAGGAAGCATAGGCTATGCTATGACACCTCACCCAGCAGAATAATTCCATGCTCCATGAGGATGTTGCTGACAGCTGAAGTCACAACCTTGCTCCTCAGAAATGTCCTTCCAGCAGTCAGATTTTTGAAAACAGACAGGAAATGAAAAGCACTTTTCTCCCCCACACTCCTTATTTCACGCTTTCCTGTATTTCTTGGTAAAGCAGGACAAGAAGATCAAAGCATTCATCATGCTACTCATTGCCTGTGAGCCGTCACTGCAAGCACTTTGTTCTGCACCCACAAACAGCAGAAGTGGTTAAAAAGCACTGCTGTGCTGGTACGAAGCCTATCCTTTAAGAAGCCCTATTACAAAACACCATTGAACTACACGAACCCTTTGGACCATAGCTTCAATTTTCACTAGCCTGTGCTTTTTTACACCCTCAATCCCAACGTGTTTCACATGCCTTCAGGTCTTTGCCACAGGCACACTCATTTTTGACCCAGCCTGCGCTCTGTCTTCATGCGAGGCTGATTTGAGGAGCTGCCCCTCCACACTCAGCAGCCAGCCAGCCACACCTGCAGGAGCCTGCATGGCCGTGCCGGGCACCCACTGCCCTCGAGCTTCGCAGCACGGCCATTGGCACTGCAGGACCAGCGTACGGGGGAAAGGCTGCAGCCTCCACCCAGTCCTACATGAATTTATCTCTGCAGGCTTCGCTGGACAGAGGAAATCCAGATGTCACCTGCACCGGTGGGACACGAGCCTGGGGCCATCTGGCAGCAAGTGTGCATCAGCTGCTCCAGATGAGAGTGCAAGCACAAGCTCTGTGCATGTGCCAGCAGCGCCGGGACAGGCTTGCCTGAGCCACAAAATAGCAGCTTGTACTCCAATAACCACGACTTTAAATCAGGACCAGAGTGAGTCTGCAACACTGATTTTTACTGCCATCGTTAAAGTTACCAGCCGGTACCTCCTCAGCCAGCAGCAAGACAAGAGCTGGAGAGCCGGGGGCTGATGAGGGATAGCCAACGGACTATTTTGCAGGACCCTGGCTGCTTCCGTGTGTTCTGAGCACAGGTAAAAAGCTTTAGGCAAAAAGCTGAGTACATCAGAGGTAGGAGACTTCACAGGGGCGAGCAATTGCCCAATTTTGCTGTCAAGAGCTTACTTGGAAATTGCCAGTTTAAGAGTCACTCCATCTACCTGCTCCCACAAGGTAATAGCATCTGATGGCTGCTGTACCAGAAATAAAGGGGTTGTAAACACAAAACTACTTTCAGTTACCAAATAGCAGCAAGCATTGCTGCTCATTACCCATCATTGCCATCCTACTGAAATTACGCTGCAGGGGCTGTATTCGTTTTGCAATGGAAACAGCTCATCCACGTTATCACCGTTGATCTGTAGTTCACATTTTACAGCCCATCACAGAGGAAAGGAAACAAACCATTTTATCTTGTCTGGAGTGCTTTGCTCCTCTTGTCACTTTGAGTACCAAGGTTACATTGAACTCGAGGACAAGCAGCAGGGATGTGATTCGTCCCTCCATGTCTGGGAGCTGGACCACAGGCAATGCATTTACTTCTGGAGTGGCTCTCCGATGTGTTTTCGGCCTCTCCTGGAGAAATAGCAGCTCATTTGTTTGGATTAAATTATCTATAAACTCCACTGCTGGCAAGTTACAATGCTAATGCTCCTTGTTTTTCACTTAAGCAGTAATCTTATTGTTCCTGCATAAAACAACAACAAAAAAGTTGATGAGGTTTTTAATAGCAATTGCATACCCCAGAAAAATAACGTCATACACCAATAACCATAGCCTCAAAATCACAGAGAGAATCCACAACATTGATTTTTACTACCATTGTTTAAATCACCCATTGTTTAAATAAATGTTATCTAAACACTTGCTTCAGAATGCCCCCTCTGCAGGATATCCTGTTCACTAAATAAGGAATAATGTTACACTTCATCATGTA
The DNA here is from genome assembly GCF_964034855.1 of Anser brachyrhynchus. Lineage (NCBI taxonomy): Eukaryota > Metazoa > Chordata > Aves > Anseriformes > Anatidae > Anser > Anser brachyrhynchus. The sequence goes on from NC_137733.1 coordinate 9,351,269, forward strand.
CAACACTGAGATAAAAATAGACATCCCGGTATATACCATCTGCATGACATCCCTGTGGGAGATTTGTGGAGGCAAAAAGGAGCGTTGGGTATATAGCATCCATTAAGTTTTCCACCGAGAGCAGTATTTCATACATCTGTGTAACTGATATGTCAGTGCTACAGCATGCCAGACACTGTCTGAGACGTGGGAAAAGCAGCCTGCATCAGAGAGCTTGCCGTCTGGGCAGGCAGAAGAAAGGAGCAGAGAGGCAGAAGGCACACACAGGTGATGACATTTGTCTGGTGCTTTCACGACGTACCTGACGTGCGAGCCTTAGACCCCTGCCGGGTGTCCCATGTCAGTACCTGCCCCGGGGAGCCCAAGCTGCACACGTAGCCTGTGGCAGGTGCAGGAGGCAATATGTGGGCATCCCTTCCTGCAGCAGGGAGCTACAGCTGCGAGTGGGTTATACCTGCTGCTTCATACCACACGCTATTAAACAGTCTAAAGCAGAAAAGTACAATAAACCACAAAAAAAAAAAAAAAAAAGTGTCTTGAAGAGCAGTCAGACTCAGCAATCCAGGCCTCCAGAGCATGCCCATGGACATCCAGGAGTTTGTCCTCTCATGTCCTCTCTTAAAATATTTCCTGTTTTGTAAGTGGGATGTTCCTGCCCCCTCTGCCAGTCTGTTTGCTCACCAGCTACCAGCAGGGTATAACACTGAATCAGAAGGTCTGCAAGCAGACCCAGCTTCTATGAACCACGTATAGCCCAATACAGGATTTCCTTGCTGCAGAAGGACAGCTTCCTGAATAATTCACACAACACTCTCTTGTCCAAAGCAGTCCTTATTATAGCCAGAAATACCCTGGCTCCGTGCTGGTGAGCAGCACGAGCACCGGCAGGCTCACCTCCAGGTTGGCACATGCTGTTTGAAAGCCTTCAAGGGCTCTTTTTGGGATCGTGTGAGCACAGCACTTATGCCTTCCCCTTACACTGCTGTTCAGGAAGCCATGCCTGTATGTTTCCAGCAAGGCAATGAAATGGGAACAAAAACAAAGAAAAAAAACATATCTACATTAATGTACACTTGCATGCTGAATTCTGCCCACCAAGCTGTGAGTATGGGACAGGAGCGTGCAGCCACATCCTCCAGGAAGGTGAGGCTGATGCTGCTGTGGAGACAGCCTCGGTATGTGTGCGTTCAGATGTAAATTTAATCACCAACTGCAATGGTTTAGCTTAATTAACGGTAAGCCACTTAAACTTGTATTTGCTTCTCCCTGAGATGCACCGTAACCTGCTGAACTAATGAAAAGTGATCGCATAGCTGATTTCTAATTTGCTGATTAAAGCAGAGTAATTTAAATGAGGATTATAACAGTTTTGTTGCACCAGTTTGGGGTTATTTTGCTATTTGATTGATTTAAAATCAATTTAGCAAGATTGGAACATTTTAAACTGGTCTAGATTGTTAATGTTTGTTTGTTAGCAAAGAGGGAGCCTAGGAATGAGAATTGAACGCCAGTTTCAACCGCCTATTTATTGCTCAAATTACTAGAGCACATTTTCCCCTTTGCTTTCCAAGAAAACTATGCTGCTTGTCCTGAACTCCCACTCCAACTAACTCCACAAACCATTTGGTTGAAATTAGGGAAAAGAGCAGAAGTCCAAACCATTACTGTTCACATTTTTGTACAAGAAAGCTCCTACGAAGGTACCAGGCTGCAGCAGGAGGTCAGCCCTGCCTGGCCCGCTCCACTTGGGAGCAGCAAGGCCAGAACGGGTGCTCAGATCATCACCCATTCTTTCCCACATTTAAAATATAACTTTTCGCAGAGTATGTCGAAGCTTCCCTCGCTTTCACCACCACCTGCATAAATCCCATCCACAAGCATTTGTCAATTTGTCCTGGCAGAAAGCCTCACGTTACACAGCAAAAACAGCTCCTCAGAGGTACTGATTACCTTGACCACCAAACAAACAGAAAACCAAAATCACTTCTGCTCTGAAAAAAAAATAAAAACAACAGCGTGAGGGAGTTAGAAACAAGACCTCAGGCTTGTACCAAGGCTCCCTGCTGTTTTCAGCGGCGCTGAGGATGTGTCCGTGTCACTGACAGCTTTTGAAGAGCAGCAGCCGCTGCCTCCCGTTGTCAATGTTTGTTATGGGGGCGGCAGCCTCAGCCCCAGCTGTCAGCCTTCCTGGTGTCTTTTAGCTTTGGGCTTTTACACCCCTAAGTTTGAAATCAGAGAAGGGGTTTTGTGCCTGACAAATAACCTGTGGTGGTGCTGTGACCATGAAGCAATGCAATCCAGCGCGCAGAATCAGCAGCACATCGAGTCACACACTGTTACTGGCTTGCAGCCTCCTGTAACGGGACAATCCTGGCTCAGCCAATACTCCTGATGAGCCTGGACCAGATCACTCACCCAGGGAAAAGAAGGACAAACAGCATGGCAGGAAGCCTGAGCGAGGAAGGATCTGCGCAGGGAAACCTGCTCGTCAACACTCTTCAATTAGGGTGGAAAAAGCAGACCCTCTGCCCCCCAGCTCTCATTCTGTGGGGCTGGAGGGTGGAGGTAGCTTGAGGAAGCCTGGTCCTAGACCCTTACCTGGTCCTGTTGAGGACCAAGAGCACAATGCTAAGAGCTTTAAAGGAAAGCGGCAAAAGAAGGAAAAGCAACCCCAAAATGATAAAGGATCCTGACCAAGCACTGTTTCTCACCCCTTCACTCTGAAGGGGCTCACAGCACAGGTGATGCACGTCCTTATGATGCCATCCCTCCACCTTTGCCATCCCTTCCCATCCTCCAAACGGGATCTCTGCAATGACTGGCACAAAGCAGGGCCTCAGAGCTCTACCAAGTGCTCAGGTTTTGCGTGCTGGCCCCTGTGCCAGCACCACACAAAGACCCCAAAACACAACCCTGGGGCTTAGCCGTGTGTCCAGGGAGGATTCACCAAAACCCCACCAGCAAAGCCAAGCCTGGTCTCTTCCAGCATCCCCTGCACTGATTTCTCAGGCTGCAACCCTCTAAGTAAGATTAAATGCTCCCCAGATCGATGCAAAGCAACACAATTAGCTCATTAGTGATACAGCAAGTGCAGCATATCCCCGTCTTTGTTTAAGGCCAGTTAGATGAGCTCATTAAATGACAGCTATTTTTACATCTGGTGTCATAGGTTTCCTTATTAGTACAGTGCCAACCACTTGAACAGAGGTAGGATCATCTTTCACATCCTACCTAATTGAATTTAAATCAACTTTTTCCATTTGCCATACAGAAAGCATCACTTTGCTCCCTGGAACTGCAAAGCGCAAGCCATCCTGCTCATCTCACACAGGCGCAAATGCAAAGCCAAGCCACCAAAGCAACAGGCTCAGCACAGGCTTGGGTAAGTGAGATCGAGACCCAGCCCAAGCAGCCTCTACAACAAGCTATCCCACAGCCATGGTCTGTTTCCTGCTTTCCCTCTAGGAATACGCTCTGTCGCCCTCTTCCCTTGCTGATCTCTGAAGTGACACCTGCAAGTGGGGGATGAGAGCTCACAGCACGCTGAGAAACGTGCGGGAGGTTCTGCAGGTGGGGCAGCAGGGCGCCTTCCAGAGGAGTAAGGAGAATGCTGAGATGGCCTCCTTGGCACCGTCAGTACCCATTCCCACCGAAATGAGGCTTCTCACCAGCGTTGGGCTCACTCTGCCCATGAAAACATCGCTTTCCCAAGCAGCTGGGGCACCCGCACCTCTGGGACCTTCATAACTAGGTCTCCTCTGAATGGAGAAAGGACACGCTCATAAATAAAAGGGGACATAAACGTCTGGAGAAAGCATGGGGCAATAAAGACCATGCTGAAAGTGTTCAAGTGAAACAGTCAGGCACCTTCATAGCATCACATGCTAGGGACAGCGGATGCAGCGCTGCAGAGCAGACCTCACCAGCCACCCTTGCAACGCCCTGGCGGTCATCATGGCAGCAGAAACTAGGGGTGTCCGTGGTGGCCTGAGAACAAAAAGCCTGAATTGAAAAATAAAGAGGAATGGTCGCCCACCTGAAACTAATACTTCTGCCCAGATTGCAGCTCCTAAAACGACATGACACTGTCCCCATACGCACTATTTGCCTCCCACAGCTCCGCTCTGGAGGCTGCCACAGCGCGCCAGGTGACAAAGGCTTGGGGACCGACGCCTCGGGCTGGACAAATCCCAAGCTCCATTTGAGAGCACTTTGATACTGAAGGACACACACTGGAAATTTCCTTACCTTTTCCTCCGTTGTGGTTACAGCTGTTCTGGGAGCTGATCAGATGTGAGCTTTAACAATTCATCTCTGTGGGGAGGCTTGGGTTCAAGAAATGTAAAATACCGAGGGTTGCCTCTGAACTCACCGAGAGATTTCAGTTCTGACAGTTTCAGCACCAGCTTTTGGCTCTGAAATAACAGATCCTGCTTCTAGGTCAGGTTTATTGGTTATAAGCCTAGGAAATACATTTTAAATATCACTCCTAAACACATTAAAGCACAATGAATTATTCCTGATGAATGAATGCCTCATTGAATTCATTTCCCTTGCTTTAATGAATCATTCATGAACTTTTGGAAATTCATCTTACTTGAAATGTTCACTAAATACCTTGATTGAGCGATTTTGAAACAATGGGTTTCTTGGGCACCATTTGCCTCCACTGTCCTCTCACCATCATTTGTGGTTCAGTTCCTGCTGTGTGTGCAGCTGCACACGTGCTACAGCCCTGACTTAGCTGCCTGATTAGATGACTAAAAAAATAACAATATAAAATTAATCAAATGAAGGTGTTTGTACAAAAATCAGGCATCCCCCATCCAACCAACCAGCAAGATCATTGATCAAAGAATACAGGGGGAAAAAATAGGAACAGATATAACCTGGTTTTAGTTGTATCTATTTTGTATTTAGTCGCTCAATGGAAAAATCATCACCAAGTTATTTTATTTGCTACAAACTCACACTAATAAAATCTACACCCCGTTACATCTTTAGGGAAGCAAAAATAGTATTCCTTCCTTGCATGTAGTGAGTGGGTAAAATTAAATATTTCTTTCCTATATCCTTTCACTATGATGGAAAAGCATCCTCCAATAGAGCTCACAGGAATGCATTATCATTGACTGGAGAGGAGATGAACTATAAACAAACAAACCAACCAACCCCAAACCAATGTCCAAGGTGAGCAGGGCGAGCCTGGAGTACGAATAGAGTGCGGCACAACAACCGCCAGACACGCCAATGTTTGCGGTGGTTTTACAGTGTGAACAGCTATCCATTAGAAAATGTCCTCCTCAAACCTCTCCTCTTGGCTTTATGCTGTGTTTTCCTACCTCACGCGTGCAGCTCCCACTCGCAATTTGTTCTATTGGTTTCTCTCAGCTGTGACAGTAAGTCTTCACAAGCAAAACGGTTTGGTGTGTCTTTTCACTTGTTGGTTGGTTTGTTTTTAATTTTCCAACCCCCAGTGGATCAAAGACGAGCGTATTTGTTCTGCTGACTATTAACTCATTGCAGCTCAGCCTGGAGTAAGTGCTCGGTACAAGACGACATGAATGGTATATTAAAATGCATCTGCTGAAAACAAAGGCACACGTATTTTGACAGCAGCAGGGAATGTAAAAAGGTGAAGTATAACCACAGACTTTCTTGTCATTAGGAAGCCCTCTGTAAACACGACACAGGGCTTTCTCCATTGCAAGTGTGAAATTTATTTCACCACCTCCATCTAAACACCAAACCTACAGGCAATGATGAGTTGATTGGAAAGAAATGTCGAAGCATTAGGTCACTTCAAAGCCCCAACTTCAAGTAAGCATTTATATCCCAACCTTTGCCACACCACGGCCACGCAATGCATCAGGCAGATCCAGATAGCTGCTGAAGCAGTTATTAACCGCCAGCAACGCAAGCTGAAAGCCAGGCTGTACTTCGCCTGCTCCGTTTGGGATTTTTCCATGGATTGTGCTACAATTCACGGGAAGGCTCGAGGTTGCTTGTGTCTGCTTACCGGTACAAATCATCTTGCTGGTCAAAAACTCAAAACATCCCCTGAGCATTAGGATTCAGGCCACATCTGCAGGAGGGGAGCATATGTTCCAGCTCATGCTGTATTAGTACTTGTGCCGCATGTGTCTGCATTTATGACAAACGATAACATAACCAGATCTAGAGTTTGTCTGTAAACACACGTAGCTGTCATCTTCCTTTACAAGGCTCAGATCTCTGACAAGAGAACTCATTTCTCATGCATTATCCCCCTAAACATATGCCTGATGTCTTACTAGATTCTCACATTGTATGTAAACAACAGTATTCGTGTCACTTAAAATTGAGATGTAATTATTTCTCATTAGCAAGTATTGCTGTGATATTTGAGTGGGAGGAATTGAAGAGCGGACAGTTATTACTTTTTTTTTTTTTTTTTTTTTTTAAAATCACATTTCAGCCACCCTAGAAGTTTGCAGGCACACTGCATTTTTCCTCCCAAAGTCAGACCCAGGGGGGCTGACAAGACGAGAGGCAGAGGCAGCACCTCAGCCATCGTTAGCAGTCAGCTTTCCAGGTGAGGGCTGGAAGCAAGCCATTAAGCTGTGCCCGCAGAACAACCTCACCAGGGACTTGAAGTCCCACTGCTGTTCTTTTGCTGGGTGAAAAATGCAAAAAAGCTGCCAAGTCTGGACATTTCTGTGAGATATCAGGAACGTGGCACAGGTAGTGCAGACATCCAGGAGGCCCAACTCCTCTCAAAGCATATTTCCAGGAATTTCTGCCCCTCACCTGCTCGGTGACCGCAGGTGAGTTGTGAAACCCTCAGGGCAGAAGAGCTCTGCCCTGGTTTTAGCAGTGGTACACTGGCCCCAGGAAAGCAAAGCACTTGTGTCTTCCCTCCTGAGCAGCAAGGTGCCACCTCTGGAGCATGGCCCCTCCCTGCTGGGAGGGAGATAGAGAGAGGGAATGATCAATCAGCGAGATAAGTAATTTACTTTAACCCAGATACAAAGATGAATGCAATCAAGTTGTTTGCCTTGGCACTGTGTCTGTCTGCTCCTATAAGCAAAGGCTTCTCACTCCTTGAAACGTTTTAGCCGTTTGCATGCACAGTAAGCAGTCCCTGACTATCCAGCAATCCTCAAACCACTGACTTGAGAAATCCATGACAGCTTGCTGAAATGCAGCTGGCAGAGCGTGCCTTCAGAACAGGCTGCACAAAGCTATCACCCCCTGCCCCTGCTGCCTCCACTCCGAACCGAGCAGCCACTGGCAGGTGGCTGGCCAGCAGCCATAAAGAAACGTGCTTCTAGTGCCAGTTGTCTTTTCTTATTCTGCAGTCCACAAAATGTATTTTACACAGCAGAAACACAAAGTGCATGTGTTTGGCTTGCTTTCATTGCTACCTCGGTGTACACGTGCCCATCTGTACCGTCACATCAATAAATCCACACATCCTAGGCGCACGTAACATGAAAGAACAAATCACTGACACGCAAACAGTTGGGTAGAAAATAACAGCAGGGAAAAACAACAGCTTCAGGCATTCGTTTGAAGCCTGGAGTCTAAAACAAACAGCATGGGAGACAGCCAAGCTGGTCACTGGATCCGTCTCTTGCTTTTGCATTCCTCTGTGCCAGCTCAGGAACCACACTGCAAGGGGAGCGTACTGCTCAGTGCCCTCCTTCCTCAACACACGGTCCCACTGGCTCCTACCTTTTGTTGTGAAAGCCATAACTGCAGTGAAAAAGCAGCAGGAATGATGGAGCCGCACAGAAGACATGTGTGTCCTGCTACCTTCTGTAGCTCCTTAGTGAAAGGCTCAGGGGGGACACACGCACAGGGAAGGCGAGATCTAATAGTAGCCTCCAACTTTCCGAAGGGTACCTACCCAGATGGCTGAGCCACTCTTCTCCATGGTGCTGCAGGACAGCAGCAGCCGCCACCACCTTGGAAGGTGCAGGATGGACATCAGGACAAAAAAGCATCACTGGCAGGGCAGTGCAGCACTGCAAGAGGCTGCCCAGAGGAACGGTGGAATTTCTGTCCTTGCAGGTTTCCATGACCTGGTTAGATGAAACCACAGCTGAGGGACATCAGTGCTGGTGGCCACAGCACTGCCGGCACAGGAGGCTGGGCTGGATGAGCTCCAGAGCTCCCTCCAAGCAGCGCTGCCGTGAAGCACCCCCGGCACAGCACCACTTACTTCAAGTTGAGATAGAGCACAAGTAAAGGCAGGGCAATGGCCTTAATTTGTGAAACAAAGAGATTTACTACAAATAAACAAACAAACATACAGGTACGTATATATTATACACACACACATAACATTAATAGCATCAAAGGTATACTAATCTGCATCTTCACATGATGAAATGCTGCCATAAACTGTGTTACTGACAAAGAGGTAAAACTTACTGATGTGAATCTGTTTAGATCTCAGATAACCACAGATAATCGCTGCCTAGATTTGGGTCCTGCTCTGTAAAACAGTATCATAAGGTGACACTCCTCAAAAACACCTGAAGGTAACAGGAGGATGCATTATTGAAAGCACTTAATGACAGAGAGCAGAATTTTCCTTTGAATGCAGTCAAGTTGTTTTAGAGACCTGTTACCGCTGTTCCAATTAACTGTTAATTCAGATGCTCAGCACTAACTCACACCCCCAGCTCCAGGTGTAAGTGCCAACAAGCTTTCTCCAATGCAAGTTAAGATCTGCCACTCTAGGCTGGAGTTCAACTGCAGAGCTGCTGTTGTTCCCTTAGATTTATTCAGGTTTTTTCATCTCAGTCACTCCAGGGAAACAGAATTAAGAAGTGGTAAAATGAATGGTGCTTTTAAATGCTCTCCTATCATCACACATTCCTCCTTTAACCTGGCCAATATTTTGGACTTCTCCCTTTAAAGTCCTTAAGCTGAAAATACCTGCAGAACTCAATGCAAGTGACATGCCACAAATTCGAAGCTGCTGACAAAGAGTGATTGGCACCAGTCTGAAATGGTATCTTCCCTGAAGTCAAGAAACCAGGCAGACAGAAAGGACCACACAGATTAAGTAAGCCCCTAAATGCTAAGGAAAATCAAAGAGGTACAATCCACGTCATCACCAGCATAAATTGGAGGCACATCCTCATCCGACCTACAACAAGCCTCGCTCTATTACACTCAAGTAAGCCACGCAGATTCAGTCCAGACAAAGCTCAAGCCCATTATATCTGGCATTCATCTTCTATCAGTAATATTTATCATCTCAGACAATGATCTAGCGCTCTGCCAAACAATCCGATGAGCCCCATTTTACATAACTCGCGGCGTAACGTCCGTTCAGCTTATGTCAGCATCGTTACATTAATCACAGACACGTGGATTTGGCTTTTGCTCAGCCTAGCTGTGGCAGCAAGAGACCAAAACACGTCCTGCCTATAGCCAGCTCCAAGCCTCTGTGGCATCACACAGCTTTGCCATCCTGGCAGCTCTCTGGAGTTGAAGGGATGCAGATCTTTGGAGCTGTTTGGAACGTGCAGAACCATCCTTTGCTTGCACGACAGAGCTGCAGCTGTCTGCCCGCTTCCCTTTGCTTGGCTTTCCCTTACCAGAGCCAGCAGCTGTGCCTGCGGATGGTGCAGAGCTCTCAAAACACCAGGAAAAGCCCTGAAAGCTTGGCACGAGACCCACACCAGCTGGCTGTCTCACCAGCCTGCCAGAGATGGCATTGCCTGCATCCCTGATCGGGAGCAACTTCGGGGAACAGGGGCCAGCCCTGTCGCAGCACCAGCCAAGGCAAGAAGCAGCGTGAGAAGGCTCAGCTCAAGGCACAAACCACGGACCCCCTGCATGCAGGGACCCCCGCCTCACTGAAGGAGGAGGAAACGACTATCAAGTCCTATGTTACTGCAGAGTTGCAAGAAGCCATTGTTACTCTGAGGGGAAGGATTTTATCTCACTGCATACTATGAGATACAAATCATGTGTTTATCTTCAGGCTCCCCCCAACCCAAAGGCACTGCGAAGACCCCGCTGTCTCACCTGCTCCCTGATTTGAAAAGGCAGCATTTCACAGACTCCCCGTCTGAGCCAGCTTCCTTTTCCTCTGGCAGCACGACCCAAGCCAGAGCAGAGTTCACTGGGAGTCACTACGACAGCAGACTCGTACAAGTGATACGCTTTGACTTCTGCATGCCATTAACCTCTACCGGGATGGCTGACATCAGCCAGCTTTAGTTCTGGCTGAAAACAATATACAAAAAAAAGCAGCACAGCCTTGCAGAAGCTCTGTACCACACTTGACCACCACATGTCTTTTTGTTGCCTTTTATCACCTTTTGTAGTCTTTCAAAACCTGAAATAGGTTTTGAAGCAAAAAATGTCCACTTTGCATGACAAAAATGGAAAGCGACTCCATTTTCTATGTATAATAACGGAAGTGAAGAGTAACTGGCAGCAAACAGAAATGCACAGCCATGAAATTGGCAGAACAGCTCACCCCCACTAACAGATGAGTGCAAATATGCTGTTCCAGTAAAAAGAAGAAATCCTGATTCCGAACATAAAGCCGAGTTGTTCTCCCAATTCCTCCCTCATGCTCGCAGCTAGAGACGGCAGTACTGTCTGACAGCCTCCTCAAATGTCCACGATGTTTTCAGCTGTTGAGGACAAAGAACTTGCTGTGAATGCTTTCACAGTTACTGCAGATATGGCCAAAGACAATGACCTCATACAGTGATTTACTGATGTTTCCACTCTTCAGGCAAACAAAACTCACTAAAAATGGGATTTGTCTCTCAAATGGTGTTGCTCCAAATGAGCAGTGTGTGATGGTCCCAGAGGCCACCCACGCTGGGGAAAAGGATCACATGGACCCTCCTGTGCCAGCAGCAAATTCCCGAACAGCACCACAGACATCCTCAGAGGATCTCTCTGACCAGCACCATCAAGAATATCCGGCTTTGGCAGTGTTGTCGATCTAGGAAAGCGCCGCACACACCTTGACTGGCATTCAATCCTGATGCAGCAGCTGAGAAAGCAGGCTGCTGGCTGGCTCAGGGCTCCCGGTTTATACCACAGGACCACCGTATGTGTGGGTGTGCGACTCCCAGCTTTGATTCAAAACACTGTTCTCCCTCCTTGATCTAATCATGGACAGTGCTGCCCCATGCTGCCCTGTTATTAAAGTCTTTACAATAGAGTATTCATCAAGCCATTTTTTTCCTTTTTTTTTTTTTTACTCAATTATTAAAGTCCATGGCTTACAGGACTGCGCTGCACATTCTTTCAGCACCACTTGCTACCTCCTTAGCCACTTTAGTTAACTATTCCTTCATACCAATTCCTCACTTCTTCAAATAATTTAGGAATTTTCCACACGCAACCAGATGAATGTTTCAGTGAAATTAAGGTAAGAAATTCAAGAGATTTAACTTTTGTTCAAAGAACTGGTCAAGCCAGGAAGACATCTTAAGTTTAACAGGCACTACCTTTAATAAATTCACATTTACATGCCTATTGCTCACAACTGTCTGAGGCTCAGGCAAGAAGAATGAGAATGCCTTAGAGCTACCCTGCTATTATGTAGTGCCTGAAAAAACAGTGATTTAGCTTTGAGTTCCTTACGTTATTCCAGTGGATGTGCAAACCAGTCATTGATAGAGAACCAAATACTACTTTGTTTAGACAATGTAAATAACATCTGCAGTTTGAGTATAACCAGGCCAGCCTTGCGATGGTTTGATAGAAATTATTCTCAAAGAATGTACAAAGCGTCAGTCATAATAAATCTTACAGGAGTTTCTATATTAAGATTTTTCTTTCAGTCTAAGCTCCTTTACAAAAAAGGGAAAATAATCCTCTTGAAGAAGTCTTTCATGACAAATTACACACTGATCAGTACCTACAAACACTAACAGAACTACTCAAAAAGGCAAACTCAGAGAGGTACCTGGATTACATACTGCCTGAAAGCTTACCGAGCACACTGATACAGGATGTTCTGGGTTCCTGCGCACACCTCAGCATTGCTTCTCCTCCTCTGGTCTCAAAGCAGCTACAACGTCAGTACATAGAACTGGTCAGCAACACAGGACCGGAACCATCGCACAGCAACTCAATAGAACGACTTAGCTTCAATATAATTGTGTAGATTTGCCATGGCATGGTGGCCCCGTTCCTTATTACGGTAATGGGCAACACTGCTACTGTTTTATTTCTTGGTTTCTAGTTCCTTCCTTTTCCGCTAGGTTTTCATCCATTACGTCCCACATCCAGAGCTGAGCTGTTCAGTTACGCCTGGCTAGTACATTGTTAAGACCCAACAACCAAGGGATACAATCTTGCAAGAAGTCCTTTTCATCCCTACTAGTTTAAGACATACTAATTCCATTGTACTTTCATCATCTCATTAGAGTTTAGCAGAGCAGATATGCAAAATTCTGTCTTGTGCATTCCCATCGGTCCATGGCAGGATATCAGCAAGAAGCATGCAGAAATTGTTTGAAAGTTGAGAAAGCAACAGCTTTCTATTCAAGAACCACTGAAGACTAGACTAGAGGCAAAGATAATTTTCTCTTACAGTTTTCAAATTTAAGTGCAATTCCATAGGTGCTCCAAGTTGCTCTCTCCTGCTATATACACCCATATAGTGCACACACTCAGGACAAATTCAAGGGAAGAAAAACTTCAATTAAAAAGAATTCAGAACTGAGCCAATAGAAAACAAAACAAAACAACAAAAACCCCACAAACAAGTCTTCAAATAAGAGTCTTATAATAACAATCTTTATTCAAGAGAAACTGAAAAGAAATACTTACTAGGACTTCATGTACTTACCCTGAAAATAGAACTCAAGAATATGCTACTTATTAAGTATTAACCATTTTAAAATGAGCTAATGAGCTCCAGCTTATTTCAAGAACGTATAAATTTGAAGGCAACAGAGAAGATAGTTACCACTTTCATACATGTATATGTTCTATATACCCATACTCTCTATACACACATATATATAAATCATGTATATACAACATATTTTACTGCCACCTTGTGAACAGTTCCTGAATAAGGTTTACGTCACATAGACCCAATTCTATCATCATTCACATTCAGCTCAACTGACTTTAGTGTAGATACCTTTTGAACAAGTACTCAACGTGATAGCAGAATCAGGTGTTTAATGAAGAACATTTTAAAAACCTGAATAAAATAGATTTTAGTCTTCCACAGTTTTCATAATCTTTGGCTTCACAGTTTATTGCCACAAACAGTATGGAAAATATCACTAAATTCTTTCTGATAAAAATATTGCAGCTTTGCATCCAAGCTGTATTACTGTCTTCAGAACAGGATAAGCTGGTGCCTGTAAAACAATGAATAAAAGATTAAATGCACCTAGTAGACTGGTGTTGTCTTTGAACTACATCTATCATAAGGAATAGTAAACATTTTTAAAAATTCACCCATATTTTAGCCTAATCTACCCTAGAGAAAACCAAATAAAAATTAATTCTAAAGTAATGGTTCCATTTCACTACGAATATGAGCCAAGAGGAAAAACAAGTGAGGAAGCTACAACTTCCTCCTCTGATATTCAGGGGAGCACAGAATTTACTTCAGTATTTCACCCCTTCTATCGTAGTTGTGTTTATCTATCAAGATGGTGCCTCAATTTTCCAGCTGCATTAATAGCATTTATTAGCCGTATTTTAAAAAATATTTAATCCAAACTTAAATAAGAACTTTATTGTCCATAGGACAAGTCTTAAGAAAACACAATCACTAGCACTTGACATGAGTTTCAACGGATTCAAACTGTTCTAGAAAAATGAAAGCTCTAAGATGCTGTGCTATGTCAGCATTTTCTTATATTTATCTTTAGAAAAGAATATCAAGCCCCTTATTTTCTATTTCTCAAAGAAAAAGCTGTGTCACAGTCACTGAATAAGGAAGACAAGAGTGTCACACCTAGATCTTTACTAACAGCACCCATCAGTTAACATTGTACTTACTCCCTCGGCATCGTGTTCAAGCCCAATGTCATGGTGCTCCCGTTCATCATCCCGAAATTGCTTTATTATCTTAAAAAAATAGCAGTTAATTAGTAAATTTACTTTGCAGAGAAATCAAGGCAGCTAGAATACAGAACTACATCCCGCTGGCCATTGTATACACCGGGGCTGGCATCTGAGGCCCAAGTCTCTCAAAAGCTTCTCAAAATCCTAAACCTCCAATTGGCCAAGAAGGAGATTATTTACAGCACCCCTAAAACCTATTCAAGTGTTCTAAAAATTCTTTAGAAAATTAAGCTACGGTTTAGTATATCACTGTATTTTTCGACGTTTTAAGAAAACCTGTAGTCATAGTGACTTGTAACACTAATTTCACACATACAACAGTTACTGACCATTTAATTAACAAAATTGAAGTCCCTGCCTTGCCAGACAATCAGTAACAGTGCCTTCCTGTAACTTGACAGGGCTTTTGTCCATTTTAGTATACTCTAAAGAACACTATTTTTCTCCTCTATTTTTTCAACTAGTGCAAAAAGGTTTAAAGAATTTCCTCTTGAGATACCTACAGATAATTAGGACTGCTTAATAATACGCTCAGAATTTACACTCAGGTGCTGTCTCTGCCCAAGGGGTTTGCCTTGGTTTTACCTTCATTACTGGTCCTCCTCATACTGACACTGTGAATAATTTTGCTGTTCGATTTTTTCCTCTGTATTTCACACTCAGTTCTTAGCCCTTATTTTCATGGGCAACATTTTCCTCACATACATCAGCACAATTTGATTACTTCCAATCCTATTTCAGTATTGAGACAACAATTTGGAAGGATGCAGTCTTGGCTAAACATTAAACTAAGCACAACTGAACACAGTAACAGTCAGCAGAGAGCTGGAAATCTGCACAAAGGCCCTAGAGCAAGCTCCCACCATCCAGAGCACAAATGAGGTGAACATGCAACACTTGAAAGCCTCTCATAAGCACTCTACAGGAGTGTGTCCCACATTGATGCTGGAAGTACTTGGGAACTAGTTCTCTTGCAGAGCTAACAAACATTAGCTCCGTCCGTGCTCCGAAATGTTCAAAACTAGACACAGTCATATGCAGTATAAGCAAAATGTTACTATGCAGTCATGCTTTTTCTTCTTGTTTTCCTCTAAACCCTTCCTTTCAATTAAAAGTAATCAAAATTTAAGTACAATTCTCCCAATCAAACGGAGAGTGATGAATTAATGAAAGCATGCTGAAGCTAATCTTACATTTTAATCTTGTTCCTCGATCAATTTAGTGTCACTGAAGGAACAGCCATCCTTTTATCCTAATGTTTCTATTGACTTTGGAATTCCAAAACGATAGAACAAAGAAAGATATGCTGCAAATTCAGTCAGCATATTGTTTTCTGAGTCAAGTCACGTTATGTAGTTCAACGAATTTGTTATGCTAGTTTCCAAGTCATGGTTAAATACCTGCAACAGCTCCTTGTACTTTTCTGGATCTTCTTCCATAAGAGTTCTGATCTGGCTGTTATAGTGATCCGATATGCTCTCTTCCACTGCCACTGTGCAAGCCATCGCACCTTTCTTTCCAAGTAAAGCGCTTCCAGCCCCTGCGATTGGGGTACCAAACATATGCAAACCATGAAATCTGAAACAATGTGAAAAATTTAAGCACTTAAAAATTTCATAAAGCAAAACCAGCAACAATATGACAAACTCACCTAAAACAAAACCTGCTACATTCCAGAAAGGCAGCAAAACAGTAGGTCGAACTCTGTAGGCAATCATTAACTCGTTAAACTTCTTCAAGTGGTCTTTTTCTTGATTCCACATTTGCTGCAACAAAGAAAAATCACAGTAAAGCATAAGACCAAAACAAAAAAATTAAACATTTCCAATAAAGCTAATAAATGAAAGAGTAAACTAAACAGCTGAGGTCACACACTATGACTGTAAAGGCAACACTATTCACATCACAAAAAGGAAATGGGCAAGATGGGGAGGTGAAGAGCCAGCAGTATGCACTTGCAGCCCAGAAAGCCAGCTGCATCCTGGGCTGCAACAAAAGAGTAGTGGCCGGCAGGTCGAGGGAGGGGATTGTCCCCCTCTGCTCTGCCCTTGTGAGGCCCCACTTGCATCACTGCGTCCAGGGCTGGAGCCTCCAGCACAAGAAGGATGCAGAGCTGCTAGAGCAGGTCCAGAGGAGGCACACAAAGATGATCAGAGGGCTGGAGAACCTGTCCTATAAAGAAAGGCTGAGAGAGCTGGGGCTGTTCAGCCTACAGAAGAGGGGGGAACCTCGCCGCAACCTTTCAGTACTTAAAGGGGACTTACAAAAAACATGGAGAGCAACTCTTCGCTCAGTCGGATAATGACATGACAAGGGGAACGGTTTTAAACTAAAAGGGTGGCGATTTAGATTAGAGGTTAGGAGGAAATTCTTCACTCAGAGGGTGCAGAGGCACTGCCCAGGGAGGCTGTGGATGCCCCATCCCTGAAGGCATTCAAGAGCAAGTTAGATGAGGCCTTGAGCAACCTGCTCCAGTGGGTGGCGTCCCTGCCCGCGGCAGGAGGGTGGAACAAAACGATCTCTGAGGTCCCTTCAACCAGAGCCGTTCTACGATTCTCAGCTAAGACAGTTATAGCCAACATAAGAGTTCTTTTTACGTTCCAAGCGTTTTTGTCAGAGCACCGCGACAACACGCTGCTATTCCCCTACCGAACAACCCCCCCTTCTTATAAACCTAACCGCCGACTACAAGACAGACAGCCGCGGCGCTCGGGGAGCCGTGACCTTCCCCGGGCGGCTGGGGGCGGGGCGGGGGCTGCCTGCGGGGCGCCCACCTGAATGACGGGCCCCACGGCCGACCGGCCCAGCACCGCCATCTGCCCGGCGTAGATGCGGTTGGCGCCGTACTCCCCGGCGTGGTCCACCCGGATGATGCGGTCCACGACGGCCTTGTTGATGCCGTCCGGGCCCGCCCCGGTGCTGCGGGGCCTGGGAGCTCCCCCCGCGGCGGGCCAAGGCCGCGGCGTCCCCCCGATCCCCCCCCGGGGCCGCCCCAGCGAGCGCCGCAGCGCCGGAACCAGGGCCGCGGCCGCCGCCATTTTGCTGACCCCGCCGCTTCGCGTCGCCAAGCTCTGACGTCATCACCGCGGGCCGGCCTCCCGCCGCCCCGTCCCGCTCTCCCATTGGCTACTCGGCGCCTCCGCATTGGACAGCGGGGCTGTCAGTCAGAGGCGGCGTCTGCTGGTTGCCATGGGAAGGGGGAAGGCGGGCGGAGGGGGGAGAAGGCGGTGCTGAGGGGGCGGGGGCTGCTGAGGGGGCGGCCGCGCCCCGCGCCTGGGCGGGAGGCGGCTGAGGGCTTCGGCCCACCTCACCACAGCCAACGGTACGAGGGGGAAAAATAAATATATAAAACCGCACGGCGTCAACGGAACTTTTCTTAAAAATAAGTCAGCCATTAGGTTTAAAAAGAAGATTCATTTATTACACGTTAATTTCTTAAAAATGAAGACAGAGAACATCACAAAACATTCCATAAAACAAACGTCGTATCTCATGTCAACTACCAGTGTCCTGACAGAAATTTCAAGTTATGTACACATTCTTTACACAAGTTCTTGAGAAGAGCAATCTTTAAAAATAGTAGGCTACCTAGAAACAGTATTCTGAGTCACACAGCTCCGTCACCTCAATTAACTAAGAATTTAAAGGATACTGGCATATAAGTTTTTGAATGCTGTATTTTTAATTACAAATAGCATAACTCTCAAATATTCACAGTTTAGAACAAGAAGAGCAGGCTTCAAGACATCTCTACACGAATGAAGGCAAGTAATAAAGCCTTACACATGTTAAAAAAGGCTACTCCGTGCCCGTGAGACTGGCAGCGAGGACACCCCTTGGTGACCTGACAGCTGCCGGTTTCTCCCTACTCACAGTTTAGGCAGAACTCTCCTCTGCTGGTTTTCTCTAAACCATTTTATCTAGTGTTCAACTGGCCTGACTGTCTCAGAGCAAAATAAATATCAAAGTCTCTCTAAAAATTTACAAAGCTGATTTCAAACCCATTACATGTTTCTTCTCCAATGGACTATTTCAAAATGCAGACATTAAGTCACTTTGCTTTGGTTTTATAAGATAAGTGAGTAGGAAACATGTAAAATCACACCTCTCCCCTCACCAGTTCTTAAAGCATAATTCATAAAAACAGTACAAACTTTTTAAAAAAGTTTCAATTCTGATTATATTTTACCAGAAACACCTGAAAAAAACAGGGACTTATCATAAACCTTAACAGCCTTGAAATTGCAGCACCAGTAAGTGTCCTACTGTACAATTTTTGGACAGGTCTAACACAGTACAAATAAGCAACATTCCAGTCTTGGAAACTTTAAGGCCTACTAGCATAATCAACATGAAGAACGTTAAGTATTCATGACAGAGAATGCAGTGCCACAGTGCCAGTCAGCTTTGCAGTTTTCACATTATGCCGATCTTCTCTTCTTACCTAGTGATTCCAGGAGTGTCAGGAAGTCAAGTTCTTCTGGCTTTTTGTGGTTTTCAAGTACACTTCTGAGCTTCTGTTATTTTTCTGATTAGGAACAACTTGTCACGACTCTCCTGGAAAGACAGAATACAAAGTACACTCTAGATAAAAAGAAGTACGTTACCTATATACAGCTTATTTCTTTATTAGGAATAAATTGGTACTCTCACTACATGGTACTCTAATTAGCAGTTAACAACACTCTCTCACCTGCCTAAACAATTTTAAGTTTACAATGGTTTTGAATTCATTTACCTCACATTAACAGTTCTGCTTTGGGTCTAGTAGAAACATCTGACCTACCCAAAATCTTTGAAACTGTACTTCCGAGAAGCCTAACAACAGTGAGCAAACAAAAATAAAAAGCAAGAGCAGCAAGGCTTTTGCTCCTAAATCCATTATACTCTTCAAAAATCTCTCTCCAGCACACTGTTTTTCTAAGGACAGATTGTTAAGTGTCATATCTAAAAGAAGCACTTCGCAAAACCCAGATTCTTCCTTAAGAAAGTGAGCAATAGTAAAAAGGTTAGATTTGGACTAGAGCAGTTTGCAAACACTATCAAACTGGTAGATGGCAACAGATTTTGATGATGGCAAATAAGTATATCTACGCTAGTAACATTCTCCAGAAGACTAGTTAGTGGTGATTTACTCCACCTTGAGTACCTGTTGCAGGTAGTGCTGGGACCCACACTCAGGAGTAAGACTGGATGTGACAAAATAGAAATATAGGCCTGGAGAGAAGGGTAGTGAATTAGGTGATTGTGACAGTAGAGAAGGAAACAGAGACAGAGGTTGTATAAGATGGTGGAACAGACAGGAGCCACAAGGTCGAGGTTCTAGTTTGGCAGGAAAATACATGCATATGGGTAGATTTAAGCAAGACAACAGAAAAAGAACAGCGACACCACTTCTTAGAGGCTACAGTTGCAGCTAATAGCTAAGCAAACCAACTAGACTGAAAAATGCTTCTGTACTTCAGTTATTTTTCCCTTGTAACCTGCAAAACATTCTTCACTGCCTGTCCAAACACCAGATATCCAGAAGACTTTGAAAATTGTTGTTCCTCTGCATGCCTGATTACTGATACAACAAGGAAAATTTTGGGGGCACAGACAAGATAGTAGGTCAAATCTTACCATAACCAGTTGTTCCCTCAGCTGCTCAACCACTCTTTTATGGGCTCCAGCCAAGGCAATAAAATAGAACATAATAAGGCTGCGAACAACAAACCAACATTAAACTTTAGCATCATACAAAACAGAATTGATCAGACAAAGGCTGTTGTGGATCAGAGGAAATATTGTTTTGACCATATGAGAAAAATACTGGGGAAATAAAAATAAATAAAAATAAACACAGAGCTGGGTTAGGTAGGGCATAGCTCTGCTCAAAATCACCCGTGAGATATTTGTGTTGTCTGGGATAGAACTCTAGGAGATGTAGAGGCAGGGCCTCTACCAGATTTTACAGGTTGTGTTCAGACAGACCCAAACACACACAAAAAAGAGGGCTTGATTTTTCCTGTGTACACAGCAACAGGTTCAATTCAGGAGAACACATTCAGGAGAAAAGGCTGGGTGGAGTCTGAGGTAAATTGCATGGTTTCTCAAGTATAGAAGTTGAAGAAAATACTTGAAAACAGTCAGATTAAACTGAAATGAAAAAAAAAATCCATTTAAACACAAGAAAACAAACAAACAAACACCATATTACAGCAAGAGCAACCAAACACTGGAAAAGGTTGCTCAGAGAGCTTGTAGAGTCTCGCCTTTTAGCAACATTCAAAACCCAACTGAACAAAGTACCTGACAAACATGAATAAATGGCAAAGACAAAAGAGCTGATGCTTCATAGGTACTTTGATGCCTTTGACTGCAGATGGACAATATGGTCCAATAATTGTTTGGTATCAGTTCAGTAAGGAAGGAAATGAACCATGCAGCTACATGACTAGATCAGGTCTTCTCACTACTCACCAGACAACCATAAAAAAGGGTACTGCAAAGGCTTCTGATGCTATGCCATTAAGGACCTTCTGTAGACCTGTCGGAAACCCGAGTATTGTATCTGGAACAACTGCCCACGAAGTGTTAAAATTCCTGAATGGCCCACATGCTTTAGAGGAGGGGATACTGTCAAAAAAAAAAAAAAAAAAAAAAGAACAGAAAGGAGATGCTACACCAAAATGTAAAGACAAAATAATCCAACACAAGCCCAGCGCCTTGTTGCCAATGGGGTAAAAGCGTACTTCATCTTAAACCCAGTAACCTTTGTTTATATGGACTACATAATAATTTGATTTCATTATATGCAAGTGTATTTTATTCTAATTTATCATTACAAGTGTATATGGTGTCTGTTTTCTAGGGAAATTACAACCTTAAAGCAAATACCAACTTTGTAGAAGTTAAATTGCCACTTACTGTGCTATGCTGATTCCCAAAGGGATAAAAGCCAAGACGAGCCCAATCAACAGCACCACCAAGAAGAAAAAATTGGAACTCGATGCTCTGATAGGCCTACCTGGAGGCTTACGCGTATGTATCAAGCTGATCTGGAGAGGAAAAGGGAGCAAGACTATTGCCAGGTACATCTGTCTACATACATGCAAATATACCTCCCCCACCAACTCTATTTTCCCATCTTCAAATACACTACCAGCTAGCAGGTAACCATCATTCCTTTGATGGACTGAGAAGGGGTAAGACAAAAATGATTTACATTCTAGTATAAATCATCATCTCCTGTTTTGTGGAAGGGTTTGATCCAGAGAGCCTCACACACTTGCACAGAGCCAAATGACATCAGACATATGGTATATGATCTATGGCGCAGCCTTTAGTTTTGATCTGCTAGAGCTTCACTGAATATCTCCCCTCTTGTCAAAATTAATGAGATTGATATGAAATTGTTGCACAGAAGGAGATGTCTAATCATAGAGCAAAGCTTCTGATACACTGAAATCACATCTCATATCTAATACATCTTCCATTTTCCATTTTGCTTCCAAATTTGTAGCAGCTTGGCAAAATTGTGTCCAAGTTCAAAGCTCTGTTGACAGTAAACACTTTTTTTTGCAATGATTTGTTATATATTATTACCTTTACTATAAAAAGATATTCTTTTAAAAAAACATCATGAATTATATTGATGATGTAGTCATTAAGGTGCTGTTTTGCTTGATCTCAAAGGAAAATTCTACCTTGTCTTAAAAGCAAAAAAAACCACACAAAAAATGGAATTCTATTACCTCATTTCCAATATACTGCATCCTTGTTTTTTTGTTTTGTTTTTAAGGTTTTGTTTGTTTTAAATCAACTAAATATCTGTATTGAAAACCAAACAAACAAAACAAAAGCAAACCACAGATGTGCTGCTCAATTTTATTTACCACACACCTTCATTACCTTTTTAACATAAAAGATGATGAAGTATTTTATAGTTGCTATTGCAGGAAGAAGTGGTGAAAAGAAGGTTCCAATCCAGCAGATAGTCTGTCCGTAAATGATTTCCAGGACATTGTCAGAAATCCCAAATTCCTGCAAACCACACCACTGAACTGGCTTCCAAGAGCAATGAGTAACTAATAACCTAAAAACAAACAAAACAAACATAATTAGTTCTAGAGCTTAGCTGAATTCTAACACATCTGAGATATCTGGAGTGCAGAAATTTAGCATTAAAGCATTAGACCACACAACATAAAAATGTCTAAAGAAGATTCAAATATCAAAAACTACTTCCATCTGAATAGCAAACAAGTACTCAAGTCACCAGAAACGTTTTATTTTAAATTTTGTAATTGAGTTAGAAATATAGGGAATTAATAATTGAAAAAAGAAACATTTCATAAATCATTTTTGCAAAAGCATGCTCAAAAGGCAGAGATACTTACATCCTAGGAAAGTCCATAAAAAGTGTCACAGCAAGAATTATCATGAAATCAAATATCAACAGCTTATACATTTCTTGCCCAACTGCAGACTCCCAGCACTATAAAAGCAAGTCAGGAAAAAACAGGATTATAAGTCTAATAACAAATGGGGAAAAAAAAATCTGTCAATCACTACAGCAATACACTTTTCAATCAGTTAACATCAATAAAGTTCAAGTTGTATTAATTGCATTTCTAGAGCGTTTAAGTGTTTTCAGAGCTTCCAAGCCATGCTTTTTGTCTGTTTTTGAAGACAGACAATTTGTCTTATTGAAGCAAAAAGACAGTAACACAACCGTCTCCAAAACACAGCTACCTCAAATAAACTTCATGTCAGTCAGAAAGTCTGAGATAAAAAACCTGTCATTGGAATAAGATAATCGGAGTTTTAGACAAATGGAAGTTGTATGAGAATTGTACTGGTTTGCATTAAGCAGTAAGAAGCAGCACTAAGTACAACACGAATGACAAACTCAAGTCCAAATCTGAATACCTCTAAACAGGCAAGTCTCATGGAAAAAGAATCTTTGTTTTTAATCATCTGAACTTGTGAATAAAGATAAATCTGCTTACAGGATAAAGTTCATAATTGTATCCACAGGCCTTACAGCTGTCATTGGCACAGTGGATCTGACTCCACAGCGAGAACAAGAGAACACCAATATTGGCCAACCGCACAAAGACACACCTGGAAGAAAAGCAAAACCCAATTTTAAACGTACCAAAACACAGCCATTCTGGCACCTGACTCAATTTGCATAGGAGCCCAACAAAGCTGCACAGAGCCCAGAATGCGAGAGCTTTAATAGAATAACCAAGCAGATAAAGCTTGCTTTCTTTAGTAACAGGTTAAATCACTTTTCACCTTCAGGCTACAGTCCCTTAGTTACTTTTCACAGTATTGCTCATAGATCAGTCCTTTAAGTTGTTGTTCTTCAACCCACAGTGGGCTGCTATTCTCTCAAGTACACTTTGAGAGGCCAGACGACAACTCTGTGTGCAGCATTTTCCTCTTAGGTGGCTTCAGGCCTTCACAGACAATAAGCCACATCGGAAATAAAAAGCACAGGGGCCTGACCAGAGTTCAGATGCTTCAGTCTGGATCTTACCACCTTAAGCTGCCAAATTCCAGTTCTTCATGCTGTCACTTTAAGGTATCTTTTATCCCCAAACTTTTACCTTCTGCCTTGAGCTGCTGTACAGCATGAGTGAAGCTGGTTGCTGTGCGCACACAACTGCTCATCCAGGGAGCTGCTGCACATAAAGCAGTGTGAATTGACAGCTCTGCAGCCAGCACTTCCCTAGTAATTTCCCTACAAACTTTCAGATTGTTGAAGATGTCCAGATCACACAGCTAAATGGAACAGAGAGAAACTTGGACACTAAATGGCTGCACTGTACTGTCACCAAAGAGGAGATTGTTTCCAGATTTTACATGAATACTTCCAATGAAACTTAAGTCAAACAATGCCTGCTTGGCTTACAGTGCCCAGGCCCTCCATTGCAGGGTGTCCAACCTCTCTGTGTCTTGATATTGGAATGTTTACAATATCTCTAACCTCTCAAGAACAAGTTGTTCAAACATCCCAGGCTACAATAAAACCATCTTTACCTCAGCAGTGTCAGCTTGATTTCAAAGGCTGGTGAGTAATCTTCAAATCTGATCAGAATTGAAAAGATCTGAGGAGCAATGAAGTTGGCCAATGTGATCACTATTGAAGGCAAATACTGAACTAAGAGATTAGTCTGCGAGTCCGCATCGTTGCTGTTCTGTACAAGAAGAGATGAGAGAAAGATGACACTACATGCACAGATACGTTTCTGACATTGTGCTCCTTTCAGATACCTACCCAGAACTCAGGTAGCACCTTTTTTGTCTTCAGCTTCCTCCTATATTTAGAACAAGCCTGACCACTGCCGTTTCTGCAGTTTGCTGCTACGCACCCTTGCTTTCTTCTCCCTTCCTTCTGCTATGAATATTTTAGTGCTTCCCCAAAGCTTCTGTTGGAAGAGGCTGTTTTCACCAAGGCTTGCATCTGGCCATATCGCCTAGCCTAGCACTAAATCTAACAGCTTTTAGACCTATGCCAAAATGCCAACACTTTTCAAGTTATTCTTACAGGTGCCAATCAGCTCCCTGACTTTCCCGTCATTTTAACAAGCTCCTCTACCTAATAATTTAGGCAAAGTCAAGATATCAACCCTTATACATAAAGCTCCATTTCTATTAGGATCCTTTAACCCTGGGGTCCTACAGAGAACTCAGATACTGTTGTGAAACTGTTAAACTGCTGGTTGCTCATGCTGTTCTGCTTCTGAATCACTCTTCCTATTTGTTTGTCCTGCCGGGGCGAACATGCTATCAACTGTATTCCTTACACTACTGATGCAAGAACCTTTTCTTCTGCAAAGCGCTCCCTGCTCCAAGACTTCCTGTCTCACCACACAGCTGTAACTCAAGCCACGACACAGATCATAATCTTTGCTCTCCCTTTCCCTTACTGTTTGTTTTTGCAGCTGAACACTGAACCAGATCAAGAAACTGACCATAATGAAGTTTGTTTTGACCCAGTTCCCTGAGTCAGATCACTGCCCAGACACACAAATGGTTGTATAGCAGATAACAGATGTGAGAACAGTTACATGGCAAGGAAAGTGAGGGTTGCTTTTCTTTTCAGCTGCTTCCAAGGCACTCGAGACAGAAGCCTTTGTATCAAAGGAAGACATCGTTGTGTTTTTTGTTGCACATGCTTCTTGATCCTTCTCACTCTCTGCTACTAGTTAAGTACAGGCCTTTTAGAAAGCAAGTGTTTTCAGATCCATTACGTGAAAGGTGCTATATTAAGATACTTGACTCTTTCACAACACTTCCTCTTACTCTAATCACCAAACTCAATTGAATCTGTCCTAAGGTCATGTCTGATACTTACATTGGATTTTTCTTGAGAGAAGACAGTTGCTCTATAAATAGAGTAAAAACATCCCGATAAAACTGCAAGAACAATTATATTTAGAAATATTCTCAGAGAGTAGATGCGTAGCTTTTCTTTCATTGTCCTGTCAGCTATTTTTCGTTTAATTCTTTCTTCCTCCAAGTCTGTCTACAAACAAAAGAAAAATAATGTGTCATTTTTTGATGCAGCATATAACTTTTGACACTATATCTTCTACTTCTGGGATGTTCTGCCTCTGTGATATACAAATCTATAGCCTGTTCTAGGAGGGTCACTCCACAGCCTGCCCAAATGGACTGAACTGAGAGTGCCTATTCATTGCCAGAAACATGTCCACGCAGGAATGGGAGCTCCCTGTGGGAGCCCAGCGTGGTTTGTCTCCTCAGTCTGGGGGCCCCATAGCCAAAGACAAGCATCCTGTAATCCTATTACCTCTACTGTATTAGTAACGTATCTTCTTGATAAAGACAACTTGTCTATTTTGAGAGACTGGTCTCAGATAGCCTGGTACTAAACTCTGAAACAGGCCGTCCCTCTCATCTCCATAAGGTGAGTTATGACTCAAACTTGTTCTACTCTGTGAAGGACAAGTGGAAGCTGACACAGAGAAAAACAAGCCCAGCCTGGAGAAGCTAGTCGAGTAAACTTTGTATGTTTCATCTTAACTCCTGAAAATGGAGTACTGCCTGTGAAGGCAACATAACCTGGACAAAAACAAATTATCCAGGTATTTTCTGAGGACTCATTTTCTTCAAAGAGTACTTCAAACAAAACAAAAATATAACAAAGAAACAGAACTTCAAATATTTCCTTCAAACAAAGGGGACAAACTTTTTTGTTTTGTTCTTGGTGGTGGTGGTTGGTTGTTTTTTTAAGATATGAGTTATTGAGGCAAAAATGCAGTAAGAGCCTGTCTGGCTCTGGCTGGAAGATTTAAAAAACAAAAACAAAACTCTGAAGACGGCAACTGAACTTTACAGGAGAGGAAAGCAACTCACTGTAATTTATGAAATCAATAATTATAGCTTTGTGGCTTGAGGTGGAAATATTTTTTTTAGAGGTCACTGTTTCACTACACAAACCTCCGCTTCCAGTGTACAGATGGGAAAGAAAAAAAAGGTAACCGGTTTCACCAAAAAAGCCTTTCAGAGCTCTCTAAAGATATTTGGGAAATTTATTAGCTCCCTCAGTGTTTTGAATGTGCACGTGTGTGAAAGACAACTAGTGAAAAAATTTTAGCATCTTCTTATGACAACAATGCACTGAATTTGTGAAGTATCCCTTCTGAATGTTATTCCTCTCCTAACAACTGCCTACCGCATTGCAGACTTACAATCCAACATATTCAAACTGACTCCTGACAGTAGAAGTTTTTTTTTTGCCCACAACTAGAATAGCTTTTCCTGTTTCATTACGTAGAAACTAACACAGGAGGCACGGTTGGAGTGTGAGGAAGAGGCAGATAAACAGCAAACAGGTTTGGCTTCAGTCCCCAGTGAATGGGGGAAGGGCCTTCAACATCAGTACCAACTCTTGTCATGTTACACCACAGTTCCAGCTACCTAGAAAGCATGCAAGAGGATGTGGTTCCCTGGCTCCCAGCATAAACTCCTTCAGTCCTTCTTATCCTTATTCCATTACCTACACAGTTACACACCTCTCTTTTTAGTCATCCAAGTTATATTAAACAGTAGTTGTAAAAAAATACAGTAGATTCTTACTTGGAGCTCATACTGCAAGCTGCGATGTTTTAGCCGTGCTGCGTTCAGATCTGTAATGCAGAAGTCCCAGCCTGCAAAGACTTTGTTACAGTAGCTCTGAAACTGATCTTCATCATGCACCAAACTCTGCTTAAATCCTGACACAGACCTAAGGAAAAACACAACTTTACTTCATTCATTAAAGACATATTTTAGTCACAGGGAACAAAAATAACCCAAAACACAAAAACCCTACAGCTCAAGCAACCTAGCTGAAAGACTAAACAATTCCCTAAGAGCAACCAGGCACATTTGTATTGTATCATTGAGTTTCTTAGAAAATTTCAGCGTGTGGTTCTGCAGCAAACAAAGTCAACTGAGGCTAACGCAGGTTAATTCACTGTGCTGTTTAGCCACGGTCATACTTTCTCTTTTTACATATATAAAATATTGTTGGAGTTGTGTTCTCCTTACTCCCCGTTTCAGCTCCCCAAAAAACAGACAAAGGCTACTGTGGTGTTGCAACCTCAAAAGATTCTCCATTTCCATATAAAGCTGTTCTGTAATTCAGTGTTCCCTACAAGCAAGAACGCAACGTAAATTGTGCAACACATAGCAGTAAATGAAGTATACCAACATCTTCACCTTTTTATTATCCAGACAAGACTTAGTGCAAGGTAGGCAAATGTAGTCAGCAGGTATGCTAGTGGAAAGTTGTATCTCACGATACTGAGCAACGCAGCATCTATTGTGTAATAGCCATAAAACAAACTTGTTGTTTCTAGGAATCCCTGTGAGAAAATGCAAAGAACACTGTTAAAAAAGAATTTATAACAGTAGCAACAACTGCTCGGCTCAATCCAACCTGGTTTGAACCAAGCGTTTTGTACATTTAAAATTTCTGTTGGGGCCACAAGCAAGCTACAACAGTCTGTAGCTTCTAAATAGTGACACGCCTCTAACTGTCATGTGGATGCTACATACTTAAAATCCCTCCCCTGTCCAATCAAACAACACTGTGACAGGGACACTAACAAGCTACAGAAAGCATAAAAGGGAGGTATGCTCTAGATCATGTAACGTTTAACAACTGGGAAAGAGAGCACAGGCTGCAGTGTGCAATGAAGCTTGACACTCAGTAAAAATCTATTTAAAAATGCCCTTCTCACAGGCAAGGGATAAATGCTAATTTTACCCAGTGATGCCTATGCCTTAACATTTTTCAAAATTATCAAAGCACTATTCCTTAGGTAAAATATTTTTGTGTTTTACATGTTATTTGAAACTTAAAGGAAAAAAAAATGAAATTACTTACAGTCCCAGTGAGCAAATCTTTGAGGTAAGTAAAGAAGTAAACAAGTCCCTTATTACCACTAGGTGTATAAACTGTGCAGACAGAGTCTGTTAAAAGAAAGGCAGGAAAAGTCACTCTAGTAGTAATGCCCACCAAACTGCAAGACCAAGTTAATTCAAGGATGACATGTTCTTACAGGAAACAAACAAAAACAACACAATATTTCTCTGTCCTGGTGGGTGAGGGAAAAGCTAAAGGCATACGGAAATCTTACAAACAGTAGTACATAGAGAAGACGTTTACCTGTGCTCTTTGGAGAAATTTTAGCAAAGCTACTGTTGAAAATTCCATATTTAGAGATGACAGTGGGAAGGGTAACAAAACCAAACATCAGGATAAATATTAAAAAATTCAGCAGGACCAGAAAACGGAGGAAGGAGAAGTAGGACTGGATGCCAGTACCAAATTTCCCTGGGAATAAAAGCAGCATGTGTATCACTAATTAAGATGATAAAGATCACTGAAAAGTACAAACAGATTAGAATTTCAGTTACACTAACAATAATAATAATAATAATATAACAGTAGTAAAGAAACATTACTAAAGCCAGTTTTAAGCACTGTGGGCTTTTAGAAATAGAAAAGGCAATGTGACTTTTTAATCACTTTCACCATTATATTTCTATCTACCCCATTTTATACAGTTAACACTTTCTCATCACCAGTAATAAGGGAAGCAGGTAACTGTTTAACCCATACAGGTACATCTGACATGTAAAACCACTAATAAAAGAGCAAGTTGAAAGAGGAGAAACCAAAAGAAGGTGAATACCTTCTATGCTGTGAATATCATGCCGCCAAAGCTGCAAGTAAGATAACGATTCCTTGATATCCTTGAGGACTTTTTTCCATGATTTACTACTAGTTCTTTTCCACTGATTCCATCCAGATAAATATTTTATATCGGCCTGCTGATAATCCCTAAGAAACAAGAAATACAATTACTGAGCACAAGAAATACTTTTTCATTGCATGTAACAGGACCTAGTGCAGCGGAGCCTGCCTGGAGCCTTCAGAGGGATATCGCAGTGCTAGCAGCTGGAGTAACGTACGCTAGCTGCCCCCATTTGTTCCTCTTCTTAACTGTGTTATCAGGTTAATTCAAATATAGCAAGTCCTCTTATAGAAAACACTTGCCTCTCCTAGAAAAAATAATCAACTTGACAATAGGACAACACAGAAAAAACGCGTAGCTGTACTTCCTGGCAGGATCTTTGAGAAGTCGGTGTCAACAATCTCATATTCACAAATGGCTGGAAATGGAAGAGAAAATTCTTCAAAACTAACCAGTATATCATTACTAAGTTGCTCTTAAAATTTTTATCTCTATAAAGTATTTACCTTCCCTCTTTTCATGTTATAAATGCACTAGAAAATTAATCTTTTTGTTAGAAAATCAAGAAATCAAGAGATTTCAAAATCAGAATGAAGGTCAAAACATGTTGTGGAAAAAAAAAGTTAAAAAAAACTTATCTAGAGCTATGAATAGGTTTAAATATTCCATTTGGGTTTTATCATTTTAGTTTTTATACAGTTCTGTGCATAATGTAAAACAAATGTTTTAAAAATGATTAACTTTTACTGGTTCTGTTTTCCTAAAATTCACTATAAACTGCTAACTCAATGACTTTGAAAAATTGTTTCTTTGCCAAATATGTACGGGTGTAAGCCATTCTAAGAATAAGCTGCAAACAAATGTCAAAGATGACCACAAATTGTCTACAATTTTTGGTGATTTTTCAATAATTCCCCATAGATTTTTATACAATCTGTGTATACATTTTCATTTTAAAAACTGCTACATAGCCAGCAACAGTGTCAAGGAGAATTCTGAGTGGCTCACTGCATTTTGTTCTTTAAGAAACCTTAAAAACAGACAGCCCCCCAGAAACATAGCTTGAAAACTGATTTGTTTGCAGCAAATGCTGTTCCAAAGTCTGACACCCCCGAAGAAGGGCAGCAGTTAAGTACCCATGAGGAAGGAGCACTAGAGCAGAAGACAAAGGCTCTGATTTTTTAATAGTTTGTACACAACCCTACTTATATGCATAAGTGACTCACTGAACAACAGCGTACTGTGTCACGACCACAGCTACTGCCACATGTGCTCTATGTTGACGTGGTTTCCATAACTTAAGGTGATATTAATTTAATTCCACTCAGCTGAATGTGAAATTAGGATTTGGATAGGAAACCTGATTAAACCCTGCTTGCAGCAATCAAAAAAGCAGCAGATGATCTCATTTTTAAGTGTAAATACTCACAAAAGGTTTCATTGTATGGAAACTACAGGCTACAGCATGCAATGTTTTAAACAAACACTTCACAGAACGATCTGGCTTGTGTTTGCATTTTAAATGCAGGCGTGGGCTGCATATTCATTCCAGACATTGAGTATTCAGCATTTATTATATCAAGCATTTTGTGTTGGCAGCTGCTGCACAATACACACACAATTACTGATCTGCGGAGGAGCCAAGGAGCCCCACCAGAATCCCATGGTGTTAGAAACTTGTAAACAAGCTCAGGACATCCCAACTCCATTGCTAACAAGCACCATGGCCACAGAACTGCAGTTCCTTTTTAATTGAGGAATCAAGCTTTATACACTCAACTTTAAATAAAATTTGGCGTATGGAGAATGTTCCTTTATCATGATCTAGATCTAGATCTGCAGCTCCTTGTGTTCCATCTGCAGGGTTAAGCTTTACTCTAGAGACAGGCAGCAAAAGTTGTTACCCAGGTCCAGCCACCCCTACCTGGTCCTTCCCATTTCCAGCTGCTCTTGCAAGCAATGGTTCTCTGTGGTGCATCTGTTTGTACTTTCACCTCTCCCCAGCTCATGACCACAACTACCAAGCACCTGATCTAAAGGTCCAAATGTGCCTAGACAGTAATGTTGTAAAACCAAGTAATGGACTCTCTCCCCAGAAGAGCTTTCAGGATAGCAGCAGGACAGGAGACGACAGGATACAAGCAGAGACACAGGCGGGGCAAAGCACACAACCCCTGGCTGAGGGTTACCACCAGAGGACAGGAACTGCTCACGGCAGAGAACAAAAAAGAAGGGGTGAGGAAAAGAAAAGGTCTCGAAACGTTCATTCCAGGCATAATGAGACACATCAGGGAAAGCACAGTGTATTTGAGAAAACTGGCAAAGGGACTGAGGAACAGCAGCAGACAGAGCAGAAAGGGAAGGGGCTAACCCTACTGACAAATGACCCTTAAAAGGGCAAGGCAACAGAAGGAAGTGAATCGTTTCAGAAGCCAGAAACATGTTTGTCTGCCGCAGGTAATGCGCAGTTCTGACTGTTTTCTTCCAGCTCAGCGGGTCAAATGCTCCTTAATGCCAGCCAAGAGTCCCCAGTCACACCTCCGCAGGTGAGGATATGACAGGGAGCCCTGTCTTGTGAGGGAAGAGCCTGGGGGACTTATTTTCAAAGCCATACCCCACAGGGCCAACTAAACCCCATTCTATTTCTGTCTCCCATCGGACGTGTATTACACATATTTAACAGCGTGTAACTTTTAAAAAACTCAAAAAACGCGTGAAGACTAACCTTAACCTCCTCTTCTCCGCGATGCTCAAGGCGTGCTCCCTCAGGGGGCGAGCGGCCAGCTCGGCTCCCTCGGGCTGCGGCCCCCGCGCCTCTCCGGCTCGGGGCCCCACCGAGCCCTGCGGGTCCTGGCCGCCCCCGGGGCCGGCCCGGCGCCTCAGCACGGAGCGGTAGCTGGGCAGCTCCTGCAGGAAATCCGCAGGTGCCGCCGCGTGCGCCTCCTCGGGGAAAAAGATCTCTGCGGGACGGAGGAAGCACGGCGGTGAGGAGCAGAGCTCGCTCAAAACATGGCACCCGGCCGGCAAGCCGGGAGGGCAGCCCTGTTACAGCCTCCGGCACCCCGGGGCGCTGAGGGGGGACGGGGGCAGCGCTGCTCCCTCACCCCGCTCCCTCAGCTCCCCGCTCCCTCACCACGGGCGCCCGCCGCCGCTCCGTCCCCACGCAGCCCTCACCCGTCCCGGCCACGCGCGGTGCCCGCCCGCCCCGTCCCGTTCCCGCTCCCTCACCGCCTCGGCCGCTGGGGCCGTCCGGCCCCCAGCCCGGCAGCTCTCCGGCGGCCCCGAACCCGCTCATCGCCTTCCCGGGGCCGCCCCAGCCCGGCGCAGCCGTTTCCGGGCGCTGCGGAGTCGTGAGGCGAAGGCTGCCGCGGGGCCGGGGCCGCTGGCGGGGCGGGGGCGAGGCTCCCCGCTCCGGGCCGCCTCCGTGGGGCGCCTCGCCCGAAGAGGGCGCCCTCAGGCTGGGCTGCGGGGGTTGGGGAGCTGAGGTTGGGGTCGTTTCACGTGCCTATCCCTATCCCTATCCCCATCCCCATCCCCGTCCCTGTCCCCAAGGGAGCGGCTGTCCCCGGCTGAGGGCAGGGGGTGGTAGCGGCGGGGGGCTTCTCCTCACGTCCCCTGCCAGGCGGAGCCCCGCGGTGTGAGGAGAGCGGCTGAGGAGAGGGAGCTCGGCACCGTGGCTGAGGTATCGGGCTTCCCTCCCTCCTCGGCATCACTTTGGACGTTGAAAAGAAGGATTTCAGACTTTGGGGCATTAAAGTCTTTTCATTCCTCATACCCAAGGCTTACTTGGTGTAAGTAAGCCTTCATGTAATCACATGAAGAAACACGCGGCATATAGACACTAATAAAAACCTTTTTTTGGAGTGAAGTGAGGCCCAAACACCCCATGAGTGAGGGCAAGGCTGAGGCGCGTTGGCTTGGAGATGGGTTTTGTTTATCTGTCTTCTGTTACTGGTACATGACAGAGCGAGGTGCAGTAAAAACTCCTTTAAAAATTATATTTGGTCAAGTCCTGTCAGATCATACGGCTGAACTCCCTACCTTGTTTGGAGGAATTCTTACCTTCGGTGTGAAAATGCCGTGTATGTGAGGAAAAGTGTTAAGTAAAATGAAACCTACAGTAGTTTCAACAGCGAGAAAAAGTAAGCAAAGCATTTCTGGCATTTCTTACTGTATTTTACTGGTAGTTAAACAGATAACTGGATTTTTCTGAATATTCCTCATCCACTTCCTGCAGTAGCTGTTAGGAAGAGTCATTGTTAGGTTTCAGGATGATGAATCGGACATAAATAAGGAGATTTTTTTAAATTCTTTCACCTATGCGTCATCATGTCAGGTATGTGATCTTCAAATAGATTTATTAGCAAGAAGAATCTATATGGCTACATCACTTTTCATAATAAAACCATAAAATGTTAATGATAAAACTGTAAGCTGACATCTAAATGTACTCAAAGTAATTTAGGTGTACATGTTTATGATTAATAAGTTGATGTATTACTTGCAGAGGAAAAAAGATACAGAGAATACTGAGATGTAATTAAAGCACAGTGACTTCCTTATTGCACTGAACTAATTTTCAGAAAAACATTTCATAGATATTCATGTTTTCGTGCTGGTATATCTGTCTACAATATAACTAATATTGTCAATATCGCTTTTTGGTTTTATTCCTTTTCTTACCCCTAAGAATAAAAAGCAGAAAGGTAATATACTTGCTGATTAATAAGATTACCTTTCTGAAATGCTGTGAGGTAGAAAAGTGTTGGGTTAATGACCCTGTAAGAACAAATTTAAATAAAGATTGTACAAATTGAAACAAGATTAACTTTCCCAGGAATTTTGTGAGAACATTCTCTATTCTTTCTTTTTCACTAGAGAAAGCTTTTTAGGCACTTGGCAATGTTTCAGTTAATTTTGAGGATCACAGCAATTTTAGGTGTGAGAACAGGAAGAGCAGCACGCTGAGGAGATGTGAGCGGGTGATAGAGCTGGAGTCTGTCAGTCACACAGGGAGTGCAGCAGCTTCTTCTCTCGTGTTATTTGTCCAGTGTACCCTGTTCACAAAAGTAGCAATTTTTAGTCCGTGCTGAGCACAGAAGCCAGTGCCATATATTATTTCCCACAGCGCTGGAGATCCAACTGTCTAATTTAGCAACAACACGTTTCCAGGACATTTTTTCTTTCATATTCCTCTTCATAATGCCACAGCTTAAAATGGCTACTAAAGGTTCATAAAAGTTCTTAGTGAGTGTTTAATTCTGGGGCTTCTTTTGTTCAACTACCCTGTGTTTTCTCTGTGGTCTGTGCCGCATGCAGGCAGCTCCCCGATCAGTATAGGAGATCTACAGACAGGTCCTCTGCAGTCACGTCAGGAATGTTGCTTTGGGCAAAACATAAAGTAGGACCAGGAAACTTCACCCAACTCTATGTTGAACGCACCTGGTACAGGATAGACATGTTTTACCCAGTTTAGGAGCTGGAAAAGCACCATCCATTCAGTAAAAGTGATCCTCAGGCATTACAACAGCACAGCTTCTGAACATGGAGCAAATTGGTTTGTTACTGATTCCCCAGTGGCTGGTAAGGGCATCTTTAGTCAAAAAAACAAACAAACAAACAAACAAAACAAAACAAAAACCAGAGATTTATGTATTATGCTAAAGGTGAAGAAATTCTGTATGTTCCATACAGAGTTCAGCAGCGTGAGGCTGGTATGAAATCCCCCACCCAGAAGCTGCTAAGCACTGCCAGCTTTAGTGTGAACTCACTTTTTTTTTTTTTTTTTTTTTTTTTACCACTAGATGAGCCTTCCTGCAATACAGGTAAAGATGCAAGGTCAAGATATTTCTTTCTCTCTGCTCTACAAATGATTAATCCAACAATCAATGTAAACACATCACGCGTCTAGAACTAATTACTTTCTGTCCCTTTGTTGCGTTGCTATTGCGATCCGAGCCAACAGCAAGGCACGCGTTAACTCCTGGAGGGAAGGCGAGTGCCTGGGAGATCAGCTGGAAATCAAGTGACGTGTTCTGTACCAGGTAAAGCAAAAAAACGATCATTTTGCTCCTTCCCTCTCCGTAAGCCTCAGGAGCAGGACTTCACTGGAGGCGGTCCGGGGCTGCGGGAAGAGCCGGCAGGGTGTGGGACCCAGGTGCCTGCTGTGGGACGTGGGGTGGCCAGCAGCAGGTGAGGGGTCGGGGCTGCGCTGGGGTTTCAGTGGAGGCAGCCTGGGGAGCCCCCAGGGGACCCTCAGAGCCTTGCAGCGGCTCTCCGATGGTGGGGCTGGGCGGTGGTTTCTCTCTGCACCTTGGGCTGGAGGAGTCGCCTGAACGGCCAGACAGCTGGCTGCAGTTTTCTAAGCTCGCTGTTACTGTAGAGGGATATAAGTCTGAAGGCTGGGCTGCATGTGTGTTTGGGGATGTGCCCGGCTTCTGCAAGGTGGGAGGTGAGCAGTCACCTGGAGTGGTGTCCTCACCTTGGTGGCAGCCCAATTATGTGGCACCTCGCAGCTTCAGCTCCCCATTTGTCACTTAAGAGCTTCTGCTAGCTGCAGCTGGAAGGGTCGATCCCTTAGGGGATTGCCACAGCAATTTTCAGCCTTCCCTGATGTGTTCAGCGTGATGGGGTGTGCCACGCACCAGTCTGTGAGGGGTTGCACCAGCCGTGCTGCGATCACCAGCTTGCAGCGTAATGTCTGCTCTTGCTAGGTGCAGCTTGTGGTTTGGAGTCTGCTAGCTAGTGAATGGATGTGGCACTGCATTTTCTGAACAGCAGGTTGCGATTTTCGTAAATTGTAGAAGGTAAAGGGAAGTCTTTTTTTGTTTGGTTTGGTTTTGGTTTTGGTTTTGTTGTTGTTGTTAAAGAGGCAGGGAAATCTCCCATTTAAGAATCATGTTCTTTGTGGTCTAGCATTCTGTAACACCCTCAAAACACACAGGTTTACTACTTAAACATCGCTCTCTTTTCCTTC
Source organism: Anser brachyrhynchus (assembly GCF_964034855.1). Classification (NCBI taxonomy): domain Eukaryota; kingdom Metazoa; phylum Chordata; class Aves; order Anseriformes; family Anatidae; genus Anser; species Anser brachyrhynchus. The sequence goes on from NC_137733.1 coordinate 9,387,575, forward strand.
AGTCCCAGCATTACTTTTTTTTTTTTTTCCCTCTTTATCCCAAACCTACAAAGGTTTAAACTCTTCCATGCAGAAGATTATATCCAAAGCCCAATCTTTACATCCAAGATTCATTGCTAAACCTCTGTTCCTTTGAAACAGTCTTTGTTAAGCAAATTGCAAGGAGTCAGTTTTACTGGGTTGAGGCTGTGCTAACTTCTGCTTCCACTGACCTTGTGTCACCACAGTCTCCTCTGCCACTCATGGGACTCAGTGGCCTGATCCTTTTCCATGTAGTAGTGTTACACACCAGTGTATAACTGAAGCTGTGCTCGAGAATGATGGCTCAGATGTGGGTGCTGTGTGAGTCCCTGCCCACATAGAACAGCCTGACACAGGACAAAGACAGCAGCAGACTTCCGTACTAAGCAATGTAATGGAAATTGCGTCCTGTTTTGGCCTAGCACAAAGCAATCAATTATTTTCCTTTATTCTTTTTTCTCCCTCATATTCTCACCTCTTTTATTTTTCTTTCTAGAGTAAACTTGTGAGACATGCATATGCTGGGAGGTCTTTTTTTCTTGCCATGAAAGTGGTGAGGTGTTGTGGTGTTGCTCTATGGGCTGACATAACAGGCACTAGCACTTTGTGGAGATGTCCCTGTTCATAAATTTGTGAAAAAGACTCTAACTGTGACTTGTATAGTCCATAGCTTCTGTATGTTCACTAAGGAGTAGAGCCCTAATGTACTGACGCGTTACACTGTATTCTAATTTAGCTTCGCTTTGCCGGAAAAATAAGTAGTTTGTACAAAATTAATTGTCCAGCAATTTGAAAACTGCATGTAAGGCTTTTGAAGAGCTAGGAGAAAGCCGTGATGGAACTGACTCTCTGCTCTGCTCACTGGTTCTTCCCAGATGTTTTCTAGCTTCTTAGTTGACTTGCTAGAATATGGTGAATAGCTTTTGTTTTCCCTCAGGGTCATCATAAGTGCTAGCTGTGTAAATAGGATGAGATGACAATATCCTAACAGGAAGTTAAGCTAAAAATTACAAACAGAACAATAGCTTTTTGTCAGATCAACAAAATTGTGTGTCTTCAAAACACTGTTTTGACTTAAAATGACTGTATATGTAGTTTTCGTAAGGTGAACTTGTGAATGAGACTCCTGTAACTGATACTGCTCATTAAAGTATAATTCGAAGGTTGCATTTAAACATAATAGGTGTCCATTGCACGTACAGAATAAACAAAGCAAAACATTGGAACTGTTGTAATCTGTATCTCCTGCCTCTAATACTCTAATAGACCAGGTGTAATAGGCTGTCTTTCCATGGAAAGCAGTAAAGTCAATGCCAAACAGGTGCTCTTGAAAACTGCTTCCTTTTTTTTTTTTTTTTTTTTTTTTTTTTTTTTTTTTTTTGTAACTAGACATTTCCTTCAGATCTGAGTAGCTGGTAGTTTTGATTAGTAGACAGACTTAACAAACTTGTTTTGCAAAGCAAGATTTAGTCCTCATATGCAAAGAAGGTGATAATTTGTAGTTAGGAAATTTAGTCACAAGACTGACTTGCACAGGTATGAAGTGATGCTTGCCTTAGACTTTTTTTTTTTTTCATGATAATGATCAGACAATGAGCTAGGTAAAGTTTTTCAAGTGTCACAAAAATAATGCAGAGTTCTGTTCACAGTTTCTTATTCTTGCTAATCATCTTTCCTCTGTCTGCCAGGTATACTGTTTTTACTCTTTAGTTCCCTATTCTAATTTTAGTAGTTAGGTACATCCCTGATTTCTCCTTTTCACCCAACGCTTAGGTTTCCCAATGGATTAAGTTGGCTACTTGAGGTAAGAAAATAAAAGCAACAGAGCATCAAAGCACAAGAGGTTTGCTGTCAAAAGGATCTCTTAAGAGGGTCAGATAATACAATTAGATAATACAAAATCATCACTGTATGTGCTTCAGTCCATAACAGTTGTGATTGTGTGAGCCTTTTTAGGTGGAGGAGCAGGTATTTGTGTGCTAGATCAGGGAGAGTACTTTGAAGTACCCGAGTTTTAACCCATTTCCATTAAGCAAAAATTTTGAAGTGTGTGCCAAGTTCTCAAGACACTTAACTGGACACAGAAATTAAACTATATGCTGTAATAATTTTTTTTAATGTTTAAGGAGCATGTTTATTATGAAGGCATTTAAACTCAGATAGAGCTGTAGAATTCTGCTTGAGACCTGCAAAGATTAAGTAGCTGTCAGTCCTTCTCCAAAAGCCTTATCTAAGCAACCACAGATGATAGAATTAGATTAACTTGCAAACAAAACAAACAGGATGAAAACGTTGTAGTGTTACTATATTTTGGGGTAGGAAGAAATAACAAGAAGAATACTAAATGGGAAGGACAAGGCAACCCAGTGAGCAGGTAAAAAATGGATATACAGCAGATAAGAAGCTGAGCTCATCGGGCTGAAGCTGTAGCTGGAAACATTGGGAGCAATAAGCTGACAGCAGAGATAGTCCAGCAGTAGGATGTCCCCATGTCAGACAGACACTGTTCTGTCTGCTCCTGCCAGCCTGCCCAGCCTCTCTGCGCCCTGCTCCCTCCCATCAAGAAGAGATGGAGGGGACAAAGAGAATGGGATCTGTATTCTGGTAGGGAGCGTTGAACTGTAGGACTAGGAAATACCTGCCTTTGTGAGCTTGAAGTTCAACAAGGTGTTGGGAGAGGTAACAGCGTTGTGACAGTAATGGTAATGCTGTCACCCTTCCCTTCCCATTTTTCTTACCTGTAATTTGACTCTGCAGTGGTAAACAAACGAGTCTTTGCTGCTACCACATCTCTTTCACTGGGAAAATCTTTTGTAGCTGAGGCGTGGTTTGCATTACTGAAACTGACCGAAAGTCTACCATAATAAAGCTCTGTTATTGTCTGTTGTGACCACAACAAAAACACAATGGAAAGCCAGTAAGAGGTGGCACCTGTCAGTGCCGACCGGGTACTTTTGCAATATGCATAAAAGCTAACCTTCACTTCCCTGTATAATTCACACTTATTTCGTTGCTAATAGGTCAATTTAAGATCTGGTTTTCTCAAATGGAGTGCTTGTTTAGCTCACAGGCTCTTTAGATTTCTGAGAGACTTCCTAGTTTGTTGCAGCTGCCTTGAAACTGTTGGGGTAGAGATGGTGGAAGAGTAGTGGTTAGTACCAGACCTTTGTTACTGATGCAACATGTAATCTAATTTTAACTCCAGTCTGACTCTCAAGCTTACTTTTCACTTCCAGAAATCAATCTGATACTCAGTTTGAAGCTGTGTGGAACATGTTAGACAGGAGAGGGGTTCATGAATAAAAATAACATATATAATGGGGAAGTACTGTTCAGTCCTAGCCTACAAAATTAAAAGATCTTTATGCTAAAGGAACACATTCCACCATATGAATCATTTTTTCCATGAATTCTATTCCCTTCATTCATCACTGTTAGGTAAACTATGATGTAGTTCCGCAACTTACCGTTTGCATTTGTCTACAAGATTTGCACAAGTAGAATTTACTTTATGTAATTCTTGTTATTGAGAGATTACAGGTAAATGACTCGAAGGTGTAGATGGCTTTCCTGAAACTTGATACCAGGACAAAGTGTAGTTAGCAAGACAGTCACGTTTGTTTGATTAATATTCTAAAAGAGGATTAGTTCCTATAGCAGTGAATTACCCAAACAGGAATAGGTGAAAGTAACCTGGAATATTTTGTCATGGTTGTTGGTTTGTGACGTGAAAGCAGTTATTTTTTTCTGGGAATCGATCCAGAAGCGCAAGTTTGCATTGCTTGGAGTTTCCTGTTCTCTATCATTACAGAGTGTGTTGAATGATTTAAGCGGAAAGCACCCTTTCTCCACCTATCCTGTACCTTACTTACATATCTTTGATTCTTAAGCCCACTGACCTTAAACCGTTCTGTTCTCCAGAGGGAGAGCACAAGATTTGTTTAGTTGTTTGCCAAAGTACAAAATGTCATCCAAAAAATAGATGCCACCCTGAAAAGGTTTGTCAAGCTCCTGCTTTCTTTCCTTGATACATAACCTTTGTTCTCCAGCTATTTTATTTATTTTTTTTCCTTCTGGAAAATAATTTTTTCAAGGGGAACCTAAGTCTAAACCTCATAGCTGTTCCTGGAGCTATGGTTTACTGGATCCAGCCATAGGTCAAAGAGAAGGAGATGATTTAGCTTCAGTATTACGTGCTTCTGGTTCCTTCCAACAAGCTACACCTGATCAGAAATTTGTAAACTGCCAGCATATCGAACCACAAACCAAACCAATAATGTATGTACCTGATTTGATAGGAAAAGTTTCTCATGGTCTTTGGGCGTGGGATGGAGGAAGAGGGTGGATTGGTGTGCTGTGTGTACACCCTCTCTGTGCTACCTGTGTAACCCTGGCATGCCACTTGTACACCCTTAGCATGCATGCACACACACACCTCCATCCCACTCTGCAGCACAGTGTGCACCAGATATCACAATAATCTTTGGGAAAGTACAGCCTCAGACAAAAAACTTGGATTATGCATGTTCTCGCTCTAAATGCCATTCAAGGTTTAGGATCTAATATTCTCAGCTAGCAAGAGAAAAATCTCTAGTTTTTGCAGGAGCAAACTGCAAAAATTTGAATGTCTCAGCATACGTGGGGAATTTATTTAAAATCCTCTAAGCTTCAGGAGTGCAGAAAAAACAGTGTGTTGTTTCACGTGCTGGATTCCTTCTTAGACTGTAAATGTCTCTGTGGGTTTTTGCAGAAATCTTGGCATAAAGTGCATCTTTTAACTCAAAGGAAACAAAGTGGATAATGATGGAGCCCATGGACTGTCTGTCTTGGGCTTATTTGGGTGTTTTTGCAAGCCTAAGGTCTAGAGGTCTTCAAAAGGAGTAAGAGAAAGAAGTAAAGGATGTATTTTTTAGTCATGCTGATCTGTTTCCTCTGGTTGGGTGCATTTTAGTGGGCTGGTTGGTGTAGCTGGGTGATGCTTACTACCAGAACAGAGCGCTTCTGGGTAGTGCTGGTTCTACAGATCCTACGTTTATCTGTCTGAATGTTTGATCTCTCTACAGTTTGAATGAAGACCAGGCAAGTTGATGAGCTGGTTAGATCTGTGCTCAACTCTCCAGCTGCCTTGCTGGCAGGCTTCCCAGCTTTCCGGATGGCTGAAACCGAGAGTTTGGCTTCCTGGGAAACCAGTGTATTTTGGGGCACTCTTCAAAGAGAGTTGTCTGAGAGAGTTGTCTCAGAATTTTCTTCCTCTCAGAAAGGCATCTTTTCTTAGTTAGCTTTCCATTACAGTTTGAAATGCTAAATGTTCTTAGAGAGGGAAATTTAGTTTTCCAGGCAAATTCTTGCAGAAGGCCATCATTATCTTCTTCAAAAATTGTGTTTCTGTGCTTTTTGATGGAGTGTAAGGACAGAACATGCTAATTCCTGAATAGTTTGTGTAAAACTCCATATATATTGTATAGTTTGTATAAAACTCCATATATATTGTAAGCTAGTTCTCAAAAGCTCATCAGGGGCTAAGTGGTTTTCTGTCAAAGAAAGCTTAGCTCTCAGGACATTAAAACTTGCCATGACTTTTCATGTAAGACTCTTACATTTCCTGGAGTGATTGTTGGTTTTCTTTGGGGATAGGGGGAGGAGACTCTGCTTGTTACTTGCCTGGTTACATGTGAATCTCACCCTGTCTCAGTAGGTTTTTGCCTGAAAAATACAAGTTTCACCAAGGGAAGGCTGTGTTTACAGTTTCTTGTTGGCAGGGATCAAAGTCCATTATTTACAGAAGCCAAGGGTGATAGAGCACATACCAATTGCCTGGTGTGCTTTTTTTTTTTTTTTAACTGAATATTTGCTGAAGATGTCGACATCATTAAAACATGCTGCATCATGATATAATGAAAGCGTAGACAATTTTCTAATTACAATGTAAGAATCAATAATCTATGTTTACAGGCAGATCTCTTTGCAAGTCATTGTGCAAAACCTGGACAATGTTTTACAAATGTATGTCACACAGCATAATTTTAGAGTATCTGCCAAAATCCTTAGGTGTGTAAATGACACAACAGTAATTTAAGAGTTAGGGTTTTGACAAGCCTTCAAAAGCCTTAAAAAGACACTACAATTATCCATTTGGAAGATACTTTTCTTCATGTGATACTTTCTTTACTGCACTAGAAATTAGAAGTGAGAACCACTGAAGACAGAAAAGCTGTTTGAGAGGGTAATGTTAAATGAGATTCAGCTTTACATTTCTAGGAGTGGAGCTGAGATTAAAGCATGCCATCTGATAGATTTTGCCAGACATGTCCTTTGGTTTTATTTTATTTTTCTTCCCTGTTGTTGGATATCTTTCCAGCTATCAAACTTGGCATGACGCCTTTAAGAGGAAATGCTAAAAATTGCTTCTTTTTCATTTTTTTTTGAGTATGACTTCTGAATAATTTCAAGAATTGCTTGTTTAATATGGATTCTGTCTTTAATTTGAATATGAGGTTCTCCTTTTGCTAGCTTAACTGCATACTCCCATTCTTGTAAATAAAGTTAAACTCTGAACAAGTCTGGTTTGTTTAATGGTAAAGTGGAACACTCTGTAAGAAATAAAGCTAAGAATGAAACTATTTACAAGGTCAATACATTAAGTCATTAGAAGAGCCCTCATTACGAATGGTTCTCTAAATAATGTCAGCTCTGTACACAACATTAATCCAATGTGTCCTGTGTTCACAACTAAGGCTTAGAGGTGCTGCTGCTAGGAGGGAAGTGGGCAGAGTTCACCTGCTCTTTGGTTTTTGGAGTCACAGTGATCAGAGAAAAATTGTATGTCTGGCTTTTCCTGTATGAAGAAGAAAGAGAATTTTTATCCTTAATGTTTCAACATGTTCTTACTTGTCTGTCAATGCTGGGGAAACATGCTCAAGTTCCTTAGTTTTTTGTAGAGATAGCTATAGAAAAATAGTTCTCATTTTACCTGCAACTTCTCGTGGACCCTAATTTCTCAATGGTAAGTAGAATAAAATCAGAGAACAAAATTAGAACCATTTCCCATTTATATTGTTTCATGTTACTTGTTGGAAGAGTGATATAATCTAACTATTGTGCTAAAATGAACTTCCTTTCTTTCCATTTCATATGTATATGCATCTGTTTTGTAATTAGGTCTAAAATCCGTCTTGTCATGAACATATTACTGAAGCAGCAGAGACAAAAATAAGGAAGATTTCTTCCCTCAAACCACAGACTCATCATGTCTTATTATTACAATGAAGCTTTTGAAAATCCCGACTACCGCTTCTCAGAGACACTGGAAATTGATAGAAAGTGAGTTTATTTAATTCTGTTGTTGTGACTGTGCCATAAGAAATGCAATTATTTATGTGCAGGGGAAACTTTTTTCCAGAGTTTTGATTTGTGAAGTTCTTTTAATCCCTCCTTTTTGCTTGCATTCTCAGGCACAATTTTTTAAAGCTGTCATCAGGAAGGTGGCATTTGAGAGAAATGGCTTGCTTGCTTTTTACATGTTCGTAATTTATCAGTTAAATTTATTTTAGGATTCATGGCATAGATATCATGGATATTTTTTAGTTCCAGTAATTTTCACAGTGTGTTATAATCTTGCATGTCCTCTCATTTTCCAAGCACTTACTCCTGTTTAGGCAGAATCCATGCTAATTTCCAGTGGAGAAAGTTTTAGTCTTTCTAATTCAGTTGACGACCAAACCCGAGTTATGACGTTGAAGTTCTAAATACAAAATACCTCTTAGTATCTGAGTTTGTACTCAGATTTAATGATAAGAGGTAACAATTTTTTAGGGATATCTATTGAAAGGTTTTATGGCACTCAAGTTTTTCCTTTTTATTGCTCACACAGCAGGAGATCTCAAAGGAATCTGTTATCTCACAAAAACCCCTATGATTCTTCACCATATGGTAGCTACAGAGAGCCCAATGGAAGAAGAGAGAATTACTCTCCAGCCATACCAATGGCCTCTGTGAGACATGACTCTGAATACAGAGAAAGTTTTCCAAGAGCTGATGTCCAAAGCAGAAGTCCATATGGAAAATTCTATGGTATGTAATTTCTCCTATCAAAAATTTATATGAACACTGAAACAAATTATGGCTCACTCTGTCCTGAGGGAGTCCTGTAGCTCCAGAAGGCTCAACTGTCTGCATATATTTGTACTTGGTGGCAGTGTTTTTGTTTCTTTTTTTTTTTTTCCCTAGAAAGGAGTTCTGATAATATATTAACAAGTAACTATTGTAGTAACAGATTGGTAAATACTGGCTTTTATGGAGTGCATGATTCATTGAACAGTAGGATATACATAGTAAAGAGGGAGAATTTTTTTTAATAGGATATACTTCCATATTTGTAGTAGAACTGTATTTGGTCAAAAGGCCTGATATTGTGTGTGTGTAAATAATCCATAGCAGCACATGCCTTTCTGTATAATTCTGATTCCCTTCAACAGATAATCGTTCCTTTGAGCCTGAGCCAGAATGGGCATACAGCCCACCTTCTCCCTTCCATCCATTGGATGGCCCCTATGCTTCCAGTTTTTCCAATGTATCAGAAGGTAAGATACAAGGATTGTGGTGAATCAGAATACTGAACGTTAGTCTCACCCTCCATGAAATAATGAAAATTATAAAAGCCTTCTTGTTCGGGTATGAAGATTTTCACATAATGAAAGGAATCAGAACACACAAATTCTATTTTACTATCCTACATCACTGTAGCTGAATTTTTCAATATCTTTCTGAAAGTGATGATCTTTGTTCCTTGAGGAATGAAAGCTGTAATACCTACCCATTTTAACTCAAACTCATGGTAAGTGGGTCAACATAAAAAATAAAACAACCCCCAACTTATACAGTTATCTGAAAAGGTTAATTGGAGAAGGAAATAAGGGGAGGATAGGATGCATTTTTTGAGACTGTTTTTAGTGAATTTGTCTCTCTGTTGTCTAAAAGTAAATTCTGGACTATAACAGTAATTCGAGATTTATGTTCATTAAAATATAGGTGGACTGAAATAGTACAATCTGAGTTCCCTTTTAGCCTAGCATAGCAGTTTATTGTTCATTTTCTGGGTAGGAACTGTTCTTCCCATATCCTGTAATCTTATTGTTACAGTCAGTTTGGTTCCTGCCTGCTGCTTCTGGAATGTAACTAAGAGTTCTTTTCTGCAATTGTAACCTAGATGCATTGAAAGAACCATTTTTCTGTGCTCTCATAGTGAGAAATTTTTATTTTTTCCTCTTTTCATCATAGGAACATGGTCTTTAATTTGAGATCTGATTTGGCAAAATCATGTTTGTATTAAGGTGTAACAAATTTTATTGGTATTTTATTGTCTTGCTCTGTAACTGACCATAGAGATAGGATATTTCCAAACATAGCTTTTTCCATAGCTTTTAATACCTGGTAGGAAGGAGAGTGTGCATTTCCAACATAATCAACTAGAGGTTAAATGTGTAGGTGCTGAAAGTTCACGAAGTACCTCCACAAGGAGATACAGTTGCTTTTCTTTTTCTGATTCGTTTTAGTAGCTACAAAGGAAGTTGGCTTAAAGTAAAAATGACAGTAACATCAGGACACCTTTAGACCCAAATAGTAAATCCGGTTGGGGGCCTGCAACATGTGCATCAACTAGCAGACACTTCAGTCAGTTGGGGCCTTCCAAACTAGAGGGTTGAGCTCAAAAGGGGGGTGTAACGTTGAGCAGATTGGCCGTTAGCTTACTGGGGAGACAAAGTAAGGAAAGCTGTGGCTAAACTCATTGGCATCATAGCTGGAAGATAGATGCATTTAAGGAATAAAGTTTGAATAGTTGGATGAAAGAAGCTTGACATATGGAATACCTTGAGAACAGCTGCAATTTGGCCCCAGGGAAATGGAAGCTGATACATATATTCAGCATGATTGAATGTGATTCTGAAACAATCTCTCAGTCAGGAGAAGGATTTTGAAAGAGAGGAGGTGTCTCCTAGGAAGAAAACCTTCAATAATCAATGTGGACATTTATGAATGGGTTAGATGAGACAGTTTTCCGTGACAGCTGAAGACTGGGCTCAATACCATTTTTTCCAGTGTGTACCTGAAAAATTGCATCAGGTGTGACCAGGGAACATGTGAGAGGGAGAGTGTACATTTGCATGTAGGTAGAGAGATTGAAGAGTATATTTTTAAGTTCTTTCTGTGAAAGTCAAATTGTCCTAAGACAATTTTGCCTAGGAGCATCCTGGCTTATTAGACAGTGTATGTTATTTATCTAACTTTATTCAGAAGAGAAATAGAAGGCCATCTGAAGAGATCTTCATGACATTTTCCACCCCGTCTGAAACAGACCCAGTGTGCAAAGAAGGTAGGAGTTTAGAGAAGTGGTTTAATATTAAATAACATCTTGCACAAGGAAGGTTTAGTTGGCACTGTTCTTGGTTTATCATTAGAATTGCGTGTACAGTCTTTCTGTGGTTATGAGAGCAACTTGTTTTTTTGTTAATGCTAATACTTCAACTTTTATACTCCAGTAGCACACTAAAGTCCCATGATAAATGAAGCACAGTGCAGTGTGATTTTTTTTTGGCTAAAGTTTAGTTTTTCTTTTTACAATTTATTAGGATATGTTTGACCAGCTAATGAATTGTCTTCAGTCACTGTATGTATGGAATTAGCATCAAATTCCAGCCATGTGAAAACAAGCTGATTGCCAAGTAATACCTTACTATCTATTTCATACAAACATCAACTAAGATTATAGAATAAATAACACAAAAGTCTAGCTTTCAAATCATTACGTAGTGTCTTAGAAATGTAACTATCAAATGATGATCAGCAATAGACCAGAACCTTGGAGTTTGTTAGTATCGTGTCCTCCTTTATATTACAGCTCCTTGTATTAACATTAAACAAACAGTAGATGAGTAACACTTATTTTTTAACATTCAGTATTGTGCTATTTCCATACATCTGTATTAGGGTACTGGTAAGGATATTCTGAGCAGTATCATTAAGTCTCAGAACCTGCCACATGTTAGTGGCAGTGAAAGTGGGGAATGTTATTATATCAATTTCAGATTTTTAATAAAAACTACTGTTTTATCATCCCCAAATTTGGATTTTTCATGTTTTTTGTGCAGAAGAAAAGTTAGTTGAAAATCTTGCAAGTATGTCCACCCGTGAAAGGATTAAAGCAATCCAGAAAATGCCAGAGACCATGAAAAAAAAGAGAGAAATCAGGTAAAAATAGAAGTTTATCTGTTTAGCTTTACAAGCAGTATAATGTTGACATCTAGTTATCAAGCATAGGTTGCCATCTGCTCAGCTTGAGTTTGTCACTTTGAGTATGAAAGAACTGAAAGTACTTTTTTGTTCACTTTTTAAAAGTTAACATCTTGCAAGGAAAAATAATTTAAAGATGTTTCAACGTCCTTTCTGTACGTGAGAAGAATCTCTTATGTAATATAAAATGAAACAGCAAGGCAATGCCTTTCAGCATGCAGGAAGACTTGTGATTATTATTCAAAGGGAACTTGGATGTTGGCCATTGCAAATGAAGAACAGACCACATGATCTCAGCCATCATTTTGTCTAGTTACATATATTTATTTAATATATGTGAATATATATATATATATTTTCCATCAATGAGTTAGTGGAGGGGCTAGGATATGCTGTCATAACTCAGCTTGTAATGGACAAGAGCTATGGTGTCAGCTGATGCAAAAACAACCATTAGAACTGTCTCCACATTCATGAGCACATGTGTTTGCAGCAGCTTCTTTGGCTTCTTGTTTTAATTACAACCTGTACTATAATGCTTGTCACCCTCTGCCCTGCTCTTCCTCAGGAATAATGTTCTGAAAGAAATAACAGAAAAATCAGGGAGACGTGGTACTCAACTTGACTGCTGTACACAGTGTCTGCGCAGAACAGAAGTGGTAAGTGTCAGACACTTCCGTGAGTCACAATCAAGTAAACCACTACAGCTGCAGTGTTATTACTGTCTCCAGAAGTATTTGGCAGCTTGCTTTCTTACTTACCAAAGAACCAATTCATTGCTGCAGTGTTCATTAGTAATGACTTGCATTATAGTAGCCATTAGGAACACCAGTTCAGCATCTTACAGCGCATGTAGTGGGGGAAATATGTTCTTATCATCAAAATGGAGCTGTAAAAATGTGAGTCCGTATTATGTGAATTTGAGCCCTGTGTAAGACTGCTTGCTGAGGTTCATCTCTCTCATATCTTTTGTACTTTAGTCATTTCGACGATTTAGAAACAGCTTGTCAGAACATTTTCACCAACTGTGGTTATGGCACAAGACTCTGAAGATCATTGGTGGCGAGTTTGGAACAAGTGTACTTTCGTATTTTATTTTCTTGAAGTGGCTGCTAAGTTTCAACATCTTCTCATTCCTCATAAACTTCAGTTTCATCACAGTCCCTCAGTTTATTGCAGCAGAACCAAATAACCTTTCATTCACGGGTCTGGAGCTGCTCACTGGAGCTGTAAGTATGTAACAATGGATTTATGTTATTACTCTGCAACAGATCTGGATTTATGTTATTACTCTGCAACAGATCTACTTTAAAAATCATGACAAAGTAAAAAAGCAATTATTTCTTCTTAAGAGATTGAGTTAGATGTTTATATGACTAGAAATGATAGTTAGTATGTATTTGAAAAAAAAAAGAAACTACAACAAACATTAACCCAGGGTGGAACTCATTCTGAGGAATGTGTCTTACTGCAAATGATTGCTGTGTTCAGCAATATATCAAGATTTTTTCATTGTTCTTCTAGAAAGGAGTGGAAGTCAGGCCTTCTGGAGGCGGATACAATAGTCTTTAGCAGAACATTTTTCCCATGCTGATTTTCCTTTAAAAATACAGTGCAGATTTCAGTATATGTTCCTGTGAGTTTTGCTTATTTCTAAAGCTTTATTCTTCCAAGGAGGGCACAGATCTTTGTGTGGCAACCCACCAACTTTAGTGTGCCCTGTAGACAGGAGGATCTTTTCACTATGCGGAGATCTTTATATTCAGGGAATAAAATCCCAGGATATTTATAAACAAAAAATTTTGCACTGCTCTAAGTTTAGTAGTATTCATCAACTACTTGATCTGAGAAGACTTACTCTTTTTTCTGTCTTTGACAGTTGTAAAAATTGTGTCAATTTTATTGTTGTTGAAGGATTTCTCTGGTTAATAAACATCATTCTGCTCTTGCTAACGCTCTTTTTCAAAGGAAAGGTGTCCACCCTTTCTTTCTAAAATTGGGTTTTAAAGTGCTGTATTTTATAGTAACGTCGTTTAATTTTGCAAAGTACAGTCACCATTGCAGGAGGTCATCTGTGATGTAATAACTCACGTATTGAATGTCACATGCTTCCTCCTTGGTTCCTTTGCAGTTGTTACAATTTGTCAGTTCAGAACATTGCTCCGAAGAAATAAATGATTAATGCTTTCCCTCTTCAGGAATTTTCAGAGAAGAGCAAATCCTGAAAGCATATTGAATGCTCACAATCATCCCAAATGATGCAAGTCATTTATATACCTCTAAAAGTTCTCAAAAATATGGAAGTTTATAGCTGATAGAATGAAAACAGGGTTCAATTTTCACAAATTTAATCACACCTGATTTTACAGCTGGGAATGGGACAGCTCCCACATCTGAATTGTGCTTCAGGTGATGGTACTTCTCTCTACATGCAGGTACTAGCAAATATTCTGAATGATGTCCATATATTTTCAGGGTTATTTTCAACAAACAGTACTCTACTATGGCTTTTACACCAATGCTACAATCAGTAAAACGGAGAATGGTGCATCTTACAACATGCAGCTGGCCTATATTTTTACTGTTGGAATATATTTTGTCATCTGTTTGCTTATCTTGTTGTTCAGGTAAACTAATCATATATTCTTATTTCATTTATATTAGCCAAAAAAATATGTAAATGTCTGGCAGTGATAATTACCTGAGTGTGTTTCTGTAAGTCCTTATTTCCAGGTCTCAGGTTTAAGCAGAAGATTCTGCTCAAAAGACAGTCTCATACACCAAACTTTTATTAGGCGAAGGAAGAATAACTGCAGAATAGTGAGGGCCCTGCAGGTGAATCCCAGCTCAAAGCAATTTACAGCATGATCTCCCTTTTGTAATCTGTTGCTGCTGATAACATATGGTATTGACATGGCCTTCTAATAGCAATGAAGTAAAGATTGTCAGCAACAACTGGGAGAAAGAAGTGTGAGAGTTCTCTCTTATGTTAAGATTTATTTTCCATGCCTTCTTATGTGAGATGCTCTGACATAGGTCCGCTAGCCAAGGGAAGGGATGGAAGAACTGAAAAATTCACACACACACACACACACCCTTTTACTGTTGCGAAAACTTGATCTATTTCCCCATTATGCATCTCAATTTTTTTGTTGTTGTTGTTGCAGCATGGCAAAATCCTTCTGCAGGAACTTCATTAGCCCTCAGACATACTCTGGAAATGCTAGCAAACTTCTCTGCACTTGGGACTTCAATGTAACTAATGAAAAAGCTGTTAAGCTGAAACAAAAGAATCTCAGCACACAAGTAAAGGTACAAAATCCAGGAGATGCAAAAAGGTGCAAAGATACATAACTAGCATGCTTGGATCACTCTGCCAGAATGTATGCACAAATAAGTCTCCAGAACAGTGACTCAGGCATGCTAGTCATGTTTCTAATAAACTTAAGTTTTCCTGGCTGTTAAGTTTCATTTGATTAGAACTTCTGGAGTTGTCGTAGCTACTTGTTTTTCTTTTCTCTTTGAGCTACATATAAATATTTATATCCTTTTGTTCTACTGAATGAATGCTTTTGTTCTACTGAATGCATCTCTATGACTATTAAATATATGCTAGAATATTGCTTTTTTTTTTCTTTTCCTTTTTGCAGTTTAAATATTTTGTCGACAAAAAGCAGACTTATGATATTAAATGTTAAATTAGCATAACTGTTGAGAGAAACAACTTTTAGGACAGGAACACAAAATTGGCCATTTAATTTTCCCAGGATATTACTGTGCTGATCTTCTAGAGAAACAAATCTTTTATTCAGTCTCTCAAGCAGTTACTTGAAACAGGTTTTCCTTTATGCTGCTGACTAAGCAATTCTTCATTAACATTTGTTTCCGTGCAGGAAGGCCTCACTGATGTAAACAAGGAAGTACAAAATTTTTCTGTAACAGAGAGACTTGTTCATATTCTTCTTCATCTTGGTGCCTGGGCTGCTTCCCTGGGAATAGCAGTGGCTGCTTGTTCCGGTGTTTACTTCCTCTCCATTAATAATCTAGAGGTAAGGACAGACTTTGCAGCCTGTTTTTGGAGACGTATTTTTCCACGTGGGTGTCTTTCTTACACAAAATGCAAGCTGTGGTCTGTTCGCTACTAGGGACAGTAGGAAAGCATGGGTGTTGTTTCTGCCAATACACACACACGTTCTGCTGTACCTAAAAAGCTGGTTTGCAAAGACTCACACTACTGGGGATTACGGCAAGACTGTAGGACCTGAGGGATCTGAGCAAATCTCCCACTTCATCCCAGCAGTTGCATGCCTGGACCCGCGTCCAGCTTAGAGAGAGCGCAGCTGGTGGCCTTGAAAGAAAGTGCAAGAAGAAGCCTCATCAAGGACTGCCTCTCCTTTGCCCTGGAACAGCTTTTAAGCTGGGGCTTCCATCTGTGGTCCCATGTAACACAGTGGAAAGGGAGGGTCGTTGTGCTGCTGGATATGGACCAGTAAAACATGGTAGCCTCTAATCAGAGAACATTCAGAGATGTGTGTCAGGTGTGTGGGCACAACTTGTGGCAGCATTTCAGCAAAGGTTCTAAGTTTGGGGTTGGTTCTTTTTGTTTTTCTTCTCTCAAAGCTGTTTATGGAAGGGCATGAAAATGACCTGGAGAGCCAAGCTGCCATGTTGGTGCTACCAATTGTTGCATCTCTCCTCAATGTGCTCATCCCATTCTTCTACTCATGGCTTGGACACCTGGAGAAATTTCAGAATCCCAGAAATAGGACATATGTCACTATTGCCAGGTATTTTTTGCTCCCTCCTCTTAGTGTTTTTTGCCTGAAGTTGGCTGACTCATCTTTTTACTGCAAGCTATGTCTGGATGGTGTGGTGGGCAGTAGGGAGGTATGGAGCACATGAATTCATCTTCTCCAAAGGTTTCTGCACACTCTTCCCTCCCTGTTCTGTTTGCCTTCTGTGAGTCTTCCGGAGTGTTCTCTGCATGAGGACAGGGTACCCCTCCCAGTTAGGAACACTGTGACTCTGGGCTTGGCTTTGTTTGTAGCTCCCACAGATACCTAGTGGGCTGCGGACCTCCTGGGGAAAGGAAGGGAAGTGGAGAGAGGAGTGAGCAGGTCTAACTTTGCTACGGGTGCCTGGAATTAACACTACATTACCACCAGTGCCCCTCAGGCCTTCCTCTCTTGTGGAGCACACACACCCATGTCCAGTAGCATGTTTAGGCCTGTGTCAAGGTCGTCACACCTGGCTTCACTTCTGCCAGGACAATAGAGTAACATGGCACCAGAGCTCCTGTTAGTCCTGGCACTGTGCAGCGCTATTGTTGGTGTGTAAGAAGGTAGTAACATGACCAATGGCCATCCTACCATTGTTCCTTCCCGTGAGCTTACACAGCAGTTGTCAGTGCAGTTACTGGTACTTTTTCTTCGTAGAAACATCATCCTGAAAATATCGATTATTGGAATACTGTGCTACTACTGGCTTGACATTGTGGCGGAATCGAAGTCCCAGGTAAAATTTCAAAAGTATGCATCTTTGACCCATGATAACTCATTAGGAACCACTTTGGTAATAGGCCTGCTTCAGCAAAGAGAAGTACATGGAGTCCTTTGGACAGCTGAATTTCCCACCCCAGCATTTCTTTATTAGAATCTCTAGAGAAATGAACTGTATGAGAATGAGTCACCCGATTTGAGTCTCAGCTGGTTTGCAGCATTCTTCAATGAGAGGTCAACTGTGACTAGTTAGGGTGCCAGCAAGTCTTTGATCCATAGCCCAGATTTCAGATGCCCAAGCATTTGCATTTGGGAATGTTAGAATCATGTAATTTTTTACTTCAGATATGTTTATTTATTTATTTATTTCTACCTCTTAAAGTGCTGGGAAACACTGATTGGCCAAGATATCTATCGTCTTATTCTGGTTGACTTCATATTTTGTTTGCTTGGCTCTTTCTTTGGAGAATTTTTACGAAGGTGAGTACAATGTTTCTAATCTTGTTTTTATTCATTAGCCAAAGACATAGTTCTTTTGGTTGGTTGCTTGCATGCTTTTTCCCCTCCAGTGTGAGAAAAGGAGAGGTCCAACAGGATTATGTCTGGGATACAACTGAAGCTTTCTCAGTTCTCTCTACCAGGCATGGTAGCTGGGTATGTGCCTTGGGTATATCCCAGCTCCTTCTTAGGAGAGGTCACAGTGTGTACTGTTCTACTCTCCCAGTGTGTCCTTGTTCTCTTTGGAGATGGAAACACAGGCAGGGAGGAGTCACACTGTACTCCAGTAGGTCTCCTTAACAGGTGCCAAATGACCAGGTGTCTCAAGCAGAAAACCCTGCTTTTCTGCATGCACACAGGTGCATTGCTGGCTTTTCTTGGTATGTCCCTCTGTAAATGTTTTTTCTTTTAGTTATCACACTCTACAGAGTGCATGCAAGTTTAAAATCTCATTTTAATCAGTCTTATTAAGGATGTAATATGACTCCCAAGTGTAGAGGTCTGTAGTGTGGTATGTGAGAGAGTATTTTTAACTGAAAGTAAGCTCAGCTAAACATGTAAAAAAAAAATTCATTTAATTCTGTAATCTGTTGCATGTCCCTTCCTACTGCTAAACATTATTTACGACTACAGCAATAGAGTACTAAATGCTTGCCACCTCTATAGAACATTTAGGGATCCTGGCTATATATAGGAGATCCTTATGATTGTTTGCCCTTCGCATGTGATGAGAACAAGATTGGTTTACAAGTTAGGACTTTGGCTTTTGTGTCGAATCAACACAAAGCAATGTTGAGAAGCCCTTGAAGACTTTCCCTTCACAGCTCTTGTCAGTGTACTTTAATCCTCCGGTGTTATCATTCTGTTTAGACAGAAAACCACCTCCCCACAAAAAGGCACAGTACTAAAACCGCGTCATCAGCCATTATGAATGTTCCCCACTGAGCTGTGTGAAAGCATCAGACTTACAGCCATAAAAGGTTAAAAGTACAAGTACATTTGATTACTTGCATGTCTTCAGAGTAACTGGAACTCAGCCCTGAAACGTTGATGATGCAGCTGATCAGGTGGTACCCAGACCTTTACTCAAGGCAAGGTGGGACAGTAACCAAAATCCTCCCTGTTCTTGCTACAGAAAGCAGAAACTGAATCTTCCCAGCTCAGGAAAAAAATAAGTGATAAAATGAGATTACTGGTCCTCAGGAGGAATCCTTGGGGTACTTGCTTACCTGTGTGTCTCAGTTACCTGCCACCTTGGTTAGTTTAAAGTAGAATATGCTTTAGGATATGTTGCAAATGTCAGGTTAGAAGATTCATTTTTTTTGATTAAAGCTGAGAATTTTCAGGAGGCGGGAACTGGAAAGCTGTTAGGTTTTTGTAATGAGGTAAACTGTCATTTCAACTGTTAAATCATAAGCGTAAGCATACTTTTCTGATATAGTTATAAATCCTTTTTTTTCTTTTGGTCTTTTTTTTGTCTTGCATTAAAAATATTCTAAGTCTTTCTTACTCCTGCTGTGTGTTATGGGAATTCGCTTTTGCCAGATTCTTCTGTTTCATTTTGATGTGCTGTCTAATCAACAAGCTGTGGCTGCTTTGTGTGACGTGGTTAATGGAACCCCTGAATAACCTGTCAGTGATGCATTCAGGAGGTCATTTGCAGAGGTTTTTACCTTTTAACAAATGCTATTTTTTTTTCCAGAATTATTGGAACTACAGTCTGTGTAAGCCTGGGAGTGCCAGAATTTGATATTGCACGAAATGTTTTAGATTTGATCTATGCACAGACTTTGACCTGGTAAGTGGTAAGTTTACAGCTAAAACTTTGTTTGCATGTAGGAATACCATGGAACATCCCGATTCAAACATTTATGGGTGCTTTGCATCATGAAAGAAAGTGTAGGATAAGTGAGAGATGATATATATTAAGTACTTTTGTAAGGATTGTGACTCATCAGTTCTGTGACTGAAATTATTACTCGCATAATTACAGTAATTTAGATTGTGGTCCCTGGTCTGGGAAAAAACTGTAAAAGGAATATCCAAAAGTTTTGTTTTAATCCCCACTGGAATAGTGTTCCTGTTGAAATAATCTCAGTGTTAAATACCAGAAAAGCTGCCTTATTTCCTCCTTATTTCTGAGAATGAGTGCAGTACTCCAATTATGAGTTTTGCAGATGTGTACACAGATGTGTACATTTAAAGTTGCATGTTTTTAAAGGCTAACTTACTGTTACAGGATCACTATTAATATAATTACACATTTGCAAATAGCCAAACACTAACTGTATATGAAGATAGTCTGATGCTTTCTATTTTTGGTGCACTGAGCACTGTGTAGTGTATAGTGAAGATGTAATTTTTTCTTATAAATCTTTTCTGTTAGGATTGGTATTCTCTTCTCACCTCTGCTGCCTGGTATCCAGATGATATCATTTTTTATAGTATTTTACACGAAAAAGGTAACAAGCTTTACATGTGTTCATCATACAGTACCATGCCATTTACACTGCTTGAAATATGGGCAGGATTTATTGGGTCAAAGTGCTGGGTTTGTCTGGACGCTCTGGTTTTGTGCCCAGGGGAGCAGTTTGGTTGGTTTTGTTGTTGTTGCTTTGTTATTGTTTTGTTGTTGTTGGTTGGTTGGTTAAAGAAACAACATTTGGATGCACACCTTTGAATTGCAAACCTGTAAAACTTGAGAGGGGAGAAGTGTGAAAGCATAGGAATTAGAAAGGAGAAAGAATAAAGGACTAAAATTAAAGCCTAGAGAACTAATGGTATGTGCATTTCATATGCATAATGCATATGAACTGTACGTTAACTAAGTGCATGTGCCAATATAGACAGTCATGCTATTGCTGTGATTTTGGATTCTCTTTCTGTTCCCCAGCAACCTGTTTACTCCCCCCGAGTTATCTAGGTCTAAGTGGGGTGATTCAGCTAAATATCATGGTGGAAATTCTTCTTTTCAGAGTTCTTTGTCTCAGCAGTGTGATTAGACAACAGATTCCTTGTTAGGTGACTGAACAGTTTGTAGCATTGAATGCAGAATAACAAAGCTAGAAGCACCAATTCAAACTTCCCTGTATCATATCACAGAACCACTTGGTTTGGAAGGGACCTTAAAGCCCATCCAGTTCAACCCCCCTGCCACCCACTAGACCAGGCTGCCCAAATCCCATCCAGTCTGGCCTCAAACACCCCCAGGGATGGGGCATCCACAGCTTCTCTGGGCAGCCTGTGCCAGTGCCTCACCACCCTCTGAGTGAAGAATTTCCCCCTAATCTCAAATCCAAATTTCCCCTCTTTTAGTTTAAAACCATTCCCCCTTGTCCTATCGCTGTCTGCCTATGTAAAAAGTTGTTCTCCATCTTTTTTATAAGCCCCCTTTATGTACTGAAAGGCTGCGATGAGGTCTGCCTGGAGCCTTCTCTTCTTCAAGCTGAACATCCCCAGCTCTCTCAGCATTTCAGGTGCTCCAGCCCTTTGATCACCGTGAACATTGGGTTCATGTGTGCTGCAAAACCAAACTACCCAATGGAGTCTTATAGAATCCATCAGAAACTCACGTTGCCTCTTAGTATTTGAAAGACTATACTCTTTTTCTAAAACTACACTATATCTATCAAGTTCTTATAGTAGAAGTCCTTGGAAACTTTTGATAGATGCTATTCCAGCAATTGCTTCCAACAATTTCAGTAGTATTGACTTAAATCCATTTAAAGTGATAAGTAACACTGTTCTGAGAATGAGTATATTTTCATCTCTTAAAAGGTCAGCCTAATGAAGAATTGCCAACCCCCTCGCCAAGTCTGGAGAGCAGCTCAGATGACAACGTTCTTCATGTTCCTGCTGTTTTTCCCTTCCCTCATTGGAGTCCTGTCTGTCATTGCAGTTACTGTCTGGAGGTAGGGAAGAGCACTGACATTCAGTTCCACTATGTTATGCTGTGACCTTATACCAGGCAGAAGAATCTGCATTGTTCTGTAGACAGATTTGTATTAATTGCTAAAGGAGGGTTTCAAATGTTCATGAGATGTTTTGTATTCTGAAAACATGCTCTGAAAGTTTGCAAAAAAAAATGGTTAATGCAGAACTTGTCCCACAAGAAAGTGGGAGGGGAAACTTTGTTGCCTTCAAGTTTTAGTATTCTATTTAAATGTCAGAGAAAATTCTTTGATTCGTCCTTTCCTTCTCCTGAAAAATTTCTGTGACCCAGCCTGTTCCTGGGATTAAATGTTATAGGCCATACCAGGCCTATTAAATGTTATAGGCCATGACTGTCTAGATTAGTTCAATTTCAAAGCAAATAATATTTTCCTCTTTCTGTCTATCTGAAAATGTTAATTTTTGCTAAGGAAACTACCTTAGTTCACCACAGCTTGTTGTTACTGAAAGTTTGCAGTGACTCATGTCCTGGAAGGCAAGGTGGGATGATGGTTCCTTTACACATCTTTTGTGCAACTTGGGAAATTCAGATTTTCAAATTGCTATAGGCTGTGCTACACTGATTGACTTGTTACATTTAGGTCAAGGTTATGTACACAGGTTGGTGCAGATCCATTGCGGCAGGGTGTCTTAGATCTCTGGCTGCAGTAGTCTCAGGGGGACATTGGGGTGGCATTTTAAGGTGTGGGAGTTGACCCAAGTGAAAAATCAGACATAAATGATGGAAGTTCCCTGAGGCTCCAAAGAGGACGGAGGGCTATATCAAACTAACAAGCATCTTCATCAACAAAGTGTTTAACTAAATCATGTTAGTAAATGAAGCTTTAAATAGTTGTTTTCTCACACTTTCAGGTTAAAACCTTCAGAAGAATGTGGTCCTTTCAGAGGTTTGTCTTCTATGTTTGCAGCAGTCTCTGAGTGGATAAAAATACTAGAAAATTACACTGGCTCAAAATGGGTAGTGTGGATCTACAACAACTTAATTACAAGTGAACTTTTCTTCTTCATCCTCTCCATCATTTTCCTGTAAGTATCTGCTGATGAAAAGCACTTGAAAAGGACCTGAAGTGGAAAAACCTGGCTATGTCATAGCCATTCTCCATAACAGAGTTGCAAAGTACATTCTAGAGCATCAGAAATGATTAATAAATAGGAACATCATGTCTTTGAAGTACATAAATAAGTTATAAAATCTATTCCTTTTATGTTAGGATGCCAAAGCTCTTTGCAAACCAGCTTCATTCTAACTATAGAATATGCTGCTTTCAATTGAATGCTTTTAGTTTAGTGATGCCTAGGCTTCCAGATCTCAATACCACTGGCTTACTTAGCTTTAGGAACATCAGCAAATGGGAACATGCTGCGTACAGTTGGCAGGTGAAATTGCTTTTTTCATTAGTGTATAAATCAGTAGGAAAAGAGAAATCATTCACAAGCACAGGTAGTACAGGCTAGATCTCTACTAGAACCTTGGGCAATATAAAAAGTGGAGGTTCAGAAGGTGTTTTCTTTGTCTTTTCTGACCATGGGGTACAGTGGTGAAGGGCATGGTGGTACACAAGTGGCACGTTAAAGTGAGCACACTATTTGGGGACATGCTAATACGTATGTTGCAGTCTACATCCAGCTAATCTCAGGTAAATTCACATAGTGTCTTCCTGACTGAAATGAATTATATTGGCAAAACCTGCATGTGCATCTTTAAGGTATTTGCCTGCTGGTAGGGTTTGAAGTTGTAGCTGTGCTGCTTGCTATTTCCATCATAGCCTGTGCACATGTAACAGCCCAAACCTGTTCGCATTAAACAAGCTCCCAGCCATTCTAGTGGAACCAGAATTGGCCTGAAAACAATAAGTGTTCAGTGTTGTGATTTAATGTCCATGAATGTGTCTAAGCAAATGACACAAAATTGGTTAAGAACATTAGGTTCATGTTTGTTATCTTAAATGCAACTTGTATTGTTTACTTACGTTAATTGTACCTCTCATCTTGAGTAAGTCTGTAAACCTTTGGGTCTTTTCCAAGAGAAAGCAATTTCATGTTTGCCGTTTGATATGCAATTATATCCATACAGACATATACATGTGTATATTATTAAATTTCTAGTGGACAAAATGAACAAGATAACTTTCTGTTTAAGCAGTGACTAGGAGGAAATACACACGGGTATGACTGTTCATCTGTTGCACTTTATTTATTTTTTTTAGAATTATTACTTATCTTTACTGGCAAATAATAGAAGGAAGAAAGACCATGGTCAAGCTCTTACGTAATCAAATTGTTAACGTAAGTTCATCTTTCAGCTTTATCTTGTTTAAAGTTTGGCTTCCTTGTTGATTTTCTCATACTTCTGTTATGCAATTGTAACCTGCTTCTCCTATAACAATGCAGAGGAGGGTGGAAGCCCTTCTGCATGTCAGTTGCAGGGAAACTTACAAATAGAGTTGTTGCAAAAAATTTTTACTTCCAAGCTGTGCTGCTGCAGCTCCCTTCATAGACTGATTAAATAGGAATCTTAATGAGTATTCTGGTCAATGGTTACTCACAGACCTTGAGCCTCCCTTAATGATTACTCCATTCCAGCTAATGATAAAGAATTTCTTGACCACAGGAAGGAAAAGATAAAATGTTTTTACTTCGAAAACTCCATTTACTACAGAGGGCAAAACAAAATCCGTCTGTACCAAGAGGACGAGACCAGCAGGTCAGTTTCGTAGTTCAGATAATCCTGTTGCAATTACATGCTCATTACGATTCTATGGGATTTCTCTAGTCTTGCAAATAGGATGTCATTTTCAGCTATGTCTGTGTTTAAAACTTCACCTAAATTGCTTGCTTGCTAGTTAGCTCCAGCCAGCAAAAGGATACCTGGGAAATTCCCTACTTGCTCCAGAGAGGAATTTAACTTGGGAGGATGTAGAAGGTCCTTCCCCTCACTAAATATTATTTATGATTATGAAACTGCAAGAAAACATTTCTAATCTAGGTGTAGTGATGGTCAGAAAAGGGTTCAGCCACACTTAAACCTTGCCTAGACTAAGAAGGAAGCTGCATTCCTCCCCTGACTCTAGATTTCCTTACAGGTTTATGTTTTGTGTCCTCCTCACCCACCTTTGCAGATGAGTTAAACTGAGTGCCCTGATCTAACCTGATTTTAAATCCCACACAACATCAATAGACATCTAACATCTTTAATTTAAATTTATTTTTCAAGTCAGTGGTGCTTGCTGAACCATCAGATTAGTGTACATGTAGGTGCTGTGTAGTGTTTTCATTTAGGCTGAGTGAAAACTCTTTGACCTACATACTTGGGCAATAAAAGGGTTTGTTAGGCCCAAATAAGTACCTGTCCCATGGAGAATAGCTTGTCATCTGCAGTTGCTGCTTTGCTCTTTGCCACTTCTCATTGCCATTTTAGAGATTTGAAGTAAGATAGGACCATTTTTCTCCACCTGTTCATTCAGGTTAGTTCCTAGTAAGTAGGTCTGGATGTCACTGTCTGCTCCACACTCTTCCCTGGCATGTACTCACGTGCCACAATCTCATATAATTGGCACTAAGTTGCAAGCACCTTTGTCCTCACAGTTATCCTGCCTCCCCAGGCTTCCCTTCCCCTAAAAGAGAAAGGAAACAAGCTAACATAACTGCAATAACAATGAAAAATACCAAGACAAAAGTAGTCTCTTCAAGGCAGGAAGCTCCATGTATCATTTTTGGCAGCATAGAGAGACCGGGCTCCTTTGCACAGCATCCAGTATTATGTCCCAGCACTGTATTTCCTCTATTGTGCACAACTGTATCTGCTTCTGTTCCATCTAGTTATTTGTGAATAAAGAAATATAAAGTATTCTAATAACAGCTAAATCACCTGCATAACTCTTAAGGTGTCAAAGAAGCCAGTCCGAGAAAGAGAGGTGTTACCAGCAATAGTGTCTAAAAACAAGAGTCTGAAAAGGAAAAACTGAAATTTCATTTCTGTGTGGGTGGCAAACTGTGAACACCTAGGTCCTTTTTATCTCAGATCCTTCCCCACCCCTCCCATTTATAAAATCGGTGTTGTGACGTTATCTGACTAGGTGATAATCTAACAAAAAGTACTGTGCAGTTTGCAAAGCACTAAGGCTGCATCTCTGTGTCACTATGAGATGGAGTCCTGGGCTGCACAAAGGACAGTGCCTCGGAACTCAGGCAGGCCGTGGTACAAGCGTGCCAGGTTGCCTTTTGGCTTCTAAACATCTCCCAAAACCACGGGTAATAGATGTGGATGTGGGTACTGACCATAAGGCCAGGACTGGAAGCCATAATATATTACTGCTAATGTCAAATATAATGTCTTTCAGGGAAGAGCTTCATACCACCCATCCATGCAACGTGCCCAGCAAGAGCCAAACTACCCAGGCAGGACATTTGACAGAAATCAAAACGCATCCTACAATGAGGTGAGATAGTCAAAGAAGGAAGTCTCTGCTTGTTTTCCCTATATAGACAGTGGACGTATGTTGGACAAAGAGTTGGACAGACAGTACTGTATGTGTAGAGATCATTTTAAAAGATTGAAGAGATGAAAATATGTAATCAGAATAGGCGTTGGCATATTTATGTTCATAATCCTGCTTGAGATCTGGAGAGAATGATTTTGTTACAGGAAATGCATAATTAAATACAAGATAATAAGCACACGAGGGAAACACTGACTTAAATCTACTTGTGAATTTTGTTTCCAGTATCCCTATTCTGCTGGCATCTTGAAGGGGACTGGCTTCCCACCTGGTAAGCAACAAATGCTAAGCACTGAGAAAGTAACTCTCGTCAGCTCAGCTCAGTAAAAATGTTTGATTTAGTATAGACACAGCATAAAACAGATTGAGGTAACAGACACAGACTTTTAGCACCCTGTATAAAGAGAAAACAAAGACTGTGTTTCTGCGGCCAACGCTTGCTGTTGGTAGCTTATTGTTAGCTTGCTGCTGGTAGCTTATTGTTAGCTTGCTGCAATGTTGGGTGGAGACTTCTGAAGGCTGATCTCAAGGTTCAGTATACCTGAGTTGAATTTCTTTGGGTAAATGAGACATTTTGTCTTATGGGACCAGCTGTAGGAAAGAATATTGTGTCATATTAAATGAGTACTTAACCACTTCAGAAGTGGTTATTAACAACATAGAGGCCTTAGCACATTGTACATCCAGAATAAAACACCTATGGAAGCCTGCCTGGCAGCTTGAACCATTCCTGCTTCATACAAACATGTTCCTTCATTCTAAATATTTGACAGATGAGACTTAAAAAGCATGGGGCTTTCTAATACAGGACGGCTGTTGTACCCACATCAACGCAGTTAACATTACTTCTCTTGTGAAAAATAGATTTGGAGACATCCCAGCCCAGCAGCAGCCCAGGGGTGTCCGAAGCAGTGGCACTTGCTCTACGTGCCAGACAAGCAGCACAATGGGAAGATTAAGAAGACGATGTAGATTTCCAACTGCGAGCAGGCAGAATCAGTGGTGAATGTTGTCGTTGATGTTCTGCGGAAAACAATACTGATTCACATTAATGACTGAAAGAACCATTTTTTCCTCCCCAAATGGAAGAAAAATAGGAGACTGCAAAATGCATCCTCCTGGCAGTTTATTGTAAGACAGGGAACGCACTGCGTGTTTGGTTTGGCTTTGTAGTGAAATTCTGGTGATAATATGGCCAAGCCTGGAGGAAGTATTTATCTTGTTTCAGTAAGGGTCACCCCACAGCTAGTCATTTGTTGTTGACTAAATGTAAGAAAATTTGTGCCTAATTTTAAGTAAAAGCTTTGATCTAAAACTACTTTTGTGCGTTAGATTGTTTGAACAGCTTTTATCTGATCTAAACCAAAGGTAGAGTATCAGTCAAATAAAAAGAAAACTAAAGTGCAGTTGTTTTGAATGATTGAGACGTTGTAATGGCTGTAGACTAACTTGTATGAATGACCGTAAAGCTTTTATTCCATCTTCACTCTTCTGAGCCATTTTTACAGGATTTATTTCACTCAAAACCAGCTTGATGAATTCTACTTTTTAAGAATGACTTCTTATCAAACATCTCACCTGTGTAAAACAACATTGTGAACAAAAAAGTTTGTGACCTCTGTTCCAGTAAAGAAGGGATTGGAAGTAACACAACAGGGATTTTTTTTTTTTAATCTTGTGACTTTGAGACATTCAGTGCAGCTGCTTTTTACTCATAGCCCCAACTCTGCTATGATGATAAATCTTAGCTTATTTTTTTTTTTTTAGCTTTGGTTTGTTTTGCCTGGTTTATTCCTCCCTAGCTGCTTTGGACATAAAAATGCCAGGGAAAGAGATACACCTGTTTCTCAGGCTCATAATTTACATTAAAGACAACCCAGAAAGAAACACAAGAGATATAGAAAAAAGGACAGAATTTACATGCAAGACCAGAGATTCAATTTTATTATTTGTTTCTGCATGCATAGCCCTGAAGTCTGGCTGTGAATATTTCAATGTGGATCCAGTGTTGGCACTGAGGACAGCGAGATTCAGCAGTACCAGCAACCCGAGCAGCAACAAAAAAACCAGACCTTTGTAGAAACGATCATTTGCCGTTAAGCCAACTCTTCTGATTAGAGATTTGAAAACAACTGTAGAACACAGCAGTAAAGACAGAGGTTAGAACTCAGGGCTGGACAGAAACTAGCTGATGGTATAAGTAACAGACACAGATACAGGATGTGCACCAGAAGGCTGAGACTGTTGGTTTTGCAGTACCTGGTAGAAAAGTGACATGGAGAGGTTCTCGTAATCATGACGAGAAAACCCATCATCTCAAGGAATCCAGCATGCCTCCTTACTCCTATGTTTCTTTGTGCTTATATATAACTTAAGATAAAAGCAAAAAATAAAATAAAAATTCATCACCCGTTGCAAAAGATAGCATTCATTGGCTAAATAGCCTTACACTTAGTTGCCTGAGTAGCAAGTTTGCTTGAAAAGTGGTGTAATAGTGTTAGTGTCCATTTGACATCACCTCGAGCAGCCCTCGGTGTAGCTGCGGTAGTGTACAAGGCTATCTACTTCCAGAACGTATTTCATCTTCTCATTAATGTGTTCAACTATAATCGCTTCTGCTGCTGTCTTCCAAGAGAGAGTATGTGCTGTAGCAAATATCCAACTCATAGAAGTAAAAAAACAAAACAAAAAACCCCACAAAAACAACAACAAAAAAGCTTTTATAAACAGACTGGAAAGATAAGATTTCCTGAAGCATGGCACATGCCAGGAAGTTTGCAACATCCGTGCCAACCAAATTCAAGTATTCTCTTAACACATGAAGGGGAAGATGCAGTTCATCTGCCACTAATTCAAAAGTCTGGACTTACCTTAATTGGGACAATTGTGTAGTTCTTTCCACTGGTGATTTAGTGCACCAACAACACTTACGCAGCACAAGGATCTACCTTACCAAAATGATTACACTGTCTAGTCAAATATGCACACTGCTACATGTGCAGTCTAAGGTAGCTTGTGAGATTACATCTGAATAACCTGTAGCAGGTAACCAATCCGTTATGTTTGAATTCCTCATTTCTGTTGAAATTAATATGACATTCTTCTGAAATGAAAGTATTAAACTTAGTAAATTTTCCACATAATGGCTATTAAGAACAGGTGGTCCCATGTATGTTGGGGCTGGCTCCACATGAGTTTTATGCTCTTTGCTAATCATCGACAGTCTTCTCTAACTACCAGCTCCTTCCAGAGCAGAGCCAAAATCGTTCATGGCATATTAACAGCAGCTGTGATGAGAACACCTATGAGTTTTACTTAGGAAAAAATATCAAGCAACCTGCACTCATTTTGACATACTACATCAATCTACTAGTGCACAGCTGGTAAGTATACTGTACCCTTAAGCTATCAGATATGTGTTTATTGTGACTGCACTCTTTTTTGATTTCAGGTTAAATCTGGGTTACAGATTCTTACGTATCCTTGTGAATGTCCTTCAATCATGCAAACAATTTGCAAAGAAAAAAAGACAGGTCTATTTATTCTACCACTAGCAGCACTTGGTATGTACCTTGGTTTTATAAATAAATACATTCATGTGTAGTATTAATAGAAGAAATAATCTAGCCTCCCTTGGTGCTTTTAAAAAGACCGGAGCATAAGAAGATAATCAAGTTTTAATCATTAATTCTCATAGTCTTCACAAGAAACATGGTTTGTTGGCTTTTCTTTCCCTATTAAGATGCAACGTAGTCGTTTTTCCATGCAGCAGGAGGGAAATACACTCGCCCTCTATTTTGGCACCATTTTCACCATTGTTTTGAGAACAATAGTGTAGATGCTTTTAAGATACCATAAATAAACCTCAAATTATTACACAGTTATAGAACAAACTGTTTCAAGTACTAGAATCAAAGTGCAATTTTACCTTATGCCATCAAAAAGGCTGATATGACTTTATAACCAAGATTCAAACAAAGCAAAGGAATAGTTGGAATTATAAAGCAATCTGCACATACAGAGATTGCCAAGTTAGCTTATCAAAAATGACCCTTTTACATTACAATGCGATTTCCCCAGACCACCACTGGCTGTACGTCAGCTTTGGTCAGCGTTGCACCAGAAAGTTTTCCTGCATTCAAGACCTGATCATATAGCAGAAGTAAAATACTGTTCCTCCTCTTCCCAGAACTATCATTAGTAGTCCCATCTGCATTAGTGGATACTGTCTTGATGGTAAATTCAGACCTGCCTGAGTAAGAGAGCTTCTTTAAGGTGGTGAATAATTAATCACAGGCCTAGTAATGAGGATCACAGTCTTCCACCAAGCTGTCTGTGATGTAGCTGGATTCAAGGACGTTTTCATAATATATTTTTTCTGCAAATGTGTTCACTGTCCAGGCAACCACCTGAATTCCTTTTGAAGACCAGTGCCTCACATAATCTCTGAAAGGAACAAAGACACTGTAAGAGGAAGACAGACACTATCAGAGTCAATACAGACAGCACTAAGGTTAAAATTGAGTTTCAGTCTTACAGTGGTAACCCATCAGGAATGATGGTTGCATTATCTTTTGCAACATGCCATTTTTTGGTGTGTGTTGCTACTATAAACAGGCAAAAGCAACAGTATTCTTTCCCTTTGAGATTAAACTTAGCATGTAACATAAAGTAAAAATAAAAGATAGAGGCTTAAAGAATAAAATAGCATGCAATAAAGAAACCATCTATACAACCTGACACAATACTAAATAGAACATACTGATTAACATACTATTCTAGTGAATGATAGTGCCTCCTGATATATTAGCAAGCTTTAACACTCACTGAGAAACAAAATTTTTCTGTATGAGGAAGGCTGAAACCCCACATAATCTCCATAAGAAACTGTGTAGGCTCCAATCTAGAATGACATCCATCATCATATATAAATAATGTTTCCAGAAGGAATCGAAACGAGGCGTCCCATTTCCAAGATGACTCAGGTGCCAAGGCCTGTGTGTCAGGGCTGTTACCACATTTCTATCAGCTTGTCTCATCTGGAAGATCAAGGTAAAAAGACTAATTCAAACAAAAACCAAGTTGCTTTAAACATAAATTGGGAGAGGTTGGATACAAACTGCTAGCTTAAATTTGCAGCTCTTTCACAACCCTTCTCCCCTTTCCCCCCAGATCCTTTTGTAACACTTTTAGAAAGCTGTATATGATCCTGTACTGTTGTTTTCTTAAAAATGGAATTAATAAGCAACTGCTCTTATGTAAGAAATAAAAATTTAAAAAATGCTGGAGCAAAACAGTCACGCAACACAACAAAATAAGTGATAAATAGCCTTAGCAACAAAAATTAGGAAACAGTTTTAAGAAAAGTCTACATTTACACCAAAATATGGTATTTGTCAGTTATCTTGCACATAGATACCTGGTCATGTGCCATAGGTAAGGGTGACACACTTTCAGAATGGAGGGAATCGCTGTAGATTCGTAATATGTGCATCTAATGAGCATAGAACAATCTAATAAGATTTATGCAGGATTTATGATTTATGCTGCATGTGGTTTTAATGTCTCCACAGTTTTAACAACTCGAAGGTACTCTGGAAGTTGCATATCTTACTGAAATTCCCAGACAGAATTAAAAAAAATCCAAAATAAATTTTGAGGAAACATCACCTTATAAACAACATCTGGCATGAAAGAACAGACTATGCTGCTGTTATACAAACGAGGAAATTCCAGGTAGAGTTGTTTTAGGGCATCAACTGCCTGCCAATTAGAGATACACACAGCTGTTATATTTATACAGACACATATATTTACTTTACACAGCAAAGTCATTTTAGAATAACCCCCTTTAAAGTACTTTCCTGTTTTATATAGCAAGATTGAAATGGAAAAAAAAAAAATCTGTTTAAGAATGCTACTCATTGTTCTAGCGTTTGAAATACCCTTAAATATATTGTAGAAAACATTCTGAAGTACTGTCTAGGGTTTTGTTCAAGGGCAAAAATGAATTTATTTCCATATTTTGCTACGCTAGAATAAAAAAAATTAACTTAGAATAAAATATTCAGTTGGAAGGGGCCTTCAAAGATCACCTAGTTCAACTTGCATAAATTGTAATGATAAATCATCTAGTTCAACTTGCATAAAATGATAGCGATTCATCACCTGTATCTCCCTCAGTAATGCAAATTACAGACAACTGAGATCTCCAGTTGGAAGCCGAAGATGAGACACTAGGTCCCCTCAGCACAGGCGGGGAATTTGCTTTGCTTTGTTGTGTGGTGGTGATGTGAGCTAAACTCGACACTCACAAGTCACATTCTAATTTTAAGTTGCCACTTCCTGGGTCAAAGGAACGGGGTGAAAGAACACATTGTCTTTGGTTTTGACAGGCCCATTTTGCATTACGTAAGTAGCAGACCCAGTTTCACTCATGTTAGAGAGGACTGTACCACAGATATCAGCTTGAGACCATCAGAAGAGGGTGAAAACCCAAAGCAAGGGTGAAAGGAGGTGTCTTAGTACAGTATATATAGTACAGTAAGCGGTACCTGATTTGCATGGCCTTTGACGTCGAAGTAGATTGTAAGGTTGTGATGCATAGACTCCACAACAGCTTCTCTCAGAGTTGGTACCTTTTCACCCTGGAATTTGCTCCTGTAGGAACAGAGAACTACTCACTGGAATGCTGTCAAGATACCCATGGACGTGCACACACACACATACATCCCCAACTACACAGAACCGCTTCCTAGGGATTCCTAAATACAGCAAGCTGATACCCCAGGATTAGGGGTAGGATCAAGCACCACTAGTAACAGCGGCTCTCTCATCCAGTAAAAGGCTGCAAACGTACAAGGGTACATGTATGCCTCTCCTCCCCTCAGAAACCCACTAGACAACTAAAACCTTCCAAATTCAAGGTCTAATATGATGTTCACTGACCCAGTGTCCCGCACTGAAACACTAATCTCAGTTTGTCACCTCCTGTCTCAACTACAGTAAATATGCATTCAATCCCCATCGTTGACAACCTATCCACCGACTTTGCCCTGCTTTGACTGTGCTCCCTAGCCCTGAGACAGAAATGCAGATCCTGGCAGAATACGCTAGACAAGCTGAGGATGTAGGACACACCAATAAACATGCTTCACGCATCAATAAATTCCTGATAAGGTGACAGTGAGCAACAGCTGATCACCTATGTGGAAGTTCTCACTGTGCTGCCCAGGTGGCCACTGTTCCAGTAACAGACTGGGAAGATGCTATTTGTACCACAGACTCCTTGGTTGTGCATTTACAAGAGTCTGTACAGACAGTACACTACATGCAGTGTATCAAAAACACAAGGAGCACACACTAAAAGTTCATACTCTAAAATGGATTCACTTATAATACCGTAGAAGTTGCACTGTTATCAAAGGTTTAGTAGTAACATACAATTTTCCCTGCCTACTACTGGAAGGGACTTAATCAGTAAGTGGGGTCACCAGTCCTGTCTGAGACTACCCAGTCTGATAGCTCCTTTCCAGCTGTATAATCCCAACGTTTAGAAATTCTAAAATCAGAAATTCCCCAAAGCACAACCAGTCAAGGTATATATGTGAATAGAATTTCAGAAGTAATTACTGAAGCCAAGATTGACAGATAATGAAACTCCCAGTCTCTTTAATGTTCTGCAGTCACTTTAGGGGAAGCTGATTTACAGATAAACAATTAGATGCCAGTAGATTTTCTCCTTGAAACCAAATTATCTTGATTCTGCTTCACTGCTCCTATTGCAAAGATGGATAAGGAGAAATAGTCTCATATGCCTCTAAAATCAAATGAAAAGTAACATATGGGACTCTAAGTTTTAAATTTACACAAATTTTAACAGCTAATTGATCAAAGCAATCATTTTATCAAGGACTTTTACTGTTGAAACAATAGTTTCAGAATAGCAATATTTCATTTACCATAGCCTATGTTTTGCAGATGGATTAAGCTTCCTAATTTCATCAAAAGTCAAGTCACGCAGTCTGCCAGACCCATCAGTTGTTCTTTCTACTGTTTCATCATGCATTAGAATAGGAACACCATCCGCAGTAAATTCAAGATCCAGCTCAACACCTGTTGCTCCATTCTCAGCTGCCTTAAAAAGAGAGAAAGAGGAAGTCACTTACACAACAGAAGAGACAGCTTCATAGAATTAACATAGGCACAGGTATAATTCATTTGTATTGCTAAAAAGTAATAAACTACTAATGTTCTTTTCAGTAAGCCTGATCTGCAAAACAAGGTAGGCTTTACCCAAGTTATTGTGAGAAGCATTCGTTGATCAGCTGAATGGATGTAATCTATGTTACAGACAAAGTGATAATGTCTTGCTGTCAGGATTGGGACTGTTTCAGATAAAATGCAGAAAAAAGGCCCGCTCTCTCCTTCTGGCTCAGTAACTCCCGACTCCATAAGCTGTGTTACCTTCTAAAAAGCAGGGCAGCGAACGCCTTCAGTTCAGATATTTTATTACGACTCGGGACGGCACACCTGATGACAACGCCTTACCCCAACGCAGAGGGCTGCGCTCCTGCCCCCGACTCCAGCCTCCCACCCACCACGCGGGCAGCGCCAGGCTCCCCGCAGCCCCGGTGCGCCCCGACCGCTTCGCTCCCGACCTGTCCGGGGCCAAACGCACGCCGGGACCCCCGAGGACCCCGGGCAGGGCTCGGAGAGGCGGCGCTGACCTGTCGGATGGCCGCCAGCGTGTTCTCGGGCGCGTCGTGCGCCCCGCCGCGGTGGGCGATGCGGGAGGCGGCGCCGCGGGGCTTGAGGACGCGCTGGGCGCTCTGCGGGGCGGCGGGCTCCAGGCTGCAGAGGTGCAGCAGCAGGTAGAGGCCGGCCGGCAGCACGCACGACAGCGCCGGGCTGCGGCTCAGCGCCAGCAGCGCCACCAGCAGCGCCGTGAGGGAGCCCAGCAGCCCGTCCCCGCGGCACAACATGGCGGCCGCGCGGGGCGAGCGCAGCCCCAGGCCCCGCCGCCTCACCTCAGCGCCGGGGCGATGGCGGCGGCGCCGTGAGGAGGCGGGGCGGGCCCGGGCTGTGAGGCCTGGCGGTGGCGGTTAGGGGGCGCTGCGGGAGATACGGGGTGGTGCAGGCGTCTCTCGGGGGAAATAGCAAATAAATAAATAAATGGGGGCGGCTGAGGGAAAGGTGCTCCGCAGGGAGTTGCTGGAGGTTTGTGTGTCTGGTTTTGTCCTGTCAGCTAATTGGGAGCGTAACGTTGATAATCTTAATTATGTTCCAATTATATTTCCAGCTAGCTGCCTGCTCCGCCTGCTCCCACCCAGAGCGAGCCCCAATCCTATGAGAGGCCGAAAGCCAAATCCATCAGAAAGCATCGGAGCAACGAGATACAGAACGGGGCAAAGGGTAAAGAAACGGGGCGAAGGGTAAAGAAACGGGCTTGTCTGACGTGGGATAAGAAAGGCAGAGGAGATGGCAGTTTGTCTTGACATAAATAAGGATTTGGGGTACGACGTGAGAAACTCGCTCTGTAGCGAGGAATGCTTTCCAACCAGCAGCGGAACAGGTACCAGGGAAGCTTCTGAATTGGATCCTAATCAGCTAACACCAACGTCTGTCACACAGCGGCCCAGCTGGTGCTGAGCATCTCAGGTGCTCTTTTTGTCTGTGGCTTTGTGCTTGTGCCAGCTGTACACAAAGGAAAACCAGACACGTATGCACAGACACACAACAACTAACGGAACATCTTACATATTTAAAAATATTTTGATAAACGATGGCATTTTTAAGGTTAAAGATGAAGATTTAAAAAATAAAACGCAATATTGAGCGGGATAGCAGCGGCGAAGGAGCTGTTTCTAGCAGCCAGCTTTCACATCTCGGGGTGCTTGCTGGGATCCAGGCGCTCCCCCCACCCCAAGCGGCTGCCGTGCGCCGGAGCGCGGTGCGAGCCGCCCCCCTGCCCGCCTTGTCACCGCCTGCCCGCCCGGTACGGCCCTGCCACCGCCCGGCACCCGCCGGCCTCTCCCGCCCCGAGGGAAGGCGGCGGGCGCGGAGCACGCTGGGAGTTGTAGTGCCGGGACGGGCGGCGGCTGTGAGGGGCAGCGGCCGCGGCGCGGTACCGGGCAGGCCGCGGCGGCGGGGGGCAGCGGGACCGGGGCCGGGGGGGGCTCGGGGAGGGCGGCAGGAACGGGCCGAGGGGAACGAAGCGCCGGCAGGGCCTCCTGAGGAAGCCGGGCTGTGGTGGTTGGTTTGTTTTTTCGGTGGAAGGGCTGGTCTGTGTTGCTACAGGGATACCTGAAGGAGGAACCTGAAGGAGGAGGGTGGTGGGGTGAGCTACCTTCCTGTCAGCCCTCTGAATATCGAGGCTGGTCTTGCCTTAATATGGACTTAATATTAGTATTGTTTCAGTTTAGCTGCGTTGTCTCTTTTAAACGGCTGATGGGAAGTAACTGGTGGTGATGGGAGGCCTTAAAGGTTTAGCCTTTGATGGAAATTGTTAAGATTACCTGTAGCACATGTAATTGTGTGTGTCTGGGTTATCTCAGTGCTTGTCTCATCAATGTATCTGCGATTGAACATGTTTTTTCACTCATATATGCAGATCTTATAAGCAAATTAGCTTTGCTGCTTTTCGTAATGGCAGGAAAAGATCAAGTGACATTTCTAACGTATCATTTGTTTCCCAGATACAGTGATACAGACATAAAAACTTAAATTAGTTGTGTTGTTGTTTTCTATTCATGGCCTTGGAAGTACAGTAGCTTAATTTTATTGCTCTGTGCTGTTTAGTTAGATGAAAATGGAGGACTATGAAATATTCTGTAAGAAGCATCTTTCCAGAATCCAAGAAGAGGCAATAAAGACAGAAACCTCTTTCATTATTCAGCACAAAAATATCTCCTTTATTCAGTTCCATGGAGTTCCTGTGCTTTCGCCCCTGGTAAGGCGCCTTCTTTTTCTTTTCTTCCCCGGTGTGTTACCTGTGCTTTGATATGTGTGTAGTGATGCTTCTGAAGGTACAGTTCTGTTTTAAGGTATTACCTGACCTGCTGCTTAGCGTAGTCTAGGCATTCCTAGCTTTAATTTTACAATGTAAAGGGTAAGTTTTTTTCAGTTGGTTGGTGGTTTTTTTTTTCCGTTTGTTTGTTTCAATGACTGCTATCATTTCTTGATTCTTCATTTATTATTTTCACATGGAGAGTGAAAATATTTGTAGTGTTAAATAGATAAATGTTACTGCTGGGCTTAACTTTAATATTATATTGACATTCCAAATATCAAATAATCTGTTTGTTTAAAACTGTCCAAAAATAATAATGTGACAGTAGAAATAGGAAATACTGAGGTTGTTAAAAAGCTTTTAATTATACTTCTTTTCCTCATATATTTGCACCTTCCTCTTATATATTTTACAGGCTCATCAATTATGTTAAAGCTATTCTATTCTTAATTTAAACAGAGCCAATAAGAAAGCTGTTGATAGTTCGTGTAATGCAACTGACTTCCTTTCAGTAATGAGAACTACGAATGGAGAGTGTCTGACAATGATCTCCAAAAGTTGTGATGCAGATATACATTAGAGATTAAAAGAATATATTGCAATATTTTTCATTTATAAATGGGTACATTTTTTGAATTATCATAGAAGAAATGTATAATTTGGCTAGAAACTACTTAATTTTGGAGAACTTTGTGAAACCACTTTTTGGAGATGAGGTTTTGTAGATTTAGTTTTGACTTTTATCCAAACTATATATTCTAAAGTAGTAACTTGGAAGATTTTCTGATATAGTTTTTGATAGGATCCAGAAACTTGCTAGCTTACATTTCTTTTTTTCTGTCTCATGAAATTTACCACTGGTTCAGAGGGCAAGTGCAAGCTAGTCCTTCACAGAACTTAATAGATTGAGCATAGGTAGGAATGCTGGTCACAGGGCTGCCAAAACCTCCCATCTCTGTGGAGGACTGGGAAAGACCTGTCCTGCAGTCTCAGTCCTGTGTCATTTGAAGTTGGCATTGCAGCATGGAATGCTCATAAAAAAATTATAAACTATCTTTTAAATTCATGTTCATTAGCATGTATGCCAAAAAAAGACTTTTTGTGCAACTGCATAAAAAAGTGTAATTGGTTAAAAAGAAATTGGCATTTAAAGTGTGTGCAAAATCTCAGCTTAGGTGGTTGTTTTTCTTCTGTTCTTTGTTTCTGTGGTTTTAATTTATTTTTGTAATTCTGTATTGTAACTTGCATTTAGTGGTATAAACCATGTTTCTTACACTCTGTTTTGCAGCTGAACTTTGAAAAGAAAAAGGAAATAGAGCAGTATAAACAGAAAGCACTGGATCTAGAGACCTGGAGACAGAACTCCAAGAAAAGAGCTTTACTGAATCGTGTTCAGGAGATTCTAGAAAATGTTCAGGTAGTGTTCAAACCCTTCTTATAGCTTTAGAGGAAACATCTCCTTATATATGTTTTGAGAAAGGGCTGGGATTTAGGTATTCACTAGTGAAATTAATAGCAGTTAACTCTCAAGAACCAGCATTTGCTAGTATTTGTGCTGTGTGACTGGATGATTGATTATTTAGCAGTAGTCTCTACATTCATTGTAATGTGTGGGATTTGCTCTTCACTGATTTTTTTGGTGTATGCAAAAGGCAGACTACACTAACTGACTGACCGTTGCTTTTGTAACTCTCAAGCACCTAGATTATAAAAGCAAACAAACGAAACTACTGTTGTTACAGCAGCTGGCTTGCTTTATTTGCAAACCTGTAGTTTAATAGAAAAATGTGTGTATATATATACAACTTTATGATTACAGAAATAAAATTACCTTTGAAACAACTTGTAGTTCTGTTGGGTGCTTTGTAATTTTGCTGCAACTATTTTTTTTTTCTTTGGTTCTTCGGTGATGGATTCAGTAGGGTTTTAACTGAAAAGAATATTAAATACATCTAATCAAGCAGTATTATTTGTCTTTGTAACATAGCTATAATACAGCCTTTAAATTAACCTTTTGATTGAATGGGTACAGATAATGCTGAGTGTGTTGAGTTACTAAGGTGGCAAACCTCTAAGTTACCAAGCTCGTAGTGTTTACTGGAGCGCACATGGCAACAGTCACCTGACTTGGGATATGAAGAGCAGACCAGGAACTTACGTTCAGTACAAAAACCTTAGCTTTTTTTTTTTTTTTTTTCCAAGGATGTCCCCTTGATAATTGAGTTGCAACGTGTAGGATAACCTGTATTTTAATGTGGAAGTGTGGAAATCATTTTAACCAAATGCTGGCTACAAGTACCATGTAATTTTCACTTAAATAAAAGAGAAGCTACATAATGCATGACATGTAACTAAAGTTGTTTTTACAAGTACTTGAAAAGTTATATTTCACATCTCTGGATTAGTAAAGAAATGAAAAAAATATAGTTCCTCCACTACCTTTAGGAATTATTTTGATTTGTTCTTAGTTGTCTGTAGGTTAACCTATATTTGATGTTGATTTTTTTCAATTACATTTCTTATTTAATATGAACGCGATTTCATATTTTAACAGGAATCTTGCAATATAATTTGAAGCCATAAAATTATTTGAATGTATGCAAATTACTGTGTGAAGAAAAAAGCATCTTTGCGTTCAGATATTTTGTATCACTAAAAATTCTGAGTGGACCATTATCCACATTTACATTTTAATTCCAGTAGCCTTTTTCTCATTGCATGGAGCTTTATATTGTAAGGAATTTGAAGGAAATTTGCAATACTCAAACTGAAAATTTTTATGGGTTTTAAGGTTGTAGCATTCTCTTTTAAGTGCAGATGAAGTTTGCATTAATTTGAAAATCAGAGATTTCATCCAAAATACGTGATATTTTTCAATTTTTATTTGCAGATCAGGAAGGGATCTAGTGCAAATGACGTGAACACGGGGGAGGGTGAGAATATGTGCCCTGCTTCAGACTCAAAAGCTTTGACTGACCTCACAGCTCCACCTGATGCCAGTTTGCCATGTTCTCCTAAACAGCATGGTCCCACGGAGCTTGAAAAGACTCCAGAACTTGTGTCATCAGATACGGTGGGGCAAGTGACATCAAATGTGACAGAAGCTCAAGCAGCTGAAGAGAACGTTTTTTCAAAGCAAAGCGAGAGTCGCTTCTCCGAAGACATACCTTGTCCAAGGGCTGCATCTCCTGACAGCACGCAGAGTAAGCTTGTGTCTCACGCTTTGCAAAAGCAAGAGGGAGCAGCAGTGCCATCATCTGACAAGGAAGTCCAAGATCCGTATGTAATGAGCCTTCAGAACCTGCTGAAAAAATCCAGGGAGTACGTAGAGAAAGAGCAAACGAGGCGTGGCTCAAAAAGTAATTCAAAGAGGAGTATGAGTGAAAGTCATTCAGACAAAGAAAATGATGCAGTTAAAACAACTGATTCTGTAAAAGAGCGAGCGAAGCTTACAGGCAGAAATTCCACTGCTGTGCCACTTGATAAGCCCAGTCTTAATAAATCAAATACCCTTCTCCAAGGTACCTCTGCTCATAGCAATAACACAAGTATGTCAACTTTATCCAGTTTTTCTAAAGTGGACATTCCTATGAGAGTTGGAACACCCCCGCTGGTGGATTCAGATTCAGATGAAGAATTAAAAAATACTTCTGTGGTTGATCGTGACAGTAGCATTGTCAGGAGCCTCATGGGATCGTATACCAAATTGCCAAGCCCAGAGCCAAGCATGAGTCCTAAAATGCACCGAAGACGCCCAAGACCTCTATCGATGGGACACATAGTTATAAATAATCCTGTGAATGCTTATGAATTGAGCCCTAAAGGCAAGGGGAGAGCGATGGATTTAATCATGCAAGATATTGCTGATAAAAATAATGTGTCTGAATCAGTGCCTAAGTTCATGGTGGACTTCTCTATGCTTTGCCCTGGCAGAGTTCCTGGTGTCATCAGGAATTCTGCAGCTCCCTGTGATGGGTTGGTGGTTGGCAAACCAATTCGACATTCCTTTGGGCCTTTGGAAAGCAAGGGGCCGTTGTCTGCTACAGTGGAAGGACAGGTGGCGATGGACAGCAGGGGACCATATAAAGTAGAGACTGCTGCTAATACTGCAGCTCCAAAACTGAATGAGCCATTTGGCATCAGTCAGTCTACAGTATCACAGAAGCTCCTAGCTGTGCATGAAACTAAACCGTCCAGTTTGCTCGAAAATACTAAATGTAATTCTCCAGTAGAACTCAATAAATCTTACGATGTAGAAAACCCATCCCCGCTGCTAACACAGAGCAAGCATATGCGTCAGCAGATGGATACTCCAAGTGCTTCCCCGGCAAATGAGCAGTTTCTGGAAAATACCTTTGAAAAGGTAAAACGTAGGCTTGATTTGGACACCGACAATTGCCAAAAAGAAAACAGTCCCTGTGCTGTAACAGTTGGAATGGAAGAACAAGAGAAGCAGTGGTTGCAAGAACAGAAATATTCTGTGGGATCAGTTTACATTACCAAGAACACAGCTCCTGATTCAAGTATAGTAAAAGGTAAAAGATTCCTGTAGTTGAGGGTTTTTCCTTCAACTTACTTCTCAGTTTAGAAATCTTTTAGGGAGAAACAATGATAATTGAAAATGTTATAACGTAGTCATTGGTGGTTTGAAGTATATATATCAAAAGACAAAAGTTTGATTTAGTCAGTTATCTTTTTTCAGTAATCTCATTATTTCTCTGGTTTTTAATGACAAATTCTGAAATTTAACTTTCTACCTGAGCCTTTCCTAACTGCTACAGTATGGAGTCATTGCTGACTTAGGAGTCGATTGGAGTCAAAAGTCTTACAACACCTATTTGTAACAAATACTTGATTAAATAATTTATGAGGAAGGGTCGGATAAAACATTGTTTCTCAGTTTGGTGAATTCTGTATTTATTCTCAAGGGTGTCATTTAACCACAAAAAAATACTAAATTCTCATCTGAATGTAGAAGTTTGAACTTAGTTTTAATAAGAAATAATATTCCATTAGATATAAATAAGCCTACTAAAATACCCCATGTAAATTAAAAGAAAATGCCTTTTAAAAGGTAGGTTGCAAATTATTGTATAGGTATTTTCTTCCAATTCAAGACTCTTACATTTGTGTGTGTCTCTACCATGTCAAGCCAAAGTGGCTTAAGTATTTTTTTTTTAACTCAAGTGAGTGTAGGTATGCTCTTCTCAGAACTAGATTTTTTGCATCTGTGTTTTAATGTAGGCTCAGTTGGTGCCACTGCTGTTCCATCCACATGCTTGTCCTGCAAATATGAACATGCAAATATTCTGAAGGACTGAAGTAACTGATAAAGTTCTTTGTAATACATAGTGGCACCTTGATATCAAGGTTCTTGCAATACGTAGTGGCCGCTCTGTGTGAAAGATGTCATGCTTTTTACCGATGGTGCAAATTACTCCTGTTAAAGCATGTATATCTGTGGCAAAGATTGCATAGAAAATGTTTAATGCTTGATTCTTTGTGTTGTATATATCTTCTCAGAAGAGATTTTAAAAACTAAAATGTTGGCGTTTGAAGAAATGAGGAAGAGGCTTGAAGAACAGCATGCACAACAACTGTCAATTCTGATAGCTGAACAAGAGAGAGAACAGGAGAAACTGCAGAAGGTAAAGCAAAAAAGAGGAAAAATTCCAAGCTAAAGTCAAGTGTGTTGAAGTTTGTCAGGAAGCAGTTGTTTTTAAAATGTATATTCTGTTGCTTTGGAGTCTTAGAAAACTAGTCTTACAGTTGATTCTTTCTTTTGTAGGAACTGGAAGAACAGGAGAGGAAGCTGAAGGGAAAGAAGGTTGCTACAACGGAAATAGAAATTTCCAAAGTGAACATTAACAGCAGGATGGAGTTGGAGTGGAGAAAAAGCGAAAGTGGCTTACTGGAAAGCGTGCAGTCTCAGCTGGAGACAGTCCATAACACAAACTCGACCAGCATTGGTAAAACTTAGAATATAATTAGATATTGTGGTATGTTTTTCTCTACAGTGCTTGACTGGAGTGACTGCCCATTGTACTGATAGAAGCAGGGCTCCTGTTCAGGCCTCTTGTCAGCAGATCCTGACCAACAGCAGCTGCCTTCAGCTGCTGACAGCATATGTAAAACAAATTTTCTTTTGCATGTTTGTCTGGGTGGCAGTTTCAGCCATTCTTGTACTGTTCCAGGTGTTGCATCTGCATAGAGTTGTTAAGGGGAATATTTGAGGAAGGCAAGTTAAAAGTAAATTGATCTGGTCAAGGATGAGGACATGAATTTGCATCGTGTCACAGAACGTTCATCCTGATGCCACGTAGCTGCGGTCTAGTGCTCTTGTTTGTGTGGGAGGATTAGAAGGGCTCTACCAGGGGGTCTTGTCTGTAAGGATGTACAGCAGTAGTCAATGGCATGTCTTGCCTGTTCCAGTGTGTTATGAAATGGTTGTTTTTCTTTCCATTGGTTTATCTAATTTTGCTCTGAAATGAATCAAATTTTCAGATTGCTTCTTGCCTGTAATTGACCTTGTAAACAAAGTTGCTACTTCTGAGCTGCGTTCTGTTTCTTCACTGTTTTAACATGAACTTTGCAAACACAGATGGAAATCTGATGTTTTAACAGGTGAAGAGCAAAGGAACTTCGAGAGTAAAATTGCTGAACTATATGATTAGGATTGTTTAATATTCATCTTTAGGTTCCATGTTAACAGCATTAAACACTTCAAAACCACTTTCTTTGAGATGCTTTATGGATAAGATTTTGTGTAGCAACTTTAATATTATGTGAGTGATTTATTTTTTTCATGCTGTAGCATACAGATATTTTTTCTCCCAAAATGTAAGTATTATAGTCCACAATTTGAATAAGAATAGCTAACAGCATTGGGAACCTCTCTGTTCTCTCCAAAAAGACTTCCTGACTGCAGCCTGAGTTAAGTTTATGTGTGTGATTGAATTTTTTTTCTTAATTAGTTATTTTTATGGAGCGCTGTCTTATGTTTTGTTCTGAAGTATGATGATTGCATCTGTTTTTGTATATAGAGCTCTGTGTGTATTTGCATGCATAGTCATTACTTTATGGAAAGAAATCTGTGTGTTAAACCATACACTCTGCTTTGCGTGCAGGTTTTGCTCATACCACAACACCTAACACCTTCACTTCAACAAGTGAAACTTCATTCTACCTCTGGGGACCATCGGGTAGTGGAGTTATAAAAACCTCAGTATCTAGGCCAAGTAACAGGATCAAAACTAGGTGGACTCAGGTAAGGAAAAAGATTTATTTGTAACTTAAAAAGCCCTTTAATTTTTGTAAGACACTGGCAATTTTGTAATAGCTGTGTAGTAATAAATTTCACTGAAAAGTTCGGTGTCCCTTCCTATATTGACTTGAATTACATGGGACAACTGTATAGTATGTTTTTCTTGCTATTCATATATGCAAAATAATCATATAACAGTATATTGCTTCTGCTAAATTAATACTGTGGTGGGTACTTCTGGCCTAGCCAAAACTTTTTACCCTTATCAACAGCTTGTTTCTTACTTCAAAACTTAAGTAACTGATGTTATTTGAGAAATAATTCTTAACTTCTGCTTTGTTTATTCAGTGTTTAGAAAATGCTACTTTTCTTTTAAGGTTTTCAGTCCAGAGATACAAATGAAGTTCAGTAAGATAACTGCTGTGGCAAAGGGATTTCTTACTCGTAGACTCCTGCAGACAGAAAAACTGAAACATCTTAAGCAAACTGTAAAAGTAAGATCCACATTTTTAATTATGTGGCTTCTCCTCCTGTTGAGTATGTTCTTTTTATCTTTCTTTCTCTCCTATTGTCAATTGACAGTTGAAATCATGCATTTTCTGCTTTCAGAATAATTTAGTAATATCTGCCATTTGAACATGTTTAAGTGCTGCATTGCTTACTGTCATAAGGTCCAAGTAAAAGACAACCAGCACTACGCAAAAAGTTTGTGATGATTCCTTGGTTGTGAAGGATTATGCTCAGTGCTTAATCTCATTTCCCCCTCTCCCCCAGGATACTATGGAGTTCATAAGGAATTTTCAGT
This sequence comes from Anser brachyrhynchus, assembly GCF_964034855.1. Classification (NCBI taxonomy): domain Eukaryota; kingdom Metazoa; phylum Chordata; class Aves; order Anseriformes; family Anatidae; genus Anser; species Anser brachyrhynchus. The sequence goes on from NC_137733.1 coordinate 9,432,408, forward strand.
CTGAAGCCCCATTAAAAAGAGGAAGTGTTTCAGCACAAGATGCATCCCTTCATGAAAGAGTAATGGCTCAGGTGACATAATTTAAACTTCCTTTTTCTTTCCTAGCTATTCTGCTTTTGTAAAAAGAAGTTGGTTGTTTATGTGTGGTAGTATAAATACCAGAAACTTTCACAGTGGCTTTATTCAAAAGAAAAAGTGTAAACTCTGTGAAGAAAAGATTAGATTTTTCTGCTGACACATTAAGAGGGATTTCTAAATTACCTTTTAAAGTGTTTTGTCTAAATGGAGTTTGGTGATCAAAACCATGGGAAAGCTAACTATTTTATGAATTTTTTAACTATTCTTTCCAGCTGCGAGCTGCTCTGTATGACATCCATGACATATTTTTTACAATGGAGGCATCTGAAAGAATGAATATTCTGCGTCACGATCGTGAAGTTCGTAAAGAGAAAATGCTTAGGCAAATGGTGGGTTATAGTCATGACAATGTAAACTGCTTTTTCTTTTTTTTAAGAGTTTAAATACTGAATCATTTTGCTTTTAAGAGACTCTTCCTGATGAAGTAAAAAGTTTACAATCTTAATTGTTAAATTGTGCTCGTGTAATTATTAAAAGTTAAAAATAATAATAAAAATCACTGCAGTAGGAGATATCTGTCTTGAAACTTTTAGTGCGTAGGCATAATAAACAGTGAAAAACATGATGAAAGTGATAACAAAATTTCAGACTTCAAGAATTTATTATGCCACGCAAGCGTTCTTAATCTGGTAGTATAAGGAAGATTCTTTGATTTTAAAGAAGATAGAAATCTTGGATTTAGCCTGAACATGAACTTTGTACTGAAAAGAGAGAAATTTAAAATATATCAATATTTTTATTTATTTGTTTTAAAGTAGGGTCAGGTCAGATGAGGTTAAGCTCAATTAAAACAGTAATGAGTGTTGCTGTTGGTTGTTTTTGCTTTTATAGGATAAAGTAAAGAGTCCAAGAGAGAGAGCAACGCTTTCAACAGCTACGCAGAAATCTCTGGATAGGAAAAAGTACATGAAGTATGTGCAGTTCTCCCTTTGGTGGGTGGAGGGTGCAAGAGGATGGGTAGGAAGAGTAGGAAATAGTGAAAATAAGTTTTTGGAGAAACAGATTCTTTGGAAACCAACATGTCTCCTAAGAAGAATGAATAAAAAAGCTTCAGACGTGTGGTGTGTTACCACTTGTAGCAGTTCTGTCTAACTTTTGAGAGACTTGTTGTCCCTGTGGGCAAAATGGTTGTTCCAGGTTGTGCATTTACAGCATATTTCAGTGGCGATCAAAACAACCTCTGTGCACTCAATTTATGGTTGATTTTTGTAGGTTATTTTATCAACCTTTCCAAAGTGCCTAGCAAGAGGGATACTTGGTAGAGTATCTCTGGCAAGGAGTATTTTTGGGATGGTGGCAGACATTATCTGTCTACTGCAACGCAGTGGACAGAATAGAAGTGTTACGCTTGCTCATGCGTAAAAAGCGGTAATCCGTAGAACTATTCTGGCAGTATTATATGTAGATGTAGATTCTGTTGCTGGTTTTCTCTTGCTATTTATGTTTAAGACCTACATGATGATTTTGTAACTTAAATATGCTTCAATGCTGTTGTTTCTCTAGGGCTTCAGAAATGGGAATGCCAAGTAAAAAAATAATCATAAAACAAAAAAGTCCTGAAAGCCGGTGAGTGAAGATTACTCGTATTACAATGCTTCTAAAGAATCTATGATGTTAGATTCTTTGGTCTTTGTTGCTTGTTTGACATCAATCAGCTGGATTTTAGCCATTATTGTGGCATTAATGAAATCGGATTTAGTGTGGTCTGAGAAAAGGGGTTATTACTTCTAAAGTTAGAAAAAATATTTTTTTTTATTTTCCTCAAAGTCAGTTCAGAAATTATTTGTTTACAGTTGTAACTCTGTATGTTCAGGTTCAAGGTTTCTCTCAGATATACTATTAGTATCTCTTAAGCTTTTCTTTTGTGTGTGTGTCTTTGCTTTAAATAGCTAGTGAAAGTAGTATTTTTACTCTGGAATTTTAATTCCTGCCACTTTCGCCTACATGTCACAGCCCTCTAGCCATTCTGAAACTTTCTGTGTGAAAGATGATGCATAGTTCAGTATTCCTCGTGAGATTTTTATTTTATTTTGTTTTTATTTTTATTTTATTTTATTTTAAGAGGGGAAAAAGCACTAATAGAAGTTTGTGTTTTAACAGAGTACTTCAACCAAATCAAGGACAGAATGCCCCAGTTCATAGATTGCTTTGCAGACAAGGGTAAGGACACAGCATGTTCTTGGCCTAACATTAAAAGTAAATGCCTAGTGCAAAAACACAGTAATTTCGAAGTAATATTTATACTTAATGGTGCAACTGTTTTTCAAAGGCAAAATAATTCTCACAGTATTTTGAGAGTGATAAAGCTTTATTTTACCTTATACTGCAAGAAAATACTTAGTGTTATCATCCTCTTGTGTATTGTCTCCATTTACACCGTGTTTTGACATTTCTATTTGTAACATTCATTCCATGAAGCTTTGCTTCCACTTAATGAAATATATGTATTTTTAAATGTAGACTGTAATGCCACAGTATCTGAACTGAATCAGTTTCTTGAACAGAGTTTTAAAATTCTCTGGAGAGATGGTCTCTTACGTAATGTATCTTCTTAAGCCTTAATAATGTCAATAGGTGTTGTGCACAGAGAATCATTAAGGTTGGAAAAGACCTCCAAGATCATCTGGAGGAGCCTATATGGGACAGTGTAAAAATGATTTCATGCCAAACAGTTTGATAGTGTCTTTATATTTTTGGATACGGTCTTTCAACATTGATGCAAGTGACTTATTAACTCTTTTATATTTAATTAGAACCCCTAAGACCTCAATGAAGGGGGTTGATCAAAATAGAAAGAAGGCCTCAGAGAGCAGAGTGTCTAACAAGGCTGTTCCAGGTGTGTAGAAAATTGGTGCTTGGATTGTATAGTAAATAAGTTACTAGTATCAAGAAAAAATAGATGGGGGGTATATTGTTTTCCTTTTCTTGCGCACCTGCTTTGCTGTGTCTTAGATCTAACCTGTCTCTTCAGACATGCACTGGTAACTTAACCATCCGCTGTAAAGTTCTGTAAATGTGGGGTATAGAATGTACTACATAGCTCATTTGATTTCACTTGTCAGATGCCCAACCATAAGTATTTTTTCCAAATATATTCACTGTAACTGTTTGAGAGGCTAATAGTAGTCAAACTAGAGTTGGATCGATCGTGTCGTTGCAGTTCTGTACATGCGTAACTTGTCCTTTCAATAGGTTTTGTTTCAAAGACAGGACAGTTTCAGAAGACTTGCCAGTGGGCATTTAGTCTCCATATGCTGAAACTTAAGTTTCTACTGTAGAATCTTACAGAATGTGTGAGTCTTAATGAGACAAAAATAATACTCCAAAAGTGGAGTATTCCTGAGCTTGCATACAGAGATTACCAGTTGGTTACCTTTTTAATAAGAAGGTTTGATAATAGTGCCAGACCTCTCTGTTTTCAGCCTGTTCAGGCATGAAGAGAATAAAACACTATGAAATATCTTTTGCAATTTCCATTTCCTAATCTGATTTCAAATTTCTTAAGTGACAAGCCTTTATTTATCAACAGATGAGTTGGTTTGGAGTTTTAAAAGCTGTTTAAGATCTTTATGACACTTTGCTCTCAAAGGAGAGTTCCACAAGTCAAGTATAAAACAATTAGGAACTTTTGGGCTCAAGAAGTCAAACTATAACGTGGTAGAATTTCAGCTCCTTCTCATGGTGATCTGAAATAACGTTGTGTATTAAGTATCAAACCTTTCCTAGAAGGAAGATTCTGCATTTACTGCTGACCTGGAGCAATGCTATAGGGAGTATCTCCATACTTCAGTACAGAGTGTGCACTGTTCAAATGTTCTGTTTTCTCAGAAGTGATTGTCCTTGTACTTCGTGAAGCCAAGAGAAGTGGCTGTAGAAGGACATACGCTAATAAGAAACCATGTGTATACATCTTCAGCATTTCATTTTGAAAGCAAATAAAGGGGATGGGGGGAGGAGTAAATGATGAGATTCCAACCAAGGTTGGTTTGTTTTATTTTTCAGTTACCAATTCTCCTGGCAATGTTGTCACCACTAAGGTGCAGCAAGGCAGTTACTCAGTTGCACTCAAAATTAGCAAAGATTGTAAATAATTTCTCTGAAATAGAAAGAAGAATATTAAGTAAGCAATGTAACTGTAGCAAGCAAAGGTAACCATATGTCAGTTACTATTTGCAAGTTTGATGAACCAATCAATAACCCTTCCAGTTACAATATTCCAGAAGTTGTCAAGAGGAGTAATGAGAGTATGGTGTCAGTATCAAGCTTAGCATTGATTTGGGATCTGGATGCTTCCCCAGTCTCATATAATTGATGCTTGGGGTGTGATGATCTATCGTGTTTTTTGCATTTAAGTCTGACATCCAGTTAAAACATTCTCTGTCACTCTCTTGCATTGGCAGTGCGTGTTGCTCTGCTGAGTCCCCAGGTTTATCTTAGTTGTAATTATCTAAGTCCTGACAGTTAGTACCAGGCAATTAAAGGAATCCTTTAGAATACATCTCTAAATTTCTCAATTCCATTCTTTATTGCTATTTGTTGACTATCTGGAAAGCTGTATAATGCCTCCTGTAGTGACCTTCTTCGAACGCGAAGTAGATGATTTAACCAGTTGTATGCTGTCTAGTTCTGGTTACACAATATAACCTCAGTTTAGTGTTTTGATGTCACTTAATTTCCTGTGGTATATAAAAGAGCATGTGGAAGTACTGGTATTAAATAGGTTAGACTACTTATACCACGTGGGTAGTAGAAAGGCATTCTGAAATTACTGGATGGGGAATGTTTGGCATGAAAGAAATGTGCATAACTTTGCATAATAAAGAATACCTTAAGTTGAATATATTTAATGTGGTTTTCTTTATATATGGATTAATTTGAATAGTGAGAGGTTTGGCAGTATGTTGAATATATTTGGTTTTAGTGAAGTAAGTTTCTTTTCAAGAGAGATTCTTGGAAGTCAACTGTAGTAAGGCAACAAGACCATTGAGAAACTATAATCTCAAGTCAATTTGAAAAGAAATGACGTACTTATATCTGTAACTATGTTAAGTCTGCAAACTCTTAACCCATAATATTTCTATTTTGTTTATTGTCCTCGTTCATCCCTAACTCGCAGTTAAATCCCTAACTCGCAGCTTGTTAGAGGGACAAAAGGGAAGAAGGGTTAGTAGAATACAGATATTCCAGATGTCCCTTAAGCATTCAAACTAGGTGTGAGAAACAACTTCAGAAGAAGACAGTGACATAGCCATCAAACTACTTTTTTTTCCCATTCTTTTGACTGTTCTTTTAACTTCTGTCAACAAAGTGCTTTGTAGTTCTGATACCACTCTGATTGGTGTCTTTTTCTAGCACAAAGGTATTTTTCTTTAATAGGTGGTCTTAAATTTAGTTTTTGTTATGTACTCCTTGAATCCAAAGGTCTGTACTAAAGAGAGAACCTAATAAATCTATGAAGAGTCATCCTTTTGTTTGTTTGGTTTTGTTTTAATGGGGTAACGATGCTCAGTCAGTAGCTTGCAAGCTGTGCTAGGCAGGGCATTTACAGGGAGGGACTAGGCAGGGGGAGAAAACTGACTTGAAATATGTCCACTTATTTCCTAATAGTAAAACATTATTAAAGGTGGGCTGATTCAAAACTATGTGGTGTTCAAGCACTACTAAAGCATCATGCTTGTCAGCCTGGTTGTTTGTCATACGGGATCACAGGTGAGCTGAAGAGTACAGCACCGGCGAGTGCTGGGCCAGCGGGAATGCCTTTTTGTGTAGTGGGAAACAGTGTTCAGATGTGAGGGATCCTGCTGTGGTAAGGTCTCTGGGGGCATTTGCAAAGCTGCTTTGCACTGTGCTAGTAACTGAAAATCATTTAAAAAAAAAAAAAAAGACTGGCACTTACTTTGTCACAGTTGTTTAATTGCCTGGTAACTATTTCTTTTCCATGGCTGTCTTCCATTTTCACTGCTCTGCACCATGTGATATAACTTTCACTGCTTTCATATAAATGTTTGCTCACATTGCCGGACACTCTCAATAACTTCCTGCACCTAATGAATGCTGAATTGTGCTTCTTTTTAGCAGCCTGCAGTGCTAAACCCTTATCACTGGAAGATAATTGTGCTATGCATAGTGTAATATGGCTTTCTAAATATGTATATATTTAGAAATTTGTTACATGTGGAGAGATTTTTATTTTACTTTTTACTCTTAAGCAGCTTTCTTTTTATTATAAGGGCTTTGCCTGATAAAGTTATTCATACTGCACTTTTAATTCTGGTTGTGTTTGTCAACATATGGAAACCTGCAACTGTTCTCCTGAAAAGACAGTTTGCTTTTATTAAGATTTGAGTATTCTCTGGCACATATATTATTTTTTTAATAGTTTATTGAAGTCTATCAAACTGTCAGAGTGAAACTTTACATTTTGCCTATGCCTTACACTTGCTTCCCTCTGGCTCATGCACACGTTTCTCCTGAACCTGAAATCTATTCATCTTGGGGGCAGTTGCTATGCATTAAGAACAAATGTAACAGAAGAGAGATCTGTTGTCGTGTGTGGATGTCTGAGGAAGAGAGTTTAGGCCCACATTCCAAGAAACAAGAATGAAGATAATTAGAAATACTAAGATCAACTTACAGTGTTAACTTCCTATGCTTTGCATTACTCTTGCTCTGTCTCTACCTCTTTGTTTATTAACATGGGAGGTGGGAAAAGAAAAGAGTTGTCTTAAATATTTGACTTGGTATAGTATTTTCTTAATTGATATTATGTTTAAAAGTAGTACATGGAATAGTTAATCATATTTAATCTGTCTTGGTAATGTTACAAACAGACTTACCTTTTAAAAACTTCTGAATTATAGTCGCAGATGTTTTAGATTAGCAGAAGAGACAATGGAACAATTACTGAGGAAGGAAAAACTAGAACATGTTACTTTCAAGCCTACTAGTAGTTTTAGCAACCTGTTCCACTTACGTGTTCATAAGGCATTTCAAGTGTAACATTATGAAAAGTGTCGTTTTCAAAGTAGGCACTGAATATATAATAATGCTTTAAAATTTTGTCTTTTCAGCTGTATTTGCTAGATAATCTTGTTGCAAAAAACAGTATCAACTGTGAAATGGTAATACTTCTACTTTGTTTTTAGGAGCATATGCAGGAAGAACCCAAAGAAAGAAGCCAAATGTTGTGACAATTTAAGACGACAGCACTCGCTGGGATAAACAGGCTATTTTTTAATGATGGCATTCTCAGCACTGATTCAAGCATTTCATGCCCTAAATTTATATGTATATTCAGAAATGGTAAACATACTTTGTTTTTTCCAGATGATGACATATTCATACAATCATATTTAAGTAATAAAGGGCTGCAAAGCTCTAATACTGTGGAAAATTGCATGTTAAACTTATTAGATCTTCATACTGCTGTGTACACATAAGATTCATAACATTATTTAAAGAAGACCGTAGAGCAACATTAAGTTAATTCATGACTTAACACTCTGTAATTCTTGTATCTCTCATAAAATTTTTGCAAATTGCAATTTCTGTGTATGGTTGCCACCATAAATAAGTCACGCGTATATATTTTTAGTTTCATACCATAAAGTTAAATCAGTTAAATAAGCAAAAATATAATCCTTAAACAAAACTGAGCTCTTCAGTCAGTGAATTTGTCAGCAGCCTTTCTGGATGTGTTTGTGTAAATGCGATTACCTAACTTCATGGCTGCTGAATTGAACAGATACGGATCCAGATTAACTACTGGACAGACAGATGTACTTGCAAAGACTGTACTGAAACTGCCCCTTTCTGCACATGGTAGATCAAACCATTGTGCTGGAAGTCCTATGATTTTTTTTCCTTCCTGTCTGTGGCACTTTGTTACAGAAATAATTTTAGCCGAGATTAAGAGAAGTATATGTTCAACAAAAACATGAGACGGCAAGATTTTAATTGTTTTATCATTTCAGACTTGCACATGATTGTCTATAATAATAATTCATATGCCTTATGTTTTCTTTTTGACATCTGCAGTTTTTCTGAGCAGTTTCTCTTGTACCATGATCTAACAGCCCTTGTACTGAAATAACGTTTCCTGGTCTCGGGGGGGGGGGGGGGGGGGGTTAAAAACCTCTACCAAAACCCAAGAAAAACAGTCTCTCATTTAAGAAAATCTAATACTGAAATATCATGTTCATATTTTGTCTTGGTTGTCATACTGATGGATATTATTCTTCAACATGAGGGGAGTGGAAGTCTCTAAGTTCTTTCTCTTAATGAACTGGTGATGGGATGTTAACATTAGAAACCAGAGGAAAAGCTTGGTTATTTAAGTCTTTGCAGTGCTCACTTCTTTGCTCTTTTACCCTAGCACTAGGGAACTGATTACTTAAATGTGAAATGGGTTATATTTTGTTTTCTTCCTGGTATCAGTACAATGCAACCTTGGAGGCTTTGTAACATAGGGACACTGATAAAGGAGAAAAAGGACTGATAAGTTCTATTGGGTTAAACAATAACTGTAAAAAGGAGGATTAATAGTAGGATGAAGAGAGTTATCTTCAGCGACAGCGATGAACAAATTGGCTTGCTTGTGGCACTAGTTGTGACCTCTATCAGTAAGTGTGTCCTCTGCAGCTAGTTACGTCGTTAAAAACAAATGTTTTGTACCAAGTGATACCAGATTGCTTATGTAGAAAAGGCAAAATGCTTCCTAAATACTTTGAAGATGTCACTGCTCAGTGGCTCTGTGCTGTAGCTTTTATTTGAAAGCTTTGGGGTGCCTTCCCTAATGGTGCAAATGTAACAGTTTACACCACTGGAGAACCTGCCTCCTTCATATAAATTCTACGGCTCTTTAAAATTTCAGATGTAATCCAAAAAATGCCTGAGACAAGCTTCCTGCTTACTCAGTAGTCATCAAAATGCTGTTTTGATTTCCTTTGTTTGAAAACTCCAGAAACAGGAGTGGAAAACATCTCAAAGGGGAAAAATACTGACAAGTGTAACCTGTGCTGCAGGTGGCAAAGCTTGCTGTTGATATATCAGAGCTAAAGACTGATGCTTTTAAAGGATGTTTTATATACTGTATTTATTATTAGCATAGGCAATATGTTGACATAAAGATTGGTTTAGTGTGTGAGTAGAACTGAATGCTTACCTTCAGGTCAGGTTTCACACCTGAGCCTCTTTTACTTTAAGCATGTTTCCAATGTGTGTAATAAGGCCTTGTAGCACAACTTCGTTTGTTTTTAATAAACTTTCATGCGGCCTTTCTCTTGACAAGTGCCAGAATTTGTTTTTTGTACTTGATCTGTGTTTTTTATTTATACATACTTAATTTATCTTTTTATTTTGTGTGCGACTGTAATATCATTACAGAAGTGTATTTATTTTTGTACTTTCGTTTTCACCGGTCTTGCTTTTTACTTAAACATATTGCACAATAAACCTGCGATCTTTCAAAAGACCTGTACTGTTTGTTTGTTTTTCCCCCTAATTTTAAGAAAATCGCCGCGTGAATTAGGACAGGGCCTTTGGATGGGGCGGGGCGGGAAATGGCGGCGGAAGGCTCGGCCCGGCCGCGGCACCACGTGACGGGGGGGCAAGATGGCCGCCTTCCCCTGGTGAGCCTGTGGGAGGGGGCCGGGGGCGGGCAGGGCCGGGGGCCGAGGCTCCTGAGGGGGCCGCCGGGCTCTGCGGCTCCGTGAGGGGGGCGCGGCGGGGGGCGAAGCCCTCGGGAAGCGAAGCCCCGGCGGGGTTCGGGGCCGCTGGGCCTGAGGGGGCTGAGGCGGCGGCGGGGGGTCCTGGAGCGTCCCCTGGGGTCGTGGCGCCGCGGTCCCCCCTCAGGCTGCCGGGGGAGGCGGGGGGGAAAGCGGCTGAGGGGGGCGGTGGCTGAGGGAGCGGGCTGCTGAGAGCCTTTATGGCCTCTTTGTTTATTTTCCCGGAGTAAGCAAAATAATTAGTTTAGAGCAGTTCATTTCTGGCTTGGTGTGATCCCGATGGATTTTATGATGCCCCTCTAAGAGGAAGGGGCAGGGGAGATAACGGAGGTTCAGTCCCGTCGTGCCCAGCGGATGTCGCTGTTGATCCCCAGCAGGGCAGGAGTTGGAGCCGCCTTGGTGGGTACCGTGAGGTGAAGATTTCTGTGGAGAGAATTTAAATTTGCTACCAAGAGCTTTAGTTTCCATTAATTATCTTCCACGAGCTCACTGGGAGGGGTTGCTGTGGTTGTGGGCACGCACTGAAGAAGCAGAGTCCAGGCAGCAACACGAAGTGTTTCCACAGGAGCACAGCATCCCGATGGGGAAGCTGCGCTTTGTAGTTATGGCGAGGAAGGATAAAGGGGGCTCTGTCACTGACAGAGTGAAGGAAAATATGTTTGTAGCTATCTTTTTCTCCAAACTTATTTTTCGTTATAAATAAGCTATGTTTCTGGAAGGCTTGCTCTCCTGATGCAGCTGATTTACTAGAGTCCTGAGCAAACTAGCAATCGAGCTTAACATAGAATCAAGAAAAGTAAAATGCAGTTATTGGGTTGACATAAATTTTCTATATGTGTATATATTCATGCTGAAAGTCATCTCTTTTTTGTTATTAACATGAGTGAACACTTATATTTAATGTAAAGTGGAAATAATTTGTAGCTGAAAAAGTTTGTTGATGAAACCAGTTGAAATTTTACAACGTCAGAGCCATGCTTTTTAAAATAAAGCATTTTGCACTGCAGTGAATTTAGAACTTCTATTTACACAGCTAAGAAAATCTGAGGGTGTAAGACAGTTGTAACCCATGAGGTGGCTGTTGGAATTGCTGGTATGCCCGTAGTGTGCCCTAGTGACCCTGCAGAAACTGCAAGGAACAGGTACAGCTGCAACTCCTGGATTTCAGGCGGGCTGGGAGCTGAAACAGCTCCAGTAGCCTGTGGGGTAAGGTAATAGCAGTCCCAAGAAAAAGTACCATTTGCCATGAGGAGGCTGGCCATCTGGCAGGTGTTCAAGGTTGGTGGCAACCGCAGTAATCCTCCTGTGTGGAAAAAGGTTGAAAACTGCTGTGGGGACAGTACCTGCAGGCAGGGGTGTATCCTGCTGTATGCACTGCAGGTGAAAACCTGACTTGGCCTGAGTCTTGTTTTCATCTGGAAGCTGGCTGTGCTGCTGTGGCCGAGAAAGGAGAGCTTAATCTGCTTTCCCTAGAGGAGTGGCAAAACATCATGGCAAAGCGAGCTTGAACTCCTTACTCATATTAGTTCCATTACAAGCTGCGTTGATCACTTGATCACATTGTAAATGCACTTTCTAAAGACTTATTTACGGGGTAAACAGCTCTTCTTCATTCCCACACGTGCATTCGACATGTATGCATGCCCAGTGATGCTTTATGGTATGGTTAGAATACAACTGATTTTGGCCTGGGAATGGTGTGCCAAGGGGGAGCTGTGAGCAGCGTCTCTCTTTACTGTTGGTGTGGAAATATAAGTAAAGGAGGTATGGAAATACTGGCAGAACAGTAACAGAGCAATGGCAATCCCGTAATTAGGAAGCCAGAGTTTGTCGGAAAGTTTGTTCACCCAAATGCTAATTAACCCATGAAGTAAGTGAATAAGGAGAATAAAGCATGGGACAATAGTAAATTACAGAGACTATTCACGTGTAAAGACTGGTGCATACAGTCGACATCTTTTTTTAGTTTCTTTTTTGTCCTGCTTTTGCTTAGAACTCTAGGTAAGAGCAAGCTTTACCTGGACATCTGCATTCTTGCAGTACCACAGGAACCAAGGGCATGAGAGCTGAGGAGGGAATTTTACTCCTCTTTAACTGTTTTTTGGACAGGATTTTTAAATTCAACTTTTTTTTTTTTTTTTAAACGGAGGGGTGTATGGTACATATTTATATTAGAGCTGGCTCCTTCACAGAGCTGAAATTCGTACTAATGACTTTGTGTCTGAGTAGGAATAGCCATATGCATTAGATTTTGTGGGAAGGATGTGTATTATGTGGGGTGAGTGTTTTGTTTCTGTTAGGAGCCCGATTCAAGACACCTTTGCATATCCACTGTTTTCACTCATGGATGCTTTACTAACATAAGGCCTTAGTGCATGCTATAATCTTTCTCAAGATTCTGAATGAAGCAGGAAAGAACAATTGACTGTGCTGTACATCTCAAAAGTTAAAAAGAAATGAAGAAATTGTGACAGGTGGAATGCAGAGAAAACCTTTTGAAATGTATTTTTTTAGGTAGTAGTAGTTACTGCCTGGATCTCTTTCTGCCTTAGTTCTCAGCTATAGCTGATGGAAGGTACCATGTGGTAGCTGTGATGTTACTTGTTTGGGGAAAGCAGCTGTCCTATGTATTTTTGTCACCTTGTGTTTTCAGTTCCCTGTTTTAACAGTACTACTGTTGCATACATTAAAAAAACATACTGTTGCATACATACATTTCATATATTCACATATTATTGTGCCCCTGTACTCAGCTCTGGTGAGGCGGCACCTCGAGTACTGTGTTCAGTTCTGGGCCCCTCGCTACAGGAAGGACATGGACGTGCTCGAGCGAGTCCAGAGAAGGGCGACCAAGCTTGTGAGGGGTCTGGAGAACAAGTCTTACGAGGAGCGGCTGAGGGAGCTGGGCTTGTTCAGCCTGGAGAAGAGGAGGCTCAGGGGAGACCTCATCGCTCTCTACAGTTACCTTAAAGGAGGCTGTAGAGAGGTGGGGGTTGGTCTATTCTCCCACGTGCCTGGTGACAGGACGAGGGGGAATGGGCGAAAGTTGCGACAGGGGAGGTTTAGGTTGGATGTTAGGAAGTACTTCTTTACCGAAAGGGTTATTAAGCATTGGAAGGGGCTGCCCAGGGAGGTGGTGGAGTCACCATCCCTGGAGGTCTTTAAAAGACGTTTAGATGTAGAGCTTAGCGATATGGTTTAGTGGAGTACTTAGTGTTAGGTCGGAGGTTGGACTCGATGATCTTGAGGTCTCTTCCAACCTAGAAATCTGTGATACTGTGATACTGTGTGTGTGATACTGATGTGTTGTAAGAGATATTAGAAAGCACATGGAACTCTTCATTCTCTTTTAAAGTTGTCACCAGTGCTAGTCAGGGAAGTTGTGGTTTCCCCTTTTCTGCCTTCCTACATTGTCAAGCGTTCTTTAAAAGCCTTTTAAAATATAAATTTATATTTGAGCAATTAAAAATAGGATGGATGGTGCGTTGTAAAAAAGAGCAGTGTCCTTAAACTGTGGTTGATAAAATGTATTACTGTTAGTTCCTAGTGGCAACATTACTTTACTCCAATATTTTTATTTATGTTGATTTCTGGAATCAAGTCATTTTTAAATTAGAAATGCAGATGGTTCTCTCTTAATTTCAGGTTAGAAATAAAAATTGAAGTGCCTGTGGTTTTGTGATTTATTTCACTTAATGACATACTTAATTTTGTAGGAGAGGCAAGGCTTTTTATACAAGGGCTTGTCCACAGTGCAAGCATACAAGTACTGATAGTTTTTTTCCTCATCATTTTACTTTTTTGACTTTCATTATGAGTACAATGAACAGATGGAAATAGATTTCCCATGAAAGAGCTTTGCAGCTACACAAATTAATCTGTGCAGGCCCTCATTATATCTGTGCACAGTCACTCAGATTTCTTCCCTTGTGTTTTCACGCTTACCTTTTTCCTTCACTCTGACAGCTCAGTTTAAAAGATGTGTTTAATAATCTCCATCAGCCTGTCACACAGTCATATGCTTGGTTAAATTGCTCTTTTTGTGTTGATTGGAACAGGAGAGAATACAGCTGAGAGAATACAATTGAATGGTTGCAAGTAAAATTCCTTCACTTTTAGTTTATGTAACTGTAAGTAAAGAGAGAAATTTTAGTCTGTCCATTGACTAACTTTCCAATATGCATTTTTTTTGTAAACATGCCTGCATCTATGTAGACATAAGAGCTGTTTCTCTGATCATAAGTATGTGATTATTTATATGCATATATACTTACCTTTTAATCTTGCTTTTAAGGCATGCGAGATCACGAAACTATGTTTCAGAATCTGACATGTGCAAACTGGAATCCGTACCCGTGGATTTTGGCGACTACCATCCGTTAAAACCCATTACAGTGAGTTTCCTTTTGAGCGTTTGGAAAATGAATGCAAATTAAAACTGATTGTGTTCCGCCCTTACTTCTGTTCCTTTAAAATTGAAAGGCTTTGAAACTGGTGGTGGTACTAGCTGCCTTCTGTGTTAGTGGCCTTTTGTTTTAGAGGCATGAAGGTTTATTCTGTTGTTTGTCCTTTACAGAAATTTGCTGGTCCTGTTACGTATCAAAAATGGTCTCCTTCTGACTAATACAGCATCACGACTTGTGGGTTTTCTTGGTTGCATTAAATGCTGAATAATGGATAAGTTTGAAATCAAATTGTTGCATTACAAATAACCTGCATAATTGCTTGATGTAAGATTTGTTTTGGGTTAACTTCCAGTCAGCTGTATGCTTTAAAACATTTATCACTACCTCAGTGTATGAGAGGCTTTTAAAAATGCGGATGTACGAAAAAAAAGCTTCAAAGAGATGATACTCATACGCTAATGAATGATAAATGGACAGCAGCTTCTACTTGGGAAGGTCAGCAGGGAGGATAAGATGAAGTCCTTAAAAACGGATTTGATGTTCAAGGTTTGCGTATTGTGAAGGAAAGATCAGACTGGCAGAGGAAATGAAATAGCAAGAAAGAGGTTGAAGGAGAGGGAGGACCTGATAAAATAGTAGAGAGATACTAGAAAGAAATTTAGAATGGATGTTCTTAGGGTTCTGTACACCCAGAATGGAGAAGAAGGAGAGGGGGGGAAAAAAAAAAAGTAACGGGACTTCTCCCAGATTCAGAGGGAAGAAGAAGTGCTTCAATTTAAATGACAATGCTGATTCCAAAGACTTTCTTGTAGATGGGTCCTTGCTTCGTTGCAACAGTTCAGTGTACGTAATCCATATTTTGATGATTTACTGAAGAAAAGAGGGGGAAGACAAAGACTTTTTGTTAAATGGTTTTGAACTTTTCTTCCAGGTTACTGAATCCAAGACCAAGAAAATGAGTCGGAAAGGAAGTACTTCATCTACCTCCTCTTCTTCTTCGAGTTCTATGATGGATCCATTGAGCAGTGTTTTGGATGGTACCGATCCCTTGTCATTATTTGCAGCAGCTGCAGATCCTGTGATTACTACTGCTACCATGGTAATAACTAAAAATGTAGGACAGTTATCTCAGCTAAATAGAAAGAGCAAAATGACAAAGCCAACCCTCGATAATGTATATTTGTCTCACCAATTAGAAGTGTAATGTAAATAGAAAACATACGGTATAAATAGAAGGAAGTATTTCCATTTACCTGTTTTATGTTGATGTATATTTATTTAAATAGGATATTTTTTTTAATGTAGTAACTCGTGGAACAATCAGTAAGCACTTTAAACATCAATCTTACCTTTATTAGTCTTCTTTTCTAGATTTGTATTTAACATTTGCACTCGTTCTCTCCTCATAGGATAACACACGAAAGAAACGAGATAAAGATGATGGCCCAGCAGTAGGAAGTGACTTTGAACCATGGTCAAGCAAACGTGGTGAAATCCTTGCTAGATACACAACAACTGAGAAGCTCTCTATTGTAAGTGGCAGCTTCTCCAATTTTATTTATTTATACTAGACCTATAATGGATTTTGGATGCTGCTGTTTTGTGATTTTGTCCTGAGTAAATATTCTCCGAAATTTCAGTTTTAATGCTGTAGAAGGCTGTACCACAAGCTTCCACTTCTAATTGGTTGTTCAGACCAAAAGTCTGTTGATATTTAGGAGCCATCGCTTTGTCTTTTCGTAACAATAGAAATAAACTGTCTTACGTCTCTTTCTAAATTATTAGAGGCTTCATTAGCAATGTTATTACTCTGTGCATTCTTGGAGTGCTAGCAAGAACATGTTTTCTAAAAGTCTGCATTTTCTGTTTCTTCACAGAATCTGTACATGGGATCCGAAAAAGGTGAACAGTTTCTTTATATCCAACAATAAGAGTTTTTGCTTGAAGTAGGATACAAGTGACAGATTAGTAACTAGGAGTAGTTGAAATATGGTTTCCACACACGCACACCCACACACCCTTCAATATATGCTTGAATCTATGCTTTTTTGTGAATAAGTCATCTGGATTTTTACTTAAAACGATTACTGAAAATAAACCAACAAACCACCTTGTCTTGAGTTCCTGTAGGCTAATGAATTCATGATTACGTGTTGAGGCAGGAAATGGAATTCACTGCCTTTCACTGTAGCTTAAAACTTTTTTCCATTTAAAGTGAGTATTGATGATGTTTTGAGGATCACGTTTATCAACTCTCCTGCTTGCTGGAGTGAAAGTGAAATGATTTCAACTGTATGCTGAGAGTTTGAAAAATAACCAGATCTTAAATTTTTCATAATTTTTTCCAGTGAAGCAATTCTGAGCTCTGTAGTCATAGCTGATTGCTTAGTAAATCAGAATTTTTATGTATGAGTAAACATGCAGCATTTAAGCTTCTGAATAAAATGAAATACTTTTTTGGAATGAGAATGGTCAAGAGCTGGAGTAGGATGTCTGGAGAGGGTATAAAGTCTGTCCTTACATATCATTAAATTGATTGGATAGCCTGTTATAACTTCAAAGTTGGACCTGCTTTGAGGAGTGGAGTTGGCCAAAGACCTCTGGAGAGCTCTTCTGACCTAAATTATCCTATGGTTCTATCCAGTCATTCTATCTGTACCAACAAAACTTGCAAGAAAATCTCAAGCTGTATTTGTATGCAGTTTTGATTACTTGTCTTTCCATGTCCAAAGCAAATGAAAGTAGGATTAAAATGTTTTTTTGTTTGTTTGTTTTTTAAAAAGAAGCAGATGTAGGTAGGATTAAATGTTTGTCTTCGAGGAATAGCTACCAAATGAATTAAGCTACCTGGCTTCTGTCATGTAAAGTGACTAGTTGTGTGGGTTTGTCAAGCTCCTTCAGGTTTGTTTCCTTTTTGAAGTCCAAGTCTAAAACATATAACCCTTTACAGGAAAAGGTACAAGTACTGGCTCAGCAGTTTCTGAAAAAGTGAGAACTAGGTTAGAAGAGCTGGATGATCTGGAAGAGGTAAGAAAGGTTTTGGTCCATTTACATTGCTGTTTGAAAAGTGAAATAAGCTGGTGAAATAAAAATCTTCTGTGAAACTTTTTAAGAAGGTCCCGAATCTGCATGTGCTTATGCACTATTTAGATAAATCTATTCTCCACTGTAACTTCAGCCTTTATAGAATTTAGGCCAAATCATTGTATCTTATATCACTAGAATTTGTAATCCAAAAATTCACCTGATTTGCCAATGTTGATTAACATTTGTACTGTTTATGGTCTGCAGCTGCTATAAAACTGCATGGAGCCTAACATTCTGAACATTGGATAATTTTGTCTGTTTCTAGGTTGTGGAAGCTGCATGTTTTCTACCTGAACATAATTATGTTGTGTTTACGTGTTTAGTTGAAACACTGAGTTTTCAAATTATTCTCAATCTGCAGCATTTTTCTGAATCAGGGTGAAGTGTTCTGTAACTTACTTTCCTAAAACCTGAATCTGTAGGTTACTGATACAATTGCTTTGGATAATGTTGTTTTGAAACTTCTTAACTAACTTCAGCTTGCCTTTTGCCTGAGCAGGCACAGTTATAATAGTTATGTATCACAAATAAAGGATTGGATTCTTTGAGTAGAAAAATACAGTATCCCTTACTGTAGGGTAAGGTGTAGCCTTGTGTGAAACTGTAACGGCATTTGCATTTTCTCTCTTCATCTGTGATTGTTTCTACTTTTGGTAGTTTCTAGATATTCAGATATTATGAAATCTGTTTTGTAATACAGCTTGATAAGAAATTGATCAGAATTTGTCCTGAAAGTATTTTTTTTAATGTCACTGGTACATTTACTGAAGACCATTACAAAGTTAAGAAGGGGAAGTGAGGGAATTCTCTAATAAGTTGCTTTTTTTCACATTGATTTGACTCTATAATAATGGATCTCCCCTTTCCTCTTCTTCCCTCTCCCCCTCCTTTCCTCTCTTATTAATTAGACTTGTGTTTTCTTGCAAGGGGTCACAAAAAGAGCTGTTGAACTTGACTCAGCAGGATTACATGAACCGAATTGAAGAACTCAACCAGTCTTTAAAGGATGCTTGGTCTTCTGATCAGAAAGTAAAAGCTCTGAAAATAGTCATTCAGGTCAGTGTTACATTTTTGTAGTAATTGCAGCTTGCTACCTGCCTGCTCATTATTAGCTCTTAGTGCTCTGTGGACATAATTGTTAAGGACATAAAGTGGCAGTTCTGAGGATTTTGATTAGGGTATGTGGGGTGTAATTTCCATTAAAAAGAGTGGCCAAAAGACAGATTTGTAATTTTTACCTGATTAAAGAGAATTATAATAAATAACATGTCGTTAATACCAACTTCTCTAGGACTTGGAATTTCCTTTCCTTTTCTCTTCTTCCCTACCCTAGTATGATAATGTCTTTTTGAACCGTCAGTGTTCCCCGTTCAGATCTGATATAGGACCCTAGCAAAGTGCAGAAAACTCATTGTTTGTTTGTTTAATCTTTTCTACAGTCTTCCTCTTTCTGTGTCTCATCTGAGGTGATGGGCTGTGAGGGGGCACAGGGAGGAATGGGACAATTAAATGTTCTCTTGTTTGGCTTGGTCTTTCAAAGATGCCACAGGCAGAGTGCATCAGAGGACAGAGGAGATAATGACATCCTTAAAAGCTGTAAAACTGATGTAATGCTAATAGTCATCAAGAGGGGTTATATAAAGTTGGGATTTTTTGGTTTTTTTTTTTTTCATGCTGGATACTCTTGTGAAAACTGTTAGCAGCAACTTCATCTTAAATTGTGGTAAAGACAATAAAAGAAATGAAATGTAAATAAAGGGAAGTCAGAAAATGATACGTAACCTAAAGTGTCTAATGTTCTACTGTAATATGATGAAATCAGCAAATTATTCTGAAAAAGAAATCATGTCATTTGTGAAGTGTGGGAATACTTTAAAGAAAGAATACAGTATTAGGAGTCTTTGGAGGAGGAAGAAAGGGACACGGAGGCACTGTATTTACAGTGCACTAATACGTATATATACAGTGTCTTGCACTGATAATCTGCACATTCATACTTTTTAATATTATTTTACAAATGGTGTCACTAATGTTTTTGAAATAACATCATTTCAAAGATGGGGTTCAGTACTTCATTTTAGGAAAGTAGTATCAAAATTGCATGTGCTTCTCTCTATGTATTGTTCACTTTGTGTTTGAATTTTGTACTGCAGATACTCATCATTAATTGAAAGACTGGTAAGAATGAAAGAGGTGCTTGGGTAACTAGCACGAACACAAAAATCCTTCATAAAGGAGTCTCCCAAATAACTAATAGTTAATCCTATACTTATAAAGCAGGATAGGATAGAAGCCTGACTGAACTTTTCTTGTTGCTGGTTCTTCTTAGTAAATAGCATAATTTAAAAAATCTTGTATCCTCATAGAAAGCTCAGTAGTTTCCTTGACGTCAGGCTGTGATTATACATGAAGTCTATCACTATTAATGTCACATACTCATCAGTCTGCAATAGGAGGAGTAAGTTTGGCTTTTTTATATTTTGATTATTTTCAGAAATGTATACTGAGCTGGAAAAAGTAATTTAATTTGCGTGCCAGAACTATCTTGATTTCAGAACTAATCATTGAATTACGTGAGTTATTTGGCTATGGGGACAGAACCTTCATTCTCTCTGTGAGAGTTTTAAAGAGCTTGAGTGCAGAAGGAGTTCTGGTTATTGAGACAGGATCTGAATTTATAGCACAGTAGCTACATGTGAATTCCTAAGTGCCTTTATACAAGATGCTTTACTTGTCAAGACAGAATAAGCTAAGCTACTTACTCAGAGTAAGCTGAAATAAGTTGATTATGTGTGTGAGCTCTAAGAACAGTGGTACGTGTTCGTGGGATGTGGAGGCACTAACCAGCGACTGAATTGCCTTTCTGTGGGGGTGCCTCACTGACCACACAGCAGGGACGATTTTCTTTGGGTGCAAGATGTGAATGCACTCACCTGTCTTTCTGGTGCGCTCCTGAGTTCATCCCTGATAATAAAGCAAAGAGACTAAGGGTGCCTGTCATTGAAATAAGCTCAAATGTTATGATTTACTTGTTTTAACAAAGCAGTTGTCACATTGCTTCCTGGATTTTTGGAATGCAGTCAAAACTTGCACTTTATTTACTTATCCCATTGAAGCAGGGGCGGAGATGGCAGAGAATGCTGTACTTGGCAGTCTTAACTAGAGACCAGAGAAGACACGTTGGGCTCACGCAGGGATGAGGTGGAGCGCTCTCCTCTCAGTCATTTGCTTCTGCAGGCAGAAGCTGATTCTTGTGAATAAACTTCTGCCAAAGTTTGTGACTGCAGTTTAGTCTGCAATTTTTGCATAACCTTAGAAAACCAGGTATAGCTCGATTAAAATATCTTATGAATATCTAAATTCCTCATTGTGTGTTTTAAGTTCATATGGTAAATTGACTTGTTCCTACCAGGACTTGCATACAGCAGTGCTAGAACTAAGTTGACTGGTACATTTCAGATGTGACTCTGCACCAGCCGTCATTGTAGGCCAAGTGCCTCAGTCACGTTGTGTGCCCGGGTGTGGTGATTGATCAGATTCCTCCCTAGAGCTGACTATGGACCAAGTGGCTTGTTTCCAGAATGTTAGAAGTCGTTATGGGAACTGTAAAGATGTGTTTAAAAGCTCATTAGCTAAACTTTTAAAATATTTTCTTAGTTTACTCTGTATCAAATTTTGTCTTTCGTATGGATGCTTATGGCAAGGATAGGAAACTGAATAATACCCTTTAAAAAGTTGTTTTAGAAAAGTGCCTTTTTATGCTGCTTCTGGAAGACAATTTGTCTTGTCTGAATGAATGCACAGGTCTGCAGGGTCAGCTGAAATTCTGCAGTATGGATTACCTTGTATAAAGGAAAAACAGATCTGTGGCACTCTGCTGGAAATGAAGAATAACCTGAAAAATACAGAGTAGCGTGATTCATTATGTTAGAGATTCTTGCGCTTTTTGCTGGATAGTTCTTCATGTTGGTTCTTTCCATCTGTAGATATTAATTTGGTCCAGTCTGTCAGGAGTGAAAACACAAACCTGAATTGTCCTCTAAAAATGTTTTTTTGTTTTTTTTTTTCCCTTGTAGTGTTCTAAGCTTCTTTCAGATACGACTGTAATCCAGTTTTATCCAAGTAAATTTGTTTTAATTACAGATATCCTTGATACTTTTGGTAAGTATCTAATTTACAAGACTTACTACACAGTTGTTAATAATATGAAATAATGTTTTCGTTATTCTAGAAAACATTGAATAAAAAATACAAAATACCTTTGATTTCTCAGTGACTTGCTATGCTTGTGTGGTTTTGTTTTGTTTTTGGTGTAGTAAAAGCGCTGAAATAGCTCTGCTTTAATAGTGAATGTTTTCCAACATAAATGCTTGGAAACCAGTGATACAAATGTGTTATACAATCGTTCAGAAATTCTTATTAGTGAAATCTTTAAAATCAAAATACAAATCTTGCAGCAGTTCTGTGTTTTGTGTCTTAGTGAACATGTAGAACAAAACTGTAGGAAAAAACATGATCTCTGAATTTCAATGTCTAAAATGCTGTAGTTGTTATGAAAATACTTTTGACAGCCTCTTGACTCTTAGTATTTCATTCTGTATTTGTCTGAAAGTCTGAAAGTTTTCTTTAGCTGAGTGAGGACTATGAAGTGATAAAAATAATAAAAATAGATTAAATAATTTGGTAACTACATTTTGAAATGATCTTTTAGGTGAAATTGTCATTCAACTCTGTCTGACTTCCTTGTTTTTCTACTATGTTACGGAAAAAATTTACGATGGCATTCAAAGTTGAAGGATATTGATGTTTAGCAGGATATGCTGTGACATAGAACCAATTGTTTTTTCAGGTCTTGCTTCCTCTTTGTTCTTTCCTACTTTCAGCAAAGTTGCTGAAGATAACATAATATCCAAACCCTGCAAAGACAGGACACCAGCTGTCCTTCCCTGGCCTGGGAGAAACCTGACCTGTGTGCTACTCTGCACTTTATGGAGCCAGATACATTTTTTGTGTGTGTGTGCAGTGCTAAACTCAGGCCATTAAGATTTCAGCTTCACTAGAGGGCAGCATGATGTTAGCATTCTAAAAAGTTTTTTTCCAGATGATTTCAATGCATGTTGGAGAAAGCAAAAACACTAAATGTTGATTCTGTTTAAAAATGGCTTGTATTGTTTTCTTCTTTCTTGAAACAGGTAAACTAGTGTATGAAAGAATTCTGTCAATGTGCATGGACAATCGTGTCTCTTTGTCAGGTAACTTTACTTCTAATGTGCTGCTGGAATATCATGTCTGAATTGATTTGAGGACAGTTAACTGGAACCCATGCCTGTATCTCCCATGAAAAAAAGTTCTGCTTTGAATGCAATAATTTTTAGTTTAAAAAAGTATAATATCCGTTTCTTACAGCTTCCACCATTCACAATGATTATGCAAGTTTACATTTTAACTGTGAAGAACATACCTAAAGTGTAATAAAATGTGCGTGGTTTTGGTGTTGCTAAACATAAACCGGGTCTTCCTGAGACTTGAGTTCACAAATAATGATCGATAAGTAAACAGAGTTAAATATGAATGGCAAGATGAGATGAGGAAGACCTCTTTTTTGTTAGCATATGCTCTCTTCTGGAAGTACTGTTTTTTAATAGCTTAAAGTTAATGGTAAAATAAAGCTGAGGCTCTTGGTTCTCAGTAAATAGATGTTTTTGTTGTTACGCTGGAAACTATTGATAATTTTGCTTTAATTAAGAATTTTGGAAGAGGAAGCAGGCGTTCACTCGCTTTACTAAGCGAGTGTGATCTTTTGAGCTTGGGCCCTTTTCATGTTTTCAGTTGAAATTCCAAAACAATGTACAAGTGTAATTTGACAGTTACAGTACAAGTGTACAAGGAGGAACCTCTTCAGGAAGTCTTCTAAACATTCTATATGGGCATGTCCTTGTATACGAAGTGTATTAAGGGCCTCATCCTGAAACACAAAACTTTTTTATTCTGTACTTGGCACTGCAGCAGTAACATTAGGTTGCAGTTAAATCCATAGGATTTGAGCCAGAGCCTGAAAGCAACCAATATTGAAGTTTGAAATAAACTTGCAGTAAATCCTTCAATTTAGCCGTTGTAGATCTGACAAACATTGATGAGGGCAGACAGTTCCTGTACCACAACCTAATTACTGAGCACAGTTCTGGAGAGTTGAGCTCGTGCTGCAGCTGTATTGCTGCCCAGAGCATTGCTGGTGGGAGCTTCTGGAGCAGCTATGGCAGTGAGAGGGAGGAAGAAGATCTCTGCTGTGCTTGCTGTGCACAGCTGTGTGAACCCTAGGGGATTTCAGACTCACCCTCCACGTTGGTTGAGAACTCCTCTGGTCCTAGCTGAGGAGGAGTGACTTCCTATGCTCAGTCTGCATCTATAACGCAGCTTCTCTAGTCTTGGAAGTGGGACGCTTCTATGTGGAACAGGGCGTTCTTACCTTCTGAGAGCAGGGATGGGAGACCACTGCTTTCTAAATCTGCTTCAAAAGGAGTTCATAAGCAGATATTCACAGCAGAAGCTGTAGCTTTAGCTTTAGCACTGAGAGAAGAGGGACTCAGCCTTCCCAGCCATCCTGATTCAGACCCGGGTGGGTTACCAGAAGCCTGTTTTGCCTTCTGTTTCAGGCATCCTAGAGAAAGAGGAGGCAGTTTGCCATGCAACTGCATGCCCACCTGACCAGAGTGCTGTCCCCATAACCCATCTGTTCCTCCCCGGGATGGCAGCTTTTTCCTGCTGGCAGCTGATGTAATTAGTCCTGGAGCTCATGAGGAGACTGCACTGCAGTGCTAGGTGCTTAGTGAAAAAAGCAAGTGTTCTCTCCGTGCTTAATATCACCCGCTCCTTCCAATATGGTTTTAAGTAATATTCTTTTAAAAATACATTAGACTTCTCAAGTAAATAATTAGAGTGCTTAAACCTCATCTACCATCTGTATATGTATGCATTTGGTATAGATTACCTATCCATTATTTTATAATTTCTGCTTTTATGGGGAGGCAGGGGTTAGATTTTTCAGGCAGCAGATCCAGGATTAGCTTTGGGTGCTTGACTTCAGCTTCTGATATGTTACTTAATGCAAGTTGTATTTTCTAGCTGCCCATATACTGAGTTCTTACTGCTGCGAGAGAGAGCTGAATCAAGCATATTACTTAATTTATTATGGTGTGCATAATTTCTTGCTGAAAGGAAAGAGAATACAGTTTTAAATCTAGACTGAAAAGCAGCTTGTATCCAGAAAGAATGTACCTATTTCTGTTTCTTTTTTTTTTCCCAGATAATTTTTCTCCAGAGAGTGTTAACGATACTGCCAAAGAAACATGCTTAAACTGGTTTTTCAAAATTGCTTCCATCAGAGAGCTCATTCCCAGATTGTATCCTTGTCAGTGAGACAGGTTTTTCATAGACCTTTCCAAAAATGAACGTGTTTACTGCAGTAAGACACACAGTAATCTGTTGTTTATACTAACTTGGTTTTGTTTGTTTGGGGCTGCATGTTTTCCATTTAACTTTGAATCATGTTTAATAGTAAACTGAATGCTGAGTTATTGGCTCTGAACAGCACGTCGGTGGTAAAGTGGATGTGTGAAAGCTGGGAATAAATGAAAAACTTCTACACAAATTGTAAAGAATAAGTGTGGTGAGGTTAATTACAGAAAGTCTTGAAGGAGTTTGTTCAATATGTCTTCAGTTTATAATTTTGGTGTTGTGTTTTTAAATGGCATGTTCATCAACTTTGTTCCTTAACTTGGCTTCATTTTAGTTATGTGGAAGCAGCCATACTGAAGTGCAATAAGTTCCTATCCAAAATGTAAGAGTAAATGTTAATTGTGGGAAGGAAGTGAATGGGCAGACGTATAAGCTAATTTAGGGAGTTAAGCATACAAGTTCCGTTATTAATAGTGGGTAAGGTGTTAATAGGTCTGAGAAGAAGCAGTTGAGTTAAGTTTGTGGTGATAATACCATGGAGTAAATTCACAGTGGACTGCGGTACAGATTGGAATGCAGTGGTGTTTGCAGGTTTGGGATATGTGTTTAATTGTGACATCCAGGAGTTTGCAAATTAGAAACCAGTGGCTTCAGATGGTGGAGAGGAAAGCAAGATTGTTGAGATAAGTGAGGCAAAAAGAAGGAAGAGAAAACTGAAGGGAAAATATTGATGTGTCATATTAGTAGAGACAGAGTTGGAAGAACAATTTAGGAGCAATGAACCATTGTCTGTTGAAAGTCTTGGTATAAGCTTCATATGTTGCCAAACAGTGTCAACTGCTGAGCTGAAAATGTTCCTTTGCATGTAATTGTCCTTTTTAGTTAAATTTTGAAATGAGTGTTGTAAGCCAAATTGCTACTACAGTGACAACTTCATTATCACTGAAAGGCAGTTCTTGTACTGGAATTGATGGGCCTCATCTCCAGGTACTAGTACAGCTCTGTCAAAAAGAACCTGTGGGAAAATGGGACATACAAGGAGTTCTACCAGTCCTTTAAGTGGTTGCTTTTTTCACATTGAATTACAGCCCTTCCAGAGCTCTGCTGTTTCTCCAAACTAGAGGAGGCATTTCTCACTTGCACTTCTTGCAATCCAAGCATACAACCTGGCTATCTGGGCAGCTCCTAATGGCAAATAGTGTAGTTCAAATATAGGATATCTGTTAGCATGCATGTTGAATTTTACTTTTGAAATAAAATTTTGTGCTAATATGCTTCACCTTTGCTAGGTGTTCCTATAACTCATGCTCACTTGTCAGTCTACTGGGCAGCTACTCAGGTTATCTGTCTGTGGTATAGTTCAGTTACCAGATATTAAATCTCGTTTTCATTTCTGAAAAATCTTAACAGGGGGATTTCCGAGTGTCTCCCACGATTAACGTCTATGATTAGAGGAATTGGAGATCCACTGGTCGCAGTCTATGCGAGAGCATACCTTTGCAGGGTAGGCTACCATTTAGCACTTCAGATCTGTATCAGAGACTTACTACAGCTAGCTCTACTGCTATGGGGGAAAAAAGAAGTAACTACCATTTTTATCTGAAGTAGTCAGAAGCCTGTCTCTTCCTTCAGACAAACCAAAAAAATATATATTCTCTTTGTTTTAATAATGGGGGATCTTTCTTTAAGTTTTTATAATATGTAAAAACTAATTTTATGTGCTGCTTATGCCAGCTTTTTATCTTCAGGTAGGGCAAAAGCCAAGACATACTTACCCAAGAAGAGATCCTAAAATGATTCAAAAAGTCATCAGTAGTGGAAAAGTATTTGTGAAACACATTTTTGAAGTAGTGGCGATGATCTTGACTATAACTGGAAAATATAAGGGCTGTTAATTGGCAATACTTGCACAAATTCAGCTGCCGTTATAAATTGCAACAAATCTGTCCTGTGTT
The DNA here is from genome assembly GCF_964034855.1 of Anser brachyrhynchus. Classification (NCBI taxonomy): domain Eukaryota; kingdom Metazoa; phylum Chordata; class Aves; order Anseriformes; family Anatidae; genus Anser; species Anser brachyrhynchus. Next base: position 9,459,174 of record NC_137733.1, read on the forward strand.
GATATATTTGATATGTCTGAATAAACTGTCCAGTGTGCTTTTGGAATACTCTTCAGGGGTGTGCATATGAATTCCTGCATCGGCAAGCAACTGCTAGCCTCTGCTTTATTCTGAGAGATGAGCTGCTTAATTTGTTTGATTCCTGAAATACAGTAATGCCTGTATTTTTTTTCTCATAGCCCAATCATTCCTGCTACATAGTGCAAAGTTCCCAGAAGTTTTTATGAAACAGTTTATAAGCTTAGTCTAGCTTTTACTGCTCCTGATACAGGTAAAATAGATGCATAGAAGAGTTAGGGCTACATAACTGCACTTACTGTTAATAGATTATTAGTGAGGAAGAGCTTAGCACGCTCCTTTTTGTTCATAAAGATGAGTGTACAAAATAAATAGTGAAAACTTTCTTGAAATAAAGGATCATTTGTTCAAATCCTGACTTTTCCTTAAAATAAGAAAACTTAATAGTTTTTCAGTTGAAAGGCTTTTAATCTTTTGTATTCCAGGTACACACACTATATTAATGCTTCCCACTGAAGATGGGGATTTTCACTGATTTTCTGCAGTGAAAATAGATTTTCAAAAATATAAATCCTTAAATAGGAAAACTGTAGTACAGATGTAAGTGATGTCTAAAGCCACAGCATTGTAAAATGTGGGAATAAACGTTTGCGTGAAACCAGAGAACCAGTTCTGTATGCAGTGAGGTGACATATTTCTCTTTAGCCCCATAATTTGAAAGGAAACGATACGTAAAGAAAAGTGATAGATGACTGGCTTGGGTTTGTGCCAGTAACGTGGGCTTTGTGATGAAGTGAGCTGGAATTGCAAATGTTCAGGGATCCCAAAACTCAGACACCTGAGTCTGATTGAAGAGAGGATCCTTAATCTGTTGAGATTTATTTATTTATTTATTTATTTAAGGCTGAACAGTTATTAACTTCTTGTATTATGCCATGCTTTCATTTTTTGCCATTTTCTGTGTTCTTGAAAAGAGTTCTGTATGGATTTGTTCCCTTTGCAGTTCCAGCTTTACTATGTAGGCCTTGTATTTGTGTATATCAATAACCTTTATTATTTATCAGTACTATTTCTATATCTGTGCTAATATTTTCATTCGAGATCTTTGATTCTGTGGAAAGAATGAAGCAATACAATGAATATAGGCGGTTGCAATGCAAGTACTAGTATTTCCTCACTGCTTATAGACACATGGAATTGATGTTGTGAGAACTGTGTTTAAATTCAGCTGTAATTACCTCAGAGTAATTGCCAGTGGACTCGATTATAATAGCAAGCATGGAGATAATCAAAAGCATGTGATTCAATATTGTTTGTTTTTTTTAATGGATGTGACTTGGTATATTCCTCTGGAAAATATATTTTGTCTTGCAATTGGAGGAGGAGCACGGGTGATAGATGCAAATAAAATCTTCCTCTTTTAATACAGGTTGGGATGGAAGTGGCACCTCAGCTCAAAGAAAGCCTTAACAAAAATTTCTTTGACTTTCTTCTAACGTTTAAACAAGTAAGCAATTGTTTTTTATTTTCTGAATCACATAAATATACTTCTTAACCAAACTACCATATACTTTTCAAAAAAATTTCAAGTTCTTAAATTGAGATTTAGGGATATTCCTGTACCCAGTTGTAGCACAGGAAGCGTTACATTCATGCTGGTTAAGTTTCAGCTGCTCTATTTGTTTCTGTGCTTTAATAATGTATGCTATGAGCTTGGTATTTTGCCCAGCTAGCAAGGAATGCCTCAGATTGTCTATGCACCTTTATCATAGAATCAAAGAATCATTTAGGTTGGAAAAGGCCTTCAAGATCATCAAGTCCAACCATCAACGCGAGCTACCAAGTCCCATCACTAAGCCATGTCTCATAGTGCCACATCCACACATCTCTTAAATACCTCCAGGGCTGGGAACTCCACCACTTCTCAGGGCAGCCTGTTCCAATGCTTGACCACCATGTCTGTGAAAAAATTCTTCCTAATATCCAGTCTAAACCTTGATTAGGAAAATATTCCTAGTATCCAATCTTATGATCTTGTTTGTCATAGTTTCAGTTCGTAAGCAAAATTTGTCATAATTCTGATTAAGTACCTCTTCACTGCAATGTATTTTTGTATTTTTTATTTCAATAGATTCATGGGGATACAGTTCAGAATCAGCTGATAGTACAGTGTGTGGAAATTCCTTTATATTTGACTCTATACTCTCCTGCTATAGACTGGATTTTACAGTGTATTGCATACCGTGCTCCTGAGGTAAGTAAGTGTGCTAATGCTTGGTTCTAATGGCAGCGTTGCAGTAGAGAGCTAGTTTTACTAAAGAATTGATAAACTCATTCCTACATTTTTCCCCACTGTTTAACTGCGTAATGCAAGGAGTGATGCAATGCTTCGTAAAACTTAAGGACACTGAAAGCATCTGATGTAAACACCATGTATTTTGTGCTAGAAATTCTTGGAGAAGGTGTCCAATACAGAAGCATAAGTATTAAATATGAAATTGAAGTTTAGGCAACATAAATGCCTTTTATTATAGATTGCAGAATTCTGTGGCAAAATGCGCTGAATCGTAAGTGACACAACTTAAAATACCAACAGTAATTTCAGCTCAACTGCTCAATTTTTTACTGTTACAATATTCAGATTTGAGTTTTTTCTTTGGAATGATAATATAGAATTATTTAGAATTACAAAAAAAGTATTAAAAACAACCCTTAAAAATACAATGCTTAAGCAGCTGAGGAAGAAAAACTTATGTAATTCAGTGGTATCAGATATTTAAATCTCTTTCCTTCCTTTCTCTAACCCTTCTTTTTAAAATGAAAAATGAAAAATCTGTCAGTACTTATGTGAGTGTACAAGTTAGTATAAAGGGGCTGGATCTGACTGCTTGCTTTTCTCTTTTGTACAGGAAGATTGTTTGTTTCCCCAAAGCCCAAACTAGACCACTTTAAATTCATAGGCAGTATGTCTGTTTGTTTCTTGCTGTCCTTTAGCTAGTTTAATTTTTATTTCCTGAATTCATTAGTTTTTTCTGTCATGCAGATATAAAAATGATTTGGGTAAACTGTAGCTTTGTAATTGCTTAACATAGTCAAGAGGCTATTTTAGTCTCAAGTCAGTCTGTTCTGCATTCTACAGAAGAGAGTTTGTAATAGTCACCTCTTCTGCCAGAGGTAATTGACCTTGGTGGCAAATAGAAATCATTTTGAGAAATAGCACGGCTGAAGGATTGCAAATTTGACTTCCATAAAATAGTGGTTTTGATTAAAATGTCACTGTACCCATTCCAGTAGGTGTGTTTTATGTTGTAGTACACTGTTGTTTGCTTGTGCTGTAAATACAGGATAAGACAGGATTATTGGAATGAGTTGGGTTGGTAATTAAAACAGCTTTTAGTAGATTTTACTACAGTGATTAAAGCTGAATTTATTTATGAAATCTTACTAATTTTAGTAAGTAATTCTTACAGGTTCTGCTTACTGAGATGATGGAGAGATGCAAAAAATTGGGGAACAAGTAAGTATCATGTAATCCAGAAGATGTGAGTCTGTAATGAGTGCCCATGAGTCCCTGTAATAAAACTCTCTCCATTTTGAAAATGTGTCTTGGATGCACAGTATAGCTTTTGTTCTCCCTGTAGCTTACTAAATCATAATTATGAACATCTATTTTCCAGAGATGAATTCTAAAGTGTGGCAGATTACTTGTAGAGCAAAAGTTAAATTAATTTAACTCGGTTGCTGCTCCTAAGCCAAAGTTTAGGATGCACAATGTGTTCTATATCAGCCGTGTCTCTGATTCCTGGTTATGCTTCATTTTTCTCTGATTTTCTTCCTTTCCTTCCCCTCTCACCTACACTGGTTACAGTTAGCCCATACATTCATTTTGCAAGGGAAGTTGTAAAGCAGCTGGCACCTTTGGAAGACTATTTAGATGACTGCTTTCTTCAAAACTAAAATTAGTACCCGAATGTCTCCTTGAAGTCTGTGTGCAGGCTAATCACATTAAGTGAATAATTCAGGAAGATTGAAAGTTTTGGATGTGCTTTCTGAGCTATGTGGATGTGATTTGGCCTGCTCATGAGCTAATCTCTGTTCATTTTACTTGGTAGGTAGGCAGAGTTCTATGAAGGTTTTCAGTTACCTTTTTTTTTTTTTTTCTGATGTGCTTTGTACAGTCTAGTTCTGCAGTGGCTGAGGAACTAAATTATGTTAATCACTTAAAGAGGAGGAATTGCCAGCATTAGCGTTCTGTGACTGAACTAAGGGCTGGGGTAAAAGTGTGATTTTAAAAATGAAGGAAAGACTTTATTTTATGAGTGTGTGTGAGTTCATGAGTTTATTTTCTGTGTAATATAGGTAAAATAATCCGCATACTCTGCTGTATTAATTATTTTGTATAGGTGTTGGTTTGTTTTGTGGAACATATTTTTAAATCAATTTTTAGCATCCTGTTCCAAAGATGGGCCAGGTGTCTCATCTTTGTAATCATTTGTTCTTTGAAGGAAGCACAAAATGATGAGTATAATGAGGTGCGTTTTTTTCCAATTAAATGTTTTTGGGACGTCTTTTATTGGGAAATTGAATAATCCAGTTGAGATGGTCTTTAAAGTGTGATAGTTTTCCTTAAAATGGAGTTCTGTGGTTTTATGTCTTCTCATGGCTGTCAAAATACCACAAAGCAAGTCACATAAGTCCATAAATCTTTAAATAATCTCAGTATGTTCCGAGAACCGTGTTGCAACCATCTAAGTGAAAAGTGACAGCCTGCTTGTCTATATTGCAAAGCACATGCCTGGTGAACTCAAAGTACTTGTCTAATGAAAAAAAAATGCAAATTCTAGTCAAATTGCAGTGGGACCACTAATGCTCAGTCAGAAACAGAAGGGTTGCTGGGCTATTTTAAGTGCTCTGTACAATTTCCCTCAAGGTAAACTGCCTCATGTTCAGAGCGTCTGCTTCAGAATAGTGAAGGACACAGCTTGCTTGGATTGTGAGACAGCTTCTGTGCTAACTCGTGGCTGAGTTTGCCCAAAGGAATTGCCTTTTGAATGATAGCAGATTTTGTTTCCTATATTTGCACAGTAGTATCAGTAAAGTGGGTTTTACAGTAATGAGTTGAATCCTCCATTTAAGTTTGGATCAATAGTAATACAAACATGGGTCTAAACAGTTTGTTATAAATATCTAAATATATCACTGCCAACTACTGTATAATTGCTGTTTGGATTTATTTTAACCATAACAGTGCTGCTACTAGAAAACTGACTCTTATAATGCATACATTTTTTTAATTCAGTGAGAAAAATTTAAGAGATTAAGAAAAGAGATTAAGAAAAATTTAAGAGATTTAAGAAAAACTTAAAAGAGATTTGCCCTGCCCAAGTGTACTTCTGTACTGTAGTCAAAAAGGAGAGTGGGTTTCAAGAACTTCTCACTGCTGTTGAACTGTATTGATTTGTCTTATGTTCATTGTAGTGCTCTGCTGTTGAATTCAGTAATGTCAGCCTTCAGAGCAGAGTTTATTGCTGCAAGGTCTATGGACTTCATTGGCATGATTAAAGAGTGCGATGAATCTGGATTCCCAAAGGTAACTTTTCTGGGGTAATTTATAACACTTATTTTTTGTCTGGCTGAGTTACGATCTGCTTTTATCTTTTCTTTTACTTTCTGTCTGTACGCTATTTATACTAGTTGCCTACATAAATTGCATGTTATTTAAATGAAGGGGAATCCAAACAATCTTTCTGCACACTGTACCTGCTAAAGGAGTGTTGGGCGAACATGCATTTTGTGCTTTAAATTTAAAATTTCTTATTATATTTCAGCACCTCCTCTTTCGCTCTTTGGGATTAAACTTGGCATTGGCTGATCCTCCTGAAAATGATCGCCTTCAAATATTAAATGAAGCCTGGAAGGTTATAACAAAGCTGAAGAACCCACAGGTGAGTTACTGACAGTTGTTTCACTACTGATCCTTTGCTCAGGGTAAAACTGTAGCCATTGTTCAGCAGGCTGTATATTTTGATGGCATGGTTTACGTTTTCTAGATACATGAAGTTGCCAAAAAAATAGGACCTCTGTTTACAAACATAAGCAGTACAGTTGTGGAAGTTTGTCATTAGTGCTAGATCTTTAGGTCTGCATGAATCATACCTCAGGAGTAATTACTTTAAGTGTAATTTTTGCACGTATATTTCTTTCCTGTAAATATTGGTAGTCATTAGAGACATGTATTTCTAGGATTATATCAACTGTGCTGAAGTGTGGGTGGAGTATACATGCAGACATTTTAAGGTAAGTGATAATTACTTTGCTTCCTCTGAAGGTTTTCTGATGCAGACTAAGTGCCTGGATTAGTAACTTGGTATTAAAAACAGAAAAGCTATGAGTATTTAAGATGTCTGTAGGACTTGTTTAGTGTACGAAAAATGCATTTCCTTTCATGAAAGATGAATAGGGACAAAAGATGTGGCTTTGAAGCAGTCTTTCATGCCCCTGAACCCTGCATTAAATTTCTTACCTTTTATCAGACCAATTTAACTAAGAATTTAGTGGAACTATAGCTAAAATTCCTTGCTTAACTGGAGTTCTGTAGAAAGCTGAAGCTCTGGCAAGTGGGAATAAATTATCCAATGATTTTGAATCATTTGATTTACGTGCTGATTTTATTACTGTATTTTGTAACTTCTATTTTTCGCTACACAGAAACGAGAAGTCAATACGGTTTTGGCTGATATTATCAAACACATGACTCCTGATCGAGCATTTGAAGATGCTTACCCACAGGTAAATAACTTATTTTTCCAAATCTGTAAAATCTGTGCATTTTCTTAGATTAAACTAATTCTTAAACATTTCTGATGTCTCTTAAAACAATATAATTATTTTTAAAGGCTGTCTATGATTTGGGAAGCTTTTTGGAACAATATAATGCTGTGGTTTGTTACTTTTTTTCTCTCTCAGTCCAGGAAAAAAAGTTAAAACAATGATTTATGTATTTAGAAGTAGCAATATCTAATTCTCAAGTCAACAATATTATTCTACTGAAGAAAATCAACAATCACGGCAGCCTGTGAGAGCAGAAGTAAAACATAAATAATGATAAATCTATGTCTACTTAACATTGCTAAGGCTTCAGTGGATTGTAGTGTCCAGTTCTTGAGACTGTATGTCAGGTGAGATACCGATTAGTTGTAGAGGTTCTAGAAGAAGTGTTTTGTGGTTACTTGGAGAGTAGAAAAAGTGCTTACAGAAGAAAATCTAACAAACTCTACTTCTTGTTTTAGTCAAGCGAACAGGAGAGGATGCAGATTATAAAACAGAAAAATCTTCCTAACTATAGAAAGTAAAGAACAAATAAAGCCTGGGTAGGCTGGTCATCCTCTCACTTCATATGAGTTCTGAAGAGTATGTTGGAAAAACATCTGCTAGGAGTAGCATAGCTGTAGTTGATCCTGCTTAGGGGAAAAGAAGTGGCATCAATGAACACTTGAAGTGCCTTCCAAACCAGTTTTCTATAAATTATCAGAGAAGAATACTCTCTGGTTTAGATAGTTGTAATGTAACTAGTATTACAATCATTTTCCTTTTTTTCTTCTTTTTCTTTTTAGCTGCAGTCAATTATTCAGAAAGTTATTACCTATATCTATGATTTCTCTCTGCTTTTTTCAGTGGTAAGTAATGTTATGCTTACTAAGTTTTTAGGAGGAACTATTTTGCACTGTTTTTGCAAGACAGCTAACCTGATTTGCATATCTAAGTTGTTTTCAAATTAGCATGGCAAGAGGACTTTTTATCAAGTAGATAAGTGCAGAAACATCTTGGAAGCTCTATGCTGCTTACTACCTCAATGTTCATTATTTTAATTTCACTTTTCCAATTTTCTACACTTTGTTATTACAGCATAAGAGACAATCAGTGGGAAATTATTTGTGCATGTGTGTTTGTGTAATTGCTGATAATTGTTTCTATGTTCTGTTATGGGGTTTAAGTTTGGTATTGAAACAAAGTGAAAATTAGGTAAGAGAATGCATAAGAGGTAGAGAAAAGAAAGAAGACAGCAGGTGTAAAATTGCTGAAACCAGCTGAAGAATAAAATTGAAGACTGACTGTGGCTTTGGAGTCAAGTCTTGTTCACAAGTTACTTAGATAATTCTGAAAAACTTACCTTCACTATATTTTTGAGACAATATCAAAACTACATATCTCAGTGTCTGAACAACGTAAGCCCTTGTCTTTGAAGAAAATGTGAATGTCCTGGACCTTCTTAAGTTGCCGTGGATACATCCACAATGGAAAACAGGCATGTGGCCTGTTTTAATTGTTTTAATACCTTAATGTTTTTCCCAAAGATGTCTGAATTTCAAGTGATGTTAAGCTGTTTCAAGTGTATGATTGCTTTTTAGTAGTTCGCAACATTTGGTTCAAACAGTTTAGTATTTTATTTTGGATCACTCCAGTCAGTAAACTGGTAAAACCCTTCAGCCATCAGTGCTTTGCCATTTGTTTCCCTCTTTCATGGAATGGAAAGATGGTTCTTCAAGATAAGTTGCTGTCTTCAAAAAAAGATTAAAATTATTTTCAATAAACCAGCCATGATTATAAAACTTACCCAAAATATTTATACTTTGAATGTGTTGTTTGTAAAAATACCTGATTTTACTTATTTATATATTTCTACTTCCAGGAGAAATTCTTGCCATTTCTGGATATGTTCCAGAAGGAGAATGTGAGAGTGGAGGTTTGCAAGTGCATTATGGAATCTTTTATTAAGTAAGTGGAGATTATTCAGATTAAATGCACTCTGGAGGATTTGGGCAATGGATTGAAAGATTGTTTGGGAAGATGGACTGAGCCAGTGTTTAGTTTAGTCCACTTAGCTTGTTGAGTATGTTCCAGGCTATGGAGAAGGAAAAAAATCAGGTGTCAGTTTTGTTAATCTATTGATTCACTGCTTAACTGGTCATGATTGAAAGCTAAAGTTGAAGTAATACATCGATGCTGACTTACTATTGACCAACAGATCAGTTGTTCCCTGAGCCTTTTTCAATTTATGTCACTTTAGTTAGCCTATGAAAAGTTTTTGTATTTCATCTGATATCACAGTGCAGAACTGTTTGTTACCTTGGTGTAACAGAAGAGGAGGAGAGGAGAGACAGACTCTTGTTATAAGCTCCATTACATGGAAAAAATGGATATTTCCCCAGTTGAAAATGAATTTCGAAGATGAGGCTTCATCTTCAAATATTGTAAAAGTCAAGCAGACTTCTTCAATTAATTATCAGGTGTTTTTCTGAAAAACAAATTATCACTTTTTTATTTTTAAATAACAATATTGCAGGCAGATGCTGAATTATGATAATTCAGTGAGAGAGATTGGATTGAGTTCTACATTTTATTAAAAAAAAAAATCATGCATTCAAAATGCTCTTTTTTCTGTTTTGTTTTTTTTCATCATTTGTTAGTTTGGGGAATATAAAGATAATCATTTTCTGCCCAATATAGAACTGACGTAACACAGTCTCAGTATAAGATCAAGTTTTTGTTAGCAGAAACTTTATAAGGAAATAGCCTTTTAGCAAAAACCTGCAGCATTCGACTGTGAGAAATACAATCACATATAGCTTTAAACAGCAGAAAAAGCACAGGGAATGGTAAACGCTGTGCAGGTTCCTAAGTGGGTTAGATACTCAGTATATGAACAGACACACTGGTCATTGATTCCTTCAGTCCTGTCCTCCATGTGGTACAAGTTTAAATTTGTGATAACCAGTTCTAGTTAAAAGGAGGGAAACCTGCTTTTGAGTTTTTACGCATTTTTGATGTTTCTTTTCAAGCAATTGAAACAAAAAGCTTTTAATACTAGGTAGCCAAAGAGCCTTTTTTGTGTATGGAAAACAAGTATTTATATTCGTGTTACTTTCTACCACCAAGGTACCAAATAAGAGAGGACAGGCACTTGACTGCCATGTTATGCATCTACTCCATTTGTCTAAATGTTTAGCTATGCTTTTGGGTTTGGTGGTTGTATGTATATATTTTGATGAGATCCCCCACTGAGTCTTCTCATCTTAGTAGTGCACATGTACCTCTGTACCTAAGCATGACACTTACCCGTTCTGTCTGTTCATCAGTACCTGATAAACTATATTACTTTTGGTAGATCTAGGAATGTTTTGTTTTGACATTCTTAGATTGATTCAACTTATCACATGTCTAGCTTGTTGTGTCCCTTAACAAGTTAGATTCCATGGCTTGGCAGTAAAGCTGCATGTGTTAAGATAAAAATTTCTTGACTGGTATTAATTAGTACTCTGCGTCTGTTAACCATGTGATCTTTGAATTCCTGAAGGCTAGAAAAAAAAAAAGAAATATAAAACTTCTGTAGACTGTTAGTGTCTTACAGCATTGCTGGTAGGAATTACTCGTTAAATGGGTGTGCTATTCATTGTTTCTCATTTTGACAGTGCAGGATTTTTCATCACTTTTTCTGAAACATTTTATAGGCATCAGCAGGAATCTACAAAGGATCCTGTTATACTCAATGCTCTTCTGCATATCTGCAAGACAATGCATGACTCTGTGAAGTAAGATTAACTTTACTCATATTAATAACCATCATTTATGCAAAGTTTGGCTGCTTGGTGTACAGTTTCACACTTCTGAGACTGTTTTTTTCATGGTGGATTAAGACATGAATCCAATTAGTAGTGCGGGAAGAGCTGTGCGGTGATGTGGTAACACATACTATTTGTTCCTTAATTAGTGCTTTATATGGAATACTGAAACAGAATTTTAAAAGGGAAGTAGCAGCAGTTTTGTAGAGGTTTTTAGTAAAGCAAAGACACTCAAAAGTACATTTAAAAAAATATTTCTGGGAATGAAACCTGTGTCATCTCTGAGTTATAGTGAATAAGAGACTTTACGAGCTTTAAATGAATATGTACCTATTAAAGCACAGATTGCCATATTTAATTTATACCTTTATACCCTGCTTTCAGCCATTAACAAGGGGTGTGAAATCTTTAAAAGTACAACTGAAAGACTTCTAGCAACATCAGTAAAGGAACCTAAAACAAGGGAGAAGCTTTTGAATCATCTTTTCCCCTAAATCCTCCTCTTCCCTTTTCCCCTTGGTTCTGAGTGCTGAGGTTGTTAGGGATCTAGTTTGTGCCCTGTTGCAAACCCCCTGTTTGAATGGCAGTTGTGTAAAGGTCAGGGCCTTTTATTTTCTGTGCTAGATGCCTTCTGATATGCCAAGTTCTCAGCAATTGTGACTTGACAGTGTACCTGTAATTTCAGCTAATATTTATTTAAAAGATGTATAAATAGAAAAAAAAAAGGGGGGGGGGGTTGTGCGCCAAACTTGGGACTATGACAATAGTTAAGTTTTGTTCCATTTTTGTAAGTTTCAAGTAGAGTGTCTTAGAATATTGAGCCAGATACTTGTGAATCAAACTTCAAAAGCTTCTGTGTAATATGGAAAACAAATGTGCTTAGTAGGTTGTTTTATTTTTATTTTATTTTCCAAAAATCACACAGAAATCTGCATCTGACTGAAAAAAGAGCCACAATTACCAGTGTGATAATCTTATCTCTTAAGAGCAAGAACTACCCCGCACGCACACTTTCTCGTTTGAACCCAGAGCCTCTTAGTATGGCAGGCACTTCAAAGGAACTTGTAACTTTCTCAGCCTTGATATGCCATGAGTACAAGATTTATTGTCAATTACAAAGTCAGGTTTGGCATGCAGTTTCAATTTATACCAGTCTGAGTGCTTTATTTTGTGTTAGAACACTGCATTTGTCTGTATGTTGCACTAAAAGCCTCTTCAACCTTTTAAGTAGAAGAATGTATTGAAGCTAAAACAACTTATTAAAAAAATTAAGCAGTATATGGCAAGCCATATTTGGTACTTCCTCTGACATTTTGCCAAAACAATTTTGCTAGTTTTTGGAGCTCCTTAAAATTCCTTAAACCAGCAGTTCTTTTAGCTGAGACAAGATGATGTACATCATTTGCTCGGTTCTGTCTGTTATCTTTTATTGGCAAGTCATCATAATTGTAACAACGTTAAAGTAACTCCTGCATCTATTTTTGCATCCTGGTTCAGGAAATTCCCAGCCCATTGTGTAGGACTCATTAACCCAATAACAGCTGTTGGAGGGTGACAGCCTTTAGACTGGCAGTGGTATGATTCAAAATTGAATTGGAAACCTATAATTGACCTGGAGATCCCATTACAACTCTTCTGAGCCTCTCAGAGCCCATCAGTTGACTCTCTTGATTGGCAGTGCCCTAATGAGCTAATCATGCTGAGATTTTCTTTCTTCCTTTACTGAATTTGTATAATAAAACTATTGTCCTCTTCCCATCTGGTGTCTACGCTAGGAAAATGGTAATTGCTACACTAAAGTTCAAAGCTGGAGCCAACTACATAATAGTAGAAAGATTAAATTGTATTAGTTAATTGTTATTTATCTTTTTATTTATCCATTTTCAGTGAAACAGGTTTGATTTACTGGATTTTCATGTGATGTAAATTTGTTTCAAATAAGATTTAGACTCTTTGTATAGAATAGGTATCCCTGATAATTGTAAAAAGAATCTTGTTTTTATGTATCAGTTTACTAAGTTCTTATAGTGCTGTCTTTTCGATGTTTTAGTAACAAGGTGATATTAAAGACAATTTTTTAATTATGTAACAGGGTTAGTCATTAAAAAAAAAGTAAATATTGTTTTTTCTAAAGTAAACACATTGACTATTATATAGTATTTTAAGTGCATATTAAAAGCTTTTCCCTGTTAATAGGATGATTTTTCTCCTAGAAATGGCTTTACTAATTTCTTAAGGATTTTATAACCAGTTCCTACTCAAGTTCTCATGTTGTAACAAGACTGAAGCCATTTTCTTGCTGCAGTTAAGAACCTTAGCTTAGCTAGCTTCTGTTCATGCCGAATCTAAGTTTCTGTACAATCTAAAGACTTTGCAATTGTTACAATTCTTAAATTTAGAAATTTAGTTTGGTGCATGGCTGACTTGAAGATATGTGTATTAAAATTGTTCTCATTTTATAACTAAAGTTATGAGATTAGTGGTCTTAGTATGCAATAAATAATTTATAGAGACATAAAATTGCATAAATTAGCATGTATCATTTGAACATTTACAGATAAATAGTTAAGCAATATTCAGAAATTTACCATGTACATTTTCTGTTATAGTGCACTGACACTTGAGGATGAGAAAAGAATGTTAGCAGCTTTGATAAATGGATTCATAAAAATGGTGAGTGACAATTGTATGCAAGTGTTGGGGAGTACCTTACAGCTTGGACTTTCATGAGATCCCCATGAGAAACAGGTGCCTATGTAACTAAATTAGAGACGGTATATGACTTGCCAAAGACTGTTGAAAACCCCAACCAGTGTATTTTAGTGAAGTGAGTATGTGAGTGTTGAAAGAAATATACAGTGGTGAAGCTGGCATGGTGCAGTATGTTAGTTTAAACTGTACATGTATATTTAATCATTTTTCTGCTATTTTTTAATCTCATATAAAACAAGCTAAGTATTTAAAAGCTAAACAGTAATTAGTCTTTATATTACAGCCTCAGAGAGATCACGCTTTTGTGAAATCCCACTACCCATCCCTAAATGAGACCATTTATCTCATTTACAAATGAGATCACTTCTATCATTAAATCAGTAGTCCCGCTAAAACTTCAGTTGTCTTGAAATTAATTTTTAACCCTTCCCTCCTTCTAATCCCAGTAAAAAATTTTGTTCCCGTCCCTTGTGTTTGAGATGTCAGGTTGTTCTAGGGAGATATTTGTAAGCTTTTGTTTTTGTTGTTCTTCTTATTCTCTAACTAGGTACTTTCAATCTTGCTTTTCTTTGTATAGTAATAAGCTGACAGGCTTTGTCTCTATTTGTCCCCTTTATTCTTTGTTGTAATTCTGTGAATTTATCTCTAGATGGTTGCTTTCTCTTCAGTTTTCATATTTAGCTATATAATAGAATGTTTTTAATATATTTTTTTCTTTATTAAGGGTTATATGCAATATAATGTACAATTTTAGAGGATTTCGCACATTGGATAATATTTGATGTGGCTTTACAGTCATGTCTGGGGGTAAGAATCCCAGAGCAGCAAAATGACTTGGTACAATTTTTAAACAGGCATACGTTAAGATATGGAGGGAAAAGTAGTTATAAGTCATTGTTACAGCCAGGGTTTTTAGTGGAAAATGTTATATTTTTAGAGAAATTTTCTTAAGACTAGGGCTAGAGAATCAGCAGTTGCACAAATATAAGAAAGGCAAGATAGTTAGGTCTGTAACGCAGGATTGCCTGTAACAGTGCAATCTGGTGCAGATCCTTTGATCTTTCACTGTATGGATTAAATGCAAGTTTTTACAGAAAAAAAGGAAAATTCTTTCACGTGTGACTTGAGAAATAAGGAATAATGCAACCATTACTCGCATTAGAAGAAAAGTGATCCATTTGAATACATAAATGTAGACTGTCTGGAGACTGTTTCTCTTGCTAGGCTTTTGATTGACAGCTGAGACACTCTAGCTGACAGTGCTCAGTTTTGAAATCCGAAGGGTTGGAAGTAGGGCGTTCTCACACAAGGGCTGTTTTTGACTTTTCTTTCCTGCCAGCGTGCAAGGTTACAGGCTTTTGCCATACAATATAAACATTTAATAAATAAACTTGAGGAAAAAAACTCTCGTTACTGGTATACCTAGTTACAAAAATTATCATTTTTCTTTGAGGCCCTGTAATGACTGGGAATTAGGAATCTGAATACAGATTCACTGATTTATTTCTGTGTTTTTTTTTGTGTGTTTTTTTTTCTCATTTCAGTATAGTCTATACCAACCCTATATTCCTGGTTCCATAGTGTCGTGAATTCTGCTAATTTTCAAAGTACTTTTCACAAATCTAGGAGATAAATTTTGATTCTTGATAAGTATTTGGTTTGTTAAGTAGACCATGTGGAAAGTGAACAAAAAAAAACAGCAAAACCTTCAGGTTTTTCTTGGAAAGCAGTTAAATGCTTGCACAATGGTAAAATAAATTTTTGTTTCTTCTATAGGTTTCATTTGGCCGTGACTTTGAACAACAGCTGAGTTTCTATGTTGAAGCCAGATCAATGTTTTGCAATCTGGAGCCTGTTCTAGTCCAGTTGATTCATGTAAGCTATAGTTTATCTACATTATCTTAATACTCAGGGTTATATTTGCAGTTCTCTCATTTCCCTGCCCAGATTATTGTGCAGTATTTGAAGTCTTTATATCAGGTGTTTTAAAAGTAGACTTCGATCTCGTCTCTCATTTTTATCACCCCAAATTCACTGAAGTTCTTGCTTGACTCTGAAAATCGGATGCATGTTATCATTGCTACAAAGAAAATTAGCTATCTTGGGAGAGATTTCATGGCCAATAAAATAAATAGTACTTTTATGCATTCAGATTTTGGGTTCTCTCTTCTATAGTCCTCCATCTAGAAGAGATTAGACTGTGTCTGGTCTGCAGACATAGTCAGAATCCTGCTGTGACTGGGAAGCTTAATTGCTTTTCTGTATCGAGTCACATGACAGGTGAGCACTTGCTGCATCCGATTCCTTTGTATGATATGATAAATCGTATATCCTTTTAAATCCTGTTTTGTTTTTTACTAAATGAGTTTGCTAGAAATGGTGATTTCTGTACTAGGCAAGCAATGATGACAGCACTTCAGCTGGGAAACAAGGGATGATCTAAATCTTGAATAAATCAACAAATCTACCTTGACAAACCTTCAGAATCACATTTGCTTTAAGGAACAGTCACTAGAATTCTCAAAGTGGAAAGGAAGTAAAAACTAAATAATACAGTGGGAACACCATATCTGGGTCCCTTTTGACAGTTTCTGTTCTCTAAATGCATGCAGTCAAATGTGCAGTTTACTTGCAACTGACCTAATAAATCTGTGCATTTTTCTTAATGTTCTGCTTTTGTTGTTTTTTTTTTTGTGTGTGTGTGTGTGTGCGTGTGTAGTCTGTGAACCAACTAGCAATGGAAACAAGAAAGGTGATGAAAGGAAATCATTCCAGAAAGACTGCTGCGTTTGTCAGGGTAGGTCCGAGTCTAATGAATTTTGAGCCTGCCTTCTAAGCAGATAAGGTCCCTTCTAAAGGAAGTCATTCTATGATATAAGTGCTCCTTTTGATTTTAGTGCTTCTAAGTCTCTGCAGCTATTGTCATGTGAGCTTTGAAATGCACACAGGCTATTCAAGTTTTCTGGATTCCCATCTTCTTGCCTGAAACATGTTAACTAAGATGAATTTCATCTTCATGTACTGTGAAGGAGTTTGCATATGCTATGGTTAATGAATGGATTTTCGTTGGCAGCACCTGCACGTGATGTCCTGGACAGAGAATAGCTAAGGTGACATTAGCCAGGTTCTGTATGCCTGGGAGCCACTTATTCCATCTAGATGTTTCGGCTGCTCCAGTGGGTCTACATCAGCAGCATGTTGTGCTAGATCTCCTTCCTCCCAAACATACAGTGCCATTGCTGTGACCTGTTTGATACACAACTTGTCCCTGAGGACCAGAAATCTGCTTTGCTATTTAGGTTTTGGTCATGAGCTACAAGCTGGTTACTTGAGAGGGACTGTTATAGCTAGAGTCACAAACTAAATTTGGATCTAATCTATTAGTAATAACGTTAATGGTAAATATAATTATTGAAATAGTAAAGAGAAAATTGAAGTTGCTGATTTTGGACTTAACATAATACTAGCTGTTTAGGGAAAGTCTTTCCCTAAACTGATTTACAGATTTTGTTTCCTGATCAGGTATATAATCAGTAATGATTGCTGTAACGCTGAGTTAGGAATTTTGTTCATTTTTTTATTATTTTATTTGCTTTAGGCTTGTGTTGCCTTTTGCTTTATTACAATTCCATCTCTGAGCAGTATCTTCACACGCCTTAATCTGTATCTACACTCTGGACAGGTTGCTCTGGCAAATCAGTGCCTTTCACAAGGTAAGACAAGAGTTTATTTACTTAAAGGTTTTCCTATTTCAGAAATATTTCTAGCTGTGAATAGTAACTTGGTTGAAAACATAAGTCATATAAGTATATTTATTATGTAATTAAAATACAGCCCTGTTTTAAGCACTGTTAAAATGAAAACTTGTAACATTAAAGCAACTCTTCAGTTTCAGCACTAATTGTGTTGAGTAAATAACTAAGACAGCTGACTCTATTTAACATAGTTGTGGATGTGAGGCAGGTTGTCCTAAATTAAATAACTTTAAAATTATGGGAAGATGGAATGTTTTTCTCCTTCGTAATTGTCCAAGTGCTCTAATAGCAAATAATATGCTTTAACCTAACTGTGAAAGAACCTAGTTAATCTGTGTAGTAGTGCACAGGCTGATAAAATCATGGAAAATGCTGGAAAAAATCTAAAACTTAGGCCAATGACACTAGAAACTTGCTATCAAAGCGCAGGAGTGATAAACACTCAGCTAAAGATATGCCCCTGTATCAGAAGGAAATGAAGAAGTAACACCAGATAATGTGAAGAATGAAAAAGGTATTTTCTTTTTTTGATCTGAATTATTGGCTGAAACAGGGCCTGAGTACAGTTTTTGACCATCCTGTTTGTTCAGTCTTAAGTGATTTGAAATTCTGACAAAAGGTGATTTGGGGAAAAAAATTAAGCTACTCTGACAACAGTATGAGCATTACTTATGTATCACTATTTAAACATGATCTTGTTCTTGTTCATATTGTAAATGAGAGACAGTTACCTATTCTGAAAGTCTTCTCCTACTTTTAACTGTTTCCAGTATCTTTCTTTTCCTTTTCAAAATGTTGTCTTTCTACTTTGTTTTGCAATTCTAATATCAACTTGAAATGTGTACTTTCCAATGGTGAACGCTTTTTTATAGCTTTTCTCAATGTAACAGTGAAAGTAACACACAGGATTACTTCGCAACATCCTTTGTGGCTATTAATTCTGTGTTTTAGCTCTGTGCTTCTTTACGAGACAATTAAAAACATTTTTGTTGTGATGATTTTAACCTATGACCACTACATCATTACTATCCTTGTGTGTTCTGCACTTGTTTCATTCTGCTCTTACTGCTACCATGTTTTGTTGTTGCTAGGGCTCCTGAAATGAATATTCAAAATTCAGGGTGAACTGTGTGTGTGCACATAAATATCTGTATATTTTTTACAAGTGACAGTTGATCTGATTGTGAACCACCTGAATTTGACATTGTGCACAGGCAATTTTGATATTTGGAGTTTGCATTTTTCCTATCAGGCTGACCCTTTTATATGCTTGATGGCTCACCTGGCTGTGAGTTTGTGCTCGCCTTGCCTCACTGTGGTATGGTGGGCCAGATAATATTGTGCTGCTGTGCCACATCTGAATATTTATGGTTACTGAAGCAGAGGTCAATCGGGCATTCTTTTGAAGAAAAGAAGCATAGGCTGAGTGTATTTAAGTCTTGTTAGCTAAGCTTTGTTGCTTCAAGTCACAAAACATTCTTATGTTTGCCAGAGGAAGGTGTGAACGTGGTAAAGTTGAAATTGTAGCTGGATTTTTTTGTGCTCTGCCACAAAAATCATAGATTAGACCTTTGGAGAGGCCTTGTCTATGGGAAGTAAAGAGAGAATGCTTCAAGTAGGTTTAACTTGCCAGAAATTAGATGCACGCAGAATATTGAAAAGGATAGATTTTCAAGTAAGGAGATGCATCGGAATTTGATATGGGTCCGCCAGTGGAAATGTCTGAGATAGCCTTTTAATACTGCTGTAGGGAACGTACTGCAGGGACTAAATTCCTGTTTACGTAGAGACAGAGCAGGGATTCATTACCCAGCCTGACTTCTGCGACGTCGTATGAATGAAAGGTGAATATATCTTTTCATTCGCTTACTTGGGTTTCCTTTTCAGTTTGATGTTTTCCAAGCTCTGCATTTACCAGTAAATTCCAGCTGCACAAACAAGCTGACTTAGGATGCTGATTATGACTTTTTAGTACAGGATGGCTGTTGTATTTATTTGTTTTGAATGCAGTGCTGTCTGTACGGCAAAGGCGAGGGATTTAGAGTAAAGCTTTCTGTTGTGTCCAAGTATGTTGTTCAAATAAAAGATCTGCAAAGTTGGTTGTTGTGAAATTAGTATTATGCAGTTTTATTGTACATAGACTTCTTTTCTTCCTATAGTGTTTAGTTTAATTGACCAGCTTACCTTCTCTGTTGTATCAATTTTTGTTGTTGCTGCTGTGTTGCAGTGCATCTATTGTTGGAAACAAATCCAAAGCAGTTTTTCTGTAATATTCAATCTTTGAGGACTGTGCTTTGCTACTGTTGGGACCAACTCTGTGATTTAACAATTTTTTCAATTTCGAAACTGCTTTTCTGCTATTTTTGTGACCCATGTCTTGTCTAACTGAGACTGCTGGGCCCCAGCAACTGTCCTTTTTTTTTCAGTGTGAGAGGTTATGAATGTGCACAGCTGTTGTCTGACATGTGAATGCAGTGCACTCACTAAACAATGAATAGGCATCCCCGTTCTGAAATCTTTTAAGGTAGCAGGTGTATGCAAAGTCAGTCTTGAAAATGCTTATTTATTAACAAGTCTTTTTTGAATTTTAGACCCCCAAGCTAGTGAGAGGAACATTTGGTCAAACTCAGCTTTTGTGGAAATGAAGCATGTTCTAAACTGGTGGATGTTCAATAACTTGGTTCATTTAGCAAGGTTTTATTGTTAAACACTTTTTTGCTTCCTTAGAAAATTTATTTGGGGCATAATTTGTGTTCAGAGACATGTCGTTTGCATGAGTAATTTAGCATTTGTTAAACAGTTAGACAACAGTGGCACCAGCCTTCGGACATTTTCCTGAGCTATCTTTGCATATTCTGGTCTATTGTAGTCAGCTAAAGTGTTCCTGAAAATTACTTTTAACACAGTTTAATCTGCATCTTAACAGAATGCATTTCATGTGTGTAAGAAGTAATGATTAATTCATAACAGCAAATTCAAATCCAGTCAGCTAACTGATGCCAAATAGATGCTGATCTATTAAAACCAATGCGGCATGAAGCTTTAAGAGGGTGCAGTTAATGAGAGTATTAGGCTAGGAAGTGAAATCTTGTCTTATGTGTAACCTTTATTTCATTCCTGATCAGAACTAGCTTAACCAGTTCAAAATTGGGAAGGGAAATAAAACTGGAAGGCAATGTACCTGATCTTATGGCTCAGTCAGTAGCAGGGCATGCATATGTGCATGTAGTTTTTCTTCAAGAATTCCAGCTGTTGTGTTTAGCAACTTGAGTTCTTGGATTATTTTTTTTTTTAATTTTAAAGTCCTACAGGGAGTTTAGTTATTTCAGTTGGTTGAGTTTTCACTTAAATATGTAATAAAATTGAATTTTACGGGGTAGACTTCTGTAGATAATAGGATGTTTTCTCTAAATTGTTGAGGTATCTAACTCAAAAAGGGAGTAAAGTTACCTCTTGAGGTAGATAAGGGGAATTAAAAAGATTCTTATAAAGAGGATGTACAGATCGTAACAGTGAATAAAACCTGCTGAACTGAGGATTGCACTGATAAACTCCATCAGCTGGAGAGCCACAACTAACCCGGTTACAGTTGAAGATGTTTGTATTCTGTCTCATTCTCAGTATGAAGGGGCAGCAGCAGGAGACTCTCAGTGTCTAATTGTTCCATTTTGGGTCCAAGCACTGCCTGCTGGGATTTGGCAACAAGTTAATCAAAGCAACTGTGTGGTGCTTGGTTGAACTCACCCAAGTACTTAAGTATTAGAACTGTAACTGTCATTTTTCTTGGAATAGATTTTCTTTAATACAAGTGAAATTGGGTCAGAAACATGAATTTGTAGGTGCATGAAAAGGCCAATATTAATAAACTGACCTTGTACGCAGCTGTTAGCATTCAGAGTTTTGGCAGAGGACAATGAAGAATGTAAAATGACAAAACTCATTGCGTGGTTTGGAGACGTAGGCTCCAAAAGTGCTTACAAATTGTTTTTAAACCTAGTGTGTTCTATAAAACCAGTGGGGAGAGGACAGAAATTAAAACTAATCTATCAGAGAAAAACAGCCTTATTTTTATTTTGGATCAGTTCTACAATACAGTGTTGTAATACCACATCTGGAGGGAGGAAGGACACCGTCTGAAATTGCCATTGCTGTTAGAAAGAAATATTCAGAAAATGACTTCCTTAGTTAACTGTACAAATGCAAGGAATTTCCCTGAACACAGATCTAGTATGTATTATTTCTGCACATCAAGCATATATGAAAATGTCAAAGAATCCTGTAGGCAATGTGGGCTTAAAATTTGGTTATTTTAACTTGACTCACAGGTAGAAATATTGAGATGAATTGTTACAAAGGATGCAGATCCTGTGTCTGCTTCTGAGGTCCAACATTGGAAAATATATATATTTTTTTTTCTGGAACTTCTGATTATTCCTTCTCTTAAAAAAAAAAAAAAAGTCTTTACATCTTTACTGAGCCTTCCAAGTGGCTCTGTCTCTTGTTTACCTGCTCTTCCCTGCAGTGATAACCTGGAACAAATGCTGGAAAGAACTGCAGAGCAGGAGTAGGGAAACAGAATTAGCTTTCTACTATGTTCTTTGATTGTACTAAGCTTTTTTTGGAGGGCCATCTAGTACAGTGAGTCTTCACCCACGTGGATGTCTGTCCAGGTATGCTGTTCAAAATGTATTAAATATGAATAACATCTCTTTTGTCTCCAGCTCACAAGGAGTGCTTTAAATAAAATGAATCTATAATTACAGAAAGTTTTAGGGGATTTTTTTCCTGGATCCGTTACTTGTATCTCTGGAGGGCCTATTAAGAGCCCACCCTAGGAAGAAGGACACTAGATTTTACAGAAATTGTGTGCGCTTTCTCTTTTATTTTTTTACTTTTTATTTAACTGAGTCACAGAACTGTGCTTTGTAGAGGCATGCTGCCAGCATAGAATAATAAATTCTCATCAGTCATGCCTTCTGTCATAGGGAGTGCTTGGACTAAATTGAGATTAAATGCATGCTTCATTGTGTCACTCTTGGATTTTGAGACGTAGGTATTATTTTAATTGCACATATTTCCTCCCTGTGGAAATGCTGCTTTTGGCTGTCAAAGAACAAGACAGCGTGATTTTAATTATTGGTCACAGCATTCAGCAGGTGGGTAGAGATGACGCAACATTCTGGTAATGCATGTTGAGTGGTGTTTTCATCTTAAAGGCTTGTGAAATCCTTGCCTCGCTTCAGAATTAAAGTAATTAAATTGATTCTGTGTGACTTATTTAAAACATAATGTTGTCAAACAAAAACTTGATAAAAATGGAGAGTCTGTCCCCAAAATCAACTGATGCATATATTTGCTTTAACAAATGCAGATTTTAATTCTGAAGCATACAGTGCTTAACATACTTCTAAATATTCATTGGGCTGTTTTTTAAATGTAACCGAAACACATTTTCACTAGTGGATTGCAAAATTATTTCGTTTTCTACTTCAGAAAATGTTACTTTTCTATGAATATTCTCTAAACTTGTCAGGCTTCAGCCACATTTTGGAGAAAGAGTACTATGGAATTAGTAGTGAGTATTTTAAAATCATACTCTAATCATATTTTAGCATACTTTCTCAGTACTATTAGAGAACAATTTTATTAGTAAAATTTCCTTCCTAATCTAAAATCTTTATAGATGTGAAGAATATAGAGAGGATTTGACATAAAGAGTTCAAAGAGATAAGAATCTAAAGAGTTTTTTCTGGTTACAGTTAGGTTTGAGGACTTCCCAGGAACGTGAAGGAAAAACAATAGTTGTATAGAACTGTAAAGCCATTTAGGTTGGAAAAGGCCCTTAGGATCATCAGGTCCAACCATCACCTACCACTCAAGTCCACTAAATCACGTCCTGAAGTGCCACTTCACACGCCTCTTAAACACCTGCAGGGATGGCGACTCCACCACTTCCCTGGGCAATGTGTTCCAGTGCCTGACCACTCTTTCCGTTAGGAAATCCTTCCTGATATCCAGGCTAAATTTCCCCCGGCACAACCTGAGGCCAGTTCCTCGTGTCCTCTCACCTGTCATCTGAGAAAAGAGACGGATGCTCATCTCGAGGCAGTCTCCTTTCAGGTAGTTGTAGAGTGTGATGAGGTCTCCCCTCCATCCCCTGGAACACATTCCAGCAACACGATGTCTTTCTTGTAGTGAGCAGCCCAAAACTGAACAAAATATTCAAGGTGTGCTCTCACCAGTGCTGTGTACAAGGGGACCATCATTTCCATCGTCCAGAGAAGGGCAATGAAGCTGGTGAGGGGTCAGGAGAACAAGTCTTATGAGGAGCGGCTGAGGTTGTTTAGCCTCGAGAAGAGGAGGCTCAGGGGAGACCTCATCGCTCTCTATAGGTACCCTAAAGGAGGCTGTAGAGAGGTGGGGGTTGGTCTGTTCTCCTACGTGCCTGGTGACAGGACGAGGGGGAATGGGCGAAAGTTGCGACAGGGGAGTTTTAGGTTGGATGTTAGGAAGAACTTCTTTACTGAAAGGGTTGTTAGGCATTGGAATGGGCTGCCCAGGGAGGTGGTTGAGTCGCCATCCCTGGAGGTCTTTAAAAGACGTTTAGATGTAGCCCTTAGTGATATGGTTTAGTGTAGGACTTGTTAGTGTTAGGGCTGAGGTTGGACTAGATGATCTTGGAGGTCTCTTCCAACCTAGACGATTCTGTGATTCTGTGATTCCCTAGCCCCGTTGGCTGCACTACTTCTGATGCAGGCCAGGATGCCCTTGGCCTCCTTGGCCACCTGGGCACACTGCTGGCTCGTGGTCAGCCGGCCGCCAGCCAGCACCCCTGGGTCCTTTTCTGCCAGGCAGCTTCCAGCCACTCTTCCATGAGGCTTTGTTGCTGCATGGGGTGATTGTGCAGCACAATGTGTCCTAGCCTTCAGCTGGAGCTGGTCTAAATACAGCCTTCAGTGCAGGGTGCCTGGGGACCATGGTATTTATTAAAACAGATGGACCAATCCTTATGAATTTAAATTTGTAACCAGTTTTTACTTTTTGGCCTTTGTAACTTCATGTTGCATTGAGTTCCACAGTTACATGCTACTTGGAAATGTACTTCACAGGGATTTTTTTTGGATTTTCTTGAAATGTGAGTGCAGCTGATCTACTAGATCAATCATTCTCAGTTCATTTTCTACATTACCTATGAGAAGTTGAAGTTGATAGGTTCCTGAAGAATTTTTGTCCTTGTAATCTTTTCTAATGAGGAAACAGATCCATGCTGTAGCACCTTTTTAATCTTCTCTTTATCCTTTTGGAAATGGGAAGGTCAGGACTGTGTTCTAGGTACAAAAGCACATCAGCTATATAAATGATACGACGACACTTTAGTTTTCCATGACTGGCCTAATGATTCTTATAATTGCTTGCCTTTTTGACAGCTGTTCAGGGTGTATTCTTCAGGAAACCAACCATAATGACTCCAAAATCTTTCGTGAGTGTAAATAGCTTATTTAGAGCTTATCTTTCTATAGTAATAGCAAGTGCTGTTTCTTTCCCCACATGCCTTGCTAATATTAGATTTCATCTGCTGCTTTATTGCTCAGAATCATGAGCTCCATCTGCAACTCCTTGCAGTCATGTTCCGGAGTACTCTGCAAACATTGTCACCTCCCTGCTCACTGCTCTTCCCAGCTCATCGGAAGGATGTGTCTTTCTGCAAGACGTTAAGAAATTCAGTAGTCGTTTCACTCTACTTTGAGAACTCTTATTCCTGCTCTTTTCCCTCTCCACCCCATCCTTTACTAAGTTATTAATCCTTAAGAGGACTTCCTTCTTATCTTTTGTCACCTTAGGGTAGGTTTTTTTTTTTTTTTTTTAAAGCCTTTTCCGGAGGGGCATTGTAAAATGCTTTTTAAACATCCAAGTATTTGCTTTGGCTGGAACGCTTAACACAGACTTCCAGGTTCTTTGGAAAACTTCGGGGATTGGAGGAATGATTTCTCTCTGCAAAAACCATACTGACTCTTCAGTGTTGTATCATGGTGGGGTTTTTGTTTGTTTGTTTTTGGTGGTGGTGGTTTTGTTTGTTTTTCAACTAGTGGAGTTCTCTATAAAGACTGATGATATTTTACTGTACAGTCTTTAGAGATTACATGGAATTTAGAGAGGCAGGCTGAAATTTGTGGTTGTATTTTTTATGTCCTTTGTTTTTGTGTTTACTGATTACAGCTTAAAAATAAAACATCTTTTACCCAGTGTTTTTGCTCAGACTTTGATCTCCATGTATGACTTTATGCCTCTGTGTGCCTTTGTTGGGAAGTACTAAGGCCTTGCAAAAATCAGTTTTATAATCAAGGTTTTCCTCAACCTGGCAGTAGCAAGCTTCATCCACATAATTACATTTCTGTGTGTGGTTGATTCACGATATGGATTAACATGGTACATTCCAGTTCACCAAACAGCAGTGCATTCATTTGCTTATTTCATCTTTGTTACTTCAAATAATTATTTGTAGTTTCTGGATTGGGAGTGATGTTTAGAGGGTTTTAGTACTGGAAATGTTCAATAACTCAATAGCTTAAGGGAAAAACGCATTTCAATAATGTGGGAAATCTATCACAGTGACCTCAGCAATGTTAAGAGAGTTCCAAATGTTTGCAGTGCTTTGTCATCAAACCAGCAATGTGCTAATTTATTTAAAAACAACAGCAGTGAAAAACCCTGCTTGCTTGCCATTCATTTTTGCACTAGAGTATAAGGCTTCATTCAAGTTCCAACATCTGTTGGATGTGGAAGCTAAACCTTTGAAGTACAAGGATAGGCTTAACAGTGTTGTAGGACATGAAGGTGATAGGGAATGCAGATGATGTTGTATGGTCCCTGTTTTTGTCCTTTGGATAGACTTAGCCTTTTGTAACTGTATCTGGGACTAAAAATAGTTTGTGTAGGTATGTCGAACCTACTCACTTTTACTCATTGAGGGTATACTTCAGGAGCTTAATTGTTTTCCCATCTCTAATGGCTTTGTTTCTCCCTGTTTTTTGGTGTGTGGGTTTTTCGTTTTGTTTTGTTTTTTGCTTGCCTGAAATCTTGAATTAGTACCATTTACTCGTCTGTCCTAGATGCAGCAAATACAATGTAAGTTATTTTTTTGTATGCAAAGATTGATACATAGAAACGCATGTAGGTACCATCATGAATACTGATATAGCAAAACATTAACAGCTTTCTCACTTGGTTTTTTCTGTAGCAGAATATTACTGGAAGTGCTGTCTTGGGTGTGACTGTTAGTTTCCCTAGCCTGAAGGTCAGCACGTAAGCTCAGGGGAAAGATTTATAGGATTATGGTCAACCCAAATGAAGGAGCTGCACTGAAAGGATAAATTTAGCGAAGCGTGAAGTTTGTCATGTTCGGTGCACTGCACAAGATATTAACAGCAGTCTGGGAAGACTTTATCATGATGATTTGTTGTAATGAGCAGGCTGCTCTCCCCTTAACCAACCTAACAGTGGTTCACTTTGGAAGCAGGATCCTACTTTTGGTAGGTAAGAATACAGCATCCCTCATTAGACGAAGACTTTTTCATCTTTTTCTTGTTTTGTTTTTAATCAAGAACAAAACATCGCTGTGGCTTTTTTAGTGCTTTTAAGATTGCTTCTTGCACCTTTTGGAAACCAGGAAAAGCTGGTGCGTGGTTTTATCTTGAAGTACGTCTACAGTAATAGCTCTATAAATTGACTTTTAAAAGATGCAGAGAAAGCACTGTTGCATAACCTCATAATTAATGTAATTCAAAATTACTGATGTTTTTTCATACTTATTAAGAAAATAGCCAGTGCTTCCATGACAACTTACTAAATGAACTTTTACTCCAAACTTGGAGCATGTGATACATAGTCTGTCACTTTTCCACAAAACAATAGGGCGGTAGTGGTTGGCAGACAGTTACTTTTCTGCAAAATCTTTAATAAAACCTTTGCATTAATGTGAAATCACTTTCTCTTTGCTTCTTATGAAGTACACACACCTTGGTTGAGTATGCTTTAGGTGTTCCGGCACAAGGGCAATTTTGTGGTTAGCAAAGGCTGGCAGTACTCTTAACAGAATGAACGTATTCATGTATTCCCCTTTGCCAGAACTTCTGGATGTGCATGCCCTCATTGACAGAAAATGCAACTAACTGCTTTTATGTTGTATTGCTTTTTTGCCTTACCTTGCTGCATTGGGGTCATGGAGGGCGAGGCAAAGAAGGAGAATCCAGCGCAAGGGAGCCAGAGCCCTGCAGTGTCCCCTTTGTGTTGAGGCGTGACAGTTGCAGGGGGCTCTGTGGTTGCAACCAAGCGGCAGTGGTGGGTCTGAGAGGATGGCAGTCAAATCTCCATTTGCATCCACAGCAGGGATGCAGCAGCCCTGTGGCTGCTGTGGTTAGGGAAGAAGAAAATGGAAGCACTGAGGATCTTGTTGCAACGACAGGGACTGCTGAGCTTTCTGTGGTGTGGACGGGTCTCTCCTCATCTCCAGCAAGCCTCCAAAGTGGGGCTGGGAGTGCTGCCGTCACCAGCAGATCTAATGAAGTAGCTCGTCTCAACCAGGGAGGAGGCAGTTCTTATTCTCAGCAATGTCAGGAGGCCGAGAAGAGTAAATCAGGTCAAATTGCGGTGGTTCATTGTGAAGACGAGAGGTTTTAGTTTGGGGCTGAGGTAAGTTTTGAGGAGAACCTCTAGGACTCTGATGGCTGGGAGAGCAGGTGTGAGGTACTCTGCAGCTCTTCTGTTTCGTTGTAGAGACTGCTGCACAGATCATTCCTGTCCTCTTACAAAATAACTTCAGAAGGCAAGTTCCCTGCACAGACACGCATGCTTTGGCATGCAGACTATTTTCTGAGACATGCTTTCTCATTTGTCTGGTCATACATTCTGATTATATGGTGATGTGGGGCACGTACTTTTTTTTTTCTGCAGAGACAACTGTGGAAATGATAGCAATTCATTTACTTGTGCTAGAATGAACATCTGCTGCTGCTTTCCTTCCTCTAATAAAGGAAAGGACAGATCACTTACCTTCCTTTGGGTTGCCTGTGTAAACTAAGATGTTCTTTGAAATAAATAAAAAACATTCCTTCACCTCAAATTAAACGTGCAAGATAAAAGGAAATACGAGGTTTGACTGAAGGAGTCTGTGTGCAGGCACTGAGAAGTTCAGAAGTTCTCAAACACTCACATGCTGAAGCGAAATAAGAGTCAGAAGAATTAGTTTTTCCAAAGCACATGTTTCACTGGTATTCCTCATAAGCTTAAATTAGATATCAGATGGTACTATATTTAGTAAATTTGCTTGGAGTATCATGTGCTCAAACGAATTTTTCCAGAGCAAGCTGCGCTCCTGAAAATGACCATGCATGCTTGTTAGTGGTTATCTGCATCCCTGCCTAACACCTCTTGTCTTTTGCCAAGAATTATCTTTGCTAAAATTTGGTTTCATGGCTTCGGTCTGTGTTCTTGTAAAATAAAGATGAATATAGCATTAACTCTGAAGTATGCTTCCAATTATATAACTAAACATCTGGAAAGGGAATATGACTGAATAACTTGAAACTTGGATGTTTTGAAATGTAGCCAAGAAATTGCAAAAGAATGCTGCTGTCAGATATTCAGGCTGCATTTCCTTAGGATTTTAACAGTCTTTTGTGAATGGATTAGTGAACAAGTTAGACTGATCTAATATGTACGACCCCACCGCCTTTCTGGTTCCCCATTCTCCTGGCATAAATGTTTCTTTAGATAAGTTAATTTTGAATTGTGTGACTTTTTTTATTTTGTTTGTTTTTATTTTTTCCATGTATGCCATATACTTGAAACAACAATGTTCTGCTGTTAAGTAAAGTAGAAGAGTGTTAATTTCAGAAGTCTCCAGTGATGTAGGAACTTCTGTTGGAAAAACAGCATTGCTTGAATTACCACAGATTTTGACTGCTGAGTCTTGAGTTTCTTTACAGTTAAGCATATGGTCGTTTTCTGGAGTCTATTTGAAACGAACTGTAAGAACCATCAGATCATAGGCTTGAGTGCTATAGCAGTTGGAGTGATAACTATAACAGCAACTATATTTTTATTTTGTAGCTGATGCTTTTTTCAAAGCGGCAGTGAGCCTTGTTCCTGAAGTGCCAAAAATGATCAGTATCGATGGAAAGATGCGACCTTCTGACGCCTTCCTCTTGGAATTCCTTTGTAACTTTTTTTCCACATTATTGGTTGTTCCGGTAAGTCGCTTTTTGTGTGTGTGTGCGTGCTATATATGAATAGCACACAGCCTAGGCAACTTTCCTGTTTAAAAGTTTACGGTAGATCTGGTTTAATTTGAACTTTTCTCTTTATTGTACAATGAGACAAAAATGTCAAGTTCCTTGAGTATTAGCTGGAGCGTGCTGCTTCACAATTTTGGCCAAGGAGTGCTGCGCGCTGAAGCCATGGGTGTATTAGCAGCTAATCTTTATTGAATCTAGCCCTCCAGTTTTTCCTTTCCATGGGTCGTCAAAAAATGCCTCACCACAAGTCCAGAAAATGTAGTGTTGTTGGTTAAAAGATGAGGAAAAATTGTAAACTAACCTGAAAGATCTGAGATAAAACTTACATAACCAAGGTATTTTGTTGATCTTAGAGAAGGAAGAGAGGCCTCTGTCTCACAAGATTTCATTTGCAATAGAAACCAAACACCTGAAGATTTTACCTCCCTCTGTTAACAGCTCTAGCCCTCTGTGAGAAGATTCTGTTTTCCCTGCAAGGATTGGTTTAGTATCATGGCATGTTTTTTTGGTTTTGTTTTCTTGTGGCTTTTTTGTTTGTTTGTTTTAATGTTTGAAGGTGTTTTTTTTCATCAAAGAAGTAGCCCTTTCCTCTTCACTGAAACACTCTTCACAGTTTCCTCTTTTATTCTCCCTTTTCTTTGACTATGTGTTTGGTGAAGCAGCATAGTGTTACTGCCTGAATCCTCATAATTAGAGAAGCTTATTCTCCGTTTTCCAGTGGAAAGGGGTCTCCTGAGCAATTTTGAGCAACGTGGAGGTGCTGTGTTGTTAAAGGGGAAAGTCTCATTGCCACTGTGATGTGTCAGTGTAGTCCACTGACTACAGAAGTAAGATGTTGAAGGAAAGTTGTGTCAGAACTGGATGCTCCTCTGAGGAATGACTCAGACTAGTAACAGATAGCTGGAGGAGGGAGATCCATCCTCTTAGATTCAGTAATGAAGAACTTGCAATGAGATACCAGGGTTCAGAAATTAGTTTCCGTAATTTCTCCTATTTACTTTACAGGGTAGACAATCAGAAGAAAATTTCCCTAGTGGATTGAGACTTGTCTTACAAACATTTGTGTCATTACACCAGCTGCGAGCTGGAAATAAGCTGGGTGCAAGTATCAAAAACTGCTTGCAAAAAAAGTCATGGTTTATATAAAGCAGATGTCTTTATAGAATTATATTCCTTTCATATTAAAAGATTGTTGATTGTCTGTGACTTTGACTTCCCAGTGTAGGTGTTCTTCTAAAACTCATAATTATGAGTAATATACGTGCTTCTGTAACTTACTGACATTATTTGAATTAAAAAAAAAATCTACTCTGAGTGTGTAATTTTACAGGCCTAGCTGTTAAAAAGCTGACAATTCTGCACTACTCCCCCATGGATAGAAAACAAAGCATTTCAAAGTTTGTCTGTGGAGGCTGTCTAGATCAGGTTTATTATTATAGATCAAATGGTCATTTTAGAATGAAACTGGAACGTATGTTTTTTAAAATAAATTACTGGAAGCACACTTCAGAAAAGGAGTTGAGCTTTGATTGTATCGTAGTTTTTGCTCTTATAGAGTTAATATTGTGACTTTAAAATACCAAATGGCCCCTAATAATCCTCATTTTGTTTTGGGGTCCGTTGGGGTTTTGTTTTGTTTTGTTTTTTTTGACTTTTTCTTCTTTTCAATAGGACCACCCAGAACAAGGAGTGTTATTTCTTGTGCGAGGATTACTAAATGTGATCCAGGATTATACTTGGGAGGATAACAGCGATGACAAAGTCAGGATTTATACTAATGTTTTGCATCTGCTGTCTGCAATGACTCAAGAAACATATATCTACCATGTAGATAAAGGTAATACATGAGGGTGACCCTGGATTGTGTGTTCCACCATGCAATTTGCATTATTGCTGTACCTTGCTAATGAAGATCAATGGTAGTAAATGTTACACGATGGATTATTTTCCTGTGGAAATGGATTTAAAATAACCATGGGAGGTGGCTGCCAAGCAGATGTCTAGTCTATTATTGAAGCAAATCTATGAAAAGTGGTTTACTTTGTTTATGGTGATGGTGATGCAAATACTTAGAACCATAAACATTTCAAGTAGATATTAAAACTTTGTATGTATGGAGTGTTTTCTTTCAGTCTAAAGTATCAACTTGATTTATATCTCTCACTGGTGTTTCATTTGCATTTATTAACAATGGTAGTTCTCAGAATATGATTTGAATACCTTGTTGTTTGTGTTAGGTAAAATATAAACTGTTTGGCCAAGTCCTGCGGCCATTGAAGATGATGCCTAAACTCTTCTAGACTAATGAAAGCGAGGAAAATGTGAAAATTGACACTATTTGTTGCTTTGCATTTGGGACTAGCAGTCATTTTTGGACCTGGCTGCATCCAGGAATAAGGACTGGCTTTTAGCTAGGAGATTCTTTTCAGCGTTAGGTTCCTAAAATCAAGTAGGGAACCAAGTGGCAGTCACTTAAATAAGATAGTTTTGTTTGCATTTCACGGAGGAGGGTCATTTTATAACTTCCAAATCTGGTGGTCTATAAATCACTGGTGTTTTCAGTAGCAAACAAATGCATAGCTCTTTAGCCAGACCTAAGCTTCAGTTTGTCTCTGCAGTTGATTCCAATGATACCCTGTATGGTGGAGACTCCAAGTTCCTGGCTGAAATTAATAAACTGTGTGAAACAGTGATAGCACAGATCCTGGATCATCTCAAAACCCTTGGAAAGGAAGAGGTATGTCCTTACTTTAACAGGATTTAATGTACAACTAAAACTACTTTAAAATTGAATAAACAGACCACCTTTTTGACCAGGGTTGGTCTTTTAGAAAGCTCTGGGAACTTTGCAATGAGAGGGAGTTAGTTTTACTTATTTAAAAAAAGGGAATTGATCATGTAGGCAGACTTGGGGTAGAAAGATCTAATGATGCAAAAGAGATTACATAGCGTTTATAATATGTTTTAAGATACAGGCTAAAGTTAACTGCTTAACCATATGCTGTACCTGGATAGTCTGATAGAGGTGACAAATGTCAGAGGCTCTGTCCTACTGATTGTGGCGGTGTGCCAAAGGATGCAATTCTGCTGTAGCACAGAATGGTGTCTGCAGAGCAGTGTAATGAGGTTAGAGTTTGTTTTAAATTACACTAGGACTCAAGGCAGTTAGTGTGGGTTATGGAAACATGATGCTCAATGTGGCATAACTTTTTTTTTTCATTATGAGGGTCAGCTGAGTTCCATGTTGCAATCATTGGCCTAAGCTAGAGAATTGGAGTTGAGTGCCACAGCCATTCCTTTGATTGCTGTATAAGGTCTGCTCCTTGTCCATCCTGCTTGTTTTCTCCTGGCTGTCACCTTTTTCTCTCTGTAAATAAACCATATTTTCTTGACAGCTGTTTCCAAAAATGTCCAATTCCGTAATGAACAAAATGAGAATTCATTGTTAGTCTGTTACTGGGTCAAATACAATGGAAGCCTCCTTTAATTTGGAAAAGCTTTGGATCCCAGACGTTAGGATGAGAAGTGCAGAGGGAGAGAAAATGTGTTCATTTTTTACCCTGTTATGTTAGTACAAGGTCATATTTATTCAACATAAGAGAATGAAAACTATTTTGGTAGTTGATTGGATTTCTTTATTGGAGTTCAGAGGGCCTGAAGGATCAAATATAGCTTAACTGACTGGGTGTGAAAGACAGATGACTGTTGGTTTTGACTATTACTGAAATCACAAGAACTTACTGTTCTGTTAACATACGTGTTTCTGAGATTGAGCCCCTCCACAGCTTTCTAATCGCTCCTTCCAAAGTACTCTATATTGATTGCAATCTTGCGGCTCATAGACTGAAATGGGAAGGCAGGAGATAATAATTTGATGGCACTTTTAAAGTACCCTGTTTGCACAGTAGCTTGTAGTGTTTACCTCTACAGAATGTATGATGTGATGAATGTTTGGAGGCCGCTATACTAAGTTGAGCCTTTTCACTGCTATTACTATCTTACTTACCTTTTCTTAAAAGACAGTAGAGATGTAAGAGAAACAAGTCCTTTGCTGTAATGCCTTTACATCACTGTATGTATGACCACAGTGAGTGGCATATTTTTTTTCGGCACAATAACAGCAAAAAAAGACACCTTGCATAGGACTCTGGGTTGTATATTAGGGATGGTTTTGCTTCTGATTCCTACATGGAGTATGTAGACGAGAATGTTTGTAAGGCTTCAAATCTGTGGTTTCTGAAAGGCTTTTTTTCATCTTTTAAGCTTAATACTTTAAGTGATGAGATTCCATGTTATTTCACGGATGCATTTGTTGCATAGAAAACTGGATTTAAAGCTAAGCAGCATGGATGTAGATCCTTGCCCTACCTTTGTCACTGCGGTCTTGGATTTACTCCTAGGTCTGTCCCTACTTACCAAGGAGGAGCATTTATTTTGCTTTGTTGTGTAAAAGTCCTTGAGAGATTTCAGTAAAAAATGTCATGTAAGAATGAATACTTTCCTGAGGAAGCTGTTGTTGCTGAAGAAATAGAGGTGACGAGAATATTGTCAGAGAGACCTCCCTTTGTGCTAAAGCAGCACCTATCATAAAATCACTGTGGCATTTGGACTGCTTTGGTGTTAGTGACCTTTTATTGTTCATCTGCTTGGCTGCTCATTTAAATGAAGAAGCCTCTGATTACACTGGGTTTTTATTGGTTCATTTGCTTTAAAAGCTATAAAGGAAAATAAATTTTTCTCATAATAAAATGCTTTCACCAAATGGCAATTTGGAGGAGAACAATGCATCTGGTGTTAACACAGTGTGATCTTTTTGTGTTATTGAAGAATCCTTCATCTACGTTGCAGTGCTTGAACTAAAATTTTCACTTCTGGACAGTTCTGTAAAGTTCAAGCTGCTCCTGGTGATGAGAGTATGTATCAGTGATTCCTCTCTCTACCCTGTGGGGGTGGGTGGAAGGCTACTCTTAAGCTCCAAGTTTCTTAGAAATGTAAATACCTGGCCTCTCGCTGCTCCGTGATAAATGTCCAGATGGAGCGTGTTTTCTTCAAATGCCACTTTTGATCCAAAACATTAAGAGCAGGTGGTTGTTGCTGTGCCAGTGCCGTGTTATGATGGCAGTCTTCCCATGTGCCATGTGATAGATACTGGACTTTTTATAGCAAGTATAGAGATGGAGCAAGAGAAAGCAATTCCTGGGTACCCTTTGGAGGCTTCTCCTTTCAACACAGCTAACTTTTAGGTTTATAATGTGAATCTTATAAAAACTTCAGTCAATTTCACATGTGTTTGAGCACTGAACAACAAGCAGAGTTGGGCAGAGTTCTCCTTTGTGTCTGGGTGTGCTTTAAATTGAAAAGATCTTGCTCTTCCTGAAGGATTTTGTTTCCTCGGCCTACATTTTCTAAAGGTGGTTAAACATTTTGTTCCTCTTATGAGAAGAGGGAAGCAAGAGAATTTACCTGTTGCAGTTTCCAAAAGACATTGCAGGTGGCGGAGGTGCCTGTTTTGGCATGTTTGCAGCTCATTTGCTGCTGGCTCAACAAGAAAAGAAGAATGGGTGCATTGCCACGAGGAACTGTAGCTAGCTAGCACACAGCAACTCCACTTGTTTTTATTACACCCTTGTCCACATGCTGGTGGAATTTAAAGACTATAAACAATTTGATTGGGAACATTGCCTCTGCATGCTCGTAAGATAAATGGTGGAAAACAAAATAAATCGGGATTTTGCTAATGGCCCAAAGCAGGATTACTGAGTATAGTTTTTGGAAAGCATGGCCTGGTCCTCTATAAGCCTCAAGTTCCACATGGAGCACATCTTTTGTTGGGTTACATTTAGAGAGAGAAATGTAGCTGGTGTGAGCAGCACCGTGAACAGTGAAAGATTTAAAAATCAATTAATGACTTTGAAATAGAGATGAACCAACCATGGTGGCAGTCTAAGAGCTGGGATTTAGACATTTTAGCTTGCCTTCACTACAAGGTGAGTTACTGCACCCTGAGCCTGCAGGGACTGCAACTTGTACTCCAGTTGAGTATTCCGGGGGGTGCTTTTGGACTGCTTTTTTAAGGATTGTGTCCAAAACAAGGCACATTTTCTTCTGATCATCCTAGTGTGCTGGAAAAGTGGTGAAATAGGGGCCACATGTCCTCTTGGATGGTCTGTGAGTTCCCAGGTGCAGCTTGGTTGTTGCTGCTTTCTCTGCCCAAGTCATTATTCCCTTTTGTTATACATGAACTCGTTGCATGAGCTGCAGTTTGTGCTAGGGGCTTCATTTATCCCACGTTAGGGTAGTTGTGTAAGGCAACCTGGCCTCCCTGATGCAGCTCCTGCTCTTTCCAGTGAACTAACAGATGTTACAAGGTCCCAAAGGGCTTCCCATCAGAGCTTTTAAGGAAAGGAAAGGCTGCCTGTCAAGGCTTCATTCAGGCATATCTAGATGTGGATCACAAGGACATAACCACCAGCATCACAGTGGTGCTGGAATTAATTTCTGGTTAGATAGCTCTGGTAATCCTAGCAAACAGATGCCATATCAGCATGGAGACTCGGCCTAGACCGATATATTTAGTACCCTGAAGCAGCTTTGCAGCCCATGCTGAGCTCTGTGCTGCCACAGATGGACTGGTACCAACTCTCCGAGCCAGTTGTTTTAAAGCTGTCCATGGGAGCAGCAGCAGACTAGATTTACCTTCAGATGAAGCAACGTATCCAAATACCCAAAGGCTTTTCCAGCAGAAAGCTCACGGTATCCTTATGTCAGAGGTGTCTGGCACAATTCTCTGAAAGACAGGAACGTGTATTTGTAGCACTAGCCAGCATACCATGAAAAACAGAGTTACATGGTCTCTTTTATGAAAGATCCCACTTTTCCCTGATAAGCTCTATGAAATTTAGACTTTGCACTTTGGACGGGCTGGGATACAGGGGATCACATTATGGGATGATGTATTATTTTGTTTCATAGTCATGAGCATTATCCCAAGAGTTATGGAAAAGGCAGTGCCTAGAAGGCTGGCAGTTCTTTCTGGTGTGGGAATTGTTAGTCCCGTGATGTATGTGGTTGCCAAATAGCTGAGTTGTTCTTTATCCTTGCTGCCTGTAAATTCCTCCTGCACTGGAGTGCCACCCGCAATTCAGTCTCCGTGAGGCCAGCAGAGTCGGCAGCGTGCTGGGCTGGAGGGTGGTGCCGTGCTGCACCAACATTGCTGCTCATCGTCACCTGAAGCCTTCTCTGACTCCTGTTAGTTTGCAGACACAGGGGATTTAGTCCATACCTGCACTGCCTCCCTTTCCCTTCGCCTCGCGTTGTGTGACTGGTGACGGGATGCCAAGATCCTGTCTGTGACTTGTACCTGCCCCCAGTTTGATGAGAGTTAGAGTGCGTCTCGTTCTTCCAGCTTTTTCATGTTTCTAGATGCTTTTAGAAGTACATATGTTTCAAATTTGTCAAAATGTCGTCCTTTAAAGAACGGATGGTATGTTTGTATTCGTACTGCCTGGAAAACCTCGCTAGTTGATAGTCAGGCTCCTTGAGCAGAGCTGCTTTTGCAATCTGCCCAATAAAGTAACTGTCCTGCTTCTTATGAGGATACAGCCCACTGCTTCCCAGGAACCCCTCTGAAGATGATTTTCAGCAGAAGATGCACAGGTGTCAATTGGAAAAAAATGTATAGGTAACACCTTATTTTGTTAATTCAGCATATATGGTGAATGTGGCAGGAGGGAGGCTGCCTTGTGAATAACGTGGCAAACATTGGATTAGCAGGCAGTGTGCTGTATCTGCCTTTCCCCCAAAGATGCTAGTCCTACAAGAGAAATACTGTAGTAATATTTAAGCATTGACAACTGCTGCTACTCTTACTATGCTTCCGAGTGGCATTTCTGCTCTTTCTGTCACTACTGGACGAGACTGATTGTGTTTCTCTGGCTGGTAAGGAGTACAGTTCAACACTTCCTTACTAATGGTGGTAGTTTTGGTCTGTAAACCAGTTTTGGAGCTACTGGGATGGAAATTGCCGAAGTAGATAACTGTTAGAGGAAGACCGGTCGTCGTGGTAGTTCCATGTAATTAATTTAGCGTTTAGAGAACTTCTCCTGGGGCCTTGAGCAGCTCTGGGCATTGCACGTGTGTGTATGCATGTGTGGTTTCTGCTGTGTCAGATTTGCTCGGCACGTACTGCCGTGTGGCTCACGTACAGTATCAGCCTTATGCTTCTTGTTTGGAGCATCCTGTGTCCTCTTTTCTTGTTAGACAATTCTTTAATGGCACGGCTTTCTCCTTTTTCATATTTATCTGGGGGACTGATAGCTCCGTGCGTGCCATTTCTTTGATTAATAGCATCTGACCTCTCTTCTGCTGGCAGTGAGAAGTGAAATTAATTTACTTTCGGTTCCTTAGGGAAAGGGCAGAGGCTGTGTGACTGCCTTGGTACGGTGTCAGGAGAGCACGAGTTGCAGCTATCACTCCTCTCTCCCAATCCATGCCTCGTTCTCTCTGTAGCTTTGTATCTGAGCGCTGTATATTCACTACCCCTAACGTACATTTAACTGCAAGGGCCAAAGTGAAGTATTAAATTCATTAATCAAGGTGATGAGCTGACAGATCTACTACCCTGCTGCTGCGGTTTCTGTGTGAGATGGAGCTTTGCTTTTCTCAGTGGTCTTTCTTGAGCCAAAACCAAAGGACAGCTGCAGCAAAGCAGTATAAATACATACTACATCTCAGATGCATCCAATAATCATTTGTCTTTCTAGCCTTTTAAAACATTTCATAGGAATGGACAAAATCTGCAATAGGATTTTTATTACTTCTATTTTCCACTCGCTCCAATTTGGGGTGGGAGTACCCTGTAAGTTCAGTGCAGAATTGTCTGTGCCTGAGAGCTCCCCTGCAGAGGCTCAAAGGCATGGCTCTCCTCCAGGGTAGAGCACAAGTCCTCCTCAAGGTCCTTCCTCAGCAATTTTAAGGAAAGTAAATGCAAATATGGTATAAGTACGTTGGTATCATCGAAGCTTCAGTGGAAGAAAGCAGGAGGAAAATGTCTTATTAAAAAAAAAAAAAAAGAAAAAATAGAAGGAATTGTTGAAAAATTTGAAATTGTATACATCTAGTCTTAGACTGATGATCATGGTCTCTCTAAAAAATAAAGAACAAAAATTGAGGGAGAAAGTGTGAAGTCATGCCGATCAAAGTCGGTTGGTGGGAGAGTGATTTCTATGCAATTGTGTGAAGTCCTGAATTGAAAATGTCAGAGCTACGTACTATGCTGTGCTGAAGTGGTGTGAGATATAGGAGTCTTGTCTAATTTTGCAGAAACTTAGGTTGGTTTGTGATTATCGGTTCTTGTTGTATTTTGAATGAAATGTACAAACTGTCTGTGTTTCTGTGCCTGTAATTATTGCTGTGTATTACAGAACGGGTGTCTGCCCCTTGCACTTGTAAGTGAACTTGGAGAAATTTTGCTGGGGTGACTGTATAATAATACAGGAATTCTTTTTTTTATTATAGACCCTGAAGCGACAGAGCCAGTTGGCACTTTATTTATTTAACACTATTTTAGCTCATGGGGATCTAAGAAACAACAAACTAAACCAGCTTTCAGTAAATCTCTGGAATCTTGCTCAGAAACATGGCTTTGCTGACACCAAGACTATGGTAAGGAATACTGCAGAGATTCTTTTCCAACTCCTTATTTGGGAAAAGGTTGCACTACTTTCTTGATCTGAATAAAATATAATATAAATCCTGATATAAATCTGAATGAACTCTTTACAACTCGCTGTCCTTTTTTTTTTTTTTTAATATGTGTAAATTAGGTTAAAAAACAATGTGTTTTTTCATGCTTCTTAATGAATAAGCAACTTATCTTATTTGGAATAGTCTACTATCTTTCTTGCATTTTTTAAACTATTTCACGTGTTAAAGGACCTGGAATTGTTGGGTGCTGCACTTTTCTTTACAGTAAAGAAAACATAAATTTCAAAAGAAACAGAGCATTTTTATTTAGTGGAGGAACTGCATGGTATAAACCTGAAAAGTAGGCATTTTAGAGCCTTTCTTAAGGAAGATATACACGATAATGAGCTCTGGAGTCAGAAATGCCAGCAGTTGCATATCCAGTGAAATTTAGGGAAAATCACAGGAGAGTCTATTAAAATGTCTTCATGTAGCATACATGATAGGTTCTGAAATAAGAAAAGACACAAAAAATCTCAAAATGCCTTTCTTTTCATACCCAGGTAAAAACTCTAGAATACATCAGGAGACGAAGCAAACAACCTGAGATGAGTCACTTTGCAGACTTGGCTCTTCGGCTTCCTCTGCAGTCCAGAACCTGATGAGTGCCTCTTTTCCAAGGAGTCATATGTAAAGTGAGCATGTAGCCAAGGCTATAAATCACTGATTCTTCTGGTTTTGACTGGAGCTCGGTGTATTTTAATTCTACTCAGTGTGACAGATTTACTTCGACACAGGTAAAACTGTTCTGAGTGCAATAATTTAGTCTGAATTTGTTTCCAGATCTGCCATTATATACTCATTTTAAATCCGATTTAGATTCAGTAAAGGGTACTTTGAACCTCTGTGGTTGCAAAAGCCTTTCCAAATCTAATCTGTTGTCATTTTAGTGACAAAGGAAGAAGATAATCTGCACGGATCAATTCACAGCCTCCAAACTTCATCCTGCTTGCAGAATAGTCTTTCTCCTGTGTAGAAAGCAGTATTTCAATATAGTAATCCTACTAAGTCATCTTTCTGCTTTGGGATGCTGCCAGCATTTGTTTGGTCAGTTCCAGTAAAAGAGAAAAATGGCTGAGATGTTACTGTTCTAATTTCTACCATACATTCTCACAGACATGTTTATGCTTTCATTTTAGTTCAGTGGTGTTTTGTAAAATGGAGGGAATCTTTAAATACTGTTTGCAAAGGAAAATGGAAATGTATGCAAAGTACTCCATGATCTCCAGTACACTGTATCACGGAATAAAACAATTTTCAGCTCACCTATTTGTTCTGGGGGATTTTCTTTGTGTATACAAATTTATCACCTTACCATTCTGTAATTTAGCTGTATGTACTGCTTTTATTCCTAATAAATTTCACTCTCACCACTTCTGTCCCATGGTAAGGAATCATGTTGAGATCTTGCATCTATTGCTACTTCTGCTAAGTGGTAAGTATTTTAATGAGCTAAGTCATATATATTGAGATATATATTTGCACAAAAATGTTTTATTTTGTTAAGGTTAAACATATAATCAATTCTGCTAGAACCATATATTCAAGGAGTTAGCAGGCTGTTAATAAATACCACCCAAATTACTATCTTGTTCTTGTTGTATGGTTTTCATCTATTCAGTGGCTACTGAAGCAAGGTACATATGAAATATGCATTTTGTGTTCAGGTTGTAAGGAATTGAACTAGGACCCTTTGGTAACGTAGTCTTGTACAAACTATATATATGTGTATCTATATATATATGCAGAGTAAAATTGCAGAAACACAAGATAATTATGAAGTAGTATCAACTCGATAGAGAACCTTTCCAACTTGTAGTGTCCATCTTAATTATACTGGCTTTCCTTAGATAATTCTGTATAGTGCACACACGTAATGATATGGCAGTACTGCATGTATTATCATGCCTCAGTTTAATTAAGCTTTCCTTCTTGCTGCAGCTGCACAAAACAACCTTCAACAGCACGTGGCCGATTCTTCCTGTTGAACTTAACCCACAAACTGGGTAAGTGGTATTAAACTGTGAGCTGTCTAAACAGCCAGGTGGGTCACACTGAGAAGTGGTTGTATGGCAGAAATTGCCCTCCGGGGCAAATGTCCTGCTACAAACCCAGTATGGAGATTCTGTAGAATGGGAACTCTTACGGCAGGCTTATAAATGGCCCAGCTGTTCCTTTTCACCATACAGACACCAATTTTTGCCTGTTGTCTTTTGAGCACAGTATAACTTCATTTATTGATGTAAGACTGCCATGAGAAATGCTTTCAAATGTTTTACTGATGTTTTTATTGGTGCAAAAATAGCTCAGTGACATCCAGAAGGCTCTAGTTATCAGGAGAAAACTCAAAACATCTAGCTTAGAAGCTAACACCGCCACTCTAATCAACTGCTTTTGGCTTACTTCCATGTGAGAGCAAAATTAATTCTAGTTAAAGCACTCCACTCACTATAGACCTGATCTTCTATATATATTAAATATGCAGGCTAAAGCAAGTTTGACTGCTTGAACAGGTTATTTTTCCCCAGATGTCTGTCTTGTTTTTCAAACTATGACATTTTCACGTGCACAATGTTATCAAGAGCAAGGTGCCAGAAAGTTGAGCAATGCATTTATACATGATATGTTCCCAAAGGGGAGAAAGAAGTCCTCATCCAAAGGCAAGTCCGGGACTATCACCACCTTCAGCATCTTCATTGGTGGCAATGCAAGAAGGCCAGTCACTACATCTCCAAGACTGGCACTGCAACAGAAATCTGTACGTGCTCACCTGTCCCACTCTTCTCAAAGGAAGTCATTCGTTGAAATTTTCCTGCCTGTTCCTTTATAACTATTTCTTTGCTAGGCAAGCAGTTGAGGGCCAGAATTAAGCATTTGTCTTAAATCAGTAAACAGAGCCTCCACTACTTGAGGCAAAGCAACAGCTGAAGCCTAGAAAGGCTGGCTGATGCCAGTCACACAGCTTTGAGAAGCACTGGTGCAAATCAGGCTCACGCTGTCATAGTGGTGGTTTTAAGTAACACTTTAAAGGTGATGGTTTCCTTGAAGCCAAGCCTGTAGGAAGTGGTTCAGCATCTCCTTCTCAGGTATGGGAGAGAATTCATGGCAACTGCTTATGCTGGAGCCTCTGTGTGAGTTTTAATTTCCCCTTAGGAGTTGCCCAAAATGCACTGGAACAAGTGCTGTTTTGCAAGTGTATTTTCTCCCAGGAGTCAGCTGCTTTCGGGTAGAGCAGTCCAATTGAAAAGGCTATTGTGGAAAGTAAGGTTGCTTTAGAACAAGAAAATTAGCAGATTAGTAGGCGTAATCTTATGAAAAAGAATAGGTAACTGCAGAAAAACAGTGAGCTGGCTAACTAGAGAGAATGACCTGAGCTAGGGCATAGGGGGGTTCCCCTGCAAGGAGGCCACTATTACTACAGCAGGAATAGACACGAGATGGTCACCTGGTCCTGCTCAACAACGAGAACTACACCAAAACTTAGGGAACACTAGCTCCTGTAACAGATGGCACGCAGTGACAAAATATGTGACAGTTTTCCACTATCTCTGTAACTTCCCACAAGACACTGAGACTGCTTTGGACCCTAAAGTTCTGAACACAACATACACAAATGCACTCTCATACATACTTTGTACTCTTAAAAGTCAGAGCACGGGTTGTCTGGAAGTCTGAAGATTAGAAATTTCATTCAAACTGATTTATACTGAACCCAGTAAGCATATTATTAAAATTACCTTGCTTTCCATAATTTAGAAAGCCTAGATCCATATATTTGGTGCTGCTATCCACAACGCATTTAGCTCTATTTACAAGTAACAGCTGCTTCTTGAAAAATCAAACTGCACAGTTAAAATAAACAGGATGTTCAACAGTATTTGTTGTTATATTGAAGATACTAATATTTAAGAACCCACTTTCAGAGTTGTTTCTCCTGATCAAATCTGTAGGCATACCAGTAGTGTTTCTTCAAAGTAAGAAACCATCGCTTTGAACCACTCATTGAGTGTAAGAATGTGAAGATTTTACAGAATGCTAAAATCCTTCTGAATCACAAAGATGTAGCTAAAAATAAGCCCATGAAATCAGCTTTTTTTTTTTAAAAAAAAAGTTTCAGCTTTTTGTAGGCATTGTCCACATATCTTCAGTCTTTGAGGGAGGCTGGGTCTTGACTGCAGAAAATATTGTAAAGGTTTCAAAAACTTACTGTTGAGCTCAAGTGAGGACCCAGCTCCACATAATCTGGAGCATTCAGCTGAAAACTTGTACTAAAAAGGCCTCATGTCAAATTTGTTGAACATTTCAAATTTTATTTCAAGTTAAAAAAAAATGTGAAAAGTGAAAAGAAATTTACCCATTGAATTTTCATTCCTTTTATTACTTCAGAGTTCTAATCTTCAAATTTTATAGATCTAGATGTATATTTGTCTATGTACACTTTTTTGTTGGCAGCAGGTTGAAATCCAAGACCGATTCTTCTATGTTGTTTCAAGTCCATTGCTTTATCAAATTCCATCTTCAGAGCCTGCTGTAATTTTTCCTCCCCTTCCTTGTTCAGAGCCATGTTCGGTTTGTTTGTAGTTGCTGAGAGATCCTGGGTAGGTGCAGAGCCCTTTTTAAAACCACCCATCAGTCGAAGAAATTTCATTCCTCGCTCAGAACTTTGAAAAGCAGCTGTACTCCACTGGCCAATCTTTGTATCCTGTGAAACAAAACAAGACAAACACTAAAATACCACCTTGAGTAAGGAAGACAATTTCCAGCTGTGCACCGTGAGAACACAACCAGCCACCGGAACCCGACAGGGCTAACAATGCTAGGAAGCAGCCATTCACGTCTTGGAGGGTGTAATTAAAGAATGACATAACCCTGCATGGGTGCATCTTCATTAGTGTATCAGCTCATTTAACCTAGAGACAGAGTTTGATGCACTTTAAGAATCTCTCTTCCCTGT
Organism: Anser brachyrhynchus; assembly: GCF_964034855.1. Lineage (NCBI taxonomy): Eukaryota > Metazoa > Chordata > Aves > Anseriformes > Anatidae > Anser > Anser brachyrhynchus. Next base: position 9,503,269 of record NC_137733.1, read on the forward strand.
GTCTTTAGAAAACCTGACTTTTCTGCTCTCTGGATAATATTCCCCTAGCTCAGAGTGCCAGACCTTGCCCCGTCATTTCTCTTACTTTAGGACAGTTGTAAGTTTTACCTTTTTCTCACTTTCACGGTTACCTTTTCATTTTCCTGCGTAGGTAGCTGTTGCTTCCAGACTATTTTGTTGTATTAGTTTAAGAGATGGTATTCCATCTGGCTCATATGCATTAAGGAACAATTGCATTCTCATCCCCCTAGTTAGCAATTATACTGCAAGGGTGCAAAAACTGAAGGCATACCCTTAACCGAGAGGACTAAATGTAATACTCTTAAAACCTCACCTCCATTGCAGTTTGCCCTTTCCGTAACTGCCTCTCACCGTATTCTTTACCTAATTCACTCCAGGATTTTTGTCTTGCCTGCAGATATTGGCTCCTTTCTGAGACTATAGGTAACATCCAAGTAAAATCAGAATTCAACCACTTGTGCGTTTGTGTATAACCCAAGATACAGGGTACAATTTAGAAAGCTTATGAACTTTTGGCTTACCTAAGACCATGCTTCATTACCAAAGGATCTTATTTGACTTCTGAGCTATAGCTAGGAGCTATGCAGTCATTTGTAACTACTTTTGGCAAGAACTGCTACTCCCTTTTTTCTTTAAAATTGGGGGTGATATTAAATGGAAGAATGCTTTATCATCAATTAAGCAGACTGATCTGGCTACATCAAAGGAAAAAATGAATCTAGTGCTGTGTTTATGTGAGCCTGAAATCCTTCCAACTGAACAGTTGTAGTTTGCATGAAACAGTCATTCTCTAGACAGCCAACACAACACACAGCATGCTACACAATATTGCAGGCAAGCTGTAGCAGGTTTTATAAGTTATAAAAATATAGGGCTGGAGTATCCTTCAATATCACAGGCCAGAATACTTCTCATAAAAGAAAGTTATCCATAATACTTTTGATAAAAGAAAAAAAAACTTGCTCTATAAGCCCAGGTCTGTGACGTAGAAGCACACATGATAGTCCTGCCTTTGGAATGGGAGACAGATATCTGCACAGATGCAGAAATAATTATGCTTGTCAAGCCCTGTAATTTTTTTTTTTAAGTGAACTGAGGGCAAACACTACACATAACTTTTGCTGCAGCATTTCAGGCTTACTCCTTGTGAAGCTCATGATTTAGTTTTCATAGCTTGTATTCTTCTACGTACTAATAAACAATGATAGATTAGCTAAAAGAAATGGGATCCCCTGCCAAAGAAGTAATTCTTCCTCAGTGATTTCATAGACTATTAGGTAGTTGCAGTTCCACAGCTCACGGCAGTCTGCCTTCTACTGCGTAAGAATGTACGTGAGTTATTTCTGGGATTTTGTTGAGGTCTTACTTTCTAGGCAAACTGGCACTCCTGAAACACAGTTTTGCAGACAACTAAGAATCCTTAATTATTAGCAAAGCTTTCTCTCCTCCTGAATCTTATTACTTCTGTTGAACACTGTTGGAACAGCTACATTATTGTATGGTAACCCTGCCAGGAGGCAAGCTGTGTAAGATGCAAAAACAAAGAATAAAGAATCATCTTTCAAAGAGGTGGAAGAAAGATGTAGAAGTTAGGAGAGTACTGCCTGTAGATATCACAGACGCATTGTCAGTTATCATCTCTTCCACCTTTTCATGTACATCCTCATTTCTGAATGTCTGCAAATTCTCCCAGATAGCAATTCAGATAAAATTCAGTGACAGCTATGTCCATGGCCTAGAATCATTTATATTTCACAGTAAGCAGAAAACATTTTTGTAGCAATTCACCGTGGCTAGTTCTCCAGAGGAATCAGAGAAAATGCTGCTTTTGAGGACTGATGATGGGAATCAGACCTCTAACAATTCCAACTCACACTGGAGTTTCACTGGTCAGCTCCCAGATTGCCTTAGTATTCGTTCCATAGCATGACCTTACATTCAAGCATGTAATTCGTTCTATAGCATGACCTGAAATTTACAATCAAACTGTTGTGCCAAGCCACGTGCATGAGCTGCATACAGAAAACTGCAATTTTCAGTGGTTTTTTTTTCAGGAACTTGCTCTGGGACACTGTTTCCAACAGATCAAGGTCTAAAGTCATACATACCGTTTGCATTTTGGAACCATAAACTTTAGTTTTTCCAGATTCTCTATCAATTTCTTCTTGTAGAGCCTGCCGCCTCGCCTAGCATGCAGAAAAATCAACGAAAGTCACTGCCTTCAGTGTGTTTAATGACAATTTAATTCAAAGTAAAAAGAGGAGGGAAGAATAAGATGGTTACTTATCTTCGGTATTTTGCAAGGATAATTAAAAAGTTGCATGTGATCCCCTTTCACACGCAGCTTAAGAACTATGCTTTTTCTTGTGCTGTTTTAAATGGATGTTTTGTAGTATCAGGTATGTTTAATCTTCTAACTGCAGGTAACAGCTACACTGAAACTGCTAACAGTGATGAGAGGCAGAGAAACCTGTATTTAACCAAATAAGCTACTTAGAAGCTTCTGACATTGACTGGAGCTGTACATTTTGGATTTAACCCATAAGAGGTAAAGCACATTTTAAGTAGAGCTCTACTTAGGAACATACTGGCATAGACTAGCAACAAAGCAGTCTTTTTCTTACAAATTCTAGGTACACCTTAAATACTTATTCACTTTAAATCACACATAATTAATACAAAGCATACCTTGTCTATATTAACTTCATCACAGTTTCCTTTTTTTTCCTGCACAATAGTTACATCATCCATATGTTCCTGTAAAATGGGAAAAAAACCTTGTATAAATATTATTATCCATTCTTGTTAATTAGAATTTATACAAGAATAAACAGTAAAAACACTAAGCAATGCAGTATTACTTGGGGGCCAGAAGAAATAGACCTAAGCTGGAAATGCCAACTAAACCCGTGCATTTCTTTAGAGGGATTTTCTCCCAGAGAAAACTTTCACAACAGAAATTTAGGGAGGTTGTTTGTTTTTTGTTTTAAGCAAAAAGGATAAGGGACATTTTAAATTCACACATAAAACTGGACCTGCCAACATTACTGGCACGCACAGTAACGTTTACAGACAGGGTCATTTCAAATTAAAGACTTGTGTAGGAGCTGAAATTGAAATAAGGGGCAGAAAGAGTGGGAAAAAAAATAAACCAGTGATATTTGTCAAACAGTAAGATAATGGCCCCTCTAAATGCACATGACAAGCTTGGATCATGTTGCTCCCACTAGCCACTACTCAAAATAAACAAACAAAATCACTCAAGAGACCGCTGGTTTATGCTTGTCTTGTACAAATGCAGAATAGGTGATGGTCCCTAAGGAGCTTCCAGTCTGGAGAGTATAGGGAGAGGCATGACACGTACATAAACTTTCCCTGACAATGGCAGCAAACAGCACATTAGTTCCACATTTGAGAGTAAGGAACAGGAACCTGATGGTAAAGACAGAGCAGCTACAGCAGGAATGGATGGGCAGGATGGCAGGAGGTAAATCCACAAGCAGTTACTGGTAACTTCCACACAGTGCAGCCCTACAGCAACCTGTGCTCCTACTGACTGGAGTTTTTAGATCACTGCCCTTGGTCTTTCTTTTCCAAATTCGTAGTAAGGATAAGATTGTTGGACACCCAGTGTAATAGGTAAGTTTTAAGCCCAGGATAGTGGTAAATTAGAGCCATAAGCTTTAGACCAGCCTGGAAAAAGCAGCCAAAGGGAAGATCTATTGATACAGCTAACACAATAATCCAAGCATGAAATAGCCAGGGAACATTTAAGACAAGGAAAAGATTTGTAACACACTTCTGTCAGCAGAAGCTGCTGTTACTTTTTTGAGGGTTTACAGTTTTATTTAAGGCCGTGAATGATTTACCTCATTTTCCAAGCTACCTTTTACACACCGATTTCACACACACTCACAAGTATATCCATTTACAGAAATGAGAATACTGTCTGCAATGAGGAGAGCTCACTCTCTTAACTAAAAAAAAAACAACAAGAAAAAACCTTCTAGATGGCCTGGTACTGTCTTTTCAGATCTCTTAAAACAAGCAGGAGAACTGTCATGACAAGATTCTGCAAACAGCTGCACTGGATTTTTTTTTTTTTAGCTGGAAGGGTAAGAGGCAGACAAGCAAGAAGGATTGGTTTGCCCCCTTCCTTGCTAATTCACAGCATGTTTTTGACCAGCTGAAGGTCACCGAATGGGAAAAATAAATCCCTGTCTGGGAGTGAGCTGATCTCTTCTTCCTCAAACTTCCTGGAAGGGGAACATATTCAAACATGGAAGGGTTATGCTATCTGCAGACAAAAAAAAATAAAATAAAAAAATCAAAGAAGTAAACTGGGCCCTTTAACATTGGATATACATTTGTTGTACTTGTCATTTGACTCTTCTTGGACTCCCTAACAGTATGAAGTCTCTCAAACACAAGGCATGCCAGACACTGTGGTAGCACCTCTGCTGTGAAGCAAGGAGTGCTTTCTTACAAGGGAGAAGATCCTGTGCAAGCACAGTGGTAATGTCCTTGCCAGAATGACCACCCAAGCACAACGCCTGCCAACCACAAGGACCAGTGTTTGCTCATTCTCACAGTTATTTCCGTCTAATGTCTACAGAAAAACTGAGAAGTTCAAGACCCCAGGCTGTTCCCACAGACATCAGTGGCAGTATTCATTCAAGTGAAAGAGGACTGAGCCTTGGATGCCCATGGCTGGCATATGTTCTCCTCCCACACGCTCCAGACTGGTAGCCCAGTGTGCTTGTACCAGCTGCCCGTGCTGTTCTACAAGCAGCGCAGTTATATCTGCAAACTGAGGGAGTGCTAGCAGTGACAAATAATTATTGGCAAAACATTTTCAGAAGCTGTCAGCTCTGTTTTCATATTTTAACAAAGGGACCGAACGCCACCTGCTCCATACTATCAAGGTTTAGCACACAGCAGCCTGAGAAGTGACGACAGCACGTGACAAGTTCACTGTCGGTGCAATCAATTCACATTCACTTTTCTCAAGAATTTCCAAGTTAGCATACAGCAATCTTAGAGTTAATGCTGTGTATGTTATGTATTAACTGACATGTTTTGTATTAACTGTCTTTTTTCTCTCTCTGGATTATCTCAGCCTCCTTACTTTGAGTTGCCTGTAATGGTATCCAATGGGGAAAACATGAATCTTTGACACGAAGCGGGTAGCATTCCACACTATCTTCATAAACTTGCTACTCTGCTTGCTGCAGAAGCCCAACAGAGGATTTTTCAAGTCATGCAGCAGTGTGTGTGATGCAGTGTAGCCTAGAAAATGGTTCAGGACTGTGGCACAATTAAATGCAAGACTGACATGATCAGCCATTTATTGCAGTGGTGTCTTTTGGCCTGGCAGGAACTAGATTTCTCTAGAACAAAGTAAGTTACCCAGAGTTTGAAATCTTGAGAATTTCTCTGAAGTAGCTTTTATAACGTACCGAGCTGAATATGGGGAAGAGGAACAAAGTGTGCACCACCCTACCCCCTTTCTGCTCAGTAGTTTGCAGCGCATTTGTTACATTTTCCATAATTGGATAGCACCATCAGGAAGGTTACTTATCATTGTAAGGCTTATCTCGCCTCCACACACATGAGCAGCTGCAAGAACCCAAGTAATGTCCAACCATCTCAAAAAGACAATGTAAATTTAATTAAAAGATATATCCCAGCAATAAAACCACCCTGTCTTTTGAAAGGTCAAAAGGAGAAACCTAAGTTAAAAAAAAAAAGCATCTGCTAGTCTAGACATCTTGATAGTCTAAATTTCAGAAAACTATGAATAAACCCCCATATTTCAAATCTTTCATCTTTTAAATACATCAAACAGATCTGTTCTCCCCATTATTTCATCAGTTCCTCTCCGTGCTTACTTCACCTTAGAAATAGCAGTACTCAAAGATTCTTGGATGAGATTTCCTTTAACAGCCTGGATACGGTTCCATTTACCTTGAGTTAAATTTACACAGCTCTTAAAAACTATTTATTTCTTGTTTTGCATAGTTGTTTTTTTTCCCCTCCAAATTAAGAATTTGTGTTCTAGTTTTTGTTTAGTGTGTTCCCTAGTACTTTTCTATCACAATTTATACATTAATGCTCTTGGTCTACTCTATATTTAGGATTTTCTCTTAAGTTTCATCAAAGTTAGATGACATGTTTTGGCTAAAATTCCCCCCTTGGTTTCTAACACTACGCAGTTCCAGTAGCAACAGCAGCAAAGTCTCAAGGAAAAGAGCCTGTCTGAGTTAGAGGTACTCATGCCACCCCTGTTACGTACCTGCTCTGGTTAAATGACATAGTATTAAAATCCTGTTTTATATGATTGTTACCTCTTTTTAAAGAGAAAATGAAAGAGACAAGATCATTTACAACTGTATATACCAGCATTCTTTCTGTTCCACTACTTGCTGTTAAGCGAGTTATGCATTTTGTATTTTCACAATCGAAGCACTAAATTACTACAGCACTGGCATAACAAATAACTTTCCTGTGTTTCACAAATATTATGGGCTATAATCAACAGATGATCTGATGCTGTGTGCTGTTTCTAAAAACCCAGAGGAGGCCCCCATTGACCTTAGTGTAACCGACGGGTCTGAACAGGCAGAACAGCCTGCAAAATAGGGAACTGATGATGTAAGATGCTTTCAATTCCTTAGCAGGAGGGTGCACAGATACCTTCTTTAGAACTTACCAATGCCTCATTTCCCATGTCTTCTCGTTTGATTTTTTTCTGTTTTATATTTGCTTTTGAACCTGATTCTTCTGCAGAGTCCTGGGGTACTTTTTTTCTTTTTTTCCTTTTTTTGTCACAGAGCATGTGATTGGAATTGCATAATACCGTATCTACAATGTCCCCTGTGACACATTCAGCTAGCTTCATTTCACTCTCTTTGTTCTTTTTGTTGCTTTCTAATAGCATTATTTTTTGGCTGTTAAATGTGTTGTCATTGCTTAAAGAAACTTCCGAGTAAGTTGTTTCCTTGTCCTTTTGAATCTTCTTCTTTTTCTTCTTCTTGGTTACTTCACTATTATCCTTGTTATTCTTCCAGCATTTTTTTCCAGACAGCTCTTTCTGCTCAGACTCAACTTCTTGCTTATCTTCACACATTAAGGAGAAAATGTCTTTGCTTTTCTTGTTTTTCTTCTTCTTCTTGGTCTGTCTGATACTTTCAGAGTTCTCAGTAGTGTCTTCTTCCTCTTTATCTGTGAATGTAATTTCCTTTTTTTGTCTTTTTCTGAAGTCACTTAATGCAATGGGTCTATCATGAACTCCACAGATGTCTTGATTACCTGCTGGAGGTAAAAAGGAGTCAGACCTATTTTTCTTTTTCTTCCTCTTCTTTCTTCTCATACAACCTTCCTCATCACTCTGAGTAATATCTGTTCCATGACTTTTATCAATAACAGCTTTTTCTTCTGAAATGTGTGTGTTTGTTTTTTTACAGTCTTTTTTATAATGTTTATATTCATTGTCCTGGATGTCCTCTAATGCTAAAGAAAAAACATCTTTCTTCTTTTTTTTCTTAGTTACTTCACTATCCAATTTCAAATTCAAAGTGACATTCTTTCCGCTTTTTTTGAAAAAAAGTTCATTTCCCTGAGTACCATCTGTATAATGATTTGAAAGCTCCACATCACTACTATGATTACTCTCCAGTGAGGAGGAGGCACGACGTCGATCTTTTCTCTTCTTTTTGAAAACTTTAATTTGTTCCTCTGATTCCTCTTGTTGTTCTAAATCCAGATGGCTTTCTACATTCACAAAGCTTTCTGAACATGTTTCTTTTGGTAATTCAGAGCCAACTTTCTTTTTTCTGTTTTTCTTCTTCAGACTTAATTGGTCTAAACATTCATCTTCTTTTAAACTTTCCTTTTTCCTGGCCTTTGTTTTTGTCTCAAACCAGTCATCATCTCCTGCTTTAATGACACTCTGAACACCTTTCTCAATGTTAATGATAGTCTGGCTCCCACTACGTTTCACTCTTTTCTTTTTCTGTGCAGGTTCCTCATGAATTTGTTTCTTCTTTCTCTTTACTGTCATTCTGAAAAATGAAATAAAGATGTGAGTGCACAGGTTCAACATGACGATGCAAATCCTAGCCTATTTGGTATTCCTTTATTCTGAAAGCATTCAGTACCTCTGATTGCAAACCTGGAAAAAAGTGTCAAGGACAATCTGCTTTCTGCAATGGAAAGAACCAGAACTGTCAGCAGCACTGAAACTATAGTTACTGGAGCGGTGAAGGGGTGACTTTTTGTCTTAGCGATGCCCTAGTTAGTTTTGTTAACTTTCTATTTGTCTTTTTGACAGCTGCTGAGCATGACATTTTCACAGAAATATCTACGCTCCAGAAATCCTTCCTAACAAGATACATACGTACAAATAAAATCAATCAGTAAGTATAGTGAAGGCGGATTTCCATACAGGTATGCTCTTTCATTTATGTGTGTTGAACTTCTCGTCACTTCATCTCCCACTTATTTCCACAGGATTCTTTCAAGGCACTTCAGCCATCACCTTGAATTTGCTCCTGCCTGCAGCTCCATGGCCTTCCTGTTTCCTTTCTTGGGACACTTACACCTACAAACAGGTTAGAGCAGAGAAGCCTTTGGGACCCACGTGCAACACTCTCTCCCTCTGCTGAAAACCCTATTTATGCCTGCTTTGGCTCCCATCTTTTAACCAATAATTAATCCACAGAAGAATTTCTTTAGGTGCTCCTTGTCGAGCTCTTTTTAAGGACCCGGTCCTGAGGGGAGCACCGCACCCGTGTGCCCCGGGGCCCTCCCACACCCCCAGCAGCCCCGTGAAGGGGCCGGGGCACATCCCCGCTGCCGAACCCCATTTTAATTGACCCCCCCCCCCCCCCCCGCACCGTGTGCTTCCCAGCACGGGGGGCGGCTAAACCGCCTCCAGCTCCCGGTTTTAGGCGGCTCCATCCCGCCTCCGCTCGCCTCCGCTCGCCTCCGAGCCCCTCACACGCCCCGCAGGCACAGCGGAGCCCTCAGGGCGGGGGGGCTGGCACCCGGCAGCGGAGGCCGCCGCTTACCTGCCGCGGCCCATGTGCAGCGCCCGCCGCCCCGGAAGGGGAACGGGGCCCGGGGCCGGGGCCGCCTCCAGCCCCGGGTAATGGCGGCGCGGTTGCCGTGGCGACACGGCGCGGCATGGCGGCGGGCGGGCGGCCGCTGGGCCTGTGGCAGCAGCTGTGCGCAGGTGGGCGCCGCGGCCGCCCCTTGCAGCCGGGCCTGCCCGCTGTATTATGGTGTCCTGCCGGGCGGCCGCACCGGCACGGCTCGGCTCCGCAGCCCCGCGGCCGCTCCGTGGCGGCAGGGGCAGGGGCAGGGGCAGGCTCCCTGAGGTCGGCTCCGAGCTCTGCTGAGGGGCAGGGCAGCAGAGCCGGCCCCGGGCAGGCAGCCTCTGGTCTCAGGAAGCCCTTCTGCTAAATTCTGTCCCGCCTAAAAAAGCCTTTTTTGCTAAATTCTCCCCTGCTCCACAAAGCCCTTTCTGGCAGCTGAGAGCAAGTTCCAAATGTGTTTCTACTCAAGAGCATTAACGTTATTTTGATGGCCAACATCTTTTAGAAACTTAATCTTTGTGTCTGCTTCTGTCCTGTGCTGCCTGTAGGGCCAAAAGTGTTAGTGCAGGCCTAAGGAAGCAACAGCATTGCGTCTGTTTGGCGAGGTGGTAGTCTGCTCCACAAGTGAATTCAGCGCTGCGCTTTGTGGTGGCAAGGGAGTTAGATTACTGCCTTGGGAAAGCAAGAGAGGCGACAGGATTATTGCTATTATCATTTGTATTCAGCAAAGGCAAAACTTACATTATTACAACCTGACTCTAATAACAGTCTTGGTCTTTTCCCCTAATCTGAGGTGACTGAGAATGTTCAGGAGCTGAGACTCCAGCTCTGTTGTTCTGTGGTGTCCAAATGATGTTTTCTTCCTTAGTGCTTTGCAATGCCTTAAAGTAGGTAGGTACTTCACGTAAAAATGGCCATTTGTAATGTAGGAATAAAGTTTCTTGTTCTAATGTGACTCAGCTGAGGCATCTGTATTACCTACAGAAGTGATGACGCCAGTAAATCTCATAATTAAAATGGTGGAATGGTAAACCTGCTGGTTTTGCCTGTAAGAGTCTTCTGTCTTCTGTTTTTGTGTAATCTATATGTGGTGGCTTTTTTTTTTTTTTC